>NC_060246.1:48636529-49886529 GCF_921293095.1 Ischnura elegans
GTAAGTGGACAAGAACGGAGAAAGTGAAGCGGACGGAGACGAGGAGGAACGACGAAGTGTAGGACATAGTACGAGAGGAGAGAAATTTTTGTTGCAGGAGGGAATGTTTGGTAGACGAGAGATAGGAAGGAAATAAAAGATTCGATGGAAAGGAATTTCATAGTGAATTGAAGAGGAAATCCAAGAAAGGAGAAAGTACAGCCAGAATGTTTCGTAAATACTCATTACAAACCTACCTTAATCGGTAGGTTACTTTAGTAATAATACATAAATTTTGACACATATTTTTGTACGAATTATTTTTATGAAAATTGTAAAAGTGTCTAAAATAACATAACACGCGTCTTCGTCATCCCTATCGTCCAGTTGCAGCCTTCACGTAGAAGAAATATCCTCCCGAGATTCTCCACTTGATGATTACTGTGAAATTCGGGAAGGGATATTTATCTGAAGCGAAGATCACAAGTTTTTTATGAGATCCAGGGGAAACAGAATATTTCACGAAAGGGGTATTGTATATTTTTCTTTTGTACTCCACGTCGATTTATTTAAGAAAAAAATTAGAGGGACAAGGCTTTATGGGAAAACCTCATGGCGGAGAAGTTAAAAACATTTTACCTTCTTCCAGAAGTATTTAAATTGGAAAAAGTGGGAAATTAATTTTTTTATGCATCGAGAGTAACGTTTTTCATTGAAAACGAAATCTCTACGATATTTTGACGGGTTGAAACACCATGAAGAACAAACGATATTTTCAAAAATGTCAAGGAATAAATTGTACCTTTCAATTCTTACTTGCCGGATTATATCGCTACTACAGGAGATTACTCTAATTAGTAACCAAATCAATTTTCTTTTAATATTTGAATACTTCCGGGTTTTTGGAGACGAAATCTCACTAATCTCTGTGCTCTACACTTCCGTAAATAATATCCATTTCCCAATCTCGAAGACCGCCGTGTTTCCTTGAGATACGTCTACTTCCATGCGGCGAAGAGATTATGCGCGGTGACACTCTCAACAGTCACAAACCCAAGTCCCAAGTTGGCGAGAGGGTTCCCAAAATTTCAGTCATCTAAACCCCATCCCCTCCACATCGCCTCCCCTTCCTTCCCTAAACACTGCCCCCTACGTGCCCTCCCTCGAGTCCAAGGCCACTTACTAGTCAGCTAGGCTCGCTAGCCACTAGGCCGAGTTTTTGAGGGGTGGGGGAAAGGATCCAAATCTCGGAAGTGCCCGATGTACCCGGCAGCCTTAAGGCTTGATGTCTTCTCTCTCCCTATCTTTTGTCTTCTATTCTTCATAAAAATTCGCCGTTTCTTTTCCTTCTTTTCTCGAGGCTTCACTCTCCTCGAACCTGCGTTCAGTTAAATTCTAATAATGCTTCCGACACGATGCCCGAATTCCCGACGCCCAAGTTGTCTTACCCATGAGCTTAGAATAGCAAACGCTATTGTTGTCCACAAGCTTGACCAACGATAAATAGAGAAAAAATCCTCGCAATCCAAAAAAGGAGCTACACTGAGAGTTACCGCATAGCTCAGAAGATACCAATGAGAGGAAGATTTTCAGAAAATATTTATAGTTGAAATGTATTAAAATTTCGAAAACTGAGATATCAAAAGGAGTAATTTAACTAATTTCACGTCATTCTACGCTAATCTCATCGGTGATATAGAAATTAATTATTTTTATTCTTTAAATATTAGAAATAATATTGGGCTTCATTGAAAATGTTACCAGAAAATGTTAATGTAAGCTTAGTGACGTTTTGGATCAGCGCTTTTTATGATATTCCTGGCCTTCATTGATATAACTAAAAATATCTAGCAAATTTTATTCTGGGTATACAAATACATTTAGCATTTAGAATTTTATTTATACATACATATCTATCTATTTTATTATACATTCATATCTATATACACATCTATCCACGTCCATTTTCTTGCAAGTGCGTAGCGTGGTCTACTACCAGCACTATCGATTGCTATCATGGAGGTGTTTGCCCGCATATCGAGGAAGCACTAGCAAGGGACTTTTATCACTACCTCTATCGCAGTCACTTCGCCAATATCGCAGTCACTCTGTCCCTCAGTTGGTGGGGGGCCATTTGGAAAAGGATCGGGAGGAGAATTCTAGGTCATTTTACTCGCTCTACCCCTACGGGCAGAAAGTAGGCTCTGGCCATTTTGGCAAATTTTCCCGCTCAGAGTTGAAGGCTTGCGATCTAGCCACCGCAGCTGAAGGTTTTAAACCTAAGTATCAGCGCATCAAGTCATGCACAAAATAAAACAGTAATTCCTTTGTTTTCACTAGTATTATGGCATTCGTGAACAGAATTAATATTCATAGTTTCATTATGAACAGATAACTCCAATCATAATATATTAAATCCAACAGAAACCATCCCATGAAAACGAAGAAAAAAGAAGTGCATAAAGTCTGAGCCAAAGAAACAGCTTCACTTTGTCCTGATAAAATCATCATGGGTACTTACAGCTCGTAAATTATTCAAGTTAAGACAGCTTATTTCTTTTTCTCATTACATCAACCCAAGGAATAATGAGCAGTCTCTGTTTACCAATAACAAAATAAGTGAGCGCATTCAAAAGAAAATGGGAAGAAATGTGATGAATCTTCTCTTTCATGACGTCATTTATACGAATCTATGCTTTGATACGAATTCTTGGCTTTCATAATAAAAAGAATTTGAATAAAAAAAATACAATTCAAGTAAGCATTATTAGAATTTAAATTGCTATCATCATATGTTTCACGATTGCCAAAAGCCGCCATGCTTCTGGAAGAAACATTCATGGAAATTAACATTTCCCGAAGAGCACGCGAAGCTTTCTCTTTTACACACTACCTGCAACACCATTCTAATTTTGGACCTAAGTAAATATTTACCCGGAGCTCCACTCGCTCAGGCTGAGATATTTCAATGAAAACTATCATTCTGCAATTTCCTCGTTAAAACTACCAAACATCTGGGCTTTTGTTGTCCCACACTCAATTTGCATAACTTCCTTTGTATGCTTATGCGCCGTGAATGATACACATATTCACCGTAATCAGGTGGCTTCGGAATAACAGTCAGCCACATATTCAAGTCTGATTAACCCGGGCTCGAGTTCGCTTCAAAGCATCCAGATTAATCTGTAGCAACTTCATCGAAATAGCAAAATATCTTCACAATTGATGCGTTTCGCTCAGTACGGAAAATTAAGTTTACATAGCGCTTGAGGAGACGACCGGAAATTTGATAATGAGCCGAAGCAATTACGACAATTTTCAGTGTACCCAGTGGAATTTGCTCCAAGCAAATCGTTCCGTATGCCTCCTTTAATAAATGCCTTGCAAAGGCCTCCGTCGAATGAGACATCGACCCTATTTCATGAAGTCCACTATCGCATTTAAATCAGTAACAGGACAAATTAGTTTCCTCATATTTCATGCATTGCGTAGAATTTAAAATGCTAATACACAGAGTATGTAATTTACCAAATACCATTCTAATTTCACTTACCTTTCCACGATTAATTAATTCATTTTCTGACAACAGCAACTTCCCCCGCCAGCTTTTACTATTATTCTCGAAAATCTCAACTGCTTAGATTACAACATTTTTTATTGCTGAAATATCTTATTAATTTGTTTACTGAAGGCTTAAAATTCCACAACATATTCCAACCATTTGCATTAGACAATCTTCAACTTATATTTTCTTTTTATGTCTTTCTTCAAAGGTTTATAGTAACTTTTCATGTACACCTAGAAATTTAAATCGCATCAAGTTAATTATTCTTATAGCATAGATCAAATAAGGTCATTATTGGAGCACATATTTTGGTGGATATAATTAATACATATCAAAAATGTAGTCGCACACGATAATCATGCGCAAACTGTCAAGTAACTTAAAAATCAGAGTTAATTTCAGGAATTTCCAAGGATTCCTTTAATTTTCTTATACATACGTGAATTGTATTCTTGAATAGCATTGCTTTATCGTGTCATGCAGTAAAACAACCAAAATACAAAAAATCATTATATACGATCACTTTGTACTTGCAATGAATACCTAATGAAAATTTGACAACTGAAATTTTTTAATCTATCTGCATTACGATTATTTATAATTTCTAACCCATGATTTCATTCCATAAAATATAATCATAATACACTAATCGGTGACTTATTCATCCACAACAAACATTAAAAATAACAAAATTAACTAAAACTTAATCACGGATTACTTTCTAAAAATCTGCAACTTAGGTAAATAATCTTTTTCGCCGCTACGAAGGTAAAAATTAGTTAGTCGTTAAAATTTCTAAATATTTTTCGCTAATAACCACTAAAGTACTCAATTTTTAAATCATATTCCAGTTACGCTTATTTGGGTGAATTTGGCCAAAAATAGGCAACGAATAAAACCATTTATGAATTCCAAAAATAACCTAAAGGAAATGGTTAAGGGAATAACAGAAAATGGTTAATTATTAGTCTGTTTGCTAGCAGTTTAATATGGCTATTGAAAGTCTTCGATATTTGATCGACTGTTTCATTTATGAACTGCCTTTCTCTAAGAGCTGACCAGAACATGGACAAAACAAGCAATTCGGTTTAGATTACGGCTGCTACAAATGACATCGGGATCATATTTTCCTATTGCAAGTTCCTTTCATTGATAACCTCTGATCCGTGTGTTCCCTCCACATTTTGTCGGGCAAAAAGCGGAAACTCAATAACGGCAACCAGCAGATTGGTTTCTGTGGGGTTGGTACTACTGCTTCTTATATCGGTCATTATTTCTTACGGCGAATCACAGTAACCGATTTCCGATGATGTGCCACGGTAATCTACCGCCAATTTATCCGAGATTTCCATTCCTGTACGCGTAGTTACGATGAACAATAGCTATCGGTAGTAGATACTCGTACCTACTCGACGGTCATTTTTTGGTAAAATGTTGACCATTTATAGACCACCGATCATGGGTTGACCTATGAAATAAAGTAGTAGGTGCCGGTTATGGATATCGTCGGCCACAATCGATTTTTTGACCATTGATGACGGTTTGCGCTCACCTAACCATCGAGAATCCCTTACTCTTTTACTTCTAGTTCACCCGAATAACACAGTAACATCAGAGAAACCTAACTAGAATAAATCTGAATAAATGAGAAATTTCATTGTAGTTTTCGAAAGTGTAAGTGCAAACTATTTCATGCCAAGTGCTTCAATAAATTTCTTTACCATTCCCACAACGCTTACAGGGAATGCGTATTTCGGCGTATCAAATATCTCAAAAAGCCTCCTTCCAAACAAGCGTCCCTTTTTTACTCTCTCAAACGCTTGTTCATTCTATCACGTCTATGTTTCTACTTCTTTCCATTTCTTTGCCATTCTAAAGCATTAAAGTCTTCACTAAATCATAAATATATATACTTCTTCACACTAGACTTCATACTTCCGCAGATCAGTTCTGATTATCTCTCCGAGCTCTTGAAGAATATCTTCATTGTCTTTAGGTGTCCTATAACAAGCGTGGTGAAATATGAGGAGCAAATAAATAGATAATACACAGCATATAATATCATAAAATATATATGATAAAAAGCGACGATCTTGTATCCTTTCTACTCAATAACGTTCAAGCTTAATGAAAACTAAATGTGAAGGAAAAAGTGACAAATAGCAATGATAAAAATTGCAAAAAATAATATTTTGGAATTTCGTGCGTGGAGCAAGAATACCCTAGAGCAACGCATAATTTTCTAACAACCTAATAAGTTATCTACTTATACATTAAAATAATAGTCGCTCGAGTGCATTAAGAGATTATGCATTTTAATTAATTACTATATTATGTATGCATAATAATATAACTAACAATAAGTATAAAATGATGATAGAAGAAGTCATGAAATAGAATTGAAATAAACTTCGTAGAAAAGTAAGCATCGCGTTCACTTTTAATGCCTGTTGAGAACGGGTGAGTGAAAATGGTAGACCACAAGAAAATCGAAAGCATTACCTCCTAACATTTATTGAATGGTGTGGCTTTCCATACCTATATGACATTTTGCAGAAAGGTATTTACGGACAACGTCTTTGAAGAAAGCAAATGACGCAATAAGTAGTTCACCAGGCCAAGTAGAATGTGGAAGCGATAAGCGCAACACCGCGAAAAAACAAAAAAGTACTAGAGTCTCTTGGAGGTCAATTACTAGGATGGTAAAGAAGAGTTAACTATTGACACGAGACTTAACAATCTAAAAAAACGTAGAGTAAGTGCAAAATGGATCCCAATTTGGTGTATGAACATTTTAAAAATATATACCACATCAATAACATAAAAAATGATCAGAGATATGGATAGAGTGAAAGAAATGGACATAGTGGAAATGTTAAAGAATAACTGCCGAGAAACAAAGTAAGTGCATTGCTAGGGAAAATGTCAAAGTATAACGTGTTACATATGCGTCATAGAGTTTAAAAAATAGATACCATTTTACAGCGGAACTTTTTGCCGATAGCATTCTATCCCTTAGAAGAGATAAAGGTGGACAGAGTGAAAGCTGCTGTATGGAAAAAATAAGAAACCTAGATCCTCTAGTTTGCAAATCACTACTGCATAGCCTTCGATAAGCGTCTTATCATGTGAAGAGTTTTCCCCGATAGGAAACCCATATCGGAAAGGATTGAAGGTAAGAGCCTCTCACTGGAAAGCCATAGACTTCCGCGCTTCACTTTCGCTCGTCCCATGGGAGAGAGGAACAGGAAAGGGGGGCATAATAAAAAGTTTCCGAAGATAAAGGAGGACGGAAGAATATGGGAGAGGACCGTGAGAAAAACAAAGAGAATAAACTAAAAGAAGGATAGCGGAGGAGTTGAGGAGTGCTTGAGGTAAAAGGAGGTGAGCAGCACTACGAAAGAAATTGTGAGGGATGTGATATACCAGAAGAGAGACAATTGCTAGAAAATGAGGAGACTAGGAAGTCCTCCACGAACCCATATTTCTCAAGTAAAGTTATATGCGCAGAACACACAAAATTATATCAAAGAATGGCGTGAAAACCTGATATAACACCGCCAACACATGCGGCTTAAAATCCTTGTATTATTTTGACCAGAGTAGTACCCTAATCACCGCAGTTTCCTTTTCATTATTTTAAAAATTAAAGCAATCTCTCTGGAAGCCTATCTCTCACACAACCACTATACAGGTATGTTAGCGTGTCAGAGACTGAATAAGGTTTTCTTCTTACCGAAAGGAAAAAACTCTCGGGAAGAGGTGAGTGAGAGATCGGGTTTGCCTTCTGCGGGACGGAAACTTCAGTTGTTTACGCTTTCATTGGAGTGTAACCCTCTCATCAACGTTTCAGCCGTAAAAGCTTACTAACTTCCCCAGTTAATACGTTAACCTGCTTGGTGTAGATGTAATCTACATAGCCATTAAAATATGTTTTCTCTATAATCAGTTGATATCTACGCAAACGGAATCAATATCTAACATTGGATGAATTTCTAATTTGATGGAAAATCGATAGAAATATAAGGCGTGATGATGAATTATGATAATACCAAAAACCTCAAAATAAGGAGTTGAAAAATCAATGGCTAATTTCAGATTCAGTGTTATAAGATGAACAATTTGATGTTGTTCCAATTATAATAATATTTAGGTCTCCCACAATATCCGCACATCTACAACTCCATCTCAAATAAACCAAGCTTGATATTGTATGATATAATCGTATCGTATGCTAATGCCAAGCTTTATATCGTATATTGTATCCGTACAGTAGTAAATGCATTTTTTTTAGTAAAAATATCAAAACTGGTCATTCTGACAGGTAAAAGAGGATACCCGTGCTAGCTAAGATCGACGCCCTTTTGTGAAAAGAAATTTAGTAACCTAACGCCTACACTCGAGACGAAAAAATGACGCCAATCATGACATTCTTTGTTGCTATCATGACAGAGTCAAAAACCCTTTACACTTCGCTGAAAAATTAGAGATTCATGACGTCATTTTATGATAATCTTCATGATGTCATACCTATCACAATTAAAATCCCTATACATATTTTGAATCACAGCACAGAACAGGATATTCGAGAATCTAGGAGCATAATTGAAAGAAAATCAAGGTAAATTTATTCGAAAAGTCAATAAAATTGGGCTCTGAAAATATTAGTTACCACAAGATTGGAAATGCAACCGGGGCAAAGATAATATTTAATCTGAAGGTAACATACTACGGTGCGAATGAAATGAAACCAGTAATCTTGACTTCCTACGCAAACAAATACATTTAAGACACGTTTGTGGCACCTTTAAAAAACGTGTCGTGTGTTTTTTTTAATAAGCCCTTTCACGAATTAAAGTAATGGGAAAGTAAACATAAAGCAGCAATAAATAAATTCAGGGGAAAATTTTACTTGTCGATGCAAAAAAATCAATTTTATTTTCTCCTTCGCATGCCATTCCGCAAAAACAGACACTGCTCTATCCATCCCTTTCCCAGAGAATATAAAATGTGTACTCACAAAAAAAAGGAAGAGGAGGGAGAAAAAGGAAGAAGGCGTGGACGGGAGGAGAGGAAAAATGGAAGTAAAATAGGAGAGAGAGGGAGACGCGGGGAAGAGAAGTTTTCATCGGGCTAGAAGGGGAGGGGTTGCGGGGGGAAGGAGAGGAGGAGGAGGGGGTAAGAGGGATGGATGGCCGAGGATGGGAAAGTGGGCGGGGGAGGGAGGGGAGGTGAGATCCCTCAAGTGAAGGGGGGGGGGGAGGGGACGGCGCCGCTCGTGTCATGCATCCAGAATTCTGAAGAGTTTGCCCTCCCCCCGCCCCCTCGTCCGACCCTCGGCCAATCTCACACTCCCGACCGCCACCTGCGAAAATCTCCAGCAATGATTTCACTCTCCGTGGGAAAAAAGAATACGTCCATTTTTTTCACCAGCCATGGAGTAGTAATTCTTTTCCTACCCTCGCTCCCCTCCATCCCTCCGGTCCCTTCCTATCCAAGAAATGGGGGCTGATTCGCGGAGGAAAATCAGGGGAAACTTTACCCACTAAATTTTCTGCTGTGATAAGCAATCCATTTCTCGCATAACATTCAGTCGCATTTTAAAATCATTATGGTGGATGGCTGGGGCGATAGCCTTCATAATTTTAGCTTTCACCTCTATGTATGAAATAGGCACAAAATGATAAAAGACAAAAACGAGTGAATTGGAGGCAGTCTATGTTGATAATCATTAATAGCGAAACATTTATTGTATGTACGGTTTGTCTTCTCTCATTGTTTATTTATATCTTCTACAAATTAAAATAATTTTTCCTCCAAAATCTTGTTATGGAATATTTACCGCAGTAAACCTTAAAAAACCCTTACGATGACATTAAGTATAACTTCACGAAGACTAAAAATCATTTAAGTGAAGAATGAAAGGAATTAAGTATCCCAAGAAAAAAAGATGATTCGGTGAACCTTTTGTCGATTCAAACCAAAGGTTGTTGGAGGATGTATTTCTGTTCGAGACTTTCCATGGTTCGAGTTGGCTGTAAAATGATGAGAAATGCATGCTGCAATGTAGCAGGTACACGGGAAACACGGGAACACTCACAAGAAAAAAGAGTGATTTGTTACATCGACGACGGAAGGAATAAATGAGAGGCGATGAACGAAAGAGATTAATGGAAGAGAGAAAGATGAAGGGGAAGAATACGCTGAAAAAATCATGAGTAGAAGGAAGTCCATAAGATATTGAGGACGTTCACTATAGCGTTTAGCTAGTCAACTATCTATTTAAAAAGCACAGGTACCGGAGTTTGAAACAGCGTGGTTAAGTCGGCTTGCCCGATCACAAAGTTTTTACTGTATTGTGCCTTGGTTAGTTTTCAGGAAGGCATTACTTTAAATAGAGAAAATAAAAAGAACCAGTAGGTGAGTAATAGTAAGCACTTTCCGCGTCATTGGGAAGTTTACTCCCTTCAAAAAACGTAATAAAATGTTTCATACACTTAATATTTTTCTTTCTTAAACTTTTATTAACAATTTGCCATAATTACCATATCAACCTTTATTTTACACACATTATTGTACATTCGGTGAAGTAACTTTAAATCTCGTAAATGAAAAGTCGGAGAAACTTGTGCTTTGCGCCCTAGCCTTTTCCTCAACATTGTCATTTTCCCGATGAATTGAGATTAGGATGGAAATTATTCTGATATCTATAATATTGAAATTGACAAATACGAAATACGGAGTACGAAACATTTCATGCTGGTTTTAGTGTACTAATCTGGTTAATCAGATTTCGGAAAAATATTGAATGCAAAAAAATATGGTCTGTGTCACCGAAATTATTTATTTCATGACCAGTTGGTATATCAGCATTAACGTGGAACTACGATTTAGAGATACTTACGTTACCAAAACACCCATAAATCAGAAAAAGATTAAATTTTAACATACGCTTAGACACATTTTCGACGATTTATATATAGACGATATTTCGACGACGCCTCCTTTTCTTGGATGAAAATATTTTGGTCACAATTATAAAGGCTTATACTTATTTAAAAAATTGGCATACGCTTAGTGCAAAAAATATTTATAGCATGCATTTGCAGAAATGCTTTGAGTGTACCCTCTGAAAAAAAGGTTCTCAGAATCCTTTTCTCGGAACTTACAGAGAAACGAAATAAAAAGTGTTCAAACTTTCCATCCTTAAAGCGGAAATATAGAGCTTTAATCCCTCCTCTACCATTCCCAGGACACTCATTTGCTCCCTTCCACTTCACTTCCCTCGCCACCGCCGTTCGTTTATCCAGCGCTAACCGCCTCCCACCCTTCCGCCCCTCTTCGCACCCTCATCCCCGCTCGACACTCCTTATCTCACCGATGTTTGGTCAAACGGCGGGCCTATGTCATCCTCCCTCAAGTGGACTTTCAACCTCTTCGAGAATCAATATTTCTCTCTCTCCCTCTCTCTTTCCTTTCGGCTCATCCATCGCCACGTTTTCTTTGTCCCACTCTTGCGCCTTTCCCGGCACTTCCTTCTACTCCATAGAGCTATACTTGGTAGAAATACTTTCGGCTTCTGCACCTGTCCTCCTGTGTTGGAATACCGATGTGAAGGCAAAAAAAAATATTGCCTAAAGGGGAACACACTCTAATTCATAAGGTTGTAATAAAAAGTGGAAAAATATTATAAATTCGAAAAAATATTGATCATTTTGTGTTCCGTATTTAACATTTTTAAAACGCCGATCATTTTAGGCTAGACATGGTGCCAAAAGAAAATCTTGGGAAAAGCATCACAACTGTTTCATGAGGAGCTCTGTCGTACCGAAGACCTTAAACCATGCTCCTGTAGTGACATAAACTTCGATAAATAGATTTTAAGTATACGTAGACTGTTTTGGATTAGAATTTATAGGGAAAAACCTTGTGCAAGTATTTTCTGCATTTCAATATGGTACGAATTGAATTTAGTCACGACCCGTAATGCAAGCAAAATAAATGAAATCAGTTATAATATTAACCCCACCTCTCCGTACAAGAAATAAGCTTAAGCTGGCAATATGGGCCACTAATGAAAAGAATAATTATTATCGTAACTGAGATGCTAACGAACGAAGGTGTTTATAATACAAATGAATGTAGGGGAACCCGAGGCGGAACGGGGTAAGCGATTTTTTTAAGTGCGAAAAAAGGTGCTGCGCATGCTGCAATAACTATGTGTATTCCAGATTGGTATTGCTTATAAGTTAAGCAACACCAACCTGGACTAGTTATAGTTATTGCCGCTTTTTTCACGCTTAAAAATTGCTTATCCAGTTCCGCCCCGGGTTTCTGACTATCTCGGGCGTGTTCATCGTTTACAAACTTTTCGTTGATAAATCGCAGGGATCGCATAAGTCAAGTGGTCCTATGGTGGCAGGAATATTACTCATCATGACTTCCAAACCATGGTCTCACCGCTAATCTTCATTCTCTATGTTCCAACCCTCCGCCACCCAGGCTTCCTCGCTCAGTATGAATAAACTCGACGCTCGACTTGATTGTGCTGTAATCAAAAGATTGAAGAAGAATAGAAAGCACGCGACTTTGTATCTAAGCCGATATTTGATGGAAAAATGAAAAAAAATTACAATAATGAATAAAACCTCAAAAAAGTTTCAAATATTAGCCTGATACTTCTCCGCTAACGTGAGTTCTTAATGGAAATTCAAAAGAAATGATAAATTTTCGAAACAAACTAAGTTCACGATCCAAACTAAGATACCTATGGAAAAAGTTTATCAGTTCCCTAGCTCGGTGAGTTGGAGAGATTGAGTATACTTTAGAGGCCACTAGATCAATCATTCAGCTAGGATATTGGTTTGGATAGATGAGTGTAGAGTTCACCCCAGACTAAGTCACGAGCTTATGTAGACTATGATGACACAGGGTGAGAAAACCAAATTCTCTCTCTAGGCCACATGGCCATATCGCGCTCCGAGGATTTTTTCTGGTAGTTTACCAAGGCTTCATCCGGGATTTGAATTCGAGATTCGTAGGTCAGGGGCCACTGTCTACCAACTACATAACCAAACTCTTCGCCGCCGACACTGATAGATAGATAGTTTAAAAAGTACTAAAATAAACGCTTAAAAACAGCCCTCAAATAGCCTTTTTTCCTCTAAATTGAGTTCTGAATTCAATGGAAATACAATGTTCGACAGCATACTTCACCGCCACGTATCAAGTAATGCCACCTATTTAATAAGACAATAATTAGTCTACCCTGACACAAAAAGGTGGAGGGATGGGGTAGGGTCACGTGGGTGAGGATTTTCAATCTTGTCTGCAAACATCCCTCTTTCCCATCCTTACTCCCAGCTTCCTCCATCCGCCCCCAGTCAAACGTCTTTCCGCTCACTTCATTCGCACCTCCCCCCACTCTTCTTGTACTTCGGATACACCCGGAGTGGCTCTAATTCTCCCGTTTCAATCTCAAGCATTCCCATCATTCCCTCCTGCGACCCGTTTGACCCCCCCTACACCCTTCTCCCTGCCCTCTTCACGCCTCCCACACCAAGGCTTTATCTGCCTTTGTGACCTTTTTTCCCCCTACTGCCGCACCCCGGTCCATTTTTGTTTTACACTCTATTTCCTCGCTTACATTCTTCCACCCACTGCTTTCGCTCCAGTCTTCTTCCTCTCAATTGCTCTTCCAAATCAACCTTAAGCGGATGATTCCCCGCCACGCATGCCGTGGAGTTCTATGATTCTATGTCAAAGTCTTGTGTAATCTTCATAGAACAGCAATAGAACTGCATTTTATTTTTACACATGACGAATTTACGTTCGTTTAAGATTGGTTTCTCTATTATTTGATAAGTTTCTGTGGTTCCCATCGTAAAACTTTTGTCCAAATTTAAGGGAAATATAACAATTTCTACACGACTCACGCTTACAGAATGAGAATAAAATAGAATGCGGGACCAATAATTTAACTCAGCCATTTTATTTCACATCTCACACATATTTGCTATAAGAGTATCTTATCTTTTAAATTCTGTCTGATGATAAAGATGAAATATTAATAATAAGAAAGCTTGATACCACTCTCCTAAATTCCCCTCATTTAAACAAAAGTAAGATTGTGCTCAGTTTTTCTAACTTACGAGCATGTTAAAATTTTATTGCTTCTCTTACTGAATTTGTGATATAATAACAACCTGGAAGTATCATCAGTAAGGTAACAATATTAACAAGTTGTTAGTGATCCATGTTCCCCGCTGGGACTTGCAGGAGGTTGTCATCAGTTGACTGTAAAAATATAAGATTAATCACTAAAAATAAGTAAAATCAGAAGTTAAATGATTTTTCTGTACTCTACTAAATATACTACTTCATTATCCTTCCGGAAGAAAGGTTTGAGCTTCGATTAGTTGATTACACTAACTGGCGAATCTATTTTTTAAGTTCAGAGCCAAATGCTCTTTCACTATTTTCATTCGGCCTATACTATTTTCACTTCTCCAAACAAATCCATTCCCTTGACTGAATAAAACTCAATCTTTTTAATCAATTTCATCACACCTTCTTTCCAAAAATGTCAGTATTTTCATCCACTGAATCTCTAGTCCCTCGCAAAAATATCTATGCAACAAAAATAAAACTAAGTAAAGATGTACTAAATTCAAATGCATGAAAACGAATGCATCATCTGAAATATAAAATTAGTGGATTGGTTAAATTAATATAATCACAATTCCTCGTATTGCGAGTGCATCGTCTGGACTAGAAAATAAGTGGAGTAGTTAAAATAATGATATTGACATATCCTCTTAATCCGAGTACTCATCTTATAATCACACTTTCCACATTTGAGTGCTCCCTTCACAAGTATCTCTTTCACTTTCCGTTCCGAAATGAACTTAATAGGATGCTCAACTCGAGGGAACCATTCTCGGATGTCCGTATACCGCCTCCTCGAATCGTTAATAGCCGCCGTTTCTTCGGAACATCGTACCACTTCCTCCTCCACCACCACCACCCGATGAGACAGCACCTCCTACCGTTCGGCTCCCCATCCGCCACCACCGCCAAGCGAACAGAAATGGCCCTCCTCCCGTATTCTCTCTCTCCCTCTCTCCCTTCCCTCCGTTTTCACACCCTGCACCTCTGGGAAATCAAGGGAGGGGTCATTTAAATGCCACTCTTCACCCCGCACTGCCCCACATTTCCTTTTTCCGCACCCCCGCTAACATTTCCTTTTTTTGGCCCGATGCCTAGCCCTACCACCCATCTCTCCCCCTTGGGCTCCTCCGCATTAGAGAGGGGCCCCACCCGTACCATTGTAGCGCCGCGCGCCGGTCCCCTTTGCCTCAGCTACTCGAGGAGGGGAGTGAGTGGGATAATATTCGCCAATATCATAGATCAGCGGAAACTTCAGTCAATTAGCGATTTTTATTCCACGTCCATCAGTGAAGGTTTAATGAGAAAACGCGTGTTTTGGAGGTATGAAATTTTGCTAGAGTGTACATGCCCAAAGGAGAATAATATCAATCATCAAAAATAAATTTCATTGTATTAGAGAGGTATTTGTCATTTCACGTCCACCATGGAAGGACTATTGAGTTAACGGGTATTTTCTGAAGTATGGAAGAATTTAACTGGAATTTTATTGCATAAAAAAGTTAATGTCAATGGCACACAGTAATCGTAAACAAAAGCATTCCTCGTTGAGAAAAAAATGCAGTTACTTTCCGAGTACCTTTTTCTGAATTACTTACGCATCATATTTACGCAAAGGCTTGAACTCGATACATTGCATTGACTCATTTCTGCGTCTTTTACTGATCTAATATTTTTTCACAGCAATCAATTGCAGCCATCACACGCTCGCTTAAATCAACTACAACCCCATCCCTACGTCTCTCTAGAGGCATCCCACCACCTCCTGCACCTTTACTAAACTCGTTCTACTTCAAGGAACTAGTCCTACGTCGATGGTAGCTCCTAAAATAAAAATAGCGAATGAAAGGATAAAAGAGTATAGAGATTATGGAGGGAAAAAAGCCTAACAAAAAAATCCCTCCAAAGGATCGTAGCCGGAAAATCGACAATTTAACACTGCAAATTACTCCGACTATTCTCCCTCCTCCTTTTTTTCCAATTCTTATTTGGCTTCATTCCTCCACCTCGGCTTCTCCTTCACTCCCTTGATCCCCGCATTCCCTTCAATCCTGTATCCCACTCTCTTCATCTCATTAATGCTGTCCTCTCCGATCTGTCCCCACCCCGAATTCCTCCTCAGTCGTCGCATAATCTTTTTATGCGTTTTCTTTTTCCACCCGAAACTCTCGAATCCACAGGCTTAAGATTGTTTTCCGATGCCGTAGTATAATCAGATTCGATGAGATTCTTTTGTTTGTCGGGATTGGGAGCGGAAGAGAAATTCGAAGTTGAGTTGGAAGGAGGAAAAAAATGCTGGCTTCCTGCTCAAAGAGTTCTCCAGACCAAACTTTCCTCCTCGCAGTTTTTTTCCCTTCTTAAAATTCTTCATTGTTTTTTTTTATGAGATGGCTATTTGATATCCAATCAATGGAAAAACGATTAACTGATTATGTACATTTTGTAAAGTGGAATGACTTCCAAATTCGTGTTGAGGAGTTGCCTTGGGTTTACGTGAGATTAATCAGGTAATTGACCATCTCGCACGAATTTCAATATATAAAATTGTCCCAAAAACATTTCTGAACAGAACATTATTGGATGCTGTTTTAATTATACAGGAGTAGACTCCTTCGGAAACAAAAAAAAGATAATTTCTACGCATGAATTTCTTCGGCTATTTTTCAAAGCTACTTTCATTATGAACACTTGGTCCGATTTTAACTAGTGGAAAAATTAGATATGAATTAGATTAATTCCATTCATTTTCTTTTTTTTACCTTGTTTCTGAGATGATACGAGAATTACGCTTTATCTCTAAAACGAATGACATTCCCTTTCCTCCAATCAAATCGGAGTCAGATCACTCAAAAAGCATCAGAAGTGAGAGTTCTAGAAGAAATAACTGGCACACGACTCTTTACCGACTAAATAGATTCCGTTGATACTAAAAATAAATAAATGCAGCTGGGTCTTCATTAACTAGAAATAATAATGAAGAATAACCTCTCAATGAAAAAATAAGCAAGGTTTCTTTGGCTGGAAATCACAACTGTTTTAGGGAAACGCGGTTACGTCATCGACTGGATGTTGGAGATAACGATAATGAGTGAAAGAATAATGACTACTTATGACCTGCCATGTAATTCCTCGGAGAATGGTGTGGGCTTAGAGAATTAAACAGAGAATACGCTCGAATAAGTCTAGGGTCAGTAGAATAATAGGTAATATTTGTGAATGAGAAAAAGGAAATATAAAGCAGTTGAAACGCCTTGCATATGGACAATATGCTTGAAAAAGATACTTAACTGGTAGATTAAATAGCTAATTTTTGAATGAAGAGGGATTACAAAAATACTTTTTACAGGGCTGGTACTGTTATTAAGCATTAGCAGTGCTTGGCTGGGGTAAGGGAAGAATAAGAGGAAGATAAATAAGCAGATGAACAGGCAGGATATTTTCCTTGATATATACTAAAGACAAAGAGAGTCTGGGTAAATGATTTAGACATATTATTGGTGGTGGAAACATGCTTTTATCTCCATCAACTGTAAACATTTATCCACCGCTTCAGACCATTTTAAAGCCATATATTTTTTATTTTTACAACCGTTGAAATTTAAATGCTAGTTTAAAAGAAAAAGAATTTGGAGACCCTCAAATAAATTCTCATTCTGCGAGGCACCCTTAAACAAAGCATAAGCCTCTTTTAGCTTAGTAAGATATTCATGAGGTAAATGATTTATATATGGATGCGATTATACCTAAAAGAGGTCAATTTTGTTGCTTGATACCAATGTACCACAAAACTTTATCCTATACTAAAGGAACTTATTTTCAGTGAGGTATTTACGACACGTACATTGCTCTTTCTAATTTTGTGACATATATGTGTCAAATATTTCATTAATAAAATTACATTTCAAATATAAATTCATTCCACAAGTGCACAACAGTCAAATGACAAAAAACATTAAATGGACAGCTGAGAAAGAGCGTTTGTTGCATATCAATAATGAATAATGGCAAAAACTAAAATTTGTTATGCTCATCAAGTATAACGTCACCGAATCTGAGCAAAATCATCCAAGAAATTTGGCCTTGCTTTAAAATCTCAAAATTACCATAATAGGCATTATACTCATCGCTGCTTAAACAAAGAACATACTCGTGATGCTGTGATTATTAGGTTTCCGTACGGATTAAAAAATACGTAATCTGTCGATGTTAAGTAGTTCATCGTCCAAGCTTTTTGATCAGCTAAAGCCATGGTAATTTCTAGTGGGACCGACTTTTCGAGAAAATGGAGCGTCCAGAAGTGAGGAAAACTGGAGCGCCAAACCGTCTGAAGGCCGACAAGGAGGCGCGCACGTGTATAACCCATAAAAGGGAACGCAAGCAAGCTCGAATCGCATGATTTCGCCGCGTCGCGCGCCTTGCCAAACTCAGACCGTCATCAACAAGATTCGGGAGCTTCCGAGAAAGAGCAACGCGGGAGATGATAAAAAATGGATGGGGCAATACATGGAGCTATGGCACAGGCGAGAGGGTGCAATGGGGCCGGCGAGGGCCAAAGGGTTTTCCTCTTTTTTGTTCCCTCATTTTTCTCTCTCCCTCTCAGTTGTGAATGGAGGAGCGAAACTGGTGGGTGGTGGAGGGAAGGGAGGCGGGAAGGAAGATAAAAGTGCTCGGCAGTCGGAAGTGGAACGAAACACGTTGGCAATCAGGTAAAAAGCAGGACCCACGTATGTTGTAGGTGCAGGGAGGCGGCGGCGGGGCTTGAAGAGGAAATGTAGTACTGCCGGCCGCCACGGTGACTAAGAGAGGGCCTGCAAGGGGGAAAGGAGAGAGAGAAAGGACTTGAGGGGAAGAGTGGCACATACAGAGCGTGGAAAGGGGTCCGTGGACTGGAGAGAAAGAGAGGTGGTGGCCGGGAGTGGGCCTTTCCCTTTGCGGAGTGAGGCAAGTGAGCAGCGGCCAAGGGTGGATTGGGGAAATGAGGAACACTGAATGCCACGGGTGTGTGTGGAGAACAGAGAGGATTGCGAAGGAGGGAGAGTGTGGAGGTCTTCACCCATGGCCACCGAAAGGAGAGGGCGGCATGAGGGAAGGGTGGGATGGAAAATTTTAAAAATTGCACTGAGCTAGATGAACGAGAGGAGAGGAAAATACTATGGCTAGCTCATCCGAGTACGTAGTGGAAACTGGGAAATGGATGCAGAGGATAAATTATAGGACAAACATGTAGAGAATTAACAATTAGAAGAGAAAAAATACACATGAGACAACTGAGAAAAATACATTATGGTACATTGGCACAAGAATAGGATAGTATAATTATGATGTATGGTTATACGGTGTAGTTCAAGGAATTCACCCACTTCGAGGGAGAGTGGGACGTGCAGAGGGTAAAAAAAAACAGATGAGAGGAGGAAGAACATGGGAGGGATGGAGACACGAAAGAAGAGGGAGGGATAGAGAAAAGTAGGAAAATATTCCAAAATGTAGACGAATGCGGGAGTAGAGAGTACAGGGAAGCATATTGGAGACGTACACAAGGTATAGCTCGGCATCCTAAATTGAGGAAACTGGGATTTAGAGACAGGGATAAATTAAGAGATATACAAAGATAGAAAAGTTAGCGAAAAGATTAAATGAGGAAGAACAAATGAGAAATGACACAACCAGATCTCTTACCAACTCTATGAATGGGGGAGGAGAGTATTCACGGGGTGATAGTGGAGTTGTAATTGGAATAGGTAGACACGGCAATTGATTGCAAACGGTGAAATGGTTAAAGGAATCAGAAAAAGGGAGATGAATATATAAGAAAAGGAAAAATAAATATAGAGGTGTACATAAGATATTAATATTATACAAATAATTGATTTTTGTAGATAGAATTCTATTTTTTATTCATAGTTATCTAATATTCATATATATAAATAAATAACAGAACTAAAAATTAAGCAAAGAATTTGAAAAAATGGATTTATAACGGCCAACTGTGAGGAGAAGACGAGGATTTCACAGGGAGAAGGTAAATTACGTGACGGGCAAAAGTTAAATGGAGAGGGATGGAAAGTAAGCAGGAAGAAATACCGGAGGCACAATTTTGGCCCAAGAAGCTCGGCCAACTCTAATTAAGAGATTGAAGGGCATAGAGGGTGTGGGATCGCGGGAGAAAGAGAGGCGAAATGGGAGAGGGTGAATGAAGGGTTTAGAAAGGAGGAAAAGGAAGGAATGCGTACAACAGGATGGGGAAAACAGAGGAGTGTCCACTGAGAGGCAGATTGAAGTATAGGTGTACCTCAGCCTAAAGCAAAGAGATGAGAGGGGAGTGGCGGAAAGAAAGCAAGTGGGCGTAATTGCGATCAAATTCGTGAATACTGTTGATGTGAGATAAAACAGATGCTCGAATAAAAATTTGCGCAAGTTGCCACTCAATCGAAAAGTCCGTGAGATCACAGATACCGTACCTGTTCCGTACCCTATTCGATCAATTGAAAGCAAGGGAAGAGTGCGTAGCCACCGCGGTGAATGAATGGAAGGAATGACGTCAAAATCCCCTTTATAAAAAGAGCTTGCCATCTCTAAATTTTCACCGCAAAGTACTCATAGATTAGATGTATAAAAAACAGAGTACCACGGGTTTCACATTCGAACTCTTCAGATATTTGGCAATAAAAATTATGCTAGAGCAAATAGAGCTAGAACTTCGTTCACCAATTTATTTGGTGTCGGTTTGGATAGAGCTTGAAAAATAAAGTGGCCGCCGCCTTTCTATCCGTCAATGATTCTGGTTATGATGTGGTTCAGACTTTTTCATTCAATCGGAAACTTATTGAGGTTAAAGCTTCGATCTTTTCTGTGAAAAAAATTAGCATTATCACTTTACAAAATCCAACATATAGTGCAAGGCTGGTTAGGAATTGCAAAATAATGTGTTTTATATTCTTCTACGCCTTAAATTACGCCATGAAAAAATCTTTCCTTTTAAATTGCAAAACATGGTTTTGCCCTTGTATTCCGTCTTCTTAATAGTGAAGGACTGTGAAGATAACGTTTTCTATTTCCTTTTAACAGAATAATCAATATAACTATTCTCGCCAGCACCTTTCCTTTCCCAAGGCCTTCCCGTGGGGATCGGCCTGGCCAGCGCACCAGCCGTCCCCTCAAGCTCTCACCGGCAGCCGCCTTGCTACGAGTTCGCTAGCATGGCTAGAAGCCCTTCGGCGGAAAATAGGTGATGTGTGCTAAAGAGGCTAATATCTCCGCTCAACTGGCATCACGGAATGGGAAATGAAACATTAAGACTTATATTATCAAACGCTACCCTCCCACCAGGTTTGATCTAACTTTGCGGAGTACCTACACCTCATGAGTGTCCCCTGCAAGAGTCGAAGAAAACAGGTGATTTCCATTTGGGAAACATCACAGGGTTCAAAATTTATTCTTCTATGTGAAGGATGCCAGCTTTATTACTTTATCTAATGAAATATTTACTGGTTGGAAAGGTGTAAACATGTTGTTGATATTCTCGTAAGTACAGTAGTTCCTAATGCCAATTAGCCATTAGTCTAGTCGATAAACATTTAAATCAGCCAAAATTAATTTATGAGAGCATATTTCTTGGAAGCCACCTCATAAAATATTAATGTCATTTACTGAAATCTTCCCGGGCATTGGCAAGAAAACACGAAAACAACATTGGACTCATGCAGCTTTAATCACCCTTCCAAATCTTCAATTTTTGGCCGCCAGGTGTCAGATATTTTGCTTTAATAAGCAGTTCTCCGTTAAAGAGTTAATGACCGGGAACTCTAATGACGTCACCAACTCATGAAAATTGGTTTGTAACTTTCACGTGTTTCTACTTTAAAATTATGCGAGCATGGCTGAATAAGGAAGACTATTTTTTGTCGTAACTTATCTTCCCCTTCCATCCAACGAATTCCTTTAATGATTGCGTAATCGCGCTAGTTTAACAACTCCTTTATGAGATAGGCTAAGGATAACGAGAGATTCGAAAGAAGAAGAGTGGAGAATGGATGGAGAAATAAGCAGGAAGGAGAAAGAGGGAGACGGGAAAAGGTCGAGGAAGCGTGGAATGGGACGGCATTAGAGGAGATGAGGGATAAAGAGAGATGTGCCAGGGTTTTAAGCGGTTCTGATTGAATAAATATAGATAGATGTAAGGCCTGCGGTGGATAAAGATATGAGAGACAGCCTCTCTTTCTCCTAAGCGTCTTTCGTCATGGAATGAGATTAATAATGACAGAATCTCTGCCATGTATTTGTAAAAGGCCCGACATGGAAGCCCGGCAAGTCCGGCATAAATATAAGTGAAAACCTATTACAGGGGAGAGAGTCCAATTTATCCACGGAAGTAGACGTTAAACGAAGTGCCATGAATACAATGCTAGAAGGGCTGATAAATTGTAAATGGCGAACTGGTAATTATGACCAGGTGTACAACTCACCTTCTCATTGGCAGTAAAAGAGAAATTTAGTTAGTTTTAGGTGCATAGGATAAATTACGACAAAATACGGAAGAGGCACTGAGAATATACGTTTGCATGCATTCAAATAATTTTATGCATCAATAGCTCATTCAATACGAGACCTAAGTGCATTATTCTTACCCCAAATTTCTATAACTACTGATAATGAACAATTAATATACACAAAATAATGATTTCAAGATCATACCAATTAAAATATAATTTATTTTCACAGCTTTGTCAGAATGTGTAAACAAAACATCATGCCAATATAAAAATGTTGAAAGAAAATCTACATAAAAAATGAAATAAAACAAATCTCTTTTTATTACAGTCTATATGTGATCATGAGTAAAAATTAAAAGTAAAATAAATGTATTTAAGGTTTCCATTTATAAATAATTTTCGTGGCAATTAGAAAATATTTGAAAATAGAGTATAGCAACGAGTTTACGATACCGCAGAAGTCATTTTAATCCTTTAATGGGAAAAGATCATGCCGGAAAACTTTCGCACTTGAAAAAAGCATAAGATATTTGGATGATATTTCTAAAGTAACCTGAGGCCAATGGCATCCAAATTTTACAATAAATAAACAAATTATATGGCTTGATAATAGCTAATAAGTGAAAATTCTGATGAACTTAGAACTAAAACAAACGAATTGATGTTCGAAAAAGATGGGAAATAATAATGAATAAAGCGTAGTAACAGATTTTATGCGGATCGTGTTTTATACACAGGAATGGAGCTCTTAAATGAAGCGAACGCATTTCAACCAGGGACATCAAAGGTATGAAAAAGCTATTCTTCACTGAATCCACTGATATATGGCGTATACGCCGTATACATTTTGTATTCAATAAAAATAAAACTATCTAATAGAATAATATGCCTGAAACTTAATGTTACGTATAACCATACGGAGACAAAAGCTTGGCCAAATCCTCAAAATAACGAATTGAATCCTTCTTAATGAGCAAAATACTCTTGAGTTAACAGGTCATAACATAACCTGTTACCGGAGTAATTTCCTGCGACGTTCCTGTTGAGCGAAATCTCACTTTTATTCCAAATCCTCAGTCTACGTCAAAAAGTTATCAGATGGACTAATCACCTCTCACGCACACTTATAATCCCAGAATGCTTCAGAAGGTACCTTTACCCTCATTCGGCTTGAATAAGCTGAACACGAAAATACATTTTATAAGAAGGACGGATTGTATGAAAAGAAAAAATGTAATGAAATGAGGCTGCATGAAGCAGATGGAAGGCAAGTCTGCCAAAAAAAAAAAAGGCGAAGAGTCTTCAATTTTGCGGAAGACGCAAGCAATCTTCTTAGCCGGAAGATGCGGGAGCCAAGGAGTCACGTGCAGCGAATGAATGAAATGTCCGCAAATGGTTCTTTGGTTGATCTAGGTCATGTGAGAGGCAGACGGAGTGAAACAGGAAATTGGTTTCTTATGAGGCAGGTAAGTCTGTTTGTATCCCAAACTGCGGACATTCAACATTTAAACGTGAAAAACAACGCGAACTGTAAAAAGGAAATTGTGCTCAACATCAATGCAATGCGGTCACTGTATTTCCTGCGGTCATCAGTAGTGAAGGAAATTACATGTGATATCTAAAGTGCTCTAAAATGTATCAGCATATCATTCTGGTGGATTACACTTTTGATTACTAACCATCAGTTTTTTTTCAAATTCTTCTCCTGAGTTTCTAACATGTGATGGAAAAAGAAAAGGTTTATTTTTGCATCTTTGAATTTCCTCAAGAAGTTGCCAAGATAGGCATACAGAGAATTAAAGGAATACAGGTCGAGAACTCTGACAAATAATTATTAATATGTTTATATAGGTTTGATTCTCTTAGACATAATTATTTAAACGAAAAACTCTGAAATATTATAAATAATAATTATTATAATATAAAAAATAATTATAAAAATATAAAAAAGCAAAAGATATTAGTCTTATAGTAAATAAAAATATGATGAATTGCCGATATTCTGAGCGACAGAATCCGAAGTTTCCAGAAAAACCTAAGGTAATAGACAAAAGAGGTATTCTACAAAATCTACTCCAAGTTCACCACTCAGGAATATTTTTAAGATTACTTCAGGAGTTTGCTACTTTCCGTATCAATTTATGAATATTACTAACAGCATTATTGGCTTTACATGAGAATAAATCATATACATGTTCCATAGATAATCTATTATGCCCATAAGGGCCTTCAAAAATAGGCTAGGATCCACGATAGCCCTTAAAAATCAACTATGCAACGACAAATTTAATTTTTGGGACACAGTCCTTGTCTTTTAGTTTATTTTTATTTTTTATATGTTGCCAAAAAATTTCATAAATACCATTTCAATGCGTAAAAATTGTAAGGAAGCAAGCAATGAATTGTATCCATGTAAACCCGACGATACTTACGGGAGTAGGTATATTGAATTGTTTTATGGTGTCAGTCAAGGATTTTCCAGAAATTTCATGAATTCATGAAGTGGCTTGTAAAGAAAATGGATGCTGAGCAAACATGAATTTCCCAATTATTTTTACACATAAAGCTGACGGCTCCATGCTCATACAATACGCTCTTGTAGAGCTCGGTAGAAGGCGGCACCTGATAGCTGAAACGTAAGCATTGTTTGCATCTACAATACCGAGAAACTGATGTTTGTGTTTGCCGAAATTCTGAATTAAATCCTTGGTCCTTGTGCTATTTTGGTGTTCCTTGGTGTATGAAGTTCTCTTGTTCATTGGTCCATGTGTGTCTTTCCCCGAGGAAATCGCTGCCAATTACATTTTTTCCTTCTCATTTTACGCCAAGCAATCGCATATCCTCTAGCTTGTAATCCTACTTCACTACATGAATTCAGATGAATTCTACCTCACCGCTTAGTAACCAATATATCCACAGTGATATCCATGTGAATGAGTTAGTATAAACAGAGAAGCCCTTTTCGCTTAATAAATTCAGAAATAAGTTAAGCTAGGCTTACATCGCAAACCATTGATATAGCAATGAACTTCAATTTTGAGAAATACTCCACATTCTGCGAAAACGAAACCGTACTGGTTTTAAAACAATCTATAAATTGGGGAAGCAAGGATAAATCAAGATTCTTCCGATGAATTTCCTCCGATTATAAAATATTGTGTGACCTTCCCTTGTCTCTAACCTTTGACTATAAGTGACGTTTTAATAAAATTTTGCCTTATATAAAACGAAGCTTAGTTTTAAGATATTTCAGAATAGTAGGTTACCTCTGCTGATATTTGAAGCATGCACTTCAGTGGGGTAGAACGCCGAGATTATGACACGCATTCACCCCACTTTACTTCCTTTCCAAGAAACCTTTCCATTCTAAGCAGATGGTGGAGATTAATGAGCAGGCCCGTGAGGTATTATCTCCAATCTATGAAGTTTTATTCGCATCTCATCGCTTAAATCTTGAAATGAAATCCCTGAGATTAAGAGTAAGGAATGTCCTTTAAATTCTGTTAAGTCAAGCGCTAAAGGCTTCCGCATCACGATTTCTTCAGTTGTTTACCACATCCTGACACCTCCTGAGATGCCTCAAGGACATTTCAAGCATAGAAATTCACAGTATTCAAATTTCAAGTATAGAGGAAAAATACGGGAGAGCAGCTAAACTACGAAGAAAGATTTGAAAAGAATGTTTCCACTGAGGGGCTAAAATGATGCCGATTTCTTGGGTTTCCCCACAGCTACTTTTTCATCGAAAGGATTGTTTCAAAAATTCAGTTTTCTTCACCAAGTTGTAGTGAGCAATTCGAACTGAAGAATCAAATATAAGAGGAAGCATCAGTCCATCTCGGCCGATCATTTTTTTTCGTATTCCTTGCTTAAATGTTACATTATCATCTTGATATTTTCAGGACATATAGTAGAGGCCCTCATCTACACTTGCCTAAAGCTCAAATTTGAAAACTATCAACAAACAGTCCATCTCAGTATTTTCTCAGACATAAAATTTTCATTTTTGATACACAAAAGCTGACTAGAGTCTATTCGATATACCCTAAATATGACTAATTGATACCGTGCGTCACGTCGTCTTGACTGAATACCCAGTCCCGAAGAAGAAAATTAAGCAAAGACCTCGACCAGGAGGAGAACATTGAGAATTTTGGAAACACACCGCCTTCTACGACAAATCAACGTGGCAGAGAACCCTAAAAACCAGCTGCAACTCTTAGATTCATGAGGGAGAGTGAGCAGAAGAGGAAAAATAAAATTACTCGAGCACCGATGAAGGCGAATCTTTTATGGGATTGCACTAGCGTACTCTTTCACAGAGAGACTCTTTCTGGGCAATCCATCTCCCTCTTTTGTTTCCTCTTCTCCTCCATATTTCGCCCATATTTTCCCTGCGACGCGACCCTCCGCCCAGCCTCACCCTCCCCCCACCCCCACAGTAACCGCCCACTCCCTTTAGGGCCGAGCACTTGACATTCAAGCTTCGACGACTCCTTCGCAGGAGGCCGCACAGAAGAACAGTGGTACTAATTAAGTGTGGGAGGCGGGGGAGGCAAAAGACGAAGGGAGACGGTGAGAAATTAATTAAGCGGGCTCGGCTGAGTTCTTTTTCCCCGTCCCTCCCCCAAAATAAAACATTTATTCTTTTCAAATCCACCCTTTCCCACCCTCTATAGTATCGCATGAGAAGACGCCAAACTTTTATCCTTTCTCTCCGACTGTTTCCTCCCATTCCGCCCGCCGATCTCTGGACATTGACTATTGATTTCCATTGATGGTATCCTCAGTATCAAACATCGCAGCGCACCCTACATCAAAATCGAATTTAATGACTTTCAACTCAAATTTTATTTAAGTATCCTCCAGCACTGAAAAGTAGGCTCAATTAACGGAATACAGACTTGACGAACATATATTACCTAAAATATTATTCTGTACATAGTGCGTGTTATGATTTGAAATGAAATGAAAAATGTTAAAGTATATTTACAGTATCCAAAGCTTTAACCTGGATTGGAGCTCAGAACCCAGCGATTAGTAGAGATCATCTCTACTCTACACTGCAGAGTATGAGGTCTGTGAGTACACGAGGCCTGTAAATCGTTTTTTCACTAATATCTCCCCCATTCATTTCCCCAATCATTTTTGAGCTAATCAATCCAATTTTTATTCTCATTCACGCCCAAATTCAAATCTTAAATGCATCTTTCAATCTTTCATGGATGATATTTCAAATGAACTGGAAGCAACAATGTTTTCCCCACGTCTTTACAATTTTCTATGCTGCGCGAGTACCCTCCAATAAAACAGAGACCCTAATCTCAAAGTATTCACGTCCACTACACGGCCTCACGTTAGAAATAATACTGCAATTACAATATTCGACAAAAATTATCAACTTCAAATTTTAAAAAACTGGAAGTAAGATTTCTTAACCTCTAAATCTCTACCTTAGCTTCGAATCAATTTTCCCATGGCTATCTTATAGAAATCTAGACTATTTAAACGTGCACATGCTGCTGCTGACTGTAACTATTCAATCACAAGGTTTTCCAGCCATTTTCCCGGAAAAACTGTTAAGTGAAATTGGTTTTCCGGCTAAGAAGTCTTTTTTCAGCCTGTCCTCACCCGACATCCCTGTACGCTCTTTCTCCTTCCTTTCGACCGACCCTTCCTCCTATTCTACCCTGCAAGCCCTGATACTTCTTCATCCTAAAATTCCATCAAAAAGTACCCTATTCGTTCTTTCTTTCCCTCGAAAATGCTATCCACGGGCGACCGTCCGCTTATATTCCCAACCAGTTGAATAGATATCTCACATTTCCTTCGCGTTTTTTGGACTTGGGAAACAATGATTCCTTTTCATTGAGAGTGAAAGGGACCCGACTTTGAATTTCCAAATGGCGAAGCGATGGTCCTCGCAAGAGTATTGTCATTCAGCCATCCGTATGAAGATAAGGAAGAAGTTTCAAACTGTGCTATTGTTTGAGGGAGTTGAAATAATGGAAGACAAAATGCTTCGTTGGAAATAAAATGGAGAGGTAAAGAAGGAATGAGAGACGGAGTTCTTTCAAAGGATGCTTAAATATGAGAAGACGATTTTGCAACTTCAAAGGATTGAAGAAGTATTATCAGAGCAATACAAAGTAGCCAGTGATGGTAAATACTTATTTTTAAAAAATAAGTTGGTCCTGTATAGAGGTTGATCACCACCGTCCTCTAAGTCAGAAGTTTCATCTTACCACTTGAAAGCTCATTCTCTATGTTAATATGTTATTCCACTAATTACAAAATTTAAACCGCATACTAGAAAAAAATTATGTCCGTTCATGATAAACAATATTTTCCAATGCAATAGCACCTACTTACAATGGAAATCTACTTTCTATACTCCTCACTACAGATGCTTGGATGCCGATTATTGATAATCAACTGGCGACTGACAACTTTAGCATCCTTGGCACCCAACAGTAAATGTATAACGTGGATAATTTGTGATTCTAACGTTTTTCTGGGCAATGTGAAAATCCGAATTAGGTTAAAAATTCTTTTTGAGAATAAATTATGATGCACCCCATTATATAAGAATCTTGATAAAAATAAAAAAGCAGGTACTTCACTAACGTACTCTTCGACTCATTAGCAAACCAATGATGTAATTGTAGTCAAAACACATTAGTTAATAGATGATGCTACATTCGGAAAAATTCAGCGAGAAAATCGCCAATTTATCACCACTACATTAAATTGTCCACATGCTGTACCAAAGGTTTTCATTTCATTATAAAAGAATGCCAATTATGAAAACATAACTTTTTAAACAACGTAGTTGTAGAGTTCAAGTTACCATTACGGTGAACCTTGCTTGAAGTTATATTATTCACAAACTTCCCTTCCACAATAATGTAAATAAAAATAAATAATATCGGCGTGCTTATTTACCAATAGTAACCTACGTCACCTGAATGTAGAAAGGTGTGACCCCGTGGAGAAGCAAACTCTATTATTTAAAAAATGCCAGCCATAAGTTCAACGCATCATTCAAAATTAAGTTTGAGGAAGAAGGAAACATTTGTGCCTAAAGAAGTTCTCATTTACAAAACAGCTTATTTTCAGTTGGCAAATACAAATACAAATTTCACTCCATTTAAGAGATACATAACCCTTGTTATAAAATTGGCATTAATTTAAACAGAATAAGTTTTCTTCTATTGCAAACTCTACTCCCTATTCCCTGATTTCACGTGGTTTTCAAAGACTTTCAACTGGTCTCGCTTTATATATTAGCCTTCCCCGACAAAATAATTTTTCTGTAAAAAAAATACTTACCAGGGATCATGAATCACTTTAGCCAATTCTTTAAAACCTAAGTTGCTCCAATGATTCGTATCCCTTTGACTCAGCATTCCACTCTTTTCATTTATTACTCATCCTTCTTCGTTTAAGGTTTCCTTACCCTTCTCCCTCTCGCGCCCCTCTTACCAAGCTTTCGGTGGCCTCCATCGTAATTCAAAAAGCTAAGACGAACAATTCCACTACTTTTATTGTATTAAACATAGCTTGCCCCGTCTCATTCTCCAACATGCGTTCTTTTCCCGTACCCCTCATTCTTTTCTCCCTTCACCTCTTTCTTCTATTTCCCTCCCGCCCATTTTTTTCTCCTTACCCTCTCCTTTCAACTCTTGAAAAACCACCCCATCAACGGCCCTGTCGCGTCTTTTGTCCAACGGACCCTTCTCCGCATTCTTAAGGCGTACCGCCTTGTCCATCTCTGTCCGACCCGTGGAGCCTACCTCCCACATCCCTCCCTCCTCCATCCTCTACCATCCACTCTCCATTGCTCCTCCTTCAGCGCAACCACTGCCACACGCCCCTTCTCGTCTCGATTCCACCCGAAACCTTTTTCTTCGTCGCACACACGCACGGAAAAAAGGAGATCCGTCCCTTGTCATCTCACCCTTTCGTCGGACACCGCCTTACCATTCCATCCTACCTACCTCCTACAACTCCTTCCCTCTTCTCCAAACCCGAATCATTCTTTACCAATCTTGATCATCTCAATTTCTCCCTTTCAGTGAGGACCAAAAGTAGAAAATGATGTCTAATATCCTTTGTTATTGCATCATGCCTAATCCTTTCTTGAAGTCGTCTTTCACGATGCATGTTTCAGTACAAAACTACGAATTGATCTCTTGATGCTTCAACTTCCCGTGCAAAGGGTAAAATCTAATTCGATTTCGTTAAAATTACCATCGGTATAGAAAAATAAGTACGGCAAAAATAATATTCTCCGCTACATTCTGGATCCCAAAACTATCATTGGAAATCAAGTTTTTTTATATTATGTACCGGCCGGCGGCTGCGCGAAAATATTTATATTCGTCTGTATAGCAAAAACTAAATAATTCTCATCCAATCAATCATAAATATACAAGCAATAATCCCGAAATACCATGACATCACTTGAATAGGCCACAATGTGGCAAAGTTTACTTAAGATTCGTACTTTAGGGAATAATCAGGAAGCGACAGATGAGCCGCCATGCTGTCCTATGATCTTGAAATAAGATAAAATAGATAATATAAAAAGGAGCTTTGGAGGATCGGATTCGATTGAAGTCCGTACTTTGGTCCACGATTTTCTGCACCGGTTAAATTTTGAATTCTATGCTGACCAGACAAGTACAGAGTGAAAGAGCCTCCGGGCGTTTGATTCTCGATTATTTCGGTTCGCACCAATAATTTCTCGCTGTGCATCGCTAAAACTAACTAATTGCGGCTGCACAAGTTCAAAGCTCCTGCCTACTCGCGCAGAAATAGGTACACGCCGATAGAGAATGAGCCCACAGCGTTTGTTTTCCCTAATGCGTCATGTTGTTGTTTTGAGGAAGTTGAAGGTGGATGGAAGCGATGGGTGAGATGAGCTGCGTGATGTCCACAGAGAATGGCAAGTGTATTTGCATGAGAACACTTAATAATAAAAGGAGTTTCTCATCTATACCCTTCCCTACTCACTGCTTTCAACCCAAATAGACACACGGTCATTGCTACCAATAAAACTGAAAAAATAGGCACGAAATCGTCACTTCTAGAGTTCATTCCTCCAAAAGCACAAAATATAACGCCTCATTTAAAATTCAGTGTTCTTGATAAAAGACAATACCATAAATGATGGGTAAGTTTGCATTTGGCACGCGAGATATCCGTATTCTGACATCAGATCACTTCCGTAATAAAAATATGACCGATTATATACTATTCAACATGCAGCCAAGCATTGAGCTACGCATGAATATGTAATAATATATGTAATAAGTCATACAAATGCTAAAAAAAAAGCGTAAAATACAAAATAAATGGGTACATATTAGCCTACGTATTGAAGTAGAACGCTAAGCATCTAATGAATGGACAAAACATAGAGAAGCTTGCGAAATTAAAAAAGATCTGTAAAGTAGTACCCGAGTAAAACAAAGCACGCATGAATTGGTTACACCTCAAGGCAAAAAGCAAGGGGACTGCATAGAGGAGTCTCAATTCCATCCCATTCAAGGCTGATTTCTGTTGCCACTTCGGTTTCACTTTAATCGGTTTTCAAAAACGTCCGCCGCGCGGCGATGACTGCCATGCGATCCACTTTCTTCCAATATTTTGCAGTATAATGTCTGTAATTGCAAGTAATAGTATTGAAAAGTTATGCATTCGATTGATCACATCATCATGAATGTAATTTTCGGTTGACAACCCTAATTATACCTTATGAAAAATGCCTTGTGAAAAATCGGATCATTTTGCCCGTCAGCGATGCGAGTGGCGACTTTTGTAAACCCATTTTAATGCGCGCTGGGTTACAACGCTTATAGAGGCCGACTTGAGGATCCTCTTTTGCAATATTTGTGGAAAAAAGATATTACTGTCAAGCTAAGGTAAGAAGCGGGGAGGCTAACTACTTACAGCGATTTATTATCTGACCTGGTCCAGGATTCGTACCCGGAAGAAGGATTGAAATATCCACATCAGGTAACTTCTCGCAGTGGGATTTTATGACTGTTAGAAAAAAAACGCCACTGGCTCAAGAAAAGTGGTTATGAAATAACTTAATTCCCCAGCCATGACTTCCACTTTCCATATAAATAGTCTCTGTGGATTTTTCGCACAATTTGTGCAATTTGCGGGTGACTCCGTAAAGTTATCACCGTGGCTGGTCCCGGTATACTTAAATTCGTCTAGAGCGAACACCTCTTTGTGCTCAAAGTTCGGGCTTTGCTCTCCAGCTGTGGCGCCGTGCGCATAATTTGGAGTGCTAGTCGCATAATATGCTCAGCAATCCATACCATGTCCGGTATAGTCCACAAACCACAGGGGAGAAAATTATTAAAAAATGAAAACAAAAAGAAAAAAATTAATATCAAATAAAATACGAAAAAGCAAGTAATTTATAAAGAAGAAAGAAAATTTGAGGGAATTTGAAGCTAAACCTTATAGTATTTAGTAAAACTCAAATTAAAGAAATAAAATGGACTACGTAATGAATTATGGGTGGATTAGGAAAAATCTAAACGCTTAAAGTCACAAATTGCAGTTCTATTTTCCTAAATAAGTTTATATTCCCAATAGATCATCCCTAGCATCTCCCATTTTAAGACAATACTTTAGTTTACCAAGCAAATCTCACGTTAAAATGAACGCAGGTTAAAGACGAATGAACTATATCTATATAAATAATATTTTCATCCATTAAAACAATAAAAAAATAAATCTTTACGCTACACAGTAGCAGTCCTGGGCATTTTAAGGACAACATAAAGCAATTCGTTCTGTTGAGAGAACATTCAGATTTAGATGACGGTTCAAAGCAACACAATCTCACAGTGATTGTAAAAAAAAGTCAAATAAATCCCCGTGATTGTCTTTTGTTGACCGCATTTTGAGAATTTTTCCACCGCAGGTTTTATTGGCAAAAGAACGTGGCGGAAGGGATCTCACTTGAACTCAATTTTTCAGAAAAATATAAATTAAGTTAAAACCGTAATCAAATGAATTATATTTCCAATCTTTCATTGCGTAAATCCATTCCATATAGAAAGCCAGAGACATTTCATTCATTCAAAAGTGTGTGTAATCAGCACGTAGCTTCCTTACTTCGCCCGCTTTATTCATGAAAGCTTACGAAAGTCAATTCCGTGCGTTCACGATACCGGCCGCGCCACATTCGAGCGGATGTGTATGCATAAAGCCTTTTTCTCCGGCCTTTGCAATTTCACCTCCGCCCCCGGATCACCCGGCAGACGGTGGAGCGTTTATGTACCCCCATGAATCACCCCGCCCATGACCCGAGTCCTGGAATTGTTTTTAAATATTCACCCTTCCTTTCTATTCATTCCTGTCGATCTTTTAACATCGCTCCCTTGTTTTCTCATCCAATTTCCCGCCGGGGGCAGATTTTCAATACGTATCCTCCTCTTTCCCACCCAGCGGCACCCTTTCAAACCACGTTTCGTCTCTTTGCTCTCGTTCCCTTTCCTCCTTCAACCCTTTTTTTCATGCGATCAACCTCTCTTCGGAGCACTTTCTCCTTTTTCCCTCGTAACCTTTCTCACAGAGCGACAACCCGTCCACCGTGAATACTAACTAGACCGATACGTCTCTTTGTTCCCTCCCCTCCGTCCCCGCCTCGCTGTTTCTCCGTCGTGGGACGTCAGTGGCCAACCAAAAACGCCCCTCTCCTGCGTCTCGAATCGCCGCCAGGGAGGGTACGCGATAAAAATAACCTCATCAGCCGCACGTTCCCACAGGATTCTGCGAGAGATGTCATCCGCGATATACTGCTAAAAACGAAAATAATTTATTTAAAGAACTATAGAAAATTCCACGAATCATTCTTGTTTCAATTTCAATTACATTGAAACAAGAATGAAATCAATGAAATTGAAACAAGAATGATTCCTGGAATTGATGAATCGCGGCAACTTTAAACTAATAATTACATCTGTTTTTCTTTTATCTGACTGTGAAATCGACCTGAGGACCTGTTAACCGGACAGTGGATGATTTAAGATTGCTTTCCCTTTTTTGAACTGAATTTATCAAAATACCTTATGACAAAAATCATACTAGTATTTAAGTATAAATAAAACTATAAGTATGCATAAAATTTCTTAACAGTCTAAACTGGTTTCATCTAGGATGCAGTGAAAACTACATATAAAATATATAGGTACTCTCCTTTAGATATTCAGATTGTCAGGCATCACACAGCAGTAATGATGCATAAAATAATGAAATGATTGGCTGTTACCACATCTAAGATTAGGTAAAGAATAGGAAAAAAACGGGAAAACATGTTAAGTTTTTGACCGACTAGCGTAATTGTAATTCCTGATAGTTCATTATAAATGATAACAGAATGATGAATACCGTTTTTTTACCTTGGTCAAATTATCAGACAACTTGCCTTTCATTTATGAAAAAGTTTCGTAATTTTTTACCTTTATGGAAAAAATTCAAATTAAGATAGCTAGCCTAAGGATAAAATGCTAACACTCGAGCTAGGTAACATTCAGTAAATAACACCGAGTTGCGGATGCATTCGACAAAAACTGCAAGCTACATATTGACTCAAAACTCATTTTAAATCTATGTTTTATCTTGTATATACAGAGCGGAAATTATGCTCATCTTAGAAAAGAACTTGCAACGTGGAAATTATGCACAGTAACATCTTTAGTCTTCCTAAAACAGGTAACATTCTCTGAATATGAATCTCTTCTCACACAATTAATTCCTTTGCAAAGGGCAAATATATCAACATAAGGCACAGTAATGGATTGGCAACATTACCTATGTATTAACTGCTACTGCGTTTCAATTTAATGCGTACATTGATATTATGCCATTAAAGCATGGTTTCCTAAGGCAGGTAGGATATATATCCTATTTAAATTGATTGCAAGGTCTATTAGAATGTTAACTGAGAATTTCTGCATTGCTGCTGACATTCCATAGTGGTCTCCAGGCATTGCGTTCCTGATATGATTCAGTGAGCGGAGCCAAACTCCATTTCCTGGTTAGCATTGAGTCCGTGACCGTTCATGAAAGCACTCCGCCTACGGTAATAGGCCTCTCCGCGGCAAACACAGCTATTCGTCGCTTAAATTGCGTCCAGGCTGGGTGTTTGTGAGCGTTACTAGGGTTGAGAGATTTCAGGCTTTTTGGCAGAGTTCGTAACTTTCGACTTGCAGGACTCAGGAAGAGCGAACAACAGGGGGAGTGGGATAGAAAGGAAAATTGAGTTACACAAACCCTAGAAAATGGAAATTAAGTGTCACCTGCACGAGAGTAAAAGCTACAGAAAAGTCTACATCAGTTCCCCTAGTTCCGCCGATGGAAATAAATACTTAAATACGGCTGGATTTCGTATTGAATGGCGTAAAGCTATCCTAATTTCATTTCACCATGCATAATTTCGTAAAAATAGTGGACATATTTGTAAAAACTGAGTTGACCATTTGATACATTTTATTATAGCGGTGTAAAAATAAAAAAGCGGTGCTAGTAATAGTAATCTTTCAAATTTAATGATACAAAGAATATTATACACTTAAAGCGATGTTAGCTCAAGGTGCTGAAACAATGAGTTGAAACCAGATTTGAGTGGGAACAAGTACCTATCGATATATGCGTGATTCTTGAATACTTTATTATTGAAATTTTCAAGTTTTTTCATACAATAAACGAAATTAAAATTCATCATCACTGGTCAATAATCCTAAGATTGGTTTGACGCAGCTCTCCACTCAATCCTATTATCAACTAATCTTTTCACGCCCACGTATTTCTTCTCATTCACATCCTTCTTTACCTGCTCCGTATATTTTGTGGCCATCAAAATTAACATGAAAATATGAATATCATAATCCAAAAGTATAAAATAAAATATCATAAACGACCAAAAAAGACATTGAAAAATGATCAACTTAAGAATTTTTCTAGCAAATGACACAATAGGAGTCTTTCCAAAGTCACTTTCCACATTCTTTCTGCTTCAAATTAAAATGTGTAGATCAAATCGGAATCCGCAAGTATGAATCAATGAAAAAAATAAGTTAGGTAGTGATTGAATTTACGTAAAATACTTCCTGAACTTAAAATGCATATCAATCGTTACATGCAAAGGACTTGGTGCGGGATGGGTTCCAACTTCACCCATAACAACAGGTAAATATTAAAGGAGGTCAATCAAAGAGGATACGGAGATAAATGAAGGATATATTAGAGACCACCATGTTTTGACTGGTGTAAATTGTTAACATATTATCTATTAGTTTGCATTGATCAAACATAATTGGAGATCATAATATGAATTTCCATTAGTTTAAATTCTCATTAAGGGATTTGCGGGAATCCCAAAAATTTCCTTTGAAAAAGGCAACTGTTTTCCGAGATCTATGGAATTATTCCATTTAAAACACCAAATATTACTATTAAATATTAAATTAAAGTAGATTTTTCAACTTAAACCCTTACATTTGAAAAAGTAGCCTATTCTATTTTGTTCGTGAGTGATATAAAACGCCATTTACAATGCTAAAGACGACTTTTGAGGTGCAAGAAGAAAAATCAGTCAATGTACCACCACTTCGTTTTCTTTAACTGTATGAAAATATGTATTTTGAACGAAGCACGTGAATTCGCATGAACTAGTTCGTTAGTTGAGTTCTGACAATGAATACACAAATTATACCTGATTGGAGCAGATTCTTAAGTCGCATTCGATTTTATAAAATTTCGATTTTTTTGCTTAAGTCGATTGATGTTATAAAAACTACAATATGTACTATTATGTGGACGGAAAATTATTTGCTTGGGAAACGATATTCAAAGCAGTTTTAATCAATAACTAACTTGAAAATACATTCTGGATGTTTATTTAAAAATTTTTCACTGCCATATGGGAACAAAATTTGTTCAGGGAATGAGTGCTCGATTCACGGAATTGATAATGAACCAAGGAACGGAAGGCCATCGGAACTCACGCAAAATATACGCAGGAGAAAGAAGAGGAGGGAGAAAAATGATGGGGTGGGTACGAATTCAAGGGAAGCGCGAGCCGCGCATACACACAAAATGCTCGTAACTCATCAGGAACCGCTCTTTCCCGACGCCATTAGCCAAATTACCATCCCCCAATACACCACCGCCCACATGACCACTTCCGTATTTCCTTCCCCCACCCCCTTCCTCCCACCCAGCACCACGTCCCCCCTTCCCACTCCCCTCATGGCAGTACAACCCCGCAGCATCGCTTCCAACCCAATTGCGGCCCATGAATCCCTCTATTTTCATTTAGGGTCGTTATTAATGCATTCCTTTTTAACGACATGAATTCGCTGTACGTTTAACCGCTGGCAACATTTACAACTAGCGTCATACTATTTTAGCGTAAGCAGGAAGTTGAATTGCAATATAATTCCACCCTAATTCCATCTCCACACTTGTTACAAACAAACATCTAGTACACAAAGTAAATCAGTAACATGCAAGAGTGAGTAAGCACCTCAATGAACACACTCAAATAGCTAAAGTACAGATGTTTTTCGCGTGGGAAAATGTTTTCATCGAGTCATAAATTTGAGAAACATGCTCTATGAGTCCTATGTTTCAAATTTAAATACTCGTGTGAATTTTGGTTGGTAGGTATTTTTTGGAAAGTTAAAAAATATTTGGTATTTTATTGACTTTATAAACTAATTTTCAATGCATTTAAGCCCTTTCGATGCGGGTATGAGATTATTAGATCAACTGATTAATAAAGGATTATATTGCCAGCGGCATACTGCGACTTCATGGACAAAGACCTGTACCTTATAGTTTCTTTTTCTATTTAATTTGGTCTGCCAACATCATAATAAAGACAAAATAAAAATAAAATTTAGCCATTTATTTTACCTTCTTTTAAGAGTACATACAACATATCAATACCTGAATGTATCTGTGATTCATTGTATCACCTTCAAGTGAATAGTCATCTACCGGAAAAGCTACTACAATAATTTTACATAGTTTTAGAAAGATGTAACCAACGAAGTTTTCTCCAAAGTTTTCTCCAAAAATACAAACCATATGCTCTAATAAATCAATCTATTACCCTTCATAGATTTTCGCCTCAAATCGAAATTTCATCTATCTCACTGAATCGGCAATGACATATCTAGGCATAAGTAGCAAGAAAATACCGTAAAATGGCATAAAAAATTCTCTAGACGCATAAGTCTGTGGAGCCCCAAGCTTTTAAGTTCCTTCGGCGGAATTCATAGCTTTAACTCGCATGTCTGTCTGAGCGCACAGGTGTGAGCATACAAACGCAGACAGGGGAGAAAGAAATTCTCCACGCCATAGTGAATGGAGGCAATTATGCGCAGAAAGCCCTCTTTATCCTTCCCACCCCACCACCCGCTCCTTACTCATTTCAGCTGAAGTAGCGCTTACCAATCCCACTCCGGAGTTGGAGAATAATTTTCCTTCGCAACTCCATTCTGAGGACCGCCTCCTGTGGCTTGGCACCGGCAGATTTTAATTAGACAGGCTAATGGAGAGCAGTACTAATGCTGTAAATCCAGAGAAGTACAATTCGAAAAATCTGATTCATTAAGGCCGGCCCAAAATGCTGTTACATTTACAAAAATATGGGTAATCCTTTTTAATTTTTTCCGTATTTACCAATTTCTGATTAGTTATCACCAAGAAATTTTGAGTCCACCTCCAACTAATGTATAAAACTTATTCTACCGAAATAACGTTTCAAAGAAATAGTAACATAAAATAAATCATAGCTTTGGAAATATTAATGTCGTTTAGTTCTTGCATTACATAACAAAATACATTTTGTTGAGATTGATTAAGAATGAGACGAATACAAATTAAACCGAGTGTTTTTTTCATTACTTGCATATAAATCCTATCAGCTTCAGGCACCCCCGTCCAATTCATAACCTTTTCTGCTCTATAATTCAGAATTCTCCGTTACTCGGAATTTCTCTTCCTAGCCATAAGTCATGCACAAGCTTCCTCTACTTCATCTCATTGAACGAACATGAGTTCACTTGTCTGTGCTGAGGAACATGAATAATCAGCTCGGCAACCTAAATTATGACGCCTTTCAATCTTAGTCTCGACATGTCACAGCATTACAGTGAAATGAGATTGCTTAGGTATTACCCAAGTAAAACTGTCTAGTTTTTGCAAGGTAATGGATGCCAGACAGGAGATGGACTTTTCTAAAAATGAATCTTTCATCTTTCACACTTTCGGAAAATATATGTCAGGGTATTAAAATTAACTGATCCTTGCCAAACTGTGAATTTTATAACACGATAAGTACTGAGTTATTAAAATGGGTCAGTTACCGCAGCCTTACAGGTAATAACAGGTAACAGGTTTTATAATACTGCAGACTACAATTTTATTTTATTTCAATTTTTACAGGATAAATATCATTATCTCCATGTACCTTTATGTTGGATTCGATTAAAAAAATCAAGTAATTCCGCAACCGTTACACCCTTTCGGCTACGTGAATTAAGAAATTTTTAATTTCTAATTAATGCTTGATATTCACCAAATATGAATTAATTAAAAGATTCAGTTAAAACATCTAAACACCTGCTACAAAATTACCGTTGGCTTCAGGGAACCTTCTCCCAGAAAATCCCGCACATCAAGCAGAACGACGCAAAACCATTGCAGAACTTTTCCCTTGCAGAGCAAGAGAAGATGAATACGTTAAGGGGTCGTAAATATTTCCAGCAGAGCATTTCAGAAGGCTGAAGTTTGCAAAATTTTGGGGGCAACCTCATAACTCACCCAAGAACATCTTCATGCAGCACAATCTGGGAAACGGAGGACCAGCGGTATTAATTGATTCGTCCCTGAGTAACCCATTAGTATTATTAATAATTCCACTCGTCTTTCTAGATATTTTTTCCCTATCTGCCTTCTCATACTTCCAAATATCCATACATCACTTTTATTTCATTCCTTTTCGCATGATATTCCTTCTATTTCTCTTCACTATTTTGGCTTTTAATACATCCATTCTTGCATTACTGATCTTAAAAATCCCATATCTCAGTTCTGCTATTCACTCACCCAACTGTACTTAATGTTTTTTTTTTCAAAGCCAACCACAGAAGCCTTTACATACCAATACGAAGATATATGTATACTATGGTTTTATCAAATCGAAAAAAAATGTAAACAAAAAACTCTGATTGGGAAATTCTTTAAGATGAAAAGTGAAAGTGAGACAATTTTAACCATTTAGTCTGCGAAAAGTTTGATAAAATATGTCGCCTGAATATCTTCAAGGATAAACATCATCAAAAACAGACACTAAGAAGGGAAATATGTTTAGGTTTTAAGAAATTAGGACATAAAAGTTGTGTATACTTTCACAGCACAGGAGAGCAAGGCGGACAATATTCCGAAAAAATAGGTAATTTATGACAGGAAAATAACATATTCAGTATCATTTCACCGCAATAATGTTACAAAAGCAGAAATTTTACCAGCAGAGAAACGAAAAATGCTATTTTACAGATAAAATATTACTTTTTTATTTCACTAACGGTAAACTATGCAGCACTCCTTAATGCCGGAAAACAAGATTCCGTACGGGTCTGACATTCTTTCTTCATTTTTAATGGAAATATTTCTTTAAAATGTGACACCACTATACGTATGAGGTGAAAAAGTCCTCACCTTATGTCACTACATTGAAATAAAAGTAATCAGTAAAACTTATTAAGTATACTCATATTGTACGAGAGTAACCGCGAGATAAACTACAATAATCAATCCGTTGCAAGACGTTTTCAGCAGCTATCAGAACCCGTAACGCTCCAATATTGATAAAATATTATTATGATTAAAAACTTTTGGGCTATGTCGCCGCGTCAATGCTTTGGGTGGCCCCAACGTTTCCCGACCGATGCTGGTCGCTTTTTCAAGGGATTATGGAGAGATGGGAATTTAAGATTTTTTTTTTATATAGGTGCCTGTGTCAGGAGGTGGAGGGAGGGGAGCCGGAGGTTGGAGGAGTGGGTTGCTGCTTGTTTCTTCTTACGGGTTGCCAAGTACGGCTAATTTTAATGCCGGTGTCTCTGTTGAAATTATTCTTATCTTCTTTGGATATTTCAATGGCTTCTCTGATGAGTCTCTGTTTAAAACCTTTAACTTTGGCGAGGTTTTTAACTTCCATGAGGTCGATGATGTGGCCAAGCGCTGCGTGTTCGGCTACCGCGGACTTTGTTGATTGCCCCAGTCGAATCGCTCTCTCGTGCTCTTCTAGGCGTGTTTTGACCGACCTACCTGTTTCGCCGATTTAGTTCTTCCCGCAGGTCTGGCAAGGAATTTGGTAAACCCCTTCCACTTGGAGTGGAGTTCTATCCTTGACGGTGTTTAGGAGATGTTTTATCGGTATGGGAGGCGAGAAGATTGTCCTTATCTGGAATTTTCGAAGGATATTTCCTATTACGTCTGTCGTCCCCTTAATGTATGGCAGGAAGGCTTTCTTCTGGTCGCTGAGGTCGTTCAATGATGAGTTCGCGGCTTCTGCGGCGTTGTTTTTCATTTCATTCTTTTTGATGACTTTATTAAAAGTTCGAGAGATAACTCTGTCGTCGAATCCATTTCTCCGTAGAATGGCCTCTAGCTTTCGTCTCTCTTCGGCAAAGATTTCGGTGGTGATGGTTTTTAACAAAGAATTGATAAAATATGTTTAATTTTGACTTGGTAAGAAGGCGAATGGAAATGTTAGTTTTAAACAGTTCCTGCAGGCCCATCTAACAAAATATCAATTCAGTATTCAAGGAGAAAACCAAAATTTTCGATTCTCTTACATTTAAAAGAACAACTCTAAACCAGTGGTAATCCTTTTGGAATATTCAGAGTAGATAGTTTGGGCCCTTTTTAAAATTCGGCTCTGTCATAATTGTAAAAACTTAACCTCAAAGAAATTGCCAAATTTAATATTGGGAAGCATCTATCCTACCAATCCTGGAAATGGAAATTTCAATACGACAGTTTACGTTGGAAACGAGTTAAACGACAGGAAATCAGACGGGTCGAGCAGATTTAATGTGTTATAAAAAAATACCTTTTCAAAGAATATGTTCCCATTATAACACGCGAAAAAAAGGTAAAAAAATTCCTAATCTGAAAAAATATTTTAAGGATGGCTTTGAATCACACATTTGCGATGGAAATCTGGGAGCATTTAACATATCATCACAAAAAATCCTACGGCAAAAATACTCGGCGCGCATAAAATCACCAATTATTTCGGTACAACAATAGAAATATTTCCAAATCTTATCGACAGGCTCAATCCACGGTCTAATTTAGTCGAAATCATTCAACTAGGAGTAAATTTATCCGTTAGGCCTCGTGGCTCTTTAAAAGATCCCTAAAGAGAACTGGCGGATACCAACTTTTTCCCATCTCTCATAATAGGGAGCAGGAGGAATAATCAGGCCGTAGAAGAATAATCACGTGCCTTACACTCCTTCCTTATCCGGGAAGGCCAGGCTTCGTCATTCTTTCCGGACACGCTCCTGCCGAGACGCGTGGGCCTTTCCCTCCCTCGCTCACGCAGCCCTTCCGCCGGCCAGTCGTGCCCATTCATTCGTCGCCGGACCACGTGCTACGAGTCCCGCCGCCCGCCAGCATGCACCGGGCGATGCACAATTCATCCCTCGCTATCTGAACATCTCTCTCGCTCCGTCCACACGACCCACGAACAAATCATTATTGAGGGCAATATCTAGAGCGATGGGCGACTTGCTAACTCGCATTAGAACCTCTGCTGCCCCAGTGCTGCAGATTTCAAGAGTAGATACTTGCAACAATAGGTAAATGTACAAGGTATTTCCCCCGATAATCATATGGGGAACCCCAATTAATATAAGGAACAGGTGAGGTAGGATATGAAAGTAAAGACATAGGTACATAGATCTGAGAAGAAACTGACGGGAGAATTGAGAGGAGAGTTTCATCAAATTTATGTCAGTATTGTGGTGATGGCGACCCGGGTATTCATGATTTACACTGTAATATTAACCCAGAATTCATGAACCCCTTAAATGTATAACTGCTAACTCCAGGCTTGACTATGTGAAACCTCTCCATTTTGGAAATAAAGGAGCAAAACTTTGTAAGGTTCACTTGTGTCTTTAAATGCAGCTACGTACACCTCAGTGGCGTAACTATGGAGGGATGAGGGGATAGAGCCCCCCAAAAATCCTCAGAGAAATAAAAAAAAACTATTGAAAAGTTTTGTTTAGTTTTGATACATAATAACTCCATCTGCTTAGAGTTAAATTTTGAATGCCAAAATGATGCAAAATGTATTTCAAGACGTCATTTTTCAAACATTTTCCCGGACCCACCGTTGCCTAAGGGTGGGTCATCCCCTCTCCTCATCTCCCCACTGTATATTCCTAGTTACGCCACTGGTACACTGAAAAGTGTTGCTTAAGTGACCATTCCATTCAGAAATAGCGACTTTATCTTGAAGAAGGCATAATGACAACAAATAATGTCCTGTCAAAAGTCCTTTTGTGATCAATGCATCGTGCAAATCTTTGAAACAAAATATCTGCTTGCCATTAAAGCAATAAAATCATAAATACCCTCCTCGTTTCGTTTTTTCACCCATGCAAATTGCAATGTCCATATATACCCACAACACTGAATTTTCGGCCGACCCATATTACTAGCGCGACGATCGAAACAATGATCGATACCCAAAGAGAGCAGCGTGGATACATGTCAGTTGATTACGTTGGTACGTTCCGAGGTAGTGTGAACAGAAATTTCCATTCCTCTCCCATGTAGTAAGGCCTTTCGAGCCCGCGTGTTTCGGGCGACGGCAAACTCAGGTTCGCGGGGAGCGAGATTACGTAGCAGCAGCGCAGCGGGGGAAGGGACAGTGCTCGGGGGGCTTGCAAGAGGGCGAACCTAGCGCGAGGAGAGAGATACATGGATAGGGAGCGCAGTCGATAGCGAGAGGGAGGGAAGTAGCGACGTTATTACCCCAAAGTGATTTATGTCCACCGGAAGAGTTTCGTTACCGCATCCATCGTCACGGCCCTTGGGAGAAATCGTGTGGGGGTGGGGACGAGGATGGGATCGGGAGAGGGAGCGAGGAGAGGGGGGTTGCAGCGTGCGACAGGGTGGCTAGGAAGTTCGGAGAGGAAGAAAGGCGGAAGGGGGTTTGAGGGCCATGCTTAATAGAGGCGAGGGAGGGAAAGAAAGGGGTCGTGTGAAGAAGGGGTGAATATTACGAGAGAACGGGTACGGAAATCGAAGTACAATGAAGTTCAAAGAGCGCTACTATTGGGATCTAAACGGTGTTTACTTACGTGGACATTTTGATTTAACTATAATAGAATTTTTTTAGGTAAACGAGGGAGAGGAAGGAAGGGAATGGGATTTTTTAGATAGAATAAAAGGAAATTGGCCCTAAAGTGACTTGAAGAGGGAAGTGCTTGAAGGAAAGGGAGGTTCCCTGTGTGCTTCCTAACTGCTCCAAGGAAACCTACCTCAATCGGTATGATACTTTAATAAAATAATAATAATTGAATTCCCAATGATGTCATACTTGCAGTTCGAATAGTACAACCAATTTTTAAAGTCCGCCAGCAAAGTTTCCTTTCAAGATGATGGGCGATGAAGGGAGTGATTGAATCGAGACAGTCGAAAAGGATATCGGAGGGAGTCTCAATGATATTTGGCCGAAGAAATTGAAACTCCTAGGTGTTCTGAGCTATTAAAAATTGGTTATTTTTAGATTCCCTCTCTCCTAGAACAGTATATTTATTTTACTGGTAATGCCTTAAATTACTTACCCCAAATAAATACCGAAAATGCACACCTTTATTGCTTTACAAATCGCATAGCCATTTTATTCTCTAAGCAGGTTATCGTTCCTGCTCACGTTGCGTCGTGTGTTTCTAATCTTATTTCCCTATTGCTATTGGTTGATCGCAAAAAAATCATTTTTTCGCCTTCAAACATCAAAAATAAATCGACAGCGATGAAAAATATGGTTAACTTATGGGTTTCCATGCAAACCCATAACCTAAAACACCGCATAAGACAGCTGCGGTCATTGAGTTGTTGACAACCCATTCTCTCGAAGTGAATTGAAATGCAAATTTTATAAATTTAATCTTAAATATTTTATTTGATATATTTAGAATTATATATATTGTCATATAAATAGGATTAATCACTCGTATTGATAAAGGAATATTAGATTCCACAATACTCAGCTCTTAAAACCTACGTATTAAACATTGAATAATCTTCAAAGCATACCATATTCATAATCAATTCATTCATTCATTATCAATATTTTCTACACATAAGTGACGATAAATTAAAAAAAGAACTCGAACTGATTACCGGAAATAATGCAGAGAACATTTCCCTCCATGTCATCAAACTTCCTATTAATGATAGAAAACAATGAATTCAAGAGAGATGAATTCTTGATAAAATAACGATACTTCATCAGAAGTGGGACATTTCAATAAATGTTCACGTCAATTCATATTAATGATTTGCTGAATTTTCATTCATCTTCAATGGAGAGTCTTAAATTCTAGCTCTTCCCGAACTCAACCATTTTTTAAATGGGGAACAATATATAAAACCACCTTTGTGGGAATTCAGAAAAACCATCATCAAATGCGCTGCAGATTGTCCATGACCTTGGATTTTTCTAGTAAGTAATGGGTAGTTTGTGCGTATGAGAAAGCAGTGAAGAAAAATAAAATCGAAAAAAGAATTGAATGATGCTACATTTTAAGTGTGCATTATTATATACGTGATTTTTGTATGGATTGTAGACATTCCAGAGTAAGTGCCACCATGACTCTCATTTAGGAGGCCACAACCGCATTATAGGTCTTAAGAGATATGTCGCAGATTAGTCTTGAATTTGAAGTTCAACAATTGTGAATATTATGTTCCTCTGCATGCCTAGCACACTTATAGTGAGCCGCTATAGTCCTCTATCTCAGCCACCTTAGTTTTCTAATCAAGATTTTTTTGTGAGGGTTTACGCGGGGGCACCAAGAAAACCTAACCTATATTTGCACCTGGAACCTCCAATAAATACCCCCTTGTAATTCACCTACCTTTGTCTAGCCAAAAACATATGCCACCCCTAAGATTCCATAGCACATCAATTTGATTAATTATGGACATTAAGTAACATTGGTAGTTAAAAACCTTTTGGGCTATGTCTCCGCGCCAAGGGCCACCCAAAATTGACGCGGCGACATTGTCCAAAAAGATTTTAACTACTATGACGAGCACTGGCGACAGTTTTAACGAGGCATTAAATAATATTGCTTCAAAAGAACCATAAAGGATTTGAAATTCAAATTTCTTATCATACCACGGAGAGAATGTCTTATACTAAATAATACGGATGAATCAGAAAATGGTAGTAAATTGATCTTTAATTATTTTACCTAAGCCATCCTGAATAGGAAGGGATGTACAGAAACAGTGGATACAATGTTGTAGAATTAGTGAAAGATTCCACGGCACTGGTTAGTAAATTAAGCAAGTGATTTCAAAGGGACTATTAGGAAAACGAACCGGGATTATGTAACTATAAGCGTTTTTCTCTTCCCGGGGGAAAACGAAGCAACTACGCTCATCGAAATATCTCAGGAACACCAACGCCAATAGCGTGGCTATATGAAGTCATCACATAAGAAATCGAGGGTAAAATGGACTCCGACAAACAATCAACGTAAGAGGAGTTCTCAGCTTTGGAAGAAAAGAGCTAAAGAGGCAAGTAGCTGTTTTAGAGAAAGCTGAGATCACTTAAGGAGTTCCAGTGGTACCCGGTAAACAAGGTCGAAAAAAACAGGCAAGCAAGGACAAGAGGTCCGTTGGCATCGCTGGTCGTTAAGGTCACAGTCAACTTCTTCGGAAAAGACAATTCACCAGGGCTATCAGGACTATGTGTAGGTACTGTGAATATGTTGAATGAGTGATTCAGTGATTCTTAAAATGATATAATTAAAGGAGCAATAACTTAATAATAACTCATGGTTGCTACTTGATTTACACGGTAAATTCATTTGCCATTTACAATAATAATGCGGGTAAAAGCATAATAGAAATGCATAAATTTATTGATGTAAAATATGACTTTGAACTATCTAATATTTCATTGAATATTGACCAGGGCTTAAAGTAATCTTATTTTTTTATTATCTGAGTAAACCTTGGAGAAAAAAGACTGGTGAGGTTGAAAATAGAGTGTGAGTTTTTTTGTTTGCACTTTTGAAGAAAAAAAGGATTTGAGTAGCTCCCTCGTAGGAAGTGAGGGCGCGTGGAGTGTGCATGTGTGCGAAAGTTCGGGGTGAAATGGAAAGTAGATGAGTTACATGGGCCACGAGTGGAAGGGTAGGGTGTGTGGATAGATGGATGGACTGAAGGGGAAGAGCGAAAGATACGACTGCAGCGGCTGATATGCAAATAGGCCAAGATTCGTGTACGGCAGCAGGAAGCGCGCGGGGGAGTGTGAGTGAGGGCAGACGACATAACTGGCAGTTAATTTTCCCGGCGTATTTGCCATGGGGACGTGCACAATACCTATTCGGGGAGGCTCGGGTTATAGCAAGTCATAGTCACCCCACCAGACGCCTCCGGTCGTTTGTCTACTAGTTGTGATAGGTTCAGTATGCACGTAGCCTTGGCATTCGTGGTAGCCTTAGGAAAGTAATGTGCACAGGATATAAACATCCACTCATGGCATTATTAAAAGCCACTAAATATTCATGCAAATGCCCGGAGGAATATTGGAAGAGATGTGGCATGCCTGGGCGCGAAAGGGAAATTCTAATCCTAAATGGCGTCATGAACGCTCTAATTGAGATGCAAAAGCAGTGCAAATGAGGACGCAAGAACTGCGCGCTCTCATTCGACATTAATATGGCTTATGCAGGATTTTTGGGTCCCAATTAAATATATAATTGATGATAGTGGAGGAGTAAAGCAGAAAGCATTAATTACAGAAATGAATGGTGGACTCTTGAGTGGTAGGTAAGATTGATCATTATAGAAATGATAAATGAACGACATCATACCACAATAATCGCTTGACTTTCTCAGGCAATTTATTTAATATTACGCTATGCAATTATATCGTGATGTACAGGCACATTACATTATAATACATAACACAATCGCTAGATTCATACCATATATATGTGCCCATTTGACAAAATCTATAGCACTGAAATAATTCCTATTCTGTATCATGTGCTTATCATTGATCTTTCGATTTAGCACCTGATTTTTTTCTAAGTCAAATAAATACGTTCAATAACATTTTTTTAAACTAAAAATTAAAGCAAATTATTAGACATAGGTATATCCTGTACGACGGGTACCATTTAGACTATAGATAGTAAGGAATTTATTCATGTTGCACCAATCGATTCCTCTTAAAAGCTACTCGTATCCTAAACTTTTGACAAAAGGTCGATTACTTATACCTAAAATTTCCGAAAAACCCCTTGATTAAACCGGCCAGTTTATCCAGCTATCTATCGTTGATGTCAACAAATTACAAACAGGTTGGTATGAAAAAGATTCTGAGAAAAAATACTACCGCAATAATGTACAAAAGTTCGTAAACATAAGCAATGAAAATGAAAAATAGCCACTGATGGAGGAGACAATAAGAGCTCTTGGGAATATTTTTTTCATCCATGCGAGTGATTCTTCGAAAATCGATGACCACGGAGCGAATCAAGAATTACTCGACATAATTTCTATCACATCCGTACACTGCGGATCCAAAGGCGCAGCGGCAAGAGTGAGAAACAGCCTATGAATCTTGGCCGCCTCCGCAGCCTCGTACCGGAGGACCTATGGAGAACCAGGCGATGAACACAGAATGATGGAGACACAGGGAAGTTCAAAGTCACAAATCACGTTGTCGCATCCTCGTATTGTCCCGACCTCGCAGTAATTGTGGGCGTTGTTCCAACCGGCCGTGGCGCATGGGCTGCGACAATGGCCTTGGTTTGTCGTCGCGGGCAATCGGAGGAAAAAAGGTGAAGAAGTACAAAATGGATAACATCCTCGAATGGCGAGAGGTAGGAGGGAAACGGCATCACCCGCTGTTTTCAACGGCATTTCATTGAATCCACCGCAGCTACCAAATATTTCGAATTTCCGGGGACAAATGGACGCATTCCGCGAAACCTAAAGCATTTTCATGCTTAACGCACGAAAATGCGATCGGGACGGGCCAGGACTAATACGCGAAATTTTCCATGCTTCCCAAGAGACCGCATCATCACAAGATTAGAAATAGGGATAATCGTATAACAGAAAACGACGCGGACTAGTGAAGTCTCCAAAATCCAAGAGCGAGATAATTGCAGCATTTAATGGTAAAAATGTCTTACAAGAACTATTCGTATCATTTTTACAATTATTAACTAATTCTCTTTCATTTTGTTGTTTTTTATTATAAACCTGCAATCGTTTCGAGATTTTGCTTATTATAAATATCTTGCATTAAATATGAGGCATTAAATAAGAGAATATTCACCATTTTATTAGTAACTGGCCTCGTTATACATACGATTTATCTCATTAGCAGACGAATATCAAAAATAATATTACACTTTGGACTTTTCTCTTGAATTGGATTCCGCTAAATAGAATTTTACAGTTTCCCAAAGAATGACTGACGAGTTTTTGTCATCTACTAAAAAGCTCAACTTCTCTTGTTAATTTTTTATCCATTATTCGCGAGCAAATATTTGATAATAGTTTCAGAAAATTTTTTTTCGAAGAAACTGGCACCAGATCACCCTAACCTCTACATTTTTCGTAAGTTCAAAGATAATCACGAACAGCACTCGCAAAAAAATAAATTTTAAATTTTAAAATAGCAAAATGGAACAGGAGTCCGCGGCAAAAATGAAAAGAATCCATTCGTTTTACTCTAAAAAAAATCTATTATGATTACACGATGAACTTTTGAACGCTACAAAATAATTATGGAGAGTAAACGCTATAAATAAACACAATATCTCGTACGAAGCATGGAGTTCAGAAATCGGCAATGAAGTTTGACGCACTGTAGCACCTTAGGGTGCAATATTTCAAAACCTAAATACGATGCGCAAAGAGGAAATGCAATGTTCGAATATCTTATACCGATATAAAAACTGAAATATCATGCTTTTCTAGGAGAACCTTGTGGTCCATTAACTTGGTAACCAATTGGTCCAATATTTTTTGGGGGTAGAAATTGCATAATTACTTTTTCGCCTAATAATTTCACCAAAACACATGATACTCATGATTGATAAACAATAAATTTAAAATTATATTAAAATTAACAAAAGAAGTAGCAATGAAATTTTTCTCGAAATGTCACACGCTTGATTATCGAGATGATGATTAGACCCAAAAATCAACCAGCCTATAGGCCTTCAAATGTTCATTATCACTTAAACAAGTTACTAGTTATCTTCATGTGTTAAAAAAAATACGTTGGAATGTGATCTAGTATGTATACATTGTATCTGTATTTTTGGCACAAAGTATGATTCCATTAAAGTAAAATTAATCTATTATAATGAAGTTTCAAATAGGTAACGTAATAATTCATCAAAATCATGCAAAAATGATCACTGGACCGATAGTGTATTATTAAAGGAATAGTTAGTTAATATCAAAACATTTACGTAAGATGTTACATTGATAATGCACATAATCGAATAAATCGCCATTTTTGTCTTGTTTTGACAAATATGCGAGCAAAGTTAATGAATGCTGCGAGGATATAGGTCGGTACCTTGCATTGATGATCATTCCAATTCAATCAGCAAATATGATTACGCTTCATTAATGAGAGTAAGCAGCATTGGTAAACAAATCCGGCCCACATGAGCTCAAAAATAGAGGTAGAGAGAATACCTGCAACGCATTAAACCATCGCATTGTCCATGCATTTCTGTTCCCTGGAAAAAAAGGTATAGATACTCGTGATACCTTTAGTGCGTATTTAATAACAATAAAAATGCAGGGATAATCAATTACAAGAATTAATTTCCATGAAATTTCCAAGTAATAATTTATTGCAGCCTCATCATGTCTATTTTCAATAAATCTAACAACCTACATCACCTCCAACATCACCTTATTAATTAATCTCGATGCTTCCATGATTAAGGGCAACATGGTGCAGCATTGCGTAAAAATCCACATCTACATTTGACAAGAAGTAAAACACGATTTTCAATTTATCCAAATTATATTCAGCTTATTAAAATCACTTGTCTGTTTCCACACACTTTTATTTACACCAACCAAGGTTTCGGCAACTTGTGCCATTATCAAGGCACAAGTTGCCGAATACTTGATAATGGCACAAGTTGCCGAAAGAATGGTCGGTGTATGTGTAAAAGTGTGTGGAGAGAGACAAGTGGTTTTGCTAAGCTGAATATCAAAGATTTCCACCGTATCACGCCGGACACTGTATCTTTTAATCCAAATGAATGATAAAGTTAAAGGAATAAAAGAACCTAGTTCAAATTTGCGTTCTATTGAGCTCCTATACTCTCTTTCAAAATCAACATGGTAATCCATTTGGAGAATCAACAGGAAAAATGGTGCAGAAATTCATTCGCTTCTCGTTCAATTTCGCACAGATTTTCTTTTTCTGCCGGCTTCTGGATATGGGAAAACGCATAGGGCGACTTTCCCGATGACAGATTATCCCCGAGGGTGCAATCACGACGCCTTTGCCCGTTCCATCACAACCAACTCGGCGCGCCCGTCAACGTAGGCCGACCACCGCACTCCTCTCTCGCGCTCTCCTCCACATTTGCCTCAATTCCCATCGGCCACCATCCCTCACGCAACCTTCTCCGTCCCACAACCATCGCTGTTCATTCTATCATTCCCAACAACCAATCAGCGAAAAATGCGACCAATGTCGAAGGCCATTTTTCTCAAGACGCGCGAATCAAACTCCAGTCTTTGAATCCAACTGAGTACACATGTGAAAAGGAAGCATGTATATCGATGCAGGGAATAATTTCACTAATTATTAGCCTTCGAAGTGCAGGTTTAAAACCCAAGAAACGCAATACTTTTTCAGTTTAATAATTCTTATTTATCCGACTACCTTCAGTAACGGCATTTACTTTTCTCGTTATTCTCGTTTAAGACTACACCTTAAAATTCTCATCGACGTACTCTTTTTAATCAAAATTGAAGCTTATCATTAAAGCTGGTAAGAGTGAAATCCATTAACTAATTAATCACGGAAAAGATGAATCCATCGACTCTGAAGTAGGAAAATTTGCGTCCAAAGCCATTTACAAAATGACTATCGTTTCTATTTATGCTATTTAAAAATAACTCTTGATATATATCGCACTGTTCAGTGCTTATATGGGAAGAAGATTAAAGAACTTGTGCCCTTGAATTTCCACCTCCAGTAATGACATTTTCCAGGGTACTATAATCAATGAAGACACAATGACCTAAATTCACCCATATGTATCCATGTGAATGGATAGTTCCATTCGTGAGGGCGAGAATGATACAGGAGGGTAAAGCAGCAAGTATCCACTGAGGCTGGACTGTGTGAGAGTTGGGAGACGACTAAGGAGATAGCAGACGATAGCAGGGGGGAATGGCGTAGCTCGAAGCGCTCCACAAGTGGAAATCCCTGTCAACCGACGCCGAATTGGGGTTCTGAACGCAGGCTGCCTGAGTGTGTCCATGTGTTTCCGTGAAATTCGGAAAAGAGGTATGGGGATGGAGCAATCGAAATGCGAGGGTGGAGGGGGGTGGAAGTCCAGAGATGGGGAGAAAGAAAGAGGTGGGGGAATAGCCCGATATGAGCGCGTAAGAAGTAGAATGTTTTTATCCAGACATTCGAGAGGTTTTGCCATGGCATTACGATTCATAATAAGCACAGCATACTCCAAATATTTTTATGAGATGCTTAAAAAAATGCTTCTTCCCAGATGATATCTTTCAATGCTGAGAATCAAAATTAGAGAACATGGCATGCATATTAACCAAGGAATACAACGGCATATAGGCACTGAAAAAATGTTTTGACGAATGAAAATGCAAGGACACAATTCGACTTCCGGCAAATATATGCCCAGCTAAAATGTTTTACTGCCGTTTGAGCTCCACTTCGACGCCATTTTCCTTAAACTGACGTAATTTATAACAGTCTTTCCATGAATAAATCACTATTTCCTTTCCATTATTCGTGGAATCGAGCAGCACACTTACATCACTAATGACAATTAATAACCCTTTGAGACAGTAGCATTTCTAGATGAAAACTCTACCAACTTAACCTTACTTAATAGTAATTTCAGCTATGAACCATTGACAAGTTGACTATACATTCCCAAATGACTGAATTCCCTATGGAAAAGACTAACTCACTGTATCAAAGCTTGGAAAATTTGTGTCCAAATACATTTGAGCCCACACGGTGAAAACGGAGAAGGCTGTGACTTCCGTTCCTAGGTGGAACCTTGTTTAAAGACGAATATAGGGCTCTGATTTTATTGAATTTGGCGTATAAATTCAAGTTTAAAAAGAACTCGAAATTCATATGGCCTATCCCCAACCAGTCATTTTAAGAGAAAGGAGTGATCTTCTGATTTCCTTCAATTTGCAGCTGATTTTCTATCGAGAGTAAATTTTATTTCCTTGGAAAATAAGACAAACAACGGCAAGTTTCATCAGACTTAGAACTAGATAAATCATTTCAAAAACTATTTTTTACAAAATTCTTTCCATTGTGAATGAAATTGTCGACATATCCTCGTAATTTCTATCCTGGCTTCACATTCCGTCTAATGAGCAAAAAAATTCCTAATTAAAAAAAAACACGGAAAGCTCCACATTTCTGTATAGTAAACTACACCACATGGAGGAAATAGCGAAAATTGGCTACTGAGTTGTCAGTAATAATACACTGACGATTGAGAAGTCAGTCATTTGGGAATGTATCGCCAACTTGTCAGCTGGCAGTAATTTCCTAATGTGAACATCTGGATTTGCACAATCGACGACTTAGCGCGTAGTAGCTTAATGGCGTCCCAAATCTAATTTATTGGCGTCACAGTAATTTTTTAGTTATGTCAGGAGATTTTTGAACTGAAGGGTTCAGAGTCTTCTCATATTCATCCTTAGAGTGAAACCTCGATTAATAAATTCCTACCCCCTACTGAAATATAGAGATATGAGACCACCAAACACACTCCAAACTACTCCATTCCTCCTCTCCCCGCAATCCCAAAACATACTCAATCTGCAAATCCCTTACAAACGCACAAATACGCCTAGGTCAAATCTCATTCCCGCCTCACTCCCCTCCTCTAATGCCATAGCACGGTGAGAGAAACATCCCCACACCCGAGGGCCTGCCCTCGCCGCCGTCCTTGCATTTCCATATTCAAATCCGATCCGCCGGCAGATCGGGAGGGAGGGAAGTGGGCTAGAACGGGAAGGACTCCGGAGCCAGTGTCTGGGCGGTGGTGGCGGCGCGGCGTGTCGGATTTGCTCCAAGCGCTTGACGCGCAGTGAGCAAAACATTTGAGTCCTCGTGCCCGTATTCATTAGCAACTTCTCGATGAAGAATTTTAATCGTGCAAATCTCACGACTCTCATCTTCCCTCTCGAACAGCTTGCTCATCCGCGATGACGACTTGTTAAGAGAGAAAGAGAGAGAGGGAGGAAGAGGAGCGTGCGCAGGTAATTCTTCATCTTTTTCGTTGCTCGGAATGGGCTGGGGACACGCCAAAATACACACACTCATTCGCTTCGGTCTCGTGCCGGAGATTGAACGAGCTGCCTAAGAATTTAGTCGGCGAAAGCAATGGCGGAAATTAAGGGGATTTTTTTCATCCTCTTTCATTTCCCGGCGTAGCGTGCGGCTGAAAGTGCTGCGGACATTCACTTGAATCGAAGAGTACTGCATCATTCAGGTCTTTTTAATGCCTTTTTTGCCTTACGATTTCCAAAGCATACACCTCCGCTTGGGTTTCCACGCTCATAGCCACGTCCACGTGCCAGATTGAATTAAAAAATTATTGTTGTTTCTCAGATCCCTTTATGATAATGAGACATGATAAACTTGCGAGTTTGAATGTCAACACATGAATATCACTCAAAATATCTTCCATTTGGGTGTGTCCGCTGCAACACACGTCCTCTAGAAGAATTTGCATATTCATGGCAAGAATGGAGGAAAGATATTTGCATAAAAAGCGTATATTATTACACAAATTCAAAGGAAATTCACTCAACGCTTAAGCATACGTCAGGCATTACCGTACATCAAGTTCATCAAAAGAAACGGGGCCTTAATGCCGAATGAGATTAAAATTAAACGAGACAGGTGAACAAAAATTACACGTTTATTAAGATCTGACAGCAGTTACATTAATTTGTGTGAAAACTTATTTTCAAGGTCACATCGCTCAATTGAAAACATAGCTGATGAATCTCGAAAACAGCATTTAAATGACCCACGGTTAAGTCTTTGACAAAATTTATAGGGCAGAACCAGAAAAGACTTAACTCGTGGCATCGGTTAATAACACGCCGATGGATGTTTATATGAACATAAATTTATAAATTTAAATATATTTTTCTTTAAAATTGTCCATACGTTTTAGCGATGACACACACACGGCCGTTAAATTCAATTGTCCTCCAAATAAAAAATAAATGCGAATATTAAAAACTCCCAAGTTAAAGGTTTCCACAAGATATTTATTTTAAACAAAACATTTTGGCTATTCGCCAATACAGAGACTTTCTTACTCCACAAATTAATTCGTCCTCTTAAGTTGCTTTTAGATAAAAATAATGTATATAAATAACATTAAGGCACGTGACTCCTTAAAACAAAAAGTAGCACAAAAATATATTCAAATTACGACCTCAAATTTTGAAAAAGTCTCCAAAATATACGCCGCATAATCCAAGACCAGTAATTTACATCCTCAGAAAAGAGCCTTCAAGCTCACACTAACGCTGCCACCAAACGAAAAATACTTATTAAACAAAACGTGGAGATTGAATTTAAATTCTTACCCGCAGACACGTAATCCCCGCCGCGCGCCGTGCTCCCGCTCCTTATAGTCGTTCATCAAAATATGATGCATGGCCTCTCTTCACCGCCCACCCCTCCTCCTCTTTTAGGCGTTAACACTCCTCCTGATTTATCTCTTCATTCCTCCCTCATCTCTTTCCCCTTACATCACAGCCACTCGAATGCATTTATATACACGCATATATATGTACAGCTCCCTCCTCCCACCTTCCCTCCAACCAATCCCTCATATCTATTGCCTCCCTTTCTCTTTTCCTCTCACTCCCAACCAATCTTGCCCATCCCTCTTCTGTTCATTCAAGCGAATCCAGTCGTTTCCCTAATTTTTTCTCATTTCCCCTGCGGGTGGAAGAATGAAGTTACGTTCATGCAAACGCGTATCACATCCCAGGGGTGGAGAAATTTTGGGTTCCGGTGGATCTTATTCCAATCTCATCTCAGGGAAAAAATTAACGAGTCCAATTTGGAAAGTATACTTAGTTGCTCCTACCGGCTGATTTTAGACACATGCTGATTTCTGATGAAGACAATACTTTTTGCCGAGTCAAATTTGTTGGTGGATAAATTACCCTTAAGCACACATTTTTCTCAACATTGATGAAGCTTATCTTGAGTTTTAGTAGAGCAGATTACCAAAATAAATATAACCAATTATGGAATCTTATCTCAGTAGCTACTTTTAAACCCATATACGAAAAAAACTTCAATAACTATGAATTAAAATCCTAGCCAAATAATCGAAGATACTATTGCTTTCTCACATTCCAGTGATCATAACTTTAAATTTTCATTTATAATCGACAGTTAAGATTTAGGAAAACTCATTTCAATGTCCCTTTCAGTTCAAAATAATTAAAAGTTATTTAAAACGCAACATATCCCGGCTACTTACCCTACGTACAGCTATATCTTCCATAAAAAATAAAGAATATAAATAAAATATTCAAAATTATTACTGTAAAAATGTGATAATAATCAACCTTAAGTGCTTCTTTTGATGATAATATCAGAAGAAAAATTAAAAAAATCAAATAGGATCATATAGCAGACATTATAATTTGTAGGGTGAAAAATAAATAAAAGTCATTTTACATTTACATTCTACAACTGTATAATGTGAGTGTCCTGAGGCCATGATAATATAAAAAAAGAAATGAGGCATAAGATAGCGCTAATTAAGTACACATGCAGAACGTACATCGTTACAACATTTGACGAAACTCTCACGTAATATGAGGGTAAATAGTGACTAAATACGATTCGATTAGCTCATTTAGTCATCCGATAGGTCATTGCATTACTCATGTAAATTCCCATTCTCCCTCCCGCCCTCGGTCACTCACCCCTTAACCTTTCCGCGTCCCTCCCTGAGCTTTCATTCTCGGTCGCAAGTCCGTGGGCCGCACTCTTCCGTCCCCTCCCCACCCAATCCCTCCACACTCAATCGCATGGCATTCCCATTAACCTTTGCCACCCTTTCCTTTCGATCGCTGAACCCCCCTTCATCTTTCCCTTCGTCACACTATACTCTTTTTTGTCTAGCACTACCCAACCTCTCAGCACCTTTAATTCTCCCAAACCCCCCCACTCCACCATATTCTCCTCTAAATCGCCAAACCGAGGGGAAAGACAGAAGGAGTGAGAGAGAGAGAGAGAGAGAGAGTATTGCCCGCCTTTCTAAACCCCCCACCCATTAAACTTCATCAGAGACAGGAAACAAGGGCTCGCTTTTCATATCCATCCCATTCCCAGCGTCTCCTCTTTCCTCTCTTAACCCACAATCTGGCCCGAACCCCACCCATCTCAGGAGTCGTTCCCATGTGCATCCCCTTCCCTTACGATCTGCGTCTCTCTTCTCCTTCCATAACTCTCCTCAACCCCTTTCACCCGCCTTCTCCGTCTTACCCCCTCCCCGCTTCGCCCTTATGCAAATTCAGCCCGCGCGCCGCCGGCCTCACTCGATCGCAGACTCGAAAATCTGCCTCGCCTTTTGTCTCCGTCTCTCACGGCCCCACCACCACGTCTCCTTGGCGACGCTTTCGCGCGCACACACACCCACTCCAAAACACATTCGCGTCTTCCCACGCGAGGCGACGGAGCCGAGTCCTGTAGTCTGTTCCCTTTTTTTCTCCCTCTCCCATGACCACCCCCCACAACTTCTTCCACTCCTCCCTCTCGCTCCTCGACGGAAAGAAAAGAAATGATTTATCCGATCGCGCACTCTACTATCCGCACATTTTTCATACATTCCAGCGCCTTTCCAGATATATCCCTGCCTTGAAACAGTGGTCTGTGACTTACATGCCCACTATGCGGTGCCAAGCGAGGTGTTTATGACTGTGTGTGTATGGTCCAGTGGCATTAGTAATGTCGAAACTTAAAATTTTTTCCAACATCATTTCGAGGAAAGGCTTCTCTTCATCTTCCCTCGACCAAGAGTCAACCCAAGACACTTCTGAAATCTATTCGATCTAAAACACGACGCGAAAAAATCATAAAATTCGGCAGGTGATACCCTTGGCCGATTCGAAGCACGATTTTGATATTTACCGATCGTCGCCTCTAGCCTAATAAGACACATCCGAACCACTGGTTTACTCCCGTAAAATTGACGCTAACAGCCTGGACCAGTCACAGTAAGATATTGGAAAAAGTCGGTACATATATAAGGAAGTCGAGTCATTTTCAATATGAGAACACCCAGCTTCCATGGCTAGATACAGACAAGAATATTTTTTAAAGGAAATCAATGTAATCAATCGTTTTCCAACCGGAAAAATTCCATCCATAGGTCCATCCATATTCCATCCTTAAAGCACTTAAATTTCATGCTTGCATCAGAGCATATATAACTCCGGGAATTTTGATGCTTTAAAAAGGAACGGATGAATGTAACCTTCCACAACTGATTTAAATAACAGTACGAACCTCTGGGTGTTCAATTCTCGCATCTTCCTCGGACTGATTGTGTTTCGAATCAGGAAATTCAGTTCTCTTATTAGTGACTGATTTCTAAAGACGTTTCTTGATTCGATGACCATAACTTCAGATCAGATGCACATGCGATGAACAAATTATTATTTTTATCACGACAGAAGATACTCTTCGAATACAAAACACGATACAAAAACTGCAACATTTTCAATATGCGAGCATTTTAATTTAAGACACCATATGCAATCATACAGCGCAAGAATGTTACTGAAACTCACAAGACTTAATGACACAGAATGCCATTCAGCCTATATCATATTCATTCTTGTATTCTCTCAGAATTGTTTCTCGGAACATGTGGACTCTAGGTTAACGTAAAAAATATGCGTTCTTGACATGGGAATTTTTAAATTTAAGAAATGCAGTCGTCCTCAATTCAGACACACGTTTATCTGTATCCCATTAATTTAAACGATAAGTGGCTTCAAATAATTTTAAAGGGTTAAAACCTTAATCAAAGTTAAAAATATGCATGACTCAAAATTCGTGCATTTAATCCAGTAATAGTAGTAGTACGAGTAGCCTAAGCGAAAAATTTGTAAATTGCCGCTCTAAAAAGCTTACACTTTTCGAAATTGAGCATGCTATTCCAGAAATTCACACCTGGCATAGCTGAATAACAATCCCGTGCAATCGAAGGAAGAAGGAAAAGAGAAGGATATACCAATCACTGAGCAATAGTACTCCATCTTGTGATGAGACAAGGCACCCTTATTTATTTTTTCCCTATATTGTATCTATCATCGTCGATGGAGAATTTTCATCCCACTTCTCAACTCCCTGTTTTTCTTATGGCACCTCCACAGATCCTGGTAACTCAAAATATTCTCCTCGATAAAAGGGTGGTTAATGTAGTTTTAAGAGGGGAACTGCCCGACTCATGATGCCTGCATAAAAATAAGCAAACGAAAAACACCTGTAAGAGGAAAATAGAAGATGGAAGGAAAGCATGTGCCGGAATAAGCCTTCATTACGAGAGACTACAAACATCATTTTGCCACACAATGAACGGAATTCAAATACTATGAGTGATTCCCACATTTATTTCAGTTGGAATTATGAATTCTCGTAAAAGTCTGAAGAAATGGCGTGATTAAAATCTAGGCTCTCCATACACCACATGTAATTGACTCCATAAGGCTCTATTAAAAAATTATAACTCTCCAAAATTTTATATCAATTAGGAGCCACCTTCTTCGTCAATCTGAAAGTTATCTAAAGCATTACTGAAAATTCCCTACCAATGTGAATGCGGGCTGAAATTAAAAAAATGCGAAGAACATGAACATACATGCATATTCCTCAAGACTAAGTTCAAATTTGAAAAATTTTCTTATCACGTAATATTTAATCAATTCCCTCAAATTTTGTTTTGAAACTACACATATGGAATTCAAAATTTTGGAATTTAAAAAATGTGAAATATCATAAATACTAACTCACATACATTGAAAATACATACCACTGAAGCGCAGGTTTTCAAGAACCATGAAGTCACGGATGACTAGTTCTTGGAGAGCAGGTCATCAATTAGGATTTGAAACATACCATGCTTAGGTACACTTCCAACTACCTCAACATCTCAATGTAATTTAAGCTTTTCCGTTCCAGTTCTTTGATCTTAAGGAAAGCTTCTTCCACGAATAACTCCGAAAAAGTCGAACATTGCAAAAATGCAAAAATTGCATTCTGTTAAAATTTAGGAGTTTTGGAAACTGCAATCTACTAGCTTTGTTTAGGAAAATTATAATAGATGAATTAAATGATAGAAATTAGCTATTCACGTCTACATATACATTAAGGAGTAGAAAAATAAATCCCTGCATAAGTTTTTCGGGAAATGCTGAAGTTACCATTACAACAGCGCTGCGTAAGACAAAATCTAGTTACACTAAAAGATCTTTATTTTCACATTGATTGCAAAGATATAGCCCTTATCCCATGACCTTTTATCGTTTACAGCACGCTTGATCGAACTCAGCTAAAGAAGAAATGTATTCTTCAGTACGCAAACAAAATCCAAAACCTGTAGTATGTCTAAAATTAACGCTCATAGTAAAAAAAGCTCAGTAAAATCGTTTAAATATTTTAACACATTATCTTATTAAAAAAAGAAATCTTTAAAAAGTCAAGTCAACCCTGGATATAAGGTAATCTCATTGCGCTAGGAATCACACAACACAAAAACAATGAATACATATTTGAGACTTAAAAGGTTTCACGAGAAACGAAGGTTGAATCTTTTACCAGCGGATCGCGATATTGATAAAAGGAAAATATTACCTGAATAAAATTGAATTTCAACCTTGAAAACAATGAATAAATTGAGATTTTTCCTAGGAACCTCTTCACTGTCCGCAACGGCAAATTCTCCTTCTCAATCCTTTCGCCTCCATCCACGCCCCATTCCTCTCCATCCGCCTAGATGACGCGCACCCTACTCCCTCCGAAGGAACCCTCTTAATATCCGTCACACTTCCGTGGTCGGGGGAGTAGGAGGGGATCTGCAAGATGGGGATTGACGGCGGCTGCAGAAAAGGGAGGGGGACACCCTGACGGCGCGCGTTGGAAGTCCGAGGTAGTGTTGGTGGGCGGGCGGGCGGCTTGCGGCGAGCTGACGGCGCACAGGAAATCGAATACGGTAGCGCACGCCTTGCCGTGGCGTCGACGCCTTGCATCTGTTACTGCGGTTGGAAACTGGAGCGATGGAAGCAAGTAGTCCCTGACGCCGAGCCGAGCTAATGCCTTTTTTTTGTTCTAGCTTCTACGTATACGTGCGCCGCCGTGCGCCCTACTACTTTTTTTCTCTTAGTTCGCATTCATTTGCATTCATGGGAGATTAGACCTATGCTAAAAGGAAGATTTAATAGAGATAAACTTGCTGAGGATGCTAGGGTAGATAAACTACTTTATGAATGAATTACTGTGCATGATGAACTAAGTTTCCCCAAACAGCGATAAAAGTATTGCACAGATTGTTCTATACATGAATACATATTATGGTGTCAAGAAATGGTGGGAAAATCAGTAATTTAAATGTACGAGAAATTTTAATGAGGGGAAGATAATCTATTGAAAATACATATGAAAGTAGAGAAACTAGAAAAAAAATACTTATACACGGAGATTAAAATTATCTGGAGGAAAACATTTATCACAAATATCGAGAAGAAATTTTGGAGATTAATCAAGCCTTGATAAAATTGCGGAAATAAAACCGACCAAATGTTACGATTAGAAGTAATATTTTTGTGGGAAATTCAAGAAAAATGCAGGATAAAGTGTTTATCGATAACAGCTAAATTTGCGAGGAAAACTACAGGAATAGAAAAGCAAATATTATTTTAATCCAATGATAATGGGTGGAAAACTAATAAGACTGAGTTTTTAGCCATAAATTCATGGAAATCATATATTTGGCATAAGAGCCTTGATCCAAGGTAAAAAAATGCAGCTCCTTAAGTCTGGACCTAGCCATTCAGCTGATCAATGCCTACAAATACGCCAAAATAGCAATTAAAATTACAAGTAGAAAGAATTTTCTAAAAAAATAATGAAGCATGGATTTCAAGGACGACATATTATGACAGGGCAAAGTGAGTGGCGTGTGAGAAATGTGAAAAGCAAAGACCAGACGCTGCTCTTCCTAGAACGACAGTTCCCACAATGCATTGAGACGAAGGAGAGTGGTGCGAATAACGCCTCCCATTGTCAGGCAAAGAGATAAACAAGGGCGGCAGGCTCACGCTGGAAATGAGCTGTATAACAAATGATCCACGTCACTTAACGCAGCCGTTGATATGTTGAGTGATCTCAGTTGGACTCTCAACTCCACGGTTTAACACGCCTGTCCTCCCTATACTCGCAGAAGGATCTCTTTCAGTCATGATGAGAAGGAATCAGCAAAGCATTTAGAACTACGAATATGATATTCATTGCTGTATGGTGCAAATTCTTGAAACGAAATTAGAACTTAGCAGCTTCCGTGATAATACACAAAGCACAATATTAAGTTTAGTCGATGGCGAATTTTATGAAAAATGGGAGATAAAATAGGTATGGTAAGAAATTATTAGCTAGAAGAATAATGATAAAGAAAACTCTATTAATTTGAATATCTCCCATTTTTACCTAATCACAGACGGATAAATTTAAAAACTACGGCTTCTTTGTTTTTATGAAGGAAGATATCTAACATTAATCAAGCGAAGTACTTTTCAATAGTTATTCTAGCTGCAACAGGGGCGGATCCAGGATTTCTTTCTGGGAGGGGCACAAGCAAGGCCGTATCCAGGATTTTGTTCAGGGGGGGGCACAAGGATACCTCGTCATACAAAACGAACGAAATGATAATGGGACCGTATTAAAAATCTAGCATATTTTTAAGGGTATAGGCACGTGCCCTCGTGCCCCCCCCCCTGTATCCGCCTATGAGCTGCAATATGAATGTAACCATTGACCAAAATTCCAATTCCATATGTGATTTACTTATCAAGGCAAAAATAAATTCAAAGGAGCCGAAGGTAAGCATTTCTCTCTTAATGTGTGATTAATTACATTGTTAAAGTTGAAATGATTCATTATGCAATACCTTAGAGAAAGCAAATATTTACTCTATGGTTATATGCACGATTTCAAGTAAATTCAAAATTCAAATCGGTGAAGTGATGGGTGAAAGGTAATTTTATCCATCAAAAATTAAATTAAATTCAAAGGAGCAAAAAGAGTACTCAAAATATGCATTATGGAATTATTCGTTTCGTCTGTGGAAGAAATAAATTTATCGACAACTTACAAGATGAAGAGAAGATTCCTGTGGGAATATCATCAAAAATACTATGAGAATAGAAAACGAAAACACTGGATGTTGTGAAATAGGTTTAACTCCGAACAACTCGGTAGTAATCTACGATTATACGAGAATGTGACGCAATGAAATCACATTATTCAAACCACATTGTGGAATTAGATCCATGATAAAACATTCCCAATAAAATAATGTAAGTCCAACAAAGTAGTCAACTATCAATCTAGTTCCATCTTTTCATCTTGATTCTCACAATCTGTGTGGATCGGGACCCGATTTCATAACGTTTCCCAAACGAAAAACTTTTATTGTGCAAGATGGGACGGAATTATTATCCCTCTTAACGTTGGAATCTAGAAATAAATCTAGATAGAAGATTTAATTGAGCACTCGAAGCGAAATAATAGGAAATAGGTTCTAACTTTGGACCACCCGGAAGATTTTTAGGTATCAAAACGTATCACATTAATGCAGCCTGAAACACAACCTAAAGCCATTTCATAGTTTTCTTCCTATTTTTTACGTAAACGCCTTTCTTTATTTGTAAGCTTAAGTTATCCTCGCAGAAGACGACTCAATGCCAACGCTCAGGATTGCCTGTGATGCTATGATAATGCACGGTAGTCAACTTTACGTCAAGTTCATGTTAACCCTTAAGTCAAAAGTAGAACAGGGAAAATTTGATGTTACTTTCCTAGGGTAGCAGTATTAATCCGTAGCTATTTTGCAGTTTTCTTAAAAAGGGATAAAATTTTCAGAGTAGTTTCAGCTAATACGAAAAATTGAGCAATTTAGTATGCATGTTGAGAAATCGTCTATGGTAAAAATTTTGAATGAAAATTTTGGTGCGATATGCTTGGAATAAACGCTGTAAATATAGAAGACAAGAGCTGTGGCAAAAACCAAGGGTCACATCCAGCGAACGAACACAGAAGTTCCATCGATATTCAATCCCAGACATCACGCTAATCCATTGAGACCTATAGCAAGAACTCCTCCCTAATTTTTAGCTTCACATTCACACGAGACGAAATCATTTTACTGTTTCTTTAACATATCTGACCTTGTAAAGACTACACCAATACTAATAATGATGATAAATTATTATAAAATTACTTACCACCATAACTGTCACCTAGACACGGTATAGAAACTCAAGCCTACGGTTTTATAGGCCAAGATCGTAACAAAAGTGACACAAGTCATTTAGAAAGATAGAATGCAAAGAATATTTTTAACCTAGTGAGATAAATCTGATAAGATCGAGAATTGTATCTCCAATATGTTTTTAAAGCTTGCAAGTAAAAAATTAAAATTTATTCAAGTTAGAATAACAATTGCAACCACTGTCTCGGCAGTTTTCTGGGTGAAATTTAATATTTCAAGTCGTTGACCGAATAAAATTTCTACTGCTAAATGTTCAACGAATTTTTAACTTCATTTTTTTATAAAAAGGTGTTGTATTTCACTTCCTGATACCTTTATCGAATACTCAATCTTCACAATTCCAACTTCCACACGTACAAGTATTCATTAGTTTAAACCATTCAAGGTAAGTTTATGGAATGCATTGACCCAATTTTATAAATAATGGAGACAGTACCTTTTCTCAGCAATGTCTACTCAGTTATTGCGTAATCAATATCGGTTATGATGCCGTTAGCTATTTATGGATGTCTAATATTTTACTTCAAAATAAAGGCTAATTGAAGGAAATAGTGATCGTTAATGAGTCTTTGCTTTAAAACGTTAAACTATCTAAATCCTCAAACTAATGATGAAGGCATCGACTATTGCGCTAGAGGTTCAACAGATAACGCCCGTATGATGCAGTGTACATTGATATTATTAAAAGATGCTCGCAGTTCATGGTTGACTGGCTTCTAACGCGCTCCACAATATTGGGTCACTTTAGACGATACGTTGGCGCGAATGCCGATGGTATCTGATGCGGGCTGTGAATTCGGAGGGCAACCGCAGAAATAGCTGAAGGGAAGCAAAACGATCAAGAGAGATAGAGTTATTCGTGCAATGCGCAATCAGAATAAGATACGCCGCGAATGACGTCATGGAATCGGCAATCCTAGTATTTGGAGCATTTGCCAGAGAGGCGAAAGAGAGGTAGACCCCGGAAAATGGATGCGGGCCGCTTGAAAAGCAATTTTACTCATGGATATTTCAGAATCGTATTTCAAGTTACTAAACAGAAGGTAGAATCAGGTAGTGCCCCGTAACAGTCACCAGTGATCACGAATTTGAACAGCCTTTGCGAATTTGGAATAATCAGGCCACTGGAGATTATCTGATTTATCGTATTCGACTCTGAAAAAAGGCATTGAAGTATTGATATATTTCTATAAAATCTTTTGTAGGATACTTCATTAAATGTAATAAAATATAAATCAGATGATATTTTAATTGAACTGAAGAACTGTGTAAAAATAAATATACTTTTAACTCGTTCAGGTTTATTTCATGTGCCCTTCTAACCATGTACCTAACTATTCATGGAAATAATTGGAATCATTTGTTTTCCATTTCCTTGAAGAGTTCAACAGACAATATTCGGCCAGAGCGCAATGAACTGCAAGTACTAATAGGTTATTTGATATCATATTCCGCTCAGTTCCTAACTATGCCAAGATGATATTCACTACATAACCCGCTCTGAAATTGCAGGGAGCAATTCAATGACGATAATAAGGAGCAAAAATGAAGACAAATCAATTTTTTAACCTGCTCGACCAATACTTAGCCAAATTTAGAGTGTAATTCCTACTTCCAATGAAAAATTAGCAGCCCCATTCCCAATACTACTTTAAAAAACACAAAATTGTTGTATGAGTGTATATTTAACGTGAAATACGTACATAATTTATACTTCGGGGTTTAATCTAAGAGGTACTAATTGTTACAGAAGTTTGAACTCATATCTAGGGTAATTTCTTGTGAATTCCTAAATGTTAGTGGAATTTGTGAGAAAAATGTTTGTCTTTATTCAATTGTTACGATGAAAATAACAAAACTATTAACATTCCTACCTTTTAGTATTAGATCTTGAATACCACAGATTACATGCAGTTATTCTCCATTAAGTTTGGAACTATTAGTATTCAAGGTATAATGGAGATTAATTCATCGATTAGGTGCATACAGAGATAACTTTCAGACTAATTATGTTATCAATTTAAAGTCTCAAAGTTACCTCTGTAGTTTGAAAAGAAAATAAAGCAAGCCCATTAGACATATCTACCGTTAGTTATAATTGTAAAATGTTTCACAATATTGTGGGAAAAGTCAGATCCGAATTCGCTCAACAAGTTCAGACTGTATTTTGCTCTCCTCTCAAGTAAAAATTCCCGGCCTAGGTCATTGCACGATTAATTAACTCATGACGGTACCACTAAACCAACAGAGTTACGTTAACGTGCTCCAGTGAATAAATGAAAGAGCCAATTAAAATGATTACAACAGGGAAATAATTCAAAAATTAATGTTGAGAAGAAAAGAATAGATATAGGTTAAGAAAAGCAAAGTTACACTCAATAGATTACGCCAAAGCGAAGCTAAAATAATTTTGCATATTGCAGAACTGTACAACCGCGACTAGCAAAAGGCATATAAAAGATATTTAAACAAATTGACACAAGCTTGATTTTTATCATTCAAAACCATACTCGAACACCCAGTAATCCGTAGGAGATAAGACCCATCCATAGCTGCATTCAGAAATTGACCGACGCAAACGCAAAAGTTCGATCAGGACAAATAAAGAATAATCAAAGCGCTACCGCATTTAGATTCAACAGACACATTTTCCAAAGTAAAAAAAAAGAAGTCCCTCAATCCGGTGTCGCGAATCACATAATTGGTTCAAGCCACTAAATCACTCCCAAAAATCTCATTTGGTTGAGAGCCACAGATACTCATAGAAAAACAAAGCTTTGTAACACGATGCATCAATCGGCAGGCCTAAATAGTGCTTCAAGTGCTCCCGGTACAACAATGAGCTTTCAGTCATTCCTTGCACACAACTGCCATTCACTTCAATCGCCCAGCGTTGCCAAATTCAACCACCACTCCTATCTTTACTTGTTCTTAGCCAGGTAAATAGCAAAAAAAATATGACCCACCCACGCTTACACTTAAAGTTGGCAGAAAACTCGGAACCCCGCTAGATGAACGTGCTTAACATGCTGCCCGTGGCGACGTGAAGCAATGAAAAGCCGAGAAACCCCCATTTATACGAGAGAAAATGTAGAGTATTAAATCAAGTAGAGAGTAAATAATAAAAAATATTGTTTACTTAAGTATTTCACTAAATAAATGAGAGCAATCATGGGGAATTTGGCACTATTCAGTATACCGTAAACAATTCAGCTTAGACTGAGAAAGTGTTTATCCCCAAAACCACCCTCGCTGCGCCACTGATCCAGAAGACAGCTCTATTTCTGCCAACCGTGTAAACAGCACGCAATATTTCTCACGCTTGTTATTTAGAGTTTAATCCCCAATATGCTAATATAAATTATATTTACCACCATTAAGTTTTATAATCAGAAAAGAAAGCCTTTTTTAGAGAACCATATCGAGCAGATGGAAAGGTTTTTCGAAATATCACATCTTCGTGCCATAAATGAATTATAATTATGAAATATTCATGAAAAAATGTACGCGAGGTATGTAAATGAAGGATTCGAAGAGGCGGAAGTGGCGAACCGTCGAAATATTTCGCGGAGTAGTTCACAGCTAGAGAAAGGACAAATAGGCTATGAACAAATTTTAATAGAAAATATTAAATGAGTATTGAAGATATAAAGACCAAAGACATACAATAACATATCAAGGAAAAGGGAAACCTCTGACAGTTTAAAAATTTATCACAGAAAACTAGGAATAAACGAATGCAGCCGAGTGCTGTAATTTTTTGCGAGATTAATCCAAAATGTTGGACTAAATTTGGTTTCTTCATTCTTTTGGAGCACCAAACCGTGTTTCTTCACTGAATTTAAATTTTACTGATTTTTTTAATTTATGCTTCCCATTTTCCCACATTTCCCACTTCCCATTTTGTTATTGGGTCAGTGTTCGATCAAACAAGAACGCCCCTTCAGTTCAACATCTCCTAAAAGTTCGGTTTCTCCGGCATAATCTTGTGTGTGAGTTTCTGGCAGCACGACGCGCGAGGAAAAACCTATCCGCGAAAGACCTTGGCTGCGATGACAATCGCACTATTTACATCGACGAAGCCCTTAGTACCTTCAACCGTCGACTATACTCTGCTGCCAGAGAATTGAAAAAGCAGGGAAAATTGAAATATTTGTGGATTCGCAATGGGTCTATCTTTGTTAGGAAAGAGGACGGTGGACGACGTATCACTATACGCTGTGAAGCCGACCTCGAGACCTTATGATATGAGGTTGGCAACGAAGCCGATAATTTCAACGGTGATCGGTCATTGCTTGCTCACAAGAAGATCTCAAGAGATTTAACTCTGTGCCATGTTAATTGTCAATCCCTATTTGGCCATTTTGATGAATTCTGCCTCTTCTTTCAAGAATCAAACTACGACATAATTTGCATGTCCGAAACTTGGCTAAAAGAACGCATACCAGATGAGATGGTTACAATGAATGGTTATAATATATTTAGACATGATAGAATTGGTAAAGGTGGTGGGGGTGTTGGCGTATATGTACGAAAGAATTTGAATGTAAATGTTCTTGCCACTTCCCCCGGCACCTACTCCCATACTTCTGAATTTATTATATCAGAAATACATAGTGAAATTTCCTCGAAATTACTGCTATGTGTTGTGTATCGTCCTCCTAAAACGGCACTCCCCATAGACTTTGAAAATGTATTTTTGCAATATGCCCCTACCTTTAAAAATATTGTTATATTTGGTGATTTCAATGCTGACCTCATACGAAATAATTATGATGGTAAATACATGCATAACTTTGTGCATTGCAACAATCTCCATCTTGTACCATATGCTGCAACGCATCACACAGAAAAAAGTCTTACCCTGTTAGATCTCTGTATCGTCGACGATCTGGAAAAAGTTTCAAAATACTCTCAGACTTCTGTCCCCTTCCTGTCGACTCATGACTTGATTGAAATTACCTACAATTTCAGTCTATCTATGTCTGTCACACCCACCTCTTTCAGATTCCGTGACTTTCAAAACATTGATTCCCGGTGCCTTCATGATGCGCTTCTAGCGATGGATTGGAATGGTGTTTTTAACTCTAGTTCTATCGATGCAAAACTTGGTTGTTTCACGTCAAACATAGCTAGTTGCTCTGACACTTTTTTTCCCTTACGGGTATGTCGGCCTAAACGCCGAATACCTCCTTGGCTGAATGAGACGATAAAACTCATGATTAAAGAACGCAACCAAGCGCGATGTGCCTTTCGACGCAATGGTTGTTCCACTCTGCGACAAAAATACAAGGAACTTAGAAATCGCGTTAAATCAGCCATCAATGACAGTAAACGCCAGTTTTATTCCTCGAAGCTTTCCTCGCAGAGAGACCCGAAATTGATTTGGCGTGAGCTTCGAAATCTTGGGCTGGTTCGAAGACGGGACTCTTCTCTTCCCCCAAATATAACTCTCGATCAGCTAAACTCCTACTTTTTGTCAACTACGATTAGTCATAATGATGCCCCAGCTAACTCCAGACTTGAGCGAGTTATACCATTCAGTGATAACAACTTTTACTTTAAGCATGTAACTCCTGAGACTCTGATCGAAGTATTGGCGTTCTCCAAGTCAAATGCCACTGGAGTTGACGACATTCCAGTAAAGATTATTCAACTTGCCAAATATGCCCTATTACCTTACATCCTTGAAATTTTCAACCATTCTCTCGATAATTCAGTATTTCCATCGGAGTGGAAAAAAGCACTTATTCGTCCGATAAAGAAGACAAAAAATGCAAAATTACCTTCTGACTTCCGGCCAATCTCTATTCTGTGCTCCCTGTCGAAAATGTTGGAGAGAATCGTTTTCAAGCAAGTCACAGAGTACTTAAATAACAATAACAAACTTGACGCTATGCAATCAGGCTTTCGGCATGGATACAGTACGCAGACGGCACTACTAAAGATTATCGATGACATTCGACTTCATATTGATAAGCGTATGGTTACAATACTAGTTCTTTTTGATTTCAGTAAAGCATTCGATCGAGTTGATCATAATCTACTAATCCATAAGATGGTGAAGCTTGGTTTCTCTTGTTCAGCTTTAAACTGGTTTTGCTCCTACCTAGGCAATAGATTTCAAGCAGTCTTAGGACCTGAAAATAACTTATCCGCATGGGCTCCAGTATCTACCGGAGTTCCTCAAGGATCTGTCCTGGGCCCTCTGCTATTTTCTATATTTGTCAATGACATTTCAATTGCGATTAAAAATTGTAAATATATGATATATGCAGATGACCTTCAAATATACATCCACACTTCGATTGAAAACATAGCTGATAGTATTAATCTAGTGAATCATGACGTGAGAGAAATCACAAAATGGGTGGGCAAAAACCACCTCATACTGAACTGTTTGAAGACGAAAGCAATAATCATTGGTAGCTCAAGGATCCTAAACAAAATAAATTATAATCACCTTCCTCCAGTTGTAGTTGGTGACCATCAAATACCGTTCAGCGACTCTGTTCGCACTCTTGGACTAACCCTCACAAAAAATTTGTCTTGGAACCAACATGTGAACGAAATCTGTAATAAAGTCAATATCACTCTGTATCAACTAAAACTGCACAAGCACTTACTTCCTATATCCACCCGAAAAATGTTAATTTCTACCCTGGTTTTCCCTTCCTTTGACTATTGTAGTCTTGTTTATAATGACATGCCTAAAGAGCTTGATAAAAAGTTACAAAGGCTACTTAATTCATGTGTAAGATATGTATTCAATTTAAGAAAGGATGTTCATGTATCACAGTACAGAATCAGCCTTGGTTGGCTAAATCTTTGTAATCGAAGGAAATATCTACTCGGTGCTCTTCTTTTTAAGATTTTCAGAGAGAGAATCCCCAATTATCTCCGGGAAATCTTTATGAACAGATCAGTTACCACCCATATGTCTTCCCGCAAAAAGGACTATTTATGTTATCCTACTCCACGTACTAATATCTACCAGAAATCATTTCTGATAACGGGATCAAAATTCTGGAATTCTCTCCCTGAGGATCTTAGACAGAGGGGCTCCATCCATGCTTTTAAAATTAAATTGTACATGGATTTACTCAGTGGAGAGCTAAAATAAACTCCCACGAAAATACAGCCTATTATGTATCATTATTATGTATTATGTACTATTGCTCAATATTCCGTCTGCCTATGATGTCAAATTTCAATCCTTGTTACGTGTTATTTCTTTTTTTTATAGATGCGTATCAAACAACTTTACTTGACATTTTTCATGAACTTTTGCTTTTATGAGCCATTTTTTGTAAATTGTGTTTTTTGCTCCAAGGGTTTTTTCCCAGAGCATAATAAATATCTATTCTATTCTATTCTATTCTATTCTATTTTCTGACATGATAGTGTTTCCAGCTGAACTAGTTTTCATAATTTTCCAATCCAAAAATAATATCTTTAGTAATCATGATGCCGATTCTTGTTCTTGATATTAGCACAAACGTGAGCCACCGTTTTCCATCGCCCCTACCGATCGATCGATCACCATTTTAAAAGTTAACTCTCAAACCTCAAAACATTTTTCTCATCTATCAGTATGTCTCGCCATAAATGATGGAGACCTGTACGGCAGAACGCAGGCCAGCCTTACTCCCTTCCGCAAAAACCTCGCAGTCACCAACCTCATTCGCACACCCTGAGCAGGCATCTTTCCTACGTGTTGAGCCCTTTAACTCGCAGCACCCTCATCAGCGCTAACCTCTTTACGCCTCCCCGGCCTACCGCTGGCCGAAAGAGCATTCGGAACCTATGACGGAAGGAAGGGGAGAGGCGTAAGACGAGTGGGAGGGTTAAAAATGGTTATGGGGAGGATTGGGGAAGGGCAAGGGCCAAGACGAAGAGGAAATGCGAGGGGGGGAGGAGGGGTTCGAATTTACGGCCGGAAATTCGCCCACTTCCACTCAATCCCTCTCCATTCTGCACCTCACCCTCCAGGCTGATCTCCGCCTCGGTGAGAGGGTGAGGAGGAATATAATTAAGTACATTTCGGACGTAAGTATCGAGTGTTAAAATAAGTTTTCATTGAAAAAATCATGGACGTATCTTAATTTTTATTTGAAAAAAATCATTATCGTAATAGTTAGGTGATAATGAATAAAAAATAAAAGCATTCGTGGAAATCTTAATTTAGGTTCTATTTCTGTGCTTTAAATTCAACTTGTTAAGAAGTAAAAGTTAAAGCCATCATAACAAGAAATTTAAGCTTCCAAAAATTAGTTCCATATATATATGTTTGTATTCAATTATCGATTTTATCGTAAAATTCCAAATGGAAAGGTAACTTACACATCATCCATGAATATACTTTCAATTAACAAATAAACAGCGATACGAACAAACTTGAACTTTCATAAAAAATCGTACTTTTGATTGAAATATAAATACTATTTTAGATTTATCTTCGATAAAATCCTGTTTTTTTATATAATAGGTAATTTTTTTCTAATTCGCTCAAATATTAATTCACAGTGTGACCTTTTAAAGGAAGCATTTTCGCAAAAAAAAACAATCGCCTGGATCCAAAGGTATGGGTCAGGCATTCATTGGACATGCAGAGTGTAGAACCCTCAAGAGTTGATCAGTGGGAGATAGAGGCTCTCTTGCAACGTAGGTATGTCAAGGGGGGAGAAAAATTTTCATTTGCTTGGACGAAGGAAGAGCCGTAATGGAAGGTACATAATATTGGAAAAAGATACTATCATAATGGCCAAGAAATATGCTTGCAAAATTCGGACCGCACATGGACATTTTTTAAAGGAAGAAAAAGAACCACTAAATAGTAGGTAATAATATCAAAATGAAGAAAGCCAACTGCAATAACTAAGGATAAAAATACATCATCATATGGATTACGTATCCATATAAGCGGCGCGCCGCGATTACGATTTCGATTACGCCGAGGCGTAATCGAAATCCTCTGACTCGGCGAGGTTAATCTTCAGAGCCCGTATCTCACAAAAAATGAGTAAATACCATCTACCAGTAAATGAACTTCTTCAGCCTGAGATTTCGAGAAAGATACAAAGACGGGTCTTCGCCGTAATGGTCACAGCGACCTCCCGGGGTTAGGTTAGGTTTAGAAGGTTTGGGATAGAACATTGCTGGGGGAAGAACATTGTTGGGGGAGAACATGCCTGTGAGGTTATCTCTCCCTCCGTTCGGAACGACTCGAGAACATTGTTCCGTCATTCGGGCGACGCAAGCTACCACCAGCGAAACCTGATATTTAATGCTCCTTAAGAAAAGGAAGGTCATCCTATAAAGGTGGTAGTTCAGAAATTTTCTCTAAATATTCATACAAGCAGCAAGCAGTGAACAGCAAAGAACGATAGGTATATTACTGAAAATAGTTGGGGAGAGAAGAAACGCAGAAGAGGGTGTAACTAACGCAATGGCTGAGTGAGTGATAGACGGGAAGGAGGGTGAGGGGTAAACCCACTCAAACAACTTGCAAATACAAATGCGAGGGACTTCAACGCTGATCACGTGTAATAAGCTCAGAAAGGCTACTATCGGGTGATGCAAACAGCCAGGAGGGGTTGAGCGATTCGCATGCGTGTTTGCATTCAAATGAGATAGAATTTGATTGGTCATTCCCAAATGGGGATGGAAATGACCGGTGGCAGATTCAGATAAGATTCAGGCACGACAGAGTGTAGCTCTCAAGTAGCAACAGGACTTGTGTGACAACTTCAGTAAGGAGGCAGCTCGGTAATGAAGAATGCTCCATATGTTAATGATTTTTGAGAGACGCAACATAAATCATTCAGCTTTTCGGGAGATAAACTTTCGTAGGATAACAATGCTTGCAGTTCCCCGAGCAGTCGTGTAACAAATATTATTACGAAACAGGGCCTATCTCTTACTACGGTAGCGAAAAACTTGTGTTGCTGCCAGTAACGTACATAGGAGGGGCGCCAAAATCGAACATTAAAACTCATTGAACCTTGAACGTTTTAGTGATATGGGGCGGCTACCATCTAGTAATCCCCAAGCACCAAGTAGCTTTGCTACGCCACTGGATACTGCGATAATCGATCAAGAACACGATGGTTCCTTTTAAGTTGTTGTTGTAAATTTAAAAGCTTAATCTCTCAAACAAGGACGTTCGATTTTAATTACAATGTGGTAGTAGCTTAAAGTGGGCTTTAAAATCATTCCAAATATTCCAGCCGAATGGGATCGAATCTCCATCGTGTCTCCTTTTTTTTAACTAATATTTTTCATTTTTCTTTAAGCCTGCCATTCAACAATATTTTAATGACTTTCTCCTTAAATTTAATTCTTATGCGAGGAATTTTTTATGCGCATGCATGATAATTAAAATTACGTTATTTCCGTGTCGCAACACGAAGCATTTTTACGATACATGAGCTAATGGAAGCAATCGGATTCCTAAAATAAGATTGAAATCTTAAAATATGAGTCCTTAATATGATGTTGCAGCATGAAAGGAAACCAAGTGCATGTACAGTGGCATATTCAGGAATTTCGTCCCGGGGGAGGGTGGGTTAAGGGGGACACTTTTGGAAAAACAGGGTGCTAAGTAATGGGTTATAAACTGATTTTAACACTTTTCTTTATCGAAAAAAACTTCGTTTATTTTGTAAATTCATGATTTTTTTAAACATTCTGTTTCCTTTTATGAAGGAAGATAATTGTGTTTATACATTTCGGGGGGGGGTCTGGACCCTCCCCCTGGCTATGCCATTGTGCATGTGTATCGTAAAAATGCTCCATATTGCGACACAGAAATAACATAATTTTAAGTATAATGCATGTGCATAAAAATAAAATTTACGGGGAAAGTCGTTAAAATAATGTTGAATGGCAGGCTTTTGTTAAAGAAACTTTAAATATAATAGTTGAGAAAAAGGAGTCGCGATGGTGATTCAATCCTGACAAAGTTTGATTGCAATTTGAGACATTTTGTGACACTCCTCTTTTCAGAACAACCACCTCTTTTCCGTATACATAAATGAATGTATTTTGATGGGCATAGGGTCCTCCCACCAAAATTTTGGGTTTTTTTGATGTTGAAAATGTGTTTTTTAGGACTCAAAAACAGTAATTTTGTACAAGCATTTATGAAAGTATATAAATTGGATGGAGTAATAGGTTTCGAGGTTCAAGAAGGGGAGGGTTGTAACCCGTAAACCCTCTCTGTGACTACGCCACTGGGTATAGATATACAAGCCCACTGAATAAGGTAAGTTCCAATGATTTATACTTCTAGTATCAGACATTAAAAAATTATTTTGCATTACACAAGAAACTTCCAAGGGGCATGATATCCCAGTAGGTACTGGTAGAGAGAGGAGGAGAGAGCGAGCTCGAGGGGATCAGAGGAAAGGGGGTGACAAACTGGTCTCTGCCCCCCTAACAAACCTTCTCGTTCCAGCCCTGGGGCACCCATATCTTATGTTAAGACATGGAAGCCAAGCATAAAGTGCTTTATGTAATGGTGTGAAGTTCCATTCTATTATTTTGTACTACAATGGATGCTAAGAACCCCACAAACTTAATTTATTTCCATTAAGTTATGGAATCCGGAAGATGAAAAAAATCCTAGTGGCTGTTGAACCAAGATCTTAAGATGAGTGTCATACCAACCAATAAAAGTAAGGACAAGGCTTCAATATCTGTCAGCAAACAAAATCACTGGGCAGAAGTATAATTGCATTTAGTTGAAGTTGAAAGACAAAGGTTATGGTGAGGAAGGATTAGAAAAAATATATCTATATGAGCAAGGATGTTAGGATAATGATAAGGTCAGCTAGACTACGAAGTATCAAACGTGAGATGGATAGGTACAGGAAGGATAGAGAGCCTAGCGTGAAATCAAAAGAAAGTGTAGTGAAGTGCTGCTGTTCCGTCACTCATCATGACAGTGACAAGAAAGTCAATAAAGGGAAGCAGAGTTAGTCTAAAATTAGAAAGAGGTCTATTGACATTAATTATGAAAACAGGAGATATTGAGAGAGGAAAAAGAAGCAGACCTGGGTTATTTGGGGGCCCTTGTAAGCATTTCACAAAAAATCATGGGTAAGAGAAATAAGATAGGGTGTATAAGAGCTATAAGAGAAAAGAATTGACATTAATAAAACACTTTTAACAATGGAATTTGATAGTATGGGGAGGAGGGAATGAGATCAGAAAGCAATGGTTTAGAGCAAGTATCTCCAAACTATGCCAGCAAGTCTGATATGGTCAAAGAAGCCCTCTCTTCTGTTGATAGCTTGCAAGCATTGGTGACTAAGATGCTGGCTGAGAAAGAAACTTCGAGGAGTACTCTATAAATATAATTTCTTTAGTAAGAAGATTTCAAAGTACAACAGCTGGTGGAATATAATGCTGAGAAGCAACTGAAACCGCCTAGCTCACGTCTGCAAAAGATTACACATTTTTTAAACAACAGCATTACGTATATATACAGCATTACGTATATATACAGCATTACGTATATATACAGCATTACGTATATCATGAATTGTTATTGGCATAATTATTTCACCTTGCTTCAATTTGTATTTCTTTTTTCCAAAATTACTAATTAATGATGATGTAAAAGATGAAGACAAAAACATCTCACCATACATATTTTCATCTCAAATATGTTCATCAGTATTCTTTCAAGAATTTTAGGTTATCAAAATTATTTTGTTGATAACATTGAAAGCTACATATATAGGCTAAGTGAATCACTGTTCAGTAAAAGAAAATACAATAAAAGTTAAGATAAGAGCTCCAGAGTTGGTATATTGGTGAAGAAAGGTCTTAAAGTGTAACTACATATGAGCGAGAGACAGCAAGACAGTCAATTCTCTGAAGATTCACAATCATCAACAACCCCTTGTCCTACAGTGGATCTCCTTTTTATTCTAAAAGGGCCTAAATTAGAAGAAGAGGGTTTCTGTTTGGCGTCCACCCCTCTTAGATTAGGATTACAATAAAAAAATGGAATGGCACATTATAAGTGAAGGTAACAGAAGTTTTGAGATGGTTCCAAGCTAATGTATATCCAATAGGACAGCAGGGGAAAGGCAAATTGGAAATAGCTTTCATCGGAAATAGGGTATTGAGGTTAAGTTTGCTATGGTGTGAAATAGGCATCATTTGATACTATTGGCCTCTCTCTTTATTTCTGGCAAACATATTTCTGATATACCATCCCTTATGCTCACAACACTGACCCCCTACCATGAATGAGAGAAACTTCATATGTATACATGTCCTAGTCTAGAAGGAACTCTACCCTTAACTATCCAAACCAACCAACGTGTTGAATCAGTGTGTGAAATATATCAGGATAAAAATACTCTTTTCTAAGGAGGCATTTCCTAGTAGCAAAAATTCAATCACAGGTGAAAATAAAATGCTGATAAGACCATGATGTGGAGGATAGCATTGTATGGTACAAAAGAAACAGATTGGCAATTGGCTGAAAGTCCTCAAGATTCAGGTTAGGAGGGGGACAAGGACTGTCATAAATGTAGTTGGAAAGGAAGAACAAATGATTGAAATGGTAGGTAAGCAGAAGCAGTTGCTGGATAAATAAGAATAAATTGGCAGAAATAGTAGATGGACTATGTACTGGAGGGTGAGGGAATGCAGAAGAATGGTACACATACTCTAATTTATCTCTGGTATTGGTGTGTATATGCTTCACTGCTAACAACAGTTCTCTTAAGTTACTAATATGAAAACAGCCGTAAATGTGTGCATCTCAGAATTGTCTGTTCTGTGACATATAAGGACTTTATGAAAATGGGTTATCTGAGCATCAGAGTGGGTTTTGGTATCTGACACCTGTGCCACTTCTAATGCTATGCATGCCACAATCTTAGTAAAGGATCATTTTTACTCTGCATTTTGTTACTTTCAATCCCTTTAATTGAAAAAGACATTTTTTCATCTCCGCTTCTTTCATGAAGACTAAGTAGACATTCAACAGTGAGATTTCTGTAAATCCCCATGCTTTGTGAGAGTAGGTATCTACCATTAGAGCTGCCCTGTCAACTGTATTATTGAATTGGTCCATCATTTTTCAAGTATTTTGAATGAATACTCAATCACGTTTATTGATGGATTCATGAAAGAAGGGAAAATGGGGGCAGTGTTTACAGCCAATCACCCCTTAGATTTATCCCCCTAGGAAAATATGCAGCAGTGTTCCAGGCTGAAATCTTTGCCATCCTAACCTATGTGCATGTCATTGAAGAGACACTCCTGTATAACAGGCAAACCCATGCATGAACCTATTGTCAGGCTACTCTAAGGGCCCTCGCGCACTGGCAATTTTTACAAAGCAACTATTTAGTTGCTTTGTGGAAGTTCAAATGAAACACACGGAATTGACTGTGGCCCTGCGCATGGGCGACTTTTTAGTTGCTGCAACTAACGTGTGTTTCATAGGGACTTCCTCAAAGCAACCAAATAGTTGCTTTCTAAAAGTTGCCAGTGCACGGGGGGCCTAAAAGCCCTGAACTCTTTTTGGTGCAGGTCTAGGTTATTAGCTGAATGTTACAAGGCACTCAATAAATTGGGTAGCCGATGGAAATTAAAACTTTTCTGGGTAGCAGGACGTTCAGGTATTACTGGAAACGATAAAGCAGATGAACTGGCTAAGACCATCACTGCACAGATTCCAACTGGCCCAGAACCATTCATGCCAGTTGCATCCTCAACAGGGAAGGCCACGAGCAAATTATAGGAATTACCCAACACTTAAAGAGCTGGCAAAAAACACTGGAACTATGCCAAGCTAAATTCCTTATTGGAGAACTTGTCCTAGACACAGGAGAAGACTTCTCCTTATGAACAGAAGCCAACTTCGACTGATAGTAGGCCTGCTTACTGGCCATAATCATATGATATACAGGTGTCTCATTACATATGTAATGAGACACCTGGTACACCAGGTACAGGTGTCTCATTACCAATCATACAGGTGATATCCAAGTAGGTACAGGTGTCTCATTACATATGTAATGAGACACCTGTACCTACTTGGATAACAGACTCAGATAAGTGCAGATGGCGCAAGATGGGAGAAGATAACCATCTAATCTGCAAGGGCAATGGGTCAGCAATCATAAGGACTAATTAAAGACACTTAAACTCACCCTTTGTAGAACCCAGGGAGGTAAGATATCTTCCCATTGGGTACCTCTTGGCCTTCACAAAGGACATATGTATAGGCTTCTATGGGTGATCAATCATCAGTGGTTAGCACAATAGACTTGTAGGTCTGTGCCCTGGTAACTCCCCCACTGATTTTCAATATAACCTAATCTATCTCAATTGATGAACTTCCATTTTTCCTCTAGGCACCTTTCTTTCTAAATTATGTGCAGTGGCTAGAAATAAAATTTTTATTTACACTTGTGATGGATTGCACCTGCAGTGAGTAGACTTCTGACTTACATATCTTATAATGATGCCTCCTCAATCATTCTCCTTCTCTGTGCGTGAACTGTTATTGAATGGATATACCACAAAGAATGAGAGGTTTAAAACTTTCACCACGTATTTTTTTGTTTTGTTCTTCTGCATCACATTCACGGGCACCAAGAATGCTCTTTTATGGGCTTTTCTGCAGGATTCCTTCAACCTTTACCTTTCTCATTGCTCCTATTATTTGCAATCACAATAATTGATTCCCCTTGACACTAACTTAACTTCGATAATGCACTTTTACCATCCTGGATCATGAAAAATGTTGGTAAATTATTGAACTGACTACTTTTATAATTTGAACAAGGGTAGCTTATTTAGAAAAGGAAGACATTACAAATAAGAACAACAAAAGGTCCTTAACAAAACTATTTTTGTTTAATTGTTCAACTCTTTACAGGCAACATAGCACTACAGGGGTGACACTAAATACACCCCTCTTAATATTTTTCAACTGGCACCAAGATCACCTGAAATTATCTATCAATTGTTTTCACTGAAAATTGGCTTGTTTAAAATATAACTTCATTTCTGAAGACATACTCCAGGTATTTATCAAGTCAGTTCTTGTATAAGCTTTTCCGCAGGGTTCCTTCAACTTCACCTTTCTCATTGCTCCTACTATTTGCAATCACAATATTTGTTTCCCCTTGACACTAACATTCATCTTTGAAAACAATTACCCTCTCATACTGAGGCAGCTATTTCTTGTAAGCATGCTGAAGTGCTGCGTCATATTAAATACTTGAAAATAGGACACAAAGGCTATTTTCTGAATACAATTGAAGTGATTTTTTTGTATTGATCTGTACCAAGTCTTTAGATTTCCCCTCCACACAAGAGATAGGATACTGCATGTGATGGCGTAGGCTGGCCAGTTCATAGCCTGCAAGAATTAGCATGCAATCCAGCAGAAAATACAGTTTCCCACAGGCCAGCACTATCTCAACTGTGTGCTGTGCATCAAACAGCACTACCCCTTGTGCTACAGGCGTTTCTCTTCACTCTAGCAGATTACGATATAACTACCAAAAAAAATGTCACAGGAATGTCTGAGTGCACTGGCAATCTCCTTTGTGTTGAAAAGGGTCTCCAAAACACAATGCCAGGGTGATTGATAAATTCTGAAGCAGGAATGAGTGGTGTATGGACTTCATTTTTTACCAAGAGAGAGTAAAGTTTACATTTTCCCACATTTCATTGTGGGGGTGGGTGTGAGGAGACGAGGGCAGACAGTGACAGTGGAGGAAGGTGACGAGAAGGGAATGCCTGCTGCAATACTAGGCCTGCTTGGATATACATATATTTGTTGGTGAGCAGGAATGGCTAACGCAACCAGGGATGAGTGGAGGGAAAGTTTCTTGCCAGGTGACTTTCTGCTAGCCAGTAAGAAAACAGCAGCCACTGCCTAGCACTTAGTAAATTCAGTTGCTCTCAGTAAGGCTAACATCATGAATCAGCTGGCAGGGTCACAAAATCTGGTAGCTGACCATTTTCCGGGCCTCTGCGAAAGGATTATCCTCAATCCCTACTGAATGAGTAGGTTGATTGCCTCAGCCCTGAGCTCAAAATACCTATGGATATCCATAGCTCACACTTTTTTCTTTGAGAAGTAAGGCAGCAACATATATTTGACAATGTTAAGTTCATTACGACTCCCTCTTCCAGTGTTCCTCCTCCCATTAGCAAAGCTCACCAATAGAGTCTGGAACAGTGGCGGATACAGAAAAAACTCAAGGGGGGGGCGCAACATATCTTGAGTTGTCTTTACTTATGTCGTAATAAAAGATGATCAAGTCACAGGCAAAGTATATGAAAATTTATTTAAAGTGATTATAAACATGTAAAAGACAATGCCATCTTATGATATAAAAAAGTTATAATTGTGGTTTTGCAATGTTCGGCAATATAGGCGGACCCGCAAGGGGGGGGCGCGCGCCCCCTGCGCCCCCCATCTGTATCCGCCACTGGTCTGGAATCTCAAGAAAGACACCCTACCCTACTTCCTTTAGCCACAACCGGTCAGCCTCATAGGTATAAATACTTAAGAAGCATATTGAACACCATCCCCTTCCTTCATGTACTTCCCTCTTCAATTCACCGTAAGACCTGCTCCCTTTCATTCTCTCTAAAAATTCTATTTTCTTCTTTTCTCTTCCATGTTTACCCATCATCTCCCTGCCATCTTATCGCCCTCTTTTGCCACTCAACTTCACTTTAGCGTAGAACGTGCCTACCTCTTCTTCCTCCTGAAACATTCCCATTTCCTTTCACTCTCTTCCCCACAAGCCACCCTTGCCCTCTCAGTTTCACACCATGATTGATTATTTATGTACCTATACATTCTTTAGCCCTGATGTGTCCATATTCTTCCACTTCCTTTTTTCTTCCATTTCTTTTACCATTTCCTTGGTTATCCACAGCTTCTTTATCCTTCTACTACCAACGTAGCCAAATGACTTCTCCACCACTTTGACTGTTCCAGTTTTAATATTATTCCATCCTTCCTCTACAGTTTCTGTATTTTAAATCTCCCAATTACTATTTTCCACTAGTCCTGATATTCTCTCCTCATAGTTGCCACTAGAGTTCTACATTTCATTTCCTTGCTTTTCTAATTTCCATAAGTATTTTGAGTCTTACATTGCATTTCTTAAGCACTTGGTTGTGATCTTACTACGCATCCACTGCAGGAAAGCTGCATGATTTTTTCACACCATCCCCAAACCTCAGTCCTACCATGATGTAGTCTATTTGATATCTCCCCATATTCCCCGGACTTATTCATGTGTACCTCACCCATTATGATGATTGAACCATAGGTTTGTAATAAGTAAGTTGTTTCTCCTGCAAAATTCTGCTGCTTTTTCACTTCTGTCGTTCTGAATTCCTAATCCAAATTCTCCTACTTCATTTCCATCCCTCCCTTGCCCGACTGAAGCGTTAGAGTCCCCCATCACTCCTAGCTTTTTCTGACCCGGGATTTCCCTAATTTTTTTGAGCCGTTAATACACCTCCTCTACTTCTTCCTCCTTATGTATGTTAGTGGGCATGTATACTTGAACCACTAAGAGGTTAGAGGATTGTGGCTCAATTTCTACCAACAGAACCCTATCGCTTACCTGGGTTACCAACCAAACCACTCGACCCAACCACCTTACCAAATATTCCTCAGTACACAATGTGATCTCGTGTAGTGAAGTTGGTTCTGGCTTGTGTTGGCAATGGCTCCGCATTTTTCCAAAAATCAAAAACTGGGTTTGGCTTTAGCCAATTTGGCCCTCATCAAGGACGTAAAAAAGAGAAGAGCATGGGCGAAGAAGTGGCTGGTTAAGAGACGAAGTTTCACACACATGAATTTACTTAAAGAATTGGATGGAAATGATTTCCGAAACTATTTGAGGATGGACGAAGTGTGTTTCATGGAGTTGCTAAGCAAGATCAAACCTCAAATTGATAGAAAAAATACAGTTATGAGGGAATGTGTAAGTCCTTAAGAGAGGCTTATGGTGGCAGCCACTGGAAGGTCGTTGGAAGACTTGAAGTATAGTGCTGCCATATCTCCACAACTGTTATCAAGAATAATACCAGAAACTTGTGAAGCTATTTACAACAGTCTGAAGGAATACAGAAAGGTAAGTACAATAAATGTAGAGTAAAATATTATTTACTACCATTAAAAAATTCCAAATTTAAATAAAATGATCTCTTAAATTAATAATTAAAATAAATAGCATACACAGGTATACCATTGTTTAAAAAATCAGAAATTAGAACCTTTAAGAATATTAAAAATTACACATTTGGAAACTGGAGAGCAGAGTTTTGTTGAATTTCTTCAGTTAACAATATTTGCTGAGGATTTTGATATGGGGTTTGGAGTGGAATGTGCAGAGGAATATTAATTTGTGGTGTTTGTGGCCTTTGAGTGGAACTTGTAGAAGGGGAAGGAGTTCTGGGGTCTGAGAAATATTGGGTAAAGGTAGGGGAAACCGAAGGTGAATGTTGAGGGTGCATAGGGTACTGAAAATGTAATTGCTGGGATGGATATAAATTAATGGAGGAGAAAGCGGTTAGCTTATTCATTTTCCCGTAAAAAATTACTTCAGCGAATAATTTTTCCGTAATAGCTCGTTGAGTTGCCTCTAGTTTCTGCAGTTGGACTCTCAACGACCGACCGAAGATTTCGCATTCGCTTTCCTGGGTTGATAGCAGAGCTTGGACTGCGTCGATCATTTCCTCTTTTTTTTATCGAGACTTTTCCTAAATTTTTTTTGGTGGTCCTTCAACAGCTGGTGGTAATATAGTTGAGTCTGTTGAGGTTGAAGGAGGTTCTTCGCCTGGTTCACAATCGTCCTGAAAATAATCACACGATTTTTTCATATTTCAGTTGCCAACATGTGAAGAAGAAGGGAAAGAAGTGGAAAAAGATTTTCGCCAAAGATGGAACTTCAATCATGCGGTGGGGGCTGTAGATGGGAAGCATATCGCAGGTCAAAAACCGCCTGGGAGCGGATCCTTGTACTACAATTATAAGAAATTTTTCAGTAAAATATGTTAATGCTGGTACTAATGGATGCTTTTCAGACGCCACTATCCTCAATAACTCTCGCTTTTACAAGAAGTTGTCAAATAATTCACTTCATTTACCACCTCCCTCACTATTACCAGGCACAAATAACTCTGCACCTTATGTATTTCTTGGCGATAGCGCACTTGGGCTGAACAAACACTTCATTAAACCTTACCCACTTAGAAATATATCTCAAGATGAAAGTATCTTCAACTACCGACTTTCTCGTGCAAGGAGGGTGGTTGAAAATGCCTTCGGCATTTTAGTATCTAGATTTAGGGTGTTTCATCAAGCAATTTCTTTGAGTGTTGAAAAGGTAGACATAGTTATTTTAGCCTGCTGTGTTTTATTACCTAAATCAATCAAAGACGAAATCAGACCTGGCCTTTTCAAAGCAAAATTAAAAAAATATCTTTTAGATCATTGCTACTATTCAATTGATGAATTCTTTGAGGATGCCTCGCAACTAATGTAACATATGTATATATATATATATTGTGAGTTACTTTGTATTTTTGATTTGATTTTTATGTTTTCCTGACGGGTCCTATATATGTATATTCATATCTTTTCTGTGACCAATAAAATATTATTATTATTATTTACACAATTTCTTATTGAACAGAAACCACCAATACGTAAATGAATCATTATTTTATGGAGAGGATGTTGATAGCATCTCGTTTTAGCAAGGTGAATGGAGACAATTACCTTCACTGGTACCACTTCGTCAATCTACTGCGAGGGAACGATATGAAGACGGGAATAGAGTACGACAAATTTTTACACATTATTTTAATAACGAAGGGAGAGTGACCTTCCAAGAACAGATGATTAGAGTCGGTCTCTAAGTTTTGCATTTATAATATAAAATAAGTACTTGAGATAAGTGGAGTGTTGATTGTTTTGCCTTCTTCCTCCAACATTTCTGTACCACTTGATATCTGTGGTTTTTCTGTGAGAAAAGTCAAGTTTTGGTAGTACCATAGCTTAGCCACATATACTTGGTCGCTAGCAGCCCTGGTAGTTTCACTTGCTGATTGTAACGATTAAGCAATAAATGTCATTGTTTCATTATATTTCACATTATATTGTGTTCTATTCATTTAATATTGCAGTAATAATTATAACTACTGTGTTAACCTCAAAATTCATAGAATATTTACTAATAAAACGAACGAATGAAAAGATTTTTTATCATTTCTTACCTTTTTTTCTTCTCTTTTATATGCCGTTTGCATATTCTACAGCTTCTTCAAGGTTGATAGCGTTGCATTGGAATTTGAAGTTTTATAAATGCCAAGAAGGGCATTATAGGCCTCGTTCCTCCTATCCCTGTTAGCATAATGCTCATCCTGCATATCCCACAAACACCAGTATTGTCTCCAGCACTCCAACAATGCCACTGTCATTACTCTCTCTTCATTAGACACTTGAGCTATTGCAACGCAAAACACAACCTCAAACGACCAAATCCAGGGGTAGACTGAGTCGGGTCGGGTCGGGTCGAGTCGGCCGATAACGGTACACATGTTGCGATGCCACAGAAATCGGGGTAGGGCGGTCGGCGGTTGGATGGTCTTGCAGGACCAACCGCCCGACCGTCGGGTCCGACTGTTTTCGTCGAGTGACAGGCCTACACACCCTCCAACCGTCGGCGCCAACGTAGTTGGTCCCGACAGTTGGGTGATCTGGTCGGAACGTGTAGCATCTTTTAGAGGTATTAGAAGAGTTACTTATGCCCTTTATTGCCTAGCTCCCAAGCTAATAAAGTGGCTGAAAAATGAAAAACCCCTTACCATCAACCAAAATTTTGAGAGAAAATATCGGTTTCCGGGAGCTATAGGCGCTATTGATGGGACTAGCATCCAAATAGATGCACCCAGGGTGGATTCCCAATCTTAACACATTCCATGCAGGTGGCATCATAAGATGTCACGAATGTCTTCCATAGGTGGCGGGTGACATCATAAGATGTCATCAGTAGTACATCGTTTCATTATTTTTTTTCGCACCCGGTTTTGATCCAGAATGTCATTTTTCGACGCAATTTAGTACATTAAAATTTCTTCTTTTCAATGGTATCATCCGTTTCTGAAATCTTTTATATCCTCCACCTCTTATCTTTGTTTTTTTTTTGCAATTTTTTCAATATTTTGGAACATGCTCTTCGTCACCTCATGTATTTTTTTCTTATTTCTTTGTTATCGTTGCGTGAAATTTGTGTATTGATATAACGACGGGCAGGGAGGAACTCATAGGTGTTTCACCTGATCAATATAAGTTTCATGGTGAGTTTTTTTCCTCGCTCCTCCGCTTCAATGCAGCACACAATTACCGATCCGGTGTTTATAAAACGTTAGCAGCACATGATAATTTGAGCTTCCTCCGCAGGAGATCTTACATTGTTTCTTATACCTCGCTCACCTTACCCCTTCCGTCCATTCGAATGAAGAGTCCATTTTACAAATTGTCTGGAAAATTCTCTGTTCCGGGGCTTACTCCCAGAGGTTGAAATATTGTTTCGTTACTACCCTCACTCCACACATACATACTTCCTTCAAATGTTAGTCGCGAAAGGTGCTCTGTCCTACCACACGGCATTCTGATTCTGCACCTCAGCTCAAGAGTTCAGCTTACATACGTGCTGCTGTGAGATATTGTGTTTTCGACTGTAGGCGTTCAAAATGCACAGGAAGAAATATATCTCCCATTCAGAAGATACCACCACAACCGTGCTCAATTCTGGTAAGTGTTCAGCACTCATTCTTTCATGTTCAGTAGGATAAATATCTTAATAATGTATTTATATTCGTATAATAAGGATCAGGAAATAAGAGAAAGAGAAAGTTGGAAGAAGATGAAAATGGCAAGAAAACTGAAGCAGAAACAGGACCATCTGTCTCCAGTGAGTTTCAATATCTGCGAGTGCAGTTTGGAAAATTTATTCAATTTTAAACATCTTATTATTTTTTGCAATAATTAAATAATTTTTTTAATCAATAACTAGGATGTTCAAAGAATGATCCTTTGCGAGCCCTAACACAGAGATTGACCGAAGACGACTTGAGGAGGCTACTATCTGAGACAGATTCTTCGGGAGAAGATGAGGATTTATGGGAGGAAAGCGCGGAAGACTTCCATTCTGAAATCAGCGACAGCAAAGATGAGAGCGAGGACGAGGACCTTGGAGATTCTGAGCGTAACAGGACCAATATTTCTGCAACTGATTCCATCATTGAAACCATGGCACCAAACCCCTTAGGTACCGATAGATTTTGTGAAATGTGGAAAAATGAGCAGCCTGCTATCACACGGATGCCATTTACTACTGGTTGTCCCGGGTTGAAGCATTCCCGGGTTGAAGGCTGGCAATCACCCACGCGATTATTTTGACCTCATAGCCAATGAGGCATTTTACGACCTCTTAGTTTCAGAAACCAACAGGCAGGCTGAGACCCTTCAATCGGCAAATGTATCGCCACATGCCAGAATAGCCGACTGGAAACATGTCGAGAGACGAAATTCAAAAGTTCCTTGGTTTATTGTTCCACATGGGAACAATTAGGCTTAATAGAATCCAGGATTATTGGAAAAAGGATGATTTATTCAATTTAACGTGCTTTTCACGGTACATGCCTCGGGATAGGTTTCTTGGCATTTTGCAAATGCTTCATTTCGCTGCAAATCCTACGGAAAATGAGCCTCTACCAGAGGACAAATTGTTCAAAATCAGGCCATTGATTAATCATTTTCAAGGTAGAATGCATGGCATTTATTCACCCGCTAAAGATTTATTGTTGGATGAATCAATGGTTTTATGGAGAGGCCGTCTGATTTTTCGACAGTACATGAAAGGAAAACGTCATAAATATGGCATTAAAATTTATTTGTTAACAGAATAATCCGGAATAGTAATTTGAATGCTGGTATACACTGGGTCTGCAGATAAGGAAGTAGGAGTGCAGGGGAACGTAAGAAATGTAGTACATAAATTACTTCAGGGCCGAGAGGGTTTTGGCCATTCTGTTTATTTAGATAATTACTACAGCAGTGTGCTATTGTCTAGAGAACTTCTGGGAAAGGAAATATATTGCACAGGCACATAGCAGGTAAACAGAGCAGGGAATCCCAAGGAAATTGTGTCCCAAAAAATTAAGAAGGGTGAAATAGTAAAGCAGTGGAGTCATGATGGTATCTGCATCTTGAAATGGAGGGACAAACGGGACGTTTTGGTCATCACCTCCGAGTATGGGAGCCAGTTGCTTGAGGTCCCGAACAGAAAAGGAATAATGAAATTAAAACCGGAGGCGATAGTTATGTATAACAAATTTATGAGAGGCATTGATCACGGCGACCAAATGCTAGCATATTACCCCTGTGAACATAAATCTGTCAAGTGGTATAAGAAATTAGGAATACACATCTTTCAGTTGATCATTATAAATAGTTACTTATTGTATCAAAAATACAGTGGACACAAAAAAACAATGTACGAGTTCCGCAAAGAGCTGATACGATCCCTGGTAGGAGCACAAACAGGCCCTACCTCACGTCCATCCACACCGAAGCCCCCCAAATTTCATTTTCCCGCTTTCTTTCCTGCCGACGGGGGAATAGACGGAAACAAAAGCGATGCCGCGTTTGTCACACCAAAGGAGTCAGGAAGACCGTCACCACTTTCTGCCCAGATTGTCTGCATGAGCCCGGATTATGTCTTCGTCCCTGCTTCATTGAATATCATGGGAAGATGCCAGAGAAATAATGAATATGTATTTTTAAGTGTAATGAAAAAGTTACTCTTTATTTTGTATGCTATTCTTTGATAAGTGCTATATTTATTTTTACAACAATGTATTTTACTTTAAACTAAAATAAAACATTAAAAATGTATAATAGTAATGGTTTACTTTCAAAAAAGCATTGTATTGGTCATGCAGAGAAAGCTTACAGCAAATTGTTGGAATCAAAAAATTGAAGGAAAATGCGTATTTTTCTTCATCGGCTTATATTGCTTCCTAGCTAAGGCTTCCTCGGAGTATTACTTTGGAAGGACCTAGCCAATCGGGTTCTCTACTGTGTATTGCCAAATGTGCCAGAAAAAATGTAAGTTTGCTGTAGAGAGCCCAATAGACCACTGCCCGGACCATTGCAGTGTATATCCAGTACTTATTATTATTTAATGTTAGCAACTAAAATTGAAATGAACTTTAGAATAAGAAGGGGTTTGTTGCAATTTGAAAAATAGAATTTGCGGGTATTGGTGTATTGCCGGTTGCATACGTACATTGTTTCGCCATGGCGGACGACATCTTAAGATGTCACGAAAAAAAAGAACTTTAGATATCAAGGTAATCATTATAAACCGAAATCTATTGGAAATTAAAATAAAAAAATTCCGTCACCCGGAACACCCAAGATTTTGTCAGCCGCATGGAATGTGTTAAGTAAGCCGCAATGATGTTCACGCAGTACATCTTCAGATACGCTACATGAAATGACGGAAAATGATAACAACCAGCAGCATAGAATAAAACAGTCAAAACTGTATCCTATGGAATTTAAAATAGTCAAGAAATTTTCTTCTAGTTTTGGAAATTGTTTCAATACAGGATGACCACTAATATAAACAATTTTGCAAATTTGATTTCAATTAAATTTGGAAATTATGAACCACATATGCTTTTTATAACAAATAATAATGCTGAACTTTATTCTTTCATAGGCTGTTTGAGCCATATTCACACATTGCATGGCTGGAAATCCTGCCTCCCTGAATGATGCTGGAACACAAAAACACTCTCGAATAAACATTATTTGAGCAATCCCAATTTATGCTTCTCACATAATTGCCGATTCTGCCTATGGAATTCATGAACACCTAATGACACCCTTCTGAGATAATGGCCACGTGACAATTAGAAAAAAAATACAACAAAAAAATTGTCTGCAGCAAGGCAAGTGATAGAATGTGCATTTGAGCTTCTCAAAGGTCAATTTTGGATTCTTATTAATAAGAAATAATTTGCCTTTAGTAAACATGGATAAAATACCAGTCTTCATCTGGCATGGTGAATACAACATAATATCTGCATGGAAAAAAGAGATGAACTGCCAGAGGAGGATATTGCTGGCTCAGATCCAGAAAGAGTGCCCATTAGGGTGGTGTGAAAAAACTCAAGTTACAAATTTCATGTCGCTATAGGACGGAAAAGTTGCGATACGTCAGTACAAGAATAACAAAAAAAGAATTATTAAAATTGGACGTCATCTTCTGATCCCGCATAGCACCTGAATAAAATGACAAAAGTATTTTTTTTGTAAAAAAATTAAAATCTTTTAACGCTATAGCAAAAAATGATTACAAATAGTAAAGGTTATTATCAATATACACATATTCATGTTTTTAAATAGTATTTCCAATCGTACAATATCATTAAAAATGTATAAATTTTGCAATTTACCTAATTTTCAGAGTTGTGTATAATTACATAAGATAATATTTTGGTCTAAAATAAATGTTTGATTATGCATCTCTTCCTTTTTTTAGATATGATTTACATAATAATATTTAAACAATTCGGAACTCACCCCGGAGAGGTAGCTGCACTTTGAGTTCCACCTACACCCTCCATCCATCCAACCAGGGAGAGTTAATGCTATTTACAATATTTACATGTTTTATCCTTCTTTTAAATTTTAGTTTTTGAACATTACTTTGTGCAGCGATTTGGTGGTGAAATCTGGCATAATGGACCTTAATTTGAATATAGTCCTAATAAAGCCACCTCTGAATTGATAAACACAACGCTTAAGGGATGCCTCCATTACCAATTTCACACACAGCTCCACTGCTTGTGTATGATATGGGAAGTTTTTCCCAATCTTGTTTATCACCTGATTCAATGAAGGATGCTATTTCTTCATTGGTAATTCTCTGAAGAAGAGGTGGAGTAGATAGTTTGACAACATTCCAGTCAATCAATTCTATACATGTAGTCAGTTACTTCGAAGTTCATGGTAGGAGTAATAAAGTTTACAATAGGTTTGCTTTTTGGTTAAGTCTGTCTGGCCTTTAATACTCTTTTTAGCCCTAGCTCTCTAATGTGCCTTCTGTAATCAAAAACCATTGCATTGATATGTTCTCTGGGTGATCAAAGCTAAAGTTCCGTTCAATAACAGGGAAAATTACTTTCTTTTAATATTCAGTCAAGTATCGAGAGGTTACTATTGCTCTGTTCACACGAACAGGCCCCAGTGATACATTTTATTTCAAACCAAACAAGAATGTAAGATTTAAAATAAAAGTAACCATGTCTTCAAAAGCATCTGAGGGGTTTTCGGTACTTACGTAAAGTTGGAGAATTCGATTAGCATAGTTAAGCCATCTAGATGTGAAATTGGTCCAGGATCATGGTTTGCTAAGTCATTTGGAAAGTCACCGCTGGTTACTGCTTGACTAATGCCTATAAGGTATCTTTGGTCCTTGCTCAAAATTTATCTATACACTTAATTCACATTCAATTGTTTGGAAATGCAGTGTTGGAAGCTTTCAAATACCAATCAGATAAGTCCGATTGGCCCACTACATGATTTTTGGCCTCTTGTTTCACCATCTAAATATGTACTGAAATAGATGACAGGAAAGGAATTCAATGAAATGAAGTAAACAAACTGCCTACTGCAGCGGACGTCCAATGTGTTCTTCAAGCTTTCTAACAGTGCCACCTTTCCATCCAATTGGTGTTGGTGCCATCACAGCAAACTAACTCTAAGTACTCTAATGATACTCCTTGATCAGAGAAATAAGATAATATGGAGGCCACAATGTCTTTAACAGACCCTTAGCTTAGGGAAACATGACTCACATACACAAAAGCCAGTTCTTTTATTAGAGAATAGTGTTCCTCTTTAACCGTCCAACAGTACTCCTTCGATTCAATCATTTATATTACTATGGTATTGTCTATCCTTCCGTAAAAGTATAACCAGTGTAGTTCACCTAAATCTAGATGTATTTGCTGTAAATCACTTATAGTAATTCTCTTTTCCCTTCTAATTTTACAATGGTCAATGGACTTAGAAGTATATCAGTTATAACACCAATGTCTACAAGTACACTTTATGCTATAGCAGAAGCTGGACGGTCACAATTGCCACCCCGTATTGATCACAATGCAAAGCTGTAGTTTGTAATTTTACCCTCATTTGCCATGTTGATTATTTTTATGTATTAGGCATGTAATCTTCCTAGTCAACAAATTGCTCCTTGATTGTTGAACTTTGCGCTGCGTCATTTAAAACCTCAACATATTCACTTTCGGTTTCAACAGGGTCAACATGCTGCCTCTTTAAAGTCCAATTTTGCCTTTCAAGCCTAGTGATCAGTTTTATTGCCATTTTTTATCTACAGGGCTAATTAATACTTCACTAAAATTTGCCGTAAGTAATTATATCACAACTCTGAAAAATTGGCTAAATTGCAAAATTTATACATTTTTAATGATCATGTGCAATCGGAAATAACAGATTAAAACCATGAATTTGTATGTATTAATAATAACCCATATTATTTGCAATCATTTTTGCTATAGCATTAAAAGATTTTCATTTTATTTTTTTACAAAGAAAAAATTTTTTTTTCCATTTCTGTCATTTTTTTTTCAGGTACTTTGCGGCATTGGAAGATGAAGTCCAATTTTAATAATTCTTTTTTTGTTTTTCTTGTACAAACATATCTCAACTTTTCCGTGCTGTTGCGACTTGGAATTTGTAACTTGAGTTTTTTTCTCACCACTCTAGTGCCCATCAATATCAACGATGACCTGATTAGGGAGCAAGGAAAAATCAAAAGAGAAAGACTAAAGAATGAACTTGCATAATTTCAATAATTTGGAATGCTGTTAAAAAAAAACTCAATGCTTAGAAAAATAGAGATTCAATTATTTCCCTCCAAAATTTTTTTCAACAACTCTATAGACTCCCTCTGTAATTATAATTTTTCTTCATTACTTCTTCTCCTCATCCCATCTGATTTCCCTCTCTTTCTTAGTCTTCCTCATTTTCTCTCTCTTTATGTTCTTCTTTATCACTTTCTCTTTCTTTCTTAATATCTTTTATTAAGTTTTCGAAACTACTCTCCACCCTCCTCCTCTTTGGAACCGCTAGAGAAGAAGAAATAACCGGTTTACCATAGGGGAAAATAGTTTCAAAGCGTTTACTTCAAAATCCATTACACAACAGAGGTTAAAGTTCGCATATTTTTATTGTTGTAATTAAAATGCATTACTTACATAAAGTTTGAAATAGAAACTTAGGCGTAGCAGATGTTGATGGTTCCAGAGTTTTTGGTCGCTCAGGGCCGTTGCTTGTTGCAAATGCTGGTGGATTAACTCAGGTTTTCTTTGAAAAAATTTCATCCATTAACTACACTGAAAAAATGAAAATTGATGGATTAGCCTAATTCACCAATTGGTCACAATATCACTGAAACCAACCGTGAAACAATAAAAACCTACCTCATAGTAGAGCCATGCAATAGCACAGTTGCCTGTTTTCCCTTTTTCCTGCTTCCTTTAAATAGTAAAGTAGGTTTTTTTCACGCCACTTATTTTACTCTGGCACTGTTTACCAGAGGGTGATATCAATTCTTTTTCGGCGATACCTTTTGCTATTTCCTCCCAAATTTTTTAATGCTACAGATTATATTTAATAAATGTTATGTAGACCTCCATCACCAATTATTTCACCAGAGATTAAGCTTTATAACGCCTTGCATTTCTGTAATATCTTTTTTGATTAATGAACCAATAATGTTCATCTGTGATATTAACAAAGACATTTTTTTGAGGAGCATTACCTTCTTCCTCTTCACTTTCAGCAATTTCTTCATCCACAACTTGTGTAGTTCTCTTGTTAAGTTAGCCATCAACAAGACCTCTTAAGTAATTGGAACCTGACGAGAGAATTATTTTATGTTCACACTTTACTTAATTGACCCATAAGAAAAATATTTTGGATTTTTTATAGATGCTAAGTATTTTGAAAGACTTAAACCCTTTCACTGCAGCCCAATCTCCAAAAACCTACCCCTCACGTGCGACGAATGTTCTGAGCGCATGACAGGGAGGAAGAAAAGGTACGTTCACAGCAGTGTGAGGGTTAATAGTCTTAATTACATATTTTAGAATACTCACCATTTAAGGCCCAGTTGTATTTCTGTGGGTTCAATCGAAACGTGAAATCTTCATTTAAACAGTCGGCGTGTACATACATGTAAATCCATATTGTTACCCATGACTTCCTAACTTTCCTTCGCAAATGATTAGTTTATGTTTATTTATTGGAATGCTCAGCTAGCAACACATGAAATTTGCACTAATATATCGAACAATTTATCAACTCCAAAAAAAGCTCTTGCTCCAAACCCTTCACCTTCAGCAAGGAGCGTATGAAGTGGTCTTCATAGGAATATTACGCTAACTTAGGGGCGCCACTTCCAGTGCTTCAAAGTGGTTTGAAGCTTGAAACAAACCGAGCTGAAGAAATTTAGAGCACTTGAAGCGTGAAACGAACCACAGTCCTAGTCTATACCTGCCACATACTTATCCATCTTCCCTTTTAATACTAAAGCTACCCCTTCTTGACTTTCCTCCCCACCACAATATACACCCAATATGTATAACCCTATTCCCATCCAATTGTCCCCACCATCCGTCCACTGCATTTCCCATGATCCTAAGATATCTATCCTCCCTTTTGATATTTTCTAGTTTCCCCACCCTCAACATCATCCTCACATTCCACATGCTTACATTTATTGCTGCCTTCTTCCCATCCATCTCCTTAGTCTTCTTCTCTTCTTTCCTGATTGCCACTGCTGATGATAATATGTCTCTGCAAGGATTTTGCATGTTAACCACCCCAAGGACCTTGATGACCTTGCTGCCGTGAACAACACCCGCCATATGCAGATGGGTCCTGTTTGATGCATTTCCAAGGCTCATTTGGTTGTACTCCATGTTTTAAGGGAAGAGATAGTTGGTAGGTCTTCCCACTTCATTCCAACGGTGCTTTTCGCATTCTTCATTTTAGACTTCCTTTCATCTGGCACCTAACCCTTCCACCTATCTGGCATGGGCAGTGGCGTAGGGAGGTCTGGACCCCCCCACTGAAACATAAAAACACAATTTCCTTCATGAAAGAAAACAAAATATTGAAAAATCATGAATCTACAGAATATTTAATTAATATATGATGTTTTTTCAATTATGAAAAGTGTTTTCGTACCCTGTTTTTCAAACATGTTCTACCCTTGTTTTGGACCCCTCTGGATGAAATTCCTGGCTACCCTACTGGGCATGGGTGACCCTATCAGGAATAATTTAGAATTAATCCCGCCAGCGCAGGCCTAGGGGTCTTAGGAATCTTCAAACCTTTCCACCATGGCAAGGTTGTAGCCCAAGGGAATGGAGTATAGCACGCAATTATTTGCAATGGTTGTTATATAGCTATTCATTTAGAGCAGACAACAATCAACATCCGCACTATTATCTCTTTCCAATTCATAACCGGGAAATATCAACTTGTAATTTTTCCATTTTGTATGCTACTCACGTACAATAAAGATAGCCATTCAAGCATGTTCAGCGCATGAGTAATAGGGAAGTTTCCTTCATCAAAGAAAACGATAGGCATTGTTTGCGATTCGTTGCCCACCATTAGTGTATTCATAATACACAAATTATTTGGTTTTTGAAATACCGGTTTAGACGAATGGCAAGGGTCAAATTTTATCCTCATTTGAAAAAGGCCAGATTGGCGCCCATGCGATTCCGCTCCGCGTGACGTCACAGGGACCTAGTTTCTACACGAGAGGATAGGAGTTATACATCGTCTGAGGTTACCAATGCATGCATGAGGCACAGAGCTCAGGGAAACATGTCTTAATAATCACCTATTAAAACTGGCTAAGGTCGGAAAGTTTTCTTCGCTTGATAAGGTATTAATAAACCTTTTTTAAGCCATGCGCTACCAGACAGGAAGGTACTCAGCTATCCGCTAGCATCCTGCGTCCTATCAGCGCTCAGAGCCTCGATCAAGGTCACTTCACAAGGAGAGAGGGGGAACCAGAAATGCGGCGCACGGACTTTCCTACTTACGCGTCGCGTTTTTGCGCGCTTGAAATTTTTCACTTTTCATTTAATCGCGAAAAATAGATATCGTCATTTAAAAATCTAAAAGCGCGAAATACGTACTCCAGGAGTAATAATCTTTCGATTTAGGCAATAAAAAAATAATAGGAAACCACCCTATTGTACCATCCATGGTGATAAACACTTTTTGATACCAGAATGAAAACTACCTCAGAAGTTTTCCATGAAGATAATGATCCATAAAATACAACCGTTACTCCCATAACATGACCTATTAGCCTACTCCTCTAATAAACCAACCTTCCATACATCTCAAATAACCACAGTTAAACTAATATCAACATCTTGTACAAAACCAAACTTTCCTTCCTCAGTTCAAAATCCAAAGTCATCAAGTTGCGTTTTAGCTTAGGAATGGAGGAAAGGCATATCTGCTACTTTAAGGGCATAGTCCTCAGAATAAATAAAGTAACATCTATTGCTCACATAAATGCGTTATTTGTCCTGCTATGCACTGTTCCTGTAAAACCCAGGAACATTATGAGATACAAAATGAATGCTCTTAAGGCAGCTTCTGCATAGTATTTCTGAAGCTGATGGCTAAAACAAATAATATGTTCTATTTCTAATTCAGGCAACAGAAAAACGTAATGAAGCACAGTTCCCGAACAGGTAGAGAAATTGGCTACCATAAACCAAAGAGTCCCATGGGTTAAAATCTTGAATGCAGTTTTTAAAAATCCTTGTAATGAATGCCGATTGAATTCGAATAAATAGTCATGCTTACCTTCTATGCAAGAATTCGCATGCCCGTGATAGGCAGAGTGGCAAATGTTCAAGTTTGTCACATTTGGTCCTATTCCGCAAAACATAGATAAATGGAGTGTAGATACTGTACAAGAACCCATGAAATGGATGGACAATAGAAAACAATAATTACGATCTTATGAAAATATAATTAAACTATCTAACAAATTTCTACGTATACAGACCTATTTTGATGAAAAAAATATGTCTGTTGACGAAAGTACGCATATATTCCATGGCACACAGCACAATTACTGACTAACCGAATTCAGATGAAACCCGGAGTTTGAAACCAATATAACAGGAATAAGAAAGCGATTACTAATCGCATTCAATCTTATACTGACTCCTACAGTAAACGGTTCGCAATAGATCAGGGAAATATCATCGAATTTCCACCTTGATGTCTACAAATTTGACTTCACCGCGGGATATGCCTGCGTCAGAGCGGATGCTAACCACCTGGTGGCGACTATTGGAGCTACTTTAACATCAAGTGAGAAACGAAATGCAAATGGTATTTAATCGTTGATAAATGACAACAACCGGTGAAACGCGGTGAAGAAAAACGAAAAGTTGATGGTCCAAGACTTAAGTATACATTCGGTCGCATTGAATCGAAATAATAGCTACAACAAGGATCAATTAAATCACGATGAGTTCAAGAAACAAATTTCTCAGGCTTGCAAATATAGGTCTTCATCATTTGGAGTACTTGCAGGCCATTGAGAGGGTCCGATTATCAACCTATGCTCCTTTAAAATGTCTGTCTTCTCAGAAGAAGCCTTCTACGTCAATAATTTCTCCTGGTTTGCCGCTGAACAATGGTGATCGATTTGTTACTACTGGGCCGTGGAAAATATTCTTTCGAAGTTACGCTAAGGGCAAAGATAGGAAAAAGAGTGAAAAAGGTAACTTCCTTTGTGTGTATGGCATTAGTTACTAATGCTATAACCACAGAAAGTTCAATATTGGTCATCATTCTTATGTACCTTATGAAATATGCGATTGTTGGCAGGAAAGAAGGATGTACCCGTGAACGAAGCTGCCCTGAGTGAGCTAATAAATTTAGAAGGCTTAAAAAATCAAATGCAAAAATCTGTGGACACAATGAAAGATGAATACGTAAAAAACCTTTCATTAAGATCTACTACAGGTAAGTCTATTGTTATCCGTGTACAAACGCTGCCCCTTTAATTACAGACAGTGTGGTCTCAGTGCTACCGTGTATTATTATATTCTCCCCTTATCATTTGTTAGTTCAACTTTACCAATATGCCCTAATCCAGCGGTTCCCAAACTTTTTCTTTCTGCGACCCATTTTAGCCCATACGTTTTAGCCGCGACCCCTAAAAATGGTTGTCTAAGTTTAAGTACATAGTTCACTTTATTATTCGTATACATCTCGCGACCCCTCTCCGAACGGCCCGCGACCCCCAGTTTGGGAACCGCTGCCCTAATCTAATAAATATTTACCATCTCACTTTTTTCGTTACAATCCCAATGTCCCTATACTCCCAAAATGCTTCCACTACTTTAACCTTCGGCACTGCATGACTTTTCCAGTTATGTTTTAAATTTTTATGAGAAATTTAAACTGTGATTAAATGTATTGTTTTTACTTTCCTATTCCAGTTATTCATAACTCAGCGTTTGTGCCAACCTAAAATCTCTGAATGACTGTCTTTTAAACCACTTATTAGAAATTTCAATTCACTCATGTTCATCCTCTCTACTTGCATATTCAATATACTTTAAAATCTACCTCGAGGCTAAACTTAAAGCCACCAAGTGTATCCACCTGGTTGGGAATAGTGGGTTGACACGTAGGTATAGAGGTTTAGACGTGATTTAAGAGAATTATTTCATCAAATTAGTAGTCTTCGACAAAAAGAGAGGCATTCCATGGAGGTATGAGTCCATCCCTTGGTAAGGTAGGCCATCGATACTCAAAGCCTGTGAAATGCTATTATGTGGCACTAGGGATGAAGAAGTTGAAGATGTCAACTTAAGTATTACAGATGTAATCAAATGAGAGGGGAAGATCTTATTCTTTTAAGTGATGGAAATGCTGTCATGGGAGAAGGCTAAGATGGAAGAAAACTGGAGAATTTAGATCCCAACATCAAATTGAAAGGGATGATAAGTTCCTGGAATCCTGCATCAAATACAAATTAATGGTTACCAACATTCTGTTTAAGAATCGGATGTGAAGAAGATATACATGGAATGTGCCAGGTGAATAAAATGATTTCTACTAGACCATATTTTATTGAAGCAGAAGTCTAGGAACCAGGCAAAGGACTGCAAAAGCTACCTGGGGGCTGATATCAACAGCAATCATTATCTTGTGATGATGTAATGCCATCATAAATAAAAGAAAACAAGTAAGAGCATTTGGTAAGTAGGAAAACTATAGAAGCCAATCATCTGCATGAATATCAAGAAGCATTTGAGAGCAAAATAGGAGTAGAAAATAGTTAAAAAATGTAGGGCAGGCTTTCTACATGAGTATAAGAAACAAGATTTTATGCCAAGTAAGAAAAGCTAAAGAAAACTGGTTTAAGAATTATTGCAAAAATGTGCAAAATAACTTCACACTGGAGAAAGTGTTAGCTGCTTGTAGAATAGTGAGGAACCATTTAAAGAGAATTTAGATCCAATACCATTTGGTAGTAGGATGATATCTTCTGATTGAAAACATTGACCAAGTGAAGAGTTGAAAGATGAAATGTTTCCAAAAGTATGTAGACACCCATGAGCCCTACTTAATTGATGTGGTAGGGTCGGTAAAAACTTGGAGGGTTGGCACACGAGGTAGCCTGCATCTCTAACCAGTACACCCGCAATAGCCGACAAGGATGGATGCGGGGACAACCGGGCTAGCGAGACAGGAGTCAAACTACAGGCTCTAGCGGATAGAATGCACTGAGGAAACTCACGTCCACGCACAGGTTGGGCCGTCGGAGTGTTCTCTTGCGAGCTCCGTGGTGAGGATTTCCTCTTCAGATTCATATTTCGACTCACTGTGAACACGTAATGTGTAAGTAGCTGAGTAGGATTACTTCACAAGCATTTGTTGTACTGAAGTTATGGGGGAGATTCGAATCTGAGCAAATTGATTTTTTTTCATTTTGTGAAAGATTAATTGATTACATCAACATAATAGATACAGTTTACTCAAGAAAAAAATTAACACCAAATTTTTTTAGCCACTAATTTTTTTTAAATTAATGACTCAATCTTCGTTAACGCATTTATTCCTAAGCAGATTTATTTAAAGAGTGGAAATAAGCAGGGGAAGTGGCAGAGGTTGTATTTTATCCATGCGACTGTCAAATCTCCATTGAAAAAATGGATGATATCCATTCGGTCATAAATTTATAATTATTTATTGTTGTCCTATCAGGGTGGTCTGATCAGGTTCGTTGGTCAGCAATCTCCAAGGCTCCCGAGGTCCCCGAGGTTATAGGGTCCCCACAATGCTCGCATCAATCTTGAAGTGTATGTGAAAGGTGTAATAAAAAAACTTAGATTACTTGAACCAAAGTATTTTTAACAATTAGAAAAATTTAAGCTTTGTTTATTTGCTTTATTTACAGCATAATCAGCATAAAAAGTTTGTAAAAAAAATAAATTAAATAAAGGTTTTAGAGATAAAAGATAAAATGATGCTTTTTGAAAGGGTTATTCGAAAGTTATTACGGACTGTTTTTAGATTTCAGTGCGGTTTTAAGGGACAAATATACTAAACGAGCATGATGCGCCCGCTCTTTTCAATGCAGGTCCACTGAGGGATAGGCGCGTTTCTAATTTTAAAATATAGAAAAAAAAGGCAGGGTCTTATGTACAAATTTAATTGGAATGTTCATGTACAAATTGAGGTCAGAGGGCCTCTTTAACCCATTATTCCCCAGACTGCACATAGGGCTTTCACCTTCGGTTATTTCGTATTTTACGGTTTATTTTGGCCTGATTAAGATTAATTTTCAGAAAAAATTATTATATTCACCATAATATATGATTTACATAATGTTGCGTTTACGCAACGCTGGGAAAACTCCAGTAAATAAACACAAAAAAGAACTTTTCAAAACTTAAGTTGCATATTTTATTTTTCATTGTATTTTCTGTAATGTTGATGTAATTTTCAATAATATTCTGCTTGGAATTAAACGTAGCACTTTTAACAATATAAACTTATCTTTGATTTGCACACTCTAATTCTTCGCCGGGAATTATAAGTATGCCTGCGGGTGAAATGCATTATTCTCCCTTGACGGGCATGCTGGGGTATGCCATTTTTCCTAGGGTGTCCTGCATGTGGGCACCGATTTTTATGCCCAATGTCATCAGCAATTGTATTGGAAACGATTTCTTGCCTCAGTAAAATTTTATGATCTCGGATCGAAATTCTAACAATGGAATTGCTTTGCCCGTGACTTTGGTGTAAAATCACCACGGATTCACCACTGCACTATCAATCCCTTTTCGGATAGAGGTTTTTTGCCGTTAATTTGGGTACGGTAACATGCAACATAATTATCGAGTAAATCTACCCCTCCCATTCCCTGATTGTAATCGTTGATGGTATTTCTATTTTCATCGGAAACCTTCGTGCCATTTTGTCCTTACTATGGGTTCCATATTCCCGTAATTTGGAGCAACAGCGATGAGAGTTATCATGCCATCGCACTAAGAGAATATGCTTTGACCCGTCAGACGAACAGAAGAAATCCCCGTTAGGTTGTTTTTGTCAAATCTCTCGAAGACATGAGTGCGCAATTTTCCGTTCGATTTTCTCTTGCTGTTTGCATTGAAAAATAACAATTATCACTTAGAAGTTGCAAACAGATTGTAACTGGTGAAGAAATTATCAAAATACGCGGTATGAAATTTTGTAGACTAAAAAATTCAGCAAATTTAGAACAACCCTTTCTCCTAGTGAACTTAGAGATCCTAGAAATATCACTTTCAAGTTCCCCCTCTCCATATGGCAAAAATTGATAGAGCTGGAATTTTGGTATAATCTTTTGAGAAAAGGTCCGACTTTCAAAAATGTATCACTTTGTGTAGTTGAGAATTATTGGAGAGCTGTCGATATTTTTTTAAATTCATCAAACCGAATCCACGTCCACATTGCCTCACAATGCTACATTCATCTCCTCTTGGCTTGTCCAGTACAACTTAGTGCGCGGTAATATATGATACCCCGAAAACATTATGATTCCAAATATTTTTTTTAAATCTGCCTTACTCTGAGTAAATGAATGGTTATTTATCTCCTCAGCGTAGTTATTGGAGTAGCTCAAAATTAATTCAAGTAGTTTTCCACTGAGAAATAAGCGACAGATCTCAACTGGTGAGTGGCTTCCATACTGAGTAATAAGTGTTTCTATTACTTTTTTCACGCAGAAATTCGGGACTACTATGGAGGTAGATTCCAGTTTTTCACATTTAGATGAACCTGTTTGTTCTCTGCATCTTTTACCTGGGCGTGCGCGTTTACTGGACAGTTTTTCTTTAGATACTACTTGAGTAAACTGTGATTTGCCTTGCAGCACCGTCTGCAATCATTCATATTTGAAATACTAAGAAGATGCAATCCCCATTGCAGTTCCAAAATTTATAAAATATTACAAATCGCCTCTCCTGTTAATTTGTATTCTTAAGTTACCTTCTTGACGCTTCTTCTAAAGTATACGTCTGAGGCGTAGAAATAACGGGTAAAACTTTCTTCACTTTTATATCTGAATGAAACCCCTGGGTGAATTATTTTGCAAAACGCTGAGAAAAAGCTACTGCGGTATTATTGATATAATTACTGGATGAGAGATAAGATGCATTTCAGAGGACTATCACACTGATACGAACCCAACTGAAGCTAGATTATTAGCCATAAATCACCTAAGTGATAGAATAAAAAATAGGTAAGTCAGGATTACACGGAGAAAATTCCAAAGAGCGACTAGAGGAGCACTCCACCTTCCATCTCTGTAACTGATTGCATCTAAAGCTGAATTTAACGTCTACTATGTAATACTTCCAATGAACGACATGGGAATGACATTGCCCTGTATCGGTTCCACGTGTGCTCGCAACAGTTCGACTCAAGGAAGTACCAGAGTGTTCGATGTAAAATTCGTACAGATGGCCGTCCTGGAATTTTAAAAAGCCATTCACCCTTTACTTTGTAAACTCACAACCTGTGAGTCCCAAAAATGCAGCTAAACTGCCTCCAAAAGACTACGTTGTCGATTAAAAGCTATACCTACAAGTTTCGTTATGCTTTGAGAAAAGCCCTTTGGTTTACCAGAGAATTCCCATCGTTGCGTAAACGCAACATTATTTACAACAACCATATTTATACCAGTAACGACGAAATTCCGTAACAAAAATAAACATGTTGAATAAAGAAACTTAGAACTAAGATAAAACATTACCTCTAGTAAGATTACTCAATAAATCTCTCAATTTGTAGTACTTCAACGCATCGAAATAGACAAATTTCGAAGTAAAATAAAAGCTATTATTTTAATGAAAATTTTTACAAAATTAACTTAATAAGAACAAAAAGTTCTTTAGATATTCAAAAAAACCAAGAAAACATTATCCTGACGCAAAGGTTTTTTCTAATAATTACGATTCAATAATCTTGCGTTTACGCACCGCTGGGGATTAATGGGTTAAACACAGCATTGGAAGTAATTACACTACCCTCTGTAAAACGCACATGATGACTCATACTTGCGTATCAACAGGAGACTTGAATGTGGAATCAGCCGCATTTTGATAAAAGTTATTTAAAGAGTGCGAGATATTGTTGCAAATGAACAAATGTATCAGTTTGTGCACTGTTAACATCAGGAATATTTACCGGTTTTTGTTTTTTTTGTTTTTTTTTTATTATTTAAAAACCAATTTTAGGAAACAATAGCAATATTTAGGAAGTAAGATATGCCGTCGCATGTTCTCTGATAAATTCTGTGCATTTTGGTACCTCATTTCTAGAGTTGGGTTGCGTATAAGTTGAGAAAAAGGTATCTATACAGTAGAAATAATATAGAAGATAGATAATAGAACCATTGTGCCTAATTAAATTTTTAAGCTTTGAAATTCTCATTATTCTTAGTATTTTTATTTACCTAATTGCTATCTTTTATTAACTTTTATCTAAATTTTAAGAGCCAGATTAGCGTCAAAATCCATTTCTGAGCATGCGATTTCCCAAAATCTTCTGGGGGAGGATCCCTGAATCCCCCAATAAGGAGGGCCCAATCATGAGCCCCTGCCGAGGTCACACAATCACCCTGGGCTGCCCCATTGTCTGATTATTTAGGGTGAAAGATTTCATGTACCAATTTACTTCCACTTAATCCTTGGAGATATTTGTAGTTTGCACTCCCATTGGAAGGAAAGAGATGGTTCTTTTAATCACATACCTTCCCGCATTGGTGAACAAAGATTTTGTCGTGGAGACGTCCTTGGATGATCTCAGACATATTTTTCATGCTGATTCGGCTTAGATTCTTTCCATCACGTCTAGTTTCATTAGAACAGCTGAATGTATGTTTTTGCTTATACGAAAGTAGTCATTTATTTCATTTATAAATCATAATAGTATGCATTGGTAAAAATAAAAATTTCCTGTTATAACATGTTTCCTATGATGGCATGCCTTCCTATCCTGACAAAACATATAATTAAACTTGCAATAACCTATCGTTTTGTTTGATGCAATGCAATGCCACTCCAAATAAGTGTGTGACTGTCGGTGCATGAAGACGTATGTTTTTCATCTGAAGACGATTTGAGAATTTTGGTGCTTGCAGGAAATGTCAGCTTATTACATTGCAACCATTGTGAAGTCTCTTAGCCTAAACAGTGCATGAACTACCACAATGATTTTTGTTATGTGGGCAGTGTAATTATTTTCAAGGCTCAAAGGCGGAATATTACCTTTTTGAGACAGTGTTTTAGACTTTATTTTGACTGTCCGTTGGGTGACGTGGATAAAGGATCGGAGCCTTATGTGATATGTAGCAAGTGTGTAAGGCTTCTCAGTGGTTGGACTGATGGAACACGTCATATGAATTTTGCCGTCCTCATGATTCAGCAGGATCGTATTTCTGACTACTATTTTTGTTAAACAGAAATTTAAGGGAAACACCAAAGTCAAAACACATAGTATAAGATCCAAACAACCTAGAATCAGCCCCACATTTAAAAAATTTACCAGTGCTGGAACCACACAAAATGTTAATCTTAGCAAATATTCAGAAAGTATGTGGGAATGAAGGGTTTGAAAAGTTGAAAGACCCAATTTTCAGACCAATCATATCTGATAAACCTCATTTTATGATGCAAGAGGATTGAAGTGATCTATTGCGCAATTTAAATTTGTCTAAAAAGAAGAGTGAAATCTTAGGATCACAATTAAAGGGTTGGAATTTGCGAGATCCAAGTACAAAAATTTCTATGTATTGATCTCGCAATGACGAATTTAAATCTTTTTTTCTCATGAAAACAATCTTAAGTTTTGCAATGATGTTCTCTGTTATGGGTACTCTTAGTTTTGAATACAATACATCTGATTAGGATTTGTTCATTGATTCCTCTAACGTCAATTTAAAGGCTGTTTTCTAGCATAATGGAATTGAACTCCCCTCAAAATCATTAGCTCATGGAACTGACATGAAAGAATCTTACCAGAATACGCAGTAAATTTTTCACTAACAATAAGTAAAATTTATGGCAAAATTTAAAAGTAACTGCATTTTTACTAAGCTTACAGCTTGACTACACAAAATGTTGTTGCTTCTTCTGCAATTGGGATAGCAGAGATGGAAAAAATCATTACTTGAAAAAAGATTGGCTATAACGTAAAGCACTCGTTCCTGGATTTTTTCAAATTTTTCAATCAAAAATTTCCTTTTTCAACTTTTTTACGATCCTAAAAATATTACTTTGCCACCTCTATGTATTAAATTAGGACTTTTAAAAAATGATGTAAAAAATATGTGCAAAAATGGTGCAGATTTTACTTATTTGAAACAAATGTCCATAAAATCAGTGAGGATAAAAGAAGGATTTTTTAATGGGCCACACATTTTTTTCAAGAAGCCCAGAAGGATTCGGAATTTTGACAGCAAGGGTTAAACAAAAAATCTCGTGGAAGGCATTCAAAAATGCAGTTCAATGCAAATGATTTTCTAGGAAATATAATGGCTAAATATTATCACGATCTGGTGGTTAATATAATTAAATTGCACAAAAAATGGGCTGCTCTACGTATTCAAAACAAATCACTTAATCGGCTCACTCCTGAACTTTTTTCCTACAAAACTTGATGCCGTTAGTGATCAACACAATAAGTGTTGCCACCAGAATATTTTACAAATGCACGAAGGGCACCAAGAAAATTCAGCAACAAGTTATCAGATTACTGCGGGACACTGAAAAGAGATTCGTCAGAAGCAATATATGTGAGAAAATTCCAAGTAAGTACCCATATTTTCATTCACAATTTATTTACTAAAACTCCCTTGAATCCCCGTTGAATCCGATTGTCCTAAAAAAAATTTATGTGATAGAACATTCGGAATCAGCCCGAAAAATACCAGAGGATCACCCAAAAACATGACCAGAACAGAAAAAAATTATTTTTTGGTTGATCATTGTTATCGATTGAGTTGGGAACATTTCTCATGATCTAGGGCTATAATTCTGATTTCAACGACGAGTGTATCTGGCTATTTATTGAGCACTGTCCATATTATGAGTAGAGATTTTTATCAACGGAGATTTGACTGTCGCAAGGATAAAATACAACCTCTGCCACATCCCCTGCCTATTTCCACTCTTTGAATAAATCTGCTTTTTATATTTTTTCAGGTTCTTTTGAGACGTTAAGGGTAAAATTTGAAGGAACAGAGCACACACTGCAGGACTTGGCGCAAATAATTAGGAAAAACCCGAAAACGATTGTTGTCAATATGTCAGCATTTCCACAAGCAATTCCCTCTGTACTGGAAGCCATTTCAAAGTCTGGTATGAACCTTAACCCACAGCAAGATGGAACTACCCTCTATATCCCTGTGCCAAAGTAAGTATCTTCTGCTCTTTCTTTACTGTCAGATAAAATCATATATGCATGTGTCTATTATTGAATGGGAGTAAGGTAGCCTAGAGAACAAGAACATTGGGATGTTGATCTAAAGACCCTTAATTCTGGGTTTCAAATGTGGGTTTAGCGTTAGAAAACCCTCAAAAGAAAACTTCTCACTACGGAAGGTAGCATAAGGAAAGGAAGAAGCCCATTCATCCTAAATATATGAAATTTGCATGTGGCTTTATCTAGGGCAGGTTCTATCCTTTTATTTCCTTTAAACTTTCTCAGTGGCTATTTGAAATGTTCTGCTATCAATTAAAAAATATAAAAGGTAGTTTTTTCATACTTTTTCTTTTAAGGCATGTCAAAATTAGGGATATTTTCTACCAAATGCACTCCTCTTGTACACCATGATTGAATATCTCTGAGGGGAAAAATGAAGATTCATTCTACTTAGCATGCATAGTGGGTAATGGATGAAAATTTCATACCTGAATCATTGGTTACATCCACTGACTGAATTCAAGTTCAATCTTATGTACTTCCATGGTGTCAAATGTGTGCAAATGCCCAATGCTACAATGCTAGGAAACGGTGGATAAGGTAATTTGCGAATTGCATAGTATTTTTCAGTGGCACTTCATATAGATTAATTCTAATTCGGGCATCCTGGAACCATTCAATGGACGGTGTGGATACATAAATGAGACACTAATGTTATTCTCTTCTAAACACACGGCAGTGATTTTAGCAATCCACCAGGTTTTTTTTCCAAAACACAACCAATGAAGCCATTCATAATGAGATCACAATACTGTATGTTTTTATACCTGAATTTGCTATTGTCACTGCCTGTATGCATATGTGGTTTGCATAGCGAGCAATATGTATCCCATGTTTGTTAACAATCTATACATGACAGCTTTTGCTGGTTGTTCCCAGGGTCGGCTTAAGGCAAAATCCTTACCTGAACAAACTGCTGTTGTTTGGCCCCCCTACCAAACCTGTTGGTATGGAAAACCCTAATTAAACTGGGGGTTTGGGTGTAGGTGATTAAACAATCTACGGCCATTTAACAGTTGAAAGAAAATGAATTCCCCGAGGCGGTACTCTTTGCTGGGCAAAAAGGTGGGGGGAGGGGTGGAAAGTTGGAAGGATGACAGTGGGGTGTTGCACAAAATTAAGCTGAAACACAATGTTTCATATTTTTGTCTATTTCTTTGGTGTGAGTGGGTCACTGGCATAAGCGAAAGCTTCACAAACCTGAGTGTGTGTGTGATTGAGACCTACGCGGAAATTTGTTCATTAGAGCGAATCAACTAGGTGAGTGAGTGAGCTTGCACGATTGTTTGCTTCATGGTGTTTCAGCTAAATTTTTGTGTATCACCCCACTGTCATTCTTCCAACTTTCCACCCCCCCCCCCCCCCCCCCCCCCCACCTTTTTGCCCAGCAAAGAGTACGGCCTTGGGGAATTCATTTTCTTTCAACTGGGGGTTTGGGTGTTTGGTCACCCCAGGCAGTCACCTGGGTTATCCAGCCCTTTAGCCGGTCCTAGATATTCCATCTGAATGCTCTGCTCTAACAAAGAAAAAGCTGGTAAAAAATAAATTAACCTCATTTTTCCAGCAAAGTAATTCTTTGGGTACAGCTGAAATTGTGAACCTGTGATATCTCTCTCGTGACTGCTGTTATGTGCGAGAATGGCGACTTATATTTTTAAGATGCCTGTTATATACCTATCAAATGTTAATGAGCACCTTGGTGGACGTTAAGGTAGTTAGAATTGATTGTGTCTCTTAATTCATTTATTTTGAAGCGTTTAATTTCTCAGACATGAGACTTCTTTGCAATCCTCAAATTTTGAGTGGAAGGGGATTAGGTTAGTGTGGTGGCTAAGATGTTGGCTTCCCACCCAGTTAGTCCAGTTTTAAATCCTGGTGGTAGCAGAGATTTTTTTCTGACTGCCTGATCCTTACTTGTGTGCTTGGTGGAGGGCAATTCAACAGTGATACAATTTTTGTCGTTGGGGACATTAAGCTGTGGTCTCTTAGGCACATTCTCTAATAGCAGGCTAATGCCAATGTTCGATTCCTATCCACTATTCCCTTCTAACTCTTCAAAATGATCTCAGCTGTTGGTCACCTCCCCCCAAATACCTTATCATCATGTGATGAATAAAATTACTGTTTCCCTTCCAGGGTTACGAAGGAACACCGAGAAAATCTGTCTAAGAATGCTAAGTCCCTCTTCATCAAATGTAGAGATTCAATCAAGGATGTTCAGAATAAGTTCATGAAGAATTTGAAAAACAAAGATCATGTTTCTTCTGATGATGTATTTTCAGCTCAGCAACAGGTAAAGCTAAATGTACCATGACTCACTCCTCATATTTTATTTTTATCGACTTTCATGAAGTCGATCTATGAAGGAAAAATCATTTTTCAACCATTTCTAATCGGGATTGAATTGAAAAAATTGCATGATATTGTCCTGTTGCAGATTTCCAATTTTTCAGGCGATCAAAAATTGAAGGCAGTGATTTGAATTCCATTTTGTAATTTATACTGGTTATTGCTATTTCCCTTAGGCAGCAGAATATTGAAGTTAATTTTGTTTCAAATAACTTTCCTTGAAAATTGGCTTGAAAGTGTTCTCCACAAGCTTTTTACATTTGGACGAGCTTACAGATGGGAATGAGAGAATTAATTTCCTTCTCTATTTTAAGGCTATAAGGAATATAGACTTAGTGAAGTATGAATGATAACAAAATATTTGTGAGTGAAATTTTCTATAGATCCTCAACTCACACTTTTGCTTACAATATCAAAGAACCGATTTTTACCGCTGTGTATTCTGAAGTTCTTCAATCAAGCAATGAAAATAGAAAGATAACCTCACCAATACCGATTAAAGTCATAATCTTGATTAGGTTCCACAATTTTGTAATATTTAACTGCACATAATTACTACATACTTTGAACCAACATTTGCTCATAAGCATAAACAACCGCTTGTTGCTCATGTCAAAAAGAAAAAAACAAACCGAAATCACAAAGATAGTAAACAATCACCCAATTAGCTTTTTCACATGGAAGGGGGCAGTGGGTGGGAGATCACATAATCTGAGACATCTTGGTCTCATGTGCAGAAGCTCATGTGTTCCCCCCCCCCCTTTGTTTATATTTCCTCTTAGGATTATAATGTCCGTTGTCGGTGCATGTGTAATGTATATGGGGTAAGAGATTCTGAAAGTTGTACTACCAGGCTTATTTGAACCTTGGAATTTCCAACTACTGCCATAGTTGCGCATTGGCGGCTGTAGCAATGCTGGGCTACATATCTCTGTACAGATAAAAAAATCAGAATAACGCTTTGTTTGGTCCATAAAGAAGTCCTTAAGGAACATTTTAAATTGCTGGATTTATTGTATCCAATAAATATCAGACCCTATATTAGTTATCATTATTGTCAAGTATCGATATTAAAAAACCCTGTGAGCCTTGTCTCCCTTTACTAATATTATGTACAAACTCTTTTTTTCAGATATTAAGTCTCTCAAAGACTTATGTGTCTCAAGCAGAAAGCATAATGGAAGCTAAACAAAAAGAGCTACTTGGAAAAGACTGATTTTCATTTATGTTTCTATAGTTTTGCTTATCTTTTAAAAAAGCTGATGTTGTGCCCAGACTATCAGATCTTATAGTGTCTTCGCCTTAGTGTTAACAATCCAATTTTTTATACAATAAATAATGGATGATTAGCTCAAAACAGCAAGGCATCCAATTGAAGAAAATAAGGAAAAACTGGAGATAGCAAGGTGCTCTAGACCCAAGTGAGATGTGTTTTATGATCTCATCAAACAAGGATATTTTGAGGTGCAAAGAAGATTGAAATAAATTTAAATGCATGTTAATTTAAAATAACTTCCTATCACCATTTATCCCTATTCCTATGAAAATTTGCAAGCAACTCTTCTATTCCAAATCAGTGCTTGCAATTTCATAAGCATATAGACAACATTCCTTTCCCTTGGGCTACAACCTTGTTGCGGTGGAAAGGCTTGCACGTTCCTATGACCCCTAGAGCTGCACTGGCGGAATTAATTCTAAATTATTCTCGGTAGGGTCACCCATGCCAGATAGGTCGAAGGGTAGGAGCCAGACGAAAGGTAGTCCATGTGATGGTGTCACGTGAAAAACACTGTTGGAATGGAAGTGGGAAACCCTACCAACTATCTTTTCCCTGAAAACATGGAGTACAACCAAATGAGCCTCGGAATCTCATCGCCCGGGACCCGTCCGCAAAGGGCGGGTGTCAGGCACAGCAGCGAGGTCGGCAAGGTCCTTGGGGTCGTCAACATGCGAAATCCTTGCAGAGACTTATCATCATCAGCAGCAGCAGCAGCATCAATAAAGAGAGAAGAAAAGAAGACCAAGAAGATGGAGAAGAAGAAGTCGGCTATAAATGTAGGGATGTGGAATGTGAGGACTTTGATGAGGGCGGGGAAGTTAGAAAATATCAAAAGGGAAATGGATAAAGGGAGGATAGATATCTTAGGATTATGCGAGGTGAGGTGGCGGGATGGGGGAGACTATTGGAGTGATGGGTATAGGGTTATATATAGTGGTGGGGAGGAGAGCCAGCGAGGGGTAGCTTTAGTATTAAACGGGAAGATGGGTAACCATGTGGTAGGTATAGACCAGGTGAGCGATAGGATTCTGGTGGTAGAATTTGAGGCGCGGCCCACCAACCTTATGGTGGTTCAAGTTTACATGACCACTAGCAATCATAGGGAGGAAGAAGTTGATGAGGTGTATGAATAGCTCGAGGAAATAATTAGAGACACACCGGGTAAAAAAATCTGGTAGTGATGGGGGACTGGAACGCGTCAGTTGGGGAAGGGAGGGATGGAAACGAAATAGGAGAATTTGGATTAGGAATTCAGAACGACAGGGGTGAGAAAGCAGCAGAATTTTGCAAGAGAAACAAGTTATTCATCTCAAATACGTTGTTCAATCATCATAAAGGGCGAAGGTACACATGGAAAAGTCCAGGGGATGTAGGGAGATATCAAATAGACTACATGATGGTAAGACAGAGGTTTAGGAATAGTGTGAAAAACTCTCGCAGCTTCCCAGCAGCAGATGCGGATTCAGACCACAACCTAGTATGTACTTATGAAATGCAACGTAAGATTCAAAAGACTCATGAAAGGCAGGAGGGTGAGGAAATGGAATGTAGAAGCACTGAAGGGGAGTGCGAGGAGAGAATATCAGGAACTAGTGGACATTAGTATACGGGAGATTGAAGGTACGAATACTGTTGAGGAAAAATGGGATAATATTAAAACTGGAATAGCCAATGTGGCGGAGAAGTCAATTGGCTGACAGCAGGAGGATAAAGAAGCCTTGGGTTACGGAGGCAATGGTAAAAGAAATGGAGGAGAGAAGGAAGTGGAAGAACGTGGACACAGAGCAGGGAAAAAGAATGTATAGGGAAGTAATTAATCGATCACAAAGTGAAACTAAGAGGGCAAGGGAGGCTTGGTGCGAAAGACAGTGTGAGGAAATGGAAAAGTTCTAGAAGGATGGAGATGTAGGTGCGTTGTATGCCAAAGTTAAGTCGCTATCGGGCGGCAAGAGAGGACAAGCCATGTCTAAAATTAAGGCTAAAGGTGGGAGGATGCAAACCGAACGGGAAGAGGTACAGAGGAGATGGAAGGAATACGTGGAGGATCTGTATGACGGAAGAAACAGGCCGGAGAGATTGAGTTTAGAGGAGGAAAGTCTTGAGGAGGAGGAGGATATTCTTGGGCCGGGGATATTAGATTCGGAAATAGGGAGAGCACTTCGTGATATGAAGGCTAGGAAAGCAGTAGGCGTGGACAATATCCCGTGTGAGCTTCTAAAGAATCTAGGGAAGGATAGTAAGAGAAGGTTTTTCGAACTAGTTCGCAGCATCTATGAGGAGGGGTGTTGGCCGGAAGATTTCGTGAAGACGCTTCTAATTCCGCTTCCGAAAAAGAAGAAAGCTGTGGAATGCGGAGATTATAAAACTATCAGCCTAATATCGCATGTGGCGAAAGTGGCATCACATGGGTGCCAATCTGGCCTTTTTCAAATGCAGTTAAAATTGACCATTGCCATTTGTCTAAACTGGGATTTCTAAAACCAAATAATTTGTATATTATGGTTACACTAATGGTGGGTAGCGAATCGCAATCAATGCCTTTCATTTTCTTTGATGAAGGAAACTACACTATTGGTAGTGCATTCTTACCTTAGTGCTCGGGGGAATTGCTTTCATTAATTAATTAGTATAAATTAATTATAAACCTGCAGTGATTAGGATGTATCTCTAATATAATTTCTTAGTCATGAAGAGTATAATTTCTTAGTTATGAAGGAAACTACCCTATTGGTACTGCATCCTTTGTGTTCAGGTGAATTGCTTTCATTAATTAATAAGTATAAATTAATTATAAACCTGCAGTCTTTGGGATGTATCTCTTATATATGTAACTTCTTAGTCATTAATTTAACAAAGATTCCAGGAGCTAAATGTTCTTCTTTCGACTCTGCTGACAGAGTCGAACAGGATCACAGAAACTTGACAGTTTCTATTCCAGGTTATTTTCCATTTTGTTGCATAAATTTTAAGGCTTTTAAGTATGTGAAAGAAAATAGTGTAAGGATAGTAGTTGTGTTATGTCTGGAGGAAAGAAAAAAGTCACATAGGAGAGAGAGAGAGAGAGGATAAAGCTTCGGTTGTAAAATGGGCCAAATATTTTTAATTGCAGAAGGGTGCACATTAATCTTACTCAGAAAGATTTCAATGAAAAAATTCTCAGTAAGAAGAGGAAATAATACTAATTCATACTGTATTGCTTCTTTGACTCTGCTATGGCACTTTGTGGCTCCACATGTGATCACCACTTCGTGACATGTTCATATTTGATATTAATGGTTACTTTGGCTTCCTTTTACATTTTTTATGGTGGTATAGTGTTGACTGAACCAGACCACCAAGCTCCTGTCATAAGATCTGCTTCAAACAAGAAAACTTGCTTTAGATCCATCTTTATAGCAAAGTGCCAGGTCTTGATAAATCCCTAAGGCACCCTGTAGCTGGGCACAATCCACTCAAGTTTGATTACCTTTGTAGGAGTAATGTTGGTTATTCTTGTTTTTGGGATGCCCTTGGAGAATAGGCTCAAGTGGAAAGGTGTTTAAATAATGGTGTGAACAAAATTACCACTCTATATAGTGTAAATTGGATACCTTCTCTGGATCTGCGACTGGATTGTAATACACCTAAGGTGTGTAAAATAGGCCATAAGTTTACAGCCAATTTGTACTTCAATTCATTAGAGTTGGTAAATGTATCTGAAAATATAACTAAATACTCTTGTGCAAAGTGGCATCCTCAAAAACTGTGATTTTATCTATTGTGTACACAATGTGTTTCAACCCAAAAGGGGGGGGGCATTATTATTTATTTTTTAAAATTAAGAGTTGTAGGTGTATTATATGATCCTTTTTGTTTCGTATGTGATAATTTCATTCTAGGCATAAAATCAGCATGCATGAAAAAAAGCCTAATGCAGCTCTAGCCTAAGAGTCATATGTCCCCCACTATTTCCTCACCGTACCTCTATCGACACAGGTTACTCCGAGATGTGAATCCATGAACAAAATCAAACTAGTTTTGTTTGGCAAGGGGAAGCTGAATCTCACCTAAGGGCCCCCATGCATTGGCAACTTTTTCAAAGTAACTACATATTTAGTTTTATTTTATTTAGACACGTGGTCTATTTTTGCCTGCAACAGTTAAATCACCCTTGGTATAGATCCGGATGTAATTATTTAGTTGCGGCAACAAAAAAGTTGCCCATGCGAGATGCCATAGTCAATGCTGTGTGTTTCATTGGAACTTCCTCAAAGCAACTAAATGGTTGCTTTGTAAAAGTTGCCAGTGTGCAGAAGCCCTAAGGGTAAGAGTAAATTATGGGTCTGGCTGTTGTTTTCTTGGTTACTGGCATTATACTAAGAGTACCAGCATACAGAAAAATCCTAAATTTTTGAAGTGCTTTGAAGAACAGTAAATTCGTGCACATCGACATGCATTCTGATAGTATAATCACTAATATAATTTAGACGGCCTCAAAAAAATGACTGCATATGTTTACTATTTCCACATGAGAATTTTGGAGTCATGTTTACATAGAGTAATTTTGTCAATTTCATTATCGATACTAGGAGCGATCTTTGAAAGCGTCAGCGCCCCACCGGCGTTCGATAATTCTAGAGATATGCGCGTTTTCAATCCGGGTGAGAGGTTGAACGGCGCGCGCCTAACGTTACCATAAAATTCCTACATCACTCACCGAGACCTGCCCCTATCTGGCGGGATAGTCGAGCTTGAATTCGCCCCTTAAGCATCAGCGCTATTCCGTTCGAGGTGCCCAATACAAGAACTTTTTCACCGTCGTCAACCTTACCGCGCTATTTGAGTTGAATATTTCTTAAGGTCTGTTATAACCCTCATTACCTATCTAAAAGGATAACACTTACTGGTTACATTTTTTATTTAAAATAGTAGGATAATATTTTTTCATATTGGAATGCATACAAAATACAGAAAGAAACATATATTTCATTTAATTCTCAAGTTTGGGTACCGAAGAGTAACAATGAAGCCCTGGAACAAAATAAGAAAGACAATGTAGAGATGAAAAATGACCAAAATGCTTATATAGCTAAACATTAATGATGGGAATGATTAAGAGCCTGTAGTTTTTGATGCGTAATTTATTTACGTCAATTTTCGAATTGGTTTCGAAGTTACCGAGGTTTACATTCTTTACAAAAACTTTTTTATTTAGGAACGAATATAGTTTTATCCTGGCAAAATTAACAGTCATCGGAAAAAAAACTTACGGAAACACAAAGTAAGGCATTATGATTTTACGCACAAAAACGGGAACGTGTGAAAACTTACTCGGTAAACGTGTGCTGGTTAACCAAAACTGTGCGATAGTATCCCCAAAAGAAGCAACAGGAAGGCAGGAACCTGGAGGTGCGTTTAACCCTAGAGCTTTGGATGCATTTCATCAACCATTAGAAGAAAAGAAACCCTAGGAGTTTCCCGGAATATATGTAACGTCCCACAAGCTCGAAATAACCATGAAAGTGGTATCTTTTTTGATCCATCCTTTTGCGGAGAACGCAAAAAATCGAAAGGCAGGGGTTTGGAGAATCATCTTGAGACAATCTTGATCCTTGGAGCGCTATTTCTTTTGCGAGATATGGTAATCAAAATGAAATAAATGTCTTTAGAAACGAGCGAAACAAAAATATGAGCGCTATGTAAAGGGTCTCGCAAAAAATGTAAAAACCTAAATTAGGTCCTCGGGTTCGTGGTGAAACCAAGGGCTGCAGGGAAAGATCTGCCACCACCGCTACCGTCACCAACGCTAGTGGCCTTCCTGGCACTTCGCTCGACTTGATTTCTTCATCTGAAAACAGGTGAACATGGCCCTTACAATTAGTTGCTAGTCTTGTGGTAGCATTGCAAAGTAATACCTTAGTGGAGCACATACCGGTAAATTAGACGGGTTCGTAGATATGACTCTTTGAGAATGTGCAAGCATCGGGAACACATCAATGGTAGAAGTGAATTGAGGCAAATTTAAACCCAGGCTATTCCACATGTTTAATAGGGCATTGGTAGGGCTGGATGGAGGTGTCCCAAAAGTAATCGCCCGTTCTTACTTGAGTAATCGAATATCACCTGTTCCAATGAATACATAATGACCGAAAGATTTTGGAAAACCGCAACACATACATATTTACACGAGTAATAAAACAATTGTGTTGAATTTCTCAACCTCTTCATGCCTCGGTACTTTTAGGTACATCACTAATCCAGGGTATCCCATAGGAACGAGGTTCGCACAGAAACCTGAACTGGGTAGCTAAAGCTTTGGAATGGTTAGGTATTCATTGAAATCATTTGACTACTTAGTGATTTGAGAGGGTATTAAAATTATTATTATTATTTAAGTAGCCATTTAAGAACTCGAGGAATCACTGCAGAATTCAAGGAATCATTGCAGCACTCGAGCGACGACGAGAGATTACTTTTGACACATCTATTGCGCAGAATACCAAATATTTCACGGGTTACCCCTCACCAAGCCTCCCCCAGATCCCTGTTGACGTATGACACACACTACTCCCCTGTCCCAACGCAGCGGGCCCACCCGTGGCCCACCCCACTAGCTGAGCAACAATCCCGCATCCAGCGCTGAACACTCAATACATATGTGTTTCTAGTGGGCAAACCAATATTTCTGTAATGGAATAATTAAGTTGAGCTGATAATTGGCTAATGCTAATAAGCCCGATGTCGGGAAGACACATAATCGATGTTGATGGAAATCGGCATTTGAATTTTATATCTTATGATTCATTCATTTCTTAAATGAATAACCTCATTATCAAGCGTAGCTACAACATATTTTCGTAAGTATATTTAGTGTAACTTAATAGATTCACCTTAATTGGCTTACGTAGATATGTATCACACATGATAACTCAAAATTAACTTTTCTATTCAGAAACCAAGGTAAAAAAATCATACAGATAGATACATTCATCTTTCTTTGGTAAATATAGAGAGACTCGCATCAATCGGAGTCTGATTTAGGAGGACACTGGTATTATGCGAATAAATCTGGTGCCGGCGACCACTTGTTAACAAAAACTACCAAACGCCTTAATTGAAAGATATACAGCGATGCGGCTCTTCGTTTTGCGCAATTCTAAGAAGCTATTTCATACCCAAATTCTATCTTAAAGGATAAAACTGGAAAATATTTTTTTAACATTAGAATATTTTAACAATATTTTAGTTTATATCCTCCGATGGAATACCAGTCCTTCAATGAGGACCTTTCGTTGCTGTGATTCCTGTCATCCAAAAAGAAATAATGAGAGAAGCTGTGTGCTATAATTCCCAAATTTAAGAGTTATTAGCATTTAGGGAAGGATTTGGAACGAGGCTCCTCATTTACTCACCTTGGGTTCATTAGGCTATTAACGGAGAAGAAGAATTATGATTTAAAAAAGGTATACATTCAGTGAAGATTATTTCGATGATCATCATACGGTTCTCCGACTTCGCATATGTCTTGCCCGCCTTCATCCCAACCAAATATCCCATTCACTTCTTTTCATAGTCTGCTCAATATCCTCCCTTTCTAATCCTGTATTAAGCATCTAAGCATCCCATAGCCCCTCGTTTATTTACGTGGTCTAATTTTCTCTTTTTCCCGACATTTTTTAATCACCACTAAAATCGTTTCAAGCACTTCCTCATTTTACATCTTTCTGTACATCACACCTCATCCATTTTCTTCCAAACTCATATCTTCCAAACTAATCTATGTACTGAACTTCCCACCATACTAAGCAACAAGAAACAGCATTTTATGCTCTTAGAAAATCTTTTCGCACTCTTTTACGCAAGGTATTCATCATCTCCCCTACCTATGAACAATAACCTTTAGGCAAGCACTGTTTTCTTTTCTATTCCTCGTCTAGCCTATACCTTTTCATTCATCAGTATATAGTCCTGAATTTCACGTTTAAGAGTTTCGTAATCATTTCAATTCAATGTCTTCTTCTTGGAGTAGGAAATAGGACTAAGGACTAGGCGGCAACGAAAATTATGATGTAGCCCGATTTTAGGTGGTAAATTTTAACCTTTAGGATTAAAAAAGTCTTCACGTAGCGGCTGGACCATAGTCCTTCATCGTAGTTTTTGGGAAATTTTCAAACTATTTTCTTGTCTCTCCCTATCGTCAATTTCGTTCACAATATTTCATTATACCAGTCACTTGAGGGCGTAATACAAGGCCATGAAGTCCAGTCGTCCGGGTATTTTTGACATGTTGTAATTATAAAAAGATAGTATCCCCTTGCACATAGTTTTTGGTGTGAAAAATCAATTTTAATATAACGTAGACTTCTCCGTTCTCCAGACATTAAACAAATTAAGGATAATGAAATACCTGGTATAGGGTATTAAAGACGATAATACGTAGATTATTTTGGTAGCAGGTCTCGTAAAAGTCTAATATCGCAGAAAAGAATACTCAGCCAGTCGGAGGCTTGGAGGAGAAATAAAAACTTAATCCCGTTTCCATCATCCTTCTAAAATACCAGCCTGTCCTCCTAGTCAACGGTCCTAATTCTCTATTTCATTTCGCTTTATTTTGAACTCTTATCCGATTTCCAAGTGATCAGGTTGGTATAATAGAAATGCCTCCTATGATCAGAGATTCAGCTTCAAATTCTTGACCTAGATTTTTTTTGGGAAGCCTCATTCTTATTTGAGTACAATGTGGAGGTCAGAAATCCGAGGTAGAGCCGGGAAAAGTTGGGCACAAAGTACTAACAGTAACTGTAAAAAAATTCTTGCTGGACTATGAATTAAAAATAATACTTCATCTATTATTATTGATTGGATTATACTATAGCTCTTGGATACTTTCCATGACTAATGTGTAATTTATACAGTACTAGTAGTCCTTCCGGTGTTGCTCGGGAAGGATATTACCCAGAGCAGGGGCGCAACTAGGAATTAAGGCTAGGGGGGTTTCAGGCGCAACTAATACTGGTATGATTGGGGTATTGCATACCCGCCAGGGTTAGCGGGAGGTGAGGAGGCCTTCCGCCGGGAAAAAATTAAAATAAATGGTTCAAAATGGTGATTTTTACGGCCTTCTGAGGGATATTTTACTAAACCTCACACTATTCTATAAGCAATATTAATCCAGTTAGGTAAAATAAATTTAACTTAAAAATTTCTGTGAGCTCTGGGGGGGGTTTTATCCCCCAAAACCCCCCCTCGCTGCGCCACTGACCCAGAGAAATGGGAAACTTGGAAATTGGATTTCATGGTCACATAGAAATTTTTGTTTTATCTTTGAGCGTGTAAAGAGGTGTATCTACTCTTCAGGATGTCAAATAGTAGAAGTTGTATGACGTGACGTAACAAATGGTAATGAGAAAACGACGCATCAAACGCAACCGAAAGTAGCACTACGAGGTTAGGGAGTAGAAAATGCACCTTTTTACTAACTTCGGTAGCAATCCGTGAAGCCGTAAGGAAATTTATAGTGAACAGACAAACAGAAAACCTCTTTTAATAAAGACAATATGTACTAACCTTTTAACTATGTTCCCAAGAGGCCCAACTATCTCCAGAAAATATTCTGGTCAAAATTGAAAGCGGCTGTTTTATAGGCCACCGGGTCATAGCCAAGGCATTTTTGCGTGTTAATCTTGAAAAAGCTTTGTATACCAAAGGATCAAATTAAGGTAAGGAAATACACTAAATTATAACTTACAATTAGTACGAATGTTTAAAATGGAATGTTCGCTAAGTTTTCGTATTTCCCAAATATAAAGCAAATTTCATTCTCAAATTTCAATTACATGAAAGAATCCCGGTTATATCGACCGAGATATTTACACGCTACACGAGTAGCTAGCTGCTACAAAATCTTAAGTTAATCCTTTTTTTTGCATAGTTAAATTTTTGATGAGTACTCGTTAATTTAGTATCATATTGGAGGGGCTATACTTATCGCTGTCAGCATGGATTTGTCTCTGGATTAGTCCCAGGCAAAGTCTAAGTTTTAAGATAGAAAGGTACACTGAGGATGTTAGAAAATTCAGCGGAAATTTTATCCGGAAGAGAAAGTACGAATAGTGGTTTTTTTTCTTTATTAAGTACTACAAGATACAAGGGTAAAAGAAGACTAAATCATTTTTCGACACATTGACAGGATATACCATATTTTTAAAATTAAGTTGTAGGAAGAAACGATTAAGGAGAGAATGAACTGTTATTGAATGTTATGAATGAGAATCAGTTCTGCCGTAAAGATAGCACCAAGGTTTATATAACCTTCATTGACTTCCAAGACTAACAAAAAATCGTCAGACGTGGATACGGAAAGTCACTGTGGATCTTCAAATTTTTTATGGTTAGTTGTTACAGGGATACTTTTATTGATTGTACTTAAGTATTTACAGGAGATTTCAATGGGTGAGTTTCTTTAGAATGCCGATGATGGTTCCCCGAAGCAACAGAAATAATAGCAACGAGCAGAACAGCTGAATCAAAGATGCAAAATTCGAGAGCTATTCTGAAGATTCCTAATTTGAAATGGTGCCGCCTGAATGGAGAGAGCAGGCATTTACGTATTTATCTCACGATGAGGAGCCGGAATCACGAACACGAATGTTCAAGTGAAATAGAATGGTGCGCAACGTGGGTATTGATTGACTGGACCGTGGAGGAGGTTATATAATGGTATATTGACATTTCACAAAAGAAATAAAAATAATTTCAAGAGAATTTTCCGCTTATGAAAAATTCTGGTGGATAAATGATCGCCTAAGAAAAGATAGTGTAAATGTAATATTTTCTAATGTGCTGTAAAAATCCTTCCGTTCGTTGCCTATGAATAAATTTCATTCATATTCAGTCCCTGCAACTCCCTTCTTTTAAGGTATCCAATTTCTGCGCCTGGGAAATATACGGACCTCATTTAGTATTTACTAAGATCTTCGTCAAGCCCCAACATCCTTAGGAACATCAACACCTACTTTTATCACCTAGAACTCCTTCTTCATATCCTCTTCGTCAACTTCCTATCTTTATCTTCCACGCCCTACTGTTCTTCTCTAGTATCTACTCACGTCTTTCAAACCATCTCTACCCTCTTCTCCGCTCCGATATCGCATACACCAGTAGCCATATCTATCTTCCTACAAACCTTTATCATCATCACAAAAACATTGTTCATTTTAAACGTCCATGTATCTAATCATACCTCAGGTATGTACTTCACGTCAAGAGTTCCTAGTAAATTCTTAGGGTAGACCAGCTAGACCATGTGAGAAAAGTAAATATCAGAAGCGTGCAAGATTGGATTTAATGTCAATGCAGCGAGTAAAAAAAACGAATGGGATGACTAGGATGACTAGGAAAATCGTAAAGATAGCTTTAGAAAACAAATTATTGAGTGCAGACATACCCTGAAAACGATAAAAGGACTATGCAGGCATTGAAAATGAAGTAAACTTCGCTGATGTAATGCCGAAAAATAGAGAAGATGAAGATATCAGGATATTACCGCACTTTGGTGAATGCTACCTCAATAATTATTCATTCAATATCACCAAAGTTGTCCAATGTCCTGTCAAATTAACACATCTGCTATTATGAATCAGGATCAATCCGCTTAAAAACTTGGTTTTCCTTTTTCCAATGGAAATATCTTATTGGGGCCTTCAATCCAAGACTTTCGCAAATACTTGAAAATGGACGCACAACTATCTATTGGTTAACATTACATCTCAATCATGGGCAACTATAGACAGTTACCTTCATCCTCACAAATTTGCATTCTTTGGCTCTATCTAAATAATTTTTATGTGTGCTTTTAAATCTTCCCCAAGTTAGTAATTAGATTCCCTATTCAAAACCACTAAATATAAAAATACGCTATCTACCACGCATCGCGTCCTTAGATACAAAATTATCAACGCTTTCAGATCTCGAATATCCTTTTCCCGTCCATAGCCCCAAAACGATAATCAGTTGCTTATCTTTTCCTTTCACTCGTTTCCCATAAGTAATCTAGCACCCGTTGTTTCAAAATCACAGGCATTTTCATGTATCCGTCGCTCACCTTTGACACATCTTACACCCCTCGCCCCAAATTTCCCGCCCATTAGGGTACTAAAGGTGCTGCCCATTTTTAGTACCCTAATGATAACATGCAAAAGCTTCGCCATTTCATTCAATTCCGATATATTCATAGAACATCTTTTTCGTTTAATTTTGACCATCCTTCATTTCCCATTCAATAATTTTGAAGTATCGGAAGTCTACCTCCTGAAAGTTATAGCTGCTTTCTTCTCGTCCATTTTTTGTTCGCAGGTTATATTCACAAACACTTCCATCCCTTTCGTCTGCCGCTCCTGTACTCTCAATACCCATCAAAACAACTAGCACAAAGGGGCGTAGTATTTTTTTCCACCGAGATTGTCAAGACCAGTTAAGGAACCCTCACGTAAAACAAAATCAGAATGAGCTACACCGAACAATGCTGTTTACCGGAGGTGGACGTTATCGTGGGAGAAACATGACGATTTACTGACAGACCAAATGTTGAAGTTTTTAAGCAATCAAAGGAGGATTTCTTTTCGTGATTCATGTGGTGAGACCATTCATATTAGCTAATAGACAGGATTAACTCGTTAATGATTTCCGGTGGCAATTACATTCATACGGAGCTCTACTGCAATGGAACGTGGCTTATCTAGTGTAGGTATTTTACAAATTCAAAAAGAAAGTATGGATTAACTTTATCCTTAGTTTATTTGTTCGTACTTCTTAACAGAAACTGCAATGCAATGATTAAAATTTTAAGAAGAAAAGGTACTTCTCTATCGGAAAATCTTTGGGTAAAATTATTGAATCACGACAGTTTTTAATGAGACTATTGAAATCTCGAATGCTAAATTGATATGATGCACAAAGAAAAAAATGAATTGGCGAAACTGAAAGATAAAGGTTCCAAAGATGTGAAACGGATGTAAATTACTTTTATTTGGTTAAATGAAATAAACTATCTCTCTTCAGGGTCCTTGTATGATACAACATTATTTTGAATAGAATATTACAGGGAGAGCGTCGCAAATCACATGAGGCACATATATAGAGGAAAGTTATTAATTTTCGTTACTAATTTTCCTCCGTTCAAAACTCACGGAAAAGTCCGTCGATGTTTTCAGAAGAGAAAATCAACTTGAATAGTCTTCAAGTGTGCTACACCCGTTACTCGAACGTATTCTATGCGCGAAGAACGAAAATAAATGCGTGCCAGTGTTCTCGAGGCAAGTCATCCACGTCGTGGCCTTATTTCTAGCACCCCAATAAAGAATTATGATCGTTATTCCCTCATGTCCACGGGTTTTAGAATATTCATCCAGAGGATATAAAAGCACCAGCGTACGAAGTGAGCCGTAATAAAATAATCATCCACCGCTCCGAACAAAGGTTTCTTTATTTGCCAACCTCGCAAATTGGTGCTAACACATGAGTAATTTTCATTTGGATGACAACCACGAATTCTCTCTTTCTAGGACAACCATTTCAAACTCCTACTACCAGTATTGCAGTGAACACCTTTCGCGGCTGCTATAATGAGAATGGACCCCTTCGGAATTCCCAACTAACTAAACCACCCCGACATTATCGTCCCGACGAGCGAAGATTATTATGTGTAAGCGAAATGACACCCCCACTCAGTCGGGACAATATTCCCACACGGAAACATCGCGGGCCTTCCCTCGCGCGTCGCACACTCCGAAAGGTCGCGGGGGAGTGGGCTTCTGAAGTCGCAGGAATGCCGAATGTCCCTTTCAAACGATTCCCCGGCAGCATCTCCGCCCCCGAGGGAATGGAGTGGAGTAAATTGTCCCCACCGCCACCTCCTCAAGAAGAGAGCAAGCAATTCGTGCGAATCCACCGCGGGACACTCCGCTCCAGTGCTCCTTCCTTGCTTTTTTCTTCCCGTGCCGTCGCTGCAACATCACCTTGCCATATGACCTCCTCTCTCTCTACCTCCGACCCCACGTTCTTCCAATATAACGCATGGCACCGCTTCTCATTCGGGTGGCGTCTGCCTCTCCGCAGCTCTACATCCCCTCTTACGAGAGCGCGCCGTTTTTCGCCTCTCTCCCATTGGCTACGACAGCTCGTTCCCCTCTGATCCTCCCCCACGAGAGAAGATCTTAAAAAGAAAAGGGCATGAAGGCGGTTTTTCCACCGACGGAGCCATAGGATGCGGGGGAGGAGGGAATGATAGGGGGTGGGTTTTATTCGTCCTCGCAGCGGGGATGTGATCGAAGAGGGGAACTGAGGGCTTTTACGGGGAGGAGGGAGAGGATTTTCAAGCCCCGCCCCCCTCGGAGGGAGGACCCCGCCCCCCGCGCGCGCGGAGGAATACAGGCGAGACGGCGCGTAGGAATTCGCTGAGGCCGTGAGCGCCTTCGCGAGAAGGGGGAATAAGGATATACCACTGCTTCTGGAGGAAGACGACCTCCTCCCCCGATCCTCACCCTCTCCACTCGCCAGACCTTTACTCCTTGGGGGGAGTGCAGTGAAGAAGACGGGAGGGGAGAGGGGGCTGAAGGGAAGACGAAGGGAAAGGGGTTGGGAGCGAGTGAGGGGGAGGTTGGGGAGGTGGGGGGTTTGGATGAGCGAAGGCGAGGGATATCATCTTAGAGGGGAAGGGAACGGCGTAGAAGGTGGGGAGAAAAGAGGATCGAAGGGGCAGGGGGAGGGGAGAATGGGAGTGGGCGGGGGAGGGGGAGGGTTACGGAGGAGAGAAGAAGACGGGGGATGATGGCAACGCGAGAGCAGAAGCGCCGAGGAAGAAGTCTGGCGGATAATGCACGGAGTATAATACGCATCAAACTATAGCATCTTTGCCGCGCGATGGACGGCTGAGCGGCCGTCCTTCCGAGACACGCTCGTCTCACTGGCGGTCGCCAGCCCTTAGGACAGTTTCTCTTCTCCTCCTCTTCGCGGAGGGCCAGGCCCGCCGACAAGGCAGCGAGGAGTGAAGAAAGGCGTAGAGGACGAAGTCGCGAAAACGTGTCACGCCCGCCCCGGAGTCCTACCTTCTCTCCCTTTTCACTCACCCCGGGTGCCGTGCCGCTGCGTTGTCAGGAGCGTCGGATTTGCGGGGAGGGATCCCAGCAGGCCGGCGGTCCGCGTGCAGTCGCGCGGGAGTGGGGTTGGCCGTGCAGGGCGGCAGCGGCATCGGCCGCCGGCGGCAGATTAGTCTCCTTCGGGGGCGGCGGAGGCGGCCGCTCTCGCCACCGGCTGATCTGGCTGCACTCGCCGGTGAGAGGAGCAGCGCCACGCCCGGACGGAGGCAGGAGGCAGGCTGTATCCGCGGAAACATTGGGGCCGAGGTGAGTGAAAAAATTTCCTTCCATGGGATTAAAAAATTACAATCGCGCTATTTCCTTCAATTTTCATTGACTTTTATTAGTAGTTCTGTGGCGTAGAACTCGTAGCAACAAAGTGGGAAATCAGTTACTCCATGAATTTTCTATAGAGTTTTACTCTAGCGTTTCGCTAGGTTTTATTCAGCTATATTTACCGCCTACGCATTACTTGGTAAAACAAATAGAATAATCTTATTAAATTCTACATATGTTGCTTTTAATACACGCCAATCGTTTCCAATGGTATCGCGCCATTACCGACGGAATACGTGAGTTTTCTTTGATAAATTTATTCCGTTTATTTGACAATGAATTCCACGAAGACCATTCGCAAATAATACCTTTGATTATAAGGTTAGGGTCTGTACGGGAGGACAATGGGATTCGCATGCCACCCAATTCATGTCACGGTGAAATTCAAAAGTTTCAGATCATAACTCGAGGAAAAGGGTGACTAACAGTATTTTTTTAAACTCGTAAATTTAGGCTTAATTCACCAACTTAGGTTTCAGCATATTATTGCTATTTTAAATGGCAATAATTCGCTGCCATGATAGTCATGTCACGATGATGTGGTAGACGTGAAGCAGGAAAAGTTTCATTGCTCAAGAGATTTCACAATCGGAAACTTCTGCAAACCTCACGGAAAAAATCATATATATTTCTTTTATGCCTTTCAATTCACTCGATGAATGCTTGCGCTCCCAATAAAATGTTCCCATCGGCAACTTTTGCTTGATATTTATTGCTTTACATGAAAGATTTAACCTGTTACCAAGTGAGTTCTTGTTAACCACCTACTTACGATAACTTCCTGACTATTATTCAATATTAGCTTATAAAACTAATATAAACCTATTAAAATTTGCAGCTGTTGTAATTGATTATTCCTTCTTCTATTGATCCACTTAATAACTGACGATCATAATAATAGAGACAAAGGCTTTGAGTGTAATTGACAGAATCAAAAGAAAAGTTACTAGTTCGCGCGTGAAGTAATTTAATTGCTAGTATTTTTCACTCTAAGAACTATTTCATTATTTTCTGCGTACTAAGAATTTCTTGCAAACCTTCCAGAGAACCACTTATGAATTGCCTCTTCCCATTAATAGGAGGAAATTTCTATTAGATTAGAGCTAGATTTATAACTCAAAACATTTGAGCTCTATCGTCTTAAACATTACCACCCTCATCAGTTGTGCCTAATTCTGGCTCTCAAGGCAAAGGATAGCCATGGTTGAATACGTGAGGGACGAATATTGAGCTACTAAATCTAAGTAACATTTGGGAGTGTATTTTCCTTTTATACACTCGGTGAACTTAAGTAAATGAATTTCATAAAAAAATATTAAATATAAGACACACCCATTGGAAATATGATGAGCATTGGACGCATTTGTGAGACATATTGTTTAAACGTTAGTATTTTTTAAAGAGATAAATACGGGAAATTCAAATTATTCCACGCCCATATCATTCACCAAATGCGGTGTCGGAAATGAATAATAAAGATGTCGCTCGCGATAAATGGAAAAAATTCATGTAATCTTTTCACAGTATGTAGCTTCAAAAAGCAAAATTTTAGCCCTATTTATTTTAACCTGATTACAAGGATGTTTATAAATAAACTATATACATAAGTATTGAGGTTCGACGGAGCGGATCAGAGGTCAAAAATCGTAACTTTCTTAATTATTATCCCTGAACTTCAGTTAAAAACGAGGTTAAAATTCTCGGCGTTAGCCTATGTCTAGGATAAGATAAATGTTTGATAAGTTTCCCGGTAAAATGAAAACAGTAACATCAATTGTTGACGACAAATAATTTAAAGTTCAATTCTTAGTTTATAAAAAGAGACCTTATGAATTGTAATAGAAATTTACGTAAGACCAATCTCTTTTTTATGTATTTGATATTCTTCGGACGAAATGTTATGTAGCATCAATAAAAACTATAGTAGAATGGAAACAAGCTACCAATTGCAAATAATTTAAATCGATAAACATAAATTTTGGAAACTACCTGGAAGTCTATGCCGCATCAAAGAATTAGCCGATATTTCAGCCAGCCACTCAAAGTCAAGGGCCGAGTTGAATGGATTCCAATCAAGATGAAATGAAAACATTCTCCAAATTCAACAAAAAATTAGCCATCAAAATCGAAATTAAGTATGATTTTTTCCTGGAAAATGATACAGCATGAACACCGCAATATCATTTCATAGGCACTCGTAATAAATTAAAAATCAAATTGGAATTCAAAGCAATGGATATTTTTCATCATACTGTATGCAAAAGAATATTTCTTCGTAATTTGACTTGAAAATATGACGTTCAAAAATCTACCTTCCCATATTATATTTATAATTACTAGTTAACAAAGTAATTTGAATTTAGTATTCTGGCTGGCTGGCTCTATTGGAATCATAATTTTTTTGCAAATTAGTATTTCAAAATAAGAAAGGCATAACATATGATATCATTTATGAGAGCAGATCAAAATGTAGTTAAATTTTATTATATTGCTCCTTAACTATATGTATAAATAAATGTTACATTTTTAACAGCAATACTGGAAACATTCCCCTCCGTTATAGTTACAGTTTCTATAATTCATTCTCCACTCGAAAAGAATCACCACCAACATAAGTGGATCCAGTAAAAAATGATATACATAATGAAAATAATATATATTTTGTAAGTCTGCATGGAAGCACTTAAACCGAAAAAAAACACTTTCCCGGTAGAAATTAAATTGCTAATTTCATTAGGCTGAAAATGGCTAGATGAGGATTTTCATTATCAACTTCAGAACATTGTCTGAAACACAGAAAATCGTAAAAATGTTAGGTTTGTGTTCCTAAGGGATTAAAATTACTCAATATTTCAAAAAGGCGATACTAAGACGTGGAATTCTATATTCTTTTGCGGTTTCATGTCCTATTGATTTGGAGCATAGACGAAGCGATCGTTATACAAGGGGTAACCATAGTTAGAGATGAGCCCTGACAGATGTAAGTATTGTGTCACAATATTATTCGCCAATTTTCAGCACGATCAACATCAGCTTTGAAATCTGAATTATTTTCCCTCCCACTCGAGAGAAAAACTGAAAGCGGCATTTTATGAAAAATGGCCTTTTTCACGCTGCCATTCGAACTCAATCCTCAAATATTTCCCGCATCCGTCGAGGTTTTCTATTAAACGCTTTCCAGTCTGACGGAATAAGGCCCAACAGCGAGAGCAGGCGCGCGTATTCCTTCTACCTCCTACTCCTCCCGCTCCACTGCCTCCCAGTATCTCCCCCGCCCCCTCATCCTTTTGAAATTCTCCCCACAGCCCTCCTATCCACAATTCCAACTACCGCGATCGACAGTCTTTTTGAAAAATCACCAGAAAAAGACCGCAGCCGATATTTTACGCTCTCCACACGAAACAGCGCGCCCGCCACCAAAAACCTTTCCTCCCTTCCGCACCCTCGAAAAAAAAAACGTTTCCCCCGCACCTCCACCCACGCACCCCCACTCCCGCGGCATAACCAACCTCCTCCCCCCGCGAATATTTCCACCTCACGGCCACCGCTCCTATCCTTCCTTTTCAGTGTCCCCGCCTTCTCCTATCATTTTTTTGTCTCGCAGGTCTCCCGTATTTTGTTTTTTCAACAAAAACCTTGATGGAAATTTGATGAAACCCACGCGGCGGATATTTTTCCGTGCCTTAACACCCTCCAACCACCACGCTCCTTCCAACCTCATACCACCTCTCCACTCCTCTTCCTCCCATCCATCCGTTTTGATTCCTCACCGATCCATTTTCTCCCGTGCGGACCATTTCTCTCTTCCCCTTCACCCGCGGTTCGCGGCGGAAATATACATATAAAAAAGACACTATAACGGAGGGAAAAGAAGGGGATGGCGCGGCCGCACTTGACGTCTCCTTTTATCCGAATCCTAATCTGAGAAGAATACCCTTAGATGGGGTGCGGTAAGGGAGGGTGTGCCGTAAAAATAAAAGGGTGCGCGGGGGATGGGTGCGGGAGCATTTGGGGGTGGTGAAAGGGGGAAGGATGTCGGGAGCAGTAAAATGTGTGTACGTGTGTGGAGGTTTAAGGGAGCGGAAAAGTTGTGGGACCGTTGCGGGGAGGGTCATATATCATATCAAAAGGTTGTGAACACCGCAGTGCTCAATATCGGCGGGATGAGGAGGGGTGGGATGGATATATATTTTTTTTATCCTCGGCGCGGTCGAGATTTGAGGTGGCGGGGAAGTTAGGAGCCGAAAGGGTGGATAGGAGATAGATAAAGAGACTGGGTTTCGGACGGAAGAAAAAAATATTCCACGAGTTTCCGTAGGTGGGGGAGGGGTTGATTCTGAAAGAGGAGTTGTGGGGAACGGGAGGGCAACCTAATCGGGGATGGAGGTCGCTGAGCGAAAGGGTTCGGCGGGCGACGAGATATGAGATATGCGTTTGGTTGGGGATGAAGACATAGTGTTGGCGACAGGTTAGGGAGGGAAGCGGGCTGGGGGAGTTAAAGGGATGAGTGAGGTGTGCGTGTGTGCGTGGCGAGTGAGGAGTGCGCCTATCGGTGTCCGGTCATAGAAAAGTTTCGCGGTTGTGGGTTAGGAGAGGAGAGAGGGGAAGGCGTTGGCGGTCTTGGGTGCTCGATTGGGCGCACATATTACTGGCCGAGGGTTGATGTTAGGGAGTGCGGCGAAGGGAGGATGCGGAGGGATACTGAGCAAGGGCGACCAAAGAGGTGAAAATTAGTCGGAAATAATATCCCCCGGTATTAATTTACCAAAACACCCAAAAGGAGGAAAGAGGGTTGAAGATAAGTCCGTGGCTGAGTAAATCGAAAATGCATCCAGGGACAAATTCTCCAATGAACCACATCTCGTAAGAGCAAAGCAAAATGGTTGTGATTATCTGCAAACACATTGCATGTTCTCTATGCATCAGCAGGAAGAAAAAGTTTGCAAGGGGATCGATTTAAGCTAAATAATAAATTTTAACAAGAAAGTGGCCAATAGATGGTTTTATCCGTCGGGAAGAAGTGACAGCATAATGCATTCAGAGACAACGTCTCCAATGAACAACATCTAGGAAGCAAAGGAAAAATGGTTGTGATTATCTGCAAACTTAATTATTGTTAGAGGCCCTCTATGCATCAGTACGAAGAAAAAGTTTCCTAGGGGATTTATTTAAGCTAAAAACGAAATAACTAACTCTCACAGGCAAGAGACCAATTGATGGTTCGTCAAACCAATATAAGGATTATTGACCGGTTATGATGGCGATGATTATTATTACACTATAATATTATCATTCAGCACTCCGAGTCTGCTTTTATCTTTGCTAAAGTCAAATATCACACATCAGTATTTTTGTTGATGGGATAAATATGCTTACCTGTATAAGTATACTCCTTACATTTGGATCTTACATATTTAATGTAAGTAATACAAACTAGGCAAAACAGTTTGTTACATTAACTTTGTTCATCGAAAGAAAAAGTGTTTTAAATTTAGTGCGACAAATATTCACTCCAAATGTTTTACTTTATGTTTCATTTTACCATCTTTTAGTGCTTCCGATAACAGTAAAATACTCTCGACAAGGATCCAACTCAATGTCACCGAAAGGAAATTATCAAGTATCACAGATGTCTGGACGTTATATTTATCGACGCCATTTATTCACAATTCAAAGACTGTTGAGTGCGACAAGATATGAACAAAAAACTTGTTTTCCGAGGTTGAAAAACTCGGAACATTACAAAAATAGTATCAAATGTGTTTCATGCAATTCCTTCTTTTAACTATCTGGATATTTGCTGGCAAAGCTAACAACAAAAATGAATTTCAATCTAATCTAAGTGTTGGAATTAATTTTTCTTTGGGCACAGCTAAACTTACGATTATTAGTCTCTGGAGGAAAAAATACAATTTTTGGAAGGAAGCCCTTTGCTCTTTTCATGGGCATTATGAAACCTTTTATATCACCAACATATATATACAGGCAAATAAGCGAAAAAAATGTTAGAACTGGAATTTAAAGTGGCAGATAGCTTAGTTTAAAGATAAAAAAATGTATGATAAATATTTTTTGCTGGTAATCTCCTAGTTCTTTACCACCCGCTATAATGATACTATACCTGATAGTATTCTACCATGTAAATTGAGCTAAAATACAGTAATTGAAACGGATTATAGGGCTTTGATACGCCATAGAGAGGCGAATAAACATATTAACTTGTAAAATAAAAATCAACTGATTTGGGCCTTACTTGGTGGAACGATGAAATATTCATGGTGAAACAAAAACACAGTACTATTCCACAAAATTTATTTAAGCTGTCTACTAGTTTCAACGTTTACACCGTCATTATCAAGACTAACTTAACTCGAAAGTTAGTCTTGATAATGACGGTGTAAACGTTGAAACTAGTAGACAGCTTAAATAAATTTTGTGGAATAGTAATGTGTTTTTGTTTCACCATGAACATTAACTTGTGTTTATACCTGCTATTCAGTTTCCGGAACAAGGTCTTGCACGTACTTGCGTGACCTCATTGATCATCCTAACATTTCCCTACCGGGTCACATATCTGAATAGCTAACCACAACAATCGTCACATTTAATTGATAACGATTTATGGCTCATGGGGAGTTAATGACACAAATGTCCGTAATAATATTAAGGCATCAGAAGAAACAAGTTTTGGGCAAAAAGCAGCCGAACGCAAAAATGCCTAAGTAGTTTTGATACTTCTAATGAGGAATATTATTCGTGTAGGCCCTCCCCTTTTACTCGTAATTTAAACATGATAATTTGATGAAGTTTTATGATGTGATTTAGAATTTTGTTGACTATAGAAATATGATGTGATTTTTGGTATTATAATTAAACAAATTAAGGCCCAAAAAGTTATTCACACGAATTCTAATGAAGTAGAAAGTTTTCTTTTCAGAATTGAGTTCACCAAAGAGACCACACAGTAGATATGCTGGCTAAATAATCATATAGGTCGAGAGAAATAGTTTTGATATGCGCCACATGCTCTCCTCAACTTATGCTCAGAATATCGAAATTAACTACAATTGATTAATATTTGAAATTTCATGTAAATATCCATATGCATAATGGATATTACGACAGGTGGCAGGATGGATCGGCAATTGGTAAATTTATGGCCAAGGTAAATTGTCGATTTTTATTGTGAACTCATGATAATAAGAATTACAGCTATCGTGCTCATGTCTTATCATACATCACCTCTCATATCAATAATAGATTGACTAAAATATATTCGAAAATTAATAGCATACGCAAATATTCACAGCAAATACGAATACAGCTCTACAAAAACGAATGATTTCTGAACATGGTGCTAACAATTTTCAGGTCACAAGTCCATTTAAAAATGCTAGAAACGTGTTAAGATTAAATCGCCATCCGTGCATATGTACACAATTTGTAAATAAGAACAATTTCAGCAAAATTATTCCTCTCCTTGATGTTAAGAGTGTAGGTATCTCATTTGAGAGTACAACTCTATTCTCTAACTCTCTTTCTTTACTAAATTCTAAGCCGATCGAACAGAAACTGGGAACCCAAAAATCTGAAGACAGTAGCAATTTCCATTGAAATATCATGTTCGATCATGTTGACACATCGTACAATAATACAGGAAATAATGGAACCTATGTAAACTGTATAAAATATCTCAAAATGAATTGTTATCCCATCACTTGGTAAATGTATCTTTCAAGAATGACCACTTTTTTATAGTCAATGTTTAAAATTAAAATAACACTCGCGTGTTTGCCACCTATTCCATAAGTAATTAATTAATATGAGGGATTGAGAACAATATTCATCCCCGTGCCTTACAGTAAATTGAGATTGTTGGAAGATAAAGATGACCCTTGGTGAAGGCAATTAATATCTACCATCAACATTGCGGCCGAAACGGTTAGGGAAAAGATGGTATATACTGTCATGTCGTGCCCAAGTTAAATAAAATAAACGATTTTTGAATATTATTACGAGAAATGGACCCGTTCATTCTTTTTTCTTTAACGATTCAAAGTGTGCTATATATTCTCATTGCTTTCAAAACCGATCATAAAAGTGGCCTAACTTTTCCCTTTCTCCGTCCTTCCACTGATGACCTTTGTGATACGAAATCATGCAGTTTTTGAGATAGAATGCCTTTTGGCCTCCTTATATGCTACAATACACATAAGAATTGTTTTGTTGAATAACCTCCCATTTCCAGGGTATTAGGCAAGACCCAATCATTAGGTAGACTATGATATTCCCTTTCCTTGACGGCCAGATCTTTATGGACGACCTCAAAACCTGAGAGCGACGTAAAGAAAAGGACTCAGTGGCCTCCTTGCACCGTCATCTGGAGAAATTATTGATTTCTTGACTTGCGTTCGGAGATAAATTGAAGGGAGGGATGTGTCTGGAATAGAAAGGGACATGGGGAGGCTTCGGAATTCTACGAGAGCTGTTTAGTGGGAGCGGAGAGGAGCGACCAACCAACAGAAGGGGACACTGCGCGAGGTAGGTCTACAAATCCACTGGATCACCGCCACGATGTAGTGCCTTGTCCCCAATACGTCCATAGTAAGCTCTACAATCGTTAGAGAATGATGAGTTACCCTTACATATTTCCACGAGATGCGATAACAAATATTACAATATACCGTATTTTAGATTTTCATTGTATTTTACGCGTACTTAGAATAGATTGCGTGTTTAAATTTATAAATGCAGAAATTGGAATTGATTTAATTATAATGAATTACGTGTTTAAAATTATTGAGCCAACAAAGGAAACCGTAAGTGATCATTTTCACTGACACAGTAAAATCTAGACCGATCCCCTTGCACTTTATATTCTGTTTTCCACTTCATGCTAATTCACGTTCAATCCCGCTGGAGAGGTATATTTACTTACACAGTAGCAGCGACATCCATTCAGGGCCGGAAGGTCTATTGGACATTCGGTGGTTGGTCGGTCATTACCTACTAAACACTTCAGTAGCCGCATTATATAATTAGAATTTCTACTACGATTTTCAACTCGCTTTATCTGACTGTGAATAGCATTCTAACCGTGGTTGATCCTAAAAACAGTATACACACCGAAGAGTAGCCATGATCGGTTGTAAGATGAGCAAGGTGGAAACGAGGCAATGGTTATCAAAACTTCCATAAGGGTCGGCGCAGTCACTGGCGGACTGCTGGCGCGTGGTCACCTCAGAGGGAGAGGGACTGGAGAGGAACAGAAGGGAGAGAAAGGGAATGGGATGTCATGTGGAAAGAGCAGAGGCATGGAAAAGGGTTAGCTTTGATCTCCGAGAAAAAAAAGTCAACGCCATATCCGCCACAAGGTTGGAAATCAACAATTTCTGCACAGCTTATTGGAGAATTTTCGGTTATAATTTCTTTATTTTTCATCGGACCAAAAGGTAGCTCCTAGCACTAAGCTATACGCGCCCTTTGAGCCGTAACAATAAGCTAAAATGGATTCCCACTGTGATGGTTTATCCTCGGGTTTTGTCAGAGTTGTGTAAGGGGGATTGCGTTTTATTTTAACCGAGCTCGTTCGGATATCTCGAAATTAATTTATATTTTCCTATAAGACCCATCCTTATTTATGAAATTCCGTTGGATGAAATAGGAATATTCATTCCAAAAACCGAGCAATATCAACCATCAGTTTTTACACCCGTACCAGCTTTCCTGGTTAGAAAGGAGTTGACTCACAGCTCAAAGGAATGATACGGATCAAGGGTGTTCCAAGGGACATTTCAGTACCTAATTTAGAAGTGAGTAAGAATGGTATTTGTTAATACCTATCCTCTGTGAAGACATGTTAAAAATTTTAAGTTACTGATCTATGGCTACAAAGAGCATTCGCCATTTTATAGACACCATGAAAAAAGGATGAACAGTACGTCCACCACTGAGACTGAAAACTTATAATGACACACAAGAAACACACATATGATATTAACATTGAGATAAAATTAAGCTATGACTAAAAATTCAATATGCATACATAAGTTTTCACTGAGCATCGATCAAAATCCACCAAAGACGATGCCGTATTCTCGCGATCAAACATTCAGCATTATTTTACTTCGGAATAAACTTTGATTCTACTCTGCAAAATCTTAACGAATTCAAAATTATGGAAATTTGCCTCACAGTGTTGAAGATATAGCTGACATATCGTTTTCACCAGCACCGAGTTGTAGTCAGACCAAATCATCCGCGATTTACGTTAATTTTCCGTGCAATTACTTGAGACAAATCAGAGTATTAAGAAGGAAATAAGTGGACCTTAGAGCGAATAAACGATTAAAATTCTATCCCAGTCCAAATTTGACAGATCTTTGCCTTATTTATTATCTACTTAAATTCCCGTTCGAATGCATAGTTTGCATGCAAGTTTCAAATCTTTCGGCAACACACAAGTCACGACTTCAAAGTAATATCTTTGATCATCATATTAACATACTTAATTAATAAATATAATTTGATAATAATAACACTTGACATCAACCAACCAATTCACGATAACATAGTAATACAGAGCTGGGTCATGTCCCTCCGGATTTATGTAAGCCGAAAGCAACAACTTTTAATTTGGGTGATCACGCGACAGGCGGGTCTCTGGTAGTTTTTCAGATTGAAATCCCTAACGTATTCCCCTCCAAATACATTTATGCAACATGTCTCCTTGCTTTGAGCAATCATCAAGTACATTTTTGCACATAGGAGTAAGCATACACTGGGATGGGGAGCAATATACGCTGGGATTTTGTGTGGGTGAAGAAAGAATAAGTCCTTCTCACAATTTTCAACCCTTCCATGTTTCCCCCACTCCCAATTTCGTCACAAACAGCTGAGTTTCTTAAACCCGTACAACTTAACTTAAAGGCAAAAAGCGTTGAAAGAACTAAAAAGTAATTTGGTTGCATCGTACTATCGACACCAATTTCATCATCATGCCACTCAAAACACGACTTTCCCACATTATCAACCGCATAATCTTCGACGAAGTTGACACTTCAGGATCATCGATCTAAAAAAGTATATTAGCGACACTCAGTAAAATCAAAAGTCATTGCACAATTTTCTTCCATCAACGTAGTCTCATTAGTCTTAATTTAGAGGTGTTTTATACTATCTATATCAGTGGCGTAACTAGGAATATGCTTTAATGGTTGTGGGGGGGAGGTCCGAGGGTTAGTCACCGGTCGGTATTCGTCTCACAGCCATTATATTCATAAATGATCTTTAACTTTAAGCAGAGGCAGTAATTATATATCAAAATTAGACAATAGTTATAAATGATTCTACTATTTCTCTGAGGCTTTGGGGGGTGATCCATCCCCTCATCTCCTCCCCCCATATTTAGGCCACTGATCCATATTATACCATGAATTGGCTATACAAGAAAAATTATGAATGACAGAACACTGACATTAGGCTACTTTATTTCCGAATTTATGACTATAAGTTCCAAACAGAGGAACTATAATTTGATGTTTACAAGCATTTTATGGACCAAAAAATACAGAACTAGATTATGATATACAACGTTTATCATTTCAAGGAAAATGTTTAGCTAGTAAGTCAAAGCCATATAATGATGTTTTAAGACATATAAGTATCCGGTTCATTAAAAGGGAAATGACCATGATCATAAGAATTAATTCGAAATCACCAGATACACGGCCGGCCTTAGGGCGGGGCGACCGCCCCGGGCCCCGCGCTTTGGGGGGCCCCGCGTTCGTGAAAAAAAATAAAATATACGATAGTTTTGAATCAAGGTATCGTAACGGCGTAATTACGAAATCTGAATTTGGGAGGGGAACACATACTTAGCCAGAGAGTGGTAGGGATTCAAAATGCTCGAGTTTGTAGATGGGGTATAGAGTTTAATATTTTAAGTGAAGGGCCCCGCACTGAAGGTTCGCCCCTAGCCCCGCACCTGCTAGGGCCGGCCCTAACCAGATAGTCACTTAAAAGAAGCATTTTACGTATTAAATATTTGTAAACGCAATGCTCGTGACCAATGCAGGATTGCAGCATCAATCCTCAGTATCTCATCCCTCACGCGTTGCGGCAATGTTGATGTTTTCTGTATGTGTCGGAGGCTTAATCCGCGGTCCGTCAATTATTCACACCATCTGCTAATCAGCTGGTACGCTTTGTGAACACTTAATAGTAAGGTTAAAATATTTTTTCGGGTGGAAAGACCTTTTGTTCTCATAACCTCATTTTTTACAGTACAAATCACAGCCATTAACTACGAAGAGAATGTGTCAGTTGTAGTATTTAAACACTAACGTTCATAAGTTCATCCTACTCTGAAAAGGGTAAATTATCCTGCAGAATTTATATGCCTCAGAAAAAATCATATGAGAGTCTACAAGATTACTTCCATCAAAAATCGAATTGAGCATATTAATCGTTCATTTCCTTTCCCAAAATGTATCTTTCGCGCGGGGACTGCAATAACATGATGTAACTGCGATCGACGTTTTACGTTTTTTTGTGTACTGACGTCAAATTTAATTGGAAGAGGGAGTTAACCGTCGGTTAATCTGCGCCGAGGCCTAATAGCCGCCGATGAACGGGGTCGTTTCAATGGGGAGGTGGAGGGTGGGGACCCCTGAAGCCGCCACGCACTCTTCTCCAGGGCCTGTGTTGCCCCCCCCCCCCATTCCCTTGTTGTCCTCCTCCGTGACCCAAGTATCGTGCCCATGACGGCATAGGTCATATTGCGAGCGAGCTAACAGTCAGCAATAAATTCACCTCGACGACGACGTCCACGCCGGCAGCGGCGCCCGATGCTTAGGGCAGCAGCGCGAGATTAAATCTTCGCGCGGTCGAGAGCTGCTCCGATGACGACGTAAATTGGATCCCGCACATACACACTTTTGCACAATGCAATAACCAAGTAGGAACCAAATAGGACTTGGTGTACCGCGTCATTATATTCACTCCAACATATTTTCTTATCATTGAAGATGATTTTGAAAAAAATCAAGATTAGGCATGCATGTATTTGAAATAAGACATTTCCGATGATATTTAAAGGATGAATGAGTTGGGTACACGGGATAAGTTGCAGTTCTGGTAAATAGAACCTAGAATTAGTTCATTACGCCCACCCTAACTTTGAAAATATCCGAAGTCTATATTTTCATCACATTCAAACTCTCAAATATATAATAGTTAGTGTTTCAGTCAGATTACGAATTACACTTTTGTGCAATTGGTCTGCTGCGATAATCATCTTCGAAGAAAGATCATCACGTGAAATACCTCATATTTCACCAACTTCTCTCTTCCAGTGATCATTCTAACGAAGACCGTAAAGTACAGAAATAGATATTTTCCTTGAGTAATAATGCAGTAAATTGGTTATTTGATCCGCCGCATTCCTAATGGGGCAATCGCAGTGTAATGCCCCACAGCCTGAAGCCAGTCAGTCAGTTTAGTTTAAAAACCTTCCACATTTCATGTAAGTAAGGATTATGCAGTGTCTACAACCATTAATGTTACTAAAATTGATGGGTTTAAATAAAAATTATCCAAGTGGTATAAGGATATGCGCTAAAATTAATGATTCCTTTGGGTGATTTGGTTTTTGAGAGACATATTCAAATGGATAAGTGACTGCAGGGTTTCGAGATTTTATATAATTGTGGGGTTATCTTATTTTATGTGATTTAAAATTCAAGTGATGATTAATTCATAGTTAGTAATCGGTAAAGACCATCAAACTTTCTAGCTGACTAGGAGTAAATGGCAATCCACCGGGACACATAGTCGCGACAATACTGATTCAGGACTGAATATAACATACTTTCGGCAAAAAAATTGAGGTAAAAATAAGCAACCTGAAGAGGAGAGTCATAATAAAGAAAATTAATATAATGCGTTTCCAGAAAAAAAATCAGTCAATAATCAAGTATTGAATGGAACAAGTAACTTTGTACGCAGTTACTCGCACGGGTGCAACGTTATAGACACCAGGGGTGAAATTCGCCATGAAAAAATCATTTGTCTTAGCCGGGACTCGAACCCAATCTGCCGGTCAGGCTTGGTGGTGTATCTAGTATCATTACTGACCGGCAATCGGGAGATTCGGGGTGGAATCCCTGCTAACTAAAATGATTTTTTCTTGCAGTTTTCATTCTTTGTGTACATAAAAATCTGCAGTAGAGAAATAAACTCATTTAATTCAATTTAACGCACTTTTCGGTACCATAAACTTTAACTTATATACGAAACTCGAGAAAATTCTTAATCAACCTTTGTAATGAAGGAGAGATGAATAGTTTCAGGGAACGATCAATACAATATATTTGGCATACTACCCAGTAGGGCCTGCACATTCTCAGTGACTTTGTTGTGACTTATTCAGGCACAGATATTCCACAGCAAAGTAGGGTGCCGACGTCCCTTTCTTTCTTCCCCCTCCGCGATTATCCCCTCCGCCCTCAGAAACTCGGCAGCAGCCGCCTTTTGTTCAGAAGTGTTGTCTCACGATCAAGATCATATGGAAACGTCAGCTGTTAGTCATTTGTCACCGAAGATATTCGACATCCTTCCCATTACTTCCATGACTGGAGCAGCAACATATATTTATGTAACAGTAAGTTTTTCTTGAAACGCAATGCCTTCAGTCGTCGAGAGAGAAGCATTTAGAAGGAACAAGATAGCAATAACCATTTTTCGAATATACCTTTTCAATTTGACAGAGATTTACTCACCGAAATGTCACTCAACATTTTTGAAACTGCTCAAAACTTGCGGATATAAGTTACAATTTTCGCATATTCACACCATACAGCCATTTTAAAATTCTTTCTTGTATTCACAATTTCCATTTTGGTTTAGGGGTTTTACATGCCGTTTTATGAATATGCATCAATCCGAAAGTCATAAATGTACATTTTATGCATCTAGGGGATGTGTTCCTTCACCATCTCATACTCTCAGCTACAATTGACAAGTTATTTTACATAAAAAACCAGTCACTTTCAATATCTCATCTAGTCAAGGAAATAATATTATGCATATTCATATGCATATTATAGATAGTTTCAAAATTGAAAGTATTATTCTCAGTATACATATAAATTTTTACATTTCATAATACAAATCATCAAAATTATGGTTTCTAATCCATTAAGATTTCCATAATTACGGAATTTGATTTACTGCTGAACGAAATGTCTCGATAAAATCAGCGGACTTCGATTAATATGTAATTCTTTTTCTTTGTATTAAAGAGAAGCTTAAAATATTACGACTGGTCGGCTGGTTGTTACAGTGTCCATTAATAGAATACTGAGACAAAAGCAAGAATTATTTTCTCAATAGAGCCTCTTAGTTACTTTCCTACCTCAATAATATGATCTTAATATATCTCTACGTACGCATTTCTTATAAATTTTAAGTGACTATTCCACGATCAATTTTGTGCATGAATAAATGAATCCATTTTTTTCTTAGCAGGAAGCAAAGTTGGGGTTGAGGTGATGAATTGGCTGTTTAACCCAACATATTCCTATGCTGGGCCCAATCAACATGTCAGCAGTGAATTTGATTAGGTGAGATACCCCGAAGTTTCTTGATTGCTTTGAATGCAATTTAATCGTATGGTAGTATAATTTATGCATTTAAAATATTGTAATGATATTTTCCAAGTTTCAATCAATAGCTCCAAAAATTCTTATTTCTATCCTTAATTAGGTTATACTAACGGTGTTGTTAGCTAAGCAATCAAGATACCCAAGCATTTTGATATGCATTTTAACTACTTAGGAGTGTATCTCTCCGGGATTGAGTATTTCATAGCATATATTTCATAAATGTTCATTAAAAATGAGGGTACACATTGACTGAAAGCAGGGAGCCAGTTTAGAGTCGAATAGGGATGGCCATCTAAGGGGAGAATTCACTTCAGGGGCAAAATTTTAAGTGAACTCCTCCTTTGATCTGAAAACCTTAAGGGCGTGGTGCTCCACACTGATTCCCTTCGGACGCGTTCGCGTTGAACTGCCTGTGGGATAACGCTTAACAAGTGTAAGGAAGTAGAAGAATAATAGTTTTTGAACGAATGGAGTTTGAGAGCGTGATAAATATGCAAGAAATAAATTTTTCGTAAAAAGGTAAAAATAAAATAACCTTGAAGCTTGCTTAAACCCAATTCGAAGGTGTGCAACTGGACTTAAATATGTTTGAAGGATGAATAATGTTCGCCAATTGGGTCAAAACGATATTCTATTTAGGCTCACTCAGAGGTACTAGGAAGCCAGGGTCAATGTTCTCTTCGGAACCCTTTTTCCAACTCCTCTTTCCAACGAAAAAACAGAATGTTTTGCAAGGTCTCCTATGGGGAAAAGAGGGCCTGATGAAAAGTGTCCCATGAAGTTGACCTAGATTTGTGTCACATCTTCCGACAGTGATAAATAGGCGGCTATGCTCTAATAACGATACAAAGATATTAACAATTATTTCGACAATGATTAAGATTTTCAGCGTCTCAACGATTGATAAATGTAGAGAAGTATGATAGAGACTCTTTTTCCTTCTCTAAAACTATATGTTTGAGTTAGAGAAGCGATTACTATTACTCCTCTAGCAAAGCGCTTATAAATGAGTACTTCAGCCACGAAACAAGTCTTCAGTTTCATTCCCTACAGAGACACCGGGTGTTCATGGGTTATCACCTCGTTCATGCACGTGCGAAGATTCCTTGGTTCATAAAACAATATGAATTGGATTCTATAACCTATTTACATAATATGGTTTTCTCACGGAAAACTTGATTTTTTGAGTTTTTCAATAAATGTCTTTGTTATAAAATCATTGAAAAACAAAAACAACCAACCAATCAGATATGATGATTGATATAATAGTAAAGCATGTACCATACAACTGACTGCCTCCCTCGCTGAATCGGCCTTCCACGGACACTTTAACTATGAGTAATTTCGATAAATCAAGGTTTTATAGCTACAATAATTATGAAAAAGAAAATATTAGACGTATTTAACCATTTACATAGGATTTGACTGGCACCAAAAGATTATCGATTGATTAAATGCGTTCAGGACGTGAATCCCGATGATTCTAAAAAAAAAAGATTAAATTTGGTGCTTTTGTACATGATTAGGCAAGCAAAATATCAGCATTCTACAATGCTAAATGTTAAGTGCCCACAAAATCACTAAAGAGTAAAATCACAAAATCTATGAACTATTGACGGATTACAGTAATTTACTGGAAGTTCATCTGTGAATTTTGACCATGTGTAGTTACTTGCGACGAACATGTATTTCTCCCTAGGAAAGAAGATTTAGAAGCTTATCTTTGGGGTTATTTTGGAAGACAACCCTAAGGGTGAATGGGCCACGTGCCCCGAGATGAGCCGACAATTATGAGGGCAACGAAAGGTCGAGGGCGGTATTTCAAGCGTCTGGGGACGTCGTCTACAGGGGAGGAAAAACACTGAGGTAGAGGTCCACACTCCCGCTGTTGAGTGACCAATAAGTCTCTTCCTCATAGGGGGCTCTTCAGAAGTCCTAAAAGTCACATGCCACAAGGGCAGGCACGTCAACACTTGTGATTCCGAAGGGCAGGAAACAAAATAAGGATACGACCCCAAAAGGCAACCCTGAAATGAAGGGGTTGGCATTGAAACTTTTCCCCAGCCATAGCCCTAATTATATCATGAAAATATTTGATAACTTTAGTCACATTTCATCTGAACGCTAACCATCCGTCAGTTTCATTTCTTAAAGTATGCTGTAAAAATGTCAATTAGTATGAGTTTCGCAATTATTAGGCATTAAAACAATTCCTCAAGGTTTAAGACCGACTTTTTGCGTGCACATAATTCCTTTTCTCCATTTTTTTATTTTGCCACTTGATATCATCTGAGATAACTTCTAAGACTAGAAGTTTTGCAAATATTAATTTTTTCATGCACAATTATTAGAATTGAAAATCTTACAGATTTCCAAGTACATCCTTAAGATATACATTTTAACACTCGCAGAAACTTTCTGTGAGAAAATCAAACTGGTGCATAACTCGAGTTATTAAGGATATGATGAAATGCAAAATAGTTTCCTGGAAAAAAAATAACTTGAGGAGAGTCAGGACATCATCATCATAGATATTTCTTGAGACGTTTCGCGATCAAATCAACAAGATTTTTTTTAAAGAGGGCGCCGGTAAAGATTCTTCGCGGAAAAAACTCCGTCGCGGATGACGCCGCTTTACAGCGGAGGTATATGCCGCATTAAATCCTCGTGGGCCCATAATATAATGGAATTTTTTTACCAGACGAAAACTTCAGGTTCGTTCAATATTAAACTCGTAAAAATTTATTACTTTTTATAAGAAGCACGAGCTGCTTTATAGTCCCGCTCCCATTCATTCCCCTCAACCGCCGTCCTTGATCCACTCCTACGCACCATGGATGGGGAAAAACTACATAAACTTGTGCCAGCGGCATTCTTCCTCGAAAGAGCATCGTACATCTCCCGAGTAAGAAGGCTGCCTGGCGCACGAAAAATCCTCACCCTCGGGCAGGGTTTTTTAAATGGCCGGCTCGCCGTCACTTAACCAAGGAAGCGAGTCTGTGCAGCATCCCTCATGACTGGAGCGCAGCCGAGCGGGCATAAACCGCAAGTGGACATTAAAAAGGGCAGTCACGAAAAACATGAGAGGTCATAAGGACAGCTTTTTCATGTGGGTTGGGGGATGAAGTGCGCGGTACACGTATATGGATGGTTTTTTTGGATTGGGGAGGGGGTTGGTTTGGGGATGAGGAGGGTAGGTGACGCTCCGCATGAAAACAGCTGCCGCCGACGCGCTCCCTTACCCCCCGTTACACCAACCTTGCCCACGTCCCCCGCCCCACTTCGCTTTTCACGGTCGCTTATGCGGATGGACTAGTGCAGCACCGGCCAGCTCAGGAGTCCTTGCCATCCCCGTCAGCTCAGTCCCGTTTACGGTCTCCTCGGGGAAGGAAGATAGGGATGGCTCTCCTCCCCTCTCTCTCCCCCCCCCTCATACATATTACTTCCCCTCTGCACGTCACTACTGCGCCACACCCTCTGGGTCTCCTATTGAGGCCCACGCAGGGGACCTAGTAATCGGATAGCAGCGAGGGCAAGGACGAGGGGCCCGGGACAGTCCTGGACAAAAGGAGCGGAGACGGATGGGAGGGTAAGGAGGCGAATGATTGGGATTACTCGGGCGTGATTAATTGATTTGCAACGATCCTAGCAGGCTACTGAGACTTGAATTCTACCACAGGTGTCAGCCCTATCCCCTTCCGAGCTCCCCCGTCCCATTTATTGGGGTCTTACGCACCCCCGCATACACCCCTATCCCTGCACCATGCAAGAGGGGCATTTTTCCGATCGAATGCGGCCCACCGGGCCTTCCTCCCTCGCAACCCATCCCCTGCATTTGACCGAGGGAAGGCATTCCTCATCCTCCAATTCAGCCTTCGCCCACTGCACACCGTGCTATGATTCAATAAACCTCCCTCCCCGCCAAACTGAGAGCTCAAAGGCCATAAACGGCATCGCCTTTCCTAATTCTTTCGTCCCACTCCGGGTCGAATTATGCAAGGTGAGGCTACCACGTGACGGTATCGAATCGCAAGCATGCTAATATTTTCACCACCCCACCTCCTTTGTCTCCGACACGAGGGAATATTTTACCCGAGCCATAACCTGAGACACTCAGATGATGGAGTTAAAATTTTAAAAGTATTTGCAGTCGATGTTAAAAGGATTGGCGGAGGGGAAGAATAACATTGTTGCGTCTCTTTGAAAGAGGCAGGGTTTTCTATCGGCGTGGGGTTTTATTGAGAGATTATTTTGTATTGTGACCAGGGAGTGGTTTTCCTTTATCGGATTTAAAGATTAAAATGGAGCACAAAGAGTCCATAATCCATTGGTAATAGCATAACGTTTAAAATATACAAGTCGATTTTAACCACTCGCGCATGAAACTGAGCATGTTTATCTCTCTACTTAAGAGAGAGAGATATATATACTGTAATTTTAAATGTTTCTTATTCACCTCCAAACCCATTAAAGTTATCCGATTTAAACGATTTAGCCAAAACAAAAAAAATCAGGGTTATCACTTTAAGGAAGCTTCGAACTACTCACTTATAAATGGTAGTTTTGCTCGGGTTAAGTATGCTTTCAATAATAATAATATTTATAATAAATTACATTTATTAATAAATATTTTTCTAAAACCATTTCCCCCAATAGGTTACAATTTTAAACATTTTGTGTATAGTTTCCAATTAAAACGCTGACTTCTGGAATGAAATAACAGCTTTTTGCTTATAAATTTATATTTCGGCGTTATGATAATTCTTGAAGAACAAATTATCGAAAAAAATAATGAAATTATGTTGAAATCCGAATCTATTTATTCCGTTTTCTACGTTGTATGACAAAAATATAGTTTAATCTAATTTCATGTTATAAGAAATATTAATTGAGTCTATAATCTTCACAATTTTAGGTTAAAGTGTAACCTGGGTTGCAAGCCTAAACCCTTGTTAAAAGGCTAAAAATTGTGGTCAATTTCCAGGAATATATATTCTAGCGATTTATAGGCATTCAAGTGATAGGGATAAGATACATAGCTATAAATGTACCTGAATCAACATCCACCACAATATATTTAAATCTGATACCGACTGGGGCGGGGATAATCTGCTAATAAGCTAACTGAAATAATCGAAATAACGGAATCCTTTTTTATGCGAGATAAGACGCATGAAAATTATCCAGCAGCATCTTCAGATTGTCAAAATACACATGTAAGAACAGAATTGAATCAAATGAATTTTTTTTAGCATTGGGTGGATATCAAATTCCTAAAGAGTAAAGAATTTTACTTGAAAAGAAACCGAATCTTTAGTTGATAGCACCGGGGTGTAATAATTTTTAGAGAAGGAAAAAGTAATAGGTTGGCGAAATCCATGACGGAAGCCTTGATTTTTCATTCTTTTGTCAACTGAGTTTCTCCCGTAAGAGAATATCGAAACCAAAAATACATCAAGGACATGCTCTTAAAGCGCACAAAATCTTTTAATGTAGCAAGCGAAATTTTGGCGTTGCGATACGACTCTGATAGCTTTAACGTTATCCAGATATCAAGATTGCCTAATCAAATGACGCATTTGAAATTCCAATGTAACAGAGCACTTATTTTGCTTGGAGTGACAGAAAAAAAGCCTGGTCCGTGATAGGTTTGTTTGATAAATGCGATGATAAAGAGCGAGATGGAGGAAAGAACAAGAGAAAAGAACAAGAGAAAAGAATACACAAGCGCAAATGCGATTTCGAAAGTAAATTGCTGAATACTAGCCCATATCGCTGCAAGGATAAGCAGATATTTGCAAAATTAAGATGAGAAAATTTCAATTTTTCATCCATTTGAAATGAGGATGAAGAAATTATTGTTGTTCAGCAGAAATAAGGACATTAATCATAATTTCTAATTCGATGTATTAACATGAATCAGAAGCCATAACTGGCTTGGTTTGCCGGAAAAAATGAAGGAAAAAGCATCCGTTTAAAATGTAGCATATAATCTCTAGAAATGCAAAAAAAATTTCTTGTCGTCCCCAATACAGGAGTTTTTACGAGAAAAAATACGTCGCATGCGAGAAAATGAGACGTCGCATACAAGTAACTAAAAAGGTGAAATTGAGAAAAAATAAACTTCTCATAAATAAAATTCTCAGATGAACATTTACATATCTATTGTTATTTGTTTCTTATAGAACAGTGCACCTAACAAAATATATCTGCCAGAAAGCAGCAATGGAAATCAAATTTGAGAATAAAAATAAAAACCACGCTATCCAGGATATTAGTAATGGTTATTCTAAATTTCTCAAAAAATTATTTTACATTTCTGATATCAGCTACAATTAATTTACTAATTGTTATGATTCCTCATCAGCAAATGAAAAAATCCTCAAATTCTACATGAAACAGAGAACTTAAAAAGCTGATCCTCAGGAACATGTCCCTTAAGTGAAAACTTAAGAATGAAATTTAAGAGGAAAAAACTCCCTGTATTAATTCCAAGTATCCTGTCACTCAGAAAATTAAACTAATTGAAATTGATACATCTCCAAAGATTTGGATATAAATTTAAATGTTTCTATAATAAAAATTGCATGCTCTTTTCGTGGCTAAAAATCACACAAATCGCAATTTCTAAAAATATATTGATATTTTTTATCTAATGCTATAAAAGTATGTCATTTTGGAAAATGGTTATGATATTTTTTCTGTAAACGAACATAACTCTTTCAATGATAGCTATATTTATACGTATTATTGTCATATTTGATACAAATAAATCACATTGTCAGATAAAAGGTAAATGTTTCAGTATGTTACTTTACAATATAATTTTGGCAAGCGAAATTTTCACAGCAACAAAAGCCAAAGAAATTACCTGGAATTCTCATGAAGACTAAAAAACAAAAGGACATTCATATTTCCCTGCCGAATCACACAATTCGTTCAGGTTACATTCACATGAAAAACGAGGGACTTTTCCCAAGAGTACCATCCACCCTAACCATTATGGAAGACGAAACAATTCCATCCTGCAGTATTGTCATGCAAATGAACAAATACAGCAAGCAGCTAAATTAAAAATGATGACAAAACCAGACTAAAGAGAGAGTTCATATTGGAGTTCCCTGGGGAAAGGGTGTTCTCACTGGAAAAGTCCTGGAGAATGACGAGGTGGAGAAAGGGACTGAGAAGGGTTGGCTGTGAATTGCGAAGAAACACGACTTTGACTCGAAACAATTTCTTCAAGGGGAAGAATATCAGATGAACTGTTGAAAACTTCGAATGCGGCCGGTGGAGAAAAAAATTAAAGCAAGTCTCGGAAAAGGATTCCTAGTCCCCTCCTAAGAATCGTGCAGGGAACGGGTGGAGAGACAGAAGTTTTAACCAACCAAGGTACTTCCGAAAACCTACACCCGCCAGCAGCACACTGGTATTTCTTCCGTCAGTCCAACATCTATCGCACACTTACCAAATTCCTTACGGAGGCGGCTCATTAAATAACTCGGCCGCGCTGTCGGTCGCCGGCTGAAAGTTTTGTCCCCTTATCTGCGGTCTCGGGCGAGCTCCCTCACCTCGCACACAAGCACACATCAGAAGCCACCGCTTCGTATCTCCCAACATGCTGATCCTCACTCCTTTCCCCCTCCCTTACCCACCCCTACGCCATCGTTCATCCCGAATGCGTGCATCGCTCCGAAGATTCAGCAAAACCCATAGCTGACTACGTCTACACCACTGCTTTGATGTGAATTGAACTCTTATTACATCCATACGACCATAAAAATATTTTTAAAACATTAAAAAAAGGTTGTAGCAATATTTGCCACAGGATAAATTAGTTTGATATTAAAAACTAGCAAAGCATTACGTAAACCTAACATGCAATGATTTTGTAATGTAAATTATGTGAGTGGAATATGTATCCCGTACTTGGTTTTTGGGCATTTATTTATTTTTATTCAAAAGTTGAAGCAATTAGCTGAAGAAAAACTATAGGCAATGATCAATCTAGCTCAAATCCTACCCTAAAATCAAACATCTAATCTGTTTTCTCCGCATAAATCAGTGTAAACTCATATGTTAATTACTAGGTCATGATTCCAATGCAGGTTTGAATTGTCATTTTCGTTACAAGCATTCTAGGTACAAGTATTACAGCTATAAAAATATTCTGTTCATATTAAGAACATAAAACTACTATTACTCACGTGCAGTAAAAAAGGATAAGCAACAACGTAGAATTCACCGCTAAAAATCCTCAGTGTAAGATTTATTTAAGAATTTACGAAAAATTTGGAATTCGAAAGCTACGTTTTGATTGTCAAGCGCTATAAAAAAATGAGTTTCATGATAGACATAATCTAGTCCTTTTTAGGTCACATTCCCTAGAAATATCACAGCATACAACATAGGATATGCAGTTTCACTGGGGATGGAAAGGATTAGAAATACAATAATTCTTCTTTCCTGACATGATTCTAATTCGACCCCTACGATGAGGGAAACAAGACATTTAGCCGCCTCAGCAACCCAATTCTCTTGTTCAGTACTCCTCGCTGTTGAATGAAAACAGGTTAACATTGTACTTGGGTCTCCTCAGTCACCACATATGACTGCCATCCTCTCCCTATTGTCATTGTGCCGCATGATATCGTGTATAAGACTCGTATAGACGGAGACTTCGGTACTTTTCTTGCTCCTCATCCCTTCCTATCTCTTCCTCATGCTGCAGGTTGCCGACACAAAGGATGGCCGAGGACCGGAAGCCTCCTCCTCCACCCCCGGGCCCCCCGCCCCCTGTCACCCTCCACGCCCCCCAGCTGCCCATCCCCGTCCTGCCCCCCGGTCTGCCCCCGGTCTCCGCCGCGCCCCCCTCCGCCTTGGTGTCCAACGGGGGCGGGCCGGGAGGCGGAGGACCCCCGCCCCCCGGCCCCACGGAACTCTGCGGTGCCTGCGTGCGGCCCATCTGCGACCGCTACATAATGCGAGTGGCGGACGCCTCGTACCACGAGCGGTGCCTGCTTTGCAACGAGTGCGGCACGCGCCTCGCGCACAAGTGCTACACCCGGGACTCCAAGTTCTACTGCCGCCTAGACTACGACAGGTGAGTCCAGCACATCCTTTATTATTCTCTCCTCTTTCTGTACCGTTTAAATGCCTTGGAGACACCTGATTAATGGTTCCGGTTCCAAGCATTTAGTTCTCTGAAGTAGCTCAGTAGCAACACGAATGGAAATACAGGGCCTCCGTCCGAAAGAGTAGCCTGCATATAAGCAGATGATTCCCATCCTTTAGCGGATGTCTCCAAGGTTCTCTTGTTGTTAATTTTCTTAAGCTAATTTTCGATTGCATAAAAAGTCTTTTTATGTGCCACGGAGTTGATGTGGTCGTGCTATATCCCTCCACACATCTATACGCTCTCATCTATAGCCTCTCACATCTATACGGTCTTGGCCAACGCGCTCTTCACGCTGTTTGCTGAGGCGAGTTTTATTTAGCAAGGGAAAAGGGAAAGAATTCATCGTGAGAACAATAAATGAAGACGTTTCTAATTTTAATTTATGTAATTCTCATCTCTCGATGGGCTTAAGTATACATTGGTGACGTTGTTTTCGCCAAAGCATAATTTAGTGTAATTTGATTGGGAAAACGGGTGTCAAATATTCAATTTCAATGTAAATGAGCAGCATTAACCGCATTTCGAGGAGCATGCCCATGCGAATCCTTCTCCGGCCGAAAAGTTAAAAATTCATGTCAATCGGGCTCTCTTTCTAGGATAGTGCCGCATTTCAACTTTTCGGATCTATTCAACTTCAGCAACGCCATTAAAATTCACTGCGTGTTTCCTGTTTTTTCATCCGAAATAAAAACAAAATCTTCTCGTATAAGTACAGAGAAAATGAGGGATTTCGCCTGAAAAAGCAGCATTTGAATTGACCAGAAGATTCCTAACTTAGTTATCGCCATTCAAGCGTGTTGTCAGTAAACTACCAATGAGAAATTCATTAGGGAAGGTGAGAGGGGAAAATAATCTTAAAGGGAGCAGAAAATATATAGATTTCAACCCTGCTAGAGTAAAATTATATTTCCATCACATTATCAATGTTTAGGTTTGTATTATCATCTTTTATCAGCAAAGATTAACTAGGCCATAGGCAAAAACGTTATATTTTTTTGCGAATTATTCTTATGCCTCACATTCACAACCAATCTTTTGCTATTTCTTCCTTTATTTATATAAATTTTACTTGCTGCTAAGCTCAGAGGAAGAGTATTTTATACCAATTTTATCGCAAAGTGTGGAATAAATGTTACTGTTTCCGCATACTTATATTATACTTATGTGGTGAAAAGAAATTTGAGGGTCAAGGAGGTAATTTGGTGCCTTTTTCGTACAGAATCTACGGGTTCGACGGCCACATAATTTTTTGACGGGTAATTTCTGCGTAGTACTTCCGAGTTTTTTTCATCGACCTTAGAATTCTAATAGCGTGCAAAACTTGGAGGGTGCAATTGATTTGAAGTACCATGCAATAAAAATCTTTCTCAAAATATTCTCCAGGTTTCTTCTCACCTCATCTTTAAATTTAAATAGACTGGTCGCATTTAGCGACCAAGTACATGGTTATTTTATCGTACGTAGTTGTTAATTAATCTTTTCTTGGTGAGAGTTACAGCTCCAAGAGCTCTAGTACGAAAAATAGGTAGCCAGAGGCATTGCTCACCGCGGTTTCCATCTCATAACCGTGTGATCCTGAAGGGTGACCATTGTGTTGCACTGTTCAGGATGCTAGGATAGGTAACTAACCCTGAAGACGATTGCGGATCGAGACGTCTTAAAACTACATTTTGGATGGTTAAAATTAGAATCTAAGATGCCATGTCAATAAAATGTACACTTAGAATGGAATATCATATATTTCTCGTCATGCGAGAATCTTTCTCGTCGTTTCTATCATAGTTAGCCATTCTTACTTGATCAACTTATTGTCGCTATTAATTCCGCAATGAAAGTCTGCGATATTTCACTCATTTTCCAGAATTATATACATAGTTACTGTTGCATATTGGAACGAGATAGACTAATAATTTCATATAATTTGCTCAATTCCGATCTCTTCACATCATTTTCAAGAAAATAAAGTTGCTACATTCCATTTAAAACACCTGAATAGGTCAGTGCTGTTGAAGAACATTTGGAAATTAATAAAAATAAGAACACAATACACGATATAACTAATTATCTCGACCTTCGTAAATCAAACTGGATCAAATTTCTATTAGCCCCACTTACCTTTTATTTCGTTTATAGGCTGTGTAATTTTACCTATGAATGGGAGTTATTTTCAAAGGGAATTTTAGATATTATTAAACAAACTATGAGTATTGAATATTCAATCATAATTCAAATATAGTAAAATACATAATTTCACGCCTAGATTTTAAATTATATTTAACTTACCCCAAAATATTTTTCTGGCCGCTTCATACTGCGCCATGAAATGAAAGTCATTTTCACCAAATCATTTGCTAGCTAAGCACATTCTGCAACTTCGCGTTGGGTTTGTTTTTTATCGAATCCGTCTCCCCCTCATCTCGATTCCTCCAATGCACACTAAGCTCGAGAGAGATCCGCTGCCCGACTCTCTGGCACCGTCAGCCATTCGACGAAACGCAAGCGCCACGCATTCCGAAGATAAAATCCACCTCGTGTTTATGATGACCTTTGTTTATCTTGAGGCGGGCAAGTAAACCATGGGCGACCACAAACCCCTCCTCCTCAAAGTTTCATCTCTGAGAGAGAGCCGAGTCTAGAAAACCGTGAGTGTTAGGCGTAAAAAGAGGGGAGGAGGCATTGCTGAATCTTTTGGAGGGGACCGTTCGTGGAACAAAGACAGGATTGAGAAGGAGATGGGGAGGAGGAAGTTGCCTGACTCTAAGAACGCGCTGGATGCTGAGGTTGCTCTGGTTTAAAAGGAGCGGAGGAGATAACGATTGGGCGATGAGGTCACATGGAGAAAAGTTTTTATTTTTTTGCTCTGTTGTTGAGCGTGCTGGAGGGAGACGAAGGACGTCTTCCTGACCAAATACTCATGAGGCCTTTGCTCTTTGGGTGGGGGGAGTGGAAATGAGATATTTTGACAAGCGGTAAAGAGCGAGAATGAAATGCGGCAAGACAAATGACAGCGGGGGCTTAGTCTCTCTCCTCAACGCCATCCTCACCGCGTCCGATGGCTCCTTTCAGGACGTAAACAACCAGAGCGGCCCCTCGTATAAAAGACGCAACGAACGAAGCAAAGGCCTGATTCCCGTAAATTAGAAATAGGGAGAGCAAGGGGAACGCCGCCCGTCGGCGATTGTTACTATAAACCTAGCCCCTGATATTTCTTCTGGTTCATCGGAAATCGTTTTAGATTATGTACCGAGGGAACACATCATCCACTTGTTTTATCAGTGAATCCATATTTTCGCAACAGCGTTGATACTCGGTTTCACTCGGACACACGACAAGGGTATTGACACTCATTGAAAGACGAAAGATCAGAGGTTTTAACGCTTGCGCGTATACGAAGGCAGTAAGTTTATGGCGTCATTTACGTATGATCATCATAGACGTAAAACAGTACTGCCCTTCCCTCAGTCACCAACGAGCAAGTTGATAATAGATATTGTCCTCAGATGACGCCATGAACTTCATGAGTGGCCGTCAGCTGTCGCAAATACTTGTTTTTCATTTATGAATAAGTTATCGAATGTAGGTGAGGATTTTTCCCAAACTCAATTTTTTAAATCTTCTACCGCATTCATGAACCCATCGATTTGTGGTTAGAGTGAACAGTGCGATTCCGCCGGTTTTTCTGTTTAGGGTCTCTGAGGAAGATGATGGTTTCCGACACCGCATGCGAGACCTTAACGAAACATAACAATGAATGCGCCGGGTGAGAGACGATGCTCAGTTGTCTACACCCATCACTCCATTAAAGAAACATGCCATGGTCAAGTGATGTTGTTGTCTCCAATGTTAGTCATATCTACTTTCAAGGGTGCTATTTAAGACACTCCCTCTACCGTTATTTACTCTTAATTTCCTCTGCAAGCAATTTCCTCTGATTTCAATGAGAAAATTCAACCCGGAATAGAAATTGAATGAAAAACCTTCGGGGACATTACTCACTCTATGATTATTAAATCTCTTGGCAATTGTAAGAATATTCATCATTTTTTGTTTGAAGTTTGGCCTTGAGGTCTAATATTTTTACAATTTTCAACTAGTTTAATTTTTCATCTAATTATCACTCATATCAATGCAAAATAAATAGCCTACTAACTGATAACAACTACAGCAAATAATTTCCCGCCTAGAATCTTAGACTTGATATTCTTGATAATTTCAAGTGAAATCAATGACCGTCACAGTGCTTTCTCTTGAAAGCATCCAGAATATCGGCCGTTACAAATATAACCTGTAAATCAATCGATACAAGCTGTAATTTTACACGAATGTTTCAACAGTTAGTTAGGCTTCGTATAAGATCTACTTCATTTTTAGTACTTTGTATTAAAATATTAAACAACCGCTTCTATGTAAAGAAGATACATACTATATTTGTACCCGATATTATAAAGATCTATCTTCAACTCTTTGAGATGATACCTATTCTTTCATTTGAGAGGAAATATGTGTTTTACTAAAAGTATTTTAATAAAAAAGATATCACTTAAGCCAACGGTTAGTTAGAAATTCGCTCAAAATTTTGCCAATAAGTTGAAATACTCTAAAAAATAAAAAAGGAAACAATTAAAATTAACGGGATTCAGCACTTCTCAGTGTAAATATCCAGATATTTCAACAGTTAAGGGCTCAACATCCACCTGTAGTCTACATTTTTCGGAAAGAGAAACAAAAAAGTCATAGAGCAATTCCAAATAACCTCCCTCGATGGAAATGGAGTTACGCTCTCAACTGCAAATCATAGGCTGCGAATTCGAGTCCCATCTTGCTGGGTTTCTCACCACCAAGAGAATGGATGTTGTAGATTTTTCTCCTACTCAATATTCATAGGACTGCATGGCCTTAACTTAGCGAGGATAAATAACTCATTAATTAATAAAACACTGCCTACTAATATTTCCTATGGCTTAGGTAAATTAACCTTCACTCTGGTAATCATCGAATGTATCGAAATTTTTTTCTGGTATTACCTAGTGCGGTGGTTAGGAATAATCTCGGCCTCGCACTCGACAAAACCCTTTCTCCAAACCCTCTTTTGTGCGCTGCGGTAAGAACCCCTTCAACGGCAAACCAGCCTGCACCAAAGAATAAACGCGTAACAAAAAAAATTCCGACTACCACAAACTTCCGCTCAACGATTTCGCCGCAAGTTAGCTGTTGGCAAGAATTATATTTAAAAAAAAAGAAAGAAGTAATTCCGAGAACACCACTGGCTGGCAATATTTTTTATCCTCTACCAGCGTTTCCAGCAACCCCAGGCTAAGCGAGCAACCCCCTTCCAAGCCAGCGCTAACACGGCAGGCCCTTTACGCCCATCGAAGCAACCGTCAGCACTCTTTCCGGAAAACCCTAAAAATCCCCTCCGTACTTTGCTCCCTCACGTGAAAAAAACCGTGGAGGCAATCAGAGCCGGCATGCGCGGTGTATGCTGGGAGTGAGGGACTATAGGTTGGAGGGGGGGCATTAGATGGAAGGCCTTTTGCGGGAAGGCAAGATATCCCCGCCAAGTTAGACCGCAGCAGCATTTTCTCCCCCCGTGCCCCTAATTCCCTCCACCTTTTATCTCCAACATTTTTTTAAAAGAGAGCCTCTTTACGTTCCCCCCTTTTTCCCTTTGTCATCACCATTCACTTTGCACTTGCTCCTCCTCTACACCTCCTATATTCTTCCTTCAGTTCTCATTTTCCTATTTTTGCCTGAAATGGCATAGGAGAACTCTGTGGCCACCATCACCTGCTGTTCCTTTACTGTGTCCCATGCCGCGTGTTCAGAGTGCTTCGTGATTGTGGAGCGGCTTAAGTCGAAGAGACCACCATGCGCCATTCGCCTCAACGATAATATGAGGCATCTTAGATTGGGACAGGATGGGAAATTTCAGCAGCTTAATTATGCTAATATAATATTATTATATAATAAAGTAAAAATTGCGTAAGTAATACACAAGGGAAGTTTTGTATTTAGAATCAGAGCACAAAGCAAACCAAACCACTAAATGGGTTATATTTAATAACAGCAGTCATGTTCTTAAAAACCGTGAATAAACTCCCCTATTAGTCCTTATCCTTTTTTCTGCCTATGTATCTGTGTCTATGTATCGATTTAGATTTCATTAGACACACATCAACAAGCTCTCGGTTCCTGAAATATGTATTCATGATTAACGAGGCTAAATGGTTGCCAAGCATAATATTTTCTCATCCCTTGTATCTATGAGTGAACCATTCATTGGACCCTCTAAGACAACGAAATCACTAGGAATCCTTCGCTTTGTTCTTCATTGAGGGATTTCGATCAGTCTCCATCGGAGGAAGCTTCCACTTTTAGCGCTTTTACCTTTCCATTTCGCACACTTTTCGGATCGCTCGACCATCCCCAAATCATTATAACATAACAGGTATTACTTGACTGTTTACAGGGAAAATCCACTTCCGCTAGAGCACCCGCTTCACTTGTTAGTCTCCTCTTCTTATTGTTAGTGCTACTCCCTTTCTTAATACCTTCACGCTTTATTTTTACTGTAAATCGTTATTTTAAATGCATTTAAATAATTTCTCCTTCGTTTATCCTGTCAGTAAATCAGTGAGCTATAAGGGATTGTAGACAAATTATTATGATGGGTGATTAAATTCAATGTGAATAGTGCGCATGTTGAACGATTCGCTGCTGTGAAATGAACACACCTTGTATGATGGCGTGTACTTGGAAATAAAGGATTATCAAGTACAACGAATGTATCCTGGCGCTACACGCCGCTCACTTTCCTGCTATCTTCGACTCCCCTCGCACTACCAGACCTCCTTTGGTATTTTTACGCTCCCTTCTTTATATCCATCCCTCGTCGCCTGTCCGCCCCTTTCGCCTCTTTGTTCGGGTCAGCGCGGCGCGCGATGACAGAAACAATGGCGCCGGGGGGACATGGTTTGCGAGGGAAGGGAAGGTTGAGGGGTTTAACAAGGGTTACGCATGGATACCAGGGCACGTTTATGGGGAGGAGGGGTGGAGGGCGGATATGCGCGCAGCGACGGGAACTAAACGGGGAAGGGGTGGGTTTGGGGAGGAAAGAGAACAGGATTTTGGAAAAAAAGAGGACAAAACGTGTGCGTGTGAGTAGGGTGGGCGGCCAAGTGTTGGGTGGACGAAATTTGAGTCGCAGGGAGTTGATGAGTTGGTTGGCGGAGGGTGGAATAAAGTGTAGTTCTACATTTGTGTAATATTGTGGATGAGAGTGTCATGCCCGCTTGGATTAATTGATACGTCCGTTCATGTTCGCCGGGGGAGGTGACGCCCGCCTGCCGCCCGCCAAATCCGCCCTCCGCCATTCTTATGGTAACGAGGCGAGGTGACCAATTCACGTCGGTTGATGCAGTATTCGGTGCATTTTGTTCCCCGCTTTGCCCCAAAATGAAGAAGTATCGCAGCCATTGACCGAGCCGAAAATAAAAGAGCCGCGTAATGAAGTTCAGAGGGCATGAAAAAAATCTCCAGCCTTTGTGCGTCCGCAGGAAATGTTTTTAATTTTATTCGTTTCCGCTTGCGATAAAAATATTTCAAATTAAATTTATGGTAGAGGAAGGGCGATGAATCTTTTCAGCAAAAACACCTTTTCACTGTATAACTGAATGGGTACAGACATGGCGTTAAAATTAACCACCCTCTGTGGGATGAGGTCGCACATTTTCCTAAATAAGGCACTGACACTGTATTTCTGGAATTTGGCAGTCGGTAGTCTAACAGGCGTTTACATGGCCTGTCAATCTGGAAAAACGAAAACATTTATATTTCATGAGATAAAATTAAGTTATAAAAGTACAAATAAGTAGCCACAAAGTTACTTGAGGGCATATTTCATAGAAACTTGGAATAGCCAAAAAAAAAGGTCTGAAATGCATGCAATACGCTAAAATGGTGAAAATACACAATTCACGGATGAAAGGGTGTCGAGGGAACAAAGGTACAAAGTTGCCCCTTGAAATTATTCTTAATCTCTTATTTACTTGTACCAGTACGACTTAATTAAAACTTGCAACACATTAATAGGTATGTAAACTTTAATAAGTGGTTACTAAAAATCAAAACTGTTCATTATATTATTCATAATTCTTTTCATTATTCATACATTAACATTTTAATGAAGCATTTTCAGATTTGTCATGAATGCACTCAAGGCGTCCAATGACCTTAACGATTCACTATGTAGTAAACAAAATGCAAACACTACAAAATTATGAAAGACTTCAGATTTTTATGCAATGTCATAAAGAAATGTTTGTTGGACCTTCCGCGGCAAAATGACTATCCTTAGGCTGTTAGACTGTGATATATATTTAAAAGCCGTGTATTACTTCTCCGTAGAGTATTTATTATATTAAATTCCTTCTTATGTAAGACGCATATCCGAACAAGTGCATAAATAACATACGTTCTTCGTTTTCAGGTACTTTTTGTGAGGAACATTCAGCAAAAAAAAAACAATTAAAAACTGGGAATAATTCATTTCATTAAAATTGAAACGAAAAACTAGAGTACTGCCTTCATTATTTTAAACACCTTATTATTCAAAACAGAAATCTGGTTTTGATTTATCTCCTAAAATATGTCGATTTTTCTATTACAAATTGCCAACTAAGAATCCTGATGGGTCATCTGACTCTTTTACCTTAAAATGACGCGTTTTACCATGCTCAAGCCCCATGTTCTAATTTTTTCCAATGTAGGCAGGACACGCCCATATGTTGTATGTATTGCTAGTTTTATAACAATGAGTTAAAAAATATTTAAAAAAAAAAACTTGCATAATTGTTTATAGATAAAAGTAATAGCCGCAAACTTACGACAGCCTGGGTAGAAACATGATAAAAGTTCGTGAGTGTGATATTTAAAAAGGTAGTTATACATAAATGCAAGCAATAGAGGGGCAACTTCATGGTTTCGGAGGCCCATATAAAGGGGAAACATGCCAATGTGCGGAGGTGAGGGGATTTGGGGGGGTCGTATTACGGGTCGATGGACGGGGTTAAAGGGCGATTTTTGATGCTTGGGATAGGGGCCAGTGTTTGGGCCGGGGAATGGAGGAGGCCGATATTGAAGAAGGGAAGTTGAGAGGGTGGTGGAAGGTGGGGTTCCAAACAGTGCGGATAGGAGAGGGGAGCAAGGGGCGTATTGAAAACGAAACGGTGCCTTTAATCGGTCCATTTTAAACACGCGCCTTGCGACTAGGGGAGCGGATATGCGTGAAAGTGAGCGCGCGATGACATCATCCACTGTCGGCCCGATGCTTCCTCTATAAATGCCATGGTTGCCCTCACCACGGACCATGATGGTAAAGTTTGGACGTCATCCATACTAAGAGAGGCATAGGACATAGGTACAATGTTCACGAGAAATAAAAAAAAATATGTGCACTACGATTTCCTCTCCAAATTAATTCCGCGACAACTTGGTATTTTTGAGAAATTTTGAATGGAAAGAAACATATCCACCGACCATTGGTCACAAAATATAAGTGAATTTTTAAAATTTTCACCATGCAAAGAATCTACAAAATTGTAGGGTTGTAAAAGCGAATCATTTTACAAGCAAATCGCAAGAGAAAATACATTTTTATCCTTTAGGAAAAAAGCTCTACCGATATTAGCTCTGTCGCAGATTTGTATGAGAGAAGCTCATGTATTTAATTTTGTGAGGGAGAAGTTAAAAAATTATCTTCGTATGGTTGACGCCACTATTTTTTTCTTCGAGACGTTAGACTGCCAAAGTGAGTCAATTAAATATATAAACGTGAGGAGCTTAAACCCTTAATTCTCAAATGAGATCAGGAGATTTTGGAGAGATTTTATATACAAAGCTTTCACGCTTGAAAGATTCATAATTGACAGCTATGACTAAAAACTGTAAAAATTAACGCCTGAAGAGATACAATCTTTTACAGCAAAATTTTGCCAAATTATCAGTTTCCCCTGATATACATTCCTGTTGTGGTATATATATTGAAGACTTTAGAACGTGTGATGCGCTAAGTTTAAAAGTCATCTAAACAAAATAAATTCTTAACCACTTAAGCCGTGTAGTTCTCGTACGGATTTTATTACCTAGGATAACATATTAAATGAAGATATAATATATTTGTACATTATTATTAACGCTCTTCTCACCATTTCCACTTCTATAAAAACAATAGTTTCCTCTTATCAAATTTTAATCACCTTCGAATGATTTCAATTCCCGTGATGGGAAGAGAAGCTCCAAATTTTGACAAAAAATTCTTCTGATTTGTTTGATGATTGATTTTTTCCTACCATATGTGATGATAGCTTAAAAAATCGAACACATTGATTATTATAAACGTTATCATCTTGGTGCCTTTTGAGAAGAGCAGACTAATTTCGGCCCATTCTATCCTAACCCTTTCTCTCCTCATAATTCCAAGTACACAAACTGCCGTTCTAAACATTGAAATGCCAATAAAAATCGGGATGGCAGAGTAAAATCGGTCTTCAGCATCGCATTTTGATTGTAAAATCAGGATCATTATTTCTAGAACCCATTTTGAAAATTCTTTCCGTTTCTATGCAAGCCTTATCGGTGTAAAATGCTCCAAAACTTCTTCATCGTTACCGGCGGTTATTATTTTCAAAGAGGCGGGAGATGAATGGTAGGTGAGAGAAGGGATCTAATACCAGATAATCGATGCCAATTTCGCCATTACTGAACTTAATTAACCGATTGGGTATCAGAATTCAAACCTCGCTGCTGTCGTGCAGTTTAAGAGATCTCCCCTCATATTTTGATGTATTTGAATATTTTCATCACTAGGCTACTGAATAGAAATGTTAACTTATGTTTAATATAGGTATATGAATAAAAAATCCATTAGCAAATTTCACGATTGTAATCTTGTTTGTCTATGTTGAGTCCAACATCATTTAAACCATTCAGTCCATGCAGACGTGGTATAGAATTACGATACACTGAGGGCTTGCTTGTGTAATACATGGTTGGATGTATTTTTAAACGGAAGAAACTTTGATCCCCTTTCATCTTTTCAAAGCGACGGCGGCGGTCAACCAAAAGCATGCATGCGATGCAGGGAGAAACAAAAATCAGGAAAGGAAAAAAAGCCGCTCATTTTCTAAACTTTCTCCGGCTTTTAAAAAAGCTACTTTAATGGAAGAGCAGAATATTTTTTCCCTCTTCCACTGAGGTGGGCAGTGGCATAGAGCCGGGAGAGCGAGAGAGAAAGCAGAAGGCGGTATTCAGCGCGCGTTAACGGGGTGATTATCAGCGAAGAAGAGAGGGAAAAAGGGAAGAACAGGGAAGGGGGAGTTGACTACGTAATCCGAGAGTGAGGAACAGAAACACGTGCGGTCACTCCACTCCGAGAGCAAGGAGGAGTCACAATAATGTATTAATGTATTCGTACGCGCAGGATGGAGGGGGAGGCTGCGGTATTTACGCCCATTTATTACCCATTACTCCTTCCAGTCGGGTCGGCCGCCCTTCCTTTTCTCCGCCTTCCACGCCACTCACTCACGGCAGATATGAAAAATTTCTCTTTCACGTCACCACGGACGCCGCACCCGCCCTCCCTTCCCCACCGAATCGGGCCCACCCAAAAACCACCCTTGTTCGCATTATGCCATCCTCCTCTCTACCTCGACCATCACAAGAGTCGAGCAGCCAGTTTCCCCAACCAACCCTTCCCTTAAATTTCTGACTTTTTTCCGCCATCCCTCTCACCCTTTTATCCAAGTCTAAACTCCCCTGCTTCTCTCGGGAGGCCCACCCTTTATTGTCATCGCAGGCCGAGCGGAATCGGGGAACGGGAGCCCCAAACACGTATTCGCCAAGCCCCTTCTTCGAAGTCCCTCCCGCACCCCAGCATCCATGCCGCAATTCCGCGCCCCCCTTAATCATCTCACTCCGTCTGTTTTCCATCTCCCGGCATACGTCCAGCTCTTAGTCTCGCTTCCCCACCTCCTCCCACCCCAGCCATCGTTTTAACATCTTTGTTAATGGAACCCATTGGGACTCATTCTGGTTCGTGGGGCATCTTTTGATTTCCATTACATTTAACCCATCCCTTTATGCATTCGTTCCCCTCCATTTTCGCTCACCTGTATCCCAATGCTTCTCCCCAAGGTCTCATACTCTACTCGGATCTCTTATTTTCCGTCCGCTGCGTAAATTTTAGTGCCACTCTCTCGGTTGAATTGGAAATAATGCATTTAATTTTATTTCGTGTTTGAAAGATGTTCATTTTGCTTTGGTCCTCGCATAATGCCGTGTCATCTTTTGGTGATCGGTCACTTTTTTCGGAAATCCCATTCACTGTTTCGGTTTAAATCGGATTCTAAGAGTGGTAAACATCTGTTGCATTAGCTCACAAAAGATGGCTAATCAATCACTGCCACTTTAAATCAACTTTGACTGATAACTTACAATTATTTTATCCAATAATCGAAGTAGTAAGCTTGGGTACAAGCTGCAGAAAAGCTGATCACATGTGTCATACTTACATTGATTAGTTAGCGTCTAATAACACAAGCTGGTCTTGTGTGACTTGCATATTTTGAAATTTGAGTTTTTTTACGATTTAAACTTGTCTTTATAATACAGATATTTTGATTGAAGTAATTTCCTCTTCACGCTGCTCCTAAATATTTTTATTGCTTTCAACTTCTTACCATCAAACAAACTTTGGTTACGTTATTTATGTTTTTATTACTTCCTCCCGTCACTCCCTTTCTCATCTGACATCCTGTGTTTATTGCTTTCTTCCCCTGATATTCTTCCAGCGTAATACGATGTCTCAATCAGGATTGGTATTCATATTTTTCGAAAAGATATTATTTTATTAAATGCTTCTCTCTATTATGCTTTTTACACAATATCCTTGGCCATTTTGTGATCATCCACTGTCTTCATATACGCCCAAAAATATCTGCCTTATTGAGCAGGATATTTATCAACGTCCAATATTCTCTTGTTCGTCCTTTCATCCTCCTCTCTCATTAGTCGCTTCTTCATTTCACTTTAATTGATTAACTTAAAATTCCACTAGTTGCCTCACTAATTTTTTTACATAATCTCTTTCGACATATTGACAACAAAGAGAGAAAAAAACTAATATTGAGCTCTTTCTAAAGCCATGAAAAAGCTTCTGACAACTATTGTTTTCAAGAGACATTCCTATGGTGAAAACTGTCAGATGTTCGAATAGAATACAATATCAAGGACGTTTTTGACGAAGTGAAGGCATTTGGTATCGTATCATTTAGTATAAAATGATGCTTAGTCCACGAATTTGTTTCCAAGAAATATTTATCATAGACAACACAAGCAATTGATGAGGATCATAATACTCTCGATGCATACAATCAAGTCGTTCAACATTAGAGAGAGGAAGAAGGAAGAAAATAAAACTTAATGAAGCGTAAAAATCTGTCATGAAGAGAAGAATAAATTAATGATGGAGAAAATTTGTCCGCTAGACGAAGAGGGTGATTAATTTTCTGAAATATGAGCGAAAGGATCCTTGATGATGAGACTCATTTCATTTTCATCAATGAGCTTGGCCTTTTGAAATCTTTGTCCTCGAAAGAGAAGAGCAATTTAAAATAGGGACTTTTTTCACTACACAGTCATTATGTAATAATAAAATAGCCGAGAGGAGAAACAATTTTTATAAGCTTATTCGAAAAATTTCACGCCAAATACATTGCAGTAACTCTTGAACATTTTGTCATTGTCAGACTTAAAAATTTCAAATTAACTTTCTTTCTTTGATTTTCTAATGGCATCTCCAGATATTTAAATTGATCTGTATTTATTTAACAATAATACATTTGTAATATGCCGATCTGTGCAATGATGGTTTCAGAGAGAAGAATCAAAAACGTCTGATAATTTTTAAATTGGTTACCTTGTTGTTACATTTCTTTGCTTTTATTGTAACAATGGCATTTTAAACCGGCTTAAGTTTAATATTAGTCAGAATATAGGTTCAAAAATTCTTATAATAAATTCAAGAAATATCAGATGAGTCAACGCAGGAAATAATTTCCTTCACAATAGAGGCTCCCTTTGTACTATCAATTTACTCGGTACAGGTGTACGTGGAAGGATATGAACATAGTTATTGGACAATTCATATTCTTGGGCACACTACAAGGTGTTACATATGAAAAACAAAAATGTGAAGAGGACAATTAGACATTTATCAAAAAGCTGTTGATAGATGTGGAACTCCTTTTTTATTTCGATTATTAATATCCTGGTGTTCAGCTCATTTCAGCATAGGTACAAAAGGTAGATGCTTCACCAGCATTCAAAAGTAAATCCCTCTTTAAAATTTAGTAAGTTAAAAAGCTCTCCATTTCGAAGCATGAAAAGTATTGGACTATATGGTATGACGCTATAGTGCGCAATACTACTTGATCAATTCTCTATATATTGATCATAGATTCTCTAAATAACGAGATATTTATCTGTATTTTGTCACTGAAATCAAGCCATCACCATTAGAACTCACTATGAGTTGCACATCTTTTAGATGTGGCTCGACTTTTTTCAAGGGTTCAAAAAAGTTAGAAGGAAATTTTAATCCCTGTTACACTCAAAATATGGGAAAATGTTATCTAACTATCAATTAATCACTTCAATTTTGGCATTAAAATTATTCTGCCTCTATGTTTCTGTAAAATCACCGAGTTTTGGATTAGTGAATAAATTCTAATGCCTTGAAATTTTTTTTGACAGACAGAAAATACGAATTGAAATATTTTGACAAAAACAAAGGATGTATTTTGGTATTCGCAAGTTTCATGACGTACCAATCTATCTCTTCAGACTCTCACCTACACGCTTGACTTCCTCAAAGTGTACGGAGGCTCAATGCGCTGAGCATACTTCTTCCCTACAAGGGCAACGCCCCCAACCTGACCCGCCTAGAATACGTCAAGCGGGAAGATAGACGGAGAAGACGCCTAGACAAAGTTCAGGGATGGATGCCGGGGACTGGGAAGGGGTAATAGAGAGTGTGCGCTCCCGTCTCCTGCACACACCTCCCACTACACTTGGCCCCCGTTTCCCAAGTGCCTTAACATCAACACGATCAAGAGCACCTCCAACAGGAGCGAGGGGGACGCTTCTAAACTTTGGAAGGAACTCCTCAAGTATCATATCTGATCAAACCGCCTCCCTCTTCTCCCCCTCCCATCAGCCGGCTGCGAAAACTGGCGTAAAGGGTTGTTGGAGGGATGGGTGTAGTCCTTTGGCGAGGGCTCTGGTGCGAGGGGGCGTTAGGCCTTCAACATCGGAGGAAGATGGGTTTCAAGACAAGACTCCACCAAGTTTTCGTTAGGTACGCACGCCACGAGGATTAAAGCGTGAGGGAAGTGAGAGGGGTGAGTTTGAAAGAGTAGGGAAAATGGGTTTTCAAGAGGGATCATCTTCTGTTGGCTAAGAGAAGAGGGTTAATGCAAGGCTAAGGGAGAAATTTGGCGGTTGACACGAGTGGTAGACCCTCCTGATGCAAATTAAGGCTGAAAAATCTTCGACTGAGTGTTTTACTTCATTATTTCGTTTACAAGTACATTTAAAAAAGTTTAAAGCAATTAAAAATGATAAATTTCAGGAGTTAATCATTCACTAATATTTCCTCTAGGAGAGAAATAAATAAAATTATTTCACATGTACAAAAGTCAAGAAGTAATCCATGACCTTCAAGTAGGATTGTAATGATCTTTGCCGTCTTAGCACCTGTTCACGCTAGCTATAGTCAATCCTTCTAATTGGGTATTGTGCCCGTTCTATTATATTTACTCAGAGGTTTTTAAAGCACCAAGATTATGCGTTTCTAAATTAAGCCTAAGTTCATTAGAATTTCTTTCAAGAGTATGAAGATTCTCGAGTTATCACTTAAACTTACAATTTCCACAAAAAATGTACAGAAGAAATTCTGCTACTACTCACTTCAGCGAATTTGCCCAAAAATAGAGTTAACTGCCTTCGATGGAGCGTATACGCAAATTCCCATTGTGGATGTCACTAGACGATTGTATCAATCGAAAATATTACCAAACGCACGATGAGCTTTGATATATCGCTATTTTATAACTTCAATTATGTAATTTTTAACAACCATTATAATTGTAGTAGAGTGATTGGGCGACAACTAATAGCCGTCATACGGCACAGTGTTGATGGACCATTCAGTCCATTTTTCATCCACATTGCAGACAACTTTTTAATTCATTTGATCGATTTATACTTTCTGATGTCAGGAATAGACCAGAAAGTCCGACCAAAAGAATGCCTACTAAGTGGTCCATGAAGTACAAAAACATACTACGTCCCACATATAAAACTGTTGCGAAAAATCTGATAGTGGCAAAGGAGTACTCAAGGAGACACGACCGAAAACTCTCCTCATTTGATTTTGTGAGACCGATCCACCATCGCGTATTTTGCGGGGCGAAAGTGTAAAGAGCCGCCAGCTCTCCAGAGGCAGCGCTGGAGATGAGTGTGTGAGTATAAGGGGAGAGAGGGAAGACTTCCCTCTCTCAGCCCAAAGGTGAATTGATGCATAAGTGAGGTCGAAGAGGGAGGAGGGGTGCTTAGGGAGGGGGAGAATATCAAAAGGGTTCGAGGCATAGGGAGAAAGGCGGAAGGTGAGCGAGGAGAGGAGGCGAGGCGGGGTTTAGCTCGGCGGGTGAAGGGATCTGGGTAATCCTTGTAATTGCTCATGCGGCAACGAATCCCACCTCACTCGCCTTCAACGATCCCACCGCAAGGAGTGCAAGGGCGGGAGGCCCTTTCAACGAGCCTAAACCTCCAAAACTCCTTCCTCTACACCTCTTTCCCAACTAAAACCCTCTTTTTACGTTTCTCCCTCCGGTTCAACTATCACAGCCTCTTCTTCATCTCCTTTTCTGCCCTCCTACCTCCCTACCCGCCTCAAGGAAACTGCTCTATTTCCTTGGTATTACTTAGTAATAATTTGAGCCTGATAGACTGTTTAAAAGTAGCAGGAGGGAAATGAGAAGTGACTTTGATCATGGTATTGGATTGGCATCGGATTGGATATGGATTTCTATCAAGTATGCTATAACCATTTTAGACAATTCATCATTCTTAACGAGCTAGAATTTTCAACGCATAATTTTCCCAGTCTTAGAATAAATTTCAAGGAAGGATTTAATCCAAATCATGAATAATATCGAAATTTTAGGCTTCCCTTGACTTCCGGAGCGTAATTTCTCGTGCCCCCGAAATCTTGAAATTCGAAAAAAAATTTATGCGTGTGTGACACTTAGATTTTTGCTATTTTCTCAAACGTCAGAACGTCATCAAAAAGATGAATGTCAACGAGAATTAATTGTTAAATTCCAATAAATTATAGCTGTCTGCTACACACAACTTTTTACTAATTTTCAGTCACTGATATAAGGACGGGAAATCTTATTCAACGATCCATAGTAATTTCTTTTCATTGGATGGATTTAACAGGAAAGAGGCAAATCGAAGGGACCATTCCCTTCGAGTTTTGCCTCTTTCCTGTTAAAGCCATCCAACCTTCAACTACGTTCGATAGTATTCCAATCAAATTTTTTCCTCTTTTGTAACCGTTATATATTTATAGATCCAATGTAAAAATAACACAGAAGGTTAGATACATTTTCGATAGTATAGTAGGAATTCTTTTTCTTCAAGAATGATAAAACTTAATTACATATAGTCAATATCAGGCCCTAAAGTTTTACAACATGCTATTTAATGGATTCTCACAAACGTCCTAACAGTCTCTTTAACACAAAAAGAAAGTTTATAGGGTGTTGAGTTGACCAAGATACTTCTTCTCCATCATCTAGACTAATTCATTTCTTTGAACTCTTGAGATTCGCCATTGATGCTATCTCCTCATCTTCCCACGGTGCTTCCGCGTCTTCTTCTGCGTTCTGGGAGGGAGATAGAGCGGGAGGCAGCCTCTGCTATTCCACACCAATCCTTCCCCTCGTCTCTAAGAATCTTCAACCTAATGCTCCCGCCATCTTTTATCCCAACCTCTCCCAGTCCTCCCAACAATCTCCCTGCACCCGCCTCCACATTTTTCCTCGGCCTCGCCAACCTTTCTCCTCCAAAAAATCTTCCATTTTCTTCGCCGTCGAGGACGAAGGAGCATACAAAAAGTGGGGGAAGGCTGGCTTTGTGCGCTCGAAAGAGGGATAAAAAGAAGAAGGAATAAAACCGGGACTTTTGAGGAGGTGGAGGAGGAAAAAAGTCTCCTTGGGATGGAGTTTTTTTGGGGGGGGAGAGAGGCGAAGACATGAGTAGGGGGGGAAAGTAGGTGGAGGGCTCTCTTCCTCGGGACCAATAGGAAAGAATCCGTGGAGACGGAAAGGGGAGGTTGGCGGGAGGGGAAAGATAAGATGAAGTGGGGGGGAGGCTTTACGGAGGAGGCTTTCCCACGGCTTCGGTCCTTTCCCATCTCGCGAGAGGAGAAGAGTGGGTTTGAGGCTGAATCATGCCTCCCTCCCGCCCCACTCCCTCGTCGTACACCCCCTGCCACTTCCCCTGCTCCTCCTCCGTCGTTCTCCTTCACCCAGAAGGAGCGGAGGTGTATTGATCAGAGCGGACTGGGGAGGGGTGCATTCGGAAGGGGCACACCGAAGGGTGGGGAAGTTGTGGGGTGGTGGATCACGGGGGGTTTTGGATTTGGAAGGAAGGGGTTGGAGGGAGAGAGGAGGGTGTCTAAGTATGAGGCGTTGGTGGGAGGACGAGTGTTGGGGACTACGGTGTAGAGATCGCCACAACGATTGTAGTTGCTCATGTTCAGCTAGATGCTTCCTTTTCTTTTCCACTGGACGTCAGCTATTGTCTGAAGAAGGTCCTCCAACGATTCGCTCAAATTTCTTGAGCTGTGTTGCGAACGCTTAAGGCTGATCTAACGCAGGCGCACGGTGTTTTCTAAATCATAAATGAACCTCAGTATGTATTTAAAAAAATCTATTTTGAGTTTAAACTGAGGATAGGTAATAGTAATAGTAGATAGTGGTAGGTAAAGAACTGTGACTGAAAATTATACGTGAATATTAGTCGCCAAACGAACGTAAATAACTGACCTCTTATTAATATGATCCTCCATTCACTATATTTTCTGAGAGAATTTATATTCAAATTACTGACAGTCTGTAATTAGGAGCATTATATTTAACTTTTTATGAAGACCGTAGAAAAAACTCAAACAAATGTTTACTGGAAAAGGAACTGATGTTCGGAGAACATTTTGTTTCATCAATAGCACCACTAAAGCCTTGATCCATTTATTTTGAAGAACGTAAAATTTTAGAGATTTATTATAGCCTCTTGGCTAGCCTGCTTTTTAGCAAAATGGAGTACAGCTAAGATTTTGTTGATATTGAGGCCGATTTGAAAATACACATGTAAAATTAAAAATTAAATTGCTGGGTTATTTCCCTATAATAATATTTCTGAATATGCTCAACTAGTCAACGTATCCTAGCTAACTTCTGAATGCGCACACAAACACCACGGCTCTACATATGGGTCAATCTATGAGCAACATAAGTACTACTCGTACTCTGTTCTAAGTAGACTACTCGCACAATGTATGATGGAGCTTATTTTTATCTCTTTCCAAGAGATTAATTAAAAATCCTGCTTACAGTCGGTCTCGTGAAATCCTAGGATCAGAGGGAGAAGAAATGAGCTATTCCAAAGGGGCAAGGGTAGCATACAAGCGATTCCTTAACATGCCTAGATGGATTTTAAAGCTTGTTTGACTACACTCGACACCCTTTCCCCCAATGGCCCCAGGGTGCCCAACCCTCATTCCTTTATAATCGTGTGGGGAGAAAGAGAGAGAGAGAGAGACGTATCCAACGCATCGGTCCAAATGCACACGCACACAGAGTCGGGCGCAGTCAAAGGCGAGGGATTCGACCGCACCACGGGCGAAAGAGAGTCATACACACGATTCTGCGCGGCTTTTGAGGGCGTGAGTTGGCGCAGGAGGGACCCCCCTCCCCTTCACGTCCTCCCTACTTTGTCCCCCGCTCGGCCTCCTTGGTCTCTGATCTCGTCCTTCCCCCATAGCAGCTCTTCTTGCCCTCCACTGATCTTCCCGGAGCCTACGACCCCGCTGGGGAACAGAGGGTCAGCGTCCGGCTGAAAGTGGACAATCCAGCACGCATGCCGAGAGATCGGAATCACAACGACGACCTGTGTCGCATTTCAAAGATCGCACGGTGAATCAAATGAATAAAAAAAGTGTAAAGCCTCAGTATTTTATAATTTTAAATGTTGCAAATGTTTTGAAACGTAGGCCTCGGAATGACAGCTATGCATTGATAATAGTTGCATCATTAATAAATTCATTGTATTCAATATTTATTTTTGCTTACAATACTTCATGTGTTTTAAACCCATTGCATGGATAACACCAGTTTCAAAAGAAAAATTTGCAAAAAAGAGAACTTAAAACTTTGTATTCAACGAGCGATTCTTTGATTACTTCAACAAAAGCAAAGTAGATTTAATCGACAAGGAAATACCGGGCAAATGGACCCTGTTACGGTCCCTGCGATAATTCAAAACACTTTTTGAAACGTCAAAAGAATTAACTTGCACGTACGCACGTCAGAGTTATAATCTAGGTTTTAATCAAAGAGGATTTTGATATTGAAATAGCGTAAACACTGCTTCCACGCATAGTAAAGGTGAAAAGGGAGAAATATGACATGCATCGGATTTGATAAAAGGTAAGAAATGAAATTATCATATGATAATCCCTGAAAATGCAAACTATAAATTCATTTTTAAATAATTCAGTTCCAGATAATTGAAAGTCTTCCACCCTTTATGTATCTACATTAATGTCCGAAAAACGAAATAACTAAAATATGCATTGAATTAACGAAATGCTCCTCATCAATGCAATAAATTTCCAGTTGCAAGTTACATCTCATTTATTCAAATATATTCACCATGAATGTGATGAATAATTGGGATTCCAAAAGCAAATGCGGGGGCACATTATCAATAACAGCTTATATCTAATTTGAGTTACTAAATACAGTAATGATTTGAATTCTAGAAAAATCAAAAATACTTTCCTGTTTAAAATGAAACACAAATACCCTTCAAATATACAACGATGTGCATGTATAGCGAGTGCTATGGATTGTTAAATAAAGATACGAATTCAGCAAAAGAAATTGAACAGCTGGAGTAAGCTCAATTTTTTGGCAATTAATGCATTAAAAATATATGAACGTTCATTAAATTTAGAGCCTCTTAAAAATAAAACAAACTGCGACCTAACATTTAGCTACAGCCATAAGATATCTGGGAAATGGGAAGAACACAAATTATCTGGAGACTATCAGCTCAGACACGGATTGATAAACATTATAATAACACAACACTGAGCAAATCTGGTACACAAACATCAAATAAAATGAAAATACCATTCCCAAGGTTATCCAGAAAAATTTGTGTGAACTTCGAATGAAAGTCACTGATCCACTATTTAATAAGCTGGTATAAGAATGATTATTGGCTTAATATGCTAACCATCAATGATAGAAAATCCCGAGTCATTATTTATCTACTGAAATATTTTATCAGCTAATTTACCCCAAAGAAAGCTAATGTGATGTTGTTGAGAAGCGAGTGCTGTTTTATTTTATTACCCAAGATGAAGAATAACTATGTACGATTTTTGCGAGTTATTTGGGGACTATTTTTCGACAAGTGGGCTCAATTTTCGCTATGACGGTTGATAATTTGAGAATTTAGACATTGATAGTCCTGTATAAAGCTTGCTATCATGAAGTTTTCATGTTAAATGTTCCAAAGCAAAATAAAGCTTTTGGAGAAATTATCCTCTATTTAAAATTTCTGGCCAAACTTTTGATGAAGTAGGATAATAAATAATTCTCAACCGTACACTTCATTCATTTTTCAATCATGCTTACTTTATTCCCAATTGTTTGTAAGCACTCCTCTGTCCGCTCATTTAAAGCCCTGTCGGATGACCAGAGACGCGACTGGTCAAAGACGAAGATGATCCGACAGCTGGCAAAAAATTATAACGTGGCCTAGCTACATAATAATATGAATTATCTACCATCACACTAATTTTTTACTGATGACTGTATTCTCTCATTTTCGTATTTATAACCTTGTTAAGAGAGCCCTGGTCCAGACGAAGAGGGGGCCGGATTGTGGCCTTATCTGGGCCAGGTAAAAGAAATAAATTAAGTCAAATTAAATCAAATCACTCAGTGGCGGATCTATGGGGGGATAAGTGGGCTATGTCCCCATTAGATATCCAATTTACACTAGATAGAATGGCAATTTTGTTCGGACCTCCACTACTGCTGGGAAGTTACTCTCTACTTAGACACCCCCCCCCCCTTTGTCTCTATCCTGGCTCCGCCACTGTCAGCACTTACCAATGAAAGTTTAGCACACGCATTAAAAAAACATGCATACTTTCATGTGTATCTTTTGACATTTTTAATACGACTGAAAATACGAACTTTCACCCATATTGAAGATATTTTTCTTTTTCCAAGTTTACAGCATGAACTTTCCCACTGATATACGATTGCATACACCTCTATGAATCGCCATTTAAAATATTCTACCGATTCAACCATTACAAATTCGTGCCTCTCTTCTCTTAACCATGTCCCTATCCCTTATTTTATTCCTTCCGGCTTGTCTCCCAACAACGTTACTCAGACTGCCGTGAATTCACCAAAGAGAGCAAATGCCGTAAACTTCTCCCCAAACTCCCTCGTTTTTTTTGGCACGGTCCTTTCACTCCCCTTAACCCTCGCACTCGGTCGCAACATACTTTTTCCAATCTCTCCTTTGTATCTCTTTTCACTCTCACGAATCCTTTCTGCACCTCTTGTATCCACCATGCTCTCGAATTACTCTTTTCCGTATTACATACATTCCATTCTTCACTAAATTTAGTGTCATAATTGCATTCCCCATGTCCCTTTCGCCTTCTTTTTGAAATCTGCATTTATTCGGCTTAATTTCCTAGGCACGCATGTAGGTACTCTTTCCATTATCAAAAGCCAAAATATCCGTTGCTTTCTCCGGGAAATGCACTTTTTTATCATAGCAATGTGGGAACCTTTTCTTTTTTATTTCACCCATTCAACTCTAATGTATTCGCACTTTCCCAATGATTTCCGGCAACTTTTTAATACGGATGCTTCGAGTTTTTTCTACTCATTATCTATCCAATTTATAAAATTTCACACCCTAAATCGTAGCGTAAGTCTAGAGTTACAACTTTGCTATAAAAACTCCAAAATCTTTTTTTTTTGTTCTTCCTCCATCTCTCTCTCTCCAACTCTTACCAGTTCCACAGAAACCCTCTTTAAATCCTTCTCACTGCACTTACCCCGGCGCGGCGTATAGCGGGGTTTTCTTACTTTTTCCATTCCTCTCGGTGTTACTCGGAATTTACCGTTTCACTCCCATTCGTTTCCTCCCCTCCACGCGACGTTGCTACCCTAAATCCACCGCCCTCCGAATGCCTCCCGCCGATCTTTCTCCGCCCCAAAAATCCTCTCGACTACCATTTCTTCCTCCTCTTCTTTGCCTCCTCCCTCCTCTGGATCCCTAACACCACGACCGCGTCCCTCTAGTACCCAGCACAGGATCCCCTATCCCTCCTCTTTATCTCTCCACTTTTTCCCTCTTCTTCTTTCCTCCCTTCTTTCGCCCTTCTCCTTTCTCTCTCTTTCTCCTCTCTCCTCCCTACCCCAGCTCTCTCTCTCTGTCTCTCTCGGTACACCTCCCCAGGGCAACGGGGCTGCAATATTGGAGCGCAGAGTCAACACTCCCCGAGGACGGACTCGTAGTGGAGCAGAGAACGACCGGGTGGAATCCCCCCTCGCCAAACCATCCCTCACCCCTACCCTTACCCTGGTACAAGCACACACACACGCACGCACACCCTCTCGCAAACCCTGGTGCCGCCCCTTAAAATCTCGCAGGGAAAGACGTAGAAGAGTGCGATCGGGATGCCTCCCTATATCGTCTCCGGTTTGGTGGGCGTATCATTCCATAACGCCGCATTCCAGTCGATTCGTCAGGGTTCGGACTTGTCTGTGGGGCTGTGCACAAACCGAGGCAGTATATGAAAACATAATTCATTAGGTTCGGATGGGATGTTTTTCCTTCTACGGTTAGGGAGATGAAAATTTGACGATGGTATTCCGGGATGAGGTAGACGTGGCATTCTATCTAGGATTCAGTTTCAGGTTTTCAATTCAGTTTCAGATGTTTCAGTTTCATGTCAAGTAAAGACCGTGCAGTAAAAGTAAATTTCTGAACTAAAATCGGTCACTTCTAAAACTACCACATAACACATCTCTGCGTATATAAAGTGATAATTTATACTTCTGCTCACTAACAACTTAATTATCACCTACTATTACTATGTTTACGCTATTTTGAATGTAGAATTTTGTAATATTTTAAATAAAACGTCGCACGCATCGGATAGGACTTAAGGACAAGCTACATGCACTTAAGGATTAGATAAAAACTTTGGATCAGATTTTTTCAGTGAAATTGGATAAAAAATTCGTTATCGCGGATATTTGGATCCAACGTAGTTAATCCGACCATGCCTAAATATTATGGACGGTTATTGTTCTAAGGGTCGAATCACTACCACGAATCTCAGTACATATGATAGGACTATTAAACACTACAAAAAAAAGAGCTTGATTAAATATTTCGTTGGATGCATGACATCAACTAGGGCAGCATAAAGATTAGAAAGTTACTGGTAAGGATTAAATAAAATATGAAACTACGCCCCTTATCAATTCGCACGAGAGTAGGTGTATTCATCGCAATGTAGACTCTGGAATCCTCCCTCGACATATGGCTCCCTCTCGATGTCAACTCCTCACCCCATTCCTCCTTTTTTCCCGGACTGCTCTTCCGCCCCTCGCCGCACCAAGGCTCCGGAAAGTCCTCCGTCGCCCCTGGGTCCTCCGCTCCCTCCGGAACCTTGCGCTCTATGGGTAAACATCGGCGGGGTCGGTCCTCCGCAGTCGTCCAAAGCACGGTTATCGAGCAGGGGAAACTCTGCGGGCAGTGACGGGCGGAGGGGGAAGAGAGGCGAGAAAGAGGGGAGGGAGACCCCCAGGGGGCGAAGGAGGAGGGGGTGAAAGGCGCTATGTATGTACTTTACTCTCCTATACCATCACTTCCGATAAACTGGGCTTTGCACAGTAAGGAGAGAGCAGAAGCAATTTTGTAGAATAAGCCACTTCAAATTTTCCATGGAAACGGTGGGAATATATTGACTGGTATTTTCTACTTTTCGGTAAAGTCCGTCATTTTATGAAAGGAGAACATTATCTTTCAAAAGTGAGTTGGGATAGAGGAAATAGTTATAGATTCAATGATACTATGTTACCAACAACAATGAGAAAATTCTCACCTAAGTAGTTCTCGACGGAATTAGCTCTGATGTCGTTAAAGTGACATCAGGTGCTCCACAAGTAAGGGTGATCGGCCCCCTTTTGTTCATTATATACATTAATGACCTCTGCTCCCGAATTAGCAGTAAAATACGTTTATTTGCTGACGACGCTATCATCTATCGTGAAATTAGTGATCACTCATACTATGAAATTCTATCATCGGATTTAAACAATGTTTATTTGTGGAGCTAAGAGTGGGGACTCGAAGGTAACCTGAGCAAATGCATGACGGTACATTTTTTACAGTGTTCGTCCAACTATAACCATTTTTATGCTGTGGATGGTATTAATATAAAGGCAACAGGCGAAGTGAAGTACCTGGGAGTTACGATAACCTCGAACCTATCGAGGGGAGCACATTTATAAGAAATGCTTGCGGCATAGCCCTGAAGAAATTAGACTTCGTCAAGCGTATTGTGGGCAGATTTTCGGATGAGAAAGTAATGGAAAGGTCCTATTTCACACCCGTCCGACCGCACCTTGAATATGTAGCGAGCGTATGGGATCCAGTGCAGAAAAATTTAATCCGCGACCTGAACAAAATACAAAGGAAGGCTTCGCGGTTCGTCAAAAACCGCCACGGGCGTGCAGACAGCGTTGCACAGATGTAAAGCGAATTAGGCTGGGAGATGCAGGAGACTCGGAGGATGCGCGCTAGGCTTAGATTGTTTGAACAATTGAGAATGGATATCTTTAAGAGCGACACGGAGAACATAATTTTAGAGTCGCACTATATATCCAGATCCGACAGAAGAGATAAATTAAGAGAGATGTTTTGCCGAACGGATAGATATGGGAATTTGTTTTTCCCCCGAACCATAAAGGACTTAAATAAATGCTAGTCTTAATTTCCTTAGAGCACTTCCTTTTTATGTGAGGGCGGCTGTTGTCCTAACACCCCTTGCCACACGTCTTTTAGGCGGCTTGCGGGGTATTATGTAGATGTAGATGTGTACTTTTCATGTATAACACAAGATTGAATAGACAAACCAAAGCTGCTACCTACGTACGCTACCGAGGTAGTACCTTCAGACGGTTTATAATTCATATTCGGGAGGTATCTTTTATTTTAATCACCACATTTTATTTTAAATTTATTTTCCGACAAAAACAAAATGTAGGTGCATGCTCATGTGATTCACGAATGGTTTACATGCTGCAAATAAAATGTATAATGACAACTAACCATTATACATTACATATCATGCATATGACTTTCTTTTAAAGATTCATAAACTGACTTCGGAACCGTAAGTACAATAAAAGCTCTTGGATGCGAGTAATAGCTCTTTTGAGTTTACCTGCAAGCTTTTTATGCATTGATTTATCTTCAAAATATATCCCTTCACTGAACCGAATTTTAAAAAGCTGGCATTTTGAACAATATCGTATTGAGTACCTTTGTACGACGCGGTTCACCACATTAACAACCCATTTTTTTTGCTTATTTTATTTACCCATGGTTTTAGCCCACTGATATTATCTCGGTGTATGTGGTGATGAAAAATGAAAAAAGGAGCGGAATTGGTAACGATTGACTTTTTAAAATCACTGTTTCAATTCATTATTATGTATTGGTTAAACATTAGAAACAATGTCATCTCTAATGTCCTAAATACTTTCTTTATAAAGGTACTAAGTAGATGCAGGGGCCGTAGAAAGAAGAAGATCTAGATCTTTATGCTTGCCCAATTCGATGTCGATGACGAAATGAAGTGGCGTGAAGAGGGAAACTTATGCAGGTGCAGGTATAGGATTATTTACACAGGATATCACACAGAAACGATAATGCTGGCGTTGGGATAATGCTCACAAGCAACGCCGGAATGAAGTGAAAAGCTTTCTGTAGCACAATGAAAGCATAGCTATGTCAAAATTAGAGACAAAACCGGTAGATACTGTTTTAGCACAGGTTTACATCCCTCCGACAGGATACGAGGATGAAGAATTTGAATACGTCTACGCAGACAGATTAGGAAATTGAAATGAAAGAAGAGAAAGGAAATGGATTAGAAAATTGGAACTAAACAAGAGAATATTTCAAATCGGCTGTACTTAAGTGAAGCAGAGGTTTAAAAACCAATTACAGTACTGCAAGCACTACCCGGGGCAGATGTCCCAAGTGATCATAATTTTGTGCAGATGAAATGCCATCTGAAATCGATGCGCATTTCAAGAATTAGTGGGGAATGCCAAAAAATTAAAACGCATTTCAAGAAGTAATGGAGAGCAAGACAGGATTAGATCATGCAAATCAAACATTAAATCAGAGCAAAATAGCTAGAAAAATATCAAAAGCGGGCTTCAGGAAAGAAGCTTGAGGGAGAAGAAAATTTATAATTAAAAAGCTATGGGTCGCGAACGCAGTCCTAGGCTTCATTGAAGAACGGACAAAGTATACGAATGCGAAAAGTGGACAGGGTTGCTACGATAGAAGAAAGAACGAGATTTGTCGCTAAGCGAGGAAAGCTAGAGAAGCATGGATGATGACCCCTTGCGAGGATGTACATTATAATTTCGTTCAAGGTAAAGTGGAAGTGGCCAGTGTGCTGAGAAACTATTTCAAAAACGCCGTATAAGATATAATGCTATAAGGGACAAGTATGGACATAGATTAGTTTAAAACGTTGTCAAAGTGAAGAGATGGAAAAATGCAGCGGAACCAAACTCAGCTCAAAAGTTATGGTAGAGAGAAGAAAAGTGATATAAACTCAGGAGACAATAACGGCAGATATTCCTAGTGAATTTGAAAAGAAAAGCATCATTCCTATACCTACCCAAAAAGAAGAGGGGAGAGATGTGTGAACATTTAGGTCCATAAGCCTGACGACACGTTCATCGACGATACTTAAAAGAATCATCCACAGGAAAATAGAAAGCAAAGTAGAAGAATGCCTGAATGAGGACCAATTCGGATTTAAGAAAAGCAAGGGTACCAGAGAAGCAATTTTGGCTCTAAGGCTGCTCATTGAGAAGAAAGTGGAGAAGAAACCGTCTTTTACTGTATACCATTTTTTCACTTGGAGAAGGTCTTTGATAACGTGAAATGGCATTCAATGCTTAGAAGTCTGAATGAAATTTGAGTGCTCTACAGAGATTGTAATTGTGCACAGCTTATAAAAAAATCAAGTAGCTATTATAAAATGTGGGCCTCACTAAACAGGGAAAGAGTGAAACAGATGTGAGCACTGTGCTCGTTATTTTTAATGTTTACATCGAGAAATCCATCAATGATGCAAAGAGAAGACTTCAGGTGTTAATATCCACGGAGAAATATTTAATATGCTACAATTTGCTGACGACATAACAGTCATAGCCGAGACAAAAAATGACTTGAAGAAGACTAACAAATACGAAAAGGATAATGGCCAGGTATCAGGATAAAATCAACAAAAAGAAGACTACGGTGCAGCAAAAGAAAGCAGACATGGGCAAACATTAAACAAGGAAAACAAGCTTGAAGAAGTGAAAGAGTCTCGTTATTTAAGAAGCCGAATAACCAACGGTGGTAGTTGCGAGAAATGATGTCACTAGTAGCGCTGGCATATAGTACTTTCTACAAAAAGAAGAATCTTTTCGCAGCTGAGTATACAAGTATTTAAGTAAGGACAACATTCATCATATGCTACGTATGGAGCATGTTTCTCTATGGGAGCGAGGCTTGGACGTTGACAGGAGCAGAGAAGTCAAGAGTGAAAGCATTCGAAATGCGGTGCTACAGAATAATGATGAAGATAAAATGGATCAGCCGAGTAAGCAATGAGGTAGTGCTAAGAAGAGTGGATGAAAAGAAAAGTCATAAAAAATCGAGAAGACGGGATGACCTAGTTGGCCACTTTATGAGATATAGTGGCCTGATGGAAACAATCATGGAAGGACAGTTGGAAGGGAAGGTGGGCAAAGGACGGCCCCGAATGAGTAACACAGGGCAGATTATGAAGAATCTAAAAGAGAAGAAATTAGTCACTACAAAAAGGCTAACGGATGGGAGAATCGAGAGCTGCTTCATCGGATGTAAGATAGAAGGATCGGAATTGGAAGCTTCTTCAAACCAATCTTTGGTTTTCACTTATGATGATGACGAAAACATGTGCAACATTCTGATGATTATTCAGTAGCAATAAGTTTTGAATATTTTTGGAGAATTATCATATTCGATATTATTTTACATTTATCATTGTTAATAAGATTAAAATTATATTTATAATAATCAATCCGGGATGAATTCGAGAAATATGACGAAATAAAGGAAATGTGTTTCAAAAATTCTTTTATTATCATAACAATGTTCACTACACTAAATCGCACAGGATCTAATTAAATCTTCGGGATCTTAAATACCAATTTTCATTAACTAACAAGGCATGTAACACTACGCTGCAGTCTGATTCATTGAAGTACCAGTGGTAGTTTTATGATGTGAGTATTACCTGGCGCTCTGAGCGCTCTCGTTCTCGGTGACGCTCAAACATCGACTCTGTTTGTCCGTGGTAGCTGGCTGAAGTGCGAAGAGAGGGACAGAATGACGTAGGACGCTAGGCCTGACGAGTGATTGATTGATTGGATGGCCGCAACTGCGGTGGCAGCGCGATCGGGAAGATTGCATGTGTTCTAAAGCGTTGTCTATCCGTGTGCTTAAGGCCAAGCTGCGGGTGCGCGTCATATAGAGGCCTGTTTGGCGGGGATTTACACTTGTCACCTAGTTCTGCAGCGGTAGCGACATTGCCTTTTAATCCGAGTGACACTGACTGATCAGTCCGCTCGGTAAACAAAGTGAACTTCCACCTAAATTTCATGGATAGCCAAATTATTCCTCAGGCAGAATACGAAAACTGTGGTGTGGATGCATTTGTGCCCTAAAAAATAACTATTTATGTCTCTGTGTAACGGATGCAACAAGCTACGTTTAAGGCGTAAAAAACGCTCTGTGTAGTTTTGCACTAATGTTAATTTGAGAGACTTCCCTCGCTTTGAGCGGTAATAGAACATTTTTGTACCGAAGTTTATTAAATAGCAAGGTTGAATGATGAACCGCCACTTTGATGTCATCCTTAGCGTTCGTAGTTGTAATTGATATTAAATTTGAAATACAGGAAGAATACTTGCAGTGCCTTTTTATTCCTGACTCAATTGCATCTATGTACAACTAGTCTCGTAATTTAGTTAAAAATTTACGTAAATTATTACTGATTATTTTGTACTGATAGGAATTCCAGTAGCTTTTATGAAAGTTTATTCGAATTATTACCCAAATAACAAATTAGGAGGAGATGAAAGCGGAAAGACCAAATCAAGAAGTATAATGCTGAACGCTGAGAGCCAAATTTCGGCATCAATGCTTTAAATAGCCAATTCTGCTTATGAGAATGAATTAAGCAACTATGAAAGAGAGACAAAAATCATAAATACGGTATTTTTAAATTAATAATCATGTTTCTTAGGCTCAACATGGTCACCCATAAAACTTTTCAAGATTTTGATTACTGGAAAAAACGAACGGACATGATGATGAAATAAAAACTCACAGTAACTATGTTAGCATATCTTCCAAAAATTAATAAAATATGCTAATTATGTGAACATAAAATATATGTATACAAGAAATGAAAAGGGAAATGATGACAAAAAATTAAAAAATAAACATCTATAGCCTCTCAAACTATGTGGAAAATATATCATGTCCGAAAGACATGCTCCATGAGAGGGGCATCTCCGTATCTAACATCATCCTTACTGGGCTGGAGTCGAGAGTGGTGTTCTGGGTTTTCACTTGGGCCTAATGTACTCAAACATTTTTTTCAAGTCTGCTGTACATACCTTATATCTGCAAGATATACTTTCTGTTCCTTCCTAAACTCAAAAACAGACCCTTTCCCTCATTTCGTCTCCCATCTCCGCCTCCATCGCTCCCTCCCAAATTTCAAGTGACTGTCTTCTCCTACATTATGATCAAATAATTATATTGACACCTACGTCGCGACGACGTCTACGACGCATCATCTTTGTATGATATAAATTTGGTCATGCCTTTCGTGACAAACGCCATTTTTACTAATAAAAAGACCAATGTAATTTTTATTAAATACTTATATTTTTACCGAGAAATGCCCTAAGAAGATTACAAGGAATACGATAAGTTTAAGCCAAAAGCTTACACGTTAAAACACAGGAATACATAAAAAGTATAAATAAATGACTCCATATGAAATTTTAATGTGCAGACAACGGAAATTCTGAAACGAATGATTCTGAAATTAAGGAGATCTGAAATAACATTTTCTTACCGACTATGGAATGCACGGAAAGAGAGTGATGCGTCAATAAGCGAAAGCCTGGAGAAGGAAGACTGGAAAATGAAGGTGAAATGATATTCGGAGAGGTGTGAAAAGGAATGGATAAAGTGAGTAAATAGGAACAGTAGATATTCAAAGAGGAGGGTGAAGGATGGAAAAGCACATGGCGTGTGAGGAAAAGTCGGGATGGGGTTAGGGGAGGGAGGAAGCTAATCTGCCAGTCCACCCGAAATCGGGGTCAACTTCCTAATGGACACTGCCTCGCCGTCGCCCCAAACCATGGCGAGTGTGTTCGAATACGTGGCGAAAGAGAGAGAGGGAGAGAGTGAGTGAGTGGACAGAGGAGGGGGGGCAGTACGTGCGGGGGAGGTGGAGTGAGGAAGGGGGAGGGGGGGGCGCGGATTTGACGCGGACCGCCCCCCTACGACCCCCACGATCCCTGCGGTTCACAGGTTAATGATGTGCGTGGTGTATCTCGGTGGAATACGGATGACGGCTCCGACCGACGCTAATCGCGCATTAATGATTCTTCCCCGGTGACCCCAACCGGACCGGAATAGCGGGCGCCGACGCGTAAACGCCATGCGCCCCCAACCCTCGACACCATCTCTCCTCCCCCCCCCCCCCCCCCCCGCCACCCACTCTCCCGTTAGGATTGGTCCACCACCCCTCTCCTTCCCTCCCCTTCACTCTCCTCCACCCTCTTCCACCCTGTCGTGTCTCTCTCTCTCTCCGTTCCGATGTTCGACCATCGATCATCCGTGATTTACGGACGGCGGAGGAAATATCAATTCGCCTACCGCAGCGCCCGCTCTGCCATTGAGTGAAACGTTTAACTTGATAACCCGCCGGCTTTTTTTTATTTTCCTGCGCCCGACTCCACTTTACTCACACTCACACCCATGCGCTCGTGGGCGGGGAAAAGTCTCCCTCTCTCCGCAGAATTTGTATATTTCGCGTCAGAGTTGTCTTTTTTTTAAACTCCGAGAAAAGAACACGGATGAATTGTCCTGCCTGCTGGTTGATGATTATGGTGTCAAAAAAATTCAAGCAATCAATGACCGGAAGCAGTTAGGTACATTTTTGATGGATGATGCTCCTCTCATTCCAAAAAAGGAAATGGAAATATTTGAATTCTCAAGAGACTACTGTAATTAATTATTTTTAACTGATTTCTGAATTACTTTTTTCTACATTTTGGCTTAAAAGGTTTTTGACGCGTCATTGATTCTTCGTCTTCCCTATTAGACATGTGATCAGAAGAGGAAAGGTCGAGTAACTTATGTCATTAGAACGATGGGAAATATTAAAGGCTGGATATGCATGAATTCAGTTACAGATTTGTTTGAAGATACTTGGCACGTTCAATCAAACTCCCAATGCCTTGTGAAGAAGTAGTTTAAAGAACGAACTTCACGATGATGTCACGTTCCAGCAGCTCCTTTTTCTTAATAAACAAAGGAAATTTACTAAAAAAACTACATTACAAGAACACATCTTATTTGAATCCTATGACGAATTATCTTCATTATTTACCTTGAATGATGTTCTAACATCGAAACCTAGGTCAGAATAAAAGCTATTATTCGTAGAAAATTGCAAGTGTTAATTTTAATATGGAAAAATTCTACTCCATCACGTTTGGTTCTTCTGATTTTATTGGAACGAATAGGGATTTATACCTGGGTAAATCTCCGACGAAGCAATGCTGGTCATCATCAGGTTCAATCTGCTATCCCGTAACCTAAGTCGTGGAATTGTGAGTGTACTTATATCTTCGTAATTACAATTTGTTAGCAATGAAACAATTACACGGAATAATGCTTGAGGGTGTTTCTTTTTTTAAGCAATATGATCCTCCGATTCCACATGCTGGAAAAAAGCATGCTCGTAAAAGTTGTATCAGCATAAAAGTCCTTAATTTCACAATTTTTTATTTTACACTGCATTCAATCTATATTTAATATTGCATGAATTATTAAAAAGAATTTCATGTGATAACGGATAATCTGCAACCACTAGCAAAGCAAAAAGAGACCAAAAATGGATGCAGCAATCAATGTTTTTCCTGGTAATTCAGGATTATTCTACTTAAAAATTCCTGAAAGAGAATGAAGATAAAACAGTTGCTAGGCAACAAAACATGGACAAATGCTTTCAGTTATTAAAAAAACAACATTTCCATCTCGCTATAAATCCCTTCTTACCATTAACCATCAATTTAACTAATACAAAAGAATTTTTTCGACACAATTCGGGCACACGTCTACATAGACGATGCCGAGAACGTTTGGTATCCGTCAATAAGCATTTTTTTCCTGCTCGAGCATTCGGTCGATATCTGAGCCGCAAGAGATATTCCCGATCTACAATCAGTTTAGATAGGCACGTGGCCCACACCAATACTCTCACGTTGAAATCAAATAAAAACAGTTTCGCAGCACGTGATAATGGAATCCACCATTACCTAAATGTAAAATATAAAGAATATCCAATGCCTGTAAATAATAGATCTTACGCATATAGGAAGTAGCTAAATGCCACACAATATGCAAGACTCAGATGCATGGATAAAATTATTTAAATAAGCAGTTTATCGTATAATGCAGTAGGTACATAAATTTCCACAAAAGGAGCGTATAACCAATTCGCCAGTGCAAAAACCATTATGGAATCCATGCGTAGTTGAGGCAGCGGCGAATAACGCTATGTATCTTTATGGAGTGGGTAATGAAAGAATTAGTTTGAAGGAGCAATGAGAGCTTTAAAATCTCATCATAATAAAAATATTTAAACTGAACGTAAATAAAAATATCGAGACATGATTTTCACTGACGCAGAATATTTAAGGTTCCCGTATGTGATTTGAAATTTTCTCAGAAGCACTTCAAACAATTCAATCTGATGAGGATTATTCTCAGGACTATAAAAATTAGCACTGCCTGCCTACTTTGATGAATGCATTCAACGGCTTTTGTTCTCATGCCTGCTTTTATTGATTACGTTTCGCCCAATGCAAAAAGTCATTACGACTGTGTTCATAACTTAAGATACAAAATGTTGAATAATTTAAGGAAGTCTTTCACTATGATTAAAAAAATATGCCAATGATATAAAGCAAAAAGTAAATACTGAACACATTAAACAGAACAAGAATGGCATTGAATGATTTTCGAAAATTTGATAATTTCGGTAAGAGGTTGAGTTTTAAATATTGTTTTCTAATGAGTAATAATAGCATCTTTAAAATAAGGCACTAAAACACTCACGCCAATTTGCACGAATAATGGAGATGCAAAGAATTTTGCACGTATATGTTCAAAACAAATGCATTGCGGAGAAAGTAACAAGGATCTCAATCTGAGGGAGAAAAATATTGCCGCTTAAACGTAACAAAAAATTGAACCACTGTAAATTGAGGTATTCAAATGTAAAATTTATGCCAACAGTCGTCGGATCACATTTAACCGTAGGACCGAATTTATCACTGTTACTAAGAGATTGTAACACAACCCAAAATTTAAAATTCCAAAAGGCCTGCTTCAATAAACAAGAAGTATAGAAACACATCACACAAACACGTAATCGTTATTTTTCTCAAGATGCGACAGGAGATTACGCAGTTTAAAGGAAATATGTGTCATATTTGCCGATATAGCGTACAAAAATCCAGTTTTATTGTTATCTTTGCACAATAAGTCCTGACAAATTGCAAAAATACCAAGGGGCATAAAAAAGACAAAAAAATTCGCAGCCACACTGAATTCATATCGGCCATGATTTTTGAATCCTTAAGAGAGAATGATAAATTTGATCAATTCTGGCTACAGATGAAGGCCTTGAATTACACGGCATCTTGAAATTTACCCGACTAATAACCATAAGAATGAAATAATAAGAATTTTAATGAGCTCAAGCTTAAGAATTTGAAGCTAACTACTGAATTTCAATCAATAGGAATATTTACTTTCCTTGACTCACAATACAAATTTGAGAGATAGAGAATTAGAGAATTTTCATGCTAGATACGAAAATTATGGAGAATATACTTGCTATATTGGCAACCAGAAGAGACGTCAAATCGTTACAGTGTATATAATTCGTTTGACTCTGAGAAAAAGCAAAGTATTTTTTCAATCAGAAATCTCTTTTAAACTTTGAACATACCATATTTTTCAAATTACATTTAATTTTTATGTGTTTCCTTATAATTTTTGTGGGTAAATCCGAGAAAAGGGCTGTCTTAAGAGAGGAAATGGCAGCCTCATTTTTTATTTTAAGTATGTAATATTGATGCCATTACTCGATATATGGTCTTTAAAATTCAGCATGCATAATATTCATGTTCTACTTGGCAATGCCGATTCTCTCCGAGGTCATTTGCATGTCCGTAATTTTATATTCCAGGAGATTTTTCTTATGTTTCTGCGACTGCTATTAATTGTGGAAAAATTGCCTAGAAAAAATTATTGTGTTATCACATGGTGTGTTCCGGCTGTTCCACTGCAGGCTGTACGTGAAAAAGTGCCTAGGTTGCGGAGAGAGGGTGAGCGCCGACGAGTTGGTCCTGCGGGCCTTGGACAGCGTGTTCCACGTCCGCTGCTTCGTGTGCGTCGTCTGCGGAGGCCGGCTACAGAAGGGCGACCAGTTCGTCGTGAAGCAAGGACAACTCTTCTGCCGTCCCGATTACGAAAAGGAGGTCGAAATGCTCCAGGGGTACGCCCAAGGTATTCGTCAAATGATTACACACAAACACACGAACGAATCACCGCACACACTCACGCGCCCGGGAAAAAAGTGGGAATGGCTCGCGTTGGAAACCACACGAGGGCGTCGAAATGTTTTTTCAATTTCACGCATTCAAGCGCTTCCAAGAGGCGACCGCATTGCCATTTTCCACTACAGCGGGTTCGGGAGAGCGAAAGCGCTCATACTGCCATCCCACAGCAGCTGTCTCACTCGCAAGCACCTTCGTTAAAAGTGATGGTATTTTTTTTCGATCATACGTGGTTCATTATGATACTGTATCTAGTTTCTCCTCCCACAGCGAAATATTTAACTACTGATACCAGTCGATCACTACTATACACTTTTTCAAACCTAGAACTAACCAACCATGTACTAATTGCATCATTGACGGAATTCATTCAATTTAAACTTGCCATTGTAAATCAGGGCGAGCGGCGTCCCAAAATGAATTCCATCCGCAATTAAGCTTCATGTTTAAGTCAAGTGTTCGAAACTACTTGTTTCCAGTGAGGTTAGAGCCTGTGCCCAAGCGCCTAAATTGCATCAGTGTAACGCACCATCAAAATGCATAAAAATGAAGGTAAATGATCCAAACAAATCTCCTGGAAATTTTTGATAATAAAGCCAAATCTATATAATAATTGAATAGATAGAATGATATAATTTTTTCAAACCACTTAGGTACTACATCTCCACATTCCCTGTAAAGGCTACTTGTTCAATCTCTAAACTTGTGTCTTCATCATAGAGGCCATTGCATTTCCAGTGAAACTCATGTAGAATTTTATCAAAAACAATTTTGCAATCATCACCGGATCCATCATTTCCAATATTTTTGGAATTTTGTGCATACCTTGTTTTGTTTTCCAACAATAGGTAATGAACAACATCCCAATTATCCACGAATCATCTTTTGTGATTAAAAAATGTCGGTAGAATTTTCCCGCTAATTTTCCATTGTTTCGACCGGAGCACAGCTTCATTGCTTATTTATTTCCGACTCGGAATAATGTTTAATAAGGAACGCTCATAAATGCTCGACATAGCAAATGAGTCTGTTCAGAGAAGAGCTTTATTTCCCAGCAGCTGAATCCGTATTTTCATTTTCCTCGATCCAAAATCCAACTCTAAATTTTGACCGTTCATAAAAATACCACCGTTATTCGCTGTAATTGTAAAGAAAGCTATGCCTATTTTTATCCCATAGGGAAAATATTCTTAGGATGTAATGAATAAAAAAATACGCCAATTTTTTTTATTTAAACGTTATTGAAATTCATTTTCAATACGATCATAACTCATAAATACGTATAAATTTCATTGCAAAGACCAATTGTGTTACTTAAAATAAAAGTTGTAATTGAAAAGAGCGTTTTGCTTATTTACTCTCACTGGTGAATATGATTATGTTTAGCCTTTTAATATATAATCTTAGCCACCCGAAGGACTATTTATTAATCATTTTCAATTACTAAACATTTCGTCCAATTGAGTCCATATACACTAGATTTTTCATGTACAGTGGCATTTATAGACGAGAATTTATATTTTATAAAGAATAAGCTACCTCATCAAGCTTTTAACTTTGAAACCCACAGCAATCAAAAGATTCCTATTTATGACTCCTCAATGAAAAATTTATGTAATGGTATGCATTTAAGGTACAACTCAAGCTATAATTTACTATTCCTTTCTGAAAACATTCCATTTCTTGGCTCCCACAAATAAAAATATATGAAAATACTTCCAGATGCGAAAGACTCGCCTAATCCAGCAAAAGTTTCTAATTACTCCGTTTTACCTGTTCCTTTAACCGATAATTTCAGGGGATTTCACATGTGAGGACGGACTTCTGTCAGCGGGAGGGGGTCTTGGGGGCCCCGGAGGCGGGCCTCGCGGCTGCGTGGGCCCTGGAGGAATGGGAGGACCTGGCGGAGGCGGACCGGGAGGCTTGGGCCAGGACGGCCGTAGAGGGCCAAAGAGGCCGAGGACCATCCTTACGACGCAGCAGCGGCGAGCCTTCAAAGCGTCCTTCGAAGTGAGCCCCAAGCCATGCCGGAAAGTACGGGAAGCACTCGCCAAGGAGACGGGACTTAGCGTGAGAATAGTGCAGGTGAGAGACAACAGCCATTCGCATCAATAAGTACCTATGCATTTCACCCACGGATTGATTCTTATGAGGTTATAATCAAATTATTAAACTATCGAATCATTTACAGCAATCTCTAGCAATCCGATAAAAACAGAAATACCCAGGAACCCTTATGAAAAATTTTCTTTTGAGCACGATGTTTCAGCCATTCTCTCGTTTAATTGGCAAAAAAATTTCAAAACTGTATCAGATTTCCTCAACAGCCTTTTTACAACTGCAAACATCAATTTTACAACTCCATTCTGGATCCTCCGCTATCACACCATTTGGAAAATATTCTAACGCATGTTTTAATACAATTTGGCTTACAGTAAATTTATAGAGTTCTATCAAGTAAATGAATCACTTTGAATAATATATTGGTAATATTTCTCTATCCAGTCACATTTTATAGGAAGAGGTCTTCGTGTAAAATAAAATTTGACATGATAACAATGAAAATAGTACCTAAATCAACGAAGGCTGTTTCTTCCTGAGTAATAATGAAATTACTTTTCAATAAATTTACGAATAGCCTTTAAATACTAAAAAGAGATCCACCTTCATTCAGCGTTTTCTATCACTGATGAGTATACACAGTCAACCTACATCTGCTTCATTCTACATAATATATCGGTTCTCTCTGGCCAGAATTTTTAATTATTCCATAATTATATTTCCCTCTCAAATTAACGGAAATGGATTAAGACGTGTACCATTGCCATAGTTATAAGGGTAATATGATGATACAAGATGTAATCAAAAAAGGACCGGATTGATTTTATTCTGCGCAAACCGTTCAACGGATCGAAACGACACAAAGTGCGACATATTGCGAAACATCTGACGACTAACGAGAGGAGTTGTGTTTGTTTACGTCAAGCCGTTACTTAGCAGCAGCGTTACGTGTCTTAACCTGTTCGTCGCCGCGTGCAACGGCAGCAAAAACCAACCGCGTGTGTGCGTGAAATTTTGTTTCACACTTGGAAAAAGTGCAACGCAGACGTTTGGAATGATTCATTAAGGCTTTCTTTGTTAATGAAGCTATGAGTCGAAGCAAGTGTTTTGAGAGGTGCAGTCGTTTGAAATCGGACAGAACCTCGACAGATAACGATTCGCGAACGGGGATGAAAGGAAAAGTGACACCAAGTGTCGAAACCATGGTCGGTTAAGTGATAAATAAAATAGTGTGGATATTACCATTTGTGCTTTAATCATGGATATATCATTATTCCACAAAATTAAGCCGGAAACGATTTTATACCTGATGATGGCGTTTCCACCACGATAACGTGCCGGCTCACACGCTGATGGTGACAGAGTTTTTCAACAAAACCAGAACTTTCGTGATCCCGCACCCACCCTACTCTCCAGACGTGGCTCCATTAGACTTCCTTTTGTTACCACTGTTAAAATCAACCTTGAAAGGGCACCAATTCAACTCTATTGCGGACATTGAAACTAATTGTACAGCGGACCTGAAGAGGATCCCTAAAGTGGCTTACGAGGCAGGGTTCTCGAGCTGGAAGAAACGCTGGCAATGGAGTGTCGTGAGTCAGGGCATGTACTTCGAGGGTGACAAGTTCGATTAAACAGTATCCGTAAAAATAAACAAGTTATGAAACCAGTCCGGTCTTTTTTGATCACACCTTGTATAACGGATGAAACATTTAAAAATTTCGGCGATACACAATCATTAACAACATCTTGAATGAATGAATTTTTTAATCACGTATTTTTTACATGAAAAATTAACAACAAGAGTATTGAACTAACCCAATTTTTATTCACGCATTTGTAGAAATATTCTATACTAGTTCACTCTGAGCAGAAGTTTTAATGATTCAATTATTATATTTCTCTCTCAAACTAACGGAAATGGATTGTGAACTCTGAAATTACCGTATAAGATAGCTATACGAGTTCACGGATGAAATATTTAAAAATTTCGGCATCACAAAAACATTTACAGCGTATTAAATGAATTTATTTTTTGATCACGCATTTGTGACATGAAACATTAACATCAACAGTTCTAAGGTTACTCAATTTTCATTCACGCATTAGTGCAAATCTTAAGGTAATGTTCCCTCCGAGAGTAGCTAAGATTTATGCCGACCATGCTGTTGGTGCTGACAGCCACTCTCAGCGGTGTATGCTACTGTCTGCCCGACCTCCACGCCCAGTCCCTCTCTGTCCTAGGCATCTTCCCTCCACACTGCACGCCAGCCCCCACTCAAAGCAAACGCCGCCCCTTCCCTTCGCGCCACTGCCTGATTCCCACACTCACACAATCGATGAGCTGCCATTCTCTGTGATCAACGCCACTGATTCCTCCTCCCCATGCCTCTCGTCTATAACCTCAAGCGCTCATAGTGCGGCCTGTAATGTTTGCTTTGGCCAGGTATTTCGATGATGCGTTTTATGGGTTCGGATATAACGGACGAATACGAAACAGTGGCGAAGTGTTTTGAGGGATTCCATTCCAATGCACCCAAAACTTGGAACGCTCGACCCGGAATTCATAACAATCTTTTCATCGGGATATTGGGTACTGAGGCTCACCTCACCTTGGTATAATCGGCTCTCCTCCATGCCAGCAAGAAAAAAATCAGGTTTTTGTGCAGTTTTCAATCACATTCTAATCATTTCAAATAGTTTGACAAAGAAAACGTTCCAATAAATGCTTGATTCACTAAACAAGGGCTCTTAAATTTTTATTCATTTGTTATCAAATATGTTTTGGCCATTTTGGCAAATAAAGCACTTTAGCAATTGCCATTTTACAATGATTACTATACACCAAGTATTCCCAGACTGCAAACAATTACGCAATAACTGAAAACCGTAGGTTCGGTAATAACATTAAACTACAAATTCCGGAGGAAAAAAATTGAGGAGAGTAAAATTGTATTTTTTTATTTGCAGCGTTCAAATGTGACAAAAGGACAGAAAGACACATTTGTTGCTAAGAACATTCATAATGATTTTATTCTATTGCAATTTCACGTGATGCAGAAAACTTGGCTTTGGATGTCAGAGTCCAACGTTCAATGACGAAAGAAGCATTTATAATCCTATTAAAACTATTGCGGTTCCTAATTATGATTTTCACAACACCATCATTGTAAAACGCAAGAAAATACTATAAACAGAAACGTAACTGTATAATAATAATGTAGATACTAATGGAGGCCGAATAATGAAAAGATATTTCTTTTCCCGGAAATGTGCATAAATGTTTTCAGCACAAGCAACAGCGGTTATATGTACCAAATTTGTGCGGCCAAATCTAATATTTTCGGAGTTCGTGGATACGTCTTAGTTCCCCACTCACTCACAGAAATGAATATGCACAGTAACAGACGTCACTCGCGACAACCGTCAAACGACCAAAAGCGCTACCCACCGTTCCCCTATCCTCCCATTTCTGATAACGTTGCGAAATTTTCTGCAGGACGTTTATTTTTTTCATACTCTTATCTATAATAAATGCTGAGCGAAAATACTTTCTTCAAATGTCTGCTTATACATCCCTGCACCAAATTCATAAGTTTAATTACAACCACTAGGAGTAAACGATGCTTATTAAATGCAGAATGATACTTGTATAACTCATTAGTTCAACTGTGTTTGGCGATATATGGTGCAACAGTATGCTAAATAAATGAAAAAAATTATTGCACTGTCGACTGGTTTATTAATAATAACAATGCTTTTCCACGCTTATCGTCATCGTCATGTTATATAAATTTTAATTAAAAATTAAAAAAAATGACTTGATAGTTTTATTTGACCTGATTACGACGCTAAGCGTCGAAACTCGTAGTTATCATTAATAAGCCAGTGGACAGTTCAATAAGTTTTTCATTTTATTGTATAGCTCAATACAGTTTATCTTTCTTGCATTTAAAATATTCTTAGCTGGATTTCATTCCTATGGAACTTCGTGCAAGGGTTGCTTCGATTAGAAAACATTTCGCTTGTATTCCAATCAGCTAAATTTGAAAAATCCCAGATCCGCGTAGCGATTCTAATCTCGACATTTCCTAATGGCTCCTGACCCTCGATCTCACCTTCTCTGTTCCGCCTGATTCGTGTCCATCCTCTCAAAGAGCTTCTTCGGCTTCCCCTAGCCCCCAGTCACCGCCGCTGAGTGACGCATGCAATGGATACCAACGCAAGATTGAGAATGGGGGCGAAGGGCGCCGGGAGGGAATGGAGAGGGGGAGGGGGTCTCCCCGCCTGCTGGATCACGCTATCCCTTTCAGGATTGGTCCAGGAGGCGTGGGAATCTTCCCCCTCCCTCATTCCGTCTCTCTCTCGCTCTCTCTCTCCCTCTCTACTCTCTGTGACGTTCATCGCGGACGAGGGAGGGGGTCGGCGGAGGGGAAGGGGTTGGCGGGGGATGTGTTTGTAGGCGGGGCGAGGGCATCGCGTGAGCCTCCCTACATCTTTCCCCATTCGGTTCTGGTGACGGCGCCATCTCCGCTTCGCCTTCAACAGTTATTTTCCCTTCTGTCGGAATTTTAGGATGGCGTGGCGAAATATGCTCGAGCTTGAGTCAGTTGCTTAGCATTATAGCTATACTAGATATATATATATATATTTGTATAGGTTATCGGCTACTTAATCACGGCATAGCTGCCGTTAAGTTAATCTTCTGGGGATATGACTCATTGGGCGCAAGATAGTTATCGTAAGTGAATTATGCCAAAGGAATCGATGTATTATAATTGAAATATAAAGCAATAGTTTACCGAAGGGAAACTGTTATAATTTGAAATATGCAACCTACTCACAATTTTTCTTCGGTTTTCTCGTGACAGTCCCAAGTCATAGTGACATGGTGCCATGTCACTATGACTAAATTTTTAAACTATATATGTGAAGTTTTTTTTGTTTCAGTCATAGTTACCGGACGCTGAATTCCGACTCATTTGATAAAATAATACTGTGTGGCATGGTAATAGATTGCTGCAGTACTTCATACATAACGCAATCTTAGATAGATGATAATATTTTAGGCTCAGATTTTTAGCTTAGCTTAGTGATGAACATAGAAATTAAAACCGCATGGAATGAAATATATTCAATCTCTTCTTTCAGAAGCACCCTATGCAAAGAATTTATTGAATAAGTACTACGAATTAACATTTTTATTGTTGTAGGAAAGGTGTAGTTTTTTTAATGATCAAGTTTACGGAAAATCATGAGAAAATGAGAATTTTAGCAATCTCCAAATTTTAAAAAGTCACACTTTTTCAGTGTCAACCATTCCCTATAGAAGAACTTTTTGAGATTTAAAAATTTACCAATTGATTTCGCAGTATAAATTTTCTTGCAAGTTAACAAGTTTTTACTTGTGCAACTTTATCCCAGAAAAATATATTTTTCTGTAAACTTAAGGCGTAACTTATATTCACCATAGGTACTATCTAAGACTTTATCATTTCCTAAACAACTAGATAGTCGGAAAGAATAATACTAATCGTATTTCTTGACGTTCAAGAGCCAGAATTGCAAGTGAATCCCATATAGAAATTAAAACATTAAAATTGTGATAGAAAGCATCAAGTTTCCGAAGGGCTATTTAGATACTTAATTTCGCGTAGGATCACTTCAATTGCTATTCGGGCCGTTACATAAAAATGAGACTAAAGTAAATAAATAACAAGAATGCATTTTTCAGCAATACGAAATCACCTACGCTATAAAAATAAAAATCCTAAAACAGGACACACCGAAATGAAGGATATGCCTTTTATTTAATTTATATATATTCGATATACTTCCAAATCAAGTTACGTACAGATAACAGTAATAAATAATTATAAAGAAGCATATTACCTTAGGTATTACGGACAATATTATAAATCAATACCATTTAAATACACGTTCTAGATGCCTAAAATTTACTTAAGGTAAATTGAAAAATCAGTGCGACTAGTCCACTCGTTTTCCATCCTTTCTTAAAAACCACTCGCAATGCTTGTTAATAGTTGAAGTCTATGTTAATTAAGCAAACAAATCATTTTTAATAAAAAGCGCTGTGTACAAACTTTGCTTTTTCTATGAAAAAAGGTGGAATTCAGAGGAAGACTGCTTCTCGCAATGAGTGAGTCACGATTGAGCTAAATGAAACGAGCAGAATGACTTGGAAATGGATGGGGAGGGGAGAGAATCCCCCTCCCTTCCCTATGAGCTCCCACTATCAACCCCTTTGGGGCTTGGATGGCGTAGCTGGGATGCGTAAAACCTTCAACATGCATTCGTCCGTCTGCGGCCGGACCTATTTGCGGGTCGCTCGTGGAATGTCGGGAGCTCGGTGTGAGAGCGGGCAGCAGCATAATTTCCCCTTCCACTTGGAGACGAGAGGGGTCGAAAGGTCGCCAAGGTCCGTGGTCGGAAGTGCAGGGGCCGCGTCCTGTTTATATGAGCCGTACCTTTGGGATGAACGTCGGAGGGAAAGGCGCTTGGGTTGGATTCCCGTCCGTGCCTCGCAACGGGGACATCTCATACAGCCAGCTTCTTCTGCGGCTCATTCACAACAAAAGCTTTTCTGAGGAAAATTGCGGGCAAAATTTGTTCGTTTACGGTTGTCAGAGGACGAAAATCGCATTCTCTTTCAATTTCCTCTCCGCGTTTTCCGAGAAAGCTTCCCTGCTTTTAGAAAGTGGTTTGCCTTTGTTGTTCCCAGAGAAAAATGCTATGCCGCAAGAGGAGAGTAGTTTGAATTCAAGAGATCATTACAGATGTAGATACGGCTGCATTGAAAACCTGAAATACTTTATATAAAAACCTGCGAAAACCGAAAAAAAACTATTTCAAAGCGAAAAAATTAAGGTTTTCTTAAACTCTCTCCCATTTATCTTAAGTTTAAAAAAATGCCTTGGGACAACATAATTCCGTTAGGAGTTTCCAAAAATATCTCAATGAGACATTGTAAGGGCAGTGAAAAACTATTTTTCAAAAACTTTATGATATTAATTGATAGTATTACCAGTTAGTATAGATTAGTATAACCAGTGGAAAAAAGCAATCGTCGGGATTTATAAAGATTGAAAATGTTTCCTACCACGTTTTTGCTTTAAATACCTATTTAACTGAAATCATATTCCTGTCACTCGCATATTACAAAACATCAAAAAAAGAAAAAAAATAAATGCTCAAAACACCATTTAAGGCTGGGAATGAAATAACGAATTGCCGATTAATATATTTGCGTGAGAGTAAAAACTGAAGCTAATACAACATCTTCAAAACGAAAATTATTTGATTTATTTTGGTGTCGTTTTGATGATAACGCCGAGAAATGCTCGGATATCTGCATCCATCAGTGTTCAGTTTCGAGATACAGTTCATTAAAAAAATTAAAGTTTTTATAGGGTCATCTCATATTTACTCCATGGGTCTTGGAGGATATCCCTCCTCCTTTGCTATCACAATGTAAAAAAATGACCATCGGAGCGGGGTCTCGTCACCAGGAAATGGTAGGAGGAAAGGAATGGCGGAGCGGAAAAGGAAGATGCGAGGGATTTTGCTGAGAAGGAATGGACATGGGCGAGAGGTGGATGTGGCATGTGGGACAAAGGGAGGAAGGGGCAGAAGGACAGGAGACCCTCGGACACGAATCCACGCACACAATGTCCCGTGCGGTGTGGGTGTCCCTGTTTTATTGACTGCGTCGGTCAGGGAAAGGGGGCTGGGACGGGATACGTGCGATCGCCCGAGAGAGTGTGTGTGTGCGTGCGTGCATGTGTGTGTACACTCGAAGGCGAATGTGCGTGCGAGCGGCATTCGCTCTTGGCAACGAGAGAGGGAGATAGGAAGGACACAGAGTCCGAGAGAGAGGAGGAGGAAGTGTGTTCCCACACACACAGGGTGGGTATAAAGATGGGGGGGGGGCTTCGTAGGGGAGAGAGAAATTCGCAGGAGGAAGGAGTGGGGAGGAGCATCAGGGGGGAATCTGGTTGTCTGTCTGTGTGAGGAGGAGAGGGAAGGAGTTATGCGCGTCTCCCTTGTGTCGTGTGCAAAAGGGAGAGTGGAAGGGTCAGTAGTCAGCAAAAGGCAAAGCGAAAGGGACGCAGGAGATGGCCCCGAGGGGGCACGGGGAACAAAAAGAGCAACGCGCAGCTTGTGTAGAGGTGTCTGTGGGGTGAAGAAGAAGAACGGAGAGAATCTGGAGAAAGGGAGGGAAATAAATGGAAAATAGGAATTGAACTGAGGGAGTCAACAGAAATATATAGCTGTGTGAATGCTTCCATATGGAATCGTAAATATTCTCATATGGCATTTCAAATTAAAATAAGAATACGAAGATACCGAAAGATTAGAATGTTTATGATAAGCTCAATGTGTAATAAAAAAATTTTATATTTACTAATTTATGATGCGTATCATATAAACTGATAGAAAAGTGTTATTTCCCTCGATTAAGCAATTCCCGGGACTATTAGTAAAATTTTCATAGCTCAAAGCCTGCGTGAGCAAAAACATACCACATTGATTTATAGTAGAATCAAGAGTAAAAATCTTCATCCAAATGTAATTCTAATATTTTTCGATATTTGTTTCATCAAAAAATATTTTTCGAAGGGATAGAGTACTTATTAATTCGAATTTAAAATTCCTGTTTCTCATTAGACTCAATGAAAGTAAGGACGGCCCAGTCAGGAGGCTTCAGTCATCACATTAAAATTTGAGCACCCCATTCTGGTCAATATCCCATCACCCCATCAATACATATGGTTAAGAAATCGAAAAATGCAAGACAACATTTGAAATTTTTTATAGCAAATTATTAACTTCACTAGCTTCCGTAATTTGTCTTGCCTCAATAGTAGTGACTCACTGCATCTCTACGAAGCCTTCTTCTCTTCAAGAACAGTACATTCTGACAGGAGAAAATTCAGGTGCGTACATGGCACAGACGGAAATATAAATACAAGGTGCACGGATGATAGATCAGGATGGAATACCTCTGCTAGTAAACGCAAAGCAAACGGATAAAATATCACTTAATATGACGATAGGAAAAAATGTTCTATTCAGAACAGCATTTCACTATCCAGCAGTGTCTTTCTCAATTGAATTCTAGCACTTAATTTAAGAGTCATGCGAGCAGTTTCGATACCAAAATAATATTTAAAATGAGATTCTGCCCCGACTGTACAATAAATATCAAGTGCTGAATTAAATTTTTTTATAGATTCAGTATAAAATAAGAGGTAAATCAATAGATGGAGGAGGTACCTTAAAGAGTTGAGAAACTAAGACAGAAAAGTGGTCGAGGGAAGAAAAGGGCAGAACATCTTGGGAAAATGAAAAAACACTATTTCAAAGCGAAATAAATTAATGTGATCTAAAACACCCGTACGTATGTTATCAGATCAAAAAACATAGACTTGAGACAGCATCATTCCATTCGTAGTATGCCAAAACATCTATAAAGGGAATTCTAAAAAAAGGGCAGATAAAAAACTATTTTTCAAAAATTAAATGGCGTTGTTTAAAAAATTAAAAATTAAAATTGTTCTAGTCGAGGAAACAATCGTAGGAATTTATAAAGGATTAAGAATTTATATAGTAGGATTTTTTCATCAAATATCTTTTTTATCCTGAAATATGTATTTTTTAATAGCAGAGAATTAAGATATATAGGCACCAGCGAGAAGGTTACTACGAAAGCAACGTAAAATCGACGTGCGTTGGGGATGGGGCATAGATGTGAGCGGGTGAGAAACCTTTCCTTGTGATGGAAGGGGGTGGGTTTGGGAGGTGGAAAGAGAGAGAAAACCAGGAAGTGCAGGCGGCCATGAATCCAGCCAGCCACACGTGTTTAGGTTTCCCCCAAAACATCCGAACCAATCCCTTCCGCTCCACCCCTTCCCTCCATTTATATCCTCGGACCTCCTCACACGGATTCCTTCCCCCTATTTCGAATTAGCATCCTCTCTCTCTTTCCCTCGCTCTCTCTCTCTCTCCCCCACTCCGCTTCCCTCCTCACCGCGAATACGCGCCTGAGGTGAAACATCTCTTTTCATTTGGTCTCGATGCCGCGTCATAATTTGCGGCTCCAAGATACCTCCATAAGCAGGTGTTTCATTAATATGAATACCCCTTCGACAAGAGGAAAATATGTACGCGAATATACTTTAATTGCCATGAACCGGTGAATATTAAACAGAACCAGGATTTATTTTGAAAGGAATTTTTTTTTACAGAGAGATATCATTTAAACTGCGAAAATTTTAGTAAACTGAATTCTTTATCAAGGCCCTTTTTTATCACTAGCTTTAACATTGCTAATGATTTAATTACGCGTATTAAATTAAGTATATCCTTCTAGTTTAGCAATTGAAATCATCATTTTCAGGGCATTGACGGCTGCTGATAACACGTGATATAGGTAATATTAGACAATGATTATGATTGCAAGTACTGTCTATCCCATCGATAACATTATCATTGATTCCTTCAGCAACCCTCAAATTCGAAAAAGCGTCACATTTGAATTTCTCTACCCTCACTATGAATATCAGTCATAAACTCAGTCATATTTTGTGTTTTTGAACCCTCATTGATTCCGAGGATGTATCTTAATAACAGAATGTAACAGCTTTTTAGCCAACTAAAAGTAGGATATATTTAAATATGTTTATTTCGTTGGAATTTATTTACATTTAATAATTCAATGGATTAATTGCTTTCCTTTTAAACCAAATATTCTTCACTTTAAAATTAATTTTCATTCACATTTTAGCGTATATTCTATGGAGAGAGGTAAATTAAGCATTTGACACATCCCCAATTCATTCAATTTGTAGCTATAATAAAACAAATCATATTTTTGTCAAGCACATTCACAGAGATCGGGCTGAAAAAAACATTTTATGTTAAAGCTCAATTAAAGTTTTTAAAAAATTCAATGCAATTAAGACTCATATAGAGCTGAATCAGTTTCAATCTCGCAACAACTTTTGACCACTTCCGCGCAACACTTTTTTTTATCACTGCCAAACATAGTTACCCACCTCCAGCAACTCTTTCCCCCCAAATTTCTACCTCAAGTTCCCACAGAAACAACCCCACAGCACATTAAGAAGCAACTTAATGCGTTTAAGAACCTTAATCGCTATCGAATGAGCTCGGATCCCCTTCTCTCCAGCAAAGGCCCCCACCTTAACTTATTCTTCATATCCTATTTATTATTCCACCTCACGGACGTACCTGGTCCCTCATTCCCACTTCCTTCCCCCGCCCTTCTCCCGTCCGTGTCCCAGGAGGGAATTCTCGCCCACTTCTGCCCCTATCACTTTCCCCGCCCTCTCATTTCGCAACATTCTCCCTCACTTCTCTTCTTTTCGACCTCCGTCCCCCCCCTCCCCCACCGTTACAGAGGCGCCCCCTCTCTCACAGCCGCATTCCCTCCCGAGGAGTAGACACTCCCCCAGCCTATTCCTCCTCCCCCTTCCCCCCACCGCCACCACCGCCAGAAATCCCTAAAGAGCACGCGATATAATTAAGGGAGAGACCATTAAAACCGAGGTCTGAGGGAAATCCCCCAAACCCGCACCCGGAAATATCACACTTTAAAGTACAAGGGAAGCTCCTCGTTATGAACTTGTTCTCTGCAGCTTCCTATAGACACACACATACACACATGCACGCAATACGTTGTTCGTATTCACCCCACTATCCTGCTCCATCTCCATCTTATTTTCATTCTCATTCTCTTGCAGTCTAGCTTTCTCTCGAAAGCGTACGTTCTCTCCTCCAAGTCTCCCATCCCACTGGGATGAATGCTTAGGAAAGGAGGCCCTATTTAGTGTCACCTTGCACAATTTCTTTCCCACACCCCTGACCTCTCCCATCCAACTCGCTAACGGCAAGCTTCCGCGCCGTCATTATTTTTGTCTATCGCGGCTTTCTGCCCATTGTAACACGGACGATGCTCTTCCTTTAGGAAGCAGGTGAGTTAATTGGAGGGAACAAAGGGAAAGGAGTGAGTGCCTGTTCCTTTTCCGCTCCTAACGGGTGAAGAAATCTCCTTGACTACTGCATCTTCCGACAATATTATTTCGAAATGGGTTGTCATCAAAAGACCTCTGCGGCGTAATGAGCCGGTTTCCTGCAAAGGAAATGGGCTGTTAAAGCGCCCTTAATTGGAACAGCGACAGGATACTAGCTCCTTCCCTTTAATCGTTAAGATTTTAACTTCTACAGCATTTGACTTCTACATGGTTGTATCGGCTGAAGTGGAAATTATGTTACTCATCATTAATTACGTTTTCAAGATAATTGTCAACTCCCCGGAATAATAATTACGTAAAACCACCAATTGCATGCAAAAAAATGTATAATACACGGAAAATTCTACTGGGTTTGAAGCGCCAACGAATTTCTAGGAAAACAACCTAAAACTCGTAATAAACCAATGCGTCAAAGCTCCATTCATTGTTTTCCAACCGCACAATACATGACTTAGAAATATTATAATGATTCAACATTTGGGTGATATAATATAATCTACAAAGAAGCAGTGGAGTATCCATTGGGGGAGATTGGCGACCCAATCAGGGGGTCTATAGCTCCCCCATTGGTTCGAAACACACACTAGGTATATTCGAAGTACTTGGGGGTTACTAATTTGTACAAAATTGTTTAGTTATATTTTCATACGTATTTACCTTCTTTAACGATTTGAAATACAAATTAGCTCTAAACTTAGGGCCTATTTTACACGATTCTGGTATGTTACAATCCAGTGGTAGATCCAGAGAGGGGCTGGGGGGGTTTATAGTCCCCCCTTTGGGTTTGCGTATTCAATTTATACTGGATAGAATCGTAATCCCCCCCTTGTGCCTATCCTGGATCCGCCACTGCAAACAAGTACAGTGGAACTTGGTTATAACGGCATCGGCTGTAACGTCAACTCGGGTTTAACGTCACATTTTATACAGATCACCCAAATTTGAACATTTTATGTTGTACGAAAACCCGTTGATATCGTCAACAACGCGACGAATATTGCGACGCTCGGGTATAGCGTCAAAAATTTTGCGATCTTAGGTTGCAAAAGTGGTAGTGTGATTGTATAATGTCCCTAAGTTCATAGAAGCCATGTGTAGAAACATCAAAAAGCAAAAACAGGTCACAAGCTGGACGTTGAGCTGGTGACGGGATGCAACTCTTTTGTTTAAAGAAGATCACAGATTTTTTTCGACAGTAAAGTAAGATTTTTATTAGGCTATAAAATGTTTAATTGTGAATATCATTTTTATTAACGTTTTTTATCATACATATTCCAATGTACGAGTATATTTCAATAAACAGAGTTGTATATAGCAGAAAATTTGCGTTTTTACTTTGACCTTTCACTCAGATTTAAGGCTGCTTTTTTATAACGTAACTCGGATATAACTTTAAAAATCTTCTGGTCCCTTTGATGACGTTAAAACCAAGTTCCACTGCATTAGATGAATGAATGAATTCATTGATATACTTATCTGTTTGTCATTAAAAAATACTTCTCGTCTCTTTATTAATGAAAATAGATAAAAACGCTTGTTATTCCCTTTTAAAGGTGTGGTTCCAGAACCAGAGGGCAAAAATGAAGAAGATCCAGAAGAAGGCGAGGCAAGATGGGAAGTCTAAAGAGAGCGATAATGACGATAAGAGTCTGAAAAATAAAATGAAGGAAGAAGAAAACAGTGAGTAACCATTTCGATGTTTAATTCTTAGCCTTATATGGAAAAATGAAAAAAATAACATATGTACAAATATGGAAAATATGATATAGACGGTGGCTGCATCGTATTTACACAATTGGGCCTTAAAATTACAAGGTCTTCATCAAGTTATTTTTCATTCTTATCGGATAGCTTTTTCTTTTTGAAGGAAAAAATCATACCTATTCACACTTTTATACAAAAATACCACTCAAAAATCTAGAATATGATGTAAGATCGATCACGCTACCCATTACATCCTATTGTTATTTTATTGGAATCATCAAAGAAGATTGTAAAATATGATATGTTTATTCAAAAATACCACGAAAAGTCCTGATCTGCAATAAAATCAACTGCGCATCTACTTTAAGTAAATTAATATTCCATTTGAAATGTCAAAAGCGAAGTGTCTTTTTCAATTGGGTGTAATCATGAGTCAATGAGCTGCCTAATTTAGATAATTAAAAGTGATATTGACGATCAAAAGTTATTTGTTGAAAAAATAATTTAGTATGAACACCAAAAATATTGAAGTTGTAAGGAGAAGTTAAAATTTACCAATTTTAATTTTAAAAATATTCTATGAATGTTTACTATCAGGATCGAAATTTAGAAGTTAAAAAGTAAAGTTTAACGTGAATCGTTAAAATGAAAATTATAAATCAGAGAAATTAGCTCATTATTTTGGCTTAAACAGCGCTGAGTATTTTTATAAAAATTATAACTAATCGGATAAAAAAATTTCAGTAGCACTTAAAATGTACTTCTTGTATGTGAATGTGTGGAAACAGTGTTAAAGTAGGTTAATGCGGGTAGATGCTTTGTAACTTTACGGAACTAATTTAGCGGATGGCAATGTTATGCCAGCGATCAAGAGTGTAGTACGACAAATTTATTGAGCAAATTCAGTAAAAGCGTGTGATTAATAAAATCTTAAATGCAATCCTGAGGTACTTCGATACCCGCAGTATAAAATCCGACCCGCTTTATTGGTTGAAACAAGTAACTAGTTGTCACATAAAGTCTGTAAAGTAAAGTACCTATCACGGAACACTATAAAATATAACATAGAAGATGAAAATAAAATAGGTATTTATATTTTTTAAATAATTAAGAGCTTAATTTATAAAGCGCAGAATGTTTAGAGAGAACCAAGTCAAATCCCGACAAATGGGAAAAAAAAAGTTGGCATTCCGTTTCGTAATGACTGGTTCTGCGGGAAATATTACCGCAATCGACATTGTCTCGCCCGATATGGCTCTCCATTGCCCAGGGTCTTTCACTTTGACGCCTTACGGCAGCAAGCATAGGTCAATGTGTGCACCTTCTCCCCCTGATCGCAGAAAAAAGTAGCCACCCCAGCAAACAACGCAGACCCTAATCCTTCCGCGCTATGAAACTCCTCTCGTCCTTCTTTGCAATTTCAAAATGTGGAAACCGTCGGCTTGGAACCTTAATATGGCCATCAGAACCCACCACAATCGTGAATTTTATTATCCATTAACCAAAGTAAAGGACAATGCCCGGCCATGGAGTATAAACTTCAAGAGCAGAAATCAATGCTTGGGACACCTCATACTGCCATGAGATTTTTTTCATTAATATCAGGACTATAGAGCCTTCCTTAAGTGGTGGATCATATCTGTGGAGCACAAAATAAAATCCAATGGTTCATTTGTTTTGTTTTTCCTAGGGAACTTTTCCTCAGATAATTACTGAATTTAATCATGCATTTAAAAACTTTACCTTCGAAAACTCCTGAAATATTTTCTTGCGAGGAAAAATTTTAAGCGAAAATTTAGATCCACAAATCAAAAGTATTTAACGGTTTCAAACAAAATACTTCAATGGGAACAACATTAAAATGTTTACGATCCACCAACCGCCACATTAATGCAATGACTTGATTGGCAAGTTACTCAGCGCGTGTTCACAACGTGAGTCCATAAAAGTAAAATATGACGTTCTAGCATTAAAATTAAGTCCAATGAAATACACATAACGATACCATAACATTTATCGCACTGGCACTTTGGACATATATCGCACTTAAAATACAAATATTTCGGCCAATATCATTCTTTTGGCCACACGATGTCAGCCGATTCCTTATGAAGTATACGTTTATCCCATTACTTTGAGTTCGATGGCCGAACTTCCACCTCGATAAAAGAAGTATTCCCATAATAGATTCCCGTAATACTGTAAGAATATCTGTGGAGTGATCATCGTAAGCAAAAACCCCTATGACAAAGTGAAACCGTCGTTGAAGGCGGTGGGAATACTAGAGATAATATGGATCCGCAGCAATTAGACAAAACAGGTATCCTCCGAAGTGCCACTGGACTGCCAAAAACATCTAGCGACAGCAATGGAAAGGGCCAGTGGAAACTTAATAAATTAGTACTATGCCGCTTTATTTAGAATTTATTGCACTTACTCAATTTATTATTTATCCATGAATTATAGATACATTTCAATTGAGACAAATCATTTTAATGAAACTGTTCTAGCCGTTAAGATGGAGTAGATACGGATGTTGCAAATATTTTACAGGCATAGGATACTGTAAGACTTGATGGAAAGAAGGATGTTGAGCATGCGTAGGTGAAGGAGAAAAAGAGCTGGAATTAAGGGCGAAAGGAAAAGTATTAGGCCTCACATTGAGCTCAAGAAGGATACTCAATATGAGGGAGGGAACAGGCTGAGTGATGGGCAAAATCTTGCGTGTATATCGACCTCCAATGATAGATTACTAGCAATAAATATAGTTTTGTGGGTTGATGGGGTGGCCAGAGTGTTGGCCTTAAACCTCACGAGTTCAAATCGTAGTGGCAACAGCAAGTTATCAGAGATTGTCCTATCCATGCTGGTGGGTGGGTGAGTGGTGTGGAAGGTATTTTAGGTGCAGCACTCCGTCCGTCGGATAGGACGTAACCCTTGGTGCCTTTTGTTTACAGGAAGCTACTGCAGACGCCGTATTTCTCACCACCCTTTTTTTTTGCTACCCTACCCTTTGGTACAAATGACCGAAGCTGTCGGTCACCTCTATAAACAAAATAGTTTTGCATTTAAAATCCAGCCATTTCGACAAACTGGATAGTCAATTAACGGCTACTTCCGTACAGCTGCCATTACTTCAATCCTAAAGATGGACCAAAATGATAAAGAATCATCCACAACATTTTTGTAGTCACGAAGCAAATAGCGATTTGACATTAGTCTCGTTTTCGGTGCCTTAATACTCCTAGTAATGACTATCCTAAACAATGGGTTCAAAGTGTCTTTCCCCTTTAGTTACTTTCACCACCTTAATATCTCTCTTCATACTTAACCCAAAGGTCCGCCGGCCTCATCGTTCCTCAACAACGACAGCAGCGACACGGAGGGCGGCGGCAGCGGCAGCATCTTGACGGCGGGGTCTGTGGTGGTGGCCGGTGGCCCAGGGCGGGCCGACTCGGTTGCCTTTGAGCTGCGGGAGGCGGTGGTGGGCGTGGATGGCCGGGGAGGTCCACAGGGGGGCGGAGGTGGGCCTCCACAGCAGCCCCCGCAAATCCCGCCGCCGCCCGGGGGCATGGCGCTGCCCCCGCACCCGCTGGCGCACCACCACGCGCTGCACATCCACCCGCACCTTCACCCCAACCACCATCACCACCACTTCCTGCCCCTCAAGGAAGAGATGGAGGGCGAGGGGGGGCCACCGCTCTTCTTCAAGCCCACGCCCCCCACCACGGCCGCCTCCACGCCATCCTCGCAGGAATTCGACACAGGTAGGTGTGCACCACGCCATGATGTCACGCCAGGCAAGTCCCAGAGAACATTCTCGGGACGTCATCAGGATCGCACTTGAGCGCAATTCCAAAGGTGTCCTTTCTCTACGTCTGCAATAACTACCTATTTAAAAATTGAAATTTCTATAGAGTGTGTCATATTGGCAGTTAACAGAGTGAATGTGTCATAGATGGCAATTTCCCAATACATAAAAAATTAATATTAATATGTCTATATAAGTAGCGATCACGCCATAAGTACTTATTAAATGGCCACATAATAAATATGACTTAAATATTCGTCTTGAAGACCATAGGCTTAGGTAGGTAGACTTCGGAGTAATGCGGATATAATTACGGAAACCGGTAGTCAAGTTAAATCTAAAAACACTTTCAAATAAAAACACAATGCTCAACTGACATATATCTAATCGTTAAAATTTACAAAAATTAACGATTCTACCTTGAAGGTAAATTTTATAATAGCACCATTTGTACTCGTAATAAACTAGTCACATCTGCAATGAAATAATGCTACCGATAGAATAAATTTTCTCCCCATGCAAAAAATTGAATGTTGGTGATAAGTGGGTAATCTTGGTCACTTGCGGAGCAAAAACATTTTCTCTTTCATATCCTTACGATGACGTTGCACAGTAAAAAGAGCGCTCGGACTGTTGCATATTAACCGGTAGTCAAGGCCAAAATTGAAACCACATGACTAAAGTATGACATCGATGATTTGAATGCTGGTTAATGAAAAAGCACTGAATATATTTTTTTTATTTTTATGGAACTACCTGAACAAGATTCTTAACTCAATGGAAATAAAAGGCCCACATTAAATGAAAATCAGACGCTAATCAAAGTCAAAAAGAGATTTCGATGAAATAAGCGAATCCTTGGTTTCCTCGGCTACGAAAAGAACAGTAAGGACAGTGAGGGTAAAAAGGACAGAGAACCGAAAGAATTGTCTCACAGCTGCTCTAACTTTTACGGTATGCCAGAGGCCATATACATATCCTCTTTCCTTACTCGAAGGTTAAAACCGAAAGAAAGTGATTAGAGCAGTGATATATAAGATGGAAAGAGCGATTTTCGACTTTCAGCAAGTGTGTCATCATCGGCTAACGAACGTAATCACCGGGAAAAAAATTTAAAAAAACTGATAAATCGTGTGGAAATGAAATTTTTTATAAAGTAATGTCACAGTAAGAGAGATAATTCATCAATCATCTTCCGTTATTCATTACATTATTGTACTTCTCCAACTCTTATCGCATCATAACTCGGCTTATTATATGTTAAAAAGTTTTTTAAAAATTATTAAGTTAAAAAGTTTGGCTGAGATTTCACGGTTCTGCATCACTAGCTAACTCTCTCCATTCCATTAGCTTCGGTTGCTAGAACGCCTGTGAAAATAAATTTCGACTCATCCAAAGCAGTGGTTGATGCAAATTATTGGAACATATTGCAGCGAATGATTTGTGATGGAAATTATTCCAAGTAGGTAATAATTAATTTATAAAGTTTGCGCTCAGATTCCTTACGTTTACGGTCAATTCCGTGACACTCAGTAATAATATCATGCAACGGAGCGCTTGATGAGGTTACAACAAAAAAAGGAATCTCTTCAGACATTGAATTTCACGACAAAGCTAAGAATATCCAAACAAAGGTGACAATGGTCAGACAAAAGCATCCGCAAAATCAAACTGTTCTTAAACTAAATTTCCCAATAACACTAAAAATAAACTAAGTTTCCCAGATTACTTTGACCAATAGAGTTTAAATGAGACATTTTCTGTCTGATGAGATGTTTCAAATGCATACAAGAAACAAGATAACATTCCGTCAAAGTCACTGCCAATAGAGGCTGGCTCAAGTTGCAGTTATATTTTCAGCACCCAACTTTTATTCGACTTTTTTGCTGAGAACAAATGGAGAGCAACTTCTGGTACTTAAAAAAACGAAAATTAAGGATCAATGTAATATTTTTTGAATTATATATATGTTATTATATTATATATGATTATAATATATTGTTCTCAATATCTATGGTTCACGACAAGACCGCTTTGATCAATGATATATTTCTATCGAAAAATATAAATTTCATTGGTACGAATTTTGTATATTCGTCTCATTTTTACTGAAGTGTTACCTTATAGTTGAAGTATAGAAATATTATACTTTTCCGATTGATTATTACATTACAGATTAACAGAGCGTGTTTCACTGTCTGTTCCCAACTTCAGAGAGTAAATACATTGAGGTAAAATGAAATTGTACGAAAACACTTTGATAACAAAATTGTTCAAAATATTAAAACGATACAGAAATAGTATTGCCATAGACAACATTATGCCCTGTTAAAGGGAAATACTGCAGAAAAATTACATTTGTAGACATTGATAATAAAAGTTTCGAATTTCAGGTTCAGATCAGACCCGTAATAAGCGATATAAAAGTAGGAAGGCGTTTAAGATGCTAAATTTTTATTTCATTCCTCCGTCACCACGAAAGCTTGACAATAAGGCTTGATATATTGAGTGTTTTTCTAAAAATGACAATGGACGATCACAAACACTCGTGCTCTGAATAGGAGTAACCTACCTAGCCAGGGCTCCCACCTGTGACTTTCGGTTTGGCAGGCGAGGACATTACCTTAAGTACCATCCACGTCTTTAGCACTGATTTATTTGACTTGGATGCAAATATGCTGTACAATGGAAACTTCTTTCCAGACACTGAAGATTTTTCATGATCTTTCAGAATTCCTCCCCTCTCCCCTAGAACAAGCCTTTTTAGCTAATCGTCGCTCAGAATGCTTTTACCGATGCGAACTTTAAGCGACACATACAAATAAATAATTATACTGCCCTGAGTCCATACATTCAACCACCCAACCCCAAAGTATTAAGGATGAGGTGAAATGGACACAAGGCATGACAAATAGATACACGTGTGCTCGTGTTTCAACCTCTATATGTATTTATGTGTCGCAATATGTATCGTATGCCAATCGGCAGCATAGGGTGGGGGAATTACCCCCTGCTCCCCCGAAGCGCACATATGCAGCATGTAGACGCGCGTCGATTGGGGATAAAAAATATCGAGGGGGGGGGGGACGACACGGGGGAGTGAGAGGAAAAAAAGCGGTTCAGAGCGTCGGGATTCCCGCGCACCATATCCGAGAGAGGAGGAGAGGGTCCGCCCCGGCGACTTTGATCCATCACCATTGCCAAGGACTAAAAGCCGCTGCTCTCCCTTCAGAGCACACATAGGATACGCGGCGACAACATGTACCTCCCTCTTCTACCCCATCCCCCCCCCCGTTTGCCGACAGAGCACGCTCTTCACACATCCCCATCGCTACCCCCTCGCATCCATCCTTTTCCTTCCCTCTGCCCCCATTCCTGCCAAATAACAAACGACCCGAGGGGGAGGGGGACGTTCCCACCCACGGAAGAACGCTTGTTTCATGGTGCCCCCCTCCCACCCCATTCGATCCCCCCCTCCCACCTCGCTGTTTCTCACCTACATGAGTCGACTACGTCGCCCTCCTGCACAGTCAGCCCACCTCCCCACTCCCCCCATTGGCCCGTAACACCCTCGCCTCGGATCCAGAGAAACACATCCATCTTCTCCATGCGAGACACACCACGGCCCTCCTCCTCCACCGCCGACCTCCCGATCCGCTGCCTTCCTTCTTACCCCCCCCCCTTACCATGCCTTCTCTCTCTTTATCCTGCTCTGGTATCTCTCCAGCACAGTCTCTCCTCCCTCCTCTTTCCCCTTCTCCTCCCTTCCACTGATAGTGTTTACCCGCGCATCACGATTCACTTCTATTTCAAAAGTAAAACACTCGCATATTCCTAAAACAGGGTTACCGCGAAAAAAATTAATGAACATCCAGATATATATGAATTTAACGAGAATAATAAACCCTTCTGATTGGTATTTAATGCATAATAATTTTAAAAAAGCGATGATTAACCACTAAAATGTAGCGGCGAGATGTAAGAAGAAAGGGCTAAATAATGGCAAAATTTATAATACGTATCTTTAGTTGCGGAACTAATCAATCAATGATATTTTTTTATATTGAAAAGATAACACAAGTACTTTGAACACAACTTATTGTCAACTCGCGTTCTTTTGCGATCAACTTATGGCATGAATGTCAAAGGAACCGCTTAGTCACAAAACTTATAAAACCATATTAACTTCATTTTCGGTATTTACAGTGTATGAGACGTGGGCTATTAACAATACCGCCGCAAAGAAGCATACGTAAACAATTAGCTTCTACAGTCGAAAAAGTGAAGAAGAACGCGCGAAAAGCAATAAGAACTGCGAAACTGTCGTCTTCTACATCTAGTCACGGGCAAAATATTTAATCTAAGTCCATCCTAAAGTCTCCGTAAGCACCGCTCCCCTCATCTAACGGAAAAGATGAAACATACAACAAACAAACCCACCCTCCGCCATTATCTGTACATTTTATTTTAGTTTTTATGGAGAGAACGGCATCTTCGCTTTACAAACAGCTTTATAAAATTAAATTTTACCGATTATTTGACTTTTTTAATAGTTGAAAGGTCTATTTCAATTTCCGAGGTGTAGAAAAGTAAATGAATATCGAATTTACGTATGCTCTATGAGAATAATATTTCCAAACTTATCATGTAAGGAAATTTTTCTATTGTTCCTCTTTCCATATATAGTATACCATAAAAACGAAAATCGACATTTTGGTAGCGTGGATTGGTGCAGGGGGGTGGGGATATAAATGTTTACGTATAAACAATGTTTGATGATACTTTGTTGTAGTCAAATAAACAATGATTAAAACTACGTATGACACGACCCTATGGAGCTTTGGCAGAATTTCAGACAAATGGTTAAAGTTCAGCGTTCTACCTTTTTTTCGCCGATATTACTTATAAGGGATTTACCTGTGCTCACGAATGATTGTTTCATTCCATTTGTCATTTTATTATAAAACAGAATTTTACTACACATTATTTCTGAGTCTGCGCTGAACCAGCATGCCCTAATTTTGTTACATCATCTCGTTCAATAGAAGGTAAATTATTGACTTTATGTGAATTGCAAATCATCCTCAGTTTTTGCACATAATCTACCCCGATATACAGTGGGTACACATCACACAATTGGTACCACTTTGCTCGCTCTCCCTTTTTCATACTCCAATGTCTTTTCCACCTGAATCTTCAGGCTTTTCCGGTCACTTCCTGCCTTTATTCTTTATTTATTACCATCCTAAAGCCTCCGTAAGCACCGCTCCCCTCATCTAACGGAAAAGATGAAACATACAACAAACAAACCCACCCTCCCCCATTTTCCTCATCTCTGAGTCTCTCCTTCTCCTCCCCTTCGCTGCTTACGTCTCTCCGTACGTGCAGCGGATACCAAAATCCCTCCGCCTCCCTCCCTCTACACGGCCTCCACTCCCTCCCCTCACACGTCTCCTATCGAGGCTCCTCCATTATCCCTGAAGGCATTTGCCCGTTAAAAGCGGTCGACTACGCGCTCGGAGGACGAAGCTGAAATAAAAGTCCCGCCCTGACTTTATCCGTCATTATTTTAGAACGAGCGAGCGATTCGGTCCCCGTAAAGTCGGAATGAGGAGAAGACGATCACCACCCGACCCAACGCACTTTTGCCCCAAAGGCCTTTCCCCTTCCGCCGCCCACCGCCATTTCTGAAATCCCAACAATCTCGCCCCCGCTTCGCAATTTCCTAGGCGACTCCCCCGACTCCTCGGACTTCAGTTCACCATCAAGTCGCTATTTGAGATGCTCACACTGTCACTATCCGTCCATCCCTCCCCCTCCTGACAACGCTAAAAAGGTCGGAGATGAATATGGCCGGGAGGTTGCAATAAAAGAGTGCGAACGAGGAAGGATGGGATTTACGCTCGTGGAATTTTACTCGAAAAAGAATGTTGAGCTGGTATTGGCGTGCCATCCCCGAGACTAAAATTTTTGAGTTATAGTAGCGAAAGACATTGTGCGCAAACGATTTGACCTCAGGCGTCCAGTTTCTGCGGAATGAACGTCATTTGAAAGATATAACTGAAAAAAATGCGTCGCAAGCCATTTCACAATGGTTGATGTTGATTGCATACTACAACCCTCCGTGTCCTTTCAAATTTCTCTCCATTTCACGATGAGGGAATCACAAAAATTTGTTCAATGTTTTATAAGGCTTTATCTTCTAAATTAGGGAAATACAAATTTCAAACATTGGTTGAATCACATAGAAACTACAAGTAAAAAATTCCACATTATCGAAACACATTTTATTTTATATTGAATGTAAAGCTAGCGGGCATGTTCCAAATTTAAGAATTGTGTCACTAAATCATATTCCAAAATCAAACGTCTAATTGAGAATTTTTATAAAAATTTCAAACTAGCTGCTTAGAATAAAACCAGCTCCAATTAAAAAAACCAGCTGCGCCATGTTCTCACGTTCTTTTTTTTCAAGCCATTGGTAGCGTCATTTCCAACTGATTCTCACAGTTACAATTTTATTCCATCTCCTAGAATGAAAAAGTATCAGGTTAATTCTTCAATAAAAGATTACGCCTCATATATTTGTTATGAGAATCAATAATGCTGATACATACTAACAAAGCGTGGCATAAACATTGGCTTTTCATGGTAGTTACTAAATAATCAAAAAGAACAGTTCTCCGGTAAAACGTTTCTTGAGATAGTACTGAAGTCCTACGGTAACATATTATTAATTTTACGAGAAATGTTGAATTATAGATAAAAAATAGTGGTTCACACATACCTAGTGAAGTAATTGTTACTAACTACTGAAGGTCAAATAATTATGGCTCTAACCAGTTTTAGGGATGAAAATATCAGTCTGCGCCGTAAGTGAGGCCAAACCCATTTCACGAATATGAGGGTTCGAGTTTGTAATTGGGTCAGGGGTGGTTGCCAATGATTTAGGAGTCATGGTAAGTACTTTTGCCGAAGGCGTCCTCAGAAAAATAAACCAAGCTCGCCGACGTCAGAGCTCGAGATGAAGGGAGACGATGATCTTTTAAAATGAGGAAAAGAGGCGGAACGAAGAACGTGGAACGCCCGAGTCCGCCCACTTTAATCCATCCTGGCATCAGTCACAGGAGGGGCGCCTCGATCCCTTGGTACGTCTTCAAAGACGCCACTCACGGCCGCCGCCGGCCCCGATGGCAGAATAAATGGGTCGACAAAAGTGAGACAAATGACCATCAGAAAGAAGACGATGAGGGGAGCGCCATGGCTACTCTACCCCTCTACCCTTGACGTCAGGGAAGAGGGTCTAGTGCACGCCCCTTGTCTCCGTTCTTTTTTTATGGCGTCGAAGCTGAGCGCTGGGGAGGAGCCAAAGAGAATAAGTAGAGAAGAGAACGACCGTACGATCCTTGGGCATGGCATGGAGGGAGATGGGATCTTGGAGAAGACCCTAACGCCAGAAGATTCCATAAGACGACGAAAGAATGAGCACTGGGGGCTGATGAGGAGTATAAGGACACGGGAATACCTCGGCTAGACGCCGTAAAGAGGCGGCCTTAGGTCTCCGTCTTTTTAATTCGCGGAGAAGAAGCAATGAGCAGGGTTGGAGAGAAGGGGAGAGGTGGGGAGGAAAGAAGTTGGATAATAGGCGGTGCGATTGGGCCGCTCACTAGGAGGCGTTTTTCGCAAGAGAAGGGCGAAGACGATGGGAAAGAGATGAAAAAAAATAATAAATTGGGAGGAGTTTATTTTTCTCCGGTCCTTAGAATAGCAATCCCTCCGAAAACTTCCTTGGAAACGATGTAATAGGAAACGGGAAGAGATGAGACGTTTCAAAGAGCGCTGATGGGACGGATATCATAGCCCCGGTTCCGTTCGTACATCGACTCGTTTGGGAATGGTGGAAGTGGATGAGCGAGGGAGGGAAAAAAAATGAAATGAGAGATCCGTGGAAGGAGGAGGGCGGATGAGGGCACGTTTTTTGAAGAGTTCTCGGCATCATTTAAGTTAAAAGCAGCGGCGCTGAAAAAAATAGCGATCTATCCTTCATCTCCCGTTCTCTTTATGTATATGCACCTCACCCCTCGCTCGCGATACCCCAGAGCCAAAACCCACCCACTTCTCTCATTCGCATTGAAAGTCTCCGTTTGATGATATTCAATCCCTCCTTTTCCTTCCACGAGTGGCTGTGATTTCTACAATTTCTCGGAACCGGAGGAGATTTCAAGGGAGAAAAAATGGGGGAAGGGAACGGTTGCCCGGATTCAAATATCTCAATCGGGATGAAAGGCTGTTAAAAGGTCCCTACGAAACCCCCCCCCCCCTTCCCCAAACTATTCCCCTCCGGCCATCACATTTCCTGGTGCGCTTCTCATATCTCTACTCGTTTGTCGCCCCTCCAGCCCCCCCCCCCCCCTCTTAGGTCCTTGTTCCTTATAACCCCCTCGAATCAAAAAAAAAAACCGCCGCTTCTGCTTCATTCTCTAAGGAGAAAGCGGATATTGCAAAATGAAAATTCCTTCAAACGTGCCGATGTTTCAGAAGATTATTTTTTCTTCCTCTCTCCTCATCTCTCGGCCTCTCAAGAGGGTGTGTTTTTTATTTTCTTTTAATCGCCAAGAAGTCTTTGAGGAGAGACCAGGGCGACGGAAAGAGATGAGAATAAATCGTCTTGAAATGTCCGTAGCTGTAAATTTTATGGAAATGCCGATTACTTCTTGAATAATTTTCCAAAAACCTGCAAGTGCACACGGGATGTGGTATAAGTGTAAAAATATTAGAGTTCTTTTCACTTTCTCGTTAGTTTTCAACTCTCAACATGAAAATGAACCGAAAAAAGGGAAAAATCCTGCAATCATTGCATCACTTCGATGAATAAATTTAAATATTTATAGATTTAACTTCTCTTTGATTTTGTAATCACGCACAATTTCCAAAGACAGAGTGCCGAAGCTGCTATCAGCACATATTTTCGGAGGAAGTTCTAATGTAAGAGATATTGCTACCAATGAATACTATTATCCTCAAAATGTGAGTAGACGAATTAACTCTTTACTTCTCATATCCTAATGCCGAACATTTCACCTAAGTCGAATATAAATATATGATAGAAAAATAAAAATTTTCAAAATGTGAATGCAAAAATATAAAACTGTAGAACTAATAAAATAGCAGTTTTTCCGTATTGTTACCGCAATCAAGTTTTCATCACGTATGTTCATGGATAGATGGTTTCAATTGATCAAGCATTAAAATTTATATTTTTGCATAAAATAAGAATAATTTTTTTTTAATTACAAATAAACTAAAAAACAGCAGAAAACTCATTTACATATATGTATTACCCACCATAAACCAATAGTGCTAAAGAGAATCTTTCCCGTGGCTATATGCAACCAGTACATAAAATTGAGTTGTGTGCAGTATAACCACTAGGATATTATAACGGGGTGGATGATTCAACACGCGAGCGTCGCGTCGATGATCTTAGCTTTAAATAAGAGATGTCCATGTAAAAATGACATACACACTGGTTTGATCTATCTCCAACATCATTTAATAAAATAATGTCACTACATATGCTTTCATACTGTATTATGGCTATAGAAAATTAATGACTAAACTTGTTTGTTCCTAGTTAATATCCTGTCACTATATTCCCTCCATTGTGGCAGGGCATTATTTTTACCATCTTTCTCTTTTCTCCTTGAAATGAAACGGAAGGTGGCCATGGAGACAAGATGGACACCGCATTCATCGGCTTCCCCTACTCGGCGTCACCCCTTGATCCACCAAACCACGTGTTCGTCCATCAGCCACCTTCGCTGAACCCAATCGACCGACTTTACTCCATGCAGACCTCGTACTTCTGCGGAGAAGAAGGCGCCATGGCCGACCAGTGATGCGACCGAATGAACATATTAACAAGCTAAGTGGAAGAGATGCAGGGAGTGGGTGAAAGCCAACGGTGATTTACCGTCCGTCATATGTCATCGGGAAGAGACGGAGTGGAACGGAACAGTGGGACTGCAGTGAGCCCTCAAGAACTGCGCGGATGCCGTGTGGGAACAAATATTAGAAGTGACAAAATGTAATCCTGCTTTACCATGTGTTACCTATTGAAACGAACCGAATTATGACTTTTTGAAATACTATAATTTTATATTAGACAATTACATTATTGCTATGCTGTTAAATAAATTAATGCTTTAAGAAAATGGAGAAGTTGACAAGTCATCTTTAAGAAAATGATTAATGCGCCTCTTGTTTTGAGCAAGACAGAAAGCGTGTTGGTCTCAAATGACTTTGGTTGAAGGAACGAAATGAAAAGAACTGGTTTAAAGCCAGTTAAAAAACTGTTTTTATAAAGGCGCAAAAAAGTCCTCAATCACGTGTTTCGGAGCACATTTTATACTCTTTCATTTTAAAATAAGTGGCTCCCATTCACTGACAGATTTTATACATGATTAGAATGACTGGTACTCTTCTCTTCATTTAAGTGTAGGAGGATATGGCAAATAAAAAGTTCTTTGTTACTATGGCCAGTAGAATTCATTCAATGATAATATTCAGTTAAATATTAACATCAATTTGTACTCTAGCTTCCTGCGTTTTTAATCATGCAATGGACCCATAGAATCGGAAATAAAAATGGGTGATCGATCTTCACTTATAACAAAGTTACATTAAACTGATATTTTACATAATAAATTGAATATTTCCTTTAAAATAATTTACTTATCATTCGGAAGCAATATCACAGTAATCAGAAAAGTTCAAAACCTTTGTTAAAAACAGTGTCTTTATATGAAATCCTGCATAAACTAAGATAAGATGGCGAAGAAAATTTTAGCTTGAAAAATATTTGAATCGCCTTAAAAGATTTTAAGCTGGATCTTAGGTGGAGAAGAGAAAAATTTACCTTCAAATACCATTGACAAAAGCATTATAAATTGTCCTCTTTCATATGAGAAGATCAACTTTAGTTCTTTTTATAAAATAAAAAAGAAAACTAAATTTTTACGATGATAAACTATCAATGAAATTAATTTTTGCATGACCTCGAGAACGTACCCTAAAATGGTATCCACTGTTACAAGGTCAACTTTGAAGGTGAAAAATAAGTAAGCAAAAATACAAATAGTATTCATATCACAAAATCAAGAGTCCAACTTTATACGGAAAATAATTTTACGAGTCATTCTCAGTTCAAATATTTCTTTTATCCAGAGCGCTCCTTCGAAATGCCTTAACTTCATTCCCGTCCAAGCCATTTCCTTCCTCATTCTATCATTTCCTTTATCACTCACCCTAATGCTGCCTCCCTCTTTTTTCTCTCGAGCGGAGACACAAGTATCAAGCTTCCTCATGATTCCTATTCTATCCCACCCCCGACCCCTGTCGCTACGAACTCCTGCCCCCTCCTTCACTCTCACCCCGTAGCGCTCAAGGCCCTTCACTCCCCCCTTCCGCCACCCTAGCGACCAACCAAACGCATCTCCGGCAAAACCCCCTCTCCGCTACCCCCTCCCCCAAAATGCTTCCACTTAGAGACAGACTCTCCTCCCTCCGCTGCCCCTTGAACAACGGCGCTTTCCAAACCCCGCCTGCCGTATTTCGCTCCGAAGGCCGACAAAGAAGAGGGTCGACGGGAGGGCGAGGGGATAGGATCGGTGGGTTGGATCAAGGGAAGATGGCGGGAAGCGGCGGCGGAAGACACGCTGGCGTGTTGCTACACGGTAGAAATGTTTGAAGAAGAGCAAGAAACTCACATGCAGCTCAAGGCGAGCGCGTCGTGGAATGCGAAAGGATGTAAGTAAAGGGTGAAATGGATGAAAAGAATACAGCGATCTATTAATATCCATGGGTATAATTTCCCTAAAGTAAGAAACAATTGGTAAAGACACTATCAGAAATAACGATAAAGTTTACGATAACCATTGCGATTTGGATATTTTAATTATTTAAAATTAATTTTCCTCGAATTTAAAAAAAAATTGAATTTTTCTGATTAGAATTAGCCACCAAATTAAAACGGTGACAGGTTTTTGGGGGATAAAATGGGCAATTCCGTATGAATTTACATCTCCATGTTCATGTAGACAAAGGATAGTGTTTATTTTTAAATCCCTGATTTGTCCATTTTTAAATGTTCCCGAGAGAGAAAAGGTGCAATTTGTCATATTTTCATGTGAGGTAAAAAAATTAAACTTTTTATCGTGTTGCATTGCTGGTTATGAATTTAACAGCCTAAAGCATGAATAATTTGATAAAATTAACTCCTTGTAATCATTTATTATTATGTATGAAAATATTACAATTATTACAGCGAAAATGCTTTCCTATTGATAGTGTTCAGCGAAAAAAAATAAATACAGGTTACAATCATATTCAATGAGAAAAGAATTGCTCTTTTCACCGACTTTGTACTCATAACATTATCTCCGTTTACTGATAGAAATTTTTAGGTGCCTATGAAATTTCTGTTGGTCATTACTTGCCCTGTTACTATCCTCATTCTTACTTAGATTAGAGAGACCCTCATGTTAAGGTGTAAACTACGTGAGCTCCTTATGTCGTATTTCCGGGTTAGGAAGTGGAGAGATAAATAAAGCTGTATAAAAAAGTAGCAGCGTATATCGTATAAAAAATGAAGAAGATGACGCGAAGAGACCTCGCTCTGGTGGATCGAAGGAACTGTAGGGGTGCGCGGAGTTTCTGAGATGAAAGAGGGGGAGTTAAACAGCGGTGAATGGGGGAGGAAGAAGAAAAAACAGAAGGGAGAAGATACGTTGGGGAAGAGGGAGTGGAGGGGGCATGCTTGAGAGGGAGGTTCGCTGGGGACAGGGTAGTGTGGAAAGAAAAAGGAAAGGTTTTTGAGGGCAAAGAAGGCCGTGGAGTTGGAAAGGAGGCTATATAAGCCCGTCAGGAAGAAAATGGGCGAGGAATTTTCCAAAGGGAAGGGGGTAGGGGGTGTGAAAGAACCAATCGGGCGAGGAGGTTTTTTTTTTAAGAAAGTACGAAGGGCGAGCCTCGGAGGATGAAAGATGAAGGGTATAAAAATGGTGGAAGACCTGCCAAAAGTGAAACTGAGGAAAACGAATTATTCAGAATAATCACGGACAAACTTTATTATACTGCACGAAGGGTTCTCGGGATCGCCGCCGGGTTAGGAACTGCATTACTGCTGACGTGTCGATGCTCAACTTGGCCAAGTCGGCCGAATCGGACATCGAAGTGTCGCGTCGGCAGTAATGCAATTCCTGACCCGGTGGCGATCCCGAGAACTCATCACGCAACTATTCACCGGGAAAGCGTCAAATCTTTCTTCAACTTTTATTATAGTCACTTTCAGGCGCGATTTCAACGATAAATAATTTGAAATGGTTTTTGAAAGATAAACAACTGCACAAAACCTGCCAGCCCCGCAAGATTCCAACTTAAGCAAAAAAATTATGAGAGAATTTGAGCGAATGAAAGCTATGGCATGTATGACTGCTATAACACTTATTTCCAAACTAACAGCACACGATTAATTCCAGCAGTATCCCCGCTATAATCGAGATCACATTTATAAAGACGCTGTAGGAACATATTAAGCTCCATTCTCAGGAACAAAATCTATGTACTCCGACATTTACCGATTCAACAATATATTCCCATGACTTAAATTTTTTTTCATAAATGTTTTTCATTTACGTAATACTATAATTGATTATTCCTTCCCAATAAGAATAAAACATTGTGAAAGGGCTTAGAAAATAACACTAAATTCATTCATTCACTTCACATAAATTAAGCTTAAGTGTAAAGAGGATAATAGTATTTATCTCATTTGAGGTCAAGTAAAGGCAAAAGTTGACGTATTCATAACCATTCGAGATAAATTTACCTTATATTGATCAAAAAGATAAAAATTAAATGGCAATGAATTATTTTATTTGCCTTGAATAAATATAAAAGCATTCATCAAGATCTACTTTTAATATTTACACTTCCTACTTTTTAGGCACTACTTTATTAAATGCTGAAGTCATGAGATAGGCATCTTCGTAGCATACATATTTGAATAAAAAACTTTTAATGAAGCTTAAGAAAGAGAACAAGAGGATTATGAGCAACATGAGATATGAGGAACAGGAGGATTATGAGCAACAACATGAGGAACATGAGATAAAAGCATAAATATGGTTGGAAGAAATAAGATGAGGTAATCCATACGAAGAAAATGTCGGACGTAGGGAAAGAAAGTACAAAGGGAATGATGAGTCAAAGAGACAACAGTGAGGGAAGAGGAGAAAAAATACAGGGAAGAACGAAGATTAAGGGAGTACGGATGTGGAGAGGAAGGAGGAAAGAGTGAAGGCTTGGGCACAGCCAGTCGGAGGAGAGAATCTTGCGTCTGCAGGGAGAGTTGCGGCGGGGCCCGGGAGGAGGAGGAGGAAAATGTAAGGAGGGAGTGCGGAGGCAAAGGCAAGGCGAGAGGCGGAAAAAAAAGATGGTGCGTGGGGTGGGATCGAAGGTTGTTTCCTGCTGCGTCTTCGCAAAATCAGCCCCTCCTCCCACCCCGCCCCTTCCGCGAGGCAGCGTCTTCCTCGACCCCTCCCCCTGGCCCCATTCCACCCTCCCAAGCACCCTCACCCCGCATCCCCTTCCCTCGATCCCGCCATCCTTTACGTCCTCCCTTTTTTATATCCCCGGTCCAAGGGTTCTTCTTCTTCCCTCACATCCTTCCTATATCAGCCGAAACCTCTGCTTCGTCTTGAAGGAATTGAGCACTGAAGAAGGATGGGGAATGCGGGATAGGCGTTTCCCCAGCATAAAAAACTACGTAAATCTACCGAGCGCTTCGCAATTTCCTTTACGCCACAGTAATCTCGTCTTTATTTTGAGGGTCCGGATGGCTGGAATTCACAACGTGAATAAATGCACGGTAAATAAAGTTGTAGACTACATGTAATCTTATCTTGATCTCAATAGTCTCAGAAACTTTTCAAGAAGCCCTTGCGTGTCTATGAAGTGTAATCCACAAATGAACCATAGTGCTATATTACATTTTTAACCAGCGCTATCCCCGAAATCGATATCTATATTTAAAAAATTATGTAAAGTAAACTACATCAAAATTCCAGCCGTTTCAAGTAAAGTTAAACAAACTAATACTTACTACTCAAAAGAAAATTATTATGACAAAATCTTGTGATAAAATATATACATGATATTATTAGCGCAATTACTCAACATTTCAACAACATAAATGTGCTAGCTAACAAAGGTAAGTTACATTTCCATCTAATGAAAGTGTCAAATTACTCGTCCACTCGATTCAATGGGAACGCAGTTTAAACTTAAATAACTCTCATTATAAGAACCTAATATTCTCCATAATTTATCGGTCACCACATAATTATTCGAAAGGAATCAACAATTTTACGACATAAAACATTCATGAATATCCTTGTTTAGCCATTAGCAGCAGAAAAGAAGCACCACGAAGGGATCTTTAAAAAATCGTTTCTTCACAATTCGCAAAAATATCGATCAGTAGGGTTAACATCGGCTCAAAAAGTCATTTCCACACGTGCGGTGCGTCTTTGTACGCGTATTTATTCCACGTGGAACACTTCCCGCTGCCGTCGTCATCTTCCACTCTTGCTAAACGCCCTCGAGTTAATAACCAGACAGTCGACTTCTCCTCGCTCAAAACACGTTGATAACACCACACAGCAATCAACTTCCCGGAATTCTTCCCTTCCGCGAGGGAAAACCTCGATGCGTTGCAAGAAAAGGCCAGGGTGAAACCCGGAACACGTCTCAGGGGTAGCGAGGAGGACGTATAAGGAAAGAGGGAAGAAGGAGAAGATAGGGGAATGCGAGAAAGGAACGGATGTGTATCGGAGGGACCCGGATGAATGGGCGACAGGCGGCAGAGAAAGACAGGGGTGTGAAGGGAGCAAATACACTTACAAGGAAAGGTTGTTTCCTCTGCGTTGAAATGGAAGGGTGAGGGAGAGGAACAAGATTCTAATGCCGCTCTGGATTTAAAGGTCGCGATGGAAGGCAGGGAGAAAATAGCGACGATGAAGTGAGAAAGTACGGATGTCGCGGGAGAGAAACCGTCGCAGATTCAAGTTCACGGCGCAAGAACTTATCACACGAGTGTTCGCGTATCCAGCCGTATTCAACGTCTGACAAAAAGAAAGAGCTTTCAGCCATATTGCGTCAAGTCTATCAAGATACTTGATGTTGGCATAGGCGGGTAAAGAAGTACATTACATTGGAGTTAAAAGAAGCATTTTCTATCTCCGTTACTGATGTAAATATTGATAAAATTAACTACTTGTAGCTTTCTTTAGCTCATATTCTGAGAGTTGCCTGAATGCGCTTGTAAAATTTCTGGGATTAATGATGGTGCAATAAAATATTATAGCGCTATCCATAACTCATATACGTATGATAAGACCCATGAAAAAATATTATAATATTTCTCCACCAAAAGTATGGGTACTACATATTTCCCGTATTATTAACATATTTGCTGTCTTACTAATGATTAACTTTAGCCACATATACTAAATAATACATCGAAGAACTTTTATTACAGTAAAGGCAGGTTTTATGTTGACAACTCCCATTTTTTGCCGTCACTCTTAAGTGTCTCAAACTTAACATTCTGTTCAAAGTAGTATTTTTTCTTATACATCACCTTAGTATCTCTATTTATTAAATATATAAGTTAACGTGGCTAAAATTGGTTATAAACTTTAAAACATTTCAAGTGTTGTAGTGTCAGCCTATCTTTTCCATTTCCGAAAATCTAAATATTAACCCTCCCTTCTTCACATCAAAAAATTCCCATTTTCAAACAAACCATAAGTAATCCAGCATATTAAAACAAAATCGAAAAAATCACATCAATAAAAAATAATCGAACGTTAGACATACAATGTAATGTATGTTTATTGCATACCCTTAATAAACTTTTACTTCACAAGGAGTAACAACTTGATGCATAATTTAACAGCCGATGAGATTCTTAATATTATTAATATGAATTCTCAAGGGTGAAATTTCATGAAAACTTGTATGGTGATTGGTAATTTCACAAATATTTCGGAAACAGAAAAATATAATAAGACTAGAATCATCGTGATTGTTTAAATATAAGAACTTTAATGGAAGGGAAATTGGCGTTTGAACGAGCTTCATAGGAAAAAAAAACAGGCAGCAAGCAAATAACTTCAAAAGGCTTCCGCGCATGACGGCTGAGTTATAAGGACACTTCACAGAACAAGACGGATATAAGGGGAGCGTGGGTGCTTGGGAGGAGATCTGAAAACAAGGATATGTGTGGGGAGGAATGACTGCTACGGGATGCGAGGAGGAAGCGTGAAGACACTGGAAACGATTTCTTATGCTTTTTCGACACTCGAGATCGCATGAGGGGCGTCTCACGCGCTGTTCTAATGTTGTAGAACTTCCGGGAGGGAGAGAGGAAGCTGGGCGTTTCGCGACGAGGGGTGCGGCGTGGTGGGGTCGCGAAAGATGCGGAGAATCGCGGCGAAAGGCGCGGGGGTGGGGAGGAAAGCGTTTGAGGTGCGGCTCTCGGGAGTTTTTCTCTCCACGTCTAAATACTTCGGCGGTCGCGAAGAAGGATACGAAAGATTCCACAGATAAAGAGTGAAAAGTAAAGACAGAATATCAAAAGAAAGAGAACGGAAAGCTGTTTTTGAACAGGACTCTTCACATTTAGTATCGTTTGAACCAGCCGTCATCGGCGAGTTAACTTGATGGAATCACGACGACATTATGACATACACGTTGCTGCATTCCTTAAATATTTTTCAGACACTCTACAAAATCCTTCAGTGCACTTTTTGTGCAACAAAAACATGTTTTTACCGTCATGTACTGAGTATAGTATACCTGACTGCAGCAATAATATTTAAAAGTCAAACTGTCTTGAATTGATACTTAAACCCTACTTCTCATTTTACTCACGAGTAAAATACAATTTAGACTGCGACCTTTGCAGCTGATCATGGTATTAGTATGCTTCAAAAAACCTAAACATGAAGTGGAGGCGAGGAAATCGAACGTTTAATACAATGCCGTACAGTCAAACGTGACATTACTGGGCTGCATTTGCGGAAGTTTCGCATTTCCATCCATTTTAAACTAGTGAATAGTGTGAGTATTTAACATTGTTTCAGTGTTGAAACGACCTTGATTTTCAGTTCAAGTCATTGAAGAAGAGAACGAAAATGGGTGAATAAAGAGAGATAAAAAGAAATAAATACAAAGGAGAATTCCATAGCTTTTGGTTTGAATCCTTGATGAAGAGAATACAATATTTAATACCTGTCCATGAAATCTGACAAAGGAAAACGGAAACATCAGGTCAAATAAATATATAAAAACAATATGGACGCAAACACACAAAGTTTGAGCTGAAGAAAACAACCAATCGCGTTAGATATTTTTTTAATTTGATAAGTTAAATACTATCTGAGGCCTCATAAAACTATTTTACACCACTCCGCTAAAGCAATACCAAAAACATCACTCGTTACCGCACACGATCACTCTGCAATAAAAATAGTGACATACATAAAAATCACGAAAGCATGAAATAACTGTTGCTTCTGTACATAAATATCTAAATCATATGAAATAAATTAAGATTACTTGGTACAATTACTCATTTATTGTGACGCATTTAAAAAAAATTTATATTATATAAATGATTGGGCAAATTAACTATAAGACTACGATACGAAAAGTAACAAGGAATACAGGAGGACACATAAAAATTTATTTTAATTTCTTCATTCGGCTTCAACATATTATTAATTGGATATCGGCAAAATGTTTATTAAAATGTTTCTATTGAAACCTATTCGTTGATCAAAACGGCAGCATTGCTTGCTGCAAATCATTAGCTCTAGAAATTCCTGACGTCAAGCAAAGCCCGATACCTTCTGAAAATGCTATGAGTTATATTAGAAGAGCTTAGAATATAGTTCAAAGTTATCCCCGTATTTATAGCTATGTACATTGAACTCTTATGATCTGGTTGACTTATTGGGTCATTATATGATAATCAATGACAACTCGTTCAACAAACAAAGTATTAGGGAATTTAAAGCACATTGAACTAAAGAAAGTGGAATGCTTAATAAAACTACCGATACTCTTTTTTGTTTCATATTCGTTTGGCCACATCAATAGTAACTGCTCAGCTTTGATCATTTGCTTGAATGCACGCGGGTCACGAAAAAAAATAATTTGCGATAAAAATGGAGATATTTTCCTAAAACAAAAAAGATGCTCAGTTATGTTAGCCATTTATTAATCTCTCAATTCATTCTAAATATTTACCCGTGAAACGATCTCAAGTTTTCACTTGCATAACTTGTCCAAATAAAGGATAATGATAAATTCTTCTTTCTTCTGGCTAGCAATCTATTCATCGAATTCGGAGAGGGGGGGATGCAAGATTGGATATTCTATCTAATATAAATATCAAAATAATATTAAAATTGGAAATATTTAGGAGATGAGATTTAGACTAGACCGAGGAGACTTAGCAGGAAATACACTTAGGACTCATACTAACCACATTGTTAATACATATACCTACTGCGATTAGGTATATTATTACATGCCAATGTAAGTGTAGGAAAACTGTTGATAAATTATTTTGATCACGCTATCATTTCCAAGTAAATGAGTTCACTGAATAGCACACAACTTACAATGGTAAGGTTTGTCGTATCAAATATAATCCCGAAAACCTATTCGTTCTAATTACCTTCACCCTCTTGTATATTATTACAAAAATAAACAGCTTAAAAAATATGTTCCACATTCCTATTGATTATTTGTGGAATAGAAAACCAAAGTAGAACACAATAGAGAGAGGACACAATGAAATATCTCAAATAAATCACCAACGCTAAGAATAAAAGTAATTTAAAGCATTTTTAAATAACATGTCATCGGCCCCTAATTCCTCAAATTGCTCTTTCAGTCAGCCCAGCTCCTTTATTCTCTATCCGTAAAATATTCAATCACAATGGTGATTAAATCTGATTTAAATGAGCAACATATTCTCCTTTTCACAACCAAGGAATGCCACATACAATACGAAACAAATAGCATTCGTGGTAACTCATCCGTATAACCGTAGCGATGCCCTATTAAATGACTGCTATCATTTTATCAGAAATTTTACGACACGCATGCTTTCAATACAAGCCAGTTGTTGTTTGCGTAGCCAAAACTTTCATCTCTAACGTCTGGACCCCTAAAAATTTCCACGAACTCCCTTTCACCGCTGGAAATCAACGGGCTCGCTTAGAAAAATTCCTTAGTCACCCAACAAACTCCCTCTTTGCCTCCTCCATGAAACAGCCGCCACCTTGCTCCCCGCACGCCAACCATCCCCAAAAGCCATCCATTCCAACCTGCAACTCAGCCATTCTTTCCACGCTCCCACGAATTCCCCATCCCCCATGTGCCTACACCCTCCACCTATTCCTTTACACGCTCCCTTTACTCCTCACAGATTCGCGAAAAGCAACGGGTCGTAACCACGGGCCCTTGGCTGAAGGTAGAACGGGGTAAACAAAAGAGGAACGAAGCAGGCGAACCGTAAACTCCGCGCTCTCTCTCTCTCTCTGCATATACACACACATACAGACACACTCACGACTCATCCGTGCCAAGCAAAAGGGAGACGGCGGCGGTGGAGCCGGCAGGGGCTCGGGAATTAGAGGAAGGCGAAGATGGTAGGGCGTTTCACTGGGCTAGGGCGTACAGGGGAGAGGATTCTGTCTCCCTTTCTGCTGTGCTGTAGCTGCAGGAGGAGTGGGAAGGGGGCTTTCGGGTGGGGAGGGGGTTGGGCGGGATAGAGATAGAGAGTGGAAAGGGAAGTGGCGGGTAGTGCTGATGTCGAGGAAGGTACGCGAGAGAGAAGCAGAGCAGGACAGGTTAGGGGGCGGGGTTGCAGGGTTGTAGAGGTGGGGGGTGGGATGGGTGGTAGTTTGGGGATGGCAAAAGGGATGACCCGCGTGTGTATGTGTGTCCCACCCCTCTCCTTGGCTCGCTCTTTCCGCCCTCCTAAGCAAAGGTGGAATCGCGGGCGCCACGCCTCCTACACCGCTCCCCTCGCCGCCACCTCCCTCAAAAAGTTACCACTCGCCACCCATTTCCACCTTTAGCTTCCCTCTATCTCCCGCACATACACAAACCTCCTTCATCCTCACTCCCTCATTCGGCTTTTTTCTAACCATCCAAACAAGGTCCCCTACTTCTGCTCAACCTGGCCACCCGTTGAGGGATCCAACGTACAAGGAAGTGAAAGTGGTGATACGCTCCGAGGAATCTACGGAGGAGGAGGTAAATGATTTAAGATTTTTCCGGTGAATTGAATGCAAAAATTTACTCGAATTACGTGCCAGGTGATGTTTTCGATACCGAAGGATGAGTTGTCAATCATCTTCTAAGCATGTTTTCAATGTTGTGTCAGATGCCACTGTTGTGTGCGTATGAATTCGGACACAGCAGTGATAATATGTCCAAATGGTGATACATAATTCGCCTATTAAAAGTCGATGTCGAAAATATCACTGTGCGAAGCTCAAGAAGAAGATATTTTCCTAACTGACTCTTTTGAAGTACGCTAATGATTGCGAAAAAAATATCCTTCGGTGGAAAGAAATCATTTTGTTATTCAACAATATTTGGCTGTAAGCAAGACTTGTTTATACAAAAGAATAAAAAGTTCTTTTAGCATAATTAGTACACCTGATCCCAAGGGATTTTAAATAGTAGACTGCATCCACCATTTCCCTCGTACACACAAACCACTCTTTTTCCATCATCCAGGCTTTTCTAACCACCCAAACATTATAAACAGCCAAAAATCGCCCTTTTCTGTTAGCGAACCATTGCGGGACCCAACCATCTTGTGAAAGTGAAAAGAGGTATCATGAAAGATAAGGAAAGTTTTTATATATGAGCTGACTCTTTTTAGTGAAAAAGTAAGTTTTATTGAGTGATGTGATTAATGAAGTTATCTTGAAATATTTTACTTTAGCCTTTCCTCTGAATACCTCAAGGAAATTCAAATTATGAAACCGTGCCAGCCAGCTCCCGCAATAACAAAATTTTCCTCATTTCTAAACAACATCTTTGTCTAACTGCCGCAAAACAGCCTTCATTGTAGTCCATCCACAAGTATTTCCTAATTTTCCTTTCCGTTCACGAAAAGGAATTCAGTAAGCTCATCGAGTCAACGAGAGTGGTGATAACAGTTGAGGAAGAATATCCCTCCCTCCCTAAATTCGCCACTAGCATCAAAATAGCCGGATTTCTCCTTACTTATGATATTCTGCAGGAAGAAAATATTTGGTTGGTGCGTCGGTATGGATAATTTTGATATCATAGTGATATTTTTCCAGATATTCAATGATTAAAAGCTATTGAATGGGGCAAAGAGAAAGTGGCAGCCATCAATTCCGTTCAATCGGAACTGAAGTCTTCGTTAGGAGAATGCCACGAATTATAATTCAAAAATCAGCACTGATCACTATTAAATTAAAATGGGCATTATAAATCTCCGTATTATTGCGGTAAATTCTATTTATTTTGTGGTTTAAGAATTCAAAAAATCACCACCTAAATTTATGGTTGGCCTTAAATTTCGTAGGCTTCATCAAAGTCCGTTCTCAAAGAGGAATTCAACCAGTTTGTGAAGGATGTAGAAATGACGATTGTTTCCGAAGTGGAGCATTTTTTCTCCTCTCAATACCTAAAACTCAGCAACGACATAGCAACCCTGGCTTCTTCCACCGCTGACTCTGGTACTACAGCATGAGAGATAATAGAGCATTTTACTTCATCCAATCCACCAAAAAAGACTAAATGATTACGCAAATTTTACACACATATTCGATTTTCTAAAGTCATTACTGCATGATATTACGTTTTCTGCCTCCAGATGCAACTACAGCAAAAATGAAAATAGTAAAATTATTTCTTCTATGTATGTGCCACGTTGTTCTTCGACATTTTTAATTAGAGAAGCGAGTTCTATCTTTATTTTTTATAATTTCCTTCTGCAACAAGCATGAATGTTTTGTGGAACTATTACAACACTAAAAAACGTCATTGGTAAGTGAAGAAGTTTCCAAACAAAGAACCTCACAATAAAATATCTAACGATTGATGAAACAGTTTTTGTGATATAATTGTCTATGGAGTAACTTATAAGTTTTGCTACCACTCGCAAATGTTTCGGTTGATTGATACTTCAAGTCATATTCTCGACAGAAATTTGAGAAAAAGTTATCAAATTATAAGCCATCAAAAGTATTATCGTTAAAAAGTTGGGGGATTTAAAAACATGAGTCTAATTTTTAAGCTGTTGATTGTAATTATTGAAACTATTTAGCTCAAAAGTGGAAGTTTTGTGAGATATTTCGTAATAAATGTACTTGATATATATCACTGAAAGGTACACAGGTTCATATTTATACTAGTTACCTAGAAAATATATAAAGTAACTTCTATTTCTTCTCCGCAGAAGAGTCAGACCCTGCCTTTTATCTTCGACTTTTACTACTGCCATCCCCAATACGTTATCACAGCGGTTTGAAGCAAGAAATTGATTACTATTTTCGAGCTGTTAATATATCTGGGGGATGATTTCACTTGATTTGCAGCCATGAAAAAAAAAGTTCGAAAGTTATCAGAAGAGGCAATAATTTTTAGCCCACAAAGAACGAACGACCGGCGAACGAATGCCTCACCCCGCCAAGACTTGCGCAGCATCCAGCGTTCCGCATATCTCAAATATTCGATCGAACGGCTTGTATGGAGTAAAAAATGTCGCGAATTTCAGCGGGGAAGGGAGGAAGAGAGGGAAATAATAAAAAAAGGAACAAAATCGACGATAAAAACAGCGCGCGCCTGGGAAAGAGCGGCGCAAGGGAGGATCCGTATATAGAAAAAGGGTATCGGATGGGGAATATGGATGTTGGGGGGCGCCCATCCACATCCCTGGCCTCCTGCCGAATTCCCGACAACCCTTTGCAACGCTCCCAACCCTTTCCCACTCCCATGCTCCATCCCAGCCTCCTAAACTCCATGCTCCCCGCAGTAAGCACCACATATTCTCTCTTCTTCTCCCTCCCAACACGCTTCGTACATGATTCAATCCTCTACCTTGTTTCCCCCATCTCTCCCCCTTTCTCTTTCTCTCTCACTCTCAAATGTTTACGTACTCCTTTATTTGACGCCTTCATTCATATTTTCATTTCCATGCATTACATGCTCCGGCCTCGCTCAACACCAAACTCGCCCTCTTGAAATAAAAAATTGTTCTAATCTCTCACTCACTCGTCCTTCGACTTGCTCGCAGCGTGCCTCACTCGTTTCTACCAAACGAGGGCGTCGTTCCAGTTCCATCCTTCGTAGATATCAAAACTTTTTCCTCACTCACTCAGAAGCACAAGCGCGCATTGTATCTTGGAGCACTTGAGATTGTAGAACGATAGTGTATCTCAAAGAGCTCGATGCGCTGATATGATTTTAGGGTCGCGGCCATAAAATCTTGCTAAAAGTAATTATAGATTATACGTAATTTGTAAGCTTTCCACAAAAGTTACGCGACATACTTGAAGATGCATCATAGAAAAAGCCTGAATTATCGAAGCATGAGGCTTCAATATTATTTGCTCTTATGCACGCCACTTTTCAATCAAAATCAATTTTCCCAAGGTATTTTCCATAGGAAAAAAATAAAAAATCATTTGAAACAAAACTGCAAGGAAGCTGCTCGTTTGGTGATACGTTATAGTGTTAGCATGATGATTAAATCAAAACTTGAAGCTCGTATGCGCTCGAAGGGCGCCATATTAGCAATGAAAAACACTTAAGAAGTAACGAAGTGTTTTCATTGCTAATTCGGCATGATGTCTTCTAATTTGCGACGATATATTATTTCATGGTTTCATAAAGTTACCGAATAGACGGATACACCATACTGAAATATCTGACGAGAAAAACTAAAATGCTACATTTACCCTCATAATTCTGACAATATATTAAAATACATAGTATATCGATGGCAAGTTCTAACAACACATATCTTAAATTCGGCCGGTTTGAAACAGGTATCTTATGCAAAGTGTAATAACATTAAAAAATAAAATAGAAGCAAAAAAAACTATTTATTTGCAAACGAACGCTTCTTTTTCAGTTTTATGAACTTTTGGTTTTTGATTTTAGTGTACAAGTAAAACAATGATCGTTTTTTTTGCTCTCCTGAAAATTTGCTATTTTTAAGATAAGTGTTGTTAGAGCCTGGCCATCGATATATTATATGATAAATAAATTTCAATGGCCCTCAATTAATAAAGCAATGAGTACTTGATTCAAATAATGTTGTTAGCACTACAACTCGGGAGGTATGCTTTTCATTTCCCTACCTTCCCTATTTTAAAATTCCGTCTCTCCTTTCTTGGACGCAATTCGGTCGTATTTTTTTTATTTTTGGCATTCGAATGTCTCGAGATTTTTCATCTGCTGGGGATATATCCGTCTTATGAGAAAGAGAGACAGTTCAGTGTGGAGTATGCCTTTGGCTAGGCAGTCAGCCGTTGGCCTCGGGCGAGTGCTTCGCCGGCATCGCAACGAAAGCACGGTAATCGCCCATGACCTCGTCTGCCTTTTAATCCCAATATGATTTTTGCTCTCGGCATTATCTTTCTTCCCGGTTTCCTTTATTTTGTATCTAGCATGTGTAGACTTGCGTGCCTTTTTATTTTCCGGTGTGGCAGTGAGCGCCCCGAGTGAGTACAAATGTATTAAAGCCATTGTGCATTAGTATATTGTCCACATCGTCCATCGCCACGAAAGGGACATTAGACGCCCAAAAATATCATCCACAACGGTTACCCCAATATTGTAGGTGTCATCAAAGTAAAATATCATAGACCTGCGTACGTAACGCTAAATAAGCCATACAATCATCCTGATCTACACCGCTTAATCATTTAACAATATTAGGTAGAAGCAGCTATTTTTTCACGATAATGCATTTATTTTCATTTAAAATCCCTATTTACCTGATGTTTTTCAAACTTTGCATATCTTCCCATCAACTTGATGTTTGATGATCGTCATCAAAAGATCAGCGAGTCTCATGATGTGTTTATTACGTTACCTCCTCTTCATTTCGGGATTATCACAAGACCTCTCTTTCTCATTCTTAGAACTTTTTAATAAGGCACTCACACTTTCGGTCCATTTGAAATTTTGAAATTCATCGTTTTTAGGGCAACACCGAATTTGGGATGCGTACACCTTTTATTTCTCTGTTGCAGTTATCACCTCACTGAATTAGAGAGGCATATTCCAGATGTAGTTTTTCATGAATCGTATTTTTTATTCTATTTTTCTATATCCAGCAGCCAGTAAATTCTTCTCTCTGTAGAATGCCCCCTTCAACTGGACTTTTCTACTAACGATTCCCTTCTCACTAGTTAATAGGCTTGCCATTTAACCCTCTATAACCTAATGTTGCTTCTAAGCAGCATCAAAACTTTCAGCTCTATTCAGGAAATATCTAAAATAACCATTATTTTGTAGTGTAAATTTTAATGATGAAATAGTTAGCTGCCACGATAATTATCATTGAGTGTAAAATTTTCAAGTTTTCAAAATTAAAAATCTTGAAATTTGATTTCTCTCAGAATCAGCTCTGGGTTATAAAGGGTTAATAGAACACCCTCACCTCCTCTACCTTGTGTTTTCCATGCTTAACACTAGCCGGAGGAATTTGTAGGGGAAAATAAAACACAGTATCCAGATAATATACCCTTGTTAGACCAGGAGAAAAAATTCGGTGCTTAAAATACTTGAATTACAAAGATATTATAACTTTATCGTAAATTATATTTTTTGAGCCCAGATATTGACCCAAAATCAGGCTTTAAAAAGGCCATCAGGCTTAAAAAATTCAATAAATACTATTGTTTCAAATTAATTATTTAACTCCGTCCTTTTTATCTTTGCAGCACTTATTTTATTTCCTTATCAGGTACCACAGAAAGCTCAATAAGGCATGCAACTTATTGACATTAAAATTTCAAATTTATGGTACATTTTGTGTCTTTCACTATAATGATTAATAAAAGCGTCTTAAATGGTTTTAAATTTGGCACAAAGCTAACCTAAATGTGAGAGAAATTGCGATCTATTGATACAGTTACATGCATATATAGATCCCCAAAAAACTCAAGTAATGATGGTTGCATATCTATAGCATACTAAAGTCAAATTACCGTGGTGCTTAGTTACAGCATATCGACTGTCAGGGGCCGAGGGCGCTGATTCGGGCAAAGAACAAAGTGGCTTGTAGACCTCATTATATTATCTATACCTCATTTGGCTTACGTTTTTAGTTGCAATGTGTGAACTTAATGAAGGAAAATTAGAGTTCTTTTTCCAATTATGAAAGTATTTCGATAAAAGGAGAAACGATCTGTTTGATCGCCATTTAATTATCGCATTCGGTTCTAAGAATAGACTTCAACCTTTTTCCAATTTTGGCCTGGCCGGTACTACTATTGCGACTAGATCAGTAACGTTCCCCTCTCAAAGTTTACTCAATATTCATCGACTAGCATAAACAACACCAATCAATAACGATGTATGCAGAGGATGAAACGAAATATTTTGTGCAATATGGAGAATTACAGCGATTTTTGTGTAATTTCATGATTGAATCCTAGCTAGCAAATAGAAGTATTTTACACAAGAATAATTTCACTAAAAGCTTGGCCTCCAAGATAAAATGACTGGTATGACATTAATTGCTAGATAATTACCTTATCTTTGATGTAACTCGGTATATTACATTGGTTCCAAATAATGATTACTTGAATCGTCCCTTGTGAAAGAGGCATGCATAACTTTACCCCATCGACGCATGCATGCACTTTCTCCATCGTCCCGCGGGAAGCTAATAAAATCGATATGCATGAAAAAGGCCCGAGGAGGAATGTCAAACAATGAGGATTAAAGAGAAGACTGGGGACATGGATGAAATAAAAAAAAACTAGCGAATGCACACAGCGTTACGCGCAGAGTAGAACGGCCAGAACGCCAAAAATGTCCCGACATACTTTTACGCATTACTCCGCCGACCATGTCACTGCACATGCTTCCCCGCAGGAATGCACGCGGAGTCGTATCATTTTTTATACGTGCGTACTCCCCTCTTTAGAGGTTCATCTCTTTTGTATTGTGCGGTTTGCATCCGAGCAGTCCGCTCTTTGGCTCACTCAACCCTTTCCCGCTCCCCTTTTTCTGAGCAATATTCATACGCAAAAGCGGTCGTCGACGCAACGACGGCCTGCCACACGAATCACATCAACGCTTTGTCATGTTTGCGTATTTATGAATATGGTTTAGAAACGTAGAAGTTACCATAGAATCGATTTTTTTCTGATCACTACTACTCTGTAGTTTGCAGTAATACCGACCTACTGCATTATATATTGGCAGATAAACACCAATTAGGGCACTATACAAAAACTAAAAAGCTTTGTTACATTAATTTCAGCCAAAAACTTAGCTTGCAGGCATAGAACTGCAAGGGAAGTAGACAATTCATTGCAAGGGCAAATTGCGATGCCTCTCTAAGTATCGACAAAAGAGAGTAACCGTGAGGATTTTGGATAAATAATTACATAATTTTACTAAAAAATTAATCCATAATAATAACCTTAAACTCTTACACGATTTAATTCCTTGGGTAATATTCAGCCTCTCTCTAACATTTTCAGAACCATTAATCTTCAATTGTAAATCCTCCATACCCGGCATCTCTCAGTTTATCTAAGTGTATCCTGGCGCTAATAATATTATCAGCCACCTTCTGCGTTTCATTTCTGTTAGTAATGCACACAATTATTCCAAATAGAGCAAAACCATTCTGTCCTAAACCGTATAAGACAGGTTTGATCTCTTTGATACGGACTTCAATCCATTGCAAAGGATGTTATACCTCCCATGTTTTGATAGCTGCATTTACCCTCACGGCACTTTGCGTTCATTTTAAACATATTTTGTCTGGAAAAAAACTCATTACTTTAGCTTTACAGGGAATAATATTCACTATGCATTGCTTTCATGACGTATGCATTAATGGGTACCAGATTTTTACGACTGAATAATCTTAGAAAATACATTAAATAAAGACAATCATTCGCGCGGCTGAAATAACCTTGCATGTGATCAACGACATTTTACGTGATTACTAGCATTACTTGTTTCTCTGCACATTAATCGAAATAGAGTAGAATCACTATCCAAAACGTCGAGTTGGCGTATAGTAACAACTATATATTTCCTAATCATTTCGCGAATGGATAAAAAAAAAAGCTGTTCATACCATTTACTCACAAAGAAGGTCATCACAAACAAGGCAGTGGTTTCACTTCTACAATTTTACAAACTTATAAATGACAAATTTACAATTTGTAATTATACTGCACAAACTATTTTGACAGACAATAATGAAAAAATACAATTTTATAATAAACCAATAACAGTATTATTAGATTTTATTCCATTCATTTAAATGGGATATACTTTTAAGTGATTTTTCCATCTGAATAATTTTACAGGAAGAAAAATGTTTAAACTGTGATCTCAAGTGAGAAAGCAATAGAGAGGAAATTCAAGACTTATATAGCCCTTGTGAATTTATAGGTAAATAATGTGAGTACACTCGACGAAGCATTCTAAATACTGAAGAATTCAGCAATGAATTCTAATGTCACATGAGTCATGCTAAGACTAACACACACCGTTAACTGGTGATTTAAGTCTTCTTTAAGGAAGAGCGATTAGATATATGTTTAATTTCCTTTCCCTCATAATTTTATACATGAAAAATAGGCATAAGATATCATAGATTCACAATTACATTCAGAAAGAGAAAGATCCAGTAGGTTACTTACTGGCGACAAGATTTTCTCAATGGTACACAAACTTTACGAAAGATTATGAATGACCTAATTACGACCATAACGAGGAAATACTTGAAAATATCTAAAGTCTGACGAGGTAACTTAATGTTACATGACCTGAAAGTAAGAATGATGAGAATAATTATGCTATTTGGGAGGCCAAATAGCCAGAAATTGGGGTATCAATAGAGAAATACATATCAAAATAGCGAAAGAAATAGGCATTCTGTTATCATAAAAATCAACTACTGTGTCTTACCAAAGGCAAAGGGGAAATACAAGTTAAGTCACCCACAATTATCGGTAGATTTTTGAAAGAAATGTCTCAAAATATACTAATTATCACGCAAATATATCGAATATCAAACAGCTGAAGTTCTTTAAGGATTACAAAAATTAATATTCTTAGAGAAATTCTCGAGGCAAAGGAAAATAACAAAACGGCAGATCAAGCACATATTAGTACGAGGGTATAATGGCCATTGTTGTCATGGAAAAAGAGCAAGTAAATAAGCCTATGGGAAGCCCTCGAATGAAATACAGATGTGATAAAGTGAACTGAGTGCTGCAAACCAGTCTCAACAGCGTGACCCTCGTCCAATTGTATCAGTCTCACAGAAGAAGTCATAATCACCCGGCAGAGTCCTAATCCGCTCCCACCTAACCACCGCTGAGAAAGTTCTCCTCGCTGTAATATGTGCGACTGCCCTCTTGCCGTGCGGCATATCCTGAATTTCAATTAAATCAAAGTCAAATTAAATTAAAGTCAAATTAAAAAAAAACGAAACAAATTAAAGAAATAAAATAAAAATCAACACTGGAGGGCTGGATTTCATCTTAGATACGGCTTAGATCACCCTTCACGAGTTTATAATTTTATTATTAAATTGACCTCGCCAGTAGTATATAAAAGAAAAATTAATACCCTACGGCACTGATTTTAATAATATATCGTAAATTTTCATTGCTAAGTAAAGACCAATCAGTAGGTGTGGAGCTAATGTCATCAGTCGTCGACGCACCCGAAACAACTAATACTACTACTATTACTCGATTGAAATATTTCTTAGAGCAAATGCTGAAAAGTTCAGGAAGAACACCGTTGGGAAATTTGGAGTATAGATTTCCTACAAAAAGTATTATCGCAGGCGAAATTGTCGTCATGAAAGAGTCTAGGGTTGATTATGCGTGATGATGATTGAATGACTAGCACCCCGCTGTCGAGGAGGAACCTATTTCAAATATACGAGAAGTTTTTAAAAATGAGATAGACATCAATGCAGCACATTATCTTATGCTCAATGGGGAACGATTTTTTTATCCGATTTGTATTTGAAAGGATATCTGTCGCAGTTATAAAATGTATGAAAGGGAATGGTGCTACCCAATGAGGTGATCAGCAAAAATGAGATAACGACGTGCATTATTTATTTTTTATATGAAGACTGCATAGGTACCAGGGGCTAAAAGATGGACAACTAGGACCCAGGACGACCAATATAGAACAAAAAGATGAATCATCATCATCGATTACACAGCCCGAGCAGTAAATTATTTGACATTAAAACCGATAAAACAAAAAAATAATAAAATAAATACAACTGTCTAACATGTCTATTAGCTCAACTGTTTCAAACAACAGCACCTAAAACATTATGAAACTGAATAATGAATTATATTTGCGATAATCACTCAAGATAGCGCCTCTATTATTGCCGGCCTCGGTGGCGGCGGGGTAAAGTCCTCGCCTGCCAAACCGAAGGTCGCGGGTTCGAGTCCCGCCTGGGTAGGTTGCCCCTATCCAGGGCATGGTTGTGTGTGATAGTTGTTGTTTCATGTTATACCCTCCGATGTAAAAGGCCTTGTGAGCTGTTTTCGGGGCGATGGAAATAAATAAAATAAAAGTAAGTAAGTAGCTATTGACAGAATCTTCACAGGAAGTTTAAAAAGCACTTCCATCAAATCCCCAATGGTCAACAATCGATTAAAACTGTAACTTTTGAAAAGAAACAAATTGGAAAACGAAAAAACGCAAGCATATACGTATGTGAAAGTAACACCAGTTCACTTGTGCCGTCCTTTTCGGTCTTTGTCACCCTCTCCATTCATCTTGACGATCCTCGAATCGGAAAGCGATGTCAGAGTTGAACAGCGGCGCTTTCCACGCATTTCACTCATCATTAAGTCGTCTCACAACAGAGCTAACCGCCCCGACCAACTCACGGAATCGGCAATGATCCCTCCACTACCGGCGACAAAAGCAGCCACAACCGACATTGCCAAAACTCGGACCGGCGATTCAAGCTAACCCTTTATTTTTTACGCCCTTTGATTAAAACTCATTTGTATTTTGTTCGAGGTTCTTTTGCATGTAATGAGAACTATCTGGCGCACGTCCAGGGAGAGTAGATAAATATTATTCTTCATTTGGATTCGCTCTTGCGGCTCGTTTTTTGTACATTTCCAAAAAATTCAACCAATGGGGAAGAATGCCGGTAGTAATTTCCTTTTTCCATATTTCTCACCTTTATATTGGCTATATTTTTCATTCTCTTGCTCGTATGTATCCATTAATGTTCCCGTAGAAATGCGTTTAATTTTTTAGGGCCATTCCCTAAATGGATACGCTGATTGAAATATTTAAATTTTCATTGGCCGCAAAATTTTTACTGGCACTTAAATCACTTTTAATGCCGTTTGTATATTATACTGCTCAACTGCAGTTGGAAAAATTGTACGAGTTTATTTTTATCTAAGTGAGGGCAGCGAAATACAGCTTCCCCGTGGCTTATTTTAAAAACACGCAGAAAAAGGGGACTCTAGTAAATTTATTGGGGAAACGGTTGGAAATTTATGTTGCAAATGTGCATTAACGTGAAATTCCAACTTGCCGAACTGCGATAAAAGTATATAAATCTCTTGAAAAACCGCACATTTAAAAAAAAATTCGGATCGGTCTGGCCACGGCAGCCTCAGCGGGAAGATGGGAGAGTAGGTTGCAGGCGGACGGCGGATGCACATAATCTATTCCGTGGCTTAAAAGTGAGCGTTAGCATTTTGAAATTAAAAAGTAACTTTCTATAGCGGAACACTTCTGGAAGAGTGTCAAATTTTTTACTCGTGCATATGTAATAACATAAAGTTGACGATACAAAAACATTCCAGCACACAGCTATAGTGTAATGGGGTAGGTAAAGTTTGTTTTGATCATTTATCCACCATTTTGATCGTGCCACAATGTCATCTGCATTCTACCATCCATATCTTGCTAACCCTAGAACCACTAATAAAGAGTTATTAATTGTACAACAGTGTTTTTTGGATTATTCGATCGAGTTATATTTCCTAGCTATGAATTTTTTTAAATCATTACATCTTAAGATTATACCGTAAATATTTCAGTAAAATCTACTCTTTGAAATGTACCCCACTGCAATTTGAGCGAAAGAAATACTTGAGAACAACAGGGGAAATTGCGCTACTCTAATTTGATTATAACTACATTAATTGTAACGTCTATATTTCTAAAGGAAAATATTTAACTTCACTCGAGTGATTGGCCGTAATTACAACGACTCACCTTATCATCGTAATACTTTATAAATGATTGGCTTTTTTTCTGGCTTAAAAAATTAAGATAAAACAATTCTAGGACACGAGAGATGATATGCCATTACTCTAAAAAAGGATGCCAGTTAACCCATTCTACCGATGAAAGGTTAATTAATACCTATAAGGATGATGATTTTCTTAGGATTTTACAGCCTAATTTTGGTGTTAGAATTATGCAATACTTTTCATGGAATCTCAACCATCACAGGTTCATGAAAATCGATCGCTGAACCAATCCCACATCATTGCCAGGAGGAAACAGGCAAGAAATTTCCATAATTAAGTACCGCGCAAACCTCGCCTCAACCTGTCACTCAGAACAGGGTTACCAACGAGGAGTGCTACTCGTAAAAATGCGACAATGCGCCGGGGCCCGCACTCTTTGACATCGTCAGCGAGTGACGTGGCCAGGGAGGTGCACGCGTCACAAAGAGGTATAGGCAGGTGGCGGGGGCGAATCCGAAGGCCCCGCTAAAATCACTCGTCACTCGCCCTCCCTTTAGGACGAGAGCCATTGTCTCCTGTCGCCAACCAGCCGTGATTACACGGTTTGTCAAGCTCCGTGAAACTCCCTCGCCACCCATCCCTGACTAAACGTAACCCCGTCACCTCGCACCCGACCCCCTAGCGGGCCACTCTCGGCCATATATCTCTCGCTGCCCACCAACTCCGTCGCCCTGCACCCCATACTACCCCGAATCGCTCCTCCCGAGAATACAGCGTCCCGTTCCACAGACTCCCGTTCTACATCACAGATCGTCGTCCTTTGCGACCCCTTTCCACCGCCACGGCCATGAAAGGAAAACATGGTGAATGAAACCTTATTGACGAGCAACGAGGCGTGTGACAACCCCTCGGCGAGTTACACAATAGACCGGGGGAGTATTTCGGCTTAGGGGGAGTAGCCGAAAGGGAGTGAAAGTAGCCGCGGGTTTCATTTATGAAGAGATATGCCATTGTCACACTTCTTTCCTCATAGGTGAAAGGATTATTCAAGATGTGAACACTTAGATGAAGTTTGTACGATAAAATAAGGGCGAATAATCAACAATTTTCTACACAAACTGAACAGCATGCGGAGACACAGCTGAACTTAGTTATCGGAGTGAAAATAAGCTGCTGGACGAGGACCAGCTCAAAGCTAGTGTCATTGGCTCCTCAGAGGATACTAATTCAGGATTATAACCATAATTTCGCATTGGATGTAGAGATGTAAACTTACATTCGAGGCAAAGAGATGTGACTGCAAGACTATCATGAATAAGAAAACATTTCTGTTCGAGTAGTTACCAAGAAATCGATATGCTTAGTAACTCCAAGCCATTGCTCCAGAATAAGACATTTGAGATCTTCGAGTCTCAGAAAGGGAGATGTTCCTCGATGTAATGTTCAATATTATTTTAATGTGGAACGTTAAATCGTGGGATGGACATAATTCTTCGATGAATTAAAGGCAGGATACCGAATACATTAGCAGTATTCTGCTAAGATTATTTATAGATATCATTTTTTTTAAATAAAATAGTTTATGATAAAATAGAACGGCATATGAACTCTAGACTCATGGGGATAATCCCACGAATGAGGTCATGATATCAATTATACATATTCGTATTATCAAGTTTTACGATAGCTTTAAAATAAAGATGTTGGCTATATTCACAAAAATTTGTTTTCATACTTCAATTTCAAGAAGGCCGGTGAAAAAATAATTTTTACACGGAACAAAATTTAAAAGATTCAAGTGAAGCGATAATTCCGATGGGAGAGGTAAGTGACGGATACTGTGCTTATTTCCGCTCCTATCTGCGGCGTATAAAAATTATAATTAAATCGCAATCAAAAAACCAGTAATATATGCATAAAATGTGAATCTTCGTATGATTCCAATTCGATAGTCAATGCGTGCTTTCCAATCGCGTATCTGCGCTGATCTGTTATAAACTGTTTAGCTCAGAGCGAGTTCCAATCGCAGGTGTGACGTCATCTGCGCTAAACAGATGGGAACACATCCTGCACCATTGTTCATCTGCGCTAGTGTGTTTCAATCTGTTGCGATGTGAGCTAATCTGCGCAAGGTGATTGGAAAGCACCCAATATGATTGCGGTTGCTACGAGACGTATTTCAACTCCGTAGTCAACTTCGTAGTCTGATCATGGAGTTTGCAGGAGGCCCTTGTCAATTCCGCGTGCCGTAGAACATGTGCACTTTGGTGCCGCGTGCCATGGTTTCTAGGTAATATTAGGGTCTGGCAAAAGGAAAAGAGCGGATGAATGTGTTTTTAAGTCAATAAAAGATATTTTACAGATATTCTTCAATCCTAACCTCGGCTGCTAGTAGAATCTTAGCATTGTCATCTATGTAATACAAGTGAGCATGTAAGGCATAATTTTGGTGTTAATTATTACAATTTAAAATAAAATTAAAAGAACATTGCGTTTCAGTACTTACCCTTGAAGACGACATCCACCCGCGAAACCTCAGTCATACCTAGAGAGTTCTATAAATTGCACATTATTCCATCCGGCACCTGTTTCTATATTCTCCAAGTCATTAATTTTACCTCTTTTTTTTAATTTTTAATCAAAGGAAACAATCTACATTATGCTCTCCAATTAAAATTTAGTTATCGAATGAAAACTACATGCTTTCTGTAAACGAGGCAATCAATAGACCAAAATATAGCATCTAATAGCTACACAACCGGATCAATATACAAACGGATAATAAGTAATACCAGCAGAATAAAATCTGACTTTAACACCGCTTTATATGTAGTCAACCAATATGACTCGTCTAATTAATCCTTATGTCATCATTACAGAGGGAATTTATGCAGCTGAAAAACATGGCATCATATAACAACAAACCTAAAGTCCTACAGGTCAGTCTGATTTATGTAGGGAATTCTCGATCCAATACCCTCGATTGGTCCTTCTCCCGGAAAATCTCAATCTAGCAGAACGCCATTTGCTTTTGAATTGGTTGAACCTGTAAATAAGGACTGTTGGGGGATATAGAGAAAAATTTTCCCAGTTTACTGAATCAGAGAATCGTCGATTACTATGGAGGTAAGGAAGTTTGCGCAAAAAACTGTTGCCGGTCCCCAAGATAGCGTATCTTATTCCTCCGTATAATTACAATCACTGCCATCATTCCACAATTATAGAACAATAGAAGAATTCAATAGCAATGGGTGAGGGAATTCAGTTTTATAGCGTTCACCTTAGCGTCCTACAACTATTTATTGACAGGGACTTCAGCTGGCTTGATAAGGCAACGGTTTATAATCCTTCATATTGTTGCTATTATTGTTTCAATTCCCTTCCGAAGGCACCCTGAAAAGCCAAAAAACGTAAGTTTCAGTGTTTCCTAGAATAGGATATGATCATTAAAAATTTCCAACAAGAAGTCCCATAGTCGTGAGCTGACACGAGCTAGCAGTTTTGAACATACATGAAAATAAAATGACGGTAGGAGAATCAGAAATAGTACTCCTCCCGTATATTATCCCTCTTCCCCGTTGACTGGGAAGGAGGTACACATGGTTTCAGATCCGAGTTACAAGAAAAGGCATGATGAGAAATCAGAATGAAGATCAGGAGTAAATGGGAGATTAGCAAGTGGAACACAGTATGAAAGGATAGAAATATGATGAGAAGACGGGTAGAGGAGGAAAGAGAGTAACGGGAGTTATTGGCGGGGAAGCCCGCGTGGGAAGTTGAAGTTTCGCGGGAGCCCTGGATATGACGGCGGCGTGGATCGCGAAATATGTGCTGAAGATTCGGGGAGGAATGCATGCATGCCGACTCGAAGGGGAAGGTATAAAAGCGGTTCCCGGCACATTTCGTGAATTCGAGATTTGGACGCAGAAGGTGGACGTGCATCGCCCATTGAGAAAAAACCGTCGAATGCCAGCCAGGTCCGCCGCTTCTCCAGCGGTCAGAATTCAATAGCAATGGGTAAGGGAATTCAGTTTTATAGCGGTCACCTTAGCGTCCTACAACTATTCACTGACAGAGACTTCAGCTGGCTTGATAAGGGAACGGTATCGATTTATTATTCTTAGTCTTTTTCAGTCTTATGAACACATATTTTTTTAAACAGTCGATTTATCAAACTGATTTGCGTTTTATATCTACAGCTGGAAGCAAAAAAATATTTAAATACCTAGAATGAATATTCTAGTACCTATAAAATATGTAAATTCTCAATACCATGACTCCCAAATGCGTTATTACGTACTGTAGAGAATGAAACGAAATTATTAAGTAACAATGATGTGAGATTTGACGCCTAAAAAGTTTTTACGTCAATTTATGACAACTAACTGTTTATAATCATGATGGCCGATGTATATGTGAATCCAGAAACTTTCTTTCGAATTTTTCGACTGTAGCAATAATTAAACCAACATATATTTTCAATCATAAAAATTTTAGACAATTTTTTATTTACCTAATCAACCATAAAACCTGAATATTTATGAACTATAGAGGTTTAATTCAAACAGAGCCGAGTGCTATCTTCCGCGCACAGCTCAACCGAGGTCTGTCATTTTTGAACCTATGTAAAATAGCTTCTCTTGAACTCCAGTTCCATTCAAAACTCTCCATTCTGCTCCACAGTAAGTGCTAGGAAAATATAAAATGGTTTTAATGAAAAAATAGTTTATAAGGTCCAAAAATAAACAATTTATAAGCATACATCAACATGATGACATGAACAGTTCGGGCCGAGCGAATCAATACCTAACAGAAAATGCTAAAATATCATAATTTATGATAAAATGAAAATCATACTCCAAATAATGAATATTAATACAAATATTTTAGATTAATTTAATCTTAAAAACCCTAAGAGCAATACATAATTTCCTAAAAACTTCCAACCTACAACTAAGAAAAATCAAAGTGCCTATCAAATAATTTTCCAGTTCGCTAATCGTAAAAGAGCAAATGGTGTGCGTAATTCTGGATCAAGGAATATAAGAGAGGAATAAGGATAAAGGGTCACATCGAGAACGTATCTATGCTCACCTTTAACGCAACCTGAAGAGCTATTCTACTTGGTCGCATGGGGGAGGGGGTAATACGAGTGCGCGAGCAGACGATTGGTATTACCGCGAGAGCAGGAGGAACCAATAGTCGAGGGGAGGAAGGGGTTAAGTGGTTGATAAAGAGGGGAGGAGGTGTGAGGGAATCGGGGGTGGAGGCGGAGAGCACCAATGCTATCGGCAGTGTGGGAGGAGATTTGGATGCGACTGCATGAGGAGGGGAGGATACGAAAAACAAAACACAAGCGGAGGGAAAGCAGAGTGGTGGGGGGCTCCACATAGATGCCGGCGCCGGGAGAAATTTTTAACACTTGTGTTCCGAATTTATGGGTCGCGGTAGTTCGTGGATAAAAAATAAAGGGATCGGAAAAAAGAGACACGTTTTATAACCAATACACACACATGCATATGTGCCGACAATGAGCGCAAGGAGAGCACAGGCGCGCATAATGTGATCGTGTACATGAATAGCTTGCATGTATCCAATCTGGCATACATTCCAGGCGCATGATGTAAAGGATATGCCGCGGAATTCAGACTGCTGCGTGCGGAAAAAGGAAACGGTTATCTTCAATGCCATTGTGGAACGGTGTGTATTTTAGCCGCTCAAACAATGAAGCTGAAGGAGTAACGCTGGACTCCTATGTTTCATAATTGATTTTAAGAAATTTTCCGGTACCCACTTCTACCCGAAGCATTTACACATACCTGAATACCCTATTTAATCGATAATTACGTAGAATGATGTATAAATTAATAATATTAAAAAAATGCTCTTGTACATTCAGTTGGTCTTCCGTAAAAATGAAAAAAACTGATCCACCTAAGTCCCCACACATTCACAAATTTAATATGTCATCAGACACAAGAGGGGAAAGCGAAGTAGCTCTCACGATTACACGGAAGAGGTGGATGACCTCAACTACCAGTCAAGCCACATTTTACGAGAGGTATAAGAATCATAATTAGAAGACGGTAAGAAAGAAGTATAACAGAAATCAGTTCCTCTATCAGAAAATGGCATAAAATTGCATAATACATATCTATAATTTTTATCATACCCTAAACACAGATCACCTGGCACTAAATTCCTTATAAGGCCCAAAATAAAAAATTATAACATTACTTCCAATGGTGGAAGTGTGGAAGATCTCACCTGTTAGTCATATGTAATTAAAAATCGGTCTTTGAACTTGGTGAACACATTTTTAAAATAACATTCAGCCAAATAAATTGTCTCTCCTATATTTCAAATTTGGTGAGTACTAATTCAAAGCGAATTTAAATCATAAAATAAGTATTAGTTCTTGCTTTGCTAATCGCTGGGATTTCCTAAAAAAAAAATTATGTTTATTCTCATTATAATTACCTAAAAATTAGGTATAATATTCTTTAGCCTAACTTTTTCGGATAAAAAAATAAGTCAAATGTGTTAAAAAAAACCTCTACACTATAAATCACAAATACTCTAAAATCACCTCAATAGCGCCTTGCTAGTTTCATGCTTTCTTTTCTGGTGGACGGTACAGTGTAATAGCAAAGATCTAACTGGGGGCCGGTCAAGATATAATACTCACAGTTATGAGCCTTATTAGGTTCAAATATATGAAACTTTTTATAAAAAATATTTTATATCAAAACACAACGTATATTTTTCAGTTTTGAAGTTTTTCTTTAAAAAATAAGCGTATTTCTTATCCGTCTTGTTTTTCACATACAATAAAACGCAAATATTTTATTTCAGCCGAAGTTTCTAAAATTCAAGGGTAGCAATGGGGCAGATGTAAACTAATCGGATATTCTTATTTTTCATTGAGGGCAGAAATTAGGGAAATAAACACTTTATAAATTCAATTCATGATAGTGCAGATGTCAAAGCAGTTAGAAGAGATTTAAAAAAGTATCCATAGACAGAAAGGGAATTTAAAATAATGAAATTGGTTCTAAGTAACCCATATTTATCGTACCTTTCAGGATCTCATCTGTATACTGTACAATGCACCAAGTATGGCATCTGATTAATGTTTATAAATCAATTTTGTGATAATTCTTTGAGAAATATTTAATTAACACGGGAATAAAAAGGTCATTCAGCGTGAACGCAGTTTTTAAAGCATACATCATGAATTTAAACCTCCACAGTCTGTTTCATGATAAAGAAACTGCACTTTAAAGGAAGAAAATATTCAGCACACTATTTAAGCTGGACTCGTATCATTAATAGCTTTCCGTCCGCCCAAAAACTAAAAAATAAATAGACTCCATCACCATTCCAAAACGCAAAAATAAATACTATATTTATTCTTTCATCACTCTGTCGACATCATTTTTCTATTTATCCCCATCCCGTGAATGACGCATCACGCTACTCAATCCCAAACCATATTCGCATGTAAACGTCGCTCTCGCCGTTGACGAGCCTCCCTTCTCGCGTCCATCAGCTCGCCATCGACAGATAAAAAGTCAAATATAAACGACAAAAAAAGGCCAGAGGAGTGGAGAGAGGGAGAATGATTGTAAGGGAGGCAACGGTCGAATGCACTTTTTCCCTCCCTCCCCCCCCCCCCCCGCGGTCTCCAACCGCTTCCCATGTACCACTCCTTCCTCCCTCCTTTCCCCACCCCTCCCCCGCCCATCCTCTCGTCAACCCTCCCCTTCTCCTCACTCTCTGGCCATCACCATGCACTCTCAACTTCGGTCACGGTTTGTGTTTCTGGTTTCCGGGGAAAACCGCATGCGAACTCTCGCGGATGGAGTGCGAGTGACGGGGGGGAGGGTGGGAGGAGGAAGGATGGGGCGGTGGGGAATTGGGAATGGAGGGAGGGTGGAGGGGGAAAGAGAGGATGTCAAGTATTCGCAGAAGGGAAATTTTGCCGTGATCGCGGCGCGAGAGGAGATCGCAACCGCCGAAATGATATTTTCCTATCGGGATGATTAAAACTGATGGATTATTCGTAAGTTATTAATATACAAAAAAATTGCTGTTTAAAATACTAACATTTCCCCCGCACCATTTCACGATCAAAATCTTCAGGTCTGAAAAATATATGTCATGCGAATTGTCACATTCTAATAAATAATTGGTTACAATTAGCACAATAGATGCCAACTCTCGAGACATTGTGTTGCCTTCTCTTTTGAGAAAAATTGGAAAATGCAAGGATAATCTTATTTTATCATATGAATAACCGTCCCAATCAAAATAAAATTAGTCTAAATTTTACAAATGTAACCAATGAGTGAATAATTGTTCACCACAATCATTCATACTCCAGCCTAATCTATTTAGCCATGCCAAATAATTATTTTCAAGCGTATAGATTAATATTATCGTAGAGTTGATGAATTTTTTGGAATATTTAATATCGTTCTTCATGTTGCGGGATTACATACGTTTGATTGATAATTGAACAGTGGAAACCTGTAACATACATAACCTATTCACGGCTCCTTGTGCTTTAATCATCAAGTATACTGGAATGTAAGCACATTTTTAATGAATTATCTTTATTATTCATAATTTATTCATAAAATATTCACATCATCCCAGTAAATCATCTATTTGATTAGACAGCAGGAAAGTTCAATATATTCTAAACAAAAATAGAATTCTGCGTATTTTCAATTATAAATCATAAATCTAGTTATGTTTTAGAACTGAAAAGAAACTAGTACTAAATTGCTGTTTCCCTGTAGTTCTCAGAGCCATTGTCGCACCACATAGATTCACGTCACATACTACAGTAATAACGAGAGAAAACGTGCACTTAAGCCTAAGGGCGCATAAACCACATCCCCACGTTGTGTCCCAACCTTTATGGTATACGGTCAGGAAAAGGCGGAAGATATCTATACATCTTACCCCCACCCATTTGGGAATAAGGCTTTTGGATTATAACTGGGATAACCAAGGGCGAAAGGTGGAGATAAGTGGTGTTAAGGGGAAGAGGGGGGTTCTAGGCGCCGGCATTAATGTGTACACTACGTGTACGAGTGTGCTGCGTGCTGGGGCGTCTGTTGGTGCCAGGAATTAAAAGTCAGGGATAAAAGGCACTGTTTCCTGGGAGTGGGTTGGTCTGGGGGTGCGAGAGGGTGGGGATGGGCAGAGAGAAGGGAGGAGGAAGGATTATGGCGGTAGGAGACAGGGAATCGGGAGTAGGGACTAAAAGGGAAACGAAAAGAAAAAAAGAGAAACTACACCAGCGGTGGAAATGGTCAGTGGTTTTCCGACCACTAAATTTGTCCTAATGGATACTTTTCCGTCGTCCCAGATTGTCCGACTCAGAGCCGCTCGCCCTTTAATACCATTGCCTCCTCCTTTTCTCCTCTCCCGATCCCACACACCCAACACTTTTCCCCGTTACGCCACCACTATTACCAGCCGACAAACCACCCCCTCAACACCCAACTCTACCCCAGCTTCTTTCCTAACCTTTGCTTCACCCCTTACCCTCCCCATCTTCTTTTCTTGCCAACGCTTCTTCCTGCACAGAAAATATGAAATTATTATCGTTTCATTTCCTTTTTAACTTCTACCTTCGCACAAAATGTACCCAGTGCAACCGCTGAGGTAAGTATGCTTAAAACCATTTCTACGCCAAACAAATTCACTGAACCTTCAAATATTTTCGAATAATCAGTTCCTAGCACTAAAATTTCTAAATTTTCAAATTTTGCAACTTGTCCTTCCGCGCTTTCTTCATTTAAGAAACTTCACGTCTTTACACCGTCTTGGCTTAGTCTTTCTGGACCTTTCGTTCTCATCACTTTTTATAGACCAAGGAATGCAACCATAATTTTCTCTCTTCTCTTCTTCAATTCCTATTCAAAATTGCTGCAGCATCTCTCCATTTCTTACCATACTCCACAATATCTCCAAATTTTCTCTTTTAGGCCCTACCCACGACATTGGTCCTATGGCCTAGTGTCGTTCTTATATACGGTGCACAAAGGCTTTTTATGAGGGCGTAAACATGCATTAATACTATAATAATTAAAATTTTCTTTTACTCTTCATTAAAAGGAGTGTTAAATGAAGATGTAAAACATTTTTAATAACGAAGATACAATGAATGTTATATAAGGAACAATGATATTCAATTGATTCATGTACTAAATATAGTTACGTAGTAATACGTATATTTATACACCGACATTCCGCCTGCGCATGTGCGCACACATATACACACATGTGCAGTTTCCTCGAGAGAAATAACCGCACGGTTGAGTCATAAAATGCGGCGATCGTATTATTAGAGAGAGAAAGGTTCTGCTCCCCAACTTCTTCTCGGCCGTAGGTCACCACGACGCCCGGGCGGCAGGCGGTTTTGAAAGGAGAGACTGCGGGTAGGCGGCTGGGTTGTCCACCACTCCCCTCCCTCCCTTCCTTCCCAAAGGAAAAAAAAACACACGTCCTTCCCCACGGTCCTCCCGCCGAGGGCTCTGTCGCAGTTTTTGGGGAGGAAAATTTGTGGACTATCTTCTCGCTGACTATCTCTCTCCCAAAAAATAAACCAGAAGGAAGACACACGTATTGGAGCGAAGCTGGCTATAGGAAGGCCCAGGAGAACGCGACTCGACCGCAGAGGGCGTGGCGCTCTCCCGGCCGGAACTTAATGGCGTATTTATGATACCTGCTGCCCCCTCGACCGTCCAAAAAACATTGCCGGTTCTCCCCTCCCGCACAGCATCCTCGCCCGACACCACGACAATCGGAGGTCGGGTGATATGGGACCGTCTTAATTAAGCCAGTGGGGAGGAGATGTGGAAAAATGTTTTCATGGAAATCCTGCGTGGATGCGGAGGGAGTCGGACTGCGGGAAGGAACCAATTTACGGGAAATATAAAATACATTTATATGGAGGAAGCAAAGAGTCATTTCATTTAACAAATCAATGACAAAAATTCTACTATATTTACCCCGCCAACGTATTTTTGGACTAATATTTCAAGCCTATATCGAATAAAGACCATGGAAAAAAGGAATACAAAAATCGGTGTCACATCCTTTTAAAGTTCCATCAGATCTGCTTTTCAATTTTTCTTGGTTTTTGGTTTAGATTAAATTTAAAGCCACAAATGACGCTACTTTTCCACTTTTTTTCCATTTTATCCGATTTAATCTTAATAGTTAATACACTTGGCAAAAGCCGCTAATATTCGATTTCCAACCTTACCCCTGAGTTATCGCTATTATTTCTAACCTTGCAAAAATTATGAGGGTAGTTGGTATGCTGCTTGGGAATACCGTTCTAGCCCTTATTAGAGAGCTCAAAAATTAGATTGAATGTACGGGGAGCAGCGTTTCCAATGTCTCCAGTCAAGCCTTCTTCTCTCCAAGGATTTGAACAGTAGTTTCCAATCAACTGCATGGATTATCCAAGTCTACGTTTATCATAAAAAATTACATTCTTATTTCTTAAAAGCTTTCTAAGATTACAAGCAATAGCAATGGTGCATCATTACTCCATTTTCCCCTACTAAACCTTTATACGCAAATGCATCTCTATTTTCCTTTTCACCTGATTATCAGTACATTCTTAAGTATTATAAAATCGAGGAATAAAAGGCGAACTGTTTTGTGATTACTGCATTCTGCTGCTTTCCCTTTCTTAGGTATGGTGACTTTAATAGTTCATGTAAAAAATTCCAGTTGTGTACCTACTACAATAGAAGAGCTACACCTAATAGAACAACTACAAAAAAGATTATTCGCAGCTTTCCCTTCCCAATTCTTGAACAATGCAGCCAGTATTTCGCCAATCCCTGCTGCCTTTCCCTTATTGAGACTTTCTAGGATACTATCACTATTTCAATTTATGGATTCATTTCCTATTCCCTCCTAATACAGTAACCTGCATTTTTCTAGATTTTCTCCGCTATACTGATCTTCTAAACAATCTTATCGATCTTTTAATTTTTTAAATTTTCTATCAAAAGTTTCTCAGTCTAATCCTTAATTCTAGTTGACTTAGTTCTATAATTTGTTGGCTCTTATATTTCATTACACAGCGGATTTTTTACTACCCCCGCAAACATTTTTCCCTGGAAATTTATCCTCCTTGGACAATTTAACCTACGCCGAAAGCTTACCGTCCTGATGTGGCCGCAGTACTTCTACGTAAGGACATCCGCGCTAAAGAACTTTTCACAAAGAACGAAAAAAATATCTCAGACTCAAAAAGGTGGAGACTCTAATGCCGGATCTCTATCCACAACCAGCCTCCAATCCTGCCTTTCTGTCCTGTCTGTAGAACCTACCTACCAACATTTTAACTCTAAAATAGCAATTCTGCGGATAGATGCATGTGTTTTTGGGAGTACAAGGAGAGATTTCCAGACCCATATCGCATTTTTCAATGAGAATTAGACAATCTCTCTCTTCCTACAAAAGCTCATCCTTCTGTTTCCTCCCCCCTCCATGGCTACCAATCGCCTACCTGAATAATTCTCTCATTCCACCTGGAACGTGGTGAGCAGACAAGACTATGAAGGGGATTGAATCAAGGAGCTTTTTCCCCACCTGCTGTATAGGCTCCACTGTATGTTGATGAATTACCTGTTTTCTGAGATTTCCAGTCCACCCGCAAAAATCCGAGAATTCATCATGGATATGGTTGACGGGACGTTGGTCAATCATCGCAAGTAAAAGCTCCCTACCACCACAATCCACTGATTTTAAACCTTTGAGAAGCAGAAGCTCTTAAAAATCCTACTCACATGGCCTGCGGAGAAGTAACTTCCGTCCGCGACGTAGCACCCAATCGTCCTAGCCACTCTCTCGCTTTGCAACTGGTGTGGTGCTCAGACCTCGCCCACAATCGCCGTAAAATGGCCAAGTTCCACTTTTCACAAGTGTAAGGGTCGTCTTTGAGTAATACCGGCATGTAAAACTCATTGTTGACCTTTTGGAAATATATTGCCTAGTTAATTGTTCTACTTGGTTTCGTTTGCCTTTATGGAGTTTTCTCTCATTCGCGCCACCGACAGATGAAAAGAGTTCTTGTTACCGACAGGGCGAAATTTAGTTACCTCCAGTTCGAAATTTTACGCCACAACACTCTTTCCTTCCTTGTTATTTCATCACTTCCAATCTCTTCCAATTTTATCCACTATTTTGGCTGACATGGGTTTCTCTTTTCTGTATATATACAAGACTTTGTGTCTGAATGTTTGTATGTCTCAGCATTTCCATTTTTATTTCATTTATTCCTTTCATCACTCAACTCTATACATATTACATGTTGTCATTCACTTTTTCTTGGCCTTCACTTCCTAATTGAAAAAAATTCATCTACGGCACAGACGAATTTATCTTTAACTTACTCCCATCTTTCAATCATTTTCAGTCAGTGTTCATTTACTTCTTCTTGGTACCTTCAACAAATTAATGAATTTTTCAGCTTAGCATGTTTTCAAAGTGTCCTGATTAATCTCATATGTAGCTTCGATTTTAAAATCCACTTTTTCATGGCCAATTTACATTCACTACTCACATCAATGCCAGGGTAGGTTATTTTGGGTAGCTCAAAGAATGGTTTTGTGATATATCCACCTTATTCCGCATAAATAAGCCAGTTTCTTCCCTATTTCAGTCCTTTCATCCGAGTACAAATTTTCACATCGGCTTACCATATTTACATAAGCCAGTCACTGCGTTTAAATCACTAATTATTAATGTTATTGCACTATTTCTATTTCGTATGCATTGACCAACCAAAACATTTGGTTATTTCATTAAAAAAAGTTTATGTTTATTCAATTCTTATGATGATTGCAGATATCTCTAAGATATAGGTGAATAGTTTTACGAATAGTAGTACGGCTGAATTTGTTTTATTCTAATTATAACGTAACAGAGCCAAGAATGGTCATTATTCTATCTGGATAGCAATTTTTCTATCAAATTGCTTCAACGATTTGAATTTAATGACAGTCAATAGTGTATGAGGGGTTTTTAATAGAGATTAACCCTTAAAGTGCGGAAACATTTTTAATTCGTTTTGCACGCTGACTGCACCATTTACCCAAATTTGTTAATTCTACCGGGACATCTTGCACTAAGGCACTTTCCCACACATAAGGATCGCTAAGGGGCCTAACTCTACCAGATCAGCCCTCGTGGCATGAAGTGTCTCCTGCACTGACTGGCAGCTAAAATCGTGAACTCCCTCAGCCCAAGGTTTAAACCCGATACCATTCGAACAGTAACCATGAGCTCAACCCACTGGTCCACCACGCTCTTCCAATAAATCAGAATTACCACAGAGCCATCTAAATTATCATAAAATAGGGGATTACGACAATTTTACTGCGTAATAGAAATTAATGGTTGAATAATATTGCTTAGATTTTACTCTTTCGAACTAACCTTAAATTCAATAGAAGGAAAAAATCCATAATTTAAGCTCTTAGTTGCGAAAATTGCTATTTCTTTGGAGCTTTTCGTGCGAACGCAGTTACACTCTGCTTTCCGATTTATTAACAAAACTAAACCAGTATTTCGCATAAGTTGATTCCAAATTCCTATCCATTCAAGTTAATCATGCAAAAAAATAATCAATGAATGATGACACCTTAATTTCTAATAATTAAATTTCCCCCGTTAAGTAAGATCAAAATTTCTTGGTACGATTCCAACATATTCAAAATTCAAGGAATCGTACATATTTTGTTAGCATTTTAGCATAACCGAGTTCCTCCCCGCATCCCCTGATTTTTTCTATTCAAGTTCCACTTCACCGTAAGAGGTCATTTTTCATTACCTAAACATAATTTTAACGTTTTCAAATATTCAAGAATTTGCAATATTCATTTTTTAAATTATTTACTTTACGCTTATTTTCTTTCGAAGTTCAGCGCAAGTGAAATATTGAGAAAATTTTATCAATTTTTTACTTATTTTATATTTCAATTTTAATGTATCCACTTTTTTTGTTGACACCACTTGATAGTTGCTGTTCGAATATGGTAATGTACTTTAAATACAAACGTTGAAGAAATGCATAGATTGGCAGAAAAACTTATTTTCGATTTTACGAAATTTTCTGTTCTTTATCAGGAATGTGGATCATTAGAGCACAGAAATAGCTGAAATAACTTACAAAGAAACTCCTGGATATAAGAAAAAGGAATTAAAACTTAAAATCGCAGGTATTCCAATTTTTAAGCAAATTTCAATATCCATATCCCAAAGAGAATTTCATTAATCTTAAATTTTTACCTTGTTAAATTGCGTGTACGCTGACATGCATTGGCCGCATTCTTTCCGAAGGCACAAGGGAACCCCATCCATACTTGCCTGTTTATATACAGAAGATGCTTGCATAGAATCTCGTAGCAATTAACTAACCCATAATCTACATCAGACGTACAGAAGAACGCCGGCACGTAATAAGTAAAGCTAACTTATAAAGACGATGCATATCTTGGATAAACATTCTTCCAAGGAATTAAAAACAAATTTGAATCCATCATTCCCTCGGTATTTCATAGAGCAATATAGGACCGAAAATATTTTTCTCATCGGGGTGAGGGCGAAATGTAATCCGTAAGACTATAAGTAATTGGCTAATGCATCAGGAAATAAATAAGAAGAAAAGGAAACAATTTGAGAAGGGGGACGGTGAAATATGAGAGGATCCTAGAGTGACCATGTTTCCAGGGGAGGTGCGACGAGGAGTAGAAGAACGAAGAAGAGGACCACAACCCGATCAAGAATAATAGACACATGTGCATGTTTTTATCCAACTTGCAAAAGCACCCGCAGTCCTACTATAATGCAATACAAACTCTGGAATGTATAAAAATTAAGACAGTTCAGTTTCAGTTCAAGGAAAATTGTCAAACTAATTCCACCATCAGGAAAACACACAAATATTAAAAAAAAAAAGTAGAGCAATATAGTCAACATGAACCCACTGACAAAAAATATTTTAGAGTATAGTGTTGGGAGGTTTGAACAAATATACCGCAAGGGTATGGTCCTAGAGATACAATATGTAAGGAAAGAACAAATGAGAAGGTTTTAAAAGGTCAAACAAGAAATAACTTTACACATAGTAAAATAATTTTTCATTCTCCACATACTATAATAAAATTTGTACATAATGTAAGCCAATTGAAAACAGCAGAGAGCCATCGAGTTAATGAAAATAGTAATGTAATATAACCTGAGGTGAACTCAAATCATTTATTAATCAAACTACTTTCAAAATGAGGATTTGTGGCAAGTTCGAAGGCTTGCGTGTAGTTCGAGATTATTCGCATTTTTCGAGGGAAGTGTGTAGTTTTCTAAAGATAACAGTGTCTTTAGTGTTGAAGTTAGTCATTGCAAGTTCCCTTTGCCCATACCCTTGCGGTAACTTGAAATTACTAACTCCAGCCGCGGCTAAAGAAGAATTTTGACGGCTCAAAACGACAAACACGGCTTTAAATATACAATGACTGATATGCCTAGGAGATTGATATTCTGAGATCTAAATAGATTTATATGACATAAAGAGTCAACGATACCAAAAGATTCCAAAAGTTAAACAAGAGAGAATAAATGAAACAGAGTGCAAGGTCACCTGCGTCATCGGAGTAGATTAGTCAGTAGACAAGTTCGATAGACGTCGGCTGATGATGATGGTGGGAGGAAAAAACAGAGGCAAATGATAGAGAGAGAGGATAGAGAAGAACAAGAAGGAACGAATGAAGTGAAGAAGATCTCGAGGAGATCACGCGAAGAGGAGAGAGGAAGAAGGGAGGAGAGGTAAATGAAGAAAGAGAGCGAGGAAATGGGGAAGGAAGAAGATTGGGAGGGAACAGAGAGGGAGGAATGCGTTCTGGGGGATTCAAAAGGGGTGGAATGAAGAAGGGTGGGATTTTCTGGGGGATAGAGAGTTTGTGCATGTGTGTGCGTGTTTGGGGAGGCTTCCTCGGGGCTGGAGGGAGGGTGGGAAGCTAAGAGAGGGTGGTGAGCTGGATTAGGGGATGTGGCCGCGGGTGGGGAAGGTGAACGGTGGGGGGGAGGGTTGAGGCGAGGGAGGAGAGGGGCGGCAGGGGAGGGGGGTGCAATGTACCGAGAATCTAATATCGGCTGATCTGGGCATTCTTCTCCAAGGGATTCATCGCGAGGCCTGTACCGTCGAGGGTGGCTGTTCAGCGGGAGAGGGAGGGGTGCGGTGGAGAGGAGGGGGAGCAGGATTGATGCGCGGGGGGAGGCAAAGGGAGTAAGGACGGATCGGCTTAGGTGAATGAAAATGGAGCGGGGAGAATATAGTGAGGATGAGGCACCGAAGAGGAGGGCTGGAGGAGAAGTGATGGAAGAGAGGGAAGGAGAAGATTTGAGAAGGTGAGAAGTGCCGCCTTCGGTGCCACCTTCCCAAGGAGGCAACAAATCCCTCCAGAAATCATGAGAGAGAGAGAGAGGGATAGAGAGAGAGTAAAGAACGATACAGCGCGGGAGGAGATCGCAGTCATTGTGTTCCCAACAAAATCCATTCGTGAGGCAGGGCAAAAAAATTACATGTGGAAACTTTGATGCAAACAAAAAGATGCATGGTAAACCTGGATTACTTGGATTTTTAAGGGTAGCATGAGCCCAATTTGTAAAATAAATTATACGGCATAAAAATGGTATTCGTAAAGAATATAGAGATTTGAATGAATAATAAATCGTTTAACTAAGAGCCCTACATACTACTTCTACCTTACAATGTGTCATAATCTATTTAACATTGAGCTCAAGTTGCCCTTTAGGATCCAAGTAACTCGGGTATACGGTAGTCGAATTTCAGCATCAAATTAGCAACGAAACTTTTGAAAACAGTATACTAAACGCCTTTTTTGAAGTGCAGTACATTAATATGCATTAGTAAGAGAAAATATAAATACGCAAGAGTAAATTCTTGAGCCTTCATTTCAAGCGAAGTTTATTGGTAATACCTAATTCTTAGATTTAATTTTATTTGTAGAATAAATACGTAGAATTTTTATGAAAATATCGCCGCAAAAGCCTATCAAACGTCTAGGTATTTGAAAATGCTGGGCCATAAAATTAAGAGAATCAGCCGATCTATCTTTCAAATGCAATTAAAGCGTAGGAAATAAAACGGGGTGAGATATCCATTACACACCACTAGCTATAGATACTTTCTTACAAACCGTACGCATCGATTACTTGAGGTCAAGGAATGTTTTCAATGGGAGAAAATAAGTTATCCCATACTAAATAATACCACATGTCAATTAAGAATAATGTCTAACAGCAAAAACGTTTTCATTTTCGGTAGTGAACTACAAGAGAATTAGAAATCATTAGACTGTGGTAAGATATGGTAAAAGATATATGACAGATTTTCCGTAGAAGTTTTCAGGTATAGTCTTTCGAAATGCCACCCGATAACGAGCCTTAATATGTTGAACTATGATTGCTATTTCAACCCATTTTCCTAGTAGTAGCTCAAATTAGGATATAAAATATTCGCAACTATTCCTCTTAATTGATGTCATGCTTTATATGGAGTAAATACGTCCTGTCTGTATGTTAATTCAAGAAAAGGAATTATGAATGAAGTATAATATCCCATACGACCACAGAAATTATGACATGGATCTCACATGAAAGCCCTCTATCAGCATTCGTGTGTGTGGTGCATCTCCTGCAACCATGCAAGATCGTTAACCTTTCGGACACCGCTGGCCATTGTGCATTCCAAACGCAGGAGCCCAAGCGGTGACGGTGGGAGGGCGCCAAGAACCAACCGGTGCGGCGTCGGCAAAAGTTTGTCCCTTAAGTTCTGATCCCAAGAAGGAAGGTTTGGATGCAAGAGGTGTCTCAGCGGAAGACATAGGAACGGCCGTAGAGGGTGGAGGTGGGGATTGCTCACAAAATGTCAAACTTAGAGCCTCCTATCTAGCGGCAACTCACCGTTTCCCGCCCAGAGCACTTATGGGCACTTCTCGCAAACCGAGGCGTAACGTTAGGTGACGGAGAAAATCAACACAGCTCGTTGGGTATGGGCGGAGATAAAAGCATGATCTCTGTTTATAATGGCAAATAGGTTGGAAAAGATTACATGTACACTTGAATCTACGACAGAACCATTTTCGCATATAAACGCGAACGTGCTTGATTATTAAATTCTACCGTTCATTTGAAGGATACGAATAATAAGGGGGGAAGCGAATGGGATTTCTAATGAAGATATTTCCTTGGATTGGATTCCTAATATGGTTTAATGTGAATAAAATTGGTGATTTAATATGCAATGCAAAGCATAGTCGTCAATATTTTTTTAAGAAATAGGAGTAGATTAACAGTGTTGAATAAAATTTATTCTCATCCCAGTTATCGTAGAATAGTCCAGTGATTCTTATTTTCCCTCATTTTCTTAACATTTATGGCCATTAAATTCAAGCCACATTCTTTCTCGGACAACTAAGTTCCTGTTATTACAGACTGATACAAATAGGTTATGAAGAGTGTTTTGAATTCCGGTTCGTAATAAATTTTCTCACCGAGTGATATTAGCAAAGTTTGTCTTTTTTCCTTCGTGGAGAAATTTCGCAAAATAAACCCTAAAACCGTTCGTTTTGACGAATTTATGAGTTGAAAACCATTCAAAGTTCTAATCTCACTCATCATACGACAAAATAAAAAAGAATAACATCGAAAAACTTCATGCCGCTTAAATATTACCTTAATTTCCCTCTTAGAATACAATGAGTTACGATAATGAAGATCTAATGAGCAATGTCATAGAAGTTATTTCGATCGATATTTAGTTTTCTCTAAAACTTTTCTTGGCTTGAATAGCAGCATTGGCTATACCAGAACTGATAAAGCGAACAATTGGTGTCGGTTTTGGGGACTGGGAGAGCCCGAATGAGCGAGTATGAAGTTTTAATCGATAGGAAAAGTAAATGAAACAGTGGCCAAGTCGAAGACCAACTTTGCACAATAGTTCCTCAACGTTCTCATCGCTCAAAATCTGTATCCCACGGATGTCTACGGTGTTTCGCAGCCGGTCCTATTCCACACTATTCAGTGTTTGATCTAAGTCACTGAGGTTCGTCAGACATGCATTTTCATCAGTCAAGGGACTCAACGGTTCGTTAATTTTGGCTAATGTAGAGAATATACCTTCAAGCGATTTAGTGTATTCATAACTAAACTTATCTCGCCTAGAAGGGATGGAATTGCACTTAGTAAACTGCTCCTCGCGGATTTCTCTAACTGTGATATTCACCTCTTCCAGTATACCACTGGCACTGTCAATAGGATACACTCCCGGGCCGGTTTTGATAGGTGTATCGCCCTAAGTGCTGACAGCGCCGTAAAAGGTAAGAGTCACAGGTCTAGATTTTTTAAAGCTCGCCTAGTAATTGCACTTAATCTGCGGTAGTGTAGTAACAACTATTATGATAGACTTCACGGGACTTACCACATGAAACGGAGGGGTTTTCTCGCTTGATTTTTTCCCGTAGGAAGCACAGCTAAGTATTCCGTAAGGACAGGAGCAGAAAGCGAGCAGACACTACGATCCGCAACGTTCAAGAGCTGAGCAGCGAAGAAAAGTTGGGGCTCACCTTTCGCTAGCTGCTTCTAGTAGGCCTCGCGTTGCCATCCTCGATGGAACGGAAGGGCCTAAAGGCCGCTTTACACAGTGAATGATCATTCGATAGATCTTTTGAAATATCATTCGAATGACCATCATTCACCGTGTATAACGGAAATTTCCTGCTTTCGAATGATCATTCGAATGAAATTTCAGGCCTGTTCTAATTTGGTTCAATGATTTCCGTGAATGATATGAGCGCACGGCGTCCATCTAGCACCGTTGAACCTCAGTAAAAATTGCCATGGGAACATAGAAGATGAATAGCCACGTGGTCTGCGTAGAGGCCTAGTTAGGCAAAGGCCCGTGGTTTGAGATCCGGTCCAGGGTATTTTTACTCATGTCAATTATTGTGAATATTTGAATGCCAGCAACGATTTCACTTACTACGTCGAACAATATGGAGTTTTCAGGGTGGATAAAATAGCCATTTTCGGAGGAGAACTGGTGCAGTGAACGTTTCTAGATTCATTCTCCGACCATCTCCCCTGAAGATGCTACTAAAATCGTATTCTATTTGGTAAATACTTATGGCAAAACATAAATATTCAAGTCTGATTTTTCTACAACCACAATGAATAATTCTTCCGCGTACAGGAGGAATTACCATTTCTCATTCAAACATCACGCTCCACCTCACTCCTTACAACTCAGCCTTGGTGATGAGAATTCTTAGATTCATACATATGTAAATCAGTTTATTCATTGAACTTCTTCCCCACCGATACTTTTCCTCATTTAGCCGCCTCACCGTACATCAGCCCCTAATATTCCACCCGGCAGCGCCGCGCGACATGCCGTTGTTTCCCTCCGCATGAACCCTTTCCATCCTCCGGCCGACTACTACTGCCTCAAACTGTTCCAACAAGCGGCAAGAACACCTCTCCCAACCCACCAAAATCCACCCTTCCCCTCTTCTTATGCTTCCACCTCGAACTTGCGAAAACTTGCCGCCCTCCGTTCCTCCCCCGGCCTTCAGGTCCTTCCGCTGCCCGACTACGGCAAACTTTTCGGCCGGCCGAGTGACGGGCGGGATCAAAACAGCAAACGGTGATTCTTCGTCCGCTCGCGACGCACAGGGGTGAGAGGCGCGTCTGATTCCCTGCCGCCGGAGTTCGGGTTTGCTAGAGCTTTCGGTGATGCGGTGGGCTCTGGGGGAGGTCTTGCGGCCGGTACAAATATTTGGAAGGGAGATTTAGATTAACCTCGGAAGAGCTTCTTCCTGGCCAACTCGTCTTCAAGCAACCGTAAGGACAACAAAGTGAGCAACATTTTCAAGGTAAATTAGTGAAGAGTTAGACGAAATTTAGAAGAGCTACTACGACCACAACAGACTAAAAATGAGCCATAAAGGAGGGAGTTTCTTTCATCAAAAGTAAGGAAAACGTTACTGCTACGTTTCAATAAATCTCACCCTGACACTATGCTGCTGAATTTTCATTGGTTCATAATTTAGGTACTAAGCCTCGTAAAAAATCTTGTAAATTCTCTGGTCCACTTGGAAATCGTATGCGTACGGAAATATTTGCTTTACACACAAATGTACAATACTTGGCGACAGAAATTGAGCATTTTCATGACGATAATTTAAAAATTAATATATTTTAACTATTTAGGCAATGCCATTCATCGAAAATTCATTCTATTTACCATATGAAAGTATGGCGGTAATTCAATAATTGAATGCCATATTTGCACGATCATTTACTTGTGCAATAGTAAGTGTTCGAGTATGTTAAATAAAAAGATATCGTCCCTGAAATTTTAATAAGCTCATCAAATTCGGTCACAATTTGATAAAAATTATCCGTGAAATGTGATTCTTACCACATTTAAAGTTGGATTTTCTTGGTCTCAAATCAATTCCTTATTAGTGCCATTCAAAAAACCTATATTAATTAAAAATAATTTAAACTATAAAGAGCATTTAGACACGAAACTTCAATTTGCCTGTGCAGGTGTAAAAATTCAAAAATTAAAAGAAATTGTGAGGATAAGCAAATAGAGAAAATTCAAAGATAACAATAGCGTTAATGATAACTTATAAATAGGTGACAAAATTTAAGCTATAAGTTGATCCAAAAACGGACCATTAAACCATTAAATCTAGCTATTCCACTAGATACAACTTTTAAATAGAGGAATTACCAATGTAATCATGCCCGAATACGCTTAGCGGAAGTTACCTTTTAACCATAATGAGAAAAAAACTTGGCTCCACAATTCACATGTTTGGTTTAAAATCAAGTTATTACAATAACTCCGAGAAAATGTCATTCCATTCAATTATGATAAAATAAATCATATTTTTCTTTTGGTAACTGCCGTAATTTTTATGCCATGTACTGATAATATATGTATACCCTGCATGTATTACGAGCAACAATACAGTCTTCAGCAAGTTTCCCAACAAATTTTTACCATATTTGATTACATTATATTTCTGGAACTTGGAAACGCAATGATACCTTGCAAATAAATCTCAACTCGAAATCCGTCTCACTGATAGTTCACGCGTGTAAGCTATCACGTATAAAGAGAAGCAGGCGATTTCCCCTTGTGTTGGATGAACCCTGTCCTGATCGTAAGAACGTAAAAATTAATGCCCACCGTAAGTCCTATCTCAGAATAACTACCGATAAAAACTCACCATATGGTACTCAATGCGGACGTTAACGTGGCATTTACGTGCAGGATTTTGATCCCACTAAAAGGACTAAGGTTTAGGTCTTTTTCCTTCCCCAATATGAGGGCATTCGAGAGATAGGAGACGATACGTAGAAGGCTTTCGAGACTAGCAATTCCTTTACGCCAGAAGGAGTATGAAGGAAGAAATGCAGTACGTTTTATAGGTCATTCCGTATCAGTACAGCGCAGCTTCTTCCACCCTCTCCTTTTTCTTACTACTTTTGAAGACTTGTTTTCGTGAAGACCGTTTCGTGGCGCAAAAGTTAGGCCATTAAATAAAATTGCGGGTAAGCCTTAATTATCCAAAAAGGTTCTTTGAGATGCTGAAGCAGAGGATGTATGGAACGATAATACTTCAATACGAAAGTAATGTACAATGGCTGAAGTATTTATTTCAACATGAATGCAGCAATTATCAGAAGTTCCTGTTATATGACAAAGCAATCAGGTAGAGCCTCTTCCAAAATAACCTCCCTAGTATGCACATATTTGCAAATGCTGTCAGCCGGTTACTGAGATAAAATAGCCATTTGACTTGTAACAAATCTGTGTGAATCATTTTTTAATGTGTTCTGTGATAGGCAATTGAAAAGAAAATTCACTCCAGTACAAACCCGCGCGCGTATCCAGATACGCAGGTGAAGGTAAAAATTCCTTGTGCATTGCTCCTTCACAATTTACGTTCTTACCGTCTCGTTCTCACAGTTTTTATGGGAAACGAGAACACTCTCCTTCAGCAGACGAATTTTTGGAGGCAACCAGCAGTCTACAACATCAGAAACTCTTCCGTAGCCTTCATCCTACCCTATTTCCTATTTGTTCCTCCCCATTTACTTGCCATCCCCACAGCTTGGCACAACGCAAACTACCCTTCCTTCTCTCTCTCGCCAATCCTCAGTCTCCCACGGCCGATTTTTAAACCAATATTCTCGGTAGCTTAGATCTCTCTGTCCCAATACATGCATTCTCGCATTATCACACGCGCTTGACCCTACAACTTCACAGGTACGTACACGAGGTAAACCAATAACTTTTGATAATACGTGAACCAACAGGAAAAGCTGTATAAAGGTAGAATTAATATTACGAGAGATAAAGTGCAAAACAAAAAATAATTTACCCGGGCTACCTACGAAGTATACTTTAGAGCACTTACCTCTGTAACTCCCCACAAAATGCCAAGTGAAAAATATTATAAACTTCATCTTCTTTTAATTTTAACATCTAAAACGAGGCTTTGCTATTTCTGGAACACGCCAAATGACCACGTTAACTTACCGGCAATAGAAAGAATTTATCTATGAATTTACAAAAAAATAAGTCCATGTATTTTTTCCTTTCCTTCCAGCCCTCGCCCCGTTTACCGCCGTTCACAATTCACCTCTCCCTCACGAGAAGAACCGACCAACCACTTGGCCCATCAAAGCTCACCTTTTCCCCTTACGGACCAACCGGCGCCCATTTCGGCCGAGCCGAGAAAGAAGCGGAGGAGGCGTGGAGAGAAGAGAACGAAAAGTCGTATCTTTTACGGTTATCATCTTTCCGAGCCGACTGTGGGGGGAAGAGAGCACGGCCTGGAATGGGGGCGGAGTTGGGCACGGGGCGAAATTGAGCGAGCGAGGGAGGGTTGCCGGCTGGATTAAGGGGAGCGGCATGGATGTGGGCTATGAGACTAGTGCTGACGGAGGAGAGGGGGAGCGGTGAGATGAGGGGTAGAAGGCCTAGTAGGCAGGCCGAAGGAGTGAGGGCGGAGCGCTGAAAGCGCCAGGTTAGCACCGTGCTGCGAAAAATTGGGTTGAAAACGCAAGTGGTAAGGAGAGAGAGACAGTAAGGGATAAAAAGAAGGTGGCGGCCACGGGAGCCGTGGGATTTTTTTATCCTCATTTTTCAGGAGAAACCGTGGGATGGAGTCGAAGGCAGCGGAGAATGGCGTGGAGACATGAGATCTAGAGAAGATCCCGAAACGCGAGAGAAATTGAGTCCATCCCTTCTTTTTTTACCTCCTCCCTTGGCGGCGCTGTTATTATTTTCTTCGGAGCGGCGCTCGCTTTTTCTCTCGTTCCCTCGCCAAGTCTCTCTCTCTCTCTCTTTCGTGGACTTCATCCTTTTGGAGGGGCGAGGATTGGGGTTGGGGTGGTTTGAATTGAACGTGCAAGGGGACGTTGTAGCCTGGCGCATGAGGGTGGGTTAGGCGAGTCGTTTTACTGGTTGATGTAGGGGGTGGGAGGGAGAGAAAGAAATGTGTGAAGCAGTCGGACGGACGCCCGAAAGAGTTGTGACACGGAAAAGAAGGCAAGGGAAGGGCGATAAGGAGGGAGGGAGGTGAGGAAAGGAGGAGGGAGGTAGGGGAAGCGGCGGCAGCGCGGTCCATTCTTGTCGTCGTATTTCAGCCTCGCGGTTTCCCCTCAGACACACCCCCCTTAAACCTTTCCTACCCCCACCGACGCAGTTCTTAGGAACGCAAGCGATGCAGAGGAGATGTAGAAAGGAGAAAATGATGACAAGAACGAGGAAAGGAGTTGAAAAAGGAAACTAAAAGGTAAGTGAGAGAAATTAACAAGGGGGTATTTTGGCTTACTGCTTATTCACGGCGAAATTGTAATCAGATATTATTATTAAACGCTCAGATAAGAGTCATAGCACATTAAGAATTATAGTTTGCTTCGCCCTTCATCCTTGTAACGAAACATACAATAACGATAGTATAAAAAACTGGTAACTTGTAGAAAAACCAATCAAATAATCATCGATTATCGTCTTTCACTTCCAGGTTTTGGAAAAAAATGTAAGAATGGACGAGATACGATGATTTCCTAACACATTTTATCGACACATTTCAAAATCGGCTGAAAAGGATATATATGCGTACAAGTAATTCCAAGGAACTTGTGGCATTTTAAGCAAGGGTAAGACAAGATAAAACATGCTAAAAGCCAGTATATATGTACTTTTAAGGCCAGAGCTCACTGTAAAAAATTAAATCATAATTTAGAAAAAGCGAATGGGTGTACATGCTGAATTGTTTACGAAATATCATAAAATATTCAAAATATATATCCCATGCATGAGGAAGTAAGAACGCGTGCAGCTAGAGCAAACATATAAAAATGTGAAAGACGCGTCAGTGGAGGAAAGTGAGTGGAAGCTGGCAAAAAAAAGAAGTTCGAAATGAAAAAAAGTATAGCGAGGAAAGGTTCGGGTACCTCCGAATAACCCCCGCATAAAGTAAGAGAAAAAAGTGTCTCGCTCTTTTCTGGAGTAAAAGAGAGCAGCAAGAAGGTATTTCAGGGTTATATATATATACCGGATAAAGTACGGGAGAAGGTTACGATGGAGGCATGTGCTAGGAAAGAGGATGAAGGGATCGAGGGGAGGGGTGGTGGCATAAGAGAGGCTAAAGAAGATGGGGCATAAGGGTACGTGCGAGAGTTTATAAGAGGCCTCCTCACTTTCCCTGTCTCCTCGTTTTCCGCGCCGTATGCAAAACGGGAAGATTAAGGAATTCCGAATGACGACTGTTCAAAATTTCGGCGAGAAGGGAGAATAATAAATTGATGCCTTCTTGGCCTTTTGTGGTGGCTACGCCACCGAAATCCCCGAGGTGAGTTGCTACGCCATTCACTTCATAAAAATTCAGCGGAGAGAGCATTGTACATTCTTGCAATATTATGAAACCGAAATACTAACGAATATTCGTGATAGGCTAATGAAAGCTAGAGCAAAGTAATCCATGTCAACGAGGGAAAATAAGAAACCGAACATTTAACAGCACATCTCATAAGAAAACAAGCCTGCAAGGGGATAATACAAACCAGCATAACAGGCACAACCAACAGAAATTTTCATTTAAATTAGATTTTTGCGATAATTTAAAAACAATAACCAGGGTAAAATTTAATTTTCGATGGAAAAGTCAAACCTTTCCCTTAAAATTTTATTCGATCACAGGAGGCCGATAATGCTTTTACGGAAATCGCGTTGCAGATGCTTAATAATCATGTGCAGTCACTAAATATGAAAATCGTTTTCCATTTTTTATGCGAATGGCGTTTCATATGAGGCCTATTATGTTAACTAGGATAGAATAAAATGTATAATTTCTAATATCGAACGGTTCGTTATTTCATAACAATATTCTACCAATCTAGAATTTCCCAATAATACTTTGATCCTGAATCTGTGCTTGGGCCAGAATTCAAGAGGAAATATCAACTCCATCCGAGCGTGGGGGCAAAGAGAGACGAGAGAAAGATATTCTGAACCCAGAGGAGATGTGTAGGTCACACCGCGCGCCCCTCATCCTCGAGCGTCTCTCCCACCATGCCATTCCTCCTCCTCCTCCTCTCCGTCGTCCCCAGAAACCAGCCGAGACCCATCGCTCGCCTCAAACATCCCGCGGATTCCTCCCATTGCCTCCTCCAATCGCCTCCGACCGAGCCTATACAACCAACCCCCCACGGGCGCCGGCACTGAGGTCTCCTTCACGCTCGGCAAGGAATGAGCCACGGAGACAGGGCGTGTGGAGAAGAGCAGTGGGATACGCAAAGCGATGAATTGGCACGGAGAGGAGATAAAAGGAAGAGAGAGAGAGAAGACGCCAGCCGAAAGGAAGGAGACTGGATGCCGGAGGAGAGATTGGGATGGTGAGGGCCGTTTGCATTTTATGAATAGCAAACAAGAGGGGTGGATAGGAGGAGGAGGAGGAGTGCGGGAGGATGAAGGGTGGGGAGGGGAAAAAAAGATCAGATTCTTTTCCACGAAAAGTACCAACGACTGGGACATACGGAATGAAACGGGTGGGCAAGGAGTAGGTAGAGAGGGGAGTGTCTTAATAACTTAATGAAATATATACCCGCTCACTCATGCTGCGAATAAAATAACGAAGCATGCTAAATAGTGTTACGTATCATTTTGATAAATCATACTGTTTAATGGAATCGTAATTTCTTTCACAGGTTCAATGTGCGTGGATGGTTGGACAAAGGTAGAAGAATGATATCAGTCAAATTTACTATCCTTAACCACACTATGTGGCAAAACTTCAGGTTGGCCATTAATTTGTCATTTTATGTTTTTCGCTAGCAACGTGAATACAAGCCAAATATCAAAAATTAATTCATCTCCACCCTTTTTTCGTCTCAAATTTCCTCGTAATAAAATCCAAAGTAATAATTATTATTATTATTAAAATTAGTATTATTCAGCAAACACTCCTTTTATACTGTTCAATCGATATTAGCATTAATGATAATTGCCGACGACATCTCAAAGACATCGGAAAGTAAATGGAAGAATGGAAGCCTTTATCAGAAGTCACGCCATTTAACTAAAACTAATAAAAAATAATTTAATATAATTGCTATACTTATCCAATAATCTCATAAAGGTTTGAATTTACTCTACTCGTATCGAAGCAGAAAATATTCCACGTAATTTATGGAAGTAACAAAATTAGCGCATAGCCATGAATTTAATCACAAATAAACCAATTACTTACAAACGAGCAATTCTGTATTGTGTCCGCAGACAATATATTTGTTGCCAATCCATATTTCATCATGACAAAGTATCTCATTCAAAAATATCATTGCATTGAATTTCTGGCTTACTAAATAATGATAAAATAAATACCACCTCACGTGATGAAAGAGGCAATTTTTCAATACACGCATTTTCAAATCCGAAATACAATTGGCAATAAAATCCAAAAATACACTATGACAAAGAAAATAAATAAAGTGGAAATACTACCTGCCGGCGTTATAAATCAATCAATAAATCAAAAAATTAATAGAAAAATTAATGTTTTGTGTACAGATACCAGGTTAATCATCTCACACATATTTTCATGACTAAACCATCGCTTCCTTGAACTTATTCTCATTTAGACCGATAGGTAAACGAAATTCAACAAAACAACCGATAGGCAACCAATTCAACGTGGCAGCAAAAAAAATGTACTCTTTAGAGTGCTTGGCAAGAAATACGTGTCAGTGAACTACTTATCTGTACCAAACTTCTGAGACATTTGAAAAAAAAAACTACTCAAGGGCAACACCATACCCTAACAAGAGCGAAGACAAATGGCGACCGTGTTATCGGCGTGGCGAGCCAAAGCATGGATGCTCGCCTGGGTTTCGATCGGCGAGGGGGTGGGGAGCGGCAGTAAGGAGGAGGCGGGGAGCAGAGATTCCTCGCGTGTGTTCGACCAAGCGGCAAATCAAATGAGCATAGTGACGGTCAAATGGGGCGAGATATGCAGTGTCGGCCGCAACGCGCGAGATGTCTCTGTCTCTTTTTCCCATTCTTCGCCTCTCACGCTCGCATGCACTCACCTCCGCCTCGTCCGCTCTATCCTTCGCCCCCCCCCCCACCCGGGTCCATCCCCTCGTTTCTCCCCTTGACGGCTTCACTTCCGTCACCTTCTCATCCTTCTTCCCTGGACCATCACCCGCCTTCGAAAACGCATCGCCCACCCAACAACCAACCGCTTTGCATTCGCTCGAGGCAAACGCTGCCGTCTGCGGTTGCCGCCGCTGCCCAATTCATATAACACATAATACGCTGCATGCATAACATGGAATACGTGTACAAAAAGGAGCATTTGACGGGAATTCGATGGGACGGAATATTCAAATGGTTAGCATTTCAGAATCGAGCGAGCACGAATTCGCGTTTCTCTTTTCTTCTTTGCCTGATCCACCCATGCGTAATTTTTTTTCAACCTTTGGACCTGCCGCGGCGTGGTAACCTTCATAAGTGCAAACGAAGCGTACAAACATTTTCCGTTAATATCATGCTTCTCCCATTTTTTTTCAGGAAGCTGGAGGCTGTTTGAAAGATAAGTGTTCATTGACCTACATTTCGCCTCGATATATATTTATATTCCTAAAATTGAACTCGGCGGAATTGATTGGTGAACCACACCGCGCAATTGAAAAATTGTTGACGTAAGGAATTGCAAACGCCTAACGAATATTTGACTTATCCTCTTCTTTCGTTCAAAGGCTTTTTTAACCGAAAAATGAAAAAAGTCCATCGTGGATTGGAAAGGGATATAAATTATTATTAAAACAAACTGAGCACTCTGGACCACTTTTTATGCCACGTATTATCATCGAAATCTTTGTTTGATCTTAAGAAGTGAATACTACAATATTTCTCACAATTCCCATGGATTATTTTTCCTGTCAATGAAAATTCATATAATTAATAAGAAAGATATTTGCCTCCAGATTTCTTAAATGAATAACGTTTTACCTTCTAGGTGTGAATAAAATTGGTATTAGCATTGAATTTTTACGTAACAAAGCACTATCGAAAAACATTGTCCTAACACTAGCATTTTCTCATAAAATTGCCAGTCATTTGGTTTGACAAAATTCCACAGGGCACTCTTGCATGAACGAAAATTTCACTCATCACTTTCACAATTATATTATCCTTTAACTTTAGAGTAAGAGCTCTTAACTATATCTTAGTTATAGTGCCATACTTTTTGTAACATATCGGGAGAATAATGTACAGTCAGGCTTAAAAAAAACGATGATATTAATGCACATGAAAATGAATAATAAACTTAAACGCCATGCATTGAAAAAAAATACGGTATATATTGCATATTTATGATCACCCTGAAAATATTTATTGCTGATATTTCGGCACTGTTTGAAACATTTTAGGGCATCAGCAAATTTGGCAGCAAGGCGTGAACAACGTATAGATAGATGATTTAAGATTGAAAAGAGAATAACCTGTACAGTGTTTTTTAAACGAACTCAATAGGTCTAATTTTTTTATTGATCTTCATTATACAATCAATAAATTTCGACCTGTTTCTCTCAATCAAATTGCATTGAAACATAATAAACTCATTTTTCTTCACCAAACGTTTTTTGTTTACTTTGGAATTAAAAACATCTATGAGCAAAGATTTTGTTTCAGCTGAAAGAGAATACATTCGAGTATGAAGAAAAACACACGAACTTCATCCGTCCAACGATTACCTAAATAAAGCATTTCACATAATTCCAACATTTATATAGTATACAATGCGACGAAAAAATTAATTAAAACCGTCAGAAGTACCTCTCGACAAGTTATCACCATCGCCTTGGAAACCTCTGCCAGCCCAAGTAAACTGTTGCCCCGCGCTGTCGTCCTTATTCACACATGGAAGTGTTTACCTTATCCCTTATCTTATCTCCCCCACTCCCGAGCCACCCGCAAACCTGCAGTCCCTTCGCCTCATCCACGTCACCTTGTTTTCTATATATATTTCTATTTACAAAAACTGAATCCCACCGCACCAAATCCTCAAGTTTCCTTTCGTATCATTTCCTCAGCGACACAAATCCACAGAACCGCCAATCCCCTCCCACATCTATTTGCAACCCAACTCAATTTCTCCCCGTGTCCCTTCTAGCATTCTTTACCTTTCTATTCTACAAACATTCGGTACTTGATGGCCGCCCCTTGAACAAGAAATCCCAAACGTGTACTCTCTGCTAGGGTTGGATCTCTCCCTCCCTTTTCACATTATTTAGGTATTGCATTTCTGTGTTGCGTCTTTAGAGGATTCCAATCCTAGAACTTTCCGCCTATGATGACGAACGCATCATTAAATAAAATTTCCCAATCACTTCCTCGTGGCATAACTATCGTCTTCGGGCAAGAAAATCCATATCCACAGACCAAAAAATCAATGGTCACAACTTCTTCTTTCGAACTGAAAAAAATTATCAGCTTATCTTTTCTAAAGCATTTTATACCAATCATTTCCAATGCCGAAGAAGTTTGAAGGTCGCGCGTTCGATTCTCACCTGAGTAGGTTACCTAAATCCAGGGAATAGATTTTTGTGATAGTACGCTGTTAATTGATAAAGCTTCCGTTACAAACCGTAATATGCTGTTCTCGGGAAAGAAAGAAATAAAAAATAATATAAAATGTATACAATGCTCCCGTTTGTTTTGAAGCATATCAAATTCAAGTATCTGATATTCCTGTCCCAAATTCCGCTGACAAATCTTCCAAGGACGAGCGGCAAAAAGGATATTTCGGAAATTTCTTACGGCCGAGAGTCAACTACGACTACATTCCTCAAGTCTCGAAACCATCCCATTTCAATGAAACGCCGAAATTTTCGCTGGATTGTTTTCCCGCCCGTGTCCGCATCACTCCGCAAATCTTCCACCGACTGCCATTCAACATGCACGCGCGATACGGCGCTATTTCTTTTTCTCTTCTCGGAAGCGATCGCGAGTAGGTACTACGCACACACACAGCTGAGCCTAGTTTCCTTCCCCCTCGACCGGCCCTTCATCATACCCACCCCGTCATTCCCCTCCCTCCCCCTCCTACCTCTCAATGCCCAAACCCATCCCACACGCTCTTTCGCGCACTTGTTCCAACCTCTCCCTTCCCTCCATTGCCTTTTAACCCAACCCCAACCCACCATAAACCCCCACAGAAACCCCGCACCCCGTCATCCTACCCCCACCCCACCCCCATTGCACGCTCCCACCCTACATTGCACCCTTCGTACGGCCCCAGCAACCCCATCCCACTCTCCTCCTACATGCCCCCCACACCCCTCCCCTCCCCCCAACCGAACCACTCGTCTCCCCCTCCCCCTCACTGGAGATCCGGCCCCAGTTTAATATCTGACTGGGGTGTAGTCATCTATCAGATCCAAACAGACAAGAGTTTTATTAAAAGTCGGAGCAGGCACGTCAATAGCCGTAGGGGTGTGGGAGGGATAGGGAAGGGACGAGAGAAGAGGGCTGTCGTGGGTGGGCGATTCAGGGTGGGGTGGGGGAGGAAGATTGCCGGAGGGGGTGGGGGAGTGAGTGAGAATGGAGGAGGAAGGGGTGGGGGGAGGGAGGCAATGGGTTGACTATGAGCGGGGAAGAAGAAGCAGAAGAAGACGACGCAAGTCTCTCTCTCTCTTTTTCTCGTAGAGTGAGTGGCCGTGGATGTGCGTGCGTGTGTTACCTAGTAGTACGCCATGCGAGGCCGAGGAAGGAGGGCAAGGAATAAAAGGGAGGAAAAGGAAAGAGAGAGAGAGAAAGAGGACGAAAGTGATGGAAGGAGAAGGGAGGAGTTGGGAAGGGCGACCGCCGCTATAGGAGGACAAGAATGTGGGTGGGATTTGATGGGGGGGAGGTTGGATGGTCCCGCAAGGAGGAAAGTCTCTGGGGAGGATGAGGGTTCCCGGGATGGGCGTGACATGCGAAGAAATGGAACGGGACCTCAGCTATGCGTGCCAGTATATGTGTAAGCCGTGAGGAGAAGAGTGCGAGAAGGGAAAATAGGGACGGATGGAAAATGAGCAAGGATGTGAGAAAAATGGAAAGGCGAGAGAAATGTCTAAGTATGATGGGGCGAGAAAAGGAAAAAAGTGACAGAAAATGTAGATTATTCCTTAAAAAGTAAAAGGAAAAATGAAAATATACCTACATCACTATGCTTACATTTCAGAACACGCGTTTGAGAAATTTTCTAAGACCAATACGCCATTAAGGAAGATACGGAAAAATTGAAGATTACTTCAGCGAATTTGAAGGAATAAATTGATGTGTTATTTGGTGTTATTAAGGCATCACCAAGGAATCAGCAAAAATATTAAAAACCGCGAGGAAATAGAAATTGGCGTGCTATTTTATGAGTGAGATTGTATCTTGTTTAATTTATAATTTTCAAACGATCTTTATCAATAATTTATTAATTTAATACTAATTAATAATATTAATTATTTTAATTTATCATTATCATGCGATAATATCATATTATCTTGCGACATCATTACGATGGTGATGAATAGAAGGAAGCAATGAGTATGGAACCCCTGTGCATAATTATCCCTCTGAATAAAAGGACTCTGAAGTATACCCAGACATGAAAGACAAGAAAAATAAACTTGAAATTAAATGTGAGGTAATGGTCTGAATTAAGATGTAAGAATCGGCCGGTACCGTAGAAAAGAAACGGAAGGGGTAGAAATAATTCTATGTTGTTCTAAATTCGGTTTCCTGATTACAACAGTTTCGCAGACCGTGTCAACAGTGTGTTCATTTGAACAGGGTTACTCATTATTCTACTCTTGTGTTCAATATTAATTGGATACATTGGGATATATAATCGCTTTCTCGAGAGGTCTATTTTATGAAATCTCTACTGAATAAAAAAAAGTTGGGCATCTCCTTTTAGCTTCCACTGCTTTGGGCACATAAATGATAACAGGATGAATTTAAAGAATAAAAAACAACTTATTTACCATTCATTCAGTTGATACAATACAATTGTACACGGTAACAAAACCACGGTTGACACTCTTAACCTCTGAAGAAATAAATCACGTATGTAATTAATTAATATCAAACCTCGTGAAGATGGTGATATTAATAGGTACACGAAGTACATGTGTTATTGCAAATATGTGTCGGGAAGATAGAAGGTGAGAAGTTGAAATGATAGAACTAAGTGGAATGAGCGCGAGGAAGAAAAGGGATTCTTGAAGGTACATTCGGGAGGCTGACGGAGGGTTGAGGGAGGAGGTAAGAAAGAATTCGTGAGGAAGTGAACGAGATATGCCAGCAGGATCGAGAGTATGGAACGCGACCCCTCCCTCCTGGAGCACCTACTCGCCTTCGTTTCCTCTCCCTCCTCGTCAGATACAGAGCGACCACCCGCCATCGCCACCTCCCCGTCCACTTTTTAAATCACTCGTCCCGCCTCGAGTCTCCGTAATCCTCTCTTCCTTTTTCCTCCTTAAGTCTCGAGGAAGAAATATGGGACGGTGAAGGGAAAGGATCGGGTAAATAGATGGGTCGAAGAGAGGAGGGTTAGGGGGTTGGTATGGGGTGATAGGAGGCGTAGGGATTTGCAGAAGCAGAAAGGATAGGTTGGGGGAAAATAGAGTATGTAAGTCGGGAGCGTGGTGGCGGAGAGGGGAAGTTTAAGAGCTCCACCGAGGAAGAGATAAAGGGGATGCTGATACCGGGATTCCAAAACAACGTGGAAAAGATGAGGAATCCTCCAATGGTACCAGCGTAGGGTTTAGAGAGGACTGCAAAAGAGAAACATATAAGAGAAAGCAATATACCATAGTGTGAATAACTATGATACGTAAGGAAGACTCTTAAATAAGAAAATCAGCCCTTTCCGGCCGTAACGACTCTTATGATCAAGCATACTCAATATTTTTCCTTGAGTAACAGTGATTTTCTTCAAGGTTAGTCTTGACTTTTCCAAGAGTTTAATATACCTTCAGACCAATTTCAACTGTTGAAAAACCACAGCATCAATTAGGATTTGATAATTTGAATATTAATTACACTAATACGAAAAATGAACATAGGAAAATAACGCTCGTGAAATAGATAAAAACAAAAATCAAGACCACAGCTAGATTATTTTCAACAATTTCATTTTTAATTTCCAGCAATGAAACTGAAATAATAATAGATACCAACACAGAATGAAGCCATACAAATAATTCTACGAATTTCATCGGTTAAAAGAAGGTAGAAATGGAAATCAATGCAATGGCTGTTTAATTTTCATGAGAATACCATAAGCAAGCCTTGTTTCATTGATCTAGGGTCTATTTTCGTATAAGAATAAAAAATTAGTGTCTCCTAACAGATAAAAAAGTGTCATTTTACAGATTGAAGCAACCAAAAAAAGTTCCGAAAATTACATTTATGTTTCAAGGGAGGTCAACATAATTAACCTGGCATGACAGTTCGCCCGGTTCAAAGTCTGTACTGCACCTACTTTTTGTTTCTCACGTATTTTTCTACAGAATATCACCTCAAAATACCATTTGTTTAATACCGTTTTATCGCACAGTATTACTCCAATTGAAACCGCAAAATATATGTAATTTCTTCAACAAATTGAATGAGCGGAGAATATTGGTACAGGCCTAAAGTTCAGAGGAGTTTTTACTTTTTCTCATTAGAATTCAAATAAAAAAGTGAAGCTACTGTCGTTTTCCTTCACCCAAAGTCCAAATTCAATTGATTTCTTCCTCTCGTATTAATTCGCAAGTCTACTTGGAAATCAATGGTGGCTGTGTTTTGGGACCATTTTTCTATTTTGGATTCAAAAAAATAGTTGGCACAGACGGGGCTACATAATAGTAAGAATTTCGGATAGTAGGAGCACAAATTCTTGAAAAATGAAAGTATACAAAAAACTCAAATATAATTTCTATATTTATCGGTCCTGAATGATTAATTGATTGTGATTAGTGCAATGGATTGTTTTTTCTTACGTAGGTTTTTCATTTCACGACCATTTTCTATTTACATGACTACCTTGAGATCTGTGGACATGATGAACGTACCAGTTTGAAAGGACAGACACAAGTCCTAAGTATTTCATGGGGGTTATTAATTTAACCAAGCAGCAACCATGGCTTTGATGGCATTGGTCGATATTCATCACTATGTTTATAAGCTGGCTCATTATACGAAGATTTCATGGATTTTCGACGAAAAATTACAGCAGATGGCATATTTCGCCAATGCGATAGAAAAATCATAACTATGTTGCATATTATCCCCTAATGACAACTCTATACCTATCATTTAAACCTGACACACAAAGGAATTTTTGTGAAAAAATTAAATTTAACGTTTTTATAATTTTAAATATGATGAGACGAGTACACTTTCCGTCGCCTATCCCTCTACAAGCTTGCAATAACCAGAGATCTGTGCTCCATTAATATTTCAGTTAAAGTTGACTTTAGTCTCGGGAGTGAGCGCACTTCTCAGAGAACCAGAGATGATCAAGAGTGAACATGGCGCTGAGGTGGAGGAAAAAGCTTTCATTTTTCATAACGATAGCAAACACTATTCAAAAAGTGAGTAAGGAATATTGAATAATTATTTGTCAAAAAGGACTCATTTTTATGTTCCTGCAACATACTCACTTTTAATTCGAATCCGAGAAGACACATTTAAGGGCGAAAACTTTTATCGATGGTAGCTCTAATTATTTCATCTAATTTTTATAAGTACTCCAAACAACCACTCTACGCTATTCGTAAAAACTCCAACTGACTACAAAATCCATAGCATAGCATCAATCAGGCATACTGGAGGTTGGCAGCATGGAAAAGAAATGAGAGAGACTGAAAAAAAAAGGAGTGTGTGCCTTCGAGAGTAAAAATCCACTTACGAGGGGGAAGAAATGCAAGAGTGGATGTTTTTTCGTGAGGAAATAAGGGGTGAGACCAGCAAGGAGGGGAGCTCATGAAGAAAGGAGGGGATGCAGAGAAGAGGGGGCCGGAGGCAAGCAAGGGAAAACCTAAGAAAGAATTCGGGAGGAAAGAATCTTCTTTGGAATTTTTGGGGATCGCCCAAGCGGCACAAAATGGATGGAACGCATCTTGGAATCAGAAGAAGCTCCTCGGACGAGGGTTGTTGATACCAATGCTGACTAATTGAAGGGCGTAATAATGTGACGTAGTCAAGTGGATTTTTTGCTTTTCGGTTTCCTGGTGCTGAGCCGAAAAATGAGCGTAATGGTCGGAATATCTGAAGAAATTGCTACTTGACTAATTTTATATGCAGTTTTGTTATTATCGACCACGGTTTCGTTACAGATATTTGTTAATTTAACTACGTACTTGATTATATAATCCTATCTTGATAATGTTACTATTCAGTATGGAAATCATGGTGATACTAACAACATTACCTCATTCGGCATGAATCGAGTTGCAATTTCCTCAGACGCTCCAATTATGATTGCATTTCAATTTTACCTATTGACTCCTGTGCCATGGTGTATCTTACTTTTACCTTCATTTATTTCTACAGATACCATCACTCTGAACGAAACATTTCAATCAAAATTCTTTGAGCAATAAAATTGAAAGATAAAAAAATATTTTTATCTGTATTCTCCATGAAACCTTTCGTGTTAATTGATATCTGAGCATCACGGTATAAAACAGATTCTACCGAGACTCTAGCAACAACCCAACCCAACGGTACAAGTTGAAAAGTGGCAAGACACGGTATTTATGAAAGAATAGAGATCTTGAAGGAATTTTATTCCAATGTGGTTTAAAGAACGCAAATTAACCCCAAAAATTTACTGTTATTGATAAACCTACAGATGAACCTGGTAACTGATGAATAACTATAAAATTATCCCGAAGACAAGCAGACTATAGTACTTAAATAAATCAGAAGGAAGAAACCACCTCCATAGTGAAATAAGAACACTTCATGCATTGCTAGATGCATAAACTCATCTGAAATTGATTTAAGAATTTATCAAAATCCCCGACTCAACTGATGGAAGTAGAGTAATGAGGTAGAGGATTGATACACGGCTTGAAGTACATACGTCACTCGACGGGGACAGATCTTGAAAACAGAAAAGCAAAATATACAGGCTTCGAACATGAGATTGCCTCCTAAAATAAGAGACAGCAATAGCTTCCTGTATATAATAGGGTAGTTTCCTTCATCAAAGAAAAAGAAATGCATTGATTGCGATTCCTTACCCACCATTAGTGTATTCATAATATACAAATTATTTGGTTTTAGAAATCCCAGTTTAGACGAATGGCCACGGTCAATTTTAACCTCATTTGAAAAAGGCCATATTGGCGCCCATGCGATGCCACTCCACGTGACGTCACTGGGACCTAGTTTCTATACGAGTAGATAGGAGTTTTACATGGTCTGAGATTACCAATGCATGCATGAGGCACAGAGCTGAGGGAAACATCTCATAATAATCTCACATTAAAAATACTTCCGTTCGGAAAGTTTCCTTCGTTTGATAAGGGAATAATAATCCTTATTTATGCCAAGCGGTCCCTGCTAGCAGGGTACTCAGCTACCTGCTAGCAGCCTGCGTCGTATCAGCGCTCAAGCCTCGCCCCAAGGTCACCTCACACGCCGACAGCTGGAATCAGAAATAGTTCACACGGACTTTTCCCATCATTCCCACTTAGCCGTCGCGTTTTCGCGCGCTTGAAATTTTTCACTTTTCATTTAATCGCGAAAAATAGGTATCGTCATTCGAAGATCTAAGAGCGTGAAATGCGCACTCCAGGAGTAATAATATTTCGATTTATGCATTTAAAAAATAATAGGAAACCACCCTATTCAAGCTGTCTCAGAGGACCATGCTGATAAAAAAAATAAACTTCACCAGAGATATAAGGTAATCAACTTGAGTTAGAACGTCCGGTAAAATGATCTCAAAGCCCCAACTCCGCCCCAATTACAAGCCCGAGAAGCCTAAATTATTAACGCAGACCAAAATACAGTCAATCTTTATTAGAAAAATAAATTATTAGAAAATAGTTTATACGCCTACTTTACAGAATGAGAAGCCAGATTTTTATGAATACAGGTAAAAGCTCTAAAAAATAAAGGTAGAGGTTACATGATCAAGGTGATGGCACACGATTAAAATGCCAAGGTTTCAAGCTATAAGGTATCTATGAAATAAGAGTTTGACGAGGAGATTTTTACCTCATATTTTCATTCGTTTACAGTAAATACTTCACATTAATCCCGCACATATACCAGCGTCTACCGTTACCATTGAAATTATGTTCTTTAATCCCGCTAAATGTACACTTGCAAAAACATAGGAGTCCACCAAACAAATGCTCCAACAAATGCTCGACTTACTCGCATCACCCCACAAGATCTCCCACGGGTCCCTCATATGTACCTACACTCCAGTCTCTCCCCCCAATGCGCTTACGTCCCAACTCCCACGATCCTCCCCCAGGGTACCCAGAGAGTAGGCAGCTACGGCCAGCCCAGCCACCTCCCCCGGTCATCCAGTCGGCAAATACCGAAAGCACGCGGCGGCCGGCGAGCAAACACTTGCCTTCTCTGAGCGCCGCGTGCCGGCTCATCTCGCCCGCCACGTCCTTCAAAGGATTCTCCAGGCTGCTGCGCCCACAGTGGGGAAAATACCTTGCAGAAAAACCCCTCGCGGCAGCAGCGGTCCGAGTCTCCATGGGAAGAGTTCCGGGAGCGTTAAAACGGGAGGGGGTCGACTTTCATTATTAATAAATGCACGGTCCCCGTGTGGGAGGGGTACGTCAATGGAGGATATAGGGTTGGAGGGGGTGTCGATCGGGGGAGGTCCGGGATATTTCGGATGCTCTGCCTCCTGGGGCGGGAGAGGGGAGGACTCCATCATTGCCTATTTTCAGGGACTTCATCCTCGCTCGCACAAACATGGGTCCGCGAGAGAGCTCATCCCCCCTGAGCGGGATCCCTACCTGACTAATCCCCCGTACCAACATCGAAGACAATGCTAATCCGACAGTCAACATGAAACGGTGGGGCGGTAACCGAGGTTTATAACCCAACTCGTCCCACGCTGCGGCGGAAAAAAATTTCAAACCCCTGCCACTCCTACATTTATCTATATCATTCCTCCCCCTCCACACTTCGCCAGCGGATTCCCTTTCAATATCGCAACCCTGTCAAGAGATCGTCCAAAACCCTTCTACTCCCTTCATCCCATGCTCTTTCCCTCCTTCTGAGACGTTCACACTTCATGCCCCGGAAGTGTCCGTTCTCGTGCAGCACGTTCGCACTCACGGACTTGGGAACAACCACCCGCAGGAATTTCTCTCCCTCCTCGTCATGGCCGGACTTACCTCGACGTCCTCACTCGTTTGTGCACAGTCCTCTCCTTTTGCCCTTTTCCTCAGCCTAGAAATAAATCAAATCTAGGATATTCCCTTCTCATGGACCGCAGTTTTGGACACTATTATCCATAGACAACGGGGTTGAAGTTTTTCAACTGTGCGGGATTACTCTCCAAAAGCCGAGTCTTCAAGCCATAGAATTTTTTTATCCTGCATTCTCTGACGGCGCGCCGCAGCGGTAGGAGCTTTGCAAGGAGTAAAAGAAAGAGGCACCGCCGTGATGAGCACGGCGTTTGGAGGGAGGGAGGGAGGTGGAAGGATTTCGGATGGAAGAACATCACGCTGTCACTAAGAGACATGAACTATCAAAAGCGAAGCTGGATTTACTGTTCCTAGAGAGAGGGAAGACCACACTATAGAAGAGATGGCCCACAATTTTTGTCGAAACAACCTTCCACGGAGTAAGTTACTCCCCTTTCGGATCGGAACTAAAGGTTGTCCTCAATCGGTCCTATTGGGACTTTTCTTCATGTTATTTTCTCCTACTAAAACGGACACTATATAAAACGTAGGGATATCTCTCTAGCGGACAACTGTCCCTCTTACTGACTAGGGTAAAACCACTCGCAGGTTCCTCTGCTTTTTCTTCTCCGGATCAGACTACTCTGAGTGTCCTCATGCTGCCCTGAACAAGCTCTTTCCCTCTGCCAAGACGCTCACACTTAAAACCCCAAAAAGAATTCTATCTAGTAGACTGTGATCCCTCCACTTTGGGTACTACCACCCGCGGATCCTTTCTTCGCCGCGATAGGAACTCTCTAGACGTCCTCTTCCGGTCCATAGCAGTGGCCGCAGAAGCAGCAATTGCGATAACCCCCACTGTTTGACTCTGTTCCTCTTCCCCAAGCAACCCTCTCCCCTTCTATTCACTGTCAAAGCCGTGAAAATAGATTTTAAAACAAACATGGAAGCAAGCGAGCGCGCCGTTCCACGTCATTACCCGTATTCAAAAACAAGAGCAAGAAGCCGGTGGAGGGATTGGCCGTTTGGGGGGGGGGGGTTCTCCGACCCAGAGGGGTGTGTGACGCTAAGTGCCCCACTTTGAGGATATTATATCGGCACTTATCATATCTGCCGTTCGCTTTCACGGCTCCACATACTCTCCCCACACGCACACCAAACCTTCCCTTCGAGTCCAAGCCTTTGTGATACTTACCCCATCCCTGCTGTTCTCCTCCATGAGGGCCACAAGCCCCGCTTTTGACCACCGCAATTGAACCGCGTCTGATCCGCCTCCCGTTACAATCTCCCCCCACTCCGCCTGCTTCTATTCTTCCTCGAGTATAAATGTTTCACGCAAAACACTTCTCAAAAAACGTTCTTCCTGCTACCATCCTCACCCTTCATCATTTTTGGGCACCCCTTCTGTTGCCCTATTCCGAAAAAAACTCCAACAAATCTTTCCATTTCAACCCTTTTTCCTCGTCAGAAAACTGTTTGGACGTTTATTACTTTGTTATGACGGGGGCGGAGATTTGTACGAATTCGCCGCAAAATGAATGGAAGGATCTCTCGTTTTGTCCGGCTTTTTGTGATACCTTCCCCTCCACTTCAATATGGTACAAGCCACTCCCTCGACTTAAAACCCATATATTTTGTATCGCATCCATTTCTTTAGGAAAGAAAAATTATTCCCCGATAAATATGGGATAGGTTATGCTCACATACACCTACATTCACTTTTATCTTTGATTATTGATAAATAGCAGTAGGAAAGGTATTTAAAGTCGTTGTACGACCATACATTCCTCACTAAGATTTTCGTTAATATGAAAAGCAAGATGTGGACATATCGCAAAAAAAATTTTGAATTTCTCTGTTCATTACAGATTTGAGAGTTTGTTAACAGAAAACACGTGCTACAACTAACATCTGAAAATATTCAAGAATATTTTACACTCCCTTTTATATTTCTATCAAATACTGAGCTTACTTAAAATATCAACATTAAAAGAGCTGAAGCCACGAATTCCAAAATAGTAGTAGTCTATTCAGCAAATTCTTTTGACATACCACTTTTTATGCACATCTTAAAAGCGACGAAATCAATTATTTCGAATTTTCCCCATAAATAGATACGTTATTGTAAATGCAATATTCATTTATAGAAATAAATCGCTGCAAAAGCTGTGGCAAGCCTAACGAAATGCATAGTACCTCCTAATCCAAACCCTTTCCAAAGGTATTTAGTATGCCCTTTAGGAAATCATGGCTTCAGATGATTCACCTTGGTCGGTCGCCTTTTTGGAATTCAATCATGATTTCCTTGGGCCAAAAACCCGTAGCAACCTTAATGTTCAACGATGTACGATATAAAACGTGCGTACAATTGATATCCCAAAATATTCAATACTGTTGCTCTCCTATTGAGGTAATTATATCAAACACTTATTCCCATCTACTTACGGAAGAGCGACATTTCATACTAAAATAGTTATGCAGGCCCCAAGGTGAAATGGAAGACGTATTATTTCTAAACTTCGAACGACGTTGATCAATGAAGTCACACGTAACATGGCAGTATTCCAATAACTTACTGGCAATATTTTGTTCAAGGGGAATGCGCTGTGTCCCCCTTCCGCAGTGTTCTGATTTGATTATATCCTTCAATTAATCTTTGACAGCTGCTATATAAACTTGAGGCCTCTCTATCACATATGATTTTTCAAGTATTTTTCTCATCTAACGCTCCTAAAAATGCATTTCCTTTCACGTTATGTATTTTTTGGAGAGATAACTTTTTCATCAAGTACCTATTATTAGCCATCTACCCATGTATTTTATGGTAATTTGTACTTCAGCCAAATAACATTATTCACCGAATAGGGTGGTTTCCTATTATTTTTTTATTGCTTTAATCGAAAGATTATTACTCCTGGAGTACGTATTTCACGCTTTTAGATTTTTAAATGACAACATCTATTTTTCGCGATTAAATGAAAAGTGAAAATTTTCAAGCGCGCGAAAACGCGACGCTTAAGTATGAATGCCGGGAAATATCTCCGTACGTCGTATTTCTGGTTCCCCCTCCCGCCCGGTGAGGTGACCTTGACGCGAGGCTTAGCGCTGATACGTCGCAGGATGCTAGCGGATAGCTGAGTACCTTGCTGGATGGTAGCGCTTGGCTTAAAAAAGGTTTATTAATACCTTATCAAACGAAGAAAACTTTCCGAACTTTGCCAGTTTTAATAGGTGATTATTAAGACATGTTTCCCTGAGCTCTGTGCCTCATGCATGCATTGGTAACCTCAGACGATGTATAACTCCTATCCTCTCGTGTAGAAACTAGGTCCCTGTGACGTCATGCGGAGTGGAATCGCATGGGCGCCAATCTGGCCTTTTTCAAATGAGGATAAAATTTGACCCTTGCCATTCGTCTAAACCGGTATTTCAAAAACCAAATAATTTGTGTATTATGAATACACTAATGGTGAGTAACGAATCGCAATCAATGCCTTTCGTTTTCTTTGATGAAGGAAACTACCCTATTACTAATCTTTTCACCATTTTAAACCAAAACTTTGGCCAAATCATGAATGTTCACTAAATACTTCGCAAAATTAAGAGCCCTACTCTCTTTTATAATAGTGCAATCCCGAGCAGGGCTGCCGACTTATAAAAAATATTGGGGGGCATACTGGTGTCTTTCCCAGGGGAATTTTATAAATAGTGAGTTTTAAAGTTTATTTGAAGCATTTTAGAAGTCATATGATCAACATCAGAACCCTGAAAACTCAACTCTCGATAACTCAACATCCCGAGGAAAATCGACAAGCCTGAAACTTCTTTTCCTCCCCCACATAACGAATTTTTGGGGGGGCTCAGGCCCCCTCAGGCCCCATGGAGTCGGCGCCACTGATCCCTAGGTAGTCCTTAAGTCCGTAAAGAAGAGAAAAAAAATCTTCAACAAACATAGAGTAGATACCCTTAGCATAAAAGACTGCGCTTAAAAAAATTACCTAATCAAAAATAGATTAGATTCTTGTAAATTCAATACAAGAGTTCAGACACGTAATCAATTACATCACTGTAAATAGAAAAATGAGGACATACGAGGAGGACCTCCATATAATTCAAATACTTAACTTATGGTGAGAGCAAGGTGCACAAGTAATTATACAAGCCTCAATTTTCGTTACATTCTCGTAAACGAAGAATCAATTTGTTTTTCGGAGTATTAAAAATTTGAAAGAACTCGGTAGACGTTCCTTCCAACTTAGATATCTTTCACTTTGATCATTTAAATAAACTTTACTTTGCCACAAAACTGAATCAAGATGTATGTGAGTTTTAAGTAATCATACTTGGCCATTATTTCCAAAGGCTATCCTCATTTCATCGTTGCGCAGGAAATTTCCCTTGGATCACTAATGTTGAGTTCTCTGCAGGAAAATATCGTTTCCCAAGACCTTAGTGGCGATGATTATACATTATAGAAAATAGTGCAAAAGAAAAGTACAAATTTAAGGAATTAAACGTAATTTCTGTAACTGTATGACTGGTGAAGCTAATGAATTTGCTCAAAATTGTCCCAAATAAGGTGAAAAATAAGATTCAAAATAATTAATAAACTTACGGTTGTTCTTAAATATTTCACTTTCGCCTATTTCAAAGCCTACCTCACACATACTCCTCATATACATACGTGTACATATATATTTCCATTCATTTATCTCAGAGTAAAGCTCACTGTTATGTCATTGAAAATGCATCTATTGCCAATTTTGTTTTCGCCATGACTAGCCTTTAATGATATAAGCAGGTAATTATATGAGGGTTATGGGACCCCTTTATGAGACATGGAAAAACTGAATTACATATTTACGAAAAAAACTGATCATTATCGCAACCTCAATGAGCTATATATGGATTAAAATAACAGCTCTTCCGCTAAACTCTTTAATTTGCCTTCGTCGATGGTTTCCTTGCTATCCCCGACCCAAGATTTCTCCTTTGACATGACGAAGCATTTGACTCACCCCTCGGCTCACACCCTAATACCTGCCTCCCTCTGGGCCACCCTTCCTCGCCTTGCCTTCTCAACAGATGGACACGTGACTGCGAGCGGCGAGAAAACATTTGAGCACCCTTTGCGCCTCCGCAGGGCGCCTACGGTATGTGTGCGCAGTCCGGAGTAAATAAGGGACGGACGCATGGGGTCCTATTTAGCAGGGAGGGCGCGAGGGCCACAAAGGGTCGGAATGAGCGGGGGACGAGGTGCAGGCGACCCCCGGTACTGGGCATGCACGGAGGATTGAATATTGGCGGCAGCTTCCCAGCATCCCTCAGAGCAGCCGGCCACGTGGCATAGCCAATTACAAATTGCTCGCGGTGTCGTCCGGACGAACTTGATTGAGAAATGAAACTGTTTCTCGGTTTCCCGAACGGGGATCACAAACCCCTCTCCTCCCTCCGCCTCAAAGGATCTCCCGAAGGGGGGGGCGGCGTTTTGGAAGTGTATCGGTGAGAATATAGAGCTCGCCACGCGACCGGTCGCTTGGCGCGACAATGGGGCCGCGTGGCTGGGCGACGACCACGCCCCCTCAGGGCCAATGAATTTCCAGGGGGGGCGGAGCACCGTCCAACCTCCCGGCGGGTTGTGCACCGGTCGGAACCCTTTCAAGAATGTCGACCGAGCCGCTATCCGCCGTTTAGAACCCGCTGGGGGAGGAGTTGGGCTCTGTTGAACTCCAGCATCCTCAGGTCACGTGCCGAGCCAATCGCCCACCCGCTAAGCGCAGCTAACGTCTCCGTTGGGACTTTTTAAATGCGTGCAACCGGCCTTCTAACCGTTCCGTGGGATACGCTCACTTTTCCTCTTCTACGTCGTCAAACATTGCAGCACAATGACACACTTACTTATATCCAACCGTCCGACTGATTTGACCCTGGATGCATCAGGAGGGTGGTCTGGTTGCTGCTTTTCGCTTCTCTGGCCTCCCAGAACACAAATCGGCCGGAAAAAAACTCCTTCCACCGATTTTCCTTGGTCTTCAACAATAGGGTGGTTTCCTATCACTTTTTATTGCCTAAATAGAAAGGTTATTACTCCTATAGTGCATATTTCACGCTTTTAGAATTTTAACTGACAATATCTATTTTTCACGATTAAATGAAAAGTGAATATTTTCTAGCGCGCGAAAACGCGACGGCTAAGTATGAATGCTAGGAAAAGCCCGTGTGAGGCCTGGCTGCTGCTGAGTGAGGCCACCTGGGTGCGAGGCTATGAAAGCCGCTACGATGCAGGCTGCTTGATGCCGAGCATGGTGGTAGCGTAGAGTACCCTGCTAGCAGGTAGCGCTTGGCTTAAATAAGGATTATTAATACCCTATCAAACGAAGGAAAATTTCCGACCTTAGGCACTTTTAATAGGTGATTATTAAGAGATGTTTCCCTGAGCTCTGTGCCTCATACATAAATTGGTAATCTTAGACCATGTAAAAGTCCTATATACTCATATAGCAAGGTTCGCTCGTATAGCATCTAGGTCCCTGTGACATCACGTGGAGTGACATCGCATGGGCGCCAATCTGGCCTTTTTCAAATGAGCTTAATATTGACCATTAACATTCGTCTAAGCTGGGATTTCTAAAACCAAATAAATTTTATATTATGAATACACTAATGGTGGGTAACGAATCGCAATCAATGCCTTTCGTTTTCTTTGAAGAAGGAAACTACCCTATTGCCAAATTTCTCTGCTTCGTTATCATCGACTAAGGTAGGTCCTTCCCTTCTGAGCTGATTTGAGGAGCTGAGCTGATAGAAGAGCCTCAGACATGCCAGCACCTACTCTTAAGGAATATAATGTGTCAGGGATACATTTTTGATAATTATAACGAGCGCCAACGTAATGCAAACGTGAGATAATTAATGGATTTTATTATCAGGCAAAATAGCTGACGTCGCGTCAATTCTTTCAAAATGGCGGAGTGCTGAGGTATAAAACGAGTGTCTATTAATTCAAATGGAGAGGAAATGTCTAACAGTAAGCGTATCAAAAATACACACAGATTTTCTCTGCAGCTACGAATGAAAAGCTGCATCAGAAGCTTTAATCCAAAAACTGAAATTTCCCGATTCTTCGTGCGAGCGTTATATTGGTTATGAATTCTCAAGGAGTCGTTAATGCATTGTAACATGTAGTTTTCTTGCATTTCATAGCAGCCGAGACGAGGTCTTCTTAGATTTTTCTTCAGAAAATTCAAACGAAACATATTAATGAGTTCTGTATTTTGACGGTCTATCGATGATATATGAAACAATAAGGAGTATATAATCAGCGCATTATTCGTATTTCCGCATTTTTAGTAACAGCCTACTGACCACAAACAAAAAAATCATAAATTAGCTTTACCGAAATTTACTATTATAAAGACTATTTCACTGCGGAAATAAATTTGACTTGATTCGCTATCAGTGGCGCCGACTCTATGGGGCCTGAGGGGGCCCAAGCCCCCTCAAAGATTCGTTTGGGGGGGCGGAGCCCCCTCAATAATTCAGGAAAATAATTTAGTTATATCATGCTTTGTGAAATCACAAAAATATATTGGTATTTTTTATTTCCCATGCTTGACGATAGTTACCTTTTAAAATAAATTCAACAATGTGTTAAAACAAATCATAAGGTAGTGCGCAGGTTAACTTAAAGCAAGTGGTATGATTCATGATAGTGTTTCGGTGCTGCGACACACTTTGAATTTAACCTCTTCCCGGAGCAAGACCTCCGATATGGGCCCCCCCAATAATTTTTATAAGTCGGCGCCTCTGTTCGCTATTGCTAACACCTTTTCAACGCTCAAAAATTTCTGTTGCATTTTTAAAGTAAATTGGGGGTAAATTAATGGTTTAGGCGAGAGCAAATTTTAGCGATACGTTTCATCATTCCAGCAAATTATAACACGGTTTTCTACAATAAAACAACTTTGACCATTATATCACACTTCAATATTCCGTGTAATCTTACCCCTCCGCAGGCTTACAATGGAATTTCATTGAAAGGCACGTTAGCATTATGGCTGATGAAAACGGTCTCCGATGGATAGGAGCTAGAACTCGAATACTAAAACAACTCAGCAAGGAAAAATTAAGAAAACGTTCTGAAATCTTTCGTCCCCGAGGCCTCACGTCACCGAGTGCCCTGCGGATAGGTTTCACACGGATATAGGCACGAAAATAGCCACGCTGGAAAAATAATTCACGGCGGTCGTCTGGGGCCGGTATTTCCCCATTCGGGAAGAAGTATTACGACAGGAGTTCGAATCACGCGGAGGGGGGTTCGTTACACCCATGTATTCACGAGTGGGCGCGCGGTTGAGTGGGGAGCGGACCTCCACTCGGGCCAGGCCGCATAAGAGGAGTGCACGATGCGGGCGCGGACACAAATTAATTTTTTCGCCACGCACGGAGAGGGAAAAAACACCAAGAAGTAAATCATTGCGCGGAGCATGCGGTTTACAACGTTTTGTTTTCCGTGAAGGTAGCGAGCGTAAAAAAAGGAGAGATTTAATTTTAGCGAGCGAGAATATATTGGTCTCCGCTTTAAAATTTTAATAAAAATCAAATGAAAAGGGAAAAAATTGTCACAAGCGTTGAGAGCTTTAGAAATAATTACAAAAACACGGAACTTAGGGTTTTCGTATTTCAATAGCATGCATCAAAAATTAAATAGGAGATGTCAATTGAATATTATCAATTTTGCAAAAAAAAATATATCGTTGTTCAAAACGAGGAAGTTAATTTCACGAAACATTCTACGCTAAGTAAGCAGCACTTGAATTGGTCAGTCGATGAGCGAGAAGTTTTAGGGTGAGGCCACAAGTAATCAACGAACGAGTGTAGCTAAAGAGTTCACGCACGAGCCTCATTGGATAACTACTTCACCCTACTATCGCCTTATTTCCATCTAGAAAACCTACATGACGTTGATTTACCCTGAGTAAAACTGTAATGATTCGTTTATTCTCATAGTAAAAAAGCGCTATCGTGTAAATTCTGTTTATACACTCTTTATAGATGGAAATATGTGTGTTGGAATTATATTTCGCCTACGAAATTTAATAATTATACCACCATATGACCTACTTTTTTCATCAACCTCACGGCTTCTTACCCTAAAACTAATTCCATGAACAACTTCAATCAATATTCCTTTCGAAAATATGGAATATTTTGTTAAAAGTAGAATAGTTAGAGCTTATAAATGTAATTTAAGATGGCTTATGTGCACGAACTTTTGAACCCAAGCTTAATTAATCATTTCAAACCTCAGCCTTGAATACCTCAAAACACCCCAAATTAAAAATATAAATATTCCACTGCCCCTGAGTTTTGCTATATCCTCTAAAAATATCAGAAGAACTAATTAGTTCAATCATCCTCAAAACAATTTCAATGCAAATTCAATGCAGCATCGAAAATTCATGTGTTACTCTAACAACATTTCTACTCGTTGGGAGAACACATTCAGACGCGTGAAGTTGTCGCACCGGAGCAAATGTTCATACCTATATACCAAAATATTCGGCGATTCCGGGCTTCATTGGCCAAGGACCAGTGCATTCAAGCTCTAGCCGTTGGAGCCACCTCATTTCGGTCACATTCATCAGAGGATTCGCCCGAAATTCGTGCACTTGGGGAATGATTTTCACCGCATAGCTCTCCACCACAGCGGGCTCTGGCATTATGGTTTCTCAAAAGAGTGACCGCCCTGCCCCGTGCCGTCATCGCGTCACCCGCACTGCGGTGCCTTTCCGCTTGTTTATGTCTCGGCATGTGCCCTCGCGGCCGACTAGAAGCCATACACCCAGCAAAATGAGGTCTGCCTTCTACATCACCGCCAATGAGTCCCACTCGCCGAGAGTTTGAGGCTGAGAGAGAGAGGGAATTAAGAGCGGAGGTAGGCGAGGCGAGAAGGGGGACAGGACGGGCGACATTTTTTCGCATCGCACATATTGCCCTCTCGCCTCTCGCTGTCGCGGGTGACCTAACCCCCCACGAACACACACCGAGTTGGCTAGCATTCCGGTGCAGGATCTGCGTGCCCCACACTGCGGAGAGCAAGCTTGGTGGGTGCACGGTCGAGCGCGGTGCGTGCACGAATATACGTGAACTCGTGCGCGGGTGGGACACCGCACGTCCACCGCAGGTGCGAGCCAGAATGATTAAGGGGCGCCTGACTAAAGGTGAGGGGGTGAGGATGAGGAGGTGGGACGGTAACATTTCAAAGCGAGGGAACGTCCTCGGCGACATTAACACGCTCGGGCATATCCCGGAGTGGACTGGCGTGGGAGGAGGTCGGCGGGGCGGCGGTGGAGGCCAACATACATACAGCCCGTACATCAAGCGGGACGCAGCAGAAAGGGACGGTGAGAGAGAGAGAGAGGGATAAATTGGAAGCGGGTAGAGTGCAGCACACGGAGGCTTGTTTGGGAGTACGCGTCATCGGGTGTATAGCCAGCAGCGGCGGCAGCATCCGTGCAAATGCCGCACGACAAGGAGCAAACACACCGTCGACCTCGCCGCAACATGGATGCCACAGGTCTCCTTCCCTCCCACCCACTCGGCACTACACTCATTCCGTTTCTGCTTTGCTTACAACTGCCCCCCTCCACCCGTGCATCACTCGACACCGCACCTAATTATACTACGCAAGTCGCCGCTATATAGGCTCTGATAGCGGCGATGCCGCAGGAACTTCCCTACTATGGATATCATTCCCCTCTCACTCAACTAAGCCCCATTTCTTTCCGGCAGTTTTGCTTTCCAAAAAAGCGTTCTAACCAGGGATGGCCAAAGAAAGTAAACGGAAGTCAAAACCAGTAAAATTTCAATAGTTTAGTTCCCGAGACCGAAATGTAGAAACGAAACTAAATGGATTTAAACCCGGGGAGCTAAACTCAGTGTCGAAACGAAATCGGAGTCAAAACTACTTCGGGTCGAACCTAAAGTAAAATTCTGGGACGAAACGAAACGTAGACAACATGGCAGTTCAACAGGATAGGGGAAATTTTTTTGCAAGCATTTGCGACATCTATTCTTGTAGTTGTTGTTAAATATAATATTTGTAGCTATAAAAATGCATAATTCAGCCATGAATTTCCAATTGACGCAATAATGCCTTTCCTTATGGTAATTAAATGTCTCTTTCTAATGATTTATATGTTCGGTCGAAGTGTTATTAGAAAAACAAATAAAGGTAACATCCACGTCCTCTCAAGTGAACTGTGCTGTTGCTGTTGTTTCGGAGTTCTGTAGTGAAATCGAAGAATTTCGGCATTTGCCAGCGTGTATCGCATCGTAATAGATATTAAAAATTTGGAGTATCGTAAGAAATACGTTACAGTTGCGCAGTTAAGGACTGCCCTTCCAAGGGCTGTAACTTTTTTTTTGTTTTCCTCGTACAGTAGCCAGGTAAGTCACATTCATTTTTATTGCATCTGCTGTCATGTGTTGGGAAATACTTTTCTGAATACCGTTGTTGTTGGATGTTTAAATTTGGGTAACTTAATCCCACTCTTTAGAAGAACAGTGACATGTCAGTTTATTTCCTCTCAATTGATAAAGACATATCTTACCCGAGGAGTAAGTATAGGACTGTTATGAATGATTAATCCAAATGTAGTTCCTCTGCTTGAAGCGATTACTATTAAATTCCTAGAGTCTCGAAAAAGGAATGCATAATTTTTACTATGCTTCGTTAACTTCCATCCTTCGCTCGTCACATTGTTTTTATGCTTCTACGTGCTTGCACCAAACATCCAAACTCAGTGGTTTGAAGTTACAATGCATTAGAATTACTGTTTAAATCATTTTAATTAAGTTACATCATTTTTAATTAATACCTTTATTTTTCCCTTATCTACACCAAATTGTGTTGTTAGTGAAGTTAACTTTATGCATTTTTGTGTTGGTGTCATGTGAATCTTTCCTTAATTTTAACCTTGTATTGATATACTCTTTGCAACAGTCTAAGATAATTTTCTTCTAAGAAATTACTGAGCTGTATTTCTAGTTCCTTAAAAAGTTTTGAATCATCGCATTATCCATGCTGCCATTCAGAGGCGTAACTAGGGCTATGCTTTGGGGGGAGGGGATAGCCTGGGGTGGCGATTCTCCACCTTCGTTGGGGGAATTTTTTGAAAAATAGCATGCTTGGAAATACATGTCACATAATTTTCGCACTAAAAAATTAACTTTAAGCCGATGCAGTTATTAAATGCCAAAACTAGACAATATATTTTTTTTCTCTGAGGCTTTGGGGGGATCTATCCCCCTCAACCCCCCCCCCCCATAGTTACGCGTCTGCTTCCATTTTTGTCTTACAGAACTGATTTTTGTGGATATCGTCTAAAAATTGTTTAACAATGCAATTCTCAGTTATGGCCTATTCAGTCAGCTAATTTTGTTTGAAAGTCATCAAGTCCTAGCATTTCTCATAACTTTCTTGTGTTTTTCATAGGGAGGAGTAATTTTCCTTTAATTTCTGAAACATTTCAAATGATGTACTCTGATTGTGTTTCTTTATATTCTTTCTTTAACCAGGAGTTCATGAATCATTCTTCAGAACTTCATCATGAAAAAAATATGTAGCACAGAACTATTCGGCTAAGTTTTGTTATTCTCATAAATAATGTACTAGTTGACAGTAAATATTATTTTTGTCTTTTTATATTGGATTTTAATTTATGTGCAATAACCTAAGATAAATAATAACCTACTGCCCCGAGGCCTTGATGGGTCTTTCCTCCAAATAAAAATGCTATGAAACTACCCATTCGCTCCTGAGAATCAGTTATTTTGTGCGTACGAGTTTGCGGGCATTTTGAGCTGAAGTATATAGACTTGAAATAATGGAGTGGGAAGCGAGGTCGTGTTCTAGTGATTTGAATTTGGCGGCAAATGTTGAGCTGCCGATGATACTGCCATCTGAACTTATCGTAGGGAAAACTCTTAACTGTCAAAGACGTTTTGCGTGGAGTTGGATATCTATGGTAGACAATGTTTCGCACCGGAAGGACCACGTGCTTCACCTTCGAACTGTTTAGTTTCGACCCACACACCGAGTACGAAGTATGGTTGAATGAAGTAGAGCTTCGGCCTACCGCCATTAGATGTATGGGGCACTCATATTTTTACCACTAACAGGAGAACGGTGAACGCAAACTGGTCATTAGATTTTTAAGCTCAATGTTTTAACCTCTCTACACATATGCCAAACGTAACGGGTCGAAACTATTCTCTCTTGTCCGCCTCCACTCAACTTTTGGGATCGAAACTTAAGTATGAGTATCGGAGTTTCGATTAGTTTAGTTTTATTCCCGAGAGTAAAGTTTCGTCCCGGATCGAAACAAAACTCCTTGGTGATTTTAATTTCGTGCAGGAACAAAACTAAACCTAGGCCACGTATTTTCGTTTCCCTCCGGATCGAAACGAAACATTTTCCTTTCACTTGCCAACCTTGGTTCTAACCGATAGCGAGATACTATGCGAGCGCTGCGTACATTTTTACTCAAAGGGCAGTGTAGCTTCATAGCAATTATTAAAGGCCTCTGAAATGCAAGGAAACATTATTAACAGCAGTAAATTGACAACGGGCTGTATCGATCAATGATGGCAGTAGTAACTCAGAGGAAATATGTATGTATTCAAGAACGCGCGTGGTGGTTTAGCAACATAAGCCTGAAGCCGAAGTCAGCGTTGAACCTCTCAAGCTTTGCTTAGTGATGGTAAATAGTAACAGTTAGCAAAGAAAATACTTACAAATATACTTCATCCACTTCACTTCGTGACACTTCGCCTTCTTCGTGATTATTCAACTTATTGGAAATAAAATTCCGAATCGAAATGAACAACATGAAAACAAACGCTATCGTCGTGGTCAGTGAATCAGAGCCATTGGCCTTTGGATTTGACTTTAAAATTTTCATCCTAACATGCACATTAGCCTAACAGACTTCTTCCATATTTTTCCTCTGAAGAGTTAGTTGTATATAAGGTGTTCCCCGACCATGGGATTTCCCCCGGCATAGTTGTATGTTTTTCACGATGCGCTACATAGCAAACATAAGGAAGCGAAATACACGCATTTCTATAAACATGAATAAATTCTTAGCTCAGCGGAAAAAAGCACTAAGGAAATACCTTCCACCACGCCGTCATATGCATTATATAAAATATTTTATCCACGTAAGAGGCGATCAGTACTCACTGTGAGGCAATCCTTGTAACGGACGACTTTAGGCCTCGTCGTTTCTTGACCGTTACCCGTGCAGGAATAAGAAAGCCCTTGCAAGCGTGGGAAAAATCTCCCATGCAGTGGAAAAGGTGGACAACATTAGCTCGGCGAGAAACTAGCAACCGCCCGCTAAGAGAGGCAATAACGCCGTATTTGCATTGCGAGCATTTGGCCGAGATTCGTTCGAAGCGATAGAGGGCTACAAATGGTAGGGGGTAAGTCGTCGGTGGGGTGCGTGGTGCTTGTGTGTTTAAATGGGCGGACGGGGGATGTGAAAAGTGCATGGCGTGGATTGGAGGCGAGTGCGTGGAGTTAGGGAGAAAGAGAGCTACGGGTGTGAGAATCAGATGGGGCGCACGTGTGCTTGGGCAGTCAATCTCGTATGGCCTTGGCCAGTCTCCTTGGACTACCTGCTACTCCTAGAGAGCATGGTATCAAATTTATGGCTACCAGAGAAAAAAATGTAGAGAGTCTTGATTAAAGGAGGAGTATGATGAAAATCTTTACCCATATCACTGAACGATTATTGATCTTTCACCAAGGAATCACTTGCAATAAGCATTTCTATCTTATCACGCCTTACATAAAAGAAAAATTAGGATGAAAAAAGGAGCACTTCTTAATCGTCATGCCTCAACAAATTAGGCATTACATTTGTTAGAAAGATGAATCAATGCATATACCTTGCGGCATGAGTTATTTCATCACTGAAATTTTCAAATTTCAAATTTTCAATCAAAATTGAAACATAAGATATTTTCACATCGTAAACATTTGAATATCCTCATCTATTCGCCCCACCAGGATAAAAGGAAGAGATAAAACTGATTTTCTCTCATTCATTACACTATGCACTTCATTGTAACTCAATATTATTCCAATTGATGAAGAAGAAGCCATTTTTGAGTCACGTAATCACTGCTATGACAGAAAAACATGGAATCCCAAAAATAGGCAATTAACTATCTTATGTGTGCAGAAAGGTGGAGTAGATGAAATAAATTTTTATTGAGGGTTTCCAAGGAAATTATCTTGATTTACTATCTTGAATGATACCTTGATGGGAGGCAATTTATATAAAATTCAGACATTCACCTAAAAATTAACATCAGAATACCACTTCAGCATCTGACGTGAAAGCAGATCTTATTTTTTACTCTCAAATTTGTCTAAATTTGGAACTTGTTTAAATCAAATTAATATTTCATGTAATGGAAAATCATTGTTTGAACCATTCATTTAATATAATCTGTAATCGGATGATTGACCGGCTGTAAGAAAAATATAACCACTTAAATACTTATAGTGACTTAAGCAAAATAAATTATCATTGTATGGTAGGCTTATGAATTAATATTTTAAATATTTTGCATTCATTTGGCAGTATGACTGGGTAATTAGATGGTTGACTTGTGACTTATTTCTGAGTCTTGTCGAAAGCGTGCGACGTACGGTTGACAGACAAATCCAATTAATAAGCCAACATGACTACCTCCATGCACATATGCTTATTATGAATAATTAAAGGAGTAGAAGGAGAGTTTTGAATGAATTTAACCACTACCATATTAATCTAAAGGAAAAAGGAAATCCAACAAGGAAGGATAATAGCGCATAAAAAAGAATTATCTCCAAAATGATGCCTTATAATAAATATTAGCGGAGGAATTTGGTTCACAAGTTTTCTCGCAGCCATAAAAGGACACCTGAAATTCGAAATGCGTAGCGGAACTCGAAAATTTGTTATACAGTCATAAATGAATAAGATCTATTGAGAATTTTAACGCTCCTACAAGCGTCTCTTCAGCGCAATAATTTCTTGCGTTTTATACCAACACTTAGAATCGATAAAATAAAATGTTAAATTTAAAATAGACGATGGAAGTTCCATTAAGTTATGACCTCATAAAATAATGAAAAATGGACCCCTAATATGTATTTACCAATTTTATGATAAATGTACAATATTTCTTGTGAAAGATGCTATGCTATGCTATTTATGCTATTTTAGATGAGATACTTATCACGAGAAGGAAAAATTCATCGAAATTATAGGAATTATTTTTTTTATTCAGTAAAATGTATTTAGCGAAAACTCCTTAACATTTCAATACCCCTACATTAAAAATTAAGATATGCGTTAGCGTGATGACATTGGAAAGACAAATTTAGTGACATGAAAGAAGTGATTCACATTTTCAAGATAAAAACTTAACGTCGTAATCCAAAATATATGCAGATCAGAGCCAGTACATAGAATTTTTCCCCAAGGTTATATATGAATTTATCATAGTAGAGAATCAAAATTGAGGGTGAGTGATTTTCCCAGAGGCTACGCTTCGAAACTGTTAATTTACTCACCTCAGGGGAATAATAGTGTATTTAATAAAATTGTGATGCAAGAACTCAGTCATGCGTTCCTCCATCATATTCTGACGCCAGATGCTGCATCGTAAAACACGGAGGTCGGAATTCACAGCATAACCCATCTAACGGAGATATTACTTGCGGCTCAGGCGCGTCCCAGAGGTCGGGCAAATCCCGACCAACCGGCTGCCAAATCAAGATAAACCCGCAACGCGATGATATCTTAATCCTCCGAACTAATCGCCTTCTTCCTTCCAGAGACTTGCGTGTTGCGTGCGATGACATGCGTTCCAGCGAGTGACGAAGAGAGAACGAAGCAGAGGTGAAAGGAGACGAGAATGGGAAATGTTTGACGAGAGGAGAGGGCATAAAACGGGGAGGCATTGCCCCACTTGACCGCCGCCGGTGCACCAAACAGCTCTCCAGGTTAAGCGGAGAAAGGACGGCGCTCGTATTTAGAGAAACAAGACGTTTTTTGCGGTCTGTTGACATAAATATGAGACGCTAGCCGCGGGGATTTGGCTTGGTGAATAGACAGCGCCGAAATGGAGTAACTGATGAGAAAGAAAATCGGAGATGAAGGAGTTTCATTTGAGGACACTCAGTGAAAAGAAATACGGGTCCGCATCGCACGGAAGAAGGCGCCTCCGACCCCCAGTACAGGCCTTCTTTCGTAGGCCAAACGCTGCCTTAGCAGTTCAAAGTTTTTTTTAATTTTAAAAATCCAGTATTGATTACTCCCCCTCTTTTGGAGTTAATTTTTAAAGTAATATTACTGGAATCGGTCTTCTATTCAGAGAGGATTTTTTTGGTGGAAATTGACTCAACTGTTTCGGAGATAATATAGTTTTTCTGACAGTTTAATAATTATAATAATTATTTATTAATTATAATTGAGCAAGTCTTTTTAATCTCAATTTAAAATTTTTAATTCTTTCGTAACGCTGCAACTTTTATTAACTGAAAAGATGTTATTTTAAGTGAGAATACAATGAAGTTCCACGTCACCGAAGTTAATTCTTCTGACGCGAAATTAAAAACTGGACCATTTATTTTACTCTTAACGCTAACATAGTAACTGAGATTGAGAAAAATGACTTAATATACTTCAAAATGTAAGGTAAAATAAATCAAAGCCTATGTCTATGAATGTTAAGCTATCATTTAATTATGTGTTACCACAATATTATATTTCAAAGTCGAGTCTATAATTTTTAATCTTATAGTGCCGAAGGCGTATTTTCCAGCAGAGGGCTATAAATTTCTCGGAGTAATTCCTCCGACTCTTCATTCAGTAACCCTGAGGACGGTGATACAATCGGTTTCCTAATTTTTCGCAGACACAGAAAATGACTTCGGCTATGGAGATGCTATTCCGATGGCATAACCGGCATATATATATTCAGCAAACACCGGAGACGGGAACATCCGATCCATACCATATCTTTCCTCGTTCCATAAATGGCAATTTTTCAAAAGAGTTCGCGAATCGAATTATATTTTAAACCGAGAGCAATCAACACCACATCTTAACGCACCTTTTTGTGTCGAAGAAAATAACAATGGAAGGAAAATTGAATTCGAAGCGTTTACGAAGAAGACCAAATTAGGAATGCAAATGGTGAAATTACCATGGAAGACAATGAGAATGCTTTTTAAAAGTACGAAACGAGTAGTTCGTCGAAAAATGCAGCTTATAATGAGTGTCTGCAAAGACTGGATATAAATATTGAGAAATAAAACAGATAATATCACTTTTTCTGACTTAAAATGACTCAACAGACAGCGCTATAGCCTGGAGATATTTTTTCTATTTCACTTATGAAGATCGTCCGAGCAATCCGAATCGATATCCGATGGTTCAAAAGAAATTCACAACACCATTCGCGGTATTATCGTGTATTGACAGCTGGCGGTTGTGTGAACGGGAGAGAGGAATAGAAATCAACGAACTTCGGGAAAGCGAAATCACCAGGGAGGAATCGCTGGGTATCAACGAGTAAAGAGGAGGTGGGAATCAATGATGTTCGTAGCAAAGACGAGGGGTGGAATGAGGGAGCAATGGGAGAGAGTGATCATCCAGAGGACGGGTACAGGGGGAGCGGGATAGATGCCGGAGAGAAAAGGGGTGGAATGGAGCGGATACAAGGGTGCGGACATTTTACGCCGCGCAAGTTCCGTTAAACCACCAAGTGCGAATGAGACGGATGACAGCCGTCGAAGGTATATCGGATACGGTGACAGCTGAACTCAGAGCATAGAAATACGATAATCATCGAACAATTACACTGCGAGAATGGGCCTCCGCATTGAAGCTACGGAGCCAAAAACTTGCAATCGGTACAATGCAATGATGCGGAACTACTCGGTAAACATCGTTTCTAATGCTGATCTCATGAGTGAGTTAGAAGAAAGACATGATGAGATGTTTTCTGATCCAGGTTTCCTCTACCTACAGACAGTGCGCTGGACGATACCGACAAGTGCAGCGTTTTTCAGATCAAGTTAGCGGCGTTTTCCAAGACCCGATAATCGCCCATATTTTATGTTCAATTAACAACTACACGAGTTGGATTTTTTTTACCTCATCGGCCTTATGTGGAACACAGGTGTGAAGTTTTCGATCATGATGTAAATGGTGCATTAAAAAGTACACTAAGGCCCGTTGTCCTCTTCTCTTCAAGAGCAACATTTACAAAAAATTCCAAAGTAAGTACATCACTTAATGTGTAACTGCATCTAAAGTTACATATAAATAATCTGCAGAAGACGAGAAAAGGCATTGAACTACTTCCTCAAGTAACTTGAAGACAGACCGACGTATCATTTCTTTAAATATAACCTCAGCTTAGGTCTAATCGTTACATTATTTCTATCTACAGACCCACACCTTTTCAATAGCCAATTTGTGGCTTCACGCTTGCAGTTACAACAAAATGGACGAAGGTTTTGCCCAAAATATCCCAAACTTGTCACAATCTATAGCGGAAGACACTGAAAGTAAGCATTTATTTCAAGTTTCCCTTCCAATAACGGCGCGCCGCCGCGGCGGGAGGGTCTAGGCTTGACCTATAGGCCTCTAAGTTTTAGGCCTTAATATGAGTCAGTTTCACAACTTTTCTACGGAAGGAAAAATTTCCTTAAAAAGTATAAATTTTTCAGATCAGCTGTAAGGTGCAAATTGCCTTACGTATTCCCTATATGAAATTCCAATAGTTTTATATACTATATAGTTTTTTTTTTAAACCAAATCAACACCCAAAACGAATAAATTTAGCAAATTCTAACGCCCAAATTGACCAATTCATTAAAATTTTGAATGGAAATCATTGGAATAAGATCGTTACTAAATGTTTCATTATTCCTATTATGTCTATTTTTTAAACTCAGCGAATACCTGAGTCAAATTCAAATAATTTATTTCAAAAAGCATAGGCATTTTAACCGACATTTATTTTGAGACAACACAACCTTGATTTTATTCACAGAATAAATCACCCACCCTCTCCCAAGCTTAAGTTGACGAAAGCACAACCGAAATTCAAAGCCAAAGTGATGGAGAGGAGAAAAAAGGCAGTTATAGCAGAGGAGGTCCTTGCTGGAGAAATGGTATGTTGGGAGATTGATGAATGGATTCAAGGGCCGGGAGATTTTCAAAAAGGTTGGAGAGGCATGGCATATCGGTAGCAAGGAGAAAGAGAGAGCGTGCGATGGGAGTTTTTAAAGGCTGTGGGCGGATGGATAAGAGCGACGCTGAGCGGGGAGGAGGAATGGGAGAAAGGTTCGCTCCGAGTTGGGAGCGTAAGGGAGCAATCTCATGCGAAAAGGTTGGGTGGGTGTAGGGGTTTATGTGGGGAGGGGAATAATACTCCTTTCCTAGGCAACGTGAGGGAAAGGCACGCAGGGAAAGGGGGAATTAGGAGAGAGGCTACGGGGAAGAGGAAATGGGGAGGACGTGCGTGGAATTCGGGGAGGAGGCCTGTGTCGGTGGGCGGAAAGGGTTATAGCAGCCACCGCCGCTGAGCGCGCGGAGAGTGGAGGGTTTGGAGTGGAGTGTAAGGGGCTGGCTGCATGGCAGACTGACGATTCAGGGGGAATAAATGGAAGGGGGTGGTGGGGAGCACGGTGAGGGGTGGAATGCTGCGTCGTGGAAGATGGTTGAACCCATGACCCCGAATGGGAGCCTCACTTTGAAACGAAATGTAATAAAAGCTAAGTTTCTTAAAAAAGTATACCTATTATAGACATTTTTTAGGACTTAGCGGGTAGAATGCCAGTATATTATTAAAACAGACGGGTGATTTTCCAAGGAAGCTAATAACACGGCCGGGAGACACAATAACAGGTAACCTTGACGATGATACGAACTGCATCGAAATCGGTTGTGTTCATACACTTTGTGCGGTTGATTGTCTGCCTATTTCGTTGATTTTTAAAAGGCAATCCTAGAATGAGCATGAATGTAAACATTACAGCTTTCCAAAAAATTCTGAGAATTATGGTATTTAAAATTACCGCAATTGCTACCTTAAGATTCAAAACAATGTTTTCATCGTCTCCTTCGTAAAGCGAATGTTTCATGATAGTTATTTCTTGGACGGCCATTTGGAAAAATAAATAAATTGTAATTGAATTTGCTATATTACAGTAGTAATTAAACTCTAATATGACTCGGAATATGATTAGGAGCAGTTTTTTCTTAAAGACGTAAATAAAATATGAGTGAAAATAAAACCCATATTAGGAATGAGCAAAACCCTTGAACATTGAAAGCGCCCACTACGAAACCGAAATGTGTTTGCTTGAAACTAAATTGGACGTCATTGCATCGCAGTCGTTAAATTTGACTGTTTCAGACTAAAATGCTTACGTAGCATATTTTTTACTGTTATAAACTTAGATAGAGGGAGAGCCCCGAGTATCGGTCTGATTCCAAACACTTTATATAAAAAAAGAATAACTTTGCACACTATTGCGTTGAAACTGCCACAAGTTAAAAAAAAAAACTGAAGTAGAATATAATAAGAATCAACTTTTTCATAACATCCACAAGGTATGGTCGAAAGCGGCAAATCCACTCTGAATGATCATGATTATAAATGTAAATATCACCTGATTTCGTTATCTGCGTTATTGAGGAAGGAGCGAGGCTAAACTACTGAACATTCGCAGCCAATTCGAGAGACCATACGCAGTAGGTGGTATTATGACTTTTTCATCAACTTTCATGACTTCCTTAAGTTACCGCACATACTTTTTGTTTCAAGAAATCTTAAGAATTATTGAATTATTTTCAAAAATCTCTACCCATCGTTATAATGAAAATCGAGAGTGTGACGTAAATTTCAGTGGAATTTCAGTATACTGGTATCGTCCTGTTGTTGATCACCGCTTTTTAGCTTCATTGCTTCTGGATATCGCTTTAAGTAATAGATATATATATTTTAGCCCTCATTTTTTTATAAGAATCATAATCGCTACATAAAATTCAGTAGCCTAAAGAAAACAGAGACGAAGAAGGTGTTCATTAGATGCACGTCCCTCTCGACCCAAGGAGAATACAATTTTTTCTTTCTTAATGAATATTCTACATTATAAATATAGGCCCTAAATTCATCAGTGTTAGATCAAACCTGCACTACAGATGACTTAGCGACCACATACAATACTATTTCACATTAGAACATAATTCGTTAGTATGAATCGAGCACTTGACTGGAACAAAAATAGGTTTTTATAAAGTATATTCTTCAAATCATGACCAAAAGTAAGCTCCAAAAAATTACAAGTTCATTTCGCCCCTTAAATAGTGAGTATTTGCAGAAAGGAATTCTTCCCCACATAACTACGCGACCCTCATATTCCCTACAATGTATTTACTACACGCTTTTCAAATTCTTCGATAAGAAAATTTTCAATCCTTCAACTACTTGGCACAATACATGGTAAATATTGCATCTATGGATTTAAAATGAAAATTCATTTAAAAAATTCCGTACATAAAATCTTAAAAGTATAAAAATGACGTCCTAATTTTGGTAAAACACAGAATTTTTTTTCTAATATAATTCAAAAATTGTAATAATATCACTGGATATGAACAAAGCTAAAAAGTAACATAGTTTACATCTCCTCCACCACTCAAAACGGATGTGTTGAAAGATGCTCAGTAAAGTGGTAGTACCTTGTTTAATCATCATTGCCTGGTTGTTGATCACCGCTATAATCTCATTACTTCTGGATATCGCTTTAAGTAATAGTAATATATATTTTAGCCCCCAATTTTTTATAAAATTCAGTAGCCTAGAGAAAACAGAGACGAAGAAGGTGTTCATTAGATGACGCTTTATTCACATCCCTCTCGACTCGAGCGTTATATGAAAAAAGCCCCCTCGCAATGCGACCCTCAAGAATCCCATCTCCTCCCGGCCCATACTTTTCCGCGACAATTTGGCAATCATCGGCACCCATCACTAGCTTTTCGTCTCCCATTTCTTCTCCCCATTTCCCATTACGACCTTAACGCATAGGGTGATAAAAGAGGGAAAACCGCCCCACTATATTTTCCTCCCTTTCCATTGCCAATGAAAAAAAGGAATCTCCGGAACCAAACACCTCATCTCACGTCTCCACTTTCCCTCATAATCATCTTCTCCACGAACCAACCCTCACAAACGGTCGCATCATCAACACCCAGCCAACCCCCCTATCAGCTATCCTTACCCAGAAAACAAAAAAAAACTTACTCCCGCATCTCACTTCTCAACCCCACCCGTTCTCCCACGCACCCATTCCTTTAAAACACTCCATCAATGCTCATAGCCTATTCTAACTCTCCCCTTATTCCAACTCTTCGTCTCACCATTCAGCCATTCGGTCTCAAAAATATCCTTACCTTTCGGTATCAAATACTCTTCCCTGAAACCCCGCACTTATTTTTTCCTCCCATCTTTTTTGAGCCGTTTTATCAACCATCCCTATGCATGTTCCCAGTACTACATACACCCCCTTCTCGCCTCTTCAAAACCCCGCCCCGTCTAACCAACATTCGCGGAGTCGCGCTCAAAACTTTCGCATTTCCTACCTTCCCCTCTTCTGAGCCAAAATCTCTTCCCATCTCCTTTCAAACCGAGCCGAAACCTTCACGCGAAATCCTACTTCCCCAACTTCACCATAGAATTCTCTCATATTCTTCTATATATATATATTCCTTCACACCCCGGCCTCACACACTTCTCATCCCGCCGAGACGCCTTATCTCTTCCCTCCTCGCCCGTTTTCTCTCCCATCACACTCCCCATATTTTATCCATCCCAGACCAATACCCTTTTTCATTCTCCCCTTTACCTCCCTCCGATGCCCTTTAAGGCAAGGAATGGGGTATTCCTCCACCCCCACCTATCCAATGAACCTCCTCGGGCCCCACCATTTCGAATCCCCGCACCCTCCCACCAGGCTTCAATAATGCGTTGATGGTGCCGTCATAAAAAGGAGAAAATGCTCCTGGAGCCGGGTTCCACCGGAGGCTCACTCGGTTCCGTAATAAGAGCGCGCACGGGGGCTCTTCGCGCGGCTCAGTTGCACTTAAACCCTCGTTCTAAAACGGGGAAATGATCCGATTCAAAGCTCCCCGCGTATCCCCACTGTTCCGCCCCGGCCTCTATCTCCCTCGCCCAACCTCCTTCACAGCAACGTCCCTCGCCCGCCTTCTCTCCTCATTGTCCCAGCATATCCTTCCTCATCTCCCCCTCCCCCTATTCCCCAGGGCCCCGATTCCGCGGCTCTCAACACTCTCCCATGGCTGGTCTTCCTCCTCTCGGAAGGTGGCCCATCTATTCCCTTATACCTCTGCCCAGCCTTTCCACCCCTCGTCCTAATAGCCTCTCGCACCAGCACAGCCCTCCTGTTTCTTCCGTCCGCGCTCAATTTTCTCCTCTCCAGGAACACTAGTCACTAACACTTTTTTAAGGGAGCTACTTGTCACCAGCAGACTTTCTCACTTAATCTACAACTAAACTACTCTATTTATCGCTGGCCTCCACCTCTTCCTCTGTTATCATGGACTCGAAAGTCTAGTTGTGTAACACGGAAGAAGCTACATTGCACGAGATGGGCTCTCAAGACTTGAACTGCGAGACCAAAATCATTATATCTGTGTATCAATAATTTTAGGTACGGTATTGAATCTACAATTATTTCTTTAACTCAAGTATTCTTCATCTATCGTCGTTTTCTAGAATATTGAATTCACTCAACACTTTTCCAAGCCCTGGTTTACAATATTTAATTCCCATGTATTTCTTTTCATTTAAATAGTATTTCTAATTGTCACTTACTCTTCTCCTTTGCCCGATTCACAATTTCAACCTTACTCTCACTTTACATACGCCATTTTTTCGAATCTATTGATCTCTTTTCTTTTGCCGCTGTTTAATTCGCGCTTTCTGATAGTAAGAAATCCCCGAGTTTATTATATTTTTTCGGCCCCTTTAAAGGTTATTGCCCTCATTCCCGCAGATGGGTGTGTTTATTTTCTAGTTCAAATTTGGATGGAGAACAATAATTGTATTGCTAATTAAAGGCTATAAAAACATTAAAGCTAGGGCTCGATGGAGAAAAGTACCTGAAGTGATTATGCTATTAATAAAGTATTAAATAATATCACCAACAAACGGTAATAGAGATCAAATTCACAGAAATAAAAAGGGATGAGTTCTTAAGCATAAAGGGAATAGGGATTTGATGACATGAAAACGGAAATTTGTTGTTGCGCTGTCACTTCATGAACAGCTGTACCGAGACTGTTCGGGAACAGTAACCCTTGAGCAGACCATCTGGAGCAATGGCAACGATGAATGAAGAATGACGTCCTGTCAAAAAGAGCTTTTTTCTTAATCATAGAATGGCGGAATGGGTCCCATGGTAGTTTTCAGTTGGTAGTTAGTAGCCGAAAATAAACACCAAAACTAGATTCTGTATTCTAATAGTATTAAGTGTGGTGAAGATATCATTGATGAATTTGTGTGCAGCAGTAGTTGCAATAGAATGAATTACCCGGAGATGGCCTCTGGCAATATTTTATAACGTGATTGATATCAGTTCAATTAATGCTAATGCCATATGGAATCAATTAAGCAGCCAATTTTTTTCAAATAAACTAACCACTCGTCACGATTTCGTCCTAAATACAAGTAAAAATAAAGCTATTATCATCGGCAGTTCTAGGATGATACGTAACATTAACCTCACTACTACTACCAATATTATGATTAACGGCGTACCAATACCATATTCCAGTAATGTGCAAAATCTAGGGATCACGTTAACTGCCAACTTATCCTGGGATTGTCACGTAAATAATATTTTTAACAAGATTCATTCCATACTTTATCAGTTAAAAGTTCGTACATACTTACTTCCTTTTGATACTAGAAAAAACACTCATATCGTCGCTTATTTTCTCTATAATAGATAACTAATGTCTTGTTAATAATAATAAGAATAATAATAAACGTCTTTATTGGGCGAGACTGGGGCTAGAAAGTCCCATCTTCCATCTAACCCCTAAAATATAATGACCTCAACGAAGAAAGTAATTTAAAACTTCACCGGGCCTTAAACTCCTGCCTTTGGTTCATTTTTGAGACGCAGAGACGTCCACATCATACCATATTATAAGCATCTAAGATGGCTCAACGTCAAATACCGTAGAGAAAAACCTTCTGGGATCCTTTCTGTTTGTTCTATTTAAAAACAAATCACCGAGGTATCTGTATGATTTGTCCCTCTGTCTCCACAATGTACACTAGGCCTGATCCGAATACGTTATATTTAAAAACAAATCACCGAGGTATCTGTATGATTTGTCCCTCTGTCTCCACAATGTACACTAGGCCTGATCCGAATACGTTATATTTCCCCGGACATCGCACCACTGTTTATAGTAATCTTTTCTCATCACCACTTGTCGGATTTGGAATGAGATACCAACTGATGTCAAAAATTGCATCTCTGTCTAAACCTTTAAACTAAAATATTATGATTATTTACTATCTCGATAATGGCATATCACAAGTTACTTTATTATCACAAGTTACTCTTATTTTTTTCAAATTTTGTTCTGATTATCATGGTTCAATTTTTTGCTGTAGCGTTTTTTGTTTAGTTAAGAATATGTGACTTTTTGTGTTTGTATAAAATCCGGCTTGGAAAATAGCTGAATTTGTCGTTTTTTTACTATATTTTATGCATTTGCTTGATCGGTTATGCCATGAAATGAAATATCATTGTAATAATTTATATTCAATTAAATGTAACATGCTAGCAAAATTTAATTATTTATGTAATTTAATATTATTTTTGCTCTTACGGATTTTTTTCTGAACAATAAATATTTTTCCATCTATCTAATAAAACGACGTAATTTTCTTATCTGCCTCGGAAAAGAAATCACTAGGTGCCCTAAAAGAGTTGATTATCTCCAAGAGAAAAACCAACAATCGGAAGAATTGGCATCGGGAAAAAGAAAATTGACACAACCCTTGGCAGCCTTAGTAAAATAACCAAGAAGTGGAGAAGTTATATGTGTAAATACAAAAAAGGACTAAAGATACGAAGTACCTGTTCACGGTGTGCGAGAATTATATGCTAAGAGTATTCAGAAATTTTATGCAATCAGTTCTTCCAGCACCATAAAAACACCATTTTACAAAAATTTGTGACAGACATACGTTGAGTATGTACTTGTTTACAGCAACAAAAACCATTCATCAAAGCAAAAATAATCTAATTACTGGGAATAGTATTTCACAACTATGAAAAGGATCACGAGGCATTGGAGTATTATATTCTATTTTTTATTAAATTTATAATAAATTTTCCCTAACGGTGCCAAAAGATCCATAGCGTAATGTGTGTAAATGTAAATATGTTAATAAATATTCATAAAAATGCGTAAGTTGGAGTGGTATTTCTGGTACTGTGAATGATTTAATGCTTTGTAATAGAAAAAGTGTTAATTAAATTATGTAATAGCAAAAAAGACGTAGGGAAAATGTTGAGGAAGTAAAAAAGATTAAAAACTGTCACTTAACTCAGACGAAATACATAAATAATTGCAATAGGGAGACACAAAGTTTCAGGGTCCAGTCAGACTACAATACGATAATTTTTTCAGTCTTCCTATGGTTATTCATTTAAGTTTCCGTTTCTAAAATTTCCAATTAATTGATCCAATTCCAGTTAATAAATACAATAAATTAACTCTACTAATGTAAATCAATTTGATGAAATCAATATTTAATATCTATACTAATTGTTTACGAAATAAAAATCCGTCTATGGAATATTTTCTGAGAGGATTCCTCATTTCGGCAAAGTTTATTGGAGGATTTTGTGATACGCGATTAGAAAAGAACCCAATCATTTTATTTCATTAAATTTTAAATACCGTAAGATTCTTCTGTGCTCACATATACTTACTCTCGTAGCCATCTATGTCCGAACTGGGATTTGGCCTCATCCACAAGAGCCCTCTATCCCCATGCCTGCTGTCCCCACTGCTCCCCTTAAACGGTTGATCCCTGCTTTGGCTACATCCGACCACCTTTTTTCGGTCTCCAAGATGACCGCCTACCTTATGGTTTCCCCTTGTTAACTTTATCGGGTATTGTCTCTAACTCAATCTTTATCACACTGTAACGTATTTACTTTCCTCTATGGGGATTGGGTTGGTGTGGTGGCTAGAGTGTTGGCTTCCCACCCGGCGGGCTCGGGTTAATATCCCGGCGGTGGCAAAGAATTTTCATAAACTGCCTGATCCCTGCTTGAAGTAATATGGAGGACATTTCAAGGGCAACACTCCGTCCGTCGGATGGGACGTTAAGCCGTGGTCCACCTGGCACCTTTCGTTAAGAACAGGCTAATGCCGATGCCGGGTTTCTCTTCACCCTTCCCTCATGGCGCAAATGACCTCAGCTGTCGGTCGCCTCCTCCAAATACCATGCCATACTTTCCTCTTTTATTTCACAAGTATGGTTAAACACTTTTTATCTGTTAAATGTGACGTGCCTCTTTACTCCTACACTTCACAAATATGGTTTATACACTTAATCAGTTCTCGTAACGAAACCCTCGGGAGCGAAGATACACCCGCACGCCACTTTTACAACCATACTCTCTTTCTCTGTCCCGCGCCGTCAGCAACAACTGATCCATTATAGCTTTGCTGTCCATTATCGCCTGCTTCAGTGTCTTTCTCCCATCAATTTTCACATTAACATTCAACTCAATATAACTTAAAATTTATTGCTACACAACACATGTGATTACCCTCCCATCTCATGCGTTTTGCCCGGGCACATGCTGTTACATCGTTGTCTTCAAAATGATCTGGTATCTCTTTATTATTTTTTATCCTCCAAATTTCATCTTCCTCTGAAGATCCAAGGATCTTTCACAAGAATTTTTTTCGAATACAACCAGTTTTTTCCTCCTTCTTCTGGTTCATTATCTATGAAAAAGCATTTATGCAAATAAAGAAATGCATCGAGGTTAATCAGTAATCCACGAGGTTAATCAGTAAAAAAATACTTTTATTGATACAGTGTTCGATTTTTTCTTAAGGTGAGCAAAACATGATATTAAAATATTTTCATTAAAGTTTAAAAAAGATACCTTTAGCCAATTATTGAAGTTCACGTTATATTCTCTCCGAAAAGAATTGGCTTCAACCTTAAAGATTAATATGGCTTTATGAAATGCGTTACAGCTTCTAAGGCTCCATCTTTACAATCAACATAAAGTATTATGATATTTAAATTCGCTAACAATTTCGATATATAACCAGCCAGGGAAACTTCTTTCCTTCAAAACCCTAAAACGCATTTTTCACAGACTAGCTCACAGGCGCATGTATCTTATGCAATGAATTCGCCGCACAGGGAGCATGAATCATATCACATCCAAATGGAGTTCATTTTGAATTATAAAGCACCGATGATGATATAAAGCCCACGTGAGACTCTACAGCAAAAATAGAATGGTGTCGTTGAACCATCCGGCAATTCCGTATATCACCTTGTGCATGTACTTGTTTACAGCACCAAAAACCATTCAGCAAAGCAAAATAATCTAGTTACAAGGAATATTTCATAACTATGAAAGGGATTACGAGGCACTGGAGAATAATATGTAACAGCTTTTCACAAACAAGAACGCTATTAGAATCATAACAGAAAATACCACACGAACATCCAGTACCTCATTCACTCTCCCCTAATAATTCCGAAGGAAAAACAATATTAACTCCTCTTAAGACCTCTTTTCTATTGAATATTAGTCATTCATGATAGTGTAGGGGAAAGAAAAGAGAAGGGGATAGGTAGATGATCCCTTCTCGTTCACGGAGTTTCACCTGCCCTTCGACAGCTTAAAAGAGACAGCATAAAGGAGAGTGGTATCCTTCAGATTCGACGTCATCGAAAAGGGGGAAGGTGGGGATTGATAAAAGCCCTTGTCCAGGGTACTCAACCATCCCCGCCCCTCTCCCATGCTTCGGCCACCCATACCTAGTCCTTACCCCCATTCAGCCCACTGACTACTCCCCTGAAGCCTTCCCATAATCCCCCGCCGGCCACCCCTCCTCCCATGCCAGCTACCTCTCTCTGCTTGGGCTAATTTTTTTTCTCCTTCTTCCCCCTCAGCCCAGATTCCCACTCGACCAGCGACTCATATACCTACCATGCCATCTCGCGCCCCCTCAGGAGCACACCCCCTTTTCTGGCGCTCTCTCTTCCCACCAAACAACCCTCTCCACGTTTCATGCTTCGTCTGCTCCATGATTTCCGAGCGCGCGCCACGGAACGCTAGGAGGGAGCTTTCTGAGAGGAGTCCGCGGGGGAGAGACGTGGGGCTTGGGGCAACACTTCGTCCTCGCGCTTGGGCGGATTAGAGCGATCAAATTCCAATGAGATGCGTGCGCCTCGCATAAATATTTACGAGCGATATGTATTTGCACGCCGGTGAAAATAGGAAAAACAAAAACACAGAGATACTTACTTGTTAGCAAAAATATTTTCAGAATTTTTCAAGAAAACATTACACGAGCGTTGAAGTCTCCCTGAAACTAAATGAAAACAAGGTATAAAAATTAATAGTCGATGATAGAATTAACCTTAATATAGGGCCATAAATCATACTAAAACCCGTTGAAGGGGAAAGGGCACGGTGTGTGTTGTCCGTCTAGCAGATTTGAACAGAAACATGTCAGCCATATCCGTTTCATAGAGGGAGAGCAGTCGCCCCGTACTATTTCCCCAGGGCCAGGTTGATGAATTAGGCATCCAAATTAATAATGCTCCATTAATACCTTGATAAGAAAGAAAGATGTAGCTCACTGAATCAAATAAGACAGTTCAAATGAAGTAGCAATTTAGGTGTATATTTTATCATTAACAAATCAAGAGTGAACCGCATAAAATCTTGGAATATTTCTTTCTGGTCATTCTGAACCACTCTCGCCGCAAGGTAAAAATGACTACCACAATGTCAAAATGACTTCATTTTATCAAATTAACAACATATATAATGAAGATAACCTCACCAAAAAATGAATACTCCAAGGTAGTTTAAAGTAGCTACCATAAGATCTGAGACAATAATTCAAGCGTTTAAATACACAAAACCTATATTATTCCAACCTCAAGTTTAAAATTACGTTATTCATTCCTTTTGGGATATTCTCACATTTAAAATTCATAAAATAATGGATCGATTGAAGATTCGAATTACAATTCCGTAGAACTTATTGCATTAGGGTTTCGCAGGTTAAGATGTTCTACCATGTTGTCTGCGGAAACGGAGGAAAATTTGGATTTTAAATACCTAACAAGAGATTCAGAATACATCATAGTATGATGCACACTTCTGTAATTAGCCCATCTGATGCAAAAACTCTCAACACAAATACAGCAAACCCATGATCCTTCTCCGAATTTCTTACGCATTAACCAGTCTGAAAATCTAGTTCCCTTAAACAGCTTAAGACGAAATGCATTTTTATCGCTGTACAATGTACTAGCGTTTTCAAAAGTATGTAGACACCCAGGAGTCTTAACTGATGGGACCGGGTCGGTGAAAACTTGTGAGGTTGGCACATAAAGCGACCTGTATCCCTCACTCGTATGCTACCAAGAGCCGACGAGGACGGAGGCGGACGCGACCTAGCTACAGAAGCTAAAGTCAAACTCCAAGAGCATAGGCCCAATCAGAATTTAGATTAGCGGATGGAATTTACTGAGGAAACTCACGTCCACACGTTGGGCCGTCGGAGTGCTTTCCTTCGGGCTTCGTGGCGAGGTCCTTCCTATCTTTAGATTCATATTTGGACTCACCGTTTACCTCTAACCAATACGTGAGTAGGTCTATACTGCGCGCGATAGCTGCTTTTAAGTTCTGGGAGGGTTCGAATCCGAAATTATCAAATTTTTTTCACATTTTAAAAGAGACATCCTGAACATCAACGTAATATATGCAGATGACTCAAGAAAAAATTAGTACTGATTTTTTTTAAGAAAAACAATAGTCGCCTCATTCACCCCACCTCCTATCACAGCACACTACGGCACAAGTCTCACAAGTTTTCTCTGACCCGGTCACATCAGTGAAGTTGAACTCCTGGGTGTCGACATACTTTTGAAAACGATACAACAGTTTACACACTACAATAATCATGAAACTTTAGATGCAAGGCTAACCATTTAAGCATTACTGTTAGCATAAAATCCTAATCTTAATCACAACTGGGCTTCCTATCACAATTTTATCACTTTAAATCATTTCTTTAATTCAAAGCAGCATTTTAGGGAACAAGTAAGAATAAAAAAATTAATTCCTCGTATCGTCTTCTTCATATTGTTGGATACATAACAATTTTCTCGTATCCATTTCTGTAGCTATTTAATGAATGCAGAAAAATATAAAAATAAAATGTTTCAATTCGTATTTTATCCTATTTCATTACGAACTCACTATTTTTCACGCTTTAACTGTTGCAATAGCTCAATATCTTTGAACAGTACACGAAAAAAATGGAAATTTAGAAGATGATTTGAAAAAGAATAACGTACTCACATGAATAAAGCATAAGACCAATAACAATAGTAAAACAGCTCATGTGAGTTCAAATTAATTATCTTTAGGATCATTATACTACCGTCTATCGCCCAAAACGCTTAAGATTTTACTCACTAAATGCCACCATAATAACCTACCATCGGCCTTTTGTTTTGTACCTCACTTTATGGCGGTCAACTAACCCAATCCACAATTACTTCCCTTGTTCAAAACGAGAGAAAGGATCCCAGTTGGATAGGATAATGGGTTTGGAGAGTCAAAAGGTTTTTGGAGAGCCCGGTTTTAAAGCAGAGAAATGTTGAGAGATGGCAGTGGAGGAGGCAAGTGTGAGGGCGAGTGCGGGGAAGTAGGGAAGCCAGAGAAAGAGAGCTATCCGGATGAGTTTTCGAGAGGGGGCAAAAAAACTGATGCGTCCAACGTCCGAAGTGGTCGGAGATGATGTTGAGAGAGAAGAGTAAAGGGGCGGAGGGAGGTAGGGTGGCGGCGAGAAGCGGGAGGAGATGGTGCGGAGGGGATAAGGACAGACGGGGTCAGCGGGGTTTCGACGTTGGCACAGCATGAACGCGCGCGAGAGAAAGGGAGTGAAAACAAAAAGGGTATCAGAGATTGGGGCACTTGTAGGGATCGAGAGAGGACTTCAGGAAGAGAAAAGAGATGGCAAGAGACAGGCATGTGGGCAGTGGATGGGGAAGGAGAGTAAACCAAGTCCAGCCATTGAAAATCAGCAGATCAGACTCACCTACCCGGTCGACCTCTCGACCGAGCCCACCCCGCTGCCTCTCCAACGCTACCCCTCCTCTCCATCAATTCCTCTTTCTCTCTCTTCGTGTCTACTCTTCCAATCTCTTTGCCTCAATATCCATTCAATTCCTAATTCTACCACACAATGAATGAATATGCTTCTGCATTGCGCCCTCACGCTTTCTCCAAAAAAGCATTCAAAAAACTTTCCCTCTTATCGCTGCCAAATAACCACCGCTATTTATCGAGTGCATGGAGTAATTTACAACCTCCTTTTAATCTTAAAAAAAAAACATTTTTTCTATCACTTCAATAGAAGATTCGTTTTTTCACTTAGGAATGAACTTTCCTCGCACTATACCAACGGGCCAGTAACCAATCTGTGCCTAAATAAATAAATACTATTTCTTTCAAAATGAATTCCGTCTAATGGGTTAAAATTGGCGAGACATGAAACAAAAAATTTTTAGATATGTTAACTCATGGAACAGGTGTAGTGGGCGCCACACTACCCAATCCCATCAGATTTTTACAGGTTGTGTGTATGTTATTTGGATCATCGCTTGGGTTTCTTCACTGTTATGAATTCCTTGAACTAAAAATATTGCAATTATGAGATTTTTCTTTTAATATGAATGGATTCTTACACACTGAATCTGCTTAAAAGGTTTCATAAAATGTTACACCGATATAATTAAATCCTAAAATATATATTTAAGAATAGAAGGAGCCTGTCATATTTGTAATTTTACACATATCCATCGCCTGAATAATACATACTTTACCCAATATAATGTATCACGTTCTAAAACTATATCCATTTTGGAGACAGAATATACGAGTAAAAACAAGTTTGCTAAATTAAAAATGAATGTCTCTGAAACGGCCTGGAACAGACGCCAGATAGGGAAATAAGAAAATATGGGAAGGGAATATTATCTGCCATTTAAATATTAATAAAATACTATTTCTATGAAAGGTGATTCCAATTTACCTTCGATCAACTGGTATCATCAACGAAAACTTCTTAAATTGGCTGTGCGTAAAGTTAAGAATAAAATGTGTTTTATAATTTACAATGTTTCATAAAATGAACTAAACTGTACGTTTACTTAAAAATATAATTCTGTTGGCTTAACTGAATAAAGAAGCTAAGAAATAGGAATATTCGGTGCTAAATTTTTCGCAGAGGGATTTCTTAAGTAGGAATACAGTTTGAAATTTCTCACCATAGCCGCCGAGAGATGTAAAGGTCGGAACATTCGAATTTCGATTGCGATCTGTTTGAAATTAATATGCCTGTTATTGTGCATGTCCTTGTAGGAATTCCATATAAATTTTCTAATATTTCATCATTTTGCACGGAAATAAATTGGTAGGTACGCCATTTTTATCAATAATAATTAAGGATGAGTTGGTTCTTAATTTTTTTCGGTTCTCGGTACCGGTCCGGTTCTACCCCACCGGTTCTCGGTTCTCGATACTCGGTTCCAAGGATTAACTCTTATTATTTGAATTAATGGCAAATTTAAATGAATAACCGCAAGATGCGAATGAAAATAATTTCACTCAAGATGTAAATTAGCAAGCAGGAAGGCTCTGTAAAAAAAAACTTAAGATTGTCTCCATAATTTTATTTGCCTAGCAAAAAGTTTAAAAAATACTTTGCTAAAGAATGCATGATCGATCAATATGTCACATTACATCAGGCACCCACTGGTTCTTCCTCCAGGTTTTGATTTTAAAAATTCAACATTTTGACCCTATCTGGGTCTAATCTATTCTTTTTCGGCAGAAATATTGATATGAACAAGCGTTCTCTGAAAACAGTAGTGGTCGATGTTGATTTTGAAGGGCCGCGCGTAATATGCTTGGAGCACAGTTTACATCATGCATATCATCAGGATCAATAGGGAAACTCCATCACATTCTGACGACATCATCCGTTAATTTGTTGTAACTTTTGAGTCAGTTCAAATATATACTCTTTATTCTGCGATACAGCTTAATTTTTTACTGAAATTGGCAACTTATTCGCATGATTCACTGTCGCAGTTCTTATAACCTTAACAATAAACTGCTCAACACGCCATGGATAAACAGGGCGGCCGTGAGTTAACGCAAAATTTCAAAGCAGTGTTGCATTCTGCAGGATAACAACACCTTTCGATACCTAGCATAGGTTTATCAACTTTCGAACAAGCTCTTGGAACGCATCTTGCTCATATGTCGAAGAACTACTGTATATGTACATGATTCAAACGTTAGACCACTTTCAGACGGAACGATTTTCCGCCGGCCGCCGTTCACGGCACGGCACACGGTGTTGCAGACTCGTCTCCGGTCGTCTCGTCTGAAAGCCGCCTGAATTTCACGAGAATGGCTGCCGACGAAAAGCTGTTTCGTCTGAAGTCTGAGTCAATGTTGCATTGTCTGTATTTCACGCGGGAGACGGCATATCGCCGGGCCAAATGGGCACCGTGCCTTCAACGGCGCGAAGCTCTACACATAATGACTTATACATATTGATAGTTGTAAGTAAAAGATTTCAGCACAAATATTTTAATGACGAATTTGTAACGTTCACAAATTCATTGCCTTGACATAGCGTTCTAAGACTATACTCATATCAATCTTCTATTCTCTCGAAGCGCATGAAGTATATTTTACTTGAATTGACATAATGTAAATAAGCCCAAAAGTGTGAACTATCATGGCTACCAAAGTTAGGCAAGTTTAAATTTTTCAGTACTCATTCGAACGCGAAACAATATAGTCACATAAGCGTCAGCTGATTCTCAGAATTTTCTTCTCTTTTTACTCATCCTTTCACCCTTTTTATCTTTTATCACCCAATGTTGACTGTCTCCAATATCTATTATCACAATGCATACTTGTATTCGGCTCAGCTGCGATTCCTGTATCCATCGCAGCAATCGTTCCCACGCCTTTACAAACAAAGAGGTAGCCGTCAAGCCGCGCACTCTGAGCTAGTGTTTATCAACGACGGAAAACTATTAAGCAGGATGGTAAAAAATTATTAACCCCTGTTGGAGAACTTTCACATCGTTGATTCAAAATAGCAGATCAATAAATTTGATCATGATTGGGAGTTCTATATTAACATCTACGGAAGTAACACTAGAATAGGTACAGGTATAGGTCTTAAAAATGTTTATGGGAATACCCGAACGATTTCAGGGCAACACATTATAGAGAGAAGTAAGGTTGGCGATAGCCATTCCACTAATTACCCCAATAAATCACAATTCCTAAAGACTATTTATAGTTGACTCTAGGTTGATTGCAACATGAAGTGCTGATAACATTTTTATTGTCCCTAGACTATAATGTGGCTTACTTCCGTCAGTTCCCTATTAACTCAAATTATCAGTTTGATTACTAGAAAAAATATTGGCGAATCACCCCATCGTCAAATTATTCCTACAGAGAAATTAATTCAATTCCTTTTTTTTAAAAGATGAAAATACATTATTGCACATCCAGCAAAACCGGTAGAAGACTTAATATCTACTAAAATTCCAATACGCATTCGCTTTATCGACATTACTGCTACCAACAATAGTAAATTACAGTCGTATTACCAAAATTGTTCTATAAAACCTAACATTTGTTGTTTTAGAACAAAGATTGTGATCACAAAGGGTTGTATTTATTTCAGAATGTAAGAAAATTTTGTATCAAAGTCAAAATATGTGCAGCATTATACTTAGAATAGAAATATGCGTAAAATATGTCAAATATTTTCACAAATAGCATAAGGTTTTCTTTTATAAAGATACTTTAAAAGGTAAAGGACCAACATTTATTGATGCGCAGCCCTCTGAACTTTGAAAATATAAATTCTCAAGCAATATATTTAAAGTTGGCAATTACCGGCCAGCTTCGCTGAGAAAATGCAAAATATTAATGAGTTATATTATTTTTATAAAATTATTTACTGGCATTTACTGCTTTCCAATTATCGATGGGCATTTTTAAGCACTTTCTCGTATGTTTGGAGATCATATATACTCTCTCTTAATTTATTTACTACGTGTTTATACAAATGTTATGGGTAAATATGGGAAAGCATACAAAATTCATCTGTCTCCACCATTGCATTTATAACATCTTCCCTAATCGCGCCTTTTCATTCAACCTGAATCGATTATTACTACCGATGGTGGGAGGTTTCTCTATTGAATGTGGTGCACATTGGATGTAACATCTCAAAAGCCTGTTATACACGGAGCATTTAATTTCTAATCTTCATGCTGCATCCATTTCTCAATCGGGCACGCACTGATTTTAGAATTCGAGGAGCTACTACTTAATCACCTTGGGTTCACGCGTTTGCGCTTGCGGCATGTAATTCATGGTTTTTCACGTTTTGAAATGCAGGTTTGAAACTTGCATTTGTGCAGTACATGTACGTAAGCACCCCGTGTATACGGGCTTTGTAAGAAGAGTTATCCCTTGCATTACGCCTTTTTTTGAAACGCATGATCCTTCCCCGCTCCTCGCTAACGTGCAACCAGGTGCTCCCAACCCATCCCAAGGCCAGGCCGGTGGCTCAGCAAACGTGATATGCGTCCCCTTTCTCACGGTCCGTTTCCGCCTCGCCGCCGGGGCAAGGCACGCGCCGATCTCTTGATAAGGGACGCGTGTGCGGACACTCGCACCCACTTGTCGTCGTCCGGACGACGGATAAACTAACCTGTTGGCAAGGAGTGGGTGATCCGCCCCTCCCCCTCTCATCTTATCCATTGGCCTCCGCAGGGTCATCCTACCCCAGGGAGCACTTTAAATGTAGCCCTTTTAGTACAGATCTTTACCCCTTGATCAAAGGCGACCGAGAGGATATAGCTCAATATATCTCACTCCAGTTTTATCAAGAAATTTCAGATCTAAAAAAAGGAACTAGCCTGGGAAATGGTTTAGTGCTTTCTTTCCAGCTTTATCTGAGCAGATCACTCATTTCGCTTGGCGGCTCAAGCACAAGGGCACTGAAATCACATTAAGGGCATGGGAACCGACACGATTAAGTTTTTATAGGATATTTTCATTTTTTCGTCATTTGGCTGTAGTGGAATGAGGGATTTCTAGGGGACCCTTTCAATACAGAAATTTTCTCTAAGCACAAGAGTTGATGAGGAGTATGTAAATGTGTTGTTTGTAAAAGTCTTGCATTAGTATAAAAATGAATGACTTTTGGTGTTGAAAATTACTTTCTTAATCCAACCAAGCCCATTATCAACTAGAAAGGAAGTAGCCATATGATCAGCTGAGTAACTTTTAAATGTTAATCGATATTTTTCCCAATGTATCAAATTAATTATGGAAGCAAGTTTTTACAATAATACGATAGATGTAAGATCCCAAGATATTAAATTTGTAAACAAAGTATTTTGGGAATTCCCCACACATGCTAGCATCTTCTTTTTAAAAAATCGGAAATTCATGTAAAGATGCTTAAAACTGAGGGAAAATAAACCGAAAACATATTTTTAAATCGTTACAACTTCTATTCCCTTTATACACATTTACACTAACATATTCGATGAGCTATCAGGTATTTCGTAATATAAATATGTATAATTTAGCTTCCATCCTTATTATCTATTATAAATGCAGTTGCTCACCCATCCTCCATCCGTAACATCGACAGCTGTTTAGCCAACACATCTATTCATTTCCTTTTAACGACTCCAAAATGTGGATATAAATTGAATAGAGGCGGATCACTGTATAAAAAGTACATTCAATCACGTCTTAAATTTGGGTTTGAATGTGTAAAATATTTAATTTAGTTTTTGTGAAATAAATTATTTTTCTGAAAATGTTGTAACCTTATTAACTATAAAGTTGAATATAAATTTAACCAGTATTAAGACAACAGCCTAAAAAACTGGATAATAATTCCAAAGAAAACTATATGTAAAATTGGATTAAATGATTTCCGTCATTTTAACGCTCGTCATCATCCGTTTCTGGATCATCCGAATCCATAGATTTGACTACAATGCTAATATCGAGTCATAGGTGGAAATTCAAACGCACGGAGTCCTACTGTACCGCCTAATTCACTCAATTTTTTCTGAACAGCTACACCCAGAGCGTAGATAGCCTGTCTCCGACTGTTCTTTATGCACTCCGCATTTGGCGGCCGCGATGTTCATCTGAAGGTGATTTCAGATGTGCTGTCTCATTCCACTACTCATACACGTGATCACGATACCTTTGGTTTCACATGATAACATAAAAAGTTTCTTATATGCAAGTCAATACCTCGGCAGTAAAACACTGTAATTGGACAAATGATCAGCTACTTTGAGTCAATTTTTGCAACAATACCTTTTTATCATAATGCGCGCAGATTCATAAGAATTTCAATGAGTATAAGTATCTAATTTTTGACGTACAAAGTGAGCCTGAATAAAGTGCATCTAAAATAATTATCTACAGGTCAGTTGGAACTGATTTTACCAAAAGTTCTATTTATTTCTAATTTATTTTCCTAAAAATATGGTCAAAAAGATACTTAGGTACTTGAAAATATATTGTAAAAGAGTGATACGCCTGCATGTTCTAAAAATGTAACATCTCTCGAGGTATTTATATCATAAACGAAACCAAGAATTTGAATTTCGGCCAATTTTATATTTAATAATAAGTGCTTTGAAATTGAAATTTAAAAAAAAAAAACAGAAAATTTTATCTCGAGAGCTTTAATTATTCCTTGATATCCGCAACAAAAACTCATATTATTTTGATTTATCATGCCGATCCCCAGAAAGGATTATTTTTACGCCCAAAGCGTTTCGCACAGCCCTAAAATTCCGAGCGATTTCTTCCGAGAACGCGAGAGATTTTACCACGTTCCTGACCTATTTATATGAGATCCGAGGAAAACAGAATAAAAGGGTACACGGATTTCGAGCTCCCCTTAAAGCCACCTTGGCCTTCTCGCCAATCCGGCGTCGAATGCGGAGAGCATTTGGAAAAGAATGGCACCACTCGTTAAGCCTCCTCCGGCGATCGAGCGAGGCAAAGGAACGAGGCGGAGCGATAAAACGAAGAACAACCCAGTCCTTCCTAAAGGTTCTCAGCGAGGGAGGGCGGAGAGACGGGCGGGGAGTCGACCCCGAGGCGGCCGAGGCCTCCGAAAACGCCGCCGCGCTCTGCGGATGGGAGTTTCGCACACCTGTGTATGCACCCGGCATCCGGAGCAGTGCCATAAAACAGAGTCAACACGCGCGACACAGAGCACATACACGGGGCGATATAAAGGCGAGGGGTCTCGCTCGCTGCGTGGGCGCACACCGAGAGAGCAAACAAACCCCGCGGAGAAACGGCGATACGGCCGGGAGAGAAGAAAAGAAACGCTGGGTTCCCATTGAATGCTCTGATCCTCCGAAAATTATGAGCGCGTAGCCGGCGGGGTTGCGATAATTAAGCGAGAAAGGTAAACTGTGGGGGTACATGAGTGCAAGTGCGGACTCGCGATGCCGATGTTTTTCCAGATAATTAAGCTGATGCTAGAGAAAGATATGAAATGTTGTGCAAGGGTTCGAGGCGCACAAAGAGTTATCCTACCGGGTGAATTTTCTACCGAAAGAGGCAATATGTGATTAAAGCCAGTGGGAAAAGATTAACCATTCGATTGCAATAAATTACAACATTAATAGTTATCCATTCTGTACACTGCCCATTATTAAGGCAGATGAGCACAGCCTACTTCGCCGAAACATGAGCCATATTCCTCAAAATAAAAAAGTAAAAGAAAATGACACGTTAGTAGTTTAATTAGCTAAATAAATCCTCATTGATTAAAAGTATTCTCTTTGAGTCCCGGTCGAGATGAATAATTATTACTCAGAATGCTTCTACATCCGCAACTTATTACCACATATTCGCACCCATCACCATCCGCACTCCATAGCCAAGCGGTTTCTTATCCATAAATGTCTAGTTCAGTATAAGCAAAATATTTCTGTATCATTTAATAAACGAAAATTTGATTTTTTTCCTCAAAATGAAAAACATTTCTATTATTTTATGATCCACATGATTAGCTTAGAAGGGAAGTGAAAAAGAGACCGGTGGGAAAAAAAGAAAAGCCAGAGCCAGGCCGAGTGGATGGATGCAGAAGTCGAATGGTAAGAAGATCAATTTCCGCACGAGATCAGAATCCTGTAACTGCCAAGGTTCTCGTAACTCCTTTGCTGCATCCACCCCTTCCCTTTCTCGCCACCAGTCACTCCACCCTCGCCCCCACTTCGCCTCATTCAAACCGCCATTTGTCTACACCAACCCCACCATTTCCACCATTCCTCAACACTTCCCTTATTCCTTCTCCCCTCCCTCTCTTCTCACTCCACATCTTAGCCGCACTTCTGCTGCGATTAATCTTTCAGTGGGTGGAGTGGCTAAACTGTCCTTAGAACTGTCTCCGCGGCGGGTTACGCGGCACTGCTACTTAAAAGAGTTCTCATGCGATTTTGAGAGAAAAAAATACGAAATATGCACACGAAATCATGCTCCAAGAGGCGTTGATTAAAACGGCACATTTAGTACGTTCAGTCGAGGTAAACCCCTTTTCACAGTACCATATTTTTCATCCATCATCTCTCCGAGAGCCAAAATGATTATATGATCTCTCGAAGATATTTTTATTCGTCGTGCCGAAAAATGAACATCATCTACATATCTTACAAACAAAATAATCGATTTAGAGGGAAAAACCGCAAAAATAGGGGTATTTTTTGCGCATAGCAAACTTCCTGGAAATTGCATCAAAGATTAGAAACGAATTATTATTATTATATTCGATTGTCTATGCTAATTCTAATTCTTCAATTTATAAGGAAGAATGTTCCAAATCTCATAGAAAATAACTTTTAATCGTGTAGAAAAGGGCAAACAAAGCATTATGAAATGCAACTGAACTGAAAACTGAATTGCATGGTTAAGAGCAAAACATTTTCCAAAGGAGGCAAAATAAATAAAAGGATAAATGGTAAGCCTTTAAAAATATCTGAAGAATGCACACCAACAAAGGTCTCTAACACCAAAAGTCGGTCATTTTTATATTAATAAAGACTTTACAAACAACTTAAGCCATTACAGAGAATGAAATTCACAGAAAAGCATTTGTTGCGTATCATTTAATTTAGACTTTAAATTTTCCAGAAGAAGTCGAAAGGAATATTTCTATTAGAAGTATTTCTTTGGCACCTGAAAGCCCTTTCCTCTGTATGTTTTTCCTCTTGCATTTATTTTATTTTCAGTTTCAATTTTTCATTTTATTGATTTGAATATAAATGCTGCACAGGCCGTAGATTAATTTAAAAAATATAGCATTCGTCGAAAGTAATTACACTTCAATCAGCTAAATCTTTGAGGAAAATTATAAAAAGCAGAAAGATTATCTTTTCGTCACTCAGGGGTAGAACACAAAATTAGTTATGTAAAATATTTCTCCACAATACCTGTCAATTGAAAGAGTTGACAGCATCAGGTGATTTTAATGGCAATATAAGGCATGCAACTCTAACATAAAACATACACCCGTTACTATAAATTTAATGGCATACTTAAGCTGGTTTATGAATGAAATGGTGTCGTGAAAATGCTACCTTTTCTCTTATCAGGAAAATAGATAAAGAATACAGGTGAGGGGTATCTGCATCTAATTGAAGTGGGGATATTCCTCACAAGTTTACACAGAAGGGGAACAAACATAACAAGTTGGAAATAAACAAAGCACTACAATGTATCCTTCTCCTAACAACTACCCCAGTACCCCTGCCTTTTGCCCCCACCAAATCTTCCACCCTCGTCACCACCGTCACTTCCTCCCTTCACCTCTCAGCCGTTAATCCAACATCTTCTTATCTCGCGATGCGGGGCGACCCATGGGATCCCAATTGTTGGAGATAAACACAGAGTTTGATTTATATAAAAGTACATAGGTACCAAAATCCATGTTAATCTTGGAGTTGAAACACTGAGTGAATGAAGTACCCGAAATACACGTTTGAGGAGTACGAATACGAAAGAAATGTACGAATTTATGAGCTTTGCCACTGAAAATATGCTATGCACTCATTACGTAATAAAATATGCCGTATATTGCCTTCAAAAGGATTTCTTCCAACAAGGAAAAAGGTACAAATTATTCATCAATAATTTTGACTCAGTGAAAATTACCACTCGATATACCCGTATTACTTTACCGCTACATTCATGGGAATATTCCATTACGAGGTAATTATCATCGAGTAAGACATAAAAATCTGGGTATTTCCTTTTATTGCGAATTCATCCCATTGTGCTATATAATATGCCCAAGTGATTTTCATCACCCATTATATCACCGCACGAGTCACTCATTGTCCGCCTCGGTTCTTGCGCGCACAACCTCCCCTCTAAGCACCATCTCCCCCACCTTTTCTTCCCTACTCTCTCGTCCCATCACCATCCCGCCCCTACTCACCCCATCACTCTTCCTACACTCCAACCCAGACTCATCACCCGTCTCCTCAAGCCACGCTTTCAACCGCTCGCTCCTCCTCTATTTCACTTCCACCTCTCCCTCTCTCTCTCTCTCACTCTCTCTCCTCCATGTATTTTCTCCCTTATTTTTCCGGGGTGCCCTTCTTGCATTCAACTGTTTTTCCGAAAAAAGAGTTATGGAGAAATAAGGTGGCCGCCATTCCCCCCCCCCCCCCCCCCCCCCCGCCTTCCACGATATTTCCGGAGAAATTGATATGTAATGGTAATGCTTAAAGTGGTTCTCTAATGGCAGTTTTTATTTCACGAGATAAAAATAATTGCTATAATAATCGCCAGATAAAATAAATGAAAATAGTGGATTAATATCTAAAATTCCATTGTCTGCGCATATCAGATGGCATACACTTTATCGTTGGGAGGTATTGCGTGGTGCTGCAGAAAGTAATGAACATAACAAAAACCTTTATCCGTCCCTAAATCCAACGTTCCGTTTTAATTCTAATCCCTTATTCGATTCATTGTCCCGATTTCGAATTGGATCGGCTTGAATCGTGTATAAATCGATTGCATTTTCGATAGAATCATTCGGTAATATAAGATGCTAAATACGCGAATGTAAGTCTTTGAATCGTAGCATCCGGCAATCACTTTTTATAATTGAATGCCACTGATTCAATCAGCCAATTGAGAAATTTTCCCTACCCTGCCCCTAGGCGACACTGTTGTTAAAGCTCTCAATTACCTGATTCAATGAAAGGATTCAGAAGCCAGAGGCATTTACCATATGAAAGTTATGTCAAGTCAAAGTGGTGTCATTAATAGAAGAAGTTTCTCGGTTTTTTTATTTTTCTTTAAACAACATGTACTTATTCTCAACATCTCTTTTAATGATCATATTATTACAAATTGTTGGCCGTGGCGCATTTAAACGAGTACGAAGAATCTGATTTACTGTGTTACGACTTGATTTTTATTTTTTTTTAGATTTTAATACTACTATAAATTTATATTTCAAAGTGACTCGATTTCTTCAAAATTTTTACAAGATTTGTTTGATTTGAGCATATAAAAAATTATATTTACTTATTTTATTTTTCAGGTGATTCTATTGCATTCAACACGATTCTCTCCTATTTTCCTTGAACTGATTTGGAGAGATGGAGGTTTTTAAAGATAAGGAAGAAGGGGGCCCCTCAAAGTTCCGGATAGATAGAAGCTGAGGAACTGGTGGAAAATTGCCGAAGAGGTATAAGGGTCGTGAAGGATTCAGAGGTGAGCAGCGCTACGTGAGCTCAGGCGAGGGTAGAGAGTATAGTGAATAAAATACGGCTGGGTGAGGTAAAATGTTTCTTCTTCCCAAGGGTGTAGCGAGCAGAGGGCGGCAATGAGTTCAACACCCCCTCTAATGGCCAAAAAGGCACAGTATTATGAAATTAACCAACCCTCCGCCCGCATTGCATCCCCCTTCTAAGTAAACCCCACGTAGTATTGTTCTGTCCACGGCTTTGTCACTAGCTCCGCCAAATGACTTTCCGTAAGTGCGGGCTAGTAACTGGCCTCCATATTTCCCCGTTTATGTCCTTTTTACTTCAATCTTCCCATGTAATGCCTTTTCATTATCTTTACGCTACCAAATAATCACATTTTTACGCTATGCCCCAAAAGTTTACCTACTCCTCTCTTCTGTTTGCACAAACGGGAAATAACGAGGGGGACTCTCATTCAATATGATTTTTATATTAAGCATAGCCTTGTATCAATATTCGTATCGAATCAATTTGGCAGATCAACATTATATCTTTTCGCATGAATTTGGAGTCTCTTCGAAAATGTGCACTCATCTCAAATTGAAGATGATTGAATATTTTTTAAATTGATATAAAATAATGACCGGAAAGAAAGAAGAAGAAAATTAAAACATAATGGAAAATTGGTCGGTTAACATAAAAAAATATATAAGGAACTGATAGCTCAGTCAATTCAAAATTTTATCTTTCTCGACATTAAGGTAAAAATGAGAGAGGCCATACAAGGTCTAAAAAAAATTGTTTAAAACTGATGAAACGTCAATTATGGTTCCCAGTAACACTTATCTTTCAGCTAAAAAGTAATGTAAGTCATCGTAAATTAACGCAAGAGGAATTCAACGTCGAGTGAAATTTACTATAGCGCACAATTAGCGTGATTAACTTCATATAATTGGATAAAGAAAAAAGAATTTACATAAGAATGGAAACGGATTCTATTGCTGAAATCTGAAATATTAGTTAGCTTTTATATTAAAGACTGCGTAAATACATTTTTTCCATATTAATAAGAGTTAATGAGGCTAGAGCATGTGAAAGAAAAGATCAGTTATTACGTTTTCAGCGCTAGTCAATAACGTGATATTGAGACATTGGACACATATAAAAAATAAAAGATGTAGGTAAAAGATCAGCAGTATTCACCGGAATGAATAAACACACATTTAACGATTGAAATCAACTTTGGACATATTTATAACATATAAAAGCGACTCGAATGATATACTACGGTAGAATGGAGGACAAAAAATGAAATGCAGTAATACTCAAAAATTATCAGCAAACTTGAAAAAGAACTCAGATTAATATAACTAAAATTTTTGCAACAAACCCCGAAGAAAGATTTTGATTTCCGTTCGGCGGTGATAAATAATATTCATTTTATCAAATACTCCATGAAAAAACGAGAGATAGAAAATTTTCGAGAAGGTAGTTGCAAAGAGTAAGAAGTATTCTTATTGAAACGGTTAAACTTTCAATAATGAACAATACACAAGTAAACACTGAGCACACATTTAAAAAATCTAGGTATCTAATGAAATCATATGGAATTAATGTCCTAAACAATTTAGCTGAAAAACGACAAGGGACTGAAGCTGACATTTCCGACATTTTTCCTGCATTTTTTAGTCACAAAATCATCACTTCGAAAAACTCCCAGTTTTACCTCATGTTTCTAATCAATCAAGTTTATAATCAAGACCTCGTGTCCCAGTTTTGCCTTCACTTCTACCTGAAGAATTACAATGGGACAGTTTTAAAAATATGTCCACAATTACCTAAAAATAAACCTTCACAAAGAGCCTGAAAGACTAGTTTAATCCAATCCGCCGCCAAGAAACTTTTTCAAAAATAACTTATTTGACCGGCACACTGAAGAGTATTCTCAAAGGTTAAATTTGAAATTGCGACATTTTGTAAAGTAGCATATAAAAGGATTGAGGAAAATATAAGAAAAGGTGTTTTCATGAACGTAGTTGAGCTCAGTAGTCTACAAAGCAAGAAACAAACAGGGCTAAAGAGAATGATAAAAGGCCTGCTTTGAAGACGGAGACACCGAGACGGAACGAGCTTCATTCTGGGGTTCGAGTCGGAATGAACAAGGGGAAACTACTACTGGGGAGACGCGTAAAGAGAGAGAGAGAGGGCAGAAGTTAACGCCGAGAGGACAAGGGTGGCGCAGTCGGAGACGGATACGACTTTTACCTGATTCCCGCAAAACGGCGGCGAAAAGCGACGTCGACGGAAAGCCTTGGGAGGAGGTGGAGAAGGATGGAGTGTCGGGGTTCTCGCGAGCACCAAGTGGGCATACATAAAGAGAGTCATGGCGGGGTCGGGAGGTGGTAGTGGTGGTGGTGGTGGCACGGCAGTCGTCGGCAAAGAAGGAACGGCAAAGAGAGAGAGAGAGGGCACGAGTCGAGAACCCGTGAGAAATGTAAGTCTAATTTTACTTTTAATTAAGTTCTGTCATTAATCAAGGTCCCTGCCTGCCGGTGAGAGACGCTGGGTGCGTGAGAGAGAGAGAGAGAAAGACAGAGAGCATTTCGGCTCCTTCCCTCTCTCTCTCTCTCCTCCTTCCCCCTCTTTTCTTTCCACCTCTGGCCCTCTTTTCTTCCGCACTTTTTCTGCCCGCCCCCACTCCCTCTGTGCCACCCTCTTCCCCCGTGGTCCCCACCCGCATGCATCTGGGAAAGGAGGCCGAGATGTTTTGAGGGGCCGCGGGCATTTATTTACTTCGCTCTTCCTTCTACTTTTTTTGTGAGAGTGCCACAGGAGCAGAAAAATGAGAGTCGAGGAAGGGTGGAGAAAAATAAAGCATACCTATGGGTGTAGTTACTAGAAGAAGTATTCTCCCACTCCCCTATAAGCGCACAAGGTGAGCTAATGGAAACCTGGAAACGGTGAGCATCGGTTTTTTTCTGACCTATCGCTAGCTAAAATCCACTCCGTGTTTTCTCCATAGGTAATTTCCCCTGAAGCCATATCACTGGCCATCAGAATCAGCATTGCAGGTTTACTTCGGTAAAATTTCCGGATAAAAACTGTACATAGGAATACACTAATTACTTCATTAATAAATACATAAATCATTGCTTGATGTTTTTTTTATAAACTTCACTTGGATTAAATTGGATGGTTAAATTTAACATGGAAGCCACAGATGGAATATAGAAGCCACAGTGAATAATTAAAAACTTTATTTTTCAAATATATATCGTAAGTCACTTAGAGAAAGAAGAGTTAATGGTTCTCAAGCATGACTTAAGGAACCGTTAAAATCCACATTTCAATGAGAAAGTTATTCCTTTCGGCCTCCATAATTGAACCTAATTCAAATTGGAAAAGATGTGCGGAGCATCTCATTCTATAGAGGGATGCGCAATCTAATAGATTTCCTTTTCAACATTCGAGGGCCACTTCCTCTATCAGTTCGGAATGAGTAATATTTGCATGAAATGCGAATCATTTTTAACAATTTAAATGTTAGGCTACGTTTTTTTCAACATCATGTATCTCAAAAATATGTATGCATATTTTGTTAATTTTCCTTCATTTAAAACTTTCACCATAAAAGTAATAATACAATGTCACATTAAACCTGTAAGCCACTGTCTTGAGCGGTGAATTCTCTTGTGCATCAAGTCAATACAATTTTACAGGAATAGTAAAACGGTGTCATCGATTTTAAAATTGTTCATACATTGATAATAAAAAATTTTCGCCAAAACAGTGTTTCAAAATTCAGTCTCACTCTCATAAATAAAGACCGCGCTGATTATCCCCTCACTCCAATAATGCAGGATTGAAAATCTCGCTCAAAATACCCAGTTCGAGCCATAGTAAGAGAGGCAAAGGAATGATACGTAAATCCTATTGTCATATGAAGAAAGTGAAAGAGACTTTTTCTCCTCCCTTTCCTAGCAAATGTGAAAAAAATATCGTTGTTTTCCACCAATAACTAAAAAATTAGGCAACGCAACCAGCATGACGAATCAAAATACAGATAACTACGGGTTCATTTTCTCCATCTGCATAGTAATTGGCTATGATGAATCTCTTGCGAAGGAGCCCACAACAGTGTAGCGTAAACAGCAAAAAGAAGGGTAAAATTCGTGTTGCTTGAACATGGAATTCAACTGCTTTGATGATGTGAGACAAATTACAACTTCGAAAGTGAATAATTTGCCTTAAGAAAATGTTTTCACAATTAAACTACTACCAATTCGAATAATGTTTAGCTAAAAAACCACGGGAACATTTTAAGATCTTAATTTTGTCCCTTAAGAAAGCTTAACAAGCCTTACTCTTTCTGCTACGATTATATTGCTTCCCCTGCATCGACACAAGTTTTCCTGCGAATAACTTTTGTTTCCACTCAAATTGAGACAGTTTATGGAAAGATGGTAGTTAACGAAAGGGAAATTGTGACCTTTCGCTTAAAATGATGACAGGTCTTTTGAAAGAAGAGCAACCATTTTGTAGTGATGATTGTGCTACTAAATCACGGAGCTGCATGACGCAAGTAATGGAGGACTAAGAGAAATTCACAGCTAAAAGAATCAGGGATGATATCCCGAGGTTGGGTAGATAAAAGTGTGGGTAGGGGTTGCGCAAGCAGGCGTTTCGGGAGAGGGGCAGAAAGCGAGTCGAGATCTTAGAGAGACACGGGGGCAGCAAACAGAGAATGGGTTGGGCGGGGGGAAGGAGTCCTTCTCCAAAGGGATAGGGCCAAGGCAACTGCCGATTTCATTTTGACTTCTTGAGAAATTCCTCCCTCTTGAACAATCCCTCCTCGCAGAGCACACACGCGGACATAGGCAAACGCCCACCTTATACTTCCTCCTCCCATCCACCCTGAAAATATTCACCCGTTTCCAACACCACTTGAAAAACCTCACCGCCGACGCTGCTCCCCCAGCTCCCCGTCGGAATCAGCCTTGCAAGTAAAAAAAATAGCCTTTTCCCTCGCTCTCTCTTTCATCATCTTTTTCTTCCTTTGGTTCCACCCTAAAATAAAAGAAATCCCCTTCCACCACTACTCCACCTCCACACCCCAATCCAGCGAGACGGGACCTCTTCCTCCGGCTCCCCAAAATCTCCTCAAACGCCAACCTCTGACCCCCTCCCGGTGGAACCGTACAGACATACACACAAGAACCCCTCAAAAGACTCCTTCTTCTTTCCTTGCTTATGTCGACTCACCCCCATCTTCTTCCCCTCATCCAGTTCCCCTCCCACTGAAGCCGAAATTTTTAATGACGACTCCCAGAAAGTCTGCACCCTTGGTAAGCAGAGTACTTCCCGAACCCCCACCCACGTCTTCGTCTTTCTTCCGGAGAGCACAGCCTCCATCAAACCCTCTCCCTCCGATGAAAGAAGGGACGGGAAAAACCCTTTTTCCTTCTCCACCCCGCAGATCTTTCTTTATTTCATTTTTCAGCCCCCGCTGCCGTCGAACCGTTTCCCTTCCCCGCAAGGCGCCCCCTACCCCTCGCCTCCTCCTCATTTGGCACGCAGATCTCATTCGCCCGACCCGACACCCTCCCCTTCCAAACCCCCAGCGCCGCCGTCGACCAATCTCTTATGCCCGCTTTATATCTCTAGAAGCCGACTTCGACCTTTCTTAAATAGTCCACCATCCCCCTCGATCCGACCACCCCCAAATGCTCCTTAGCCATACGGGCCGGGGCAGCAGTTGTACTTCTTTTCCCCGCTCACCCCGCCTCCCATCATTCTCCTTCAATCCACCCCTTTCTTACATCTTTCTCCGCTGCTAATTTCGACCTGCCCCTTCTCGAAAAACCTTCCCGCGGCTCACCCCTCGCCGTCTTACTCCTCCGCAACCTTCTTCTTTCTGGAGATGGAAGAAAAATTCCACTCTTCAACTCCCTTCCCCCCCCCCCACATAACCCTCTCTTCTTCTACTCGGAGCTACCATCGCTAATTACACCACCACCCCTCCCGACTTTTCTCATCTTTTCCATTCGCACTCCTCATTTTTCAAGTCCTTCCCTTTGCCGACTCTTCCCAACCCTCCATCCCTGAGCGCACACAAAAGTAAGGCTCATCCCCTTCACCTCCCTCCCCTTTCTCGTTCTTCCTTTAAACATATAAAGCCTCCTCTCCAGGCCGCCCCAGCAAACCTCTTCTCCTCTACCAATTCCTTTTTCACCATCCTTTTACCTCCGGCTCGAGTGCCACTGATTTTTTCTCGTTACTTTATCATTCTCATTCTCCCATTCCACTTCACCGAGCCCGCCTGCCTCGTTATTTTCCGTTGGTGCTTAAAAATAACCCCCACCTTCTCTACTCCATTCGTTTCCTAACCCGTTCCATAACCCTCTCCCTATAGTCCAATCTACCCCCCCCCCCCCCCCCCAATTTCAGGCCCTACTGTCGCTGATTGCCGAGCGTCAATAAACGCAAGGAGGAGGCGCAATTGGAGGAAAACTGACGCGGGGTGAAAAGAGGTTGAGAAAAAGGGCGTTTAAAGCAGGAAGGGGGATTTTCAGAATGATAAAAGTGCAAACATAGGACGAAGAGCATGAGATAATATAACACAGAATCCTGACTCCCAGATACAGCCGCTAAGGAATATTTTGCTGACTTTCCTAAGTTTAAAATACAGTATATAATTCTTAAAATACGAGTTACATGGTCACAAGAACTTCGCACACATTGAAAAATATAAATTAAGTATCAACAATTTTGAGAGAAGTTCCTAGACAATATCTTTTACAAATTTACTCAGTTAGTGAACATTGTTAGCAATGTGCGTTAAAAAATTAGGAATTAAAAAAAGCAAAAAACAGCTAGTTGGGAACTGTTGTAATAGATTCAATTGATAAAAAGAGATTTGTTGAACTTTAGAGCATCCAAGCTTATTTTTAAAACTTTATCGCAACGCAACTGTTATAGAATTGCCCTAAACGCTACTGGATACTAGAGCGCCGCGCTTGACTTGACTTGGATGGATAACTACAGCGGAAAAGAATTAGCAACATGAATGCTCTAAAATAGCAGCACATATGTCCCGTTTACAATGACGATGAGTAAGCATACGTAGAAAATTAATTTTAATCCTACACTTTTGATATTATTGAAATGTAGACTGTTTGATTAAACCAACTTTAAATTTACGATGACCATGTGGAGAACACAGACACAGGTAAAAAAAAGTCCTTCGAACTGAAGCGCCGAATGATATTGGGATCGAATGCACTCCTCTCTAGGTAGTCCAGTGAATTTCATTGCAGTTATCATGGTATAGTAGGTCTCTATCGAACTTCACTCAGGGCGAATTATTTGTCACAGCAAATTATCTCAATTTTAAGGAACCAGCGAATTATGCCTTCAAAAAATTAAAATTTCTCCATTTTTAAATTTCTCTTAACACCTAAAATGTACATTGTTAATTACATTGTTCCTTCTCGATTAACTTAATTTGTAAGTGGCTGAGCTAATGATCAATGATCCTTTTTTTCTCTCCTTCCGAGACTCCTCAGCTGGGTCAAACTCCTCCCAAATCTTGCGTCGCGTGAAATATTAGAGGATAGTCAGCATAAACATAATCATTCTTTGATAATGATCCACCGACGCTAAAATATTTAGGAATTATTAAAGAAATTAAGAGGCGCAAGAATACGATGGATATTACCACTATTGGGAGACGATCGTTAACACAACAACCTTATTTCTAACTAACTTCCCTACATGGAGAATGCATTGGAGCAAAAAAAAAGTATACGTAAAAGTATAGTGAACGGAAAATAATTTTTTTTAATATTCCATAAATATTCCACATCCCATCTCAAATACATGCCGAAACACTACCAAATCCACGCAATCTCCCGCTAACCCCTCAACTTGAAAGGAAGGATATGAAAAAGCGACAACTTTGGGGTGAAAATGGGAAAAATATACAATGTATACATCGTTCCCAAGCAGGAAACAACGGGGGAGACGAATGAGGGGCAGTTATGGTGTTGAACACGCACACCCATACACGGACTCTCATGCTTGCTCACTCACGCAGCCAGCCGCGCGGGGAAACACCGAGATAAGGCATCCGTCTTCACAATTCGCGCTTGAGATGCCGCTCGCAGACAAATGACCCTTTTCAAGAATCCATTGCTCTTTTCTCTCTTTTCCTACCCCTCCATTCAGGCATAGAGGGAACCCCACCCCCAGCTAGCGCCCCTCGCCCTACTACTAGTCCCATCCATCTTACACCCCTTCATTCCACCCCCACGCAATACTAACCCAGGCAAGTGTACCTACCCCGAGTCGAAAGGCGAGCAAAGGGGGAGAGCTGGAATGATAAGTCACATGAGAAATGCCGATAGAAATTGATACAAATGCATCGAATGCGAGATTCCATAGAATTGGGCTAAATGGAAATCTTAGGAATAAGGGAAGCATATGGACAGCTTTCTACGATACTTCGTAGTGCATAATGTGTAGAATGGGGAACGGTTGAGTTCTGGAGGGATTGAGCGGAGAGAGATGCACGATGTGTGGGCAGGAGAGAAGCCAGACTAAAGTGAGAAGCTCGGACCAAAAAATTGGAGGATTTGGTAACAAAAATAGGCAGGAGAATAAGTGAAATAGATGGCATCGGACCCGTAGTCTCAAAGTGATATGCACAATCAAGACCCTCTCGGATGATGAGAGCATATACAAGAATCAAGCAGGCTTACAAAATTCTGGAATATTTATGTTATTTAGGAGAAGGGCCGTTCTTATGACGAACTATTTACACGATCTTTTATAATACATTAACACAGCGGCCTTTATATTTAGTGACAAAATTCTCAGCTGAGGAGTGTTTTTGATGAATGAAAACGCGCTGGTAATTATGAAAAATCTATTCGAGATTGGGTGGTAATTAAAACTCAATCTCATTTTAAATACCTATGAGATAGAAAATTCTTATTAAATCCCTATGGATTAACAATCAAGGTATTATAAAAACTTTTATGAAAACGTTTCGGCTGACGTTCCAATTATTATGCAATTTTTCGGTTGTTTTTATTTAGAGTTTAGTTTTTAGTCTATGCAAACTGATCACATTACCTTTCGCATAAAATTGAGGGAAATAATTGAGGGATAATCCATAAAATAAGTACATACTAGTTGCGAAGAGAAATAGCAGTGAATTTTGTTCATTGATATTATTGATTATTTCCAACGCTCTTCAATCGACCAAATGAGGGTTATTTTTAATTTTACCATCTCATTCATTAATTTCAAAAGTAAATTTTATTTACATCTACTACTTTTATCATGGAAAGAGCCATTACCACACTCCAAATCCCGAATAATACAAGGTGCATGTCATATGCTGCTCAAAGTAAGAACCCAAGTTTCATGAGCTATTCATAGAAATGGCATAAGCTGATAAACCTCCACAGCAAAAATACATTATATAACCTCGTAATAAATAAAAAAAATGGTCAAGAAAATCGTACTTCTAACCAGAGCATTGACCAATATCTCGGGTAGCAGCTTCGTAAATGCAAATGTTATTAAACTAGTATACAAAACGGGAAAAAAAGGTCCCAGATAACTTCAAACAAATAAAATTGAGTTTCCAAGTCAATTATGAGAAAATGATTCAAACATATCCAGAGATGTTATCACGTAAATCAATCAAGTGAAGTGTAAAAAGTATTTAAGCTGTCAGACAAAACGATAAACATGCCAGCAGTGAAAGGCCTCAAAATTATTTGGCCGTAGTTTATTTTCGAAATAATTGAAAAATAAGTATAGAATTTCTCTGCTAGTGCTTTGAAAGATCTGTTGAAGAAGTGCATTGATCATACTTAAAGCAAAGATAGTACAATAGGGATAGAATACAGCCGTTGATTTCCTTATAATATAATCTGTTAATTAGTTAAGAATATAGATTGAAAATTATGGGGGAAAATCTCACATATGCGCAAAAAATCCACAAGTGATTCTTATTTTGTCCAAGCTCTGAACTCAAACAGCTAAAAGTACAACGAATGACTCAAGAAACAAACACTCCAGAACCCAAGGTGAAAATGCTCTACGGGTAGTAAATATACCAGAAAGAGAGGAATGTTGACCCAAAGAACATAAAGCAGATAAAAAATGTCATTTGGAATAAAAAAAGATGGGCTTGTAATCGACAGAGCGGGTAAAATCATAGCTGGATTTGGGGATTGAGACCGAGAAATTTGTGGATGGGTGTATAGAGCTTGGAGGGCTAGTTTCCGGCAGTGTTTTTTATGGAGAGGGATTGTGCCTGGAAAAGTCCGAGTGAGAGGCTTTCGGTTTTGGGGAGGGGTGAACTACAATGGAGTTTAGGGAGAGTACAGGCATGGTTATGACTGTCGATTACGTACGCTGGGACTTCCTCTTCGGATCAAATGCTAAGCTTGGACTACAAAACGGCGAGTGGTTATGCGGACGCAGAGGGATCTGGTAGGGGAGGAAAGGTCATCATCCATCATATAAAATGGATGCGGAATGCTGATCTCGTTTCCGCATTCTTTACGCGGACGCGGATGCGGAAACGAGACCAGCGACAGAAAAGAGGGGCGGACCCAAAACGAAGGCGAGTGAGAGCATAAAAATCAAAGCAGCATATCAGAGGGAGTGGCATAAAATTCTGTGGAACGAGCTTAAGGCTATATGGCCTGTTTGGGTGCAAAGGATGCGGGTAGAGGATTTCCATCTTCTTCTTTATGTGCCGTATCTTCTTGGAAGATTGGCTGTCTTCATGGCTACCCTCTGTCTTGATTTGGCTGACTGTAACAGTTTTAAGTTATTACAGGTGTACAATTTCATTACGTTTTCCTCCCGTAATATGTCCTAGGTAATGTCATGTTCATACTTTTATTCTTGTTTGCATTTTATTTCTTCCCCATTCTTCCCTTTCCCTTTGGCTACAATATTGGGAAAGGGACATGCGTTCCTATGACCCCTACAGCTGGACAAGCTGGACTATTGTGAACTGAGGAAGAAAAGTTTTGCTTTGTGCAAGGTGTTGATATTAGTTCAAACGCGGTCATCTTGGGTGTTTGAAAGGTCAGGATAGTATAGGTGTAGACAAATAGGACATGTCAGGGGAATAAGGGTTGTTGTCCATGGATCATTATCTTAAATTGAAAACTACCAAAAAGGTAATTATCATTCTGATACCAATAAGTGTTTATCACCAAAAATGGTACCGCTACTCACTCACGCACTTACACACTGAATATTTTTGAATGGCTATCTTTATTGAGTGTGAGTAGCGTACAAAATTTAAAAAACAGCAAGGTGATGCTTCACGGTGATGGAATTGGAAAAGGATGGTAGCTCGGGTGCTGATTGTCTGCACTCAATGAAGAGCCATTTAAAACCATGGAAAATAATTGAATGTTATACCCCACCCCCTTCCTATTAGGCTACAACCTTTCCGTGTTCGAAGGGCTTGCACATTCTCATGATCCCTCGGGCTGCGTACTGGTGGAATTAATTCTAAATTACTCCTGTTAGGGCCACCCATTCCAGATAGATCAAAGGGTAAGAGCCAGGCGAAATGTGGAGTACGTGATGGTGTCACATCAAAGAACACTGCTGGAATGGAATTGGCAAACCCCACCGACCATATCTTATCTGAAAACATGGATTACAACAAAATAAGCCTCGGAAACTCATCTAACGGGACCCTTCCGCAAAAGGGCGGGTATCATTCACAGCAGCGAGGCCAGCAAGATCCTCTAGGTCGTCAAAATGCGAATGCTTTGCAGAGACGTATCATCAGCAGCAGAAACCAGTGAGAATAAAAGAAGACCAAGAAGACAGAGAAGAAGAAGGCAGTAATGAAAGTGAGGGCACGAAATGTTATAACAATAATGAGGGCGGGTATGCTAGAATTTATCTAAAAGAAATTGGAGAATAAATATCTTGTGACTATGCGAGGTGAGGTGGAAGGATGGCAGGGGTTACAATAGTGATGCGCACTGGGTTATCTATGATGCTGGAGAGGAAATTCAACGAGGGGTAGCTTTGATATTAATTGAGAATCTCGGTAAGGGAGCGGTAAGTATAGACTAAGTTATGAGTCGTATGAACTACTCGAGGAACTAATTAGGGAAACCCCATGCAAGAAAAATCTAAATGTGATAGATTGGAACGCCTCAGTCGGGGAAGGAAGGGGTGGAAACGAAATAGGATAATTTGGGTTAAGATTGCGAAACGACCGGAGAGATAAAGCAGCAGAATTTTGCAGAAGAAACAAATTATTCACCACAAACTCATGGCTCAATCATCATAAAGGGTGTGGTACATATGGAAGAGTCCAGGGGATGTGGGGAGAAATAATATAGATTACATCATTGTAAGACAAATTTTTCGGAGTACTGCGTAAAACTCGCGTGGCTTCCCTGCGGTGGATGCGGATTCAGATCACAACCTAAGAAATGAAACGTAAGATTCAAAAGACAGAAAAATCGAAGAGGCGTGGAAATGAACTAGCCGAAAATATTGAGCATAGAAGAGGAGAGTGCAGTTGAGGAGGATAATCTAGGGCCGGGGATCTACTCAGGATCGGCTCGCCTGTGTCACCGCTACCCAGCGCAGACCGACGGCTGACCAGACCATGCAGACAGATCCAGCCCCTTTACTGATGATTATTGTGACATTAAATCAATGAAAATTAACAGCCACAGCTTCCTGCTCATTGAACCCTACTATGTTCCATGTGACAAGAAAAAGGAAGTCAATCCGAGACAGGGGCGGCTCCAGGATTTCCTTGAGGGGGGGGCGCGACGGGCTGCTTACCCCTCCCCCCCCACTCTCTCTCTCATGATGTGGCATACAAGCGTCAAAATAAGATAAGAGTTTCGGCATTATAGTTGAGAAAGAATGAAGGAATTGGTACAAATTGTTTGGTTTTAATGAGCGAATTGCACCGAATACACCGAGAAAATTGCAAAAGCCCGTGTTATTTTATGGAAAAATTTGTAAAAGTAATTTCCAATTTACGTGTGGAATTTCAAACGATCTGTATATTTTTCGTTCATAGCGGGAGACACAAGCTTTGAATAGACGTTTGAATCGTAGATTTCGATGTAGAGTTGAGGGAAATAGGGCGAGAAAAAAAAACGCTGTGCAATTTTATGGGAAAATTGTGAGTATAATTTACGACTCATGTATTATTTATGCAGTTTCAATTATGATCAAATCATGAAAACAGATAATCCACACCAAATGCAGCAAACCCCATCCCTGTAGATCAAAAATTGAGAGAGAAAAAGCAGACGTAAGTGTAACATTTATAAATAGAGGGTAGTCTACGGTACGTGATGCGAGTTCGCATTTCATACCCCTTGACAAAAGTGCTTAGCGGGCGAAATGAAGTTTTCTCTTCAATATATTAAATTCCAATTTTACCTATAAGTATTTAACTTTTGGATTTCAGGAACTACTGTATGATTGATCAAGAAAAACAACTGAAGTCGACAGTAAAATCATTTGCCGCATTTCATTTGAATATCTTGGAAAATATTTTTGAGAAGTTATTATAGAGATTATTATCAAGTATTTATAAATACAATCATGTGCACACATGTTCCATGGCAGTTTTCATTGGTTTCATGTCATTAAATTCCGGGATTTTTTTTCAAAAAAGTTATCTCATTATGTAATTCCGTTAACATTGTACTTTTATTTTATTTTCAATAACGGTGCATATTTATCATATATTTTTCAAGCATGCTTTCTAACGAGTCCGAATTTTTTATTTCCATGAAAACAGCTGGGATTAGTGTATTGAACTTGAAGCACTCTATTGACTCTCCAGCAAATCTGTCCTTGATATCCTAATTTACGTAATCTAAGATAGGAATAAAGATTATTTTTTCCCAATACGCGATTATATCGTCTTCATCATTGGTAGCCGGGTAATTTGCTCGATTCTTTTGTCGATTGGCTGCACGTGGAATGCGGATTTGAATGTCCATTTCCTCCATAATTTTCTTAGCCTTTGCAAAAATTCCAGAGAAAATTTTATAAGAGTTCATCCGCTTATCCTTTAGTACTTCAAAAGTTTGGTCAACTTTTTTTAGCTTGAAAAGCATCTACAGTCTCATTTTGCAAATATCTGCTTAAAATATAAATTGCACTCAAAACATCACTCAGACTATATACAGTTCAAATGAATTCACAATTACAAATTGATAATAATAAACATCTTCCTTTAGTTGCCGTTCTATAATCATCCCACTTTGACACTTTTTCGAGAGCTTTGGCAATATCATGTAAGTCGTCTCTAAAAGTTACAATAGCTTTATGCCTTTCTACTCATCTAGTATCACAGTTACCTGTCATTTGATGAACTAAGATATCAACAATGGTTTTATTACGTTTACTTGATGCTTTAAAAAGTCGCGGGAAGAGATGTCGATTCTTGTTCCTTTGAATCATTTTTTAGCCGAGGCTTCTTCCTTATTAGCCACCTAACCATTTTGCATATCTATGCAAATAAATTTATATCTACACGTACACAAAGAAAGAGAAATCAGTTTGATAACATAAAAAAAGAATTCAACCCCAAAACGAATGCAACTGTCCAAGCTCACGTGTGATTGATGAATTACTCCAACCGTTTCAGAGAGAAAGTCTTCAAATTTAGAATGTCTCGTCAGAGGAAATCTTCAACAATTTTTGCTCGTAATTGTATAGAAGTCCAACTTCAAACAGCAGGCCAGCAAAACAGATACCTGCTCTCCACCTTTGTGCTGCCCTAGTTACCTAATTTACCCGCGGCTGAGGTAAAAGTTTTGAGAAAAAGAAAAAAGAATTATGTAAAACAATGATAATGCTGGAGAAATGGACGCTGGGAGACAAGCGAGAGTATCAGAAATTAAGGAAATAAATTAACTGAAAAATTCATGAAAGCGACTGTTTCCGGTAAGATACCATGGATGAGAAATATCAAGCTCAATGTGGGTATTATGTGCTTTATCTGCCCTGAGTAATGAGAGTATGTTGAGAAATACAAGGTTGAGTCAATAATTAAGTCGCAAAACTGCTTTGAGGAAAAAATAATCCAAGTAATTATCTGAAATTTATATTACTTTTTCAGATATTCAACACGTACATTCAGGCATTTATCCCACCTCTTTACAAGTCCTTGAAAGCCAGTAGCAAGGAAGTTCTTTGGTTGCTCTTGCAGCCGAGTTAGATTACGGCATCATCTGTACCAAATTGACGGTCACCCAAATGATATTATAGGAGCCGAAACAGGAAAAATCACTCAATTAAGTCAGGACTGCACGTTGGATGGATCTGCTAGCAAAAGTTGGGCGCGTAATTTCTAACGGCATAAGGCACACACTCGTTTTCGACTTATTTATATTGACTCACCCTCATAGAGTCGTAATTGGATAAAACTATACCAAATTTTTAACTCCCGTCCGGCGGTTCAAATAAGTATATACATTTTAAAGATGATCTTATATTCTGCTACACGTGTAGTGAGAAGAGCGAGGGAAAAATTGTTTTTTTTATTTTTTTAAGAGGTGGACATTCGGGGTTTTAACTGAAAATATTTGAAAATTTCGTCAAATGGAATGTTTTTTATGAATTTTGTTGGTGACTTCTTGGAATTTTTTAGTGGGCCGTTTGTTTTTCTAGAAAAATTGAATTTTCTGAAAATGAAACTATTTTGAGGAAATCCAAACTAAAACTTTCAGCAGCTGCATTATTCTTTAAAAATGAACTGAATAGTAATTGTTTTTGAGATAAAGCTAAGATATTTATTTCTAATAACTCGTGTCCCCAAGATATATGAGAATTCTTAACTTGAGAAATTGAAAATGTCAGTCTCAAAATAAATACGCCAGTTGAATCTTTTTATTTGTTTAAGAAATTTTTCTTATTTTCATGGGATAATATCCCGAAAAATATTCTAGAAAGTAGTAGCCAATAGATAAATACGATGTTTTAAATTGAGTTGTGGAAATTCACAAACTAAAAAATTGGAGTATACAATGCGACTTCAAAGTGAGCTTAACCCGTCACCGCCCAAATGTTTTTAAAATCACACATATTTCACTTTTCATTTTCAATTTTCAATTTCATGAGGCTTCTCTTCTCTCCAACCCTTCTTAGGACTTCTTCGTTACTAACTCGGTCGATCGATTTGATTTTCATCATTCTTCTGTAGCACCACATTTCAAAGGCCTCTATCCTTGCTTTCTCCGCTGCGGTCATTGTCCATGCCTCACTTCCGTGTAGGAGCATACTCCAGATGTAGGTTCTTATAAATTGTTTCTTTACTTCCATATTTAAGTTTCCCGCTGTAAGCAGGTCTCTCTTTTGGTGGAAAGCTCTCTTTGCCTGGGCTATTCTGCTGATAATTTCTTTCTTGCTTCTCCCGTCACTAGTTATCTTGCTTCCCAAATAACAGAATTCATCCACCTCTATCAGTTTTTGCCTCCCTATTTTAATGTTGGTCTTGACTTCTTCTCTTCTGCTGCATACTAAGATCTTGGTTTTCTTCGTGCTTATTTTCAGTTGATATCTACTCATTACCCTACCCATATTAACCGGAATATTTTTCAAATCCTTCTCTGTTTCTGCTATAACGGCTATGTCATCGGCAAATCTTAGCATGCTAATTTTTTCTCCATGGATATTCACTCCCAATGCCTTTTCTTTGATTTCATTCATGGTTTTCTCAATGTAAACGTTGAAAATTACGGGTGACAATGTATAGCCTTGTCGCACTCCTTTCCTAATTCTTGCTTCTTCACAGCTGGGCCCTGATTTTATCACGGCTACTTGGTTTTTGTATAAACTGTGGGTGATTCTTCTGTAATTATAAAGAACCCCAATTTCCTTTAGGATTCCAAGCATTGTGCTTCAATCCACGTTGTCAAATGCTTTCTCTAAGTCCACAAACGCAACGAATGTTGGCTTGTTCTTTTCCATTCTCTTCTCTATGAGCAGTCTTAGGGCCAATATTGCTTCCCTTGTGCCTTTGTTTTTTCTGAATCCAAATTGGTCCTCATCCAAGTACTCTTCTGCTTTTCGTTCTATTCTTCTATAGATGATCCTTGTCAGTATCTTTGACGCATGTGTAGTAAAGCTTATGGTCCTAAAATCTTCGCACTTCTCCGCTCTTTTCTTCTTAGGAATAGGGATTATAATGTTCCTCTCGAAATCCTTTGGTATCTCACCTGTCGTATACATTTCACTAATGATTTTGTATAGCTGGTTCAACGTCTTCTCTCCTGAATTTTTAATTAGTTCTGCAGGAATGTCATCAATACCAGACGCTTTATTTATCCTGAGGTCTCTTACAGCCGCATCAAATTCCGATCTTAAAATTGGGGCTCCCATGTCATCGGCATCCATTTCCCGCTCGTTTTCGATAGCATTCGTTCTGAGGCGACTTCCTTTGTACAATTCTTCCAGATATTCCTTCCATCTCTTCCCTTTTTCTTCGTTTTCAATCAATAGTTCTCCGTTTTTGTCCCTAAGGGTATTACATCTTACGCCCCTTTCCTTAAAGTGGTTCCTCACTATCCTATAAGCGGCCTCTACTTTTCCATGTTTAAGATTGTTTTGCACGTCTTCGCAAATGCTTTTCATCCACGTTTCTCTAGCCTTCCGCGCTTTACGACATATTTCGTTCCTCATTCTCTTGTAACGATTCTGTCCCTCCTCTGTTTTGGCAGCCTTGTATTTTCTTCTTTCTTCAATGAGATCTAAAACTTCCTGCGTGATCCACGGTTTTTTCATAACGACTCTTCTTTTACCAAGAACTTCCTCAGCTGCCACCTGAAGACCACTTCTAATGGTTTTCCAACACTCTTCCATTGGTGTGTTGGTCGTATCCTCCCCGATTTTATTTTCTACAGCCTCTTCAAAAGCCAGTTGATGCTGAACCTCCCTCCATTTTTCGACCTGCCATATGTTTTTCACGGCTTTCTTCGGCTTTTTAAATTTAAGGTGGCATTTCATCATAACTAAGTTATGGTCACTATCGATATCTGCCCCTGGATAACTTTTGCAGTCCTTCACCTGGTTCCTGAATCTTTGTTTCACTAGAATGTAGTCGATTTGGAATCTTCTACGGTCTCCTGGCATCTTCCACGTGTATCTTCTTCGCAGGGGATTTTTGAATAAAGTGTTGGCAACCACTAGCATGTGCTCCGTGCAGAATTCAAGTGGCCTTTCTCCTCTTTCATTTCGGTTACCCAACCCATATTTCCCAGTTATTATTCCGTCTTGACCTTCGCCGACGACGGCGTTCCAGTCACCTAAAATAATAAGATTTTCTTCCCCTCTTAACTGCTTGATAACTTCCGCTATATCTTGGTAGACATCTTCTACTTCTTCGTCTTCATAATCTGACGTAGGCATGTAAACCTGTACCACTACAGTAGCTACGGGTTTAGTATCTATCTTCACCATTACTATCCTTTCATTAAACTGCAGGTAGCTTTTAACACGCATCCCGGCGCTCTTTCTAAGCATTATGCCTACTCCAGCATTATCATTTAATGATCCCGTGTGTATCATTATGTATCTGCCACTCCAAAAGTCTCCTTCCTGGGGCCACTTCATTTCGCTGATGCCTAATACATCGAGGTTCATTCTTCGCATCTCCACCTTCAAGTTCTCTAGCTTACCGCAGGTACGAAGTGATCTGACGTTCCATGTTCCTATCCGTAACATTCTATCTCGTTTGACCGATGTACTCTCTCGAGTAGTTCCCGCCCGGAGATCCGAATGGGGGACTAGTTTACCTCCGGAATATTTTACCCGAGAGAATTCCATCATGTCATTATATAAATTGAGTGGAGTAGCTGTGACTCCTCGGGATGATAATGTGGTGGTTTCCCCTTGCCTTCCACATCGCAGTACTACAGCCGTTAAAGTAAATGTTACCACGCCCGTAGTGGAATGTGTGTCGCTGTACCGACCAGTATGGTCTCCACCTTCGCACATGTGAAGAAGAGCTGCTGCCCTCTCCCCCGGGTGATGAGAGGCATAATTGCTGGCGGCCCCCAGTCGCCAAGTCACGGTATCTTCAAAGGTTTTGGTGTCTTTTAAATGGTCTACCTTACCCAAGGGTAGCCCAATACCCCCTCAGAATACCGCCGCTTTTTGTCCACGACTGCTTATTCGACGAGAGAGCTCGCTTATCTCGCAGCTAACCTCTATATCTGAAGGTCGACCCACCATCCGCAACCCGGTGGACGCACTCGGTGGCTTTAAGCTCAGCCGCGAGCGAAAGGAGATGAACCTAGAATATAACAAGAACATGCATGCCTGCTTCGTGGATTTTGAAAAACCATTTCCTAGAATGAGCTGGGGAAAGTTAATGGAAAGAAAAGAGGCGTAAATTGGAGGGATAGGCGATACATTCCTAATCTTTACATGGCCGAGAATGCGCAAGAAAGGGAGGCAGATGGAGAATCAGGGTGGGCAAGCAATGGCCGAGGAGCGAGGTAAGACTGTCCAAGTGTCCACTATCACCATTACTTTTTACATACACGCTGAAGAGATGATGAGAAATGCATGTTAAGAGCTGGAATCTGGATTTAAAGCGGGGGGAAATGATGCAAGATTACGAGGAATAGGTATAGCATGAGGATTAATCACAATAAGATCAATGTTTTGCAAAGCATTGCGAGCTTGGAAAGTGAGACTCGAGAAAAAGGTGTGGGGTCAAAAACGTAAGCAGAAAAGCAGGATAGATGTTTATACTAAGGAGTTTTATCAAGTTTATTCAAGTTATCCTGCTCAAGGGAACGACAAGAAAATATTTTGCCTGAAAACTTGCCAAATAAATCACTCCCACGGTATCAGAATACTTCATTCCTTACACTAATTCTCCCTTATATCACAATTCATTTAACGCTTCCTCTTATTTTTCGACTAAATAACTGAATATCACTGCTCTTTTTCCAAACACTCTGTAACTCCTTCAAATTTCTCCTCCAAAATGTTTTCATTCTTTCCACGGATAAGAGTAACTGGAAAAAATACATCTTCCGAGTTATTTTATCCCGTAAGTTTCCATCTACCTACCCACACCGGTTGTTAGTAAACGAGCTAATTAGTGATTACAGTGGATCCCAACATAAATCAGCGAGACGTCGTTGTTTCCACCGACCATAGAATTCGCATTGTTTATAGGGTTTTAATTTCTTGGAGAAAAAACTGTTGTTTTTCGAAAGGTCCTCCAAGCTATTCTATTACTCGCGAGTACTTATAAATTCCATCAGGTAATGACTTACTGTACACCAAACTTTGCAACCGCAAAAAAATCTTCCTAGGGATTAAATACATTTTTCGGTTATTAGGAGGAGGTCATCGAGCGCGATCATTAGGACCATGTGGAATAGGAGAGAATATTATCGAAGGAAGAATCGCTGGGAAGAAATGAGAGAAACCAGACTCCAGTATTAGGCTACTTTAACATCAACGCTAAGATTACAATTCCAGACCGCGGAATGTGAAGTGACGAACCTTTAGTAAACTTTCTTTCTTTGACTTCGCACACATCATGTACGTTAACATTAAAACGGCAGAAAGCATCCATTTCAGCTTAATTGAATGCATACGGTTAGCTCTGGACCGTACTTCAAGCAACTCCTATCCAGCTCTGGAGAATGTTGTTAAATAATTGCAGAAACTTTTCTAGGTCATTGGAGAACGTTAGGGAAAAACACTATCAAAAAAAGTCAGCCAAAAAAAATCTCCGATATGGTAGGGATGATTGCGGCTGTCATGCAAGTTGGAATGGAATTGTACATGGATGATTTAAATATGAAAAAGATAGACCGTCGGGGAAGAGTAGAGAAAGAAATGGAGGTTTCGAAATGGCTAAAAAAATAAAGTAATAGTAAGCCAACTTACACCGTCCTGAAATTGATTCCAAAGACAAAGGAAAGTTTTTGGTTTCGTCACGGACCTCTGTGTGTTTTAAATTAAATACAATCCGTGGGTGGACTCAATTATTAATTTGTGAACGCAATTCCCATTGTCCTGATCCCGAGATAGGGGTTCGGATCCGGGAATGAAATTTTTTTAAATCCGCAAATCTCATTCCCTTTCAATGCCACGAAAAGCCGGAATGAGATGGAGTTTGGGATGGAGGTGGATGGTGTGAGTGGCGAGGGACGTTAGCAGTTTAAGGGAGCCGTGAGGGAGAGCGCGTGCGAGGGTGGCGGGTGGAGAGCCTCCCCTCGGCCGCGGGTCACTCTCGGTGCGGGTGCAAATATAACAGCGGATAGTTAACATGAGCCTAAATGATGACGACGGAAGATGTTATTATGATCTGAAATCCCCACATAACGGAGGGAAAAGTGAAACAATGGCCAAAAGACAAGAGTTCAGCTGCTTTCGGCTGATTTAATGGGCTGGAATATAAAAAGAGAGGCAGAGTGAAAAAAATTAATGCTTGCGGATTCCTTCAGTATCAGGTTCATACGTAAATGAAGTGTTCGATGGCTGAAGAGCCGCGGGCCCCAAGAAACTTTTCCCATCAATCAAGGAAAAATTCTTCATGTTCCAATCATTAGGAATGAATGGTTCTCTCGCTCTTACTAATCAGTTGTATGTAACCATTAGAGAACTATGAAAATGATGACGATAATATGTAAATACTAATAGGAAAAATATCCTTTATTGAAATATAACACAATAGAGGGGAGACGGCATGCCAATGTACGTTGCCAAAATAGATCCTTACAGCCACATTCAATGCCGATTCAACAGCCGATGAATATCCGAGCCAAGTGGAATATTGAAGGATCAATGAATCGGTAATTTATGACCTTTCATAATAAGAGTTACCATTGCAAAAGCATTCCAAAGCAATACAAAATATTATCCTCCAATAGAACATTTAAAATTTGACATTTAATAATTTAAAAATGCATTTCACAGATTTTGATGTTAATGTTCTAAGGAAAAGACTGACATCTTCAGAAAAATTTCCCCAAGCATTCCTTCACTTCCTCGCACAAAATTTTCCAACCCTCCATAAATATTTGGCCGGCATTTTATCTCATCCTAGTTCACTCTCTATTTTATTCGTACATACCAGCATCTTCTTCATAAACGTATGGAGACGTGTATCGTATAGATCGTAACGTATAGTACAGTCTTATGAAGACCAATATATGAACTCTTACTAGTACTCTGCCCGTGTTGACAGGCCTAATTTCGATGCGTAATACTGAATCATTTATAAAAATTTATGTAACCTTCTCTCAGCATCACTTCTTGCAGTATGTTTGCCTCTTTTAATTTCTTATCAAATTAATTGTGATTTCTCCGCATTTCATTACTTCTGGGCCCGAATCCCATTCTCACTTCACCCTAACCACATAAAATTTCACTTCCTCCACTCTATTTTGAGGTTCACGAACTATGTCAGTTGCAATACTACCGTAATTTTCTATGACCCTATTCCCATTCCTGGACTATCCGCTACTCCTGTAAATCCAAGTGTGGAAGCCTGAGAGGGAATCATCACTATATTTGAGAAAATAAGGCGATATAATGTTGAAAAAATAGAAAAACTTTTGAAATGCTTACGTGGTGGTTTTCCTTTCTCCTCTAATTCTAACACTTTTGACCCCTTTTTACTTCCTGATGAAGTTCTCCGCTTTGAGCCTCAGTTTCTTAACTCAGCGACAACAATACCCCCCACCACCACTCTCTAGTCAACGCCATCTAAAGCGGTGCCTAGTCCGCCCTCTAAGGTCGTTGGTGCGATGGAGTGGAAAAACTTATTTTCGCGACATATGATTTGATGCTTTCCAGAGAATAATGTGGGTAAACTCTTCTCGGGATTCCCACAAGATTGAATTATAATTTCCCCGAGTCGGATCTCGAAACGTTGGCCAATATCGATAATTAAACGCGGTGGGAATCCCGAGAACAGTTTACCCACTGATAGTCTGAGACTATCTTGAAACTCAAAATATGTTCTTTTTTATATTTAACAAGGATTAGGTTGTGAGCTGCTAGAAACTTCAATTATTTACATCCGATCATGAGCAGATGCTATCGGAAAAAGGCATTCCACCAGTAACGCAACTCATTATATTTTTTTAACCAAGAAAACCCAGCATAACGGGCAACAGTAACAAAATAGGAATTCTAAAGCATGCCTTAGAATGCCACATGTACTAGCAGCTAGAAACTCTAATCCTCCTGTATCCTTTATTCCAAATTCCAAAACACTGTTTCATCATAACTAATCATTCCTCCGCAATAGCTCTTCATCGAATTCCTAAACAGTACTTCAATTTTAAAAAGGTAAAATATAAATGCATGGACAAATTAATGAGAAATGATTGGTCTGGATAACGTATATATATCTTAACGCTAGCGTTAATTAACATTGCTATTTATTAATAAATTTCATGGATAAAATTCATTTATTTTGATTCATAATAAATTTTAATGTTAAAAATATATGATGGTTAAATATAGCAATCTCACCGAGCTTAATATTATATTATATTCAGATGTATTTTGGAAATATTCTTTTGCAAAAATTGCTGATAATTAATCTTGTTACACACCCATCATACTAATTGAAAATCTTCTAATTCGGAAGTACAACACTAATTTCCGTATTCATTTCTTTTTATGCACAATTTTTCATTTTTACGGACCAATAAAATTCTAAGGGCCATCTGTTTTTTTTTCTCCTTGTAACTTGGATGAATTTCCCACCCAGTTTTTCGAAGAAAGAGCCAATACCATTCATTTTTCTTGCAATTTATACAAAAATGATGAAATCGCCCTTGGACTTTGAAATGAAGGCTAGAAAAAGTGTTTTAAAAATTTGAAACACTGTTGCGGTTGAACATTTCAAAAATGAACCCTCATAATACATCAATTGAAACTGAAAACTGTGAGGTGGGCGCGTCAGATAAATGGGGAACGCATGGCCAGGAAACAATATTGACGACAATAGAGCATCAAAGAAAAGATAATGTTTAACCTCCGGAGAGAAAGATGAAAAATAATTCATTTATCATGACTTCTGGAACAGAACCCCAGCTGTATTTCCACTTGACCTTAGATGGAAGCAGCTATAAACTCTACCCCTGAGGTTAAATCATGATATAGTAATCTGTGTCGCCTTCTAAAGCCCTCTTTCCTCCCGTCCCAATTTTGCTGCCCCAACCAATATTCAATCCTCCTCGATTCACTGCAGCTCCTAAGCTAAGTCGCACTCCCCTATCCCGCCAGAAAGCTTGCCCATAAGCCGCAGCATTAGTAAGAGCACTTAAGTTTCACACGCGATTCGCCGTTACAATTCATAGTGTTGACTCACACAAAGTATTAGGCACTCCATAATGAGATTACACTGACTAAAATTTAAAATAAATGAGAGCAGACTATTTGCTCACAAGTAAATGTGATCTAATATTAAAGGCTTATTATGTATTCTATCAGAACCTACCTCTATTTCAAAAGTAGGCTATTGTGTTATGTTTTCGACTAAAATGGAACGAAAAAAATGCCATAATACCACCGATAATGATTTCCCGTTTGCATTAGCACTGAAACCGATTAATAAAATACTCTTTATTTTTCTTTCGGTCAGTAATTTTGTATTAATAAATGTTTACCAATGAGGAAAATGTTTCATCTTTTCTCGGATTTCGACAGCTAAAAATTTAACGCAAGGTAAAACTGCTGAAAGAAAACCACAAAACCACTTTGGTATCGCCAATAAAAATCTGAAAATGTGGCAACTTTCAAATTCCTTATTTGAGAATAATATAATAATTTCTTCCTCCCTCGATTTTCTGTTAAAATCCTTGATTCACGATATTCACCTAAATCTCCCCATAGCCAAGTGATATCTCTCTAGATAAAAGATACCTTTGGTGTCAAATTGTGATTTGGATAGGTCCTGCCTCCATTCAAGTCCAAAGACGATAGGTGGTAACCTAATTTTTTACGTAATAACCATAGCACTTAAATTTCTCCGGCTCTAAAGAGGTCATTTCTCCATTCAACCCTTTAAATGTATAAATATATACCTCCTCACGCCACCTCAGCACTATTAGTGACTCAGGAGTGCTTTCCTTTGAATCTCTTACCGGCGTGAGCGATAATAGTTGTTTAGTCAACTTAAGCCCCGAGTTTTATACACAATTTCATACCAATATCCCACCCTAGGGACCACCCCATCCCTTGATGCAGCTCATAGCCACACACTGCCCATATATACACTCCTCGCCAGCGACGAGTATGGGGTTCGGCAAGCGCTGGGCGGGAGGTGGGATGGGGCAAGTGACTCCCTAACCCGCCCCTCCTGCAACGCACCCTGACTCCAAGCGCTAGGGTTTTCATCCACCACCCCTCCCTCTGCCTCAAAAACCAGCTCCCCTACCCTACGCACACAGGCAATGGCCACACAAATCCAGAGAAACAATATTGTCGCAGACAGGGCGGCCGGCCTGAACGTATGCAGGGGATTATCTGGCATCTGCACTCTGGGATCCGCGAGAAACCGAATAGGCCAGGGGTGTGTGGGGAGAGTCTAGGGGTAGGGAACGATGCGAAACACAGGAGAGGATCGGAAAGATATCCGTGAACTGGTTTGGCGTGGAGGAAAAATCTCAGGACGAAGGCGAATCGTGGTGAATTGGATAGAGACTAGAGTTTCGGCGGGGATTGGTTCATGGCCCCAAGGGTACCGAGGTGTGAGGAAGAGAAGTAGCTGGCATTTTGCAAAAGGGTCGCAGTGGGATAGGGAAGAAAAACCCCTGGATAGTGGACGATCACAACGTGTTACGCCGAGGTTATGTGCACTGAGTTGTGGGAGGGAATCACGAAGGGGATATTCGGGGAATGAGGCCGCAGCGGGGGAGGGTAATCAACCCGGGAGAGAGGGCATCTCTGACCCCTTGGCGTTTAACATCGAGAGAGGAGGCAGAAATCCCAATTGCTGCATTCATCCAGGGTGTAAATAAATAGGGGCAGATATCACCTCGGAGGAGAATTAGAGGAGCACTACGGAGAATCCGCGAGGCGGGAATAAGGATAGAGGGGAGGATATTCATCGGACGATATGGCACGGAAAGATACTCTTTCCTTTTCTAAACAGGAGCTTTGATTAAGACCAAATAGCACACCTCGGAAGCCGAGAATGGATCATATTTTCTTACTCTCTTATGATCCACCCGTCACAACGAATACGAGTACATTAGATCGAGACGTATGTACGAAAGTGGTTGACAGGAACGCCACAATATCCTACGAAATAGAAGGAATGGTATCCGTATCGAGAGGGTATCTCCTAATAATGGGGTCAGTCCGTGAGAATGGGACGCCACGAACCTCTCCAACTTATCTATTTTCCTTTCTATCTCATCTCCGTGATCAGGCACACTTGTGTACACAGTGCGACGAGGGGTGTGAGGATAAAGTCGCGTGATCCCAAGCCTGTAAAGCTTCCCTGCCAACAATATGTCCGATCTCGAAGAGATAAACAATCGGAATTGCCAAATCCTGTTTTTTTCATCCACAAGCCGGGCTTCTCCTCCATTCAACTTGCTCGCCCCTTTTGCCTCGTTGCCGAGAACCATTCGAAGATGTCATCTCCCGCCATAACCTATCGGAATTTATGGTGTTTTTGGTCGACGATGATACGCGAGAAATTGTTTCCCGTTTTTTATTTCGGTTAGCTTCCGAGTAACAAGATAATTTGATTTTTTTCGCGTTATAGGCCTTGCAAATCGCGATAAATGATTTGTCACACCCTTATATTTGCATTCGGAATCCCCTCCGTATTTTCGCAGAGGATAAAATCAAAGATATTTGCATTCGATATCGGTTGGTTATTGCCTTACCACTCGAAAATGAATTATGACTAGTGAGTTATCGACTACGGTTTAAATTTCGCCCCCTGTTTCCTTCCTCTCTCAGGAAAAATTCAGCACCCTTGGGTCCAAGGTTTTCTTTTATTCCTAGTTTTCCGCAGTTCTGCGCTTCGCATCGGCAGTCAGTTTTGTTCACCTCATTGCGCATCTTGCAATTGTTATATGATCGTTATTCTTACCGTTGTTTTCTTTAAGTAATGTCGTTAGACCGTGAATAAACCATTTGAATAATAATGGAGAAAATATTATAAATTTTGATTTATTTTTTAAGGAATTCAACTATTTCAGTCGTGCTCGTTTTTTACGAAACAGTGTATTTTATTTGAGAGAAAATTTAACTCCTTAAGAACCTTGTTTGACAAATTTTCCAGCATTTTTTTTCTTAAATTAATAGATAAGACTTGAACAATGTATAAGCAAATAATCGAACTTAGTACAAGATAATTGCTCTTTTTACGTGTCCGAGAGTTCAAGTAAAATGAAACTTTATTATATGTTAGAGGAAATAGGCTAATATAGCACACGGTAAAGTACAATGGCGAGAAATATATTACATTTCAATCATCACTCCCGAAGGAGAAGCTACCATTGTTACTTCAGAGTATCTTATTTATTAATGTCGCCATTCTTTACATATTTTTGGCCACGCATTATCGCATTCAAATTACTTAACCTTGTTCCACGGAAAAAAGTAGATTTTTGCCACGACGTTCACAAGTTCACACATTTCTACACGGAAGTGTTACTTACAAACTGAACCTAATGCCATTTTAAGGCCCTCCTAACTCTTTTGCAAGGAAATGTTCCAGGAGAAGGCAGAAAAACGCATAACAAAGTGAAGTGGACCACAATTCTCCGAGCGTCAAAAACAGAAAGTTTAAAAAAAAGATAATGTAAAAAAACTATCAGTCTTTACTCACAAGTGTCCTCCAACGGTGAAAATACAAGATTACCTTCAAATAAAGTATGAGGAGATACAAGAGGATAGAAAAGGCAATATAAACAACGGGCATAAAGAGTGTTCGATGGCCGAAAGCAAACGGGAATAATCACTTTTCATTAATTTCATTCGTTCACACTTCGTAATTAAGAACTATTTTTTTCAATTGATGGTCGCGATTCTCTTTGTAAATGATTTTTTTACATGCGCCAAAATTTTCTAATAGAAATATATTTCAATTTTAGCATATCAATACTCAACATAAAGAATAAGAACTATGGTACCACAAACATTTAAACGGTTTCATTTACAATCTTTTTACAGTAATTAACTAAGACCTAATGATACGAAATAAATACCAACAAAGACTAATTTATACTTGGCATTTTCACATGTATTCAGCCTTTCATGAGCAATCACAGATGAATTGAGTCCTGCCACGATTGAGAATAAAAGTTCTAATGCCTGATTACGAGTTGAGAAATTATCCTCCGCTTTGATTTACTCTAAGATACTCTGATCGGAAGTGAAGATAACTTTGCTGTTTGGGACCTGCCAGTGGGCAGAGAACCAGTTGATGATGCCGACTCTGATCAGCGAAAATGGTGACTGTATTAATGCGCACACTCTATTGTACGATGATGGTTCTTTGGGATAATGTGATGAAACGTATAATTTCTACGCCGGGTGGAGGGCTAAATATACTAGATGTTAGACGTGCAACGAATTTTCGTAATGCGAGTACCGCTGCTTCAACTTGCGCCATAAAACTAAGCACCAAGCGATCTCTCTCAGATAAAAGGAAGGGACAGAGAGCCCCGTCAATCGCAAGGATTTTTACCTTCAAGACCACGACGCCCACATTTGCTGTTAAAGGGAAAATTTGATAAAACTAAAGCGAAGGGGAAAGAGAAATCTTCTTAGGGAGTTTCCTAAATCATGAAATTATTCTTGGAGAGCATGAGATCGCATTTGTTGCTTATCCAACAATATTTCTGTTAGTGAAGTAAGTGGTTTCTGCTATGCAGCGTATACGATTGATACACATTGAAAAATTGGATAGTTCAGTCTTTTAAAAATCCCAGTGTTATTTATTAATTTTGGCATCCACCACCGTTTTCGAACCCCTACAGAAATATTCAGGAAGACAAGAATGTGAGGCCACGCCCATTTATTAGAGTTTTTGCAATTCTATTCAAATTTCGACTCTCATCACACTTAAATAATTCTTTGTGCGCACTAAATAAAATATCTTCTGTGCTTCATTAATTCATGTTAGCGTCCAAATTTCTCAACCCTCCAGTTCAGCAAATCTCATGCAGGGAAATCCTTCATCATCTTATCTCTTCTTAACCTTTAACAACGAATGTGCCAATTTTCTTGGTTTGAGCCTCATATACTGAATACTCACCAATTAAAAGGGAATATTTTGATCATCATAAATTTTAATTCTTTCCTATGGCATTGTTCATTTTACTTCACGTTCTTAGAGCTGAATATTTGTTTTGTTTGTTCCAAAAGACTTTTTTTTGGAAATTTTGCTTTTCGTTAAATTCTTAAAGGAAATACCATACAGAATTAAGAATTTAACGAATACCATACTGAATTAAGAATATAACATCCTTTCAAAAGCAACATATTGAAAATATTTCTACAGAAATTTCAATTATTTTTAACGCAGATCAAATACGGACAACTTTTTAGCATTTTCGTATTTACAGTCTTTACATTTACATTAAAAATTCCTGGCTCTATCTCAAATGAAATCCCCATTAAGAGTACAGCGGAATTCAAACATTTTCTAATTGTGAGCGAAACTACCAATAATACCTCTTCATGAGTCAAAAATGTATGTATGACACTAATAAATTCATACACTCATATAATCATTCATTTTCCAGAATTTTTCACGAGTTGAGTGAAAATTATGTGAATTCCAATAGCAGCAACACTGATTATAAAGTGCGAAAGCATTTTCAAGCAGAGCATTTAAAAGGATGCGTATCCACGAAGAAAATGAATGCGAGTAAGAGGCTCAGAGAAAGATGATGATGATCACAATGGTAGGCACAAGTACAGAAGAGGGGGGGGGGGCGTGTTGGAGGCAGAGTGTTCAGGCGGCATCCACCGCCCACCTCAATTCCTTTCGATGAGGGAGGAGGAGGGGGTGACGAGACAAGGCGGGAGAGTGAGTGAATGGGAGCGCGGAATGGAGACTTCCTGACATCGCAAAATATGAGAGATTTAATCGGGAGGCTATGCGCCGCCCCATGTGGTGCCAGGCATTTAGGCGGGGGATGCCGGGTGGTGGGGCCCGGATTAAGGAGGGCGCTCCCCTCAAAGGGGATCCGATTCCGGCTGACAGGTGCCACTCCGCTTCTTTTCCAGGGTGTGTGTCATTGTATGTACCGACGACGAACGTGTAGCCCGCCTCAGCCGCGAGCAGTTGTTGCTGGGAAAGATTGCGTTGTGGTGGGGGGTATGACTTGGTCCCTACGGATATCATCCCGTTGCATTATGCCGCTACTCGTGTATGCAATCCTCGCGGAGGCTCGAAGCGACTCGTCTTCCCTGCGGGGAATATGACTAAGCGGCTGAACAGGACGTCCGCTGTCAGGTGCCGGATTTTTATATCGAAGGGGAACAGTGTTATCACCAAGAGTCATACTCAAGCACAGTAATCATGTGTCGTTCATCGGGTGGGAGGTTGTACGCAAAATGATTAAGAAACTCACGGTGAGGAGTGGTGTTAGAGATCGCACTTTTCTTGGGACGAAGGATGTGTTGGTATTACTACAAAGGCTCAATGCAGCCAGTGAGAGGCAAAGTTGAGGAAAACCGGATTAATTGCCGCCAAAATTCGTTGACAAATTAAAATGATACAATATAGTGATAATGATTGCAATAAACCGTCAGGAGTAATTTTTTCGCAATTAATAAGAAATTCGTTCTTACCAGGACATATCCAGTGTAATCACACATGGGTCATGATATTGAAGGATAAATACGAGATGGTTTAGAAATCTCACAACCAAGTTTGGTGTGACGGATATTGGTTTTATTAGGGATCAGAGTATTAATTAAGTAGAAAATTGAGAACGGGAAGGGGAACTTACTTCATGTTCCTTGCCAAAGTACAAGCACGCATTATCAATACAAGCGGTAGCGAGGGAGATGAAAAAGAGAAACTGCTTTATTAAAATCGATAAAAATAAATCAATAAATCTTAAGATTTCGCTACAACAAATGACCTATGGCTATTCTACTATTCTCTAGAGGTCCCACCAAATTTTGGTTCCTACTTCCAATTGCTTTATAGATTTACACAGTAATACCTAAGGAGAGAAATAATTCCGTTTCAAATTTATATCGGTTCAATGTAGGGTAAATTGGGGAGAGACGCCGCATACGGGCAAGACTCCGCACCCCCCTTAGTTTCAGCGTTTGCCGAAAGATTGCGGGAAAATGCCCAGTGCAGAGACGGAGCACATGCCAGAGAATAATCGAGGATGTTCCGTTTGTTTTTAATTGATTTTTCAGATTTTAAGGTGAAAATACTGAGATGAGTCTGGTATTTTACCTTCAATTTTTTTCTCGCCAAGCACTAAATTTGTATCGGATGTTGAACTGACTGCTATGGAAAAATACGATATTGGAGGTTTGTAGCAACCGTAAGTTCTCTTCGGAATTTTTTCAGTCTAATTACGTCACATTGGTCTTAAGAGCCAAAGAGCCACGAGGCGCTGCATGTCATCCGTAGAGAAAGGGAGAGACGCCGCACTGAACTTCGGTACCTACACATGCCGCATTTCTCTCATGCGGAATATACGCCGCATGGAATGAAAAAATATTTGAAATTAATTATAACACGTTTTTAGCAACGCTTTAACTGTTGTAGTACTTATACTAAAACTAAAAATTGTTTTTGTGTTGTGTGGTATTTAATTATTTGCACGCATATTTTGAACATTACTATGCTACGTTTGTAGGCAACAGGAAGTTTTTACTTAAGCAAGGTATGACTTATATAAATTGCCTTAATTTATTTTTCAATTTGTGTTTTGAAATTATAAAAAAAAACTCCTAAATTAAGTCTCATTTAACTGAATTTCTTCGGTTAAAATTGTATTTTCCAATAAAAATTGGATGAATATAGCCCATGCTAGTTAAATTTCTTGGTTTTTACATGTGTATGTATATAACATTATAATAACTAAATATAGCTCTACTTTTATAACATGAATTTCAGTTGCATTAAAATCGTAGACATTTCTATAGATTAGAAAAATAGTAAATGCATGTAAAAAGTATTAGCATATTTTATTTTCCTCACAACTTCAATAATTCAATAATAATAATTAATTTTTTTATGGAGCTCCATAATTCAGATATCAGTTTTAATCGGTTTAAATAGCATGCGGCGTAAACCCCTTATGGGGGGGGCGTGTCACCCGCAACATACGGGATAGGTGCCGAGAGGTAATGTTTTACAAAAATAATTCTTACAGCTAAGAGAAGAATGATATAAGTATACATTTGTGTGTACGTCAGAAAAAAGACAATTCGCCATATTTACTTCTTAGTTTAATCGAAATAGCAAAATAGGACAAAATATAGTTATTTTACAAAATGTGTGGCATCTCTCCTTGATAGACTCTACAGAAATACGATTAATTTGAAACAGCTGAGAGTAAAAAGCAATTGCCACTTCATTATCCGTTTATAGAGTGATTTAGACTAACAATGAACTATTTTTTCGTTTAACAAAGTCAAGCTAAAAGTTGCAGAAAATCAACTCCTACCGAAGAGGAAGAGAACATCCTTCCAAGAAAAACCAGCGCTCACTGGGGTTCAAACGCTTCCACGACAACAAATGATTCCATGCAAAAGTGAATGATATCTTCACTCAGGAGACAGTTTTCGATGCCTGTCTGCTATGACAGCGAAAAAGGATAAACGTAGGGAATGAGTGAGCGGAAATACTGGAGACCAAGTGATTCTGCGGTGGCGAAGAAGGGGAAAACCTGTGCAGCGGAAATGTGAATATAGAAAGCGCACGGAACACAGGAGTGAGCCGAAATGTCAGACGTGGAGTGAGGGAAGTAAGTGGGGACGGGAAGAAGAAACTCTCGGGGACCAAGAATGGCGTGGAAGGAATAAAGGTTGTTTTTAGTGGAGCAGTGGGTGGGCGGGAGATCCCCCGCGGCTTGCGAGGGTCGCGCACTGTGCGTAAGGCGAAGAAGAAAAGGGTGCCGAAGACGCGCCCCCTGCCACACATATAACCCCGAACCCTGCCCTCCACTCCCCTATCCTATACCCACCCTTTCGTCACCCTTCGAACCCCTTACTTTTACGCTCACCACCCACCCTCTCCTCGCCGCACGCCCCCGCTGTTTACGCCCGAGCCATCCCTCTCTCCGAGAGCTCACACACATGTGTCGCAAGGCTTTTGTTGTCCTCCTCTCGCTCTCCACATGACTCCATGCTCCCCCGACGACGCTCCTCCTTCCCTCTAGCGCGCTGCTGATGACTATGGATGAGATGACTTCACGGGGAGAGAAATACGCCCGCCCGCGTAGACATGCCTTCCTCTCACCTATGCCTCCACCCCCATCGCCACCAATCCTCCGAGAACGGTCTCCCCCCAGACACACGCCCCCAATACGCCCTCCGTTTTCGCATCTTCCTCAGGCACGACGCTCGCGACTTCATCTCTTCGTTCATTTCCCGCTCTCCCACTGTCCTCGGCGAGCGCGAAATGCGAAAGTGCGAAATTCCTCCCTTCGTTTTCTTCTGTAGGCAAGACTCAGGAAGATACTCTTCATGCATCCTGCTTATGCCCGCTCATTTGGTCTCACTTACCTTCCACCGTCAAGGGAACATTATACTCCGTTTATCGCACAAACTCTTGCTTGTAAACAGGTTACCGTGAAAATAATAATTATTAAAGTACTCCGTCTAGAAGGGCCTGCAATCTTTTTTTCCATTAATCTGAAATAAAAATCATTGATTCTTCCAATTATTGATAAAAATTTCAATTTCAATCCTTTACCTTTACTTTTAATTGCCCTATTAACGAACCATATAAAATATTTGATTGTTTGTACTTAAAGAATTATATAAATATTATATTTTCTTACAGTTCTGGCATTATTGGCAAAAACTACGAAAACCTCACCGACTCTTAAAAAAATTAGCTGCGATGTATTTTTGGAAAAAACAGTTTACTTTAAGCCATTCTACAAAAGTTTTGCTTTTGCTACCCAATTCAACTGGCGAAAATGCATACTAATTATTTTAAATGGATTTTTTAAAGTAATATCTCCGTCCAATTTTATCCACTCTCTATAATATATCGTTGACCATCAGGGTTACTTGACTGAATAAATTTATAAATAAACGCGAGAAATGGGAAGGTTACGGAAATCATGAAGAAATAATTCATCACCAAATATTACAAAAGGCTTCACAAAATATTGACATAAATATCATTTCAATAAAGTTACCATGATAATAGAGGATACACGCCATAGAACACTCATGTTTGAATTAGGACTTATCATCTTATTCCATAATCTTGAAACAGCCAAAATGTTTTAATAAAACTGACTGTAGTTGGAATATTCATGGGTCTAATAAATATATAATTTTCTAAACAGAAAATTAAAAGCTTACGGAAGTTTTTTTCTGGCCCTTCTCCAGTCATTCCCCTATTTTATATTCAAGGAAAACTGAACAACTAATTTCCAAATTCCATATTCATATGCCTGAGTGCACCACTTTGGTCCCGCTGAATGAGAAAAGCATTCAATGAAAATTTAACACATGCATGTTATTCCGCTGAATATTTAAGTAACCGCTAACCGTAAGCTACTCTCTAAAAGTTTTATTTTCATCACCCACTCCAACACTTGCAAACATCGACATTTCCATAGCAAAAAGGTGTTGGGCGTTATGAAAGGAATCTTTGTTATTGAAAACGTTACCGTTTTAGTTTTAAAACAAACTGGAGAAATTCATCTCCAAATAAATATGAGAGGTAATATGCGTCTGGTCAAGCAATAAGCAAAGCATCAGAACATGCACCCCAGTGACAACCACAGAATAAAATGTGAACGTAAAATAGGATAAAGCATGCCGGCAGAGAGCCTCGTAGACAAAAATAGTGAGTGGCATGCTTATTGCCTCGGCTTCCAATCGCGGTGTGGCGGTTTCACGCGCTTTTCAATCCTTTTGATCCAAACTAATCCAGTACCTAAGATCCGCAAGGTAAGGATTCACAATTCTGGTCCATTACAGTTCCGGCAGTGCGTCATCTCCGCAATTTCGCGAGCACTTGGGGGGGAAGCCTCTCGACCGCGACCACAATACCCTTCCCCCCTCGACCCCGTCGTCAATCCACCGCACTGAACTCCGGCGGTCGCTGCAACGGACTGCGAGAGAGAGATAGAGAAGAGAGGGAGAAGCGAAGTACGCAAGGTGCGAGAGGACGAAGCGGGCTCGACGACCGACCGGCGCGGAGGCGGAGAGGTCAAAACGACAGGATAACCGCGGGACTCCATCAAACAGAGGCTATTGATGTGCCCATCACTCCTACTCCATGAAATGCAACTGGAGTGCCCAAGAGAGAGAGAGGGCGGGGAGAATTTCGGGGGCGAGCGGTTTGGATTTGGAGTGGGGTGGGAGGCGGTGGCAGAGACGAGGGGGAATCGGGAAGGACGGACGAGACAGGCGGGCATAGGTGGGCAGGGTTGCATCGCGGCGCAAATTCCTTTTATTAGATCGGGCGAAGGAAGGGGAGATTGAATGGAAGAGGCCGCGTAGGGCGGGGAAGGAAACCCATCGCCTTTAAACCGACGACAATAATAAGATGACGGCGGGAGGGGTCTGAGTGTCAAACAACTTCAAAAAGGCAGCGCGTGGAAACACTTTACCGATGTTGTCTGTTGTTGCTTCACAGTTCCCTTTAACTTGAGGAGCGTTCTATTCTGACTTCCTCGTCTTTATTAAGCTGATGGATTCGATTGCGATTTCACGATAAGCGGTGGAGTAGGTGATGAAATTTGTGAAAAAATAAGGCACAGCACAAAACGGAATGAAATAAATATTCATTGGCATTACTGTTCAAAGTAATTCGTTTGTTTCCTCGAGGGTTACCTCATATTTTTGCATTTTTTCCAGCATGATACCTTTAGCCGTAGATTAGATATCTGTAAATCATCATTAATACGTAAGAGACAATAGTCTCTCTTCGATTTTAAATGAATTGAGCTCGTTATTGCTTTTAGCAAATATTTTGTGAAGGCTTTGGCTACTTTTCTACCAATAACTCGTATTTTTTATGCGTACCTTTGTAAGGAGGAATATGGCCCATTTTTCACGCATATATTTTCAATTAAGAAACACATTTTTAATACATAATCATGACAAACGTAGCAAGGGTAAAATATACTTCCATATGGCAGCTAAGGATTTACATTTTCAATGAGTATTTCTAAGAATCAGATTTTTCTAACAATTAGCCGGATAGAGTTTTCACTTAGTTATTAACTTTTTCTCTTTTTTCTGTTTCAATTTTTTTCGCTGGTATCCTTTTGTTACTTTTGTTGTCTTTTTTTACTCGTTTGTTATTTTACACCATAACACTAATGACTGGAAAATCCTGTTGAATCTTTCTAAAATATTCTCGGGAAGTAAGAAGGATAGAAAGAAGCATCTTGAGATCACCAATTAGGTACATCAAGCGGAATGCATGATGTAATTCAACAGGAAATAAACAGTATCGTGTGGAGAAAATGATGTTGAAAATCTAGTATCAGGATATACATTGATGACGTATAGTGTTACATCGATCTTTCATTAATATACACTGGTAAACATTCATGTATGTGCCTTCGATCATTGTGTCGAGCAAATGATTAAAATATACGAACATCACCTCAACACAGTGTAATAAGATAGATTTAAGAGCCTTTCAAATACAGCCTCTTTTCATCAATTACGATGTCTCCAAAAGAAGCTTACTTAGGCGTTACTCCGTTGAAACCTTGGATAAATTTAATAATGAAATATGTTTTACTTGATTCCACATAATATTCTTAACAAAATGATAAACCTCTCGGCAATTTTTGCTTTTTTTCTTTGTTCGATCCATGATAATGACTAGTTCAGGTGAAATAAGGGCCGATACGTTTTAAATGCAATGTGATTTATGTGATTTCACACCAAGCAATCTGATATTACACCAATATTGCTTTCACTATAACATTTGACTAGGAAGGATATACGATCTACTACATTCGCTATAGAGGCTATCAGAATAAAGGTACATAAAAATTACCTTTCGATAAATGTTAACAAAACCGGAGGCTATTATTATGGTTAACCGAAGAGGACATACACAAATATAAACTTGTGCAAACCGATGCAAGCCCTCAATGAGTGTGAAAAGATATCGCAGTACAAGAAGTGACATCCCTGGCCATGCTCACCAATGATGGCGAAGAAAAAACGTAATCATAGCCAAAAGAAGAATTGAAGAAGTTGGAAAGAGATGGAAAAAGCGGACAGCAGACCAGATCGTAGTGAACAAGGAGGTAACATGATAGCACTGCAAGGTGCTACGAAATAGATAGAATTCCATGCGTGTAATGCACACCATCCTCTCAGCGTGAAGAATTCAATTATACTTCCCTCCAAAAACCCCTCTATTATTAGCCCAAGGGTTTATCCTCTTATTCCGCCCCGACTTGAATACGCCGGACTTTTGATTTTCGCTCCCGAGATCGTCCCTTCAATAACCTCCCTCGCGCCCTCTTCGCCCCGCATGAAGTGCCATCCCATTGTTGCGTTGCCCCGGCACCACCATCAGTGTGCGTGGTCACAAAGAGAGAAGGGGGGCGCGAGCGGACGGGGAATGGGAAGCAGTGTCACGGCGAAGTGACGCGCCCCACGGTGGCCGGCGACACCCTCACACACGTGTCCTCACCGCGATCCCCGGACGGGCGGGAGCGAGGACGGCATTTGCGGCCAACCCCCGAAATTGCAGCGGCGGAGGCGAGAGCAAGCAAACCCACAGGCCAAGGGCCCCAAGGCGCGGCGGCGACGGCAAGGGCACTTCCCCACGCCTCACAAATCGGTCGTTTATCAAAGCGCGCGATATACGGCCGAACGACCTGACGGAGGTAAACAAGGCGGCGACGCCCCCCTTCTCTCATTCCTGGCTCCCTCCACGCCGCCTCCGGCGACCGTCCTCGTCCGCGACAGCGTCCCACGCGAGCGATCGACATTAAGTCGACATGGGAAGGTACCTACCGTGATGGACGATACACCGGTGCGAAGTTTCACCTCGCCCACCCGCCAGGGTCCGTACGACGGTATCGAGCAGAAGTTTACCGATGGCTGTCCGGCGAAGCTGACATACATTGAGCTGGTCGCTAATCACGACAGAATGAGTGATAAAAAGTTAACTCAAGGTTTTATTGTTCGAAAATTCTATCAACTAATGCAATTAACCTCCCTCTCCATGTAAGACTTAAAATTTTGTATGAATTATGCAAGGAGCCGCTAGAAATTCGGACGCAACATGTCAGGCTTCGAATGCTTGGGCGATTTAAAATAGATATCTTTCAGAGCGCCACGGAGAATATCATCTCAGAACCTCACGATATTTCCAGTTCTGGCAGAAATGATAAAATAAGGGAGATGTTGTGCCGAAATGATAGTGTTTTATCTTCTATTGTATAACTTACAGGTATTTATTGAACTACACTTTGAAAGAATGGCAAATGCGACTCATTAATTCACACTTATTAAAACAAATGGGTTACGAATTAGTTTTACCCCAAATAATAAATGACTTTAATGAATATTCACCGGTGGTCGAACTCAGGCAGTCTAATCACCCACAACATGGATCAATTTATTTGGATTCTTTCACGGGTAAACGGCTGGTGACCAACACCTCCCGCCGCACGCCTATCAAGGCGGATAGCGCGGAAGTACGTAGATGTTACCCACAACAACTACACAAAGTGCTTGTAAAATTCATGTATTTCATCACCGACTACCTGCATTTCATCTCCAGTCCTACTTTTACGTTAATAAGCACGCTTTCGTTTTTTCTCCACATGACTATTCTAGGTTACTATTTTTCAATATTTCCGTTATTTTACCTCGCCTCACCTTGAGATATCTACTTCGAGACAACTTTGATCCCTTTATATTCGTCTTCGACTTATTCAACGTTTTCACTCTAGTATCAATAGCAATCGTACCTTTCCTCACCTCTTTTACACGAATATTGTATGTGGATTCCTGAGTGCGTGGAAAATGTTTTAAATAGATATTAAAAGCAAAAGATTAATATTCTAGTCCAAAAGCAATGCAATTTCAGACATAGTAGATAATCTAAAATTGCTTGCAGATATTTCGACAAAAAAACGAGTGAAATCTTTCTTGAGCTCCACATTGTGTTGAGACCGAATCTCAAAACAAATAATTGTCATTACGATTTTTTAAGTTCTTGCGCAGGATCATAGCAATCACTTACCCATACTTATAATTACCTGATAATTTAATAAATCTAACGAAGTCAGAGCTGGATTAATCCGCTAAAAGAATCGTTGAATTCATCGCTAAATAACAACTTCATGATTCTATATTTTTATCACATTATTATAGGCAATAAATTAGCTGACTTTCCTCGACTATACTTGCTATTGTTTCTATTTACTATACTGACGAGGAATATGATATTCAGAGAGTAGGGAAATTTTTAAGTGCCATTAAAATTCGGTAAAGCAAGCCAATGCGACATTTACTCATTCACATTCATTGACAAAATTATTGAACGATGTTCACATCTCCAATACTTTAAGAAGGGTACACTTTAATAGAGTCGTGACGTGCCGGCTATCAACCATTTCATCGACATTCACCCTAATCTAATTTTCCCAGAGAGCTCGATGATTTTTTCTGAAATTTCCCGAGTTTTCCTGAAGAGTTCTGTATCCTTTGACTCGCAAAACCAATTTTCATTGAATACAGTGCATTAAGTATTTATCATTCGCACGATTTGCAAGTAATCACATTTTTCAAAATGTATTATGCCCATTAACTTCAGAAACGAAATTGTAACTTACGAGCTCTTAGCAAAATTACTATTGAAAAGATATTTTTCGCATAACTTTACTTTGAGTCTCCATGTTTTAATGCAAAATGACGTACTCATCAAATACGTGCATCTGTGGACGGTTGCCAAAGATATTGCACAACTAAGCATGACGGATACTAGAAGCTACTGAAAATAGCTCATCTCCTAGTTGAAAAAAAACTTGTGCACCCTCCTTTGCCACGCCGTTAATCGCGGAAAATTAAGGTTTCATTGGCGTTTTGAATTCTGAAAAAAAATTGGGGCGTCCCGTTGACTCCCACCAATTCCACTGCTCAGCGCACACCCCCTCTGCTTACCAATCAGCTGAAAAGCTCCACCCAAGACCATTTCAGAAAAAAACGGAAGGATATATGACTCCTCAATGCTGTCAAAAAATGATTTTCAGCCTCAGAAATAACATCAGCGGTTTCATACCCGCCTATACCACCCAAAATGACGCGATGCATGATTTCATTTTTAAGGCAGTCTCAACCGTTTCGCCCCGCGCAAACACTCTGCAGATTAAAAAAAATATACCAGATACGCGCCACGAATCACACAAATCCGGGGGAGTTATTTATTGATGGTATCCGTCGGGTTCCGGAAGGTCTGAAGAATGATAAATGACCGAAAATCATCATGCGGAGAGTAGGCATCGGGGCGCAGCAGGAATTAATTTCCTCTGATGGGATATTCTCAGTCCTTTCATTACAAACTAACCTCAGCCAATCAAATCGCACCGGAATGCAATCCGGTCTTTAATAAAAAATAACAAAGTAAGTAAACGAGACATTAAAAAGGAGCACTTCCAGCCACTGGTGAGTTTTTCCAAATCAAAATTTCGCCATTGGAGGCCATTATTGGTGCATAAATTCGGGTAAAGAGAAGTAAATATTTGAAGATGCTGAAAGATTGATCTTGTGAAATTTCCTTATCAACAGTAAAACTTCCCTTGTGATGGCTTTAGAAGAAAAATCTCCATGATATCACTTGCAAATTTAATTTAAAATAGCCCATTACGGAATATCCAATTAATATCCAAATAACAATATTTAGTTCCATAATTTCATTTTTTAACACAAAACTCCATTTTTGTAACCTCACAAAATCAATCAAATTCTCTCCACATGAGATTAAAGTGCAAATACGCCAACAACTAAATACATCACATCTTTTAAACATAAGCCACAAACTGATATGCCAGGTTTTATAATACGCCACTACTTAAGCACCCATGAATATGTAATAAAACCTTCGCACTTAAAGTTACTACCAATTAGCAGCTCCGAGTAAATGGAGAGGTAGGTTACCTATGTTTTAAAATCAAACTAAATTTCAAAGAAACACAACAATCATTAATAGAGAAAATAAAGAAGAATGCTTATCGTCAGAGCAGTTTTATATAACATTGCGTTATCCCTATTTAATACGAAATGAATATCGCTTTGATGCGCTAAATACATAATCCAATCTCATTATATAGATAGAATTTCTTTTTGGCCCCGTTCTTGAATATTTTTTCTCGAGTACTATTCAGTTTTATCTTAAAAATCTCGTTATTAATGAATATGGAAAATACAATTATGTAAAGGTGAGTATGACTGTTTAGTGCGTTTTCTCATCCACTCCCTTCTGACACTGGACACAATTCGAAAATCATTCCAACTTCTACCGGCCGTTTCTCAGGGATAACATTATATTTTATTTTATTATTTTATTTTATTCTAAAACCACCGGATACAGCTCTCATTGGCCATTTTACACCGGGGTGTTCAACGTATGTAACAGTAAACGTACACAAACAACCATGCCCTGGACCGGGGAAACCTACCCAGGCGGGACTCGAACCCGCGACCTCTTGTTTGGCAGGCGAAGACGTTACCCCGCCGCCACCGAGGCCGGCAAATATTAAACAATAATCAATAAATAAAATGCCAGATATTGGCCAAACACTTGCAAAAAACAACAAAATATCAGTATGAAAATAATTGACCAATTATTGAATATTTTTCTGGATCCTGCGGAATAAAAGGATAATATATCCCTAGACATTTTGGTATTTACATTTCAGCTGTCTTTAAACTTCACAGAACGCTTTCGATCTACTCCCTTTCCTTGCTACCTCATTTTATCGTTACATTACTGAATCACTTCGCTCTCGTATATTTGAATAGTTTACCTACTAACACAAGCACTAGCGTACTACTCCATTACTAATAATCTCACACAGTGGGCTTCAAGAGGCAATTAGTTTAAATGGTTAATTACCACATGATTTTCATTGGAAAAGCACGAAGCATCAAAAAAGAATGTCAAAAGTACCAAATGTCTCATTTGTCACCAATAAACGTGGTCCATGCTCGTAGGAAAAGAATCGTCAAATTACTTCATCTCGTTTCGACTGGCAAATGTACCAATGTCCATTAACGCCTCAGTATATTGAGAAAAATTATCATATCAGTTTTATAGATTTTAAATAGAGTAATGGTCAGCCAATTTTAAGGAAGAGGCTAGCACACCTACGGTTCCTCGATATTAAAGCCACCTCCGTTTCCTTTTCGTTTCATCTGCGAAAATATTAATAATAATAATAATAATAATAATTTGTCTTTATTATACAAGCGAATTTAGGACAGAGTTGTCCTCTCTTACAATTAACTTGTTAGACATTCACAAACATCCATGCCCTGGATGGTAGTCAAGCCACCCAGGCGGGATTCGAACCCGCGACCTCTAGGTTGGCAGTCGGGGACTTTACCCCGGCGCCACCGAGGCCGGCATTAATATGAGAAGAGCTGGAAGGGCCGCGTTGCCTTTTACATATTACCATTATTATTTTCTTCTGTCTCTCCTCACTCTGTATATTCGTCTGGGGCACAAACCAATTGCTATGCTCTCATTTTACTCTTTCTTTTCAGTTTTTTGGCCTCCTGATTTAATCAATGGTATTATGACAATAAAAAAGTCGCTAACTCGATGTCAAAAATCATGACGCGTTAATTTCTTGTTATGGCTGAGGTTGGGCGCCAGTATTTTGAAGATTAGACTGCGACACTGCGCACTCACTCCAGTACTTTTTCCCTTAAATCCACACAAAACGTTTAACGGCAGAAGGATGCAAACCATACTGCTGGGTCTTATATACATCAAACATATCATGTTTAAGCCAGAAAAATACGCCGACCTTAATCAAATAAGTTTACCTTAAACGGATCCAGTATCATCATTTAATGCTGCACATTTCTTCCGAGGCATTTAAGATTGTACCGCTAAGAGATCAGTGCACAGCAAAAAGTGTCGTCCCTGATTTCTTCCTGATGTTCCACATTATTACTTGTATATAAGAGACGCATTACCTGGAAACGCGATATACTACGTGTAACTGAGAACAAGACCATTTACTGACATAAAAAATACAAGCGTATGCATGAATGCAGGAATCAAGTGCACCACGCAAATTTCAAGGGTAGTAATTTATGTTACTATACCTCATTGCACTCACTCCAATACTTTTCCCCTCAAATCCACACAAAAATTTTAACGGCAGAATAATATCACTCCGTAATTTTAAACCATTATTCGCGTTCGCGTTCAATTTTAAACATTTTCACAATTTCCGAAGGATAACGAATCTGAAATGTTTCTTAAATAGGTGATCGATAGTCTACCATCAATGGAAGCCAGATCACTATTCTTAGTCACATCGGCCTTATAAGCATGGGCAGGGTTTGGAGTTTTATATTAGGGGGCCAGCAATCCTGCCGGGGGTTTGGGGACTATGGAGTTTTCATCCTTTTTTTGGACAAATTACCATTTAATTCGGGGGGTCAGTTATAAATGCTATAAAGTATTATGAGACGTAAAAACTGCGTTATGCTTCAAACATATTTGCCGACCGGTACTCACAAATTATTGATTCATACTATGCGCAAGAAACTGAAGCTGAAAATAACATCCGAGAGCTAGTAGAAAAATATCACATATCACAACTCAGCTGAGTCATTTGAACATAACTGTTCTTATATTTTACGCAAGGAGGTACAAAACTTAAGGCAGTACAGAGCGAAGTGATTATTTAAGTTAGAGTATTTGAAACTAAAATATATGGACTCAAAAGCTCGAACCGATAACGATGCCGTATAAAAGAATATAAATGGAATAACGTCATTAGAGAGAAGTGCATAATATTCATTATCATGGAAAATAAGGGAAAACTGTTTGACGAACATAATTTAGACAGGAATCAACTGGTAAGAAGGGAGGAAAAATAAATCTGAAGCTAAGGGATGTAAATATTTTTGAAAGTCTTCTTTCGAAAAAATTCCCTTAACATCGATAGCCCTACCACATACTTCACATAATCATGTCGATAATGTATCCATATAGCATAATAGTGAGTTAATTAGTATATTGAAATATATTCACTTTCAAAATTACACACATGCTTATTACATATATCCTTTGCCGATATAGATTCTTCAATAAAACTCAGTCGCACAAGTAAGTAAAAATTGTTTTAATGCATTAATAAGCGAAAAAATCTATAGCCATAATGATTAGACTAAGTATGATCTCAGCAATTTTCCCCTTATTACCATTGCGTGACTTCTATTCGGTCAAAAATGTTATTCATTCCAAAACAAATCAGTAAAAATAATTAAAGATACTTATAGGAAAAACAGGATTTCCTTCTAATTTTAATAATCAGGCAAAGATACAAAATATTTTTACCCCTAAAAAAAAGTACCCCAAATACCTTCATTCATTCTCTTCAGTTTCCAGAAAGTAAGTTGTCTTTCGATATGGTTTTTAACCGCCAACGGGATCAAACCTAACCTAGGGAATTACATTCCAGCTATTGAACCGCAGCCATTTAAATTTTATTTTTAAGCAAGAACAGCATCATCGACAAAATTATATTTTAATATCACTAGAATGTGCCAAAGAACTGAAAAAGTGTCCCAATTAATTTGGTTTAAAAATTTGAAGGAATTCATTTCAACTAAGAGCATAAAGATACCTATATATGTAGTTGGCATATATGACATTTCCAATATGAATCGACAAGTGCGCAAAAACTTTCACTATGCTTGAAAAATCTATTCAATAGGAATGTCCGAACTCCCATAAGACTTCCACGAAGCATTTCGCACGGGCATGAAGGCCATCCCCGCGACTCGTGTCAGCCGCCTACAACCGCAGCGACCGACTCGGTCATCGCTTCCCGCCCCGCGACGCACCACCCTTCGCCCCAACCGCCCTTCTGCGAGACGAGCATGGCACACCACCGCTCCACCCGGGTGCGCGCGCACCCCCGCCAGGAGGGAGAGGTCGATCGAAGAGGAGGATGAAGGAGGGCGGGGGGCGGGTGAGCCATCCCAGAGAGCGGCCGGGGTTGGGCGTGGACCAATTGCCGCTATCCTCCTCGGCGCCCCCTCCCGCCCCATCGCATCTCCGTGCATCGATGTGGGAGGAGCCTGTACACCCCCTCTTTCCACGAGGTTCCCGGCCGAGAGGGGACTATATTCCGTCAGCGGAGGATGCCGGCAGGGATTGTGGAGCTAGTAGGGGGGAGGAGGGGTGCGCGCGAGGGAGAGGGAGGGATAAGGGTGCGGGGCAGGCGCAGAGTCATTTTCACTTCGACCCCACGGAGGGAGATATCGAGGGCGGGTGCAAGCGAGAGAGGGCAAGGGAGACAGTCGCCGTCCGTCCAGCGGGTGGGGTCACGGACGGATTCGGATACGTGGACGTCGAGGGTGGCCTCCCGTACGCGCCGCAAGGGTAAACAGAGATCACCCCGCGTGGCGGGAGAGTGTGGCCCCGCGGAAATGGATTCCCGGTGATGTCGCAGACGCGGTCGTGGGAAATAGAAGAGCGACTTGCCGATCCTAGGCGCAGTCTTCCCGACGGAGGTGGAAGGTCCCGGACATCCCCGCCACGTGGGCCTGCAGCCGACTGAAGAAGCGAAGAGGCGCTACTGCCCGAGCAGAGACACCGCGCGTCGTCGCGGAAGCATGTGACCGGGCATCGAGGGGACGTGAGTGAGGCATCAGTTCTTGCGTCGTGACGCTTAAAAAGTGATCCCGTAGCAGAGGTTAGAAAGGAACAGGAGATTTTAATTTGAACTCAAAATAGTGAGAGACACTAAAGTTCACCACGCTGTCCATGAGTTATTATTTATAGTCACCCTCAGATGATGTCGTTCAATGTCAATCGCCTTACACATGCGTCTTCCAAAATTCAACGAAGAAGGTTAAGGTCTGACGGTGTATCTAGTGAAGAGAGCGAACTTGCATGACTCACGTAGTCTAAGGAAAACTTTTAAATTGTGCAAAATTGGAAGGAAATGTTTCAAGGAAATGGAACTAATTCACCCCACAAAGAACTGATTTAGACTGAGAAGTGCATTTCAAGTGCTCAATAAACCGTCCTCTGTATCTGCAACCGGAGGCTTCTGTTACGCACTGATAAGAAAGTGGAAAAAGGACTCCAAATGTTGGAAGGCATCAGAAACATGGTGCAAGAGGCAGAGATGCTGCATGAAGCAGCACAAGGTTCCGGCCGTCCAGGTATGTTCATATTGTTTATCAATCATATTGAGTTACAGCTTGCGCTATAATAATCACGCAGCAATATTTTTGTCGCAATGTCATATATGGTAGGCGCTGTAATCTTCACAAGAAAGAAATTATTGCCATTTTCATGCTTATTATTTCGAATAGAAAGCACTAAAGGGCTCATGAGAACTTTATTTCAAAATTTATTCAAAATTGTCTACTATTCTAGCATTGGAAAACAAAAACAAAAGAGTAGGGTATATAATAACTCAGGAATGGCGAAAAATGAGAAAAGGAGATTAAATGTTGCCCGAATCAATTCTCACCTCGATGGATAATACACCACCTGTACTAGGGAACACGCCCATATAATATTTAATACAACAATGCTTCAAGTCCGTTAAAGAAAACTGATGGGTTATTACACGGAGTCCTCACATACTTGAGGAATCTTTTACAGAAGTCATGGAAAAGGAAAGGGAATTGGTTTTTTTTTAACTCATCAATCGCTGTTTTTTTTTTTTTTTTTTTTTTTAAGGATGACAGATTTTCAACCTTTTTTTGTCATTTACACGTTGACCAAAAAGGACACACACTGTCAATAGTCCGACGCAAAGCAAATTATAATTTTTAATGGTCATAGAAATAATAGAGCAAAACCGCGATCATCATCCAAAAGTGAATCCCATCAATATGAATGCCCCGCTCCACAAATCCAATTTGAATTTTCGTATAGCAGGTGAGTCACGAATTCTCTAGGTTTTAAATATAACGCAAGCTATGGTAGGAACTATAAAAGAATGAAAACGAACAAATAATCACTTAATATTTAATATATGTTTCACCCTTACGAGCACTCGAAAGCTGTAAATAATAGGAAAAACTGTCGATTTAACCTGTTAACGTATTTGTTCAACAGGAAAGCCGTCATAACGCAAGCATTACTTGACAGTTGAACATTAACGATGCAACAAGCATATACAAACGATAACACTCTATGGAGTAGACTTTCCATTTTTGAGAGGCTTTTCTTTCCTTAGAATAAAATGTGAAGTTTCTTCTCTGAGATGAGACTGAAATAATTGAACCCTGAGATAAAAAAATCTTATGGTATTTTTTAAAGATGAAGTTGCGACTGAATGTTTCGACCAAATTTTACCGCATACAAAACAAAAATGACCCTTCCGTGTTACGCATTCATTATCTTTTTTCAATTATTATTTTCTCTTAAATTCTTTCAAATTAACCTGTTGAATGAGTAGCGCTATGAAAATCCCTTAACAAAACCTAATAACTCAATTTTTAATACTACTACTGAAAATATTTACTAAATAAATCTTTCGCGGATGACGGATTAATTTCTATTTTGAGAGAATTTCGCGTATTCTTTTTCACTTTCTCGTGTAAGTTTAGAATGTAACCGTTTCACACAGCAGAAGCCTCCAGCACTACACGGGAAACGTCCATGAAAGCGATAAAATATACAACGCGGAATTCACCCAAAATATAGATTTATTTTCTATGTATATTTATCATAAACGTTACCAATTTTTAATGCTGAAAATATTTCCCTTCATATTTGCCATAGTGTTGGCAATAAATTTCACCTGGTTCAAATATAATGATCTAATGCTTATCGTAAACTGGTATAGGTTACTCAGTTAGGAAGAGGATTTGTATGAATCTATTCCAATATTATAACTGGAAACGTGTTGAAATAAAAGGCAGTTGCTATTTCCCACAATTATTTAATGAGTATGCGTTTTGGCTCACAGAGCCATCATCTGTTAAGTATTAAATAATTGTGGAAAAGTACTACTACCTTTTATTTCAACATGTCGAACTTCAACAATATCACACCTGAATCGGTTGAACCTAACTGCAAACGTCTTCAAAAATCTACAAATCACATAATCTTCTGTGGGAGGGACGTGGAGCCAGTTTTCATCTTCCAAGAAATCGAGTGATTCCGCGGATACAACGGGCAAAACGAGCACGTAATGAACTCTGAATAAACCCGCTCACCTTCACTCTTGCTAACGATCATCTATAGCGCGGACACTTTAATGAGACCGTCTCAAGGGATTCCTTTCTGCTCTTCCTCGGGGGCAATGAGGACCTGTGAAGAGGAGGGCGGGGATAGGGCTACAAGTCTCCCTCGCCCTCCACCCTTCCCCATCCACGATCCCTCCTTCCCCTCCCATCGGAGCGAACTCCTTCCCCTCCATCCCGTCCCTTCAGACCGCTACACACCCTCTCACCCCTTCCCAAAAGCCCCGAAGTCCACTACTCGCTCCTTCATTGCTCCGCTCTCGGCATTCGCGGTGGGCCGTGCGGGTAATTAGGGTAATCGATGGCCTACTCCACAAGAATGCGGCACTGCTTTTACCCGTCGACCGCTTTTCGAAGCCGATGCAAAGCCTCTTCGCCGACCCGCTAGACCGCTAAAACATAACCCACACATCCTCCGATTTCACATGGACTTCAAAAACCTCCTTGCCTACCCGTTTACTTCTTCTCATATGTTATTCGTTCACCCCCTTAAAAATAAGGTAAAAAAGCACTGGGTACCTCCCTGTTACTGCGAGTGCTACTTCACCAGCGATTCAATATAAAAACGACGTTTATTAGATAATTTTTTCAATTAAAAATTTAAAGAAGTGCCAAATCACCCCACTCATTTCTTTCGCCGCAAAATACAATCATTATTCGATTCGCCCACATAATTTAGTACCTAATTGCAACAGAGAAACCAGTTACCCGGAAATTTTTGGATTAGTTATTTCCATTATAATGTAGAAAATTTACTATTCCGTAGCATGAAGACAAAAGTTGAGCTTCACCGATATGATTTTTATGTGTATAAAGGACGAGACTTGTGAACAGCGTCTCGATTATCACTCATACCAGATGCTCAATCATTTTAATTAACCATAAACACTTCAAATGCTATTTCAGAAATTTCCTATGCATTAACTGAGGTTTATGAATGCCTGCCGTCTCCTAGTATGATAATTATTTTTTCAAATAATTCATTACCATTTTTTTGTATTTTCTTTCGACATTTTTACTTGGAAAGTATGATGACGATATTTACTGTACTTGGTTTATCTATAGTCAATGGAAAATATTCGAGAATGTCTTAAGATGTGTATTCATCACAACCTCCTTGCATGGACACCTGTATGGCTGTTCATTCATAATCGGCGGTATAACTCTCCAATGTCGACATGTTCAATACCGCAGAAGACCAAAAATTGAGAGAACTTTGCATTGAATGATAGCTGAAATTTGTGTTCTCATGAGGAAATATTATGCCTCAAACATTAGATTGAAAAAATTGTGAGTTTTAAGATAATATTAATTATGAAACTATAGCCAGTATCTTTTTTTAAATAAAGCAAACTTGTTGTGTTAATAATAACGTCATCAAGCAATATGACATAGTGGATTCTTACAAATTCTATACGTTCACTTCGACAAAAGAAATTCTGTAAGATATTTATCAAAATAAATGTATGTAGTAAACAAATTAGAGCCTTAGTAAAAGTGCGAAAGCGAAGACATATTCAAAGCAATATAACTAGCATAAAGTAAAAAAAGTTACACTTGAATTTGAATTGATTTTTTTCATAAGGTCTATTTAGCTAAAACTTAAAATTACTCATTAAATAACAAAATATCTACTGACTTCAATTTATTCACATCAATTTAAAGAGTATAGGATACAAACAAGATACTTATCTTTAACCTATCATCGATGCCATTAATAAGTTTGAATTCCATCATAAAGCAACATCCTATAACTTATTTTGTGGAACGGACAAATGATTCCAACCAAGGGTGGTGGTCATGTTCTTACTTTTTTTTTTACTTATCAATCTAAAGTAATGCCATAGCAAATTCATACCTTTGGTTAATGAATGACCTCGAAAATAAAAACAATGTTAAAAAATGTACGTATTATTTCATTTTGAATTTAAATTAAAGCTCTTAAATAGTTGAAAATAAATAAATATGATTATTTATCCATTTTTAGTAAATTTACACTATGAAATAGTAAATCCTAATGAATTAGAAACACAAATTGGCATTCCTCGTCCTTTTTCACAGTGGTGGCTACGAAAATGAAATTTGAAAATTTTATATCCCGTGTTAGCAGAAAAAATTGTCATAAAAACCTTCAAACATTTGTAGCCCTTACAGAAATGATTCTATAAAAAATATGTTAAAATATATTTCAGAAAAATAACTTCTATTTCAAAAGTAATTTCTACGATCACAGAAATTCTCCCTCTCTAGGTTTATGTGGTGGACTAGTCGCTCCGAAAATTACGACAACAGTTGCTCAAATAGTCGTAATTGAACTATTTTTAGAAATTATTGCAAGTATACGAAATCGATGCTCAAAAAGAACTTCCTGAAAATTCAAGTTTGGACAAAAGATTTTTTAATCTGTTAGCATAGATATTCGCGATGGCAAATAATGCATTTCGAAAACCTCAAGCAATACCAGGTTTCATACAGCCCACTTTCAAATGAAATTGTTTTTTATATAGTAACATTAATAGTCCTAGTTAATAGGCTTATCGTTACTTGGCATACGCTCCTAGCCTTTCAATGAGTCAAAGCGACCACAGTGGGTGGGCGGAGTAAAATCCGTATCCTGCTGCACATGCGGCCCGCATGTTATCAACGCGTGGGACTTGCCGGGCTTGCAGGAGAATGTGTGATTCCATTCATAAAGGCTAATTTTCTCTTCCTTTGTGCAACTCTCCTCCTTAATATTAATCACCAATAGCAATCGTAACTTGTTGTCTGTAGCCAACTTCCGCCCTTAATCTAAAGCACCGAAATATACCGAACACCGAAAATAGAGCGCGCGTAATCTAGTTGTTGCCAATTTATCCCCTATCCCTAGCTTGTGCCCTACGCAATCCGCATCTAAAGACCAAACCAGCAGGTGGCTATGCTGTGCTTCACATGTCACAAAGCTTATCATTCAATATTTACCCCCTCCTTAGCATAGAGGTTTTTCGATCTTGACTTAATTTATAGAGCTTGACAAGACCTGCCGCCCTACAGTTTTCCCCAGAGGAAGAGACAGCTTCCTTAATTAGCGCCACTTTATTTTATTCAATACTAGAGGCTGGTCTCATCATCCTCCCATGGCTCCGAAACGACTATGATTACGGTATGGATCTCTGAGCAGCCCCGATTTCCCCATGGAAAGAGCGCACAGCATTGGCTTTAATTGGAGCTCCCGGCGCCAAGATCTGCCATGTCCCTAGAAGTGAAGGCGACTAAAAAGCAGGGAGGCGGCGGCGTAAATTTAGTCCACTGAACGATTTTTTTAGGCAATTTCACATCTCTAGGATAGCGGCAACAGTGAGGACTACAGATTTTATCCCCTAACAGCGACGTACCACGATTTTAATACTGCCTTCACATTTTATTATATATATATCCTAAAATAGTTCTCTGAAAAACGATATTACTTATGACTTGGATGCTATTATTTTATTAAAATCAGGCAAAAATCCATCAAGTTGATAAAGAATAAAGATTGAGGGAACTCGAAAGGGCTGAAATTGACTAAATGTTATAGCTTAAATTCATTTCTACACAACTCAGAGCCTTAATTAGATCGAGTGATACTAATTATTAATTCACTGCAAATTTTTAGTCGTTCTTTAGTTTCAAACATTTGGGTGGTTTTCTGAATGATTTTAGGAGATGGTGGATGAGTTGAGCTTGAATTACTTGAGCTACCCAAATTACGATTCATCAATATGAGCTCTGATTGTAAAGGGTGATTTGCAGTTGATGCTTTCATAACATTGTATGTGATCATTCCATTCCACAAAAAGTCATTCAACAGCTGACCAATAATTTTTTTTCCATTAATTGTCATGCATTTCAAAAAATAGCAAAAACCCCAGATTGAAGGGTGCAGGGTTCTCCTCTAAAAATAGCTTACTGACACAATTTGAATTTAAATCAAAGTTTTTCAATTCATCAAGCTGATAGAAATTCATCAAGCTAAGATCTTTCACCAGACTGACCAGCAATAAAAATGGATCAATCACGGATCGAGTCAACCTTATGGGCCTGTATGACGTGATATTTTAAGCATTTGCTGCTTCATCCTGGAACCAATAAAATAATATGGGTAACAGGAGGACATTATAGACAACTAGTAAAAAACTGGGGAAGATTTTTAGAAAAATAAAATTTCCAACGTGGACAAGGCAAACTGTGAGATAATGGATTTGAAAAAGAGGAAACTGGCACCTCCAACCTTTGTGAAGTGAATTCTAGAAGGATGTCTATTTCATCAATTTTGAAAGAGAAAAACCCAAGTTCTTTACATTCACACCAACCAGGTCATAAACCAAGAGGCAAAATCATTACTAACACTGGTCACCGAGTAGGGAAAAAAATGTGCGCCGGACAACTTCCAAAGGCTCAGCTGAAATAATTATGCCCTCAAGAATTAAGAATCCAATGTAGATTTTAAAATTATTTTATTGTAGTTCTCTTGAGAAATTAAATAAATTGATACATATACTACAGGTAGGGTTTGAATATTTATTAATGGGTTTTGAAATGAATTAGCACTATGATATGATAACTTATCATCGACAAAGTGCAATAGATCAATACAGTAAAAGAATCCACAGTAAATATAGCATTTTATTATTGAAAAGGAGAAGCTCCAATGCCTGTAAAACAGCAAAACTATTACAAAAATTCAATAATGTTTCACCCCAAATCATGGCTTGAACTCTAGCTGATGTTGCCAGAATACATGTCATACAGCAGCCAAAATTAATTTTTTTTTAAAAGCTTTTTAAGACCATTTAATACCACCTGCACATCTAAATATAAATTTAAAATTTACTTTAAGGTTGCAATTTTTTCTAAATAATTATGGGGCCCTGAGCAAACTAGATCAATCAAATTTCTATCAACATTATTCCATTAGACAGCATGCAATTATGCCATTTTTAGGGCCAATAGACAATACCAACAATACAATAGCCGACAGTATGATTTTTTTAATCCCACCCCTCTCTAGACACAATAGAGATGATAACAGGTAGCTGGGCTAATTTTCCTCAAGTAATTTTTTTATTTTGATGGCTGTTTGTCTACACCAGTAATTCATTGATTTTGATTTAACTTTATTTTAGGACCTAAACGGCAACTGCAATTACAGTGGTTTTATTTTATTTCATGCACATCCATTGTGTAAACTTTCCCCAGAACTGAGCCAGGACTACACCATACCCAGAGTTAATTCATACCCCTTATAAATGCTTAAATATGCTGTTCATTAGTTCTAAAACTAATATATTGGCACAGAATTTGTCAGGTCTTCATTTCATGATTGATTACTATAATTGATGTTTCATAATGAATGTATTCAACAAAGTTATGCCAAAAAGAGTCTATTCCACTCCATTGGACTTGAGATATGTTTACCTCAGAAAAAATGTTATACACTTCATCAGTCACACATTAGAGAAGCCACAAATTTTAAGTCTAGGTGTTTAAATTTTATTAGAGCACCGTCAGAGAATTTTTCATATCCATGGGCAATGCAACAATATGATGAATTAAATGAATCAAAATTTCACTAGTTTTACTATTAAGGATAAAATTATGATTATTACAAAATAAACCTGTAGAATTTCCATAGAGCACCATAAGTACATCAGCACTGACATTGCCACCTAAGCAAACATGCAGGGGTGGCAACGTATCAGGTGTGGTAATCTGATACACTAGAAAAATCTTGGCTAGTCTCATATTTCCCACAAAAGGTTGGTTTTTTTCATAATCATTGCCAAAATATATGAATAAATGTTTAAAACTTAAAATAATGTGAACTTCAAACTTTCTTACCATTACTTACAGCTCTGATAAATTTTCGTGTTACTTTGAGACTAGAAAAATCGTTTCTCATTCCTCTGACACAGTAGTGAGGCATTTTGAACACTCCTGCATCTAATTCATCTGCATTGCCATTCACTTAAAGCATGGATAATCAGCACGTTGTGAACAACATAAAAGCTAGACATGGGTTGGCTTATTGGCTCCGAAAAAATCAAATAATTGTACAATTTCTAATTGTCTCCTGGTCTTATGAGTTTCCCAACCAACGATATTAGCACATATACAATTTATTACATTAATGTCTAGACATCTAGTGCAGCACCTGTGAGTTTTGGGTTTCTATCCTAACCGAGCCTCAATTTAACCCTCAATTTCCTTTCAATCATTTTCCAATTACATGATGTATTTGCCCATCATATGGTATGTCCAACATCCTATTTTTTCGAAATTGCCTAAATACCCTTTCTAGACAAATGGCCATTTGCAAATTAATGAATGGGATGTAGGACCATTACTGACCAAAGGAAATTTCTTCCAAAACTAAACTAGTCACTGAATATTCATCAATAATTTATAATAATCAGATTATCTGTTCCATTACATTTAGGTAAATAAGTGATTCTTTCTATCCACAGAAGCTTCCAGCATGAATGGAAAATGTAGCAGTGACAAAGGAGGCCATGAGCTGTGTGAAGGCTGTGGGCAGAAAATTCAAGATCGTTACCTGATGAGGGTTGCTGATGCTTCTTGGCACGAGCAATGTCTATCATGTTCTGTCTGTGGTATTCTGTTAACACATTCCTGCTACAGCCGAAATTCTAAGCTCTACTGCAAAGGCGATTACGACAGGTATTTCATAACATTTTTTATAACAGCAACCAATTACACAACATCAAACTTTGAATGATGATCCTTTCCCATGTAAACATGCAATTTTAAAGGGACCATTGGTGGCACGAGGTTTTATAAATGATCATCCACTGAAATTTTAGATAAATAGTATAACAGGTATTTCCCTCGTCAAGTTAGTTGCAGGTATATGCTAAACAGTGTAACAGTAATACCTCATCCCTAACTACCAATTTTAAGGCACAGTTCATTACTAGCAAACTATTTCTACTGCCATAGTTAATCCAAAATTAATTTTTGAAGGTTTGCATTGGGATTAGAGACTATGACACTACTCACTGTGCCCTTGCAAAACTCAAATTAGAATATGGGTTGGTTTCCTAGAGAAAATTCTAAGTAACGCTTTGCATTCTATTTTTGGAGTACAAAAGAGGATTGCTTGAGTAATACGTAACATTAAAAACTTACAAAGAGCACCAATTGCCATTCATATTAAATCAGAACTTTTTTCGTACAAAGCAATTGATTTTTTGTTATTTATGACACAAGAGGGTGAAATTTGCCATTGTTGGATCACCAGTTCCCTTGTTGTTCAACATAATGTTGAGTAAGTCACCATTTCACTTAGGACATACAAATCAGAGTTTCACTACACATAACCTCCAAGAAAAAGCTATCGTTAAGAGCCTTGTATTGACAATGAAGTGAGTTGTGTCAAAAAACCAGAAGCTGATGAATACTTTTAAATATATTGCAGAATAACGTGAGCATTTGTATAACCCTTACTGTCCTTGTTATTTATTACTGCCCTTTCCTTCCCTCTTAAGGGTTGGCATTCTTTTTTTGTTAAAAATAAATTCAAGACATGAATTCAAATGTGATAGTTTTTGCTCACACCAAGTTGAATGGGTGTCACCACCAAGAATTTTTCCCCATGTCCAAATTCTTACAGAGCCTGGAATATGTTGTATGATTAGATGTTCATCAGAGTATCCACCTATCACTCCCCTAGCCAGTCCTCCCAAACACTCCCTTTGTCTACCTCAAATACCCTTTCCTTTTTCTAATTCAAAAACTTCATTTCCCTAATACCAAATTCTAAAAAACTATTTTTCCAAAGGAATGAATTCAAAAGATGCTAAGAAAGTATGACACAAAAACCAAAGATAACTTTCTGAGAAAATGATTATGAGTGCATTGTCTGCCAATTTTGATTTTCTTTGGGGTTTCCTCTTCAATGGAATGGATAATCAAATGTGTGCTGTATCTCCAATTATAGATGGTATGCATGCAAAAGATTTCTCCACAAGTAACACTCATGGATAAATTCGTTTAGATTTCAATCAAAAGCAACAACCAAAGAAATAAATTTGAGAACTCTCAGTTTACCTAATTAGGATATGTGCTGATGAAATTGAAGTTAATTTTCAACATTTTCAAGTAAATTGATTATTCTTTTTGCAGCTAACTTTCAATACTTCAGGAATACATTTCAGAGGTTTGAAAGCTTGATAAAACCTTGAATGGTTCTCCAAACCTTCACCTCCAAATGCATAAAAACATACACAGTACTAGCAAAAACATATTTAGTATCCAACATCTCAGCCAATTTAATTACTCAATGTACTCATGACATATGAAAATATTTTAAAGATAATTCATCACCCATCTCCCACTCCAAGGACACGGACAATGGTGAATATCACACTGCCTGCAGCATTAAAGGCCTATTTTATCCTAAGTAGAGTCTGAAGTTGGAATTTATGTACATATTTATTATCAAATAAACTAGATTAAGAGTTTTACTAGCCCAGTGAGATATTGGTCACAACCAGCGATCAAGCAAAATGATTGTACATGTAGATAAAATGAACTCACAACCTCTTTCAATCTTTTGTTTCAGAATTTTTGGAGTAAAGTGTTCCAGGTGCGGTGAGCGAGTCCTTCCTCATGAGTTGGTGATGCGAGCTCAGGCTCACGTGTTTCACCTACAGTGTTTTGTGTGTGTCATATGCTGTCATCAGCTACAAAAGGGAGATCAATTTGTCCTCAGAGGAGGGCAACTATTTTGTCGAGCTGACTTTGAAAAAGAAATGTACATGCTCCAACAAGCAAGCAGCCCACAAGGTACATTGACTTATCCTAAACTTCAGTAATAGCCTGTAAATATCTTCAGATAATTTTTACATTGTTTTTTCGTAAATAAACTATGTTGTTATTTTATAAACTTTAAAAATGGCTTCCCACACAATCAACTCACAATACATAACTCAACAAGACAAACAAAATTGTTGTTACATTACAAGTCAGACTTCAAGCGAGAAATTAAACAACTACCATATTTGCAAGAATCTAAGACTACCCCCCTTTATTTTGAACAACACAAGTGAAAATTTTTTTAAATAATTACTGCATATCTCCAAATAAAATTCCCTCTTTTTAGCCTGAAATCTCCGAGGATAAGTAATGAGGTGACTTTTGTCATGGCCTCCTTTATAAAAGTTTCTAGAACACTGCGAGAATAAGACAATGCATACTTTTCTGAAATCTTTCATTGCCGAGAATAGTTATGGCAGGCTAGAAATCTAACTCATAGTCAATCAAAGTTATGGAGTAAAGGTTTCAAAATCATATTTATGAAATCACTACTTTGCCACATGAGGTGGTGCAGAGCCAAAAAACAGTGATTTTCTAAGCCAAACCAACAGTAAATCAGGCAACAAGATGAAAGTCCACACAACGTCTGATCGGCACCGGCCAAATCTTTACCTGCTGCCAAAAAATACTTTTTGTTTTAAAACTTTCAAAAGAATAATTTGGCTGCTGAAATTTTAAACAATGGTTCTTCTAAGGAAAACTATCAGGATGCAAACTTGGGTATCCATAACTTACGATCGATTATGCAACCAACTATTGAAGTCGAACATTTTGCATCCCATTGCAAGACATGCCCTCTTTCCTGAAGGAGTAGGGAGAGGAAAAAAACCTTGTCTTATATGCATGCAAATGTGCTATTATGTCTCTTGCATCATGCTACAATCTTCAACAGCACATTTTGATTTCCACTTTGATGTTTTTCACGACTTCAAATCAAAACTGCAACATAAAGCATTTAAATAGATTGTGCAATTGTAATGTCAATTCACATTCAAAAGACATTAGAGTGAGGTGGACTATATCACAGCAAATGTCAGCTAATTGAAATTTGTTCATTTTCCATAAACATGTAAATGTACCACAAATTACAACCTGTTGGAAATAAATAAGTTAAAATAGTTTTTAATTGGTTTTAAACAATCAGAGCAGTAAAACCAAATTTATTTACATTGTGCTCTTTTTTAGATGATCTAATGGCTGATGAAAATAGCAGACCACGGGATGGCCGCAGAGGCCCAAAACGGCCCAGAACTATTCTCACATCAGCTCAACGACGACAGTTTAAGAACTCCTTCGAAGTCAGTCCAAAGCCTTGTCGTAAGGTAAGTACCTGTTCATGCTTGACTTCAGATACAAGCACCTAATTGTGTAAGAAGTCATTAGGTAAATTTTCCACCTATATTTTATAAACTTCTATACCACCACTTACGTAGTCACTTCCTGCATAACTTTAAAAGAATAAGGCAGGATTCAACCACCTACAAGGAAATACAAAAGCAGCAGCATTTACTGAATCTGATCCAGCTACACCATTGTATTCATGATCTTCTGCGAAGGAAGTTGAAGGAAAAAATTCATAAAAATAAAAGACTCCAAGTAACTCATGACTTCACAAGCATGAGAATCCTACTATGATCTCAAGTGAAAAACAGTAACATTCCACAATTAGCATTTTAACTTAAAAGAATTACAAGACTAGTGATATGAACCAAATATAATAGGAATAAGTCCAAAAACAGCAGATTTGTGACCTTACTTTCACAATATTTTTAAGCATGGTATTTGAATCTAGTACCATAAGTGAAAAGAGTTCTGATCCTCTCTTTGCATGTGCCGTCACACAACAACGCTTGTCCTAAACATGAACCATTTAGTTTAAAATCTCTCATAGAGGTTATGCAACAGAATTTCAGCCAAGGAAAATGCAAAATATGACAAGCACATGTGCGACTCTTCCCAAGAGATTGAACAATCATCAGGGGAATTTCAGTGTCATGAGATAATAATCACGTCAAAAGTAACTACATCGCGGATTTCAGAAAACCACCCTCGGCCCTCTACCAGCCCCTTCCTCTGATGTTTTTCTTCGATTCTGAGATCATACAGACCATAAATCATTGTCTTCAAAGGAAAATATCATGTTACATATGAAAAATCAATGCGTTTCATCCCTACTCCGTGTCACCAACTGACCTTTTTGGGCCTACCAGCTTCAATTCTCCGTTTCTGGGGGGTAAATGCTAGGTGAGTGATTTTCTGTGCCTGAAGATTTCTCGATAGCTTTGGTAATTGGATGACACGCAGGTGATTTATAAAAGAATGAGACCAAACGCAATGTATTTCTCACAATATTTTAGTTTTTTTTCAGCTATAATTGATTGCCACTAAGTTTTTAGTTACAACTAGATTTTACTAATATTCAACCTTGTCCGAACAGCACAATTTTCAAAAAAACAAGCGTAGTATCATTAGAACGTAGGTTTCCACAGCGATGGTCTGATTTCTGACATCATTCCGCAAGAACTATATGAGGGGGTATACGAGGTGCCTTGCTCCTGTGGAAAATCCTACATAGGGGGAACTTGCTGCTCCATGCACATAAGGATTAAAGAACACCAAAGGGCGACCGAGAACAAACAGTTTCAACTCTCCAGCATCACTGAACATGCATGGTCATGCTGGCCAAGACATCCAATTTGAAGAAAAGAAACTTTTAGTTAAGGAGCGCCGATACTTCCCTAGACAAATCAGGTAAGCAATAGAAATTCCAAAACACCGTTGAATTTCAATAGAGAAGATGGATACTTCCTTCACAGCGCCTGGAAAAGTCATCAAATAGAGAGCCAATCAGAGAGAAGCGCCCAGTCAGGCAGCCAATCACAGAGCAGCTCCCATCAGGCCTACGGTATATAAGCGAGGCAGAAACCAACAGCCGACACCTTCGACCTAATGATGCTGGCAGGATAACCAGCGAAACTGTTGTCTATAAACAAGCTGACACAAGAAAACCCTGAAGAAATGCAGAGATCAAGCGTTGTGTTAGCCCCCTCAAACAATTAGAGACAGACTGGAAACACCAACTGCTTATATAACGTAGCTCACCCAGCATCGCTTTCAAGGCAATGACGTCACAAAATCTGACACATTCGTCCTTTACTCCCTCATTTGTAGCCTCGATGCTTGAAAGACAGAGGGATCGCGCTCATTCCCCTCCACCTCCCCTTTAGGTGCTTCCGCTACCTACCCCTTCCTCTCGCAATCTCTGAGCGGCTACCTCGTTTTGTTCTCGCACCTGGTCACACATGAAGTCAATGTTGTTCTAAACATTTTCAATTATGTCGCAGATTGCATAGTAGCACTTTAATTGAATGATATATGTATTGATAAAAATGTATTTCATTGTGTGGAAACATTTTTATTGATATAAGGAGAGCTCAACATATGCCATCTGCGTACACTGTGGGGTGAAACTAATGCTAGGAAGTGCAAAATCTACCTCACCACAACTGAAGCATTTGCGGGTGAAACACAAGTCAGCATGCGATAAGTAAGTGACAAAATTCGGGGGAAGCATGCACGAGGAAAATTTGAATACTGACAAATAACTCAAAGAGCTTAAAAAATTGTATTTTAATCAGTTGAAATATTAAAATGGGTATGAAAGTCTACATAGTATTCCTTTGATCACATGTACCCAGAAAAAACTTGAAAAATTACTTATTTTTGTAGCAGCGATCAAAAATGCACTTGCATACCAAGATTCGACACCTGAAATCAAGTATCCAATCTGCATCTGAAAAAACCCTGGATCTGTCCATCCCTAATTATTTCACCACTGAAAATGTTTATCTGTTCTGCAAGTATAAGTATTTAAATGTGTAAAGCTGGTTGTCATTGGCAGAAGCCTAGGTAGTCAGCACCAAAATGTTCAAAATGATTTATTTCTTAATTACTTTTTCCACCTTCAAATTTGATTAATATACCAATTATAATGAAAGTGACAGAATATATTGATTGGCATTTTCCACTGCAGGCGCACAGTGAAAACCATATTAGTAAATTTGATTCAAAATCAACAGGTTAAAATTGTTTTATCCTGTGATTAATGAATTTAAGGTTTATCTATGGATTCATTAGTAATAATAGTAATATGTCTATTATTTACAGGTTAGAGAAGCATTGGCGAAAGACACAGGGCTGAGTGTCCGCGTAGTCCAAGTTTGGTTTCAAAACCAACGAGCCAAAATGAAAAAACTTCAACGCAAAGCTAAGCAGGAAGCTGACACCAAAACAAGCATTGAAAAAGATGAAAAACCATCAGTTAAACAGGAGCATTCTAGTAAAGATCAAAGTAAATACACACTGATTAATTCCACTTAAAAGCTTTAGTAAAGCATTAAGTAATCAAATATATTTATTCAAAATTTACTTCTTACTTTGCAGATCATTATCTAGACATCAATTCGTTAGGAGTAAGAGAGGAAGGAGACTCGTCCTACACACCATCAAGCAGTCAACCCCTAAATCCTAATATACCGTATTCCCCAGATGGTAAGTTTACTGTCTATTTACATTGTATAACCAACGGAACTTCAATCGATGAGATAGGTCTAATTCCAAAGACAGAATCTTTTGAAAAAGCAACACACACTAAAATGTAAGCTTCAATAATCTTTTTTGACTTCTGATTCGAATCTAATTTAAAGTAATTTTCAACATACTTTTTTGTAAATTAGGGAATTGAATTTGACAAACCGGTATGGTAACAGAAAATAATGGTTTAATATGGAAAAATACAAAGCAGACCAGTGATAAGTCAAAACATTTTGGGACAGCCGTACATATAACAGGCCCCAAAACTTGTTCACTTTTTCATTGATACTGAAGCTATCTAGGGCCTCTTGTGACTTGGAGCCAATACATATAAGCTATTACTGAGGCTTAGTAGAGAGATAAGTTTAATGGATAAATAATGTTAAGATCATCAAGGCAATAATTAATATGTTTACTCTCCTGATTTTTTACAGCAGACACATACCCAACACACTCAGGGGAGAGTTTCTGCAGCTCCGAAATTTCATTAGATGACAGCACCAACTTTGAAGCACTGGATGAAACTCCAACATCAGATGGTCTCTCCCTTCAGAGTTTGGGTCAAGGCCATAATTCCCAAGGAATTTCTTCGTTACTGATAGGTCATGAAACGAATGCCACTGGACCTCAAACAAATGGTGCATCGTTTGGTCAAGTCAACCCAATTGACAAGTTATACTTGATGCAAAACTCCTATTTTAACACAGAGCAGTGATAAATATTAACTTTCCATTCAAGGGAGAAAATGCTTTAAGTTTTGAATTCTAAAGTCGCCCACGTTTTTTGTGAGGTCTGTTTATAGATACTTGTACAGTATGAATTTAAGTGTCCTATACTGTGGATAAAAGTGTAAGTGATGTTTTCGTAAGAAATAATACATAATGGCTGTGTGGAGCTGAAATACTTCTTGATCTTCTGGTATTAATAATTTTCATTACTTTCACCATTTTATATCTTACTGAAGCAAAAATGGCACGAAGAATTATTGCCATTCAAGCTAGCTGTTTTCTTACACTCTTCAATATCTTCTGGTATCAAATGCATCTGTACTATTAAAGATTTAACAATACAAACTGTTATTTAAAAAGTCACAAAAATGAGAGTATGCATAAAAACTTATATACCCCCTAAAAGCATTTCCTTGACATGAAAAACAAAGAAGTACATATATGATTAATTAATATAATATATGATGGTATGATTAATTAGGGATGTGATATGCTTGAATATCATAAACACTGAATTATATGAAATAATACAGATGTTGCACTGAATACGCAAAAGAATATGGCAAGCATTTCTCAGCTTTTGCAGTACCAAGCCAACTGCAATGCCATGTAAATCAATACTCATTTTTAAAATTTTCCTTTCTTTTAAGCACAAATTAGATTATATGTACTATTATGTACCACTATTAATTTACAAATCAATATTAGTCCACAAACTGCATCACAAAAGCTATGAATCAGTGATTAAAAGAACTAACACACCTTTAACTGGGTTCTACCTTGGGATGACTTTCTCCCATCAGTTACAAAAACATAAAGGTGGTTCCATCTCTGTTATGAGATAACTGGTTGAGCTGATTCTCATATCGTATTTCAATAAGTACATCAGGTACTTCCACAACATCAATGTTAAATGGAATTCCTATCTCAGTGCAATTGAAACAATTACCATTTTATTGCTAATTTAGTTTACAAGTGATTTATACTGCATTCAAACTTTCCATTGGATCAGTTGGTATTATCTCTCTAAGAATAATGCTAAGTACGAATAATCTAAATTCCATAAGACATTAACACTTAGAAAATATCACAATCCATAATACTACCAAGAACTAAATTTTTTTAGCATCACAGCTCAACTATAATTTGCATTTTGGTAAACTTTGTCTCACCTTCAGTAAATATTTCCAATCATAGTAAGTGTGGATTAGATTTGGCTGAAAATGGTATTTAGTATCATTATTTCAACAACTCCTTGAAAGGACTTCTTAACACAGGATCCGTACAATTGTCTCTTCTCTATGTTCTGCCTTGTTTGGCTCCCGATAAATTAATTTATTAATTAATTTATCGGGAGCCAAACAAGGCAGAACAGAGAAGAGCAATGTTCCTACATAAAGAATTAACCACAAATGCCACCCGCTGAACAATATCAGCCTAGAGCCTGCTAACCCAGTGAATGACTAAAATACTTAGAAGATAAAGAAGGATAACCTTCATTATATAATGGTGATAATATCTACATAGTCCTCAAAAATGAAGACCAGGATATAGAGAAGGTTTTGAAATGTAAATCAGACAATTGGTAACTACTCATGGCTAGCGCTAACATCAGAAAGGTATTTTTTGATAAATTGACCATAATAATCATCTTAAAATATGACAATCTACAATCCCAAAGAAAAATAATTGAAATAGCTGTGGATTGACCAATAGTATGTATGCCGCGTAGACTCTGAAGGAATCTTGGAATAGGTTCATGACGTTAGTTATCCAAATTATGAATGGAAAATATTGTGAGAGGAATTGATACACCGCGGTATGTTATGGTATTTGGAGGAGGCGACTGACAGCTAGGTCATTTGCGCCATGAGGGAAGGGTAGGGAGGGAAGGGTGTAGAGAGAAACCCTGCATTAGCCTACTCTTAATAAAAGGCATCAATGGGACCATGGCTTAACGTCCTATCCAATGGATGGAATGCTGCACTTGAAGTGCCCTCCACAAAGCACTCAAGTAGGGTTCAGGCAGCCTCCAAAAAATCTTGATTGAAACCAGATTTGGATGGGAAGCCAGCACTCTAGCCACCATACCAACCAAATCCTCCCTTGATACACTTTGGCACATTTCTTCTACGATGAAAATTTATAAAGAGACAGTACGTGTGACTTGAGCTCAATGAGGGGGGATTCTGAAAAGCGTGTAACAGGAGAGAATGTTTAGGATGCTAAGCAAGGAAGAAAACTGGGTTCAATGATAAAATGTAGAGTATGAGGCCTTATGCCAAACTATACAAGTAAATTCACACAGGAAGAGCGACCAGATTCAATGATTCATTCCAATAAAACCTATTACATTGTTGGAAATAATTTAACTTGCCCCAAGAGCTTCACAAAATATGGAGTACTTAGATACCCCTCTCTTAGAATTCACGTATACTAGAACTGATTCGAACGATTTTTTCACATGCGCGGAAACAAGGAGTAATTATCACCAGCAATCTTTTACAACGAAGTTGATCTTTACAAACCTAATTTTAATTTTCCTCGACACTCGATGGCATTACCGATGCAATGAAATTCCCCGACTTTCAATGCTTTCCAGAAGAGAGGCCACCCTACGCTTTTAAATCTTTTAGGGTCTAGTCTAGGAAACTATGAAATGAACTAAGCAATATAAATTTCTACCATGCATACACTGATTTAAAATTTATGTCGACTACAATGTTAACAAAAACTTATCCCTAAACAACGGTGGTACGTACCAGTCACTTAAGGGTCATATAGACCTATGTTACACGACTCAAATCCAAATAATATTACATAAAACCTACTCACCATAGACCACACTACCACTCTACATACACCATGAGCACATTACCACAGATGTACTGTCAGCCGCTGTCAACGCTATCAGGCGAATACCTCATTCTCCCCAGTCAACACGACACGATCTCCTGAAAACTTCGATTCTACTCTCCTAGTATTTCATGAGCTTTAAGTGATTCGAACGATTATGGCATTAAGGATAAGAAAGAAAAGGGGAATAATAAAATAATTTAAAGTTGGTGCCATGGTCCATGGTGGTTGCCTGGTTGGTGCTATCGTCCTGTATCGTCCTATCCGGTCTAGTGATGAGCGATATATCGCTAACTGTGATTGAATCACCGTTACTGAAAAGTAGCAGTCACTGTCGGTGATTCAATATTCGAAATCACCGTGATCGGTGATTCGGTGATTCAATCACTGGATTCGGTGATGATAGCGCTGGCTACTAACAAGTGATATGCGATATATCGCCACCTGTGATTGAATAGAAGTAGCCGATCACTGCCGGTGACAAAATCACCGAATGCTCGAAATCACTGCCCGTCACTGCCGGTGATTGAATCACCGAATGCTCGAAATCACTGCCGGTGACTAAATCACCAAACACTCGAAATCACTGCGACTGTGAATACGGTGAAGTTAGCTTCGGCAGCTACCATGATGCTACCAACGGTAAAATAACGACGTCTTATTCATATTTAATGGTAAATAAGACATTCTGTGCGAAATATACAGCTGAAGCTTTGAATTATGATGGTTTGATTATAAATACGTATAAAAAATGATTGCCCCTTATCAATTCTTCTACCACATCAAATTTACTTTATTGTTGTAATATAAACTCGGAATCAGAACTATTCCCTCAAAAAAATATTTTGTCTAATTTTACAACTTTCTATAAGTTTATTTGTTCCTATTGAGAAGAGCTCATTCCTTGGAATTGGGCAAAGTAGCAGGAATAGCAGCGCCACAAATCACCGATGACTTTAAAGAGTGATTCACCTCGGTGATCGCAATCACAGTTAAGAATCACCGTTACTGATGAGTAGCAGTCACAGGTAACGAAGTGATCCGAAAATCACAGTTCCGCTCATCACTAATCCGGTCCTATCGTCGCCAACCATAATAAAGAAAATGATTGACGGCCAAGACGCATGCGCAGTGTTATGTCAAAAATGCTAAATATTTGTGCGATGTCTCATTTATCAAATTATTAAGAATACCAAATGCCCGCCCAAATATGTTAAGGTGCGGAATAATTAAAATATATATTATATCAGTGTCAAGTATAGGATATTCGTCTGAAGCAGCATGACATGTTAGGTCACGTGGTATATTTCCCGCGCGAAATTGTTGTGGTTCAGAGAGAGAGCCTGTGTACTTTACTTGTAAATACCTTTTTAGTTTGATTTTAACATATTTAAGTGTTCTCATCGATTATACGTGCCATGGATGTCACGGGAGTGCAGACTGCTCAGAATAGAGTTAAAGATGAAGTTGGAGTCAGATGCCAGAAGTTATTTCAAGACTTTTTAGAAGGGTAAGGTTCACCCAATGGAGAGATGTTGTTTACAGTGAAAATGTAATGATAGCTTATTTAAACATACATTTTCAGATATAAGGAAAACGGTAAAGTTAAGTATTTAGACGCAGCAATCGAGTTGAAAAGCCCGGATCGTAATACTCTAGAAGTGAGTCTAGAAGATGTAGAAAAGTACAATCAAAACTTGGCTTCAACAATTGTGGAAGAATATTATAGGTGGGTAAATACTGTCATTAAGTTATTATAATGCATGAGTATTGTCTTGCTATTTAAAAATTCAAGTAATACAAATCGAGGGAAGAGGAAACGACATATATTAATATGTAATTTTTTTCAGAATCAATCCCTTCTTGTGTCAAGCCGTAAGTAATTTCGCTAAAGACCATGGCGAAGCGAAAGAGGACCGGGAATATCGTGTTAGCTTCGTCGATGTCCCTACTCGTCATAAGGTTCGAGAATTGAAAACTGCCAAAGTTGGGTCCTTGGTAAGAATATCAGGACAAGTTGTACGCACGCATCCTGTCCATCCTGAGCTCATCTTGGGGCAGTTTATTTGCCTAGACTGTCAAACTGTTGTCAAGGATGTGGAGCAGCAATTTAAGGTAAGATGTCCGAAGTTGCAATGATAAACAGGATAACTAGACAGAGGAATTATACGTTCTCGTGGCGGTTAGAGTATATATAATTTCTGTAGATCTCAGAGTTTCTCTTCGATGCAGAGGTGGATACATACGGTGGGCTCCCCCCCTCCCTTTCGGGCCTACCCGGTTTGCCGAACTTTGAAGAAGCACAATTGCAACTTTTTATTTATTAAGATAGCATTTTCTTGTATATGCGTATAATAAATAAAACTCTTAAACTTTGTACTTAACTTGCTTTTTTTACTGCGATAAAAGTATAGGTAGCTAAAAATATATTTTATGCTCCTTCCCCCGCCCCCCCTGAGTTTTTTCTGTTTCCGTTACTGCTTCTACAATGTAGATTTTTCATGAGAAATCTATCCCTTCTTGGGTGGTATTAGGAGCTATTCCGTTTCCTTCAGAAATGAAAAGTTCCTTGCATTTGGTGATAGCTGATCACTGTAATGGAGTTAAAAGTAATGTTGCTGGAGTTAGTTAATTTAAGTGGGTGATGCATGCAGTGGCAAGGCCCTTTTATCATAATGTTAACACATTGTGGTCATGCTGTTTGTTCAAAAGCATATGGTTTGTGTATTCGTCCACCACATGTAAGCAAGCCAATTGTCTCTATGTGTGCACTAATTAGTCTCTGTGGGTGTATCATATCATCACAATTGTGTTCACCTCACCCTTGGTCCCAAATAATGCACAAATTTCACACACATGCATTCACTTTACCCCCTTGACATATTCATACTAGTAACTAGGGTGAATTATGGAGGTGAGGGAGACAAATGATGGACATATTTTTATTGCAATAACCGTCATATTTAGCAAAATTAAAATATTGGAGTTGGCATCACTTGTATGACATTTCATTCATGTGTGTTTGTTTTTAATGGTTTTTTGTGAAGTCATTGATTAATAATCAGTTTTTATGGAAACTCTTGTGATAAACAAACCTCCTGCTTCATTTCTGTTTAGGGGAATAAGAGATCCAGCAGGGCTATTCTGCTAAACGGGGCCATACGTATGGCCGGCCGTAACTTTCTTATGGTCTGACCCGAAATTACGGCCTAAACCGATTCCACTCTCGAGGGGCCATATCGTATGGCCCGGCCAAAAGTCTTAACGCCCTTTCTGCAGGCGAGTATGAGAATTATAATTGGTACTATAAGTTTGGTTCACTTTTTTATATACTAGTCATTTTTTTGAGAAGGAAGTTTGTTCCAACGTGAATAAAATATTAATTATATGTTACTTAACCGAAATGGACTCTTATTAAAGGATAAATTTGGATTTTCTTTAAACACTAATCTAGCGGCAGACGCTGAAGATCTTTAAAACAAGTGAAGAACGCAAATCACGGGCGAGAAGAAGCAGAAGAAATTTGTACCGTGCAGTATTATAATATTCGTGAATTGTGCATGTAATGGATATAGTTAGAACATGACATCCTATTATAGTTCTAACCCCCTTCCTCTCCTTCCAATGGTGTAACTATTGTCTCATGGCTGCAATCATTTGCCCCCAAAAGCCTTATAAATCCAGCCAATGCACGAAATCTAAAGATGAAATTGAAACTTTAAGTTTCATCAATTTTATTATCAGAGGCTTATGTTTCGGTAGCTGTATAAAGTTAAAACATCAATATGAGACTATCATTCTTTCCTTGATTTGTGGACGACATTTGTCCTTTACGCATCGACTTACTGAAGATTGCCTTACTGCCAAAAAAAAATTCTTGCCCTATGTTTCTTAGATATCCTCCCTCATGCACCGTTATGCTACGAGAATCTTAAAATATAAAACATTTAATAGCGGATATTTCAAACTGCCTACAGCTTTTCGAAACAAGTAAGGAATCTGCTAGCAGATGTAGCACAGAAAGCAAATAAAAGCCGGCTCCGGGAAGAGGAACGGGCCCGTTCCTCCGTTCACTTTAGCAGAGCATCCGTTAAAAGTATTCCTAACTTTTTAACTACAAGCGAACTTTTAGTTCATCCGCTATATCTACTTATAAATTAAGTAACAACTTTTGACGCACGGAAATAGTTAATGAAAACATCATCATCGTACGCGAACGGATTACCTACACGTATCCCGTATCCTCCTTATGAAATCGACGTCTTTTTTAAATATATCTAGCCAATGCCCGTTGAATCCGTATGTGCTCTCCCACAATATTCATATATTTCTTGAAACAATCGCTATGTAATCGATGACACTTCGTAAGTTTCTTTTATAACACCTTAGGCGAGCAATGTTATTTCGTATGGCCCGTGTTATGACCGCCTCCTAGGCAGGCCATAATATTACGGCCTTTAGGCCATAGCTACCGCCCGACTTATGGCCTTTCGCTCAGAGTAGAATCGCTCGAAGCCATACGTATGTCTCGAGGCCGTAGTTATGGTCGATTTCGACTTATGGCCCGGCCATACGATTAGTGGAATAACCCTGCAGGTGATTGTTGACCTTGTTTAATCTCCACACTTCAATGAGTTGTTAGAGAGTGTGCAAGATGTCTCAGAACACCCCACTCTCTCTACCATGCAATATGGTTTTTAGTGTTTCAATTCTCTTGTAGTCACTTATTAAATTTCATTTAAGTACCCACCCATAAAGCTTTTATTTATGGCAGCTAAACAGCTACACTTCAGTGTTTCCAACAAGTCAGTCCAAAACAGGTAACCTTTAGAGGGGGTGAAGTGTTGGACTGCCTCTCTTTGTGGTTTAGCATACCTCACCCTTTCCCTTTCATTTATCCACATAGGCTGATCAACCCTTTTGACCTGTTGTTGGCTATAGCTGACAAAGAATTTCCTTTGCAAAAAACTAAAGTCATCCATATCTAATAAAAGGAATGAGATGTCACCATAACCCTATTCATGCTCTAAAAATGGCTGCTAATTTTTCAAGGATCAAGTCTAATGATGGGGGCAGAACTCGGCATCCTACTTAGCTGGGTCCCTGTGATGGGCAATGGGAATGTGTACCTGCATGAATTTATTCCTCCAGAGAGCTCTGTTCTGAGAAGGAGAAATGTTCTCAAGGTGTTCATACCTAAGAAAGCATTTTCCTTGGCAGGGCTTTATCACAAAAGGGTTAAATTACAGACATTCTGTAATAAGTGTTGGAAATTAAGTCTAATGATTATATATATTTATATAATATTGCACGATTAAAAAAATAGTAAACTGTATTAAAGAAATGGCGCATAGCAATGAGTGACTTACCCTAAGGCGAGAGGTTCCTTCTTCAGCATGAGTTGGATGGCTTGATGATTAGATGTTACCCGTAACATGGTGTGTCAGAGACTGAGACAGTTTTTTTGCCTCGTGCACTTATGAAAATATTCGTAAATCAAAAAATTAGCAGCTGGTGTCACTATAAAGGAGAAAATCCCTCACTGTCATAAATCCCCCTTAAGGCCACAAAAACAAAATCTACTTGTTGGGCGAAGAGCAAACAAGGCTAATCAAACATTACATAAAACATTTCAGTGGGACCCAAGAGGAGTATTCCTACAAGTGCCATGCTTAGGAAGGTGCAAAGGGATTGAAACCAGCTGAATTACTGGTTTTTATCTTCTTGGGAGGATATTTTAACTTTTCAAATGAAACTTATGGGAATAATACACATGTACTGATATATTGTAGAATTTCATGAACCAGTATCAGTCAAGACTATTTAAATCTGCATGGCATGCTGTGTTAGATAAAAAATCAGCTGTGATATTATTTCATAGTTAATTCTTACTCATATAGACTAAAAATTTCAAAACATGTAACAGCCATTTCCTAAACAATAGAAGCCCAAAAACTTCAGAAAGCAAGCATTAAGCCAATGTCTTCCTTCAAATAGTATGAAATGGCTATCTCATCTTTAAAATATTGATAGTAGCATGATACAAGCCTCTGATGACATAAATATTCATTTACTGAACTAATGGTATTACTGTTGCCTTTTCTCCAATTGTTAAGTTGAGGGGGTGAGCCACAATTGGTGAGTTGCATGGATTCTGAGAAAGAAGGAGGAGAAAATCCGCAGCATAATCTGCCAACACAGATCTATTCTGCTTAACACATTCAGTGTGGGGCACATCAATTGACATGCTCTGCCGGTCGGGCCGGGAGCACTTTCTCCACCTCCGTACATGACTAATATCCACTTCCTAGTCTTCTAATGGTGTGCATGGCCTTCAGCAAGCTTCTCTCTTTCGACCCGTGTGCACCGGTTGTAAATAGCAGTATTTGAACAGAAGTTGTGACGCGAAAACCTCTCTTATTTTTCTTTCTTGTTTTATAGGCCGATTCTGGCGACTTTCATGGAAATCGGGCCAGCATTGAATGTGTTAATACTATTTATACTGATACATAGATTTCATCTGGTAAAAATTGCCTCGGAAATAAATGTTTGTGACACATTTTCAAAAAAGAGGTTAATTACTTTGGTAACAGAGGCAAAGGAATGAATTTTGTGAGACTTCCTTTTTTTTGTAATTTTTATGTAGTAGTATGTATTGCTATTTTTTATCAATGAAAATCTTAATATCCTCATCTTTTCATTCATATTTATTCCATCCAAATGCAAGAAAGCTATTCATTCGTCATCTTTTTATTTATTTACATTTTTATAATATACTTGTAAATTATTTAATTGGAATAGGGTCAGGTAATATAGGCTTCTATGGAAGCTTCTTGGGAAACTCTTTGACAGCTTCCAGAGCATTATACCTTCACAGGCTTTCACATTTAAGGATTTTATTTTAATTATATATTAGCAGGCAGGTAGGGAGTGTGGTAGCCCAGGGGTGCCGACTTACAAAAAATATTGGGGGGGCCCAAACCAGGGACCTTGCCCCGGTAAATTTTATAAGTAGTGAATTTTAAGTTTTTTTAATCATTTTAGAAGAGTCATATGATCAACATTAGAACCCTGATCACTCAAATCTCAATATCAAGACACTCCAGGGAAAATTGACAAGCCTGACACATTTTTTCCTCACATCTGTAACGAATTTTTGGGGGGGGATTGGGCCCCTTCAGGCCCCATGGAGTCGGCGCCACTGTGGTAGCCTAGTGAGTAGAGTGCAATGATAGTGATCAAAGAGTCCCAGGTTCAAATCCTGGATGAAGACTTATTACACCTCTGAACAAATCCAAGTGCAAGGTAGGAGAGAGGAAAGAAGGAAAGCAATTGGCTCTGTAATCCTGAATATGTGAAATGCACACTTCTGTGGCTTAGTGTAAGGAGATTTCCACCCTTGGGATAGAATATATAAGTGTGATGTATGACTTGAGCATTATACATGTTTCCTAAGTTATTCATACTTGTACGTATATGTTGGGTTTCATATTGGCTGTGTTTGAAGATGAATATTTGCTGTCTAATGATACAAAATTAAAACTATTATTTTAAGAATTTCATTTTTCCTCTTCAGTACACAAATCCAACAATTTGCCAAAATCCAGTATGTAGCAATAGAAGAAGGTTCATGTTAGATCTTGATAAGTCAACTTTTGTGGACTTCCAGAAAGTAAGAATACAGGAAACGCAGGCTGAACTTCCCAGGGGTTGTATTCCTCGCAGGTAAATATGAGGTATTTTATTATACTTAACATTAACTTAGTGATGCATGAGTTTTGCTGGGAATTAACATGTTTTTACCATTTGAAATGAACCCACTTTAGATGGTTTTGCATGTATCATTAGGTCTCGTAGATTGCCCTCACTTAGTTCAGGCAAGTTTTCCACTTTGAATAAAAATCCAGATCATCTCAAAACTTTTATATAACCACTTTCTTGATTGAATAATTTAGAAAAAGGAAGAGATAAAAAGACTATTTTCCTTAACCCATTAATGCCCTACCTTTGCCAACAAATTGCATCATCTGGGCATTTAAACCTATAACTAATGGGAAGTGCTGGTTCATGAGAGCATCGACTGAAAGGCGTAGCTCCAAAGAGATCTTCACTTACAATGTAATGTTTTGTTTTGTCACATTTTTATGAAAACTTGTGTTAAAATGGAACAATAACTCTTTACTTTCAGCTGTGTAACCAAAATGTGTTTCTGCATTGCATTGAAAACAATTAACACATAGTATAAGATTGTGAACAAAATTAATTGGAATGTTTATGTCCAGCCCCAAGTAAATAAAATGAGGAATTTGGTTATCTAATCAGTGATCTGAATTTTGCATTATTAACTATATTCTGAGAGAAATAGTGCTGATCTCACGAGGTATTTCTCAAATTCATCGATCACCCAGTTTATCGTTGTTCACTTGTAATCTTCACCTGATTTGGAAAGTTAAAATTGTCATCAGATATCATTTTGCAGAACTTGCATTCAGGAATTTGTACCTTTATGTCTTAAAGCTCTTGAAAACATAATGTATGTTATTGATTACCTTTGCCAGTAAATCTCACACTTTGTGATGTGATGCAAGGTAAACTATGGTTTTTAAAAATTTTAATTTACCTCATTCCTTGAAGTAAGTTTTTTTTTACCCTTATGATTGTAGTGTTGAAGTGATTCTTCATGCTGAAGCAGTGGAAAGTGTCCAGGCTGGTGACAGGTATGATTTCACTGGAACCTTAGTTGTAGTTCCTGATGTTGGTGCATTGGCTGCTCCTGGATTACCAGCAGGTGCAACATCTCAACAAGGATCCCATCATAAAGTGGGAGAAGCTGCTGATGCGGGAATCCGTGGATTAAAGGCTCTTGGTGTTCGCGAGCTAAATTACAAGTTGGCATTTGTTGCGTGTAGTGTTACTCCTACCAGTCAAAGGGTAAGTTATTCCTTTCAGAAATCCCATCTGCTGCCCATTTATAATTAAGCTAAGAATGGCTCCCGCAAATGCAGCTCCGCTTTTTCAACATCCAGTGTGACAGTATTGTAGCTCTGAACTGTCTTATTTTTACTGAGTTAACATTGAGCTGATAGAATTTCTACTATCTCTCAACACAATTATTTAAATTATCACTGGTGTTTCTTTTTGATCCTATGTGCACATAAGGAAATTATTGTAATACAATAGAACCTCGGTTATACGACCCTCAGTTATGCGATGACCTCACTTATACGCCGATTTTTTTTGGTCCGGTGAATAACCCCATATGAACCCATGTATTTCCAACCTCAGTTATGAAACTTTTCACTTATACGACAAACTCGGTTACGAAACGTATTTTCCCAGTCCAATGAGATAAAATACCTCACTTATACGACTTTTCAGATAACTGCTCTACGAGAAGATTGCGGTACGCGCGCCGATTTTAGTCACAGGAGCAGGGGTAGTATGTGCTCATCACATAGATATGTCAATGAAGAATACAGTGCAACCTCGATATAACGACACCCCACGGTGCACTAATAAACACTCGCTATAGCGAATTGTCGCTTTACCGGAGGTGAAGCAAATAATAGCCAATATACCTGTTACGAACAGATATACAGGAACAGGAGTGGTGCGGCGACAGATAAACATCTATCCGATAAACGTAAGCATAAATCCAGACGAAAGGCGATGTTTTTTTGCATCACTAAATTTCCTTACTCAAACAACGACTAACTATTCAAAAAATTTATAAGCGCCGCACTGAACAAAAATCATCGAAAGCATTGTTTCGTCAATCATTATGCCAATGCACAACCGACGAAGCCATTTTTCTATGCACTTAATTAGTTCATTTGCGTGATCATTCTATTAATTTGGTATTTTCCACTGAAAATTCAAAAATTAACTGATAAAACAGTATCGCGGTTATTTAATGCCTCAAATTTTTCCATTGGTGTATGTTTATTGTTTCTGTACGTTAAGCGGCAGTGAAGTGAAATAACGCATTACATTTGTTTCTACAGGCGAAAACGGTGGAAGGTTGCATAACGTTCCCGCCTTGGAAGACTTTTTCTATCAGATAATATAATACCTTCATAGTCTATGGTAAAAAGTTTGCTAAGCTTGAAAAATGATGTGATTAAAATTGCCGTTGTTGAAAAAAGTTTCTTTTTGTGTGTTACGCTCGCGACGTATTTGAAATAATACACCAAGTTTACCACGTCCCTCCAAACGAGAGTTAGCTGTTCTGTGAGTTCTTCCAGCGGCCACCAGGGGATGCTCGGCCACCCACGTGACAAAAGAAAGCGCCAGTACGACTCCGACCACTGACGCGAATAGTTCACCCTTGTAAATCCGCAACGGAGAATAAATACGTCCATCCGGACAATTCACGCTGAGTATCACTGCTTCGTACATCCTACATCATCGCTAAGGCGCACTACCTACCTTTAGAGGCATCATTGCAAGAAATACCTCATACTGCAAGGGTTTTGTCGGGGAGTTGTATGTAAAAAAGTTCCGTTTCGTCTATGTTATATGACGCGGGGAATACTTCTAAAGATACTTATGATCGGAGTCCTTTCTTCCACGACTTCGGGTTTACACCGCAGGCATCACCAGCAATTATGAGAGGATTTGGTGCTTTGCATTAGTATAATCAACCTTCCGCACTCTTAAAATTCTCCATTCGCAATCTATCCCTGAAATACTCCGCTTTAGGCTTGGGCGTGGCCCCTTTCTCAGAAGTTCCCGCAGATTTGAATGGGCAAAACCACCCTAACAAAGCTCCTCACAACTCTTCATCGTCTGCATTCCTTGGGCGCTTTTGCTTTTTTTAATTTTGCTGAGCGAATGGGAAGAGAAATTAATTTCGACATTCTCATATTACTCCTTTATTTTTATTTTCTCGCTTAGACGTGTTTGGTGTTTTTTTGGCCATGTTGTTCTGCCATCAAATGCTTTCTATTAACGCACCTCACGGACGTGCGGGTATGCTGCCGACTGCTTTCTGCCGCCCGAAGAACAAAAGAAGATGAAGCATTCGCGAATGCTAATGCCACAATATTTACACCAAAATAAACCACTTATTTATCGAACGACAGTTTACCACATAAATTTGTGACTGAGCACTCCATTAACTTAATTTATAACAGATCGCTAGCAATTACAGAGATTAAGGAGTCTTGATGAAAGTTTTTCCAGTGTTGAAACCCTCGCTATGGCGAGAGCCAACACCAAAAGGGTCTCGTAAAAACGAATTATTTAACACGCTTATTATAGGGTCAATTGGCGGTGCATCGGCTATCTCTCGTTATAGCGGGAGTGTCGCTATAGCCCGTACTCGCTTTAACGAGGTTCCACTGTACTAAGTTTTAATAATGAGCGATGCTGTTTATTAGATATTAATTTTAACTGCAGTAGATGATCGTTAATTCGGAATATCTATCTCTAAAGGAAGATTGTCTAGAATTTTCCAAGGTTATGTTTTCCGTCGCCCCAGCGAAATAACACCTAAATGAGCCGTTAAAAATCCTCCCGTACCAAAAATTTGGCTTCCAAGGTCATCCAAAAGAGATTATCGTATTTGCAGTATAGATGTAAGTCGATGGTGATTCAACACGATGGTAAAAACAGCATGCATGGTCTCATTCCGCGGGCTAATCCCGCATTCGCGGGACGAATTGAGCCGGGGGAAAGTTGCTTACGCGGCGCGCCGATCAAAATTGACCTAACTTGTATCTCAGTGGGTTTAAATCAAACAAAGTTGGACCTTGAGTAGCTATTAGCTTGAGTCTGCCTGCTGGCAAGCGTTTATTTTTTAACTGAACGAGAGTTAGTACGAATGTCCTCTGAGAATAACTCGCGTCGTCAGGCGTAACGTAATTATTAAAGTCAAATTCAAAACGCGAAAGATAAGGCACTTCCTTTCGACTCTGGAATGACTTATAACCATTATACCGAAGTACAAAAACAGTCTGGTGTTGTGATCAGATATGGGGAAGCAAAATATTACGTGAAGATGAGTCACACGGCTTGTGAGTCGAAGTTCCCGGCGCTGAATTCGCGTAAGAATGCCGACAGAGAAGCTATACCCGGTAGATTCAATCTACTATTGCTAAAATTTCACGGAAAAATTCTTTTTTAGTGCGTAAACATTTTTGAGAGGGGAGATTTTTTCGAGCTCTTAATATATTTTTGTTCAATCATCACTGACGGCAGTTGTGCGGTTATTTCAAATGCTCACTTAAAAAAAGTGATCTAAGCACCGGAAAAGTCTTACAATTAGTCACGGAATATCCCGGATACCAGTGGCGCAACTAGGAATATGCTTTGGGGGTGATGGTAGTACCTGAGGGGCGCCCCCCCCTCCCCCCCGAGGCATCGGGGATTCCCGGAAAATTAAAAAAAAAGAGCATGCCTGTAAATATGTTTTACATCATTTTGGCTCCTAAAATTTATCTTTGAGTAGATGCAGTTGTTGTTTATCAAAGCTAGACTTTTGTTTTAAATTTTTTTTTCAATTCTCTGCGGCTTTGGAGGGGGATCTATCCCCTCATCGACCCACCATAATTACGCCACTGCCGGGTGCTCCATATTATCTATGGCATAGTATTTAGAGGGAAGAAACCGACAGCTGGGGTCATTTTCGACATGAGGTAAGGGAGGGAGTATAGAAACCCTGTGTTGGAATTAGCCAGGTTGTAACAATAGGCTTAACCAGGGCTTAATGTTCCATCTGCCGGACATGGTGTTGCACTGGAAGTTCCGTCCACACTACTTTCAAGCAGGGATACAGCCATCTATGAAAACTTTCTGCCTCGGCCATGACATGAACCCTGGTCCATAGCCCAGTGAGAAATGGGTGGTGGAACCCACGTGGAGAATTAACGTGGATACCACGTGTTTTTGGTCGTGGAATCAACGTGGAACCCACGTGGAAATTTGGTGGAAAAATTAAAACAGCCGTAGGTGCTGTCCTAAAACCATTAAAACCTCAACCACTCTATATCTAAACCTTCTATATATGTGTCTACGATTTTTCATGTGCTCTCATGGCTGCCTTTCCATGAATTATATAAAAATAGAATGTGCGATACATTTTCACGTAACTAGCGTGGTTTCAGGATGATAAATGACGCAATGTCACCAGAGAGTTAAGTTCCACAAATTAGAAATTTTGTTTAACATTTTATGATAATCACCACTAATCCACTTGAAATCAACGTGGATTCCACGTGGGTCCAACCACTCAATATCCACCACCACCAAATATCCACCACTCAACGTGGGTTCCACGTGGATTCCACCACCCATTTCTCACTGGGAGGGTGGGAAGCCTTCGTGATACATGAGTGAAATTTTGCTCCCTAGTTATGGGGTTAATTTGGATGACTTTCCTTGGGTATTTCATTTCTTTAATCTACAATCATGGGTTTGCCTATAGGTGGTGAAATGAATTTCCTGAAACTGCTTTTAATGAGTCAACTTTTTTTAAAAATTGGCTTCTCTGTGAACATTTAGTGTCATCATTCCGAAATCTCTCCAGTATGATGGCCTTGCAGATCAGTACCAGAAATGCTAGATGTTCAACCGCGGATAATGTTGTTCAGGAATGTAGAATTATATTTCTCTTAAAGTAACACATCATCTGTGGTGTTGCTTGTGTGAAAATAAGATTATTAGGCTTCAATTTCTTGCCTCCAAATGAGTAATTGCATCCTGGAAACAAACCGGCCCCTATAGGAAAGGATTTCATGCTGGATACCGAAAAACCTCACATATGAAACTTCCTCACTTATGAAACTTTTTTTGGTTTTCCGCTGAAAGTTTCATAAGTGAGGTTCTACTGTATTTGCAAGTACATATACACAATGTCATGTAATTCAAACAGTGCCAATGGGGAACTTGCATGGGTGGTCAGGAATGCAAAGTTATGTTTCTCTTTAAGTAACACATCATCTGTGGTGTTGCTTCGAGTAAATAAGATTATTAGGCTTCAATTTCTTGCCTCCAAATGAGTAATTACATCCTGGAAACAATCTTGCCCCTATTGAAAAGGATTTTATGATAAGTGCCGAAAAACCTCTTATATAACTTCCTCACTTATGAAACTTTTTTCAGTTCTCCACTGAAAGTTTCAAAAGTGAGGTTCTACTGTATTTAATTAGATGAGAAGGGTTCTATTTTGGCCCCTTTTCTTTGGATAAGCGGAAGGAATATTGTTACCATTGCATGCCTTTTCATTGAGGTTATCACTCTATGATTAATAGGCTGAATTTAGCTAGTAGTACTTGCAACAAGACTATGTCTTTCATTTCTGGGTAAAGGTTTTTCAGTGTCCTGGAGCATGCTCTAAAATTAGCTTTATCCTATTTGATAAATTCTTTTTTTTTACAGATCTTCTATTGTAGAACTAAGTATAATTAAATGAGGCTATTTTCCATGCATGAATTGATTTTCAATGACTCTTGGCTCATCAGCTGCCTGTTTTTGCTAATGATGGTGAACAAGAATTTAATACTGACAAGGAGACATCGTGAGAGTAATGTTCGGGATCTGAATGCCATGTTATTTTCTAAAACTACATAGGTTATGTAGAAAAAGTGTCATGGCTTTCTTCCACATAGGCCTGGGTTGGAGAGGTACCGTATAAGCTTGTGTAAGAGGCGCACCCCTATTTTGAGGAAGGAAGCTATAAAAAAAAAATTCAAGGTATTTTTTTTATCCTATCGCGCGGTGTTGCAGGCGTATGCCTGGAATTTCGACAGTTATCGAAATTTCCTCTTTCAGTAATATTTGAAAGAGGAAATTTTGATAACTGCGGCGGTAATAGCGGCATAAGAGGGTGTAGAAAGAGTTCCGATCCTCTCTTCGCATACGTCATCGCTCTACGTTGCTTGTCCTACTCACGAACAATTTTGTTTAAAGCTCTCGCAGGAGTATTGCAATAGAATTGCAGCCGTGGAAAATTTTGAGGCAAAACACGACAGGCAAATGGCATGAGCTTTCCCAAGAGATTGGACAACAATCGGGGCAATCTCAGCGCCTTAGGATAATAACCACGTCGTAGATTTAAGGCCCCTTGCACACACACCGATTTTGGACGGCCGGTAAAATATCGGCCGTCCACATTCCAATAGTGAACAATGGGAGAGCATTGGAGCTTGCACACGTACCGAACACGCGCCGGCACCGGCTAAATGCCGGTTAGCTGCCGGCCATTGTCACTGTGGATCGCCGTCGCCGGCTCAAAAACATAGCAACTTATCGTTTGACCGGTAAAAATCCGGCGTGTGTGCAAGCATCGCTTCGCCGGTAAAATATCGGCCGATATTTTACCGGCCGTCCAAATTCGGTGTGTGTGCAAGGGGCCGTTTTTTTCCTTTCTGAGACTCCATAGGAAAATAGGAAATTATCAAGTTACAGGGGATCAGTGGAAACGCGTTTCATCCCTACCCCATCTCACCAACCTACCTTTTTCGGTCTACCAGGTTCAATTCTCCGAGTTTCTGGAGGTCAAATGCTAGGTGAGTCACCTTCTGAGCTCGAAATATATATCTCGATATCTTTCAGCAATTGTATGACACGCACGAGGTTATAAAAAGAATTAGACCTAACGCGACGTATATCTGACAGCATTTAAGTTTTTTGAGCTCTAATTGATTGACACAAAGATTTATAGCTAAAACAAGGCTACTAATATTCAACTTAGTCCTAACAGCACAATTGCGGAAGAAACAAGCGTAGCATAAGCGCATTCAAACGACGAGACGGACTGGAAACTTCAGGCAACGCAAACTGCACATATCACATTGCTGTGCCTTCGCCTCTTCACTTTAAAGGCAACGACGTAACATGCAAGATCGGACGTATTCTTCCCTTGCTCCTTCGCTCATAGCCTCGTAGCTTGAAATATGGAGCGCGCTCCTTCCCCTCGACCTCTCCTTCAGCGCTATTCCAACAATGAACACACTCGTTCAAATTTTTTAAACCGCAGGTTTTGACACCAATATAATTTTCAGTTGCAAAAATCCTCATATTAGCATCTGAAGATAATTTTTGAAAAATCAGACGCTCAGCGTAATGGAAATTGCTCGGCAAGACAGATGTTGACGAATCAGGTATGTCCTTCAAAACTACGCGTTTCTATACGTTTGATCAGCGATTACTATATGCAGTATAAATGCCGCGGGATGCCCACTCGTGGCAGTAAATTTAGTGCGCGCTCCGGAGCGAATCACCCCGCGCGATCTTTTCAATCTCTGGGGTACCGACGTGACGGCGCGATGCTTACAAGAAATTCAAACAGGAGCATTTTAAAAATACGTCACTAAGGGAGAAACTCCCCTACCTGCCGCTTGATTTTGACCCAGGGTTTCAGATGACTGACTCACGCTGTAAACCAAGGCCCCTCAGTTCCCCTTGGACTTGCGACCGGGTAGGGGAGGGGGGAAGATAAGAAGTTTGTGTAAGAGGCGCACCCCCATTTTCGGCTGCAATGTTTGGGAAAAAAGGTGCGCCTCTTACACGCCCTTATACGGTATTCGCATGCAAAGATTTTGCGCTTTATGACTTCCCTTGAGTAATTACTCCATCTCAACAACCGTGTTGGTCGAGTGGTTAAAGGCTCTCATTCAGTGTCCCTTGCCACATGCCGTTTTGAGTCCGTGTGTAGGCTAATTTTTTTCTCTCTTAAAATTTTAGAAATCACTGTCACCAATCATCCCTAAATGTTTTATTTAGTTACTTGGTGATTTTTTTTAATTTTCATATCAGTTTATGGCTTTTAAATGGAACTCCGAATTAAGCCTTACCATAAGATTGGCCGTCAAGAGTGCCCACTCCTGCAAAGTCCTCATCGGAACCAATTCACACCTCTGCCTCACTTCAATGAACAGATTGTATGCCCATTCATCAATCTTTCGCATTTTTTTGAGTTGTCCAAATCCATAAAGTACACCCATGTCTTGCTTAGAGCAAGGGATGTATTCCTTGGGGTCTTTGCACTATACGATTTTGCGTTATATGAGAGCATTTCAACATTGGGAAGATAGGGATGCGTTCCTGGTAGCATAACTGTTGAGGATCGAATTTACTATAACTCATATATATTCCTATCAATAGCCTTAGAATACCTCATTTATATAAACATTTATAGTTTAAAGATTATATAGTTTATGTACACTTATAGTTTATCTTTAACATAGTAGGCACGCATTAAAAAACATTTTTTTCTCGTTAAAATAAATTTGTACATGCTTTTGGAATTCCCACCTTCCGAGAGGGTGGCCTAATATCTAGGAAAACTGCATGCTATTTCAGGGGTTCGTAATGCATTGCTGGCTGATGACAAATTTTCAAACCAGTCTTAAAGCAATTCTTGTGTCACTCAGGCCCTTATGATGCTCATCCAAGTAACAGACAAATGCTACTTTGAATACCATTTTATTGCTCGAGGAGTTAGTAAATGATAAATCATAACTGGCTTTAACCCTTTCGCGCCGAATGCCTCACCTGTGCGGTGAGGATTTTCTTCCTTAAACAACGAATGCCACACCAGTGCATCCTGAATGTTCTTACCCAAACCAACGAATTGCTAGAAATGAATTCATCTTTTTTTGCTGACCACATGGAAATTTCAAACAAAATTCTAACGTTAATCTCAACGGAGTTATAGAACAACTAGTAAATACATTAAATCCGTCTAAATCAACGTTAGAACTTCATTTAAAATTTCTGCACGCTCAGAAAATAACACAAATTCATTTTGAATGTAAAAAAATCGGCGCGAGCAACAAATATTTTCATATATTTTGCATTAATATTTTAGCCAGTTGACCGCGAACTCGTGCTAGGAAGGGGCTTTTAATCCTTCTAGGGTCTGGGACAGAGGCCGAGGAAAGGGATAGGCACCCTCTGAGTTGGGTCCAAAAATGGTTAGGGAGGGAACCACTGCCTTCAGTTGACGCGAAAACGCTTCGTACAAGGGAGTAAAGAAAACTTTCAAGAGACTCGTATTGAGGAAGAATTTCCCTGAACCAAGGTCCGGCGCGAAAGGGTTAATTTGAAGTCCCCCGAGACATTAGCATCAAGCACCAATGTGAAACGGTGTTTAACCCTTTAACTGCACAAATAATCTGATATAGAGCTCCCCACAGGCGCAAAAAAAAATTATAATAATTTTTTTTATTTTTGCCTAATTTTATTAATTATAACTTTTTAATTAAGGAAAAAATGTTTCAAAAATATTTAATTGACTAATTTTTTGCTGATTTTACTTCAAATGATGAACTGTAGGACATGTATTACAATCATGCGAAAAATAATGTCATAATATATTAATAAATAAAAATCATCAATTGATGATGGGTGCAGGTTAAGGGTCTAATGCCTAACTCAGGGTTTTCTTCCCTGAAAATGAATGAACAACATTGCATTCTCTTCTAAAACAATTCCAACTGACATTAAGAACTAATTGAGGGGAAAAGGATCCACTCTCAATCACAGATTGGAGTTCATCAGAAAATTTTACTGGGACTGTGCTATCAGAACTTGCAGATTCACCTGATATCGTAGCACTAAAACACCAGCTGGTAGTTTAAAATTCTGGGACCAACCGGAGCTTCCACTAAATGTCTCGGAGTAATCACCACCCTCACATTCTGTTATATACAGTAAAACTTTGATTTTACGCAGTTGGAGGGACCGAGATATGGGCACTGTGTAAAATCAAGAGTTGGTATTGAGGAGGAGTATAGTTTTTAGGATAACACTTGCTCATTATTTTTAGAACGCTTAGTCATACACTTTTGTAAATTTCTTATTTAGGCCAGAACCAGAAAAAGTCTCATATGTGAGGTTTTACGGTATAAGGATGGTCATTCAAATTAAGAGTGAGCAAAATTTCGCTAATACATCACAAAGGCTTTACACCCTGTGGGCCTGGGTTCAAGTCCTGGCAATAGCAGAAACTTATCAGAGATGGCCCTATCCCTGCTTGAGTGTAATGTGGAGGGCACTTACAGTGCACCACTCTGTCCAGCAGATGGGATGTTAAGTCCTGGTCCCTTTGGAGCCTATCATTACAACCTCGCTAATGCCAACATAGGGTTCCTATCCCCCCAACCTTTACTTCATGGCACTAATGACCCCAGCTGTCGGTTACCTCCTTCCAAATAGCATACCATAGATAACACAGAGTACATAGGACCCGGGATATTCGGAAATTCAGATTTTTCCTGTGTTAAGATCACTTTTTTTAAGTGAACTATTTAAATAACCGCGCAACTGCTGTCATGCCGCCAGTGATGAATAAAAAAATGATTTATAGTCCGGAACAATTTTCCTTCTTTATAATTTTAACGCATTAAAAAAGCATTTCCCCATGAAATTTTAGCATTAGTAGATTGAATCTAACGGGAATAGCTTCTCTGTCGGCATTCTCCCGCGAATTCAGCGCCGGGATCTTCGACTCACAAGCCGTGTGACTCATCTTCACGTAATATTTTGCTTCCCCATCTCTGATAACAACACCGGACACTTTTTGTATTTCGATTTAATGATGCTAAGCCATTCCTGAATTCAAAGGGACTGCCTTATCATTCACGTCTTAAATTTGACTTCAATGATTATATGACGATTGACGACGCGAGTTATTCTTCGAGGGCATTAACTCCCGTTCCATTGAAAATAAACGCTTGCCACCTTGTGGAGTTAAGCTGATAGCTATTCAAGTTCCAACCATGCTTCATTCAAACCCTCTGACAATGAGATACAAGTAGAGTCAGTTCTGATAAGCGCGCCGCGCAAGCAACTTTCCCTCACCCAAGGTGCGTATAAGCACCTTACCCTCACCTCCATTCGTCCCGCAGATGTGGGGCTAGCCTGCGGAGTGAGACAATACATGCTGCTTTTACCATCGTGTTGAATCACCATTGACTTACGTCCATGCTAGAAGAACGAGTATCTTTTTTGAATCACCTTGGAAGCCCAATATTTTGGCACGGAAGGATTTTTAACGGCTCATTTCGCCGTCATATTTCGCTGGGGCAACGAAAAACATAGTATTAGCAAAATTCTAGAAAACCTTCAGTTAAGGATGAATATTCCGTAGGTCATAATTCCAAATTAACGACCATCTACTGTAATTACAATAAATATGTGATAAACAGCGTCGATCAATAAGTCGCGTCGCGGCTGCATCTTCGATCTAGAGCAGTCGTCTATCGGTAGGTCTTGGTAGGTCTCCACTCTAAGGGCCGGTTTTATAATGTCTGGTTAAACTGGAGTTTAAGCTAAGCGTCGGTTAAGTCCCAAAATTCTGTTTTATAATCGATGGTTAAGTCAAATCTGAGCGTTAAAGTGGTAGTCAAGCTAAACCATGGATTTCCCTTGGGTAAAAGGTTAACGTGAAGTTTAAATTGTTGAAAATGGCGGATGTTTTGAAATGCTGAAGTACCCTACGATAATATACGGAAGAAATAATCGACCAAGCGCAGCATCCTCCGTTTTTATCCGTATCTACGATATCAGCAATCAATTTCCAATATTTTTAGCTCCATACTAGCAATTTAATAAGTGAAATATTTCCATAAGACCGGTGATATAACCGGAATGGACCACTGTTTTCATGCTATTCGACGTATTCTACGGTATAGGCTACGAAATCCTTACAAACATCTCAAGTTTGATAATAATCACCATCCAATAAATAATATTGTCTATTCTATGGACTGCAGTCGGAGATCGTGTGCCAAACCCCTGAAAATGTTGAAGTTATGCAATATTTGTGCCGGTGTAGGAGTTTGTTATGATTTGTGCCAGCCAAGTGAGTTGATGAAAAATATTAGAATTACATATCGGAGAAAAAGAAGGAGGTGTAACAGGAGTGTAGGTATAGAAATCTGTTATTACCTGGTTTTGCTGACTTCATCAACGAATTTAAAATGTGTCGGTGTTTACAAAGACAGTTTGAATTAGAAGAACAGCCAAGTTTCGTATTTGGCAATCGAAAGAGAGAAAAAGATCGTACTTACTGATTGCATTCTGATTTACTAGCATTTGATGTCACTATAGAATTTATAATAAATTGTGAGGATATATGTTATGAGGTGAAAGTATTTTCGTATTTCCTTTTCCAAAATATATGTTTGTCAAAGTACTACAACAAAAATTGTAGGTAAGTCCCAATATCTGGTGTACGGCTTGGTATTTCTTGGAGATAAATATGTAGGAATAAGTGAGGCAAGTGAAAGATTGCGTGAAAAAGAAAGGATTTTGCACGTTTCGTACGTAATGTATACAAGATACTGTTTGAGTTTTCTTTGGAAGCTGAGAAAGGCACATTGATGCAACCAATACAGCTCGTTTGGGTAAAAAAGTAAGAATGACTGATTTGCTCATAAGATGGTATGACATATTAATGAATTTGTTAGGCAAATGAGCCTTTAGAGTGTGGAAGTTTACTAATTATTGTACTTTTTGTGACTAAGTAATGACCTCTCATTATTTTGATAGAAAAAGATTTGGAAAGGCACCGTAAGCAAGAGAAGTCTTCTCGTCTCTGAGTGTTCTAATGTGTAGCCTTCAACGGAAAAAATTGCGACTTTATTGCCTAAGTGCTGTTCGTAGCCAAACACAGGTTATGTACTATTAAAACCTCCTAGCAAATTATCTACCATCAAAAGTAGCTTCAGAGCTATAGAATCAGTGGTGCATCTACCATCAAAAGTTGTTTCAGAGCCATAGAATCAGTGGTGCCCATCTAGAACCTCATGTTAAAATATAAGAGTGCCAATTTGGTTACCAATACTTATCTTATTTCAGGTTTGAATATTTTAATATAGTGAAAGTTAACAATTCGATACCTTATCCTGAAAATGTTTGGTTTTATTCCACACATTTGAGTCTTAATTCAAGGAGAGAATTTGGACCCTTGCACCTGAAGACTCATGGAACATCAAAGCCAGATTAATCAAAGAAATATTATTTTAAGGTTCTTAAGCATTGCCTGCTAAGGGAATATATTTATTGAGGTTCTCAAGCATTGTCTGCTAAGGGAATGTTTGAAACAATCAGAGTCAGTTGTATTTCTTACAACATTGAGCCAGCTGGGCTACTCTTGCTTGCTATTGGGGAAAGCTGTTGTCTGTGTACATATGTATTTGCTCATGAGGTTGAATTTACAGGAAATGACTGCGTTCACCACCATTCCATTCGTTATTTTCCATGCTTATCAGTGACCACTGAAATTTTTTCATCGATAAGCTCTTTCAAAGTATCTTGTATGATGTTGGGCTAGTTGGAAGTTCTTCGTATTAGTAAAATTAGACATTGCAGTATTTCCACTGAGTTTTATTATAATAAAATCAGTGGAAATATTGCAATGTCTAATTTTACTAATAACTCTTTCAAAGCCTTAAGTGGGATCCTTGGTATGGTTTCTTCATAAAATATTAACCCTTACTACTAATTGTCGACGTTTAACTAACTAATATGTTTAATAAGTCTTCAAAGGATAAGTGAGGACATATTCCTATAACAGCCAATTTACATCACATATCTGGTACACTCATTAGTTTCTTGGGAGTTCGATCCCATACGTAGCTTTTATTCATTTTTTCATGCTCCATCCATTGAACTGTCACTAATGAGTACATACGTTCAAAAAATCAATTAGGTATAATATCATCAACACTTATAATCATGCATGACTAGATATCTCATTCCAATACTTACTGTTAGAAGTGATCTACTCATTAAGGTTGACGTAGTTCTTTGTAACATACATGGTTATTCCATTTATTCCAGAACCATTGTCTCCCTGCCCTTGCTTGTTACTCAAAATCCTTACCTTAATCACTGTTGTCAGCATTTCAAGCTTGATATACACTTCATCTACATCATTTATATCTAATTCATCCCCTGCAAAAATTCCCTCACCTCACTTAACAGGTCTAGCAATTCCTACTTCCTTTTCCTCTGTCAATATTATCTATACATTCCTGTATACCTCTATTCTTATCCTCCTTCTGGGTCAAAAATACCAGTTCCATGGCAAACCTTACTCCATGTATCTTAACCAGACTTCTATTTGCACTTTGGTATTATGATTTTCCCTTTAATTCTCCTCTTTTTATTTATTCCAAGGATTATCTCTGTCTCATCTATCTCGCTCCAATCTGCATCACTAGAGATATATTTTAACATGCATAGCTGCAACGTATGTAATGAGAAACAGTCTATGAGAATGTTCATGTCACAAAGGCAAATTTCTTAATAGATTTATGAAAGTGGAGTGGATGCAAGGGAAATTGCTTCTATAATCACTTCATACATAGAACATAGTATGATAAAATTCTGTGGGGAAGTGGTATTATTGCATTTATGATAATGGAAGCACATACGTTAATTATAAGTGAGTGATGTCAGTGTGGTGATTTAGAGATTACTTGGTACAGCATTCAAAAGGATATCCCCCAGAAGTAGGTAGTAAAAAAATAACTTAATAACTTACTGTGGCGCCATGTAACAACATAATTCCATTGAAAACCCATATCCCAAAAAGACAGTTGCAATGAAGGAGTCATCATGATGGAATCCTTATGCTTTGCATTTGATACAAATAAATTCTTTAAATGCTATATAAATAACAGTATATTTGTACAGTGACGGATACATGGGGGGGGGGGGGCTAAGGAGGGTTTCCAATTTGCTCCCCTTGGGTATCATCCACTTTACACTAGATAGAATGGTGGTTTATTTCCAACCTCCACTACAGCTGGAATTTTAACCTCACCTAGCCCAACCCCCTTGTCCCTATCCTGGATCCACTACTGTCTTTGTATAATTTAGTACTCTGCTAAATATTTAAAACATGTTCAATGAAAGCTTCATATTTTGTGGGCTGAGAATAAAAGAAAATATCTATCACATGTATAGTATAGTATTCATAAACACCACTGAGAGTTGAAATTTAATGATTTCATTCTGATTAGATATGTTTTTTGACAGATTTTTTATAAATTGAACCCAGCAACTTTAATATCTTTGCACCCCATCTCTTTTCCTTAAATCTTAAATACAATACAAGCCTTTGCTGTTGATTAGATATGAAGTTAGTTATGTTAGCACTTAAAACTTATTCTTACACAAGGTTTGCAAAAATAGTATTAACATAAAGAATAGATCCCCCATCCCAAGCTATGAGCCAAAAAGAGTTGCAATATTTGTTACAGATGCATATTTTTATAACAACATGCAGCCTACTTGTAAAGTATGAAAGGTTTGCTGCAAACTGTACATTTATTTAATAATTGGATGGCAGGAGCCCTTGAAGTAACTGTGGTAGGGTTATGCATAAGTTATTCAAACTTTATTCATTCTTCTCTAATTATAATTTTTGACTGTGAAGCTATGTTCATAATCAGTGATTTCTGAACACCCATTCAATTTAAAATGGCAATGAATACATTCTCAATGGCATTACCATAAAGACTCACAGTCATCCCTATTACAATATCAACTACACTATTGACAGCCAGTATCAAAATATGTTTCACTTTATACTTCAATGGTAAGGGCTACTTGGTGTCATGCAATAGATTTTGGTATCTCTAATGAAGAAATTTAAACTTAGTTCTGTCCCTTATTGAAAATTTATTTGCCAGAGATTATGGATTTCATGAAACATATTGCTTCTTAACATTATATGTATATATATAATCATAAAAAAGATGAGATAATTTAAAGTTATGAAATATCTGCTAGTAGCTGACAATTATATGGCTCTATTCTTTTCGTGTCTGTAACACGAGTGGCACATGGCTGAATATACCTCCTCATTGTGAAATTTTTAATAAAACTGAAAATGCTCTATAAAAACACAAAAATCATCAAAGGAATTACCATGAATTGATCATAACAATGACATCATTGTGACAGGAGCCTCGTTATCGTTTTGATGAACACTGATGAATTTTTCTATAAGACGGTGGTTGGTTATAAAGTCTGTTATTTAAATTATGGCCATGGTGAGTACTTTGAAAACGGGAAAGGCTTTGATTATTCACAACTAACAAGTTGTCCCTAATTCCGTAGGGAACGCAGATATTATGATAAATTAGCGTAGGGGCCATACTAACGCTTAGAAGATATATCTTACTGCAAAAGTATGATTAAAATTTATCGTCATTATGATTACATTGTAGCCTCAAAATGTTCGTAAAATCGCTCTGGTGGCCTACTCAATAGAAAACCATTTCGATTGGTTTAACAATACAAATGAGAATCTTCGTTCTCGTTTAATAAGCACAAACAAGGTTAATTTACCACTATTTCTTGCAAAGGGACTCCACCTTGATTCAATCCATTAACAAATAGTAATTCATTATACAATTAACACTTGTACTTGCCAAATATTCACAAATCGAGGCGAGTATTTTTATTTTAACGACACACTGATGATTGACCATAAGATCGTCAACGATTAAAACCGAAAATATTGGCGTCATCTTCGTTTTCAAAGCTAACCATCACTTCAAAACAAACGTAAACAATTCTTTCACCACTCTCCAACTCGATTTTTTTCAATTTTGACTTTCGTCTGTTTCACTTTTCGCGATCAATTGTTGGTATGAGAATTACAGTAGCTGCGCTTTCCTCTCGTTAAAGTTCCCATCAGCCAACCGGCGGTAGGATTTGCTTTATAAAACACAACCTCTCGTTAAACTCCACGTTACCGTAATCTCCACGTCAACTTAACGTGAGGTTTAACCAGACATTATAAAACCGGCCCTAAGGAGAGTAAAACAAAGAAAGAGCAACAAGTAGTATCACGAAAGGTGATAATGTTAACATCTCTGGCGATCATGTCTTAATCAAAAGTAGTTACGCATACACGGCAATTGGCGTATCTTTTAAGTTTCAATATCCTTCTACGGCAAATTTGAACTAAGAGCGATATTCGCGTTCGTAAAGTAGCCTGAAATATTACTGAGAGGGCGCAGGGGGAAGCAATAATAAGATTTGCGATGTTTTTAGTTTCATGCTCAACAGCGCGACGTCATTTCAACCGTTCCTGTATTCATTTTTGCAACTCATTGAGACGAATAAATAACCTAACTTCATATTGCTCCAGTCGGGATTTTCAAAACAAGTCGATCAAGATTAGTAGCCTCTTTGGGGCTGGGGTTATGCTGAGCAAAATCGAAAAACTGCGTAAAATCAAGAAAAGATGTAAAATCGATGTCTCACCATAGTAATTGCCTATGCTTTCCGGCCGGACTAGAGTGTCGCTGCGTAAAAACGAGACTTGATGTAAAATCAAAGTGCGTAAAATCAAAGTTTTACTGTATGCAAATATAGCCACAGCTTTTGCACAAAGAACTGCCTGTGATAGAGGAACATCATTCAACCATGTATTATGAATCCCAGTTATTAGAAGTCTTTCTGTTTTTTCCAGCAATGAACTTCACATACGTGTTGACCGCTCTCCTGAAATTGGTTATCTTAATTCAGAATAACAGAGTGGATTGTCGACGTCGTAAGCTTAAACTAACGCACAATATCGATTTGACGCTCTTTATTTTCAAAGCTAGTGATCACTTTCAATTTCTCTTCTTGGTTTATGCTTTTTCTTGATAACTTCTTCACTTTTCTATCCCATTCCTATTTTTTCCTGTTCTACCCTTTTTTTACTTTGTATGGCTCTATCAAAATCACCTTCTACCGCTAAACAACTTTCGCACTGTATTCCTGAGTCACAGAGGGCCTACTACTGCTGGGAAGGAATGATGCCATTGTGTTGTAGACTTTCTCTCGGACCCTTTTATGCGTTGATGCTATTCATACACAACTGGGCATCCGCTCCCCGATGACTGTGAAGGCTGGAGGTATGGACCCTTTACATGATAGTCGATTTCCCCCTGATAACCTATGACGGTAAAAATGACGTCTCAAACCATATTGCTTAACAAAACTAATTTCCACTAGCTCCCAACTTAATTAATGATCTAAATTAACTGATGTTATTCAGTTAAGGGGGAAAGAAAAATTACTTCGGTGGGTCGGCTGTCCGGACGCATGACGAGTACGTAATGTTTTTGCCCTTTGGGCGGCAATGGATTTCGACAAATTTATAAACAAAGAATAAAATATGAGGCTAGCAATACTATTAATATGCGTAAAATGGATGTAATTTTGTGTGTATTTAGTGCAAGTTCACATTTTATCAAGAGAGTATTAAAGGTTATTTGATTAGGCTAAGCAGTGTTGGAATGTTTCCCCGTGGAACGAATTTGCACTATATCGAAATTGCGCTAAGCGAGGCATGGGTGTAATATGAAAATTTTAAAAATCATTAAGTAACTAAATTAAACAAATGGGGATAAGTTGTGACTGTGATTTCTAAAATTATGAGAGGGAAAAAGAATTAGCCCACACCGAGACTAAAACCTAGGCCATACATGGTAAGGGACACTAGACGAGAGCCTTTAAGCACTCAGCCAACGAGGTAGTTGAGAAGGAGCGATTATTCAAGGGAAGTCATGGTGCACGAAATCTTTACATGTGAATATCTCTCGAACTCGGGCCTGTGTGGATGAAAGATGTTACACTTTCTACATTACCTATGTAGTTTCAGAAAATGACATCATCATTCAGATCCCGATCATCACTCTCGCGATGTCTCCTTGTGAGATGTTCTTACCTGAGAAAACTTTACTTCTCCTCAGTTTGGTGGCTCTCCTCTACAAATGGAGGATATGACTGCAGAGGCAATGAAAGAGCAAATGTCTGAGGCAGAATGGAACAGAATTTATGAGATGAGCAGAGATCGAAATCTGTACCAAAATCTGACCACTAGCCTTTTCCCATCCATTCATGGAAATGATGAAGTTAAAAGAGGTAAGCTTAACTTAGTAATATAACTTCTCATGGCATGGGTTTTGTATTAATTAATGCGGCTATGTACTTTATGCAAAGAACTTGAAGACCATCCTCCCTTTTGTATTTTGGAATTTTCCCCATTTTTAGTGAAATACTGGCTATAGAGAATGATTGGGGTGATATTTTATCAAGTTATCACTTGCCTCCCAGGTGACTAATGCATGCAACCCAAATGAAGGCTACCTCTTTTCATGAACCCTATTATTTACCCACTTCATATTGTTTTATCTTCCTAAATTAGAGGTTTGGTAAGATACAGCCCTCCATTTCTCCTTTTCCTGTACCCTCAGCCATCTTCCACATGAAACAAGATAAGGGCAAGCCGGCTTAAATCCAAAATACAGTCCTATATTTAGTTCTTATGGAAATTGAATTGCATCCAAGCAATACAAACTTGATCACCTTAGGCATACAAATCGTGAGTATGATGAAAACAGAAAAAAAGTGTTGAGATGAGTGAGAATCATGGCCTGGATTTATAACAGCCTGATGTCAATTCTAAGGCAATTCTTCGACTATTCTTAACATATGGCGCACCTTGCATTCAACCTTGTAGGTGATTAACTATACTGTTGGAAAACTTATAAGTTTGTGGAAAAAATCCATCCAGCTTTGGCATTGATCAGCCCAGCATGTCACTGATTATGCTGATGTGAGGCCTCAGTAAGCTCTTGTCACGGACCACGATCGATAAAAGGCAGCCTATCGTGCAGACTGAGGCTTCTCCCACTACTAAGTTACACTGGCCTTGATATTATGGACATTTCATATAGACTCCATGCCCGCAAGCTGGGTAGTCATTCATTTGAATAGTGCCTTAGTATTTAACAGTGCAGATAGGTGTTTTGTGTTTGTGTTGCTTAAAAATTGAGTGACTAGAGAAATACATTTATTGCACCTGTTTTCAGTTATTAAGAATAACAACCTTTTTTTAAGCATGGTAAAATTTCAAACTGATTTCTAGCGTTGATAATAATAAAGTTAGTAAGCACAAGGTACTAAGTCCAGGAGTGCGTTAGTAGTAAAACTAAAATTTCATTGAAACATTGCTTACACACATAAAAACGAGGAATTCATTTCAAAATATTAAAGTTGGAGCATGCAACAAAGTGTTTCTTTGCAAAAACCATTTACAATATAACCACTTCACAACGGAGTGGCGCAGTGAGGAAGATTACAAATGGGTAGGTGGGTCGGGGCATATTGCTGAGTAGTGGCCCTAAGGTTTCGCTAAGCTGGATCTTAGGTAGTGCCTGAATGCCTATGACCATTGCCACCTCAGCAGTCACTTCTGTTTTCCCAGCTCTAGTCGACGTCCATTTGTTTGTGTTGAAAAATCCATGCCAGCTAGAGCTGATGTGAAGTCTTTTGTGTATGAAAAAGCTCATCAGCTACTGCCGATATTTGGTGCAAAAGGGCTGAGCTTGGACTGTTAGAAGCTTGTCATAGAGGGTAATATGGAGTTCCATCAGAGTAATGGTATTTGATGAGCCTTAATTGAAGTCATGTAATCTGTTGATATTTTAACCTGTTGAAGAGATTTAAGCTCCCATGCTCCAGATTTTGAGGTGAAATATGTCCTAAATAAATGAATTAAACATTTTCAGGAATCATTCTTATGCTTTTCGGAGGAGTACCTAAAACAACAATGGAATCTACAACTCTTAGGGGCGACATAAACTGCTGCATTGTGGGTGATCCAAGTACTGCTAAGTCTCAATTTTTGAAACAGGTAAGTTATTAATGGTAAACTTGTCACCAAAAAATATTGTCTAAGCTAACACGTTAAATTCTCACTTTGAAAGTGTATACAAAATTCTATCATCGGATTTAAACAACGTTCATTTGTGGAGCCAAGAGTGAGGACTCAAAATGAGCAAATGCACTTTGGTACATTTTTTGCGGAGTTCGTCCAACTATAACCATGTTTATGCTGTGGATGGTATTAATATAAAGGCAACAGTTGGTATTAATATGAAGGCAATAAAAGTGAAGTACCTGGGAGTTACGATAACTTCGAACCTCTTGTTCCCCCTCCACCACCCCCTCATTCAGAATACAGAGTTGGTGTGATGATGGCCCCCGGAATAGTACCCGCAATTTATTACACCCCTTATTCAGAATGGTAGCCTTGAAGACATATGTTCAAAAATTTTAAGGGAGGGTAGAATTTTTTTTATTATTCTTCCAGAACCAAACTGAGTATTAGGTATCGAGTTCATCCTTAAGTAATTTTGGGTTATAGCATACGATCATTTGACCCAGTTATAGTGAGTGAGTCTTAGCTGGGTTACTTCAAATTCTCATAATTGTCAGATTTTCATAATAAAATTGTGTGTATTTATGAAGTAAATAATTCAATAAATATTTGAAAATTTGGCATACATATTATTAAAAAGTGTAAGGAATCCAATCAAGGCTTCATTGAAATTTGAGTTAAAAATAATTAAACAACAATCATTTATAATCAGCATTAAAAGTTTTACTGAAATTACAAATATGTGACTCACATCCTTATTAACTTTTAATAAGACTTAAAAATGTGATTTCATATTTTTTAGATTAATTTCTTGGCAAAATTAGGCATATTGTAATTAAATTGAACCAAGCAATGAATGATAACATTCAAAATATCTTTTATTAAAATCATCTGTTTTTATTCAAATTGAATGTCTCAGGTGGCAGATTTCAGTCCAAGAGCTGTGTATACCTCAGGAAAAGCCTCTACTGCAGCTGGTCTAACTGCTGGAGTTGTGAGAGATGAAGAATCAGCTGATTTTGTTATTGAAGCTGGGGCATTAATGTTGGCCGATGGTGGTGTGTGCTGTATTGATGAATTTGATAAAATGGATCCACGTGATCAGGTGGCCATTCACGAGGCGATGGAGCAGCAGACAATATCAATTGCTAAGGTTTGTTTTTGATTAGGCTACCTCATGACTCATACTCTGTGTTGGTTGATGGTGTCAATTTTCATGAACAATCTCAAAGTTATAAAAGTTATGAGCCAAAAAAAAACCCTTCACTGTAGTTTCCCTTCATGAGCACTTACTTTGCTGTAAAATTAAGGGAACCATTCCACTGCCTTCCTATTGATTGACGACCTAAACTGGGTTTACAGATAGCCCTTTACCCTCAATAAATAACTGTTCCTATTTATCTTTTCTGACATGTAAGAGATCTGCATATAAATCATTCTGAGAGAAAGAGATCAGGACAACCAAGGAGTTTCATTTGCCTTTTCTTCAAAACCACTAAAATACAGCAAGTAAAGTTATGGCCCTATCATTATTTTCTTTAAGTTTGCACTTCCTTGAGTTCATTAACTTCCAGTTCCCTTCATGGTGCACTTAACCATTGATAGCGATCCTGAAGTTTTGGGAATAGTTATTTTTTCAAGAATTTTCTCATAATAGCATTAAAGTTGTCATATGGATGTTTGAAGCCATACTAAGTTTAAATTTACCATGTTTATGCATATAATTCTCAATTTTTTATGGTTTTTAGCTCTTGCCACAAATATCCTATGCACACTTTCACATTTTAAAACTGAACACATGATATTTTGAGGAAAACTTTTGATATTATTTTACGCGATAAATTTACGTGATAAATATTTTACGCTGAAAATTCAAACTATTGTTATTAAAACAGTACCATGGTTATTTAAAGTCTCAAATGCTTCCATTGATGTCATTTATTGTTCCCATACATGTTATGGAAGTTATGTGGTATAACATATTGCATTTATTTCTGCAGGCGAAAACAGTAGAAGGTGGTAGAATAATTCTGCCACGGAAGACCGTTTCTATCGTCAAATATAATATCTTCTTTAATTAAATAAACTAAAAGTGCAAGCATCAGCTTTTCACGTATGCCATAGCTGATAGCGCATTGCCTGCATCTAGAAGCATTATTGCAAGGAACAGCCTGTACTAAGATGGTTTTGTCGGGGAGTAGGTTGTAAAAGAGTTACGTTTCGTCTGTGTTATATCATGCGGGGAATAATTCTTAAGATATTCCTCTAGGATCAGAGTTCTTTCTTCCACGGCTTCGGGTTTACACTGCAGGCATCACCAGCAATGAGGAAGGGAGATAACTCTTTATTGCTCTAAATTAGTATAACCAACCCTCCTAGCACTTGAAGTTCTCGATTCTCAATCTATCACTGGTATACACCGCTTTAGCCTTAAGCATAGCCACTTTCTCAGCAGTTCCTGCAGATTGAAGTGGGCAAAACCACCATAACAAAGCTCCTTCTAACTCCTCATGTTCTGCATTCCTCTGGTGCTTTTGTTTTTTTTTTCTAATTGTGAAAAGAAAATAGGAAGATAAATTAATTGCGTCATTCTCGTATTGCTCCATTATTTTCATTTTCTCGCTTAGTCATATTTGGCATTTTTTAGCCATGGTGTCTACCTTCAAACGCTCTCTATTCACGCAACTCACGGACGAGTGGGTATGCTGTCGACTGCTTTCTGCTGCCGGAGGAACAAAAGAAGATTGAAAATTAGCGAATGGTAATGCCACAGTATTTTCACTAAAATGAACTACTTATTTATCGAATGACGGTTTACCTCATGAATTTGAGACTGAGCACTCTATGTTAACTTCATTTCAAACAGATCAGCAGCAATTACAGAGGTTAGGGACTTACGGAATGGTTTAAGTTCTCTGGAGATGGAAACTCTCGCTATGGCGAGTGCCAACACCAACAGGGCCTCATATAAATGATTTTTTTTTTGACATGCTAATCATAGGGTCAATTGACGGTGCTCCGGCAATCTCTCGTAATGGCTGGGATCTCGCAATAGCTTGTACTTGGTTTAACGCAGTTCCACTGTAGGTATTGAGGGGAACCACCTCGTCTGGGGCACCCCATCATAAAAGTTGCGGGTCAAAAGATCTTCCTCCGTGGGCTGCAAAACCCTTTTTGTCTGGAAGGCAAGAAGAGTCTCACTTGATGCTCAAAGTGTTATGATTTTCTTTGCCACAGGAAAGTGGTTCATCAGCATTGTCATTGCAGTTTCAAGTTGAGACTTTGAAAATTTTCAGGTCCTTAGAAAGCTAGGAGACTAAGAAAAGTTCTGAATGACAAGGTTTTTCTGTCCAAGACTGCACTAAACTGGGTCGGTCTCAAATCATAGTGCTTCCGTCATCATCAGTGGGCAGGGTGTGCATTAATCATCCTAGCTTTGCCAATGATGTTAGTGATTTGTATATGTCTTGTTAATGTATATAATAATGTTATCTTGGTGAAATGATTGTCTACATATTTTCTTTTTAATATTTCACCTCTTTCAGGCCGGTGTGCGTGCTACACTCAATGCTAGAACTTCAATCCTGGCAGCTGCAAACCCTGTGGGAGGGCGTTATGATCGAACAAAGTCACTTCAACAGAATGTTGCACTAACAGCGCCATTAATGTCAAGATTTGATTTATTTTTCATCCTTGTGGATGAATGCAATGAGGTAGGTAGGAAAATGAATTTTTTTCATTGTTGTGGTAGTTCTGTACAAAGAGAGCATCACCTTTGTCTATTGTTGCATAGAAGCAGGTCGCAAATAATGATCATGGGGTATCACTTTTCAATAAAGCATTGTGTTACCCATGAATTTTTCTGTTAGTCATTTTACAGCTAGTTTATAGTTGAATAGATTTTATGTAGAAGTACTTGTGGTAACTTGTTATATGCTAACCTTTTGTGTGTAAGAATTAAGGAAGGTAATTTCTCCGCACTTACTGCCTGCTGGGTCCATAACCTGATAAAAAAAATTATTGAGGTAATCCTTAGGCAGTCTTCGCGCAACTGTACAAGCGTCAGCAGTTAGTCTGGAAAATAAAAAATCAGGTTCCACTACCTTGCTTCAGGTTTTTTTTATTCTCAACCACTCATAAAAAGTAACTCTCAACAAAGTAAAAAACAACAAACCCTTGACTACCAAAGTACATAGAAATTTTTTCTGTTGATAAAAAACGGCATTGTCCGCAAAGATACAAAATTACGTATTTCATAGAAATCCTAACAAATGTATGAAATTTTTTTTGTCATTTTGTGTTTCTCTTACATGTATTTTCTTAAGTTTATGGTTGATTGGTGAAATTGTTTTTTCCTGTGTGATGCCAAAATTTTATGAGACTGATTGTATTTATAACTACAATGTTTATTATTTACACAGGTTGTGGATTATGCAATTGCTCGAAAAATTATTGATTTACACAGTAACATCGAGGAATCTATTGAAAGAGTATACTCACAAGAAGAAGTTCTAAGGTACATTGCTTTTGCTCGTCAGTTCAAGCCAGTCATAACTGAGGTAAATTCCTGTTATTATTTTACTATTTCAAAAATTTCATTCATAACAGAGGGCAAAATGTTAGCCTTTGGGTGTTAAGGATGAGTAAAAAAAACTAAAATAAGAGTTAAGTGGAAAGCCCGAGTATAAGTTCAACATTTTATTTCTTTCGTAAAATTACTTAAGGTAGGCACTGTTGACATTTTGTGCATTCAGATGCACTTTAATCGTTCACATTTTCAAAATTTTTTAAGTTGGTGAGATATAAATCATTCATGAAAGTATTCCATTTGACCGAGACTTAAACCAGGATCTCCTGAATTTAAGCTCATTGCTCTAACCACTTTACCTTCAAAGTCTAAAGGTTCATTCCTGACTAGTCACATTTATATCCTAATACCAAGTTTTCTTTAAATTCTGTTGACTTCATCTTCTCTTTTTTTTCTAATTTTCATTCCAAAGCTCATATTTCTTCAGTAGATTATTTTGAATTCATTATTGTGAGAGGCTATTTAATGCTATTATTAAATTCAAGGAAGCAGAAGATCTCCTAGTTGAGCTGTATGGCAGACTTCGTCAGAGAGATGGCATTTCTGGAGGTTCGTCTGGAGGTGGTGGAGGGGCTCGCTCCACATGGCGTATAACTGTCAGACAGTTGGAGAGTATGATACGCTTATCAGAGGCAATGGCAAAAATGGAATGTTCTGATGAAGTAAGTTTGTTGTGATGAGTTGGAAATACTGTCTGTGAAAATATATTATGCTTGTGGGAATAGGTTGGTTTAGTTGTTGGTTCAACTAGTTTCAGAGCTGACAATCATAATCAGAACTGAAGCTAAAAAGAAAATATACTGAAATACTTAGCTCAAAAACCAATTTACTTAAAATATGCAATTGACTAAAAGAACTTTGATTGCCCTTAATTTACTTTATTGCTTTTAAGAGGGAGATTTTATGAAGCTTATCACTTTGGCATAATTTTCTGTATTATTTAGTTAGTTTTCATTTTACTCTGACTAAAATCATTGTTAGCTTTTGAATATTAAGTAATGAAAATGTAGCATTTGAATGAGGAACGGGACCAAGAACAGATATCAGGAACAGAACCAAGAACGGATATCAGGAACTGAGCCAGAATGTGAGGTGACCCATCGTTAATTGTCATAGTCAGTCTTGTTGGAATTACTGCAAAAGTTCACCATAATGAGTTATCTCAGTCTTTATAAAATTGGAAAGCATTATTAATTAAATACATTAGAGCCTACCTGTATTGAAAATAATCACTTTTTCGTATGTAGGTAGTACTAGAAGTGTATAACTGTTGTACCTTAGTTATGGTAATTATCAATCATTTTATGCATAGAAAGTTCAATTATTCTCTATAAGTAAATATCATTTTACTGTTTATGTTCAAGTTCTCACCTCAAACACATGTTTCACATTTTACTTTTGTTATAAACTGACACTGTGGTTGATTTGTTATAAACTGACACTGTGGTTGAATATTGAAAATTCATTCTTAAGAGAGACTCGAATCTGAATCGACTCTGAATCAAAGTTAATGTTCAAACAAGACCTGATCTCATTATATTCCTAAGAGTTCAAGGGAAAGTTGGCTACCACGCCTGGAACCACAGAAATAAAACCTGACCTCAGATAATCTAGCCGGTAAAAATTGCTGTTAAAAATCCTATGGTTTGTTGTTCTTTTAGATTAATTGGATACATTAGCCTTTCAATCATTGCCACAACTTGGATTAGCATTCATTCATTTGTGGCTGTGTTACTGGAACAAATCTGTGCCTTGGTGGAATATTTATCAAAGCCACTGACAGCTTGATAACATTCATTGATATGTGGCAGAATTTGATAGCAGTGAAATTCTCTTTCATAAGGAAGGGTATGTCATTGATGAAGAAAATTGGTAAGTGCACCATCAACAGTCTACACATTCTTGTGCAGGAGTAAACTCATGGTGCAGTAAATTGTTTCTTTATTGTAGTCCTTGTCTTGATTTTGTAATGGTATTGTTGATTGCTTCAAGTGGGCTTTTTCATTAATTCGATTTAGTAAGATCAACTTGTAATGGCTCTTTGAAATCTTCCATAATTTCATCATTAGGTCACTCCTAAGCATGTACGTGAGGCATTCCGTCTCCTAAACAAGTCCATCATTAGAGTTGAGCAGCCAGATATTCATTTAGAAGATGAAATGGAAGAAGGTGATAATGCTATGGATATCGATCATGATGGCACCAATGGTATTCCTAATGGTGAGTATCCTTAGTCATTAATTATAAAATAAAAGTGAGAATAATTCTGACATCATGGTCTTGTGACAAGTGACATTAGTGACCATTGCAAATGGCACCAGTTCATTTACACTGTACCGCCACTGCACAAAAGAAGTGTGTGGAAAAGGGACTGTTCTTCCAAATTTGCATGACATTTTTTAAGTGGTTCAAAAGAGTGATTTTTTATCGTTTATTATACAAATTATTTTTGTTAGATGATCATGAATTTTATCATATTTGCTGTTGTTCCCTTCTAAGAGATTCACAATGAGTAACTCACCATTCCTCTCCCCCCTCACTTTCTTCCCTACCTCTTCTAGTCTTGTTAGCCATTTACCACACCATTTGTGTTTTAAGTTGTTGACTAATTGGTACCTGACTAGCTGTTGTTTTTAAATTATCTGAGCTTTCATCTTCTAATCCTATGCCAATCAAATACGTATGTGATCTGATCAGTATGAACTTTAGCATTTAGCTCTTCAAAAAGGTACTACATATACTTAAAAGTTACTGACCAGTACACAGGGCAAGGCTATGTAGGGAGGGTTGCGGAAAATCCAAGCCCAAGAAAAGAAAGTGAAAGAAACTGTAGCGTAGCCACAAGCTTCAGATCCTATGATGCCTCTCTGTATTGAGCCTTAGCTTTTTCCAATACTGAATCAAGGATAATCATCTTTGGGCGGTAAGGATGGTTCCTAATTACAGTGGAATCGCATTAAAGCAAGTATGGGCTATGATGAGACCACTACCATTACAAGAAACAGTAAATGCACCATCAGTTGACCTTGTGATTGGCATGTAAAGAAATCCGTTTTTACAAGCCCCTTTTGGTGTTGGCACTCAATATAGCAAGAGTTATCATCGCCGAAAAACTTACATCATGAGTCTCTAATCTCTGTAATTGCTGGTGATTTGTTAGAAATGAAGTTACTGTGGAGTGCTCATTCTCAAATTCATGAGGTAAACTGTTGTTTGATAAATATGTAGTTCATTTTGGTGAAAATAATGTGGCAATAACATAACATTGTAATGAAGATATTGCATCAGACAAAAGGAAAAGTCTTCCGAGACAGGATTATTCTACCACCGTCCACAATTTTTGTCTGGAGAAACAAATGCGATGCGTTATTTTACTTCCACAAAGTGTGCAGGAACAATAAACCACAATAAACATAAACCAATGCAAACATCAAAGGTAAGAGGTAACCACTATTCAGTTTTATCAGTAATTTTCAGCTAAAAATAGCAAAATAATAGAATTATCACAAAAAAGTGCCAAGTACATTGAAAAGTGGATTGGTCAGTTCTGGATTGGGATAGTGATCGATAAAGCAATTACGTGGATGATTTTGATTCAGTATGGCACTTATAAATTGTATGGCTAGTTTGTTATTAAGGAAAGGAAATTATGTGATGCTAAAAACATCGTCTTCCATCTGGACTTATGCTTAAGTTGCTCAGAAATAAATCTCAAGCCTATCCTGTTCCTGTATCAGTGTTGACTATATGTTTATTGGCTATTATTAGCTCTGCCTCTGGTAAAGCAACAATTCACCATAGCGAGTGTTTATTTGAGCACAATAGGGTATCGTTTTATAGAGGTTGTACACTGTTGTGCATGGCACTATTTTAAATCGCTCTTACCCTTCATTTAAAGTGTGTATATTTCACATAGTAAGGAGAATTTTTTTATTTTGGATGGAACTTTTGAGTTACTACCATAATTATGCTTCTCATAGCAGATTGCATCCCTGATAGCAAGGATGCTCTTTTCTATAAACTTAATTCATTTGTTTACCCTTTTTACCCCAGGGCACACCATGTTAAGAGCAGACTCATTTTTGTCTGAATGAATGTATTTAATTTGGTCACATATCTGTTGATGAAGCCCTTATTTAGTATTCCTGAAGTTTGCGTTTTTACACTACTTGCTTATATTTGTCATTCTTCAAAAGTGGTTCTTTTTTGCCTTTCACTTCTTTTTGCACTGTTTAAACTTTGTGTTGAATCATATGAAGGAGTTCATATATATTTAACAAAGTCTGTACAATGTCGTCAAGAGTTTTGGTAGTAAAGTAATACAGTGGAACCTCGTTAAAGCGAGTACGGGCTATAACGACACCCCCGCTATTACGAGAGATAGCCGATGCACCGTCAATTGACCCTATAATAAGCGTGTTACAAAATTCGTTTTTACGAGACCTTTTCGGTGTTGGCTCTCGCCATAGCGAGGGTTTCACCGCCGGAAGACTTTCATGAAGACTCCTTAACCTCTGTAATTGCTAGCGATCTGTTAGAAATGAAGTTAATGGAGGGCTCAGTCTCAAATTTATGTGGTAAACTGTCGTTCGATAAATATAATGATGACGAAACAATGCTTTGCATGATTTTTATTCAGTGCGGCGCTTATAAATTGTTTGAATAGTTGGTCGTTATTTGAGTAAGGAAATTTAGTGATGCAGAAAAACATCGCCTTTCATCTGGATTTATGCTTACGTTTATCGGATAGATGTTTATCTGTTGCCGCACCACTCCTGTTCCTGTATATCTGTTCGCAACAGGTATATTGGCTATTATTTGCTCCACCTCCGGTAAAGCGACAATTCGCTATAGCGAGTGTTTATTAGTGCACCGTGGTGTGTCGTTATATCGAGGTTTCACTGTAACTAAAAATATAATTTCCACACCTACTTCTGAATTCAGAATTTGATAGAATGTCTGCCCAGTAATTAATGTATCTTTCCTTAATATAGGTGTGCATGAGGATAAATTACCTGAAGAGCAAGGAGCTGTTGAGAAAAAGAAAATGAGCATCACATTTGAAGAGTATAAAACTTTATCCAATATGTTGGTTCTTCATATGCGGCATGAAGAAACAAGGATGGAGAGAGATGGTACTGTATATTTGTTTATTAGGTTTCCCATTGTAAAATGCTGTACCTAATGTAATGATGCAACCCTGATATTCTAATAGGTGTAGAAAAGGTAATGTTTGTTTTTTCCTTGTAAGAATGTGCAGTCTTGATCTAGTTGAACTTAAATTTTAGGGACAAATTGTTCATAACTTAAAGCAAAATAGTATACTTTTCATTTTTATAAAGCCTTGGGGCTCCATAAATTCCCCTAGTCCCAAGGAATGTATCAGAATCAATGTAGTTTTTTTTATGACTTATTACAGTAGACTCTCCTTAATATGAACAACCTTATTACAAAGTTCTAGTTAATACGAAGCAAACTTCATCATATCATTAATTGTGTGTTAACAATCGAGCTATTTTTGTCGTTATTGTTTTTCATTTCAATTCTTTCATCTCACAAATCGGTTTTGTTGCGCTTTCTCATTGATGTCTCATAAATGGTTTTCATCCACTCATACGTCATTAGTTCATAAGAGGGTTATTTTTTTTGTTTGTTGTATGCAGTGTTATTGTTTAAATTATATTTTGGTTAGATGAAAGTTTAGTGTGTTTTTTCTATTCCTTCTTGGGTCACCTCAAATATCCCTTGGCGTTCCTTTCGTCCCAGTCATTTTCCTTTTTGAATGCGATGTGTAGGATGCCATAAGCGATGTCAAAATTACGGAGGATATTTAGGAAGGGATGGATGATAATTGCTTCCTGACACTACCCCTTATTGCCCATCTGTAAAACAGACAGCTAGATATATCAAGCGCAGACAAACTGTCAAATGAAGGGATCAAGAGGTAAACCACTACATCAGCATCTAAAGAATTTACAACATGCATTGGTTGTAACACAAGACCCCTCCCCTCAATAAATGTTCCATAGGATAATCCCTGAAAGGGAAGAGATTTATGTGCACGTGTCATTCTGGGAGCAACGATGTATTTACATCCTTGCTAACACACATGAAAAAAGGAAGCGCCCTCTATTTCCTTTCAATAATCCCATTTCAGAGCTCGGGTGCTTTCAGTGTTCTTCAAGGTTCCTTAATCCATTGAATACCGTCAACGAAGCCTCACTGCATTTGCAAGACATTTGTTTTATTGGCCCAAACACAATATTTTTACTACATGTCAATGAAAGCAAATGGACTGAAAATTCCTTGTAAATTTTGTTATTGAATTTGTATTTTATATTTATTGTTTGCATAAACTGGCCAATCATGAATTTAATTTTATAATTTTTTCTAGGTGTCGATGTGCGTGATGAATCAGGATCTGAGGGTCTCAGGAAGAGTGATCTTGTTGCATGGTATTTGGAGCAAGTGCAAGAGTCTATTGAGAGTGAGGAAGAACTTCTCCAGAGGAAAGAATTGGTGGAAAAAGTTATTGACAGGCTGATATTTAGAGTAAGTGATCAGGAGATCTTTGGAAATTTATAATTTTAATTCTTTTGGACTTAAGACACAGCTATCAATTCTCAGTCAGCCAAAGTGGGAAATTAGACTGAGAATGGATGTGCTTAAAAATTGGAAAGTGACAATTTTTTTCTCTGACCATATCAGCTACACCTGCAGAATGGTGTGGTCATGCAAACTACTACACCTCCAAGAATAAAACTTCATCACCCAGTCCTGTTTTGCGCATATTTTGCTAAATTGGTAACTGCTATTTCTTCACAAGTGGGCATCTGCGGCATTTATACTGCAAATAGTAATCGCATATCAAACTTAGGGAAACGCTTAGTTTTGAAGGACAATACCTGGTTAATAGTCAACATCTGCCTTGCCGTGTAATTTCCATCACGCTAAGGGCCTGATTTTTCAAGTCATCTTCAGCTGCTATTGCGAGGATTATTGCAATTGAAAATTACATTGGTGTTAAAACCTGCGGTTTAAAAAATTCAAACGGATGTGTACATTGTTGGACTAAATGGCGGATTTCAGAAAGCTATGAGTATATTAAAAGCAATAGCTTTTTTTTGTAAATGTAATGAAGAATTTGCCATCTAACATTCGTGTACTTAACCCTTTCGAGACGGCGGAGTTCTCTCCTTAGCATGACTGCTGTACTGAGCCCAAAGAGACTCTTCCGTGCCCTCTGTATGGGGCATTGGTTAAGAGGGGTCTTGTGGATAATTACCGTATAAGCTTGTGTAAGAGGCGCACACGTGTAAGAGGCGCACCCCTATTTTGAGCATCGAAGCTATGAAGAAAAAAATTTTGCGACATTTTTTTAATCCTAACGTGCGGTGTTGCAGACGTATGCCTGGAATTTCATCAGTTATCGAAATGTCCTCTTTCAGTACTATTTGAAAGAGGAAATTTTGATAACTGCGGCGGCAAAAGAGGGAGTAGAAAGAGTCATGATCCTCTCTTTGCATACGCCATCGCTCTACGTTGCTTGTCCTACTCACGAACAATTTTGTTTAAAAGCTCTCGCAGGAGTATTGCAATAGAATTGCAGCCGTGGAAAATTTTAAGGCAAAACACGACAGGCAAAAGGCATGAGCTTTCCCAAGAGATTGAACAACAATCGGGGCAATCTCAGCGCCGTAGGATAATAACCACGTCGTAGATTTAAGGCCCCTTGCACACGCACCGATTTTAGACGGCCGGTAAAATATCGGCCGTCCACATTCCAATAGTGAACAATGGGAGAGCATTGGAGCTTGCACACGTACCGACCACACGCCGGCACCGGCAAAATGCCGGTTAGCTGCCGGCTATTGTCACTGTGGATCGCCGACGCCGGCTCAAAAACTTAGCAACGTATCGTTTGACCGGTAAAAATCCGGCGTGTGTGCAAGCATCGCTTCGCCGGTAAAATATCGGCCAATATTTTACCGGCCATCCAAAATCGGTGTGTGTGCAAGGGGCCTAACGGAACTACACTCGGCTCTCCATCAGCTAATGCCTCTGCCTTTTTTTTCCTTTCCGAGACTCCACAGGAAAATATCAAGTTACAGGGGAACAATGGAAACGTGTTTCATCCCTACCCCATTCCACCAACTGGCCTTTTTCGGTCTACCAGGTTCAATTCCCCGAGTTTCTGGAGGTCAAATGCTACGTGAGTCACCTTCTGAGCTCGAAGATATCTCGATATCTTTCAGCAATTGTATGACACGCACGAGGTTCTAAAAAGAATTAGACCTAACGCGACGTATATCTTACAGCATTTAAGTTTTTTGAGCTCTAATTGATTGACACAAAGATTTATAGCTAAAATAAGGCTACTAATATTCAACATAGTCCAAACAGCACAATTTCGGAAGAAACAAGCGTAGCATAAGCGCATTCAAACAAGACAAGACCGACTGGAAACTCAGGCAACGCAAACTGCGTATATCACATTGCTGCGCCTTCGCCCCTTCGCTTTCAAGGCAACGACGTCACATGCAAGATCGGACGTGTTCTTCCCTTGCTCCTTCGCTCGTAGCTTTAAATACAGAGGGGAGGGAGCCCTCTTCCCTCGACCACTCCTTCAGCGCTCTTCATTTATAAGCATTTCCGATTTCTTCTAGCCACCATTAAGTCCAACAATGAGCACACTCGTTCGAATTTTTTCAACCGCAGGTTTTGACACCAATATTACTATATGCAGTATAAATGCCGCGGGATGCCCACTCGTGGCAATAAATTTAGCGCGCGCTCCGGAGCAAATCACCCCACGCGATCTTTTCAATGTTCACCTCTGGGGTACCGACGTGACGGCGTGATGCTTGCAAGAAATTCAAACAGGAGCATTTTAAAAATACGTCACTAAGGGAGAAACTCCCCTGCCTGCCGCTTGATTTTGACCCAGGGTTTCAGATGACTGACTCACGCTGAAAACCAAGGCCACTCAGTTCCCCTCGAACTTGCAACCGGTGAAGTTTGTGTAAGAGGCGCACCCCCATTTTCGGCTGCAATATCTGGGAAAAAAGGTGCGCCTCTTACACGCGCTTATACGGTACCCTCTCTCAACACCAACCTTTTTCGACCCTCCCTAGTGAGGACTCCGATGGTAGTTGGGCTCCCTCCTTTCGGGGTTTATAACCCTACCAGCGGCATTGGTTCGTGGTCAATCATGCTTTGTTTATATGAATTTAATATATGGATAATTGTTGCTTGCATGTTAATTGCAGACTTTGAATTGAATTCCTCGTTTTATTCTGAGAATCATCAAATTTTGAACGAAGCTCTACCATCAATATTAACAAATTTAATGCAGCAACAATTTGTGTTGTTTATACTGAAATCGAGATATTAGTTAATATTTATCGTAGAAAATTGTAAGCGATGCTCAAAAAACAAAGAATTCAATTCTTAGATTATATTTTTTGAGAAAGGAACAAATATTTATTTCGGAAAATGACTGAATGAACAATTGAATGACTGTGGTCCCTTACCACAAAGAAGGGTAATATAAGACGAGGAGTCCGGGTACCTGCTCCCAGATTTCGAGGGTACAGCTTAAGTCCTGCTTTGTTAGGTCCGGAAACTAAGACATCGTGAACCTACAACTGTCTTAAAAGGGGGAGAGTAGGGAAACAATTATTATTTTTGGCATTCGTTCTCCTGCATAGAAAAATCTCTGACGAAAATTTGCTGCTTTTGTCTCCCGTGTCAAGAAACATTGTCGTATATTTTCGTCATTCGTAGGGAAAAGGTTAAGGAATTTAGTCTCTTCTCTCAAGTAAACTGGTAAGTATAGTCTTTATTTGGCATTTGGAGGTTGATACAATTATTATCCTGCATTTGTGTGTAGTTCAGGGTTATGCTGTTCACATTCATATGCATCAGTGATGACTCTGCACTTGAAAAAAATTTTCACTCAGGGTCTTTAAATTTCACAGGACTGTGATTTAGTCTCGGGTTTCCTTTTATCAAAATATGTGGATTTTGAGGGGGGCACAGAGGCACTCCACCCCCCAGGTGTTAAAAAAATAAACACATTTTTATGCTGTTATCATTACTTTCTTTTTGCATTACAGAGCCTCTGTCGTTTAATTTCATATTAATGACTTTCATATTAAAATAAAGAGAATATTTCGTACAGTACTTGTTTTTAATCTCAAGTATGAGAAGTTTGGTTGCCTGTCAAGCCCTTTTGCCCCTCAGAAAAAATCCCTAATCAACCCCTGCATTAACCCTTACTTGACCTGCTTTGTAGATGTATCGAAGACTTTTGATGTAGTAATTCATATTGATGTATCTTAAAATTTGGAACTGTTCTAATCACAGGTTTAATTTCCTTCTTTCTTTAGGATCAAGTCTTCATACCCCTGATGAGCACTGGACTGAGAGGCCAAGAAGCACAGTCATTGGAAGATAATCCTTTACTTGTTGTTCACCCTAATTATGTAGTCAACACTTAATTGTGAAGAATTGAGTATGTAATTAGGAATTTAAATTTGAAGAGGTCAAAAAATAAGTATTCAATGTGCATTACTATGATTTATTTTAATAGCAAATAAGCCATGTATTTAACAGAACTTGTAAACTCCAATTTTATTAATAATATTTTAAGATAAATCTACAACATGGAATTTATTTCATTCATATTTTTCTGGTCAATCCATGAACTTGTGCCTTGAAATCACAGTATGACTAGAGAGAGAAGATAATTCTCTATGCAGGTTTTCTATCCCCCTCGCAACAATCTCGAAAGGGAACGTTGTCTAACTTAACAGTATCCTTCGTAATACGGGCCTCTGAAATTAAAAACGTTTAATTAGTAGCTTCATCATTTTCATTAATTTATATTTAAAGTCTTCAATCAATTGTATAAATGTGAAAGGAGTAGAACCTATTGTTGTGACAATAGGGCTGTCAAATAAATTGACAAGTAGACCATAGGCTAAAAATTTTCAATTGATAATAGACTCCTATAACAGCTTTCTAATTGGCCCATTGGACAAGAATTCTTAATATGTAATAGGCTAAAATCAACAATTTAAGTACACCCAACAAAAAAGTGCTAAAAAAATGGTTTAAATGAGTGGAATACTACCAAATGTGTATTCCTGTGATGAGATGATAGTAGCTCCTGGATATGTTATTTCCTCAGAGCCTGTAAAGCTCTGTAGAGCAAAATCAATGGGGAAAAAATACCAAAAAAGGCTACTGAGAGGCTAAGAAATGACAAACATAGATGAAGTGGATCATATTCTTTTATATCTAAACCCAAAGTTAAATAAGAACTTAGATTTAGTACCGTTAACTGTTAGGCTGCAAGAGTTCACGAATTTAGCAGCTAGCCAGTGGAGGAAGCACCCCCTGCCACGAGGGCTGGTCTGGTAGTGTTAAGCCCCTTAGCAATCCTTATGGTGAGGGAAAATGCCCAAATGCAAGATATCCACGCAACAATAAAAAGTTAGGGCAAATGGCGGTCAGCTTGCAAATCGTATAAAAACGTTCCCTCACTTTTCAGGGTTATAAGAGGGAGGTGCATGTAGAAATGTTGAGGCATAAAGAGAATGTTGTTCAAAGAAATTTTTCCCAATCTTAATTGAGTAAAAACAAAATTTATAATGAAATTGCCATGAATTTACATACTTAGCAGTTGAAGAGATGGAGTTTCTTCTCTATAAGCAAGTAATGAACAAGTGGGTTGACCTCTATATATAGAGGTCAGCTGTGAGATAAGCGAGTTCGCTCATCGAATATGCATTTGTGGGGAAAAATCAACAGTGTTCTAAGGGGATATTGGTCTATCCATTTATAACATAGGCTCATTGCAGGGGACAAGCCCATGTTCATTGAGTATGTGGAGTTAGAGAAGGCATTTCACAGCATGAATTTTTATCACCCGTTATTTCCAATTGTATTGGATGAGAATACCATAAATGAAATCAACGAAAAGGCCTCGGGAGTGAATTCCCATGGAGAAAAATTTATCATGCTGTGATTTGCTAATGAAAGCAGTCATAGCAGAGACAGAAGGATTTGGAAAAAATTCAGGTCTATATGGGTAGAAATCGGCTGAATATAAACAAAAAGATATTAGTATGCAACAGAGGAGAAGTCATGATCAACATTAAAATGGAAGAGGTGAGTGAATTCTGCTACTTAGAAAGCAGATTAACTAGCAATAGAAGAAGCAAGACAGAAATCAGCATATCAGCCAATGTAAAGAGAGCATTCCTACAAAATGTAGATCTACTTAGAGCAAAAATGTATACATATAAGGAAACAATTTATCAGAACTAACATAAGGAGTATGCTTCTCTATGAAAGTGAGGCATGTCCAATGACAGCTGCAGAGAAATCGAGGGTGGAGGCTTTCAAAATGTGGTGCCAAAGAACAGTCATGAGGATAAAATGGATCAACCTAGTAAGTAATGAGGAAGTCCTAAAAAGAGAGCATCATGAAACCCTTGATGAATAGATGGAGCAACCTTAACGGCCATATTTTGCGACATGATAGCCTGATGAAGACAATCATCAAGGGACGAGTAGATGTTAGGAATGGAAAAGGAAGACTTCAAATTAAATTAATGGATCAGGTAAAGAAGTTTGTGAAAGAGAAGACTTTCAAAGGTGCGAAAAAGAATTGAGTGAAGAGCAGCATCAAATCAATTGTAGGATTGCCAACCAATGATGATGATTAAGTTTCTCATAAACATAAATGAAATTGGTGTTAACGATTTTGATTCATACCTTGAAATATATATTATAATTAGAACAAAATATTTCTTTCCAAATATATTAGGCAGTATACTCACTCTACCAACTAAGATGAATAGGCTTCACCCAGTTTAATTGAACTCAATTATACTTAGGCTATAATTTTATCGAGGGTTACATACAAGTACAACAACAGGGAGTTTAAATTGGCTCACTGGCGAAAATGAAAACTCGCGACAGGTTCGATGAACTGCACACAAGTAGATGAAAAACACGTTGGATTGCGCTACTGCATTCATTATAGTCATTTCAAATCCTTCTTAAATACGAGCCCGTTAAAAAACGTATGCGGCTAGCCAGGTGCGAATGAGTGCGTAGGATGAAGAGATGCTATCCAATTATTGCCAGCTAAAAAAATATAATCATAACCTTACCAAACTTATTCGGAGATACCATTCTTGCTTGAATGACCGTGGTGAGGAGCTGCTTTTCAACATCTCTCGCGTAAGCCAAGAGCTGAAATAATATATAAAATAATAAGTATAATATGGCGTGAAGTTGCTATCACCATTCCAAGCTAATTCAGAGACAATTGAGACCTCTTTTATTGCTTCCAAGTCTTGAACATGTTTCTTCTGGGCAAATTCACTGTTGATTTTTTCTCGGCATGCTAATATATAAATATAAATTAGACTCTGGTATTTCGAAAAATATCCACAACAATTCAAATTACTACCTTTGAGAGCTCTCTCGTCGCCTTCAAATACTTTCTTACGCGCCAAATGTAAATTTTTAAAAGACTTCAACACCTACAAAAAAAGGAACACATCAGAGCAATATAGATTTAACATGATAGCACGCGCTTTGTATTAATTTTGTGATCCTATACATACATGATTTTTAAGGGGATTCATCGCACTTAATACTTTTTATGATCATGTTACCAACATTACGCACATTGCCTGACTACAAAATATTTGCTATATCGACTTTGCAGACGAAAAATATCGAATCCTATCGAAGGGTTCAGTGCTTTCGATTCCAATTCATTCGACTCTGCCACTAATCGATGGTTAACACATGTAAATCATGTAAACAAACGTTTCACCATGAACATGCATGTTCATGCGTTTGACAAAAATTAAGTAACGAGGATAGCATAACGAAGAAAGACGCATGAATGCCTATTTGCTATGAGGAAATGCAAAGCTGTTAGTTTGCATCCAGTGTCCTCCCAAGTTCAGCCTTGATTATCACCATTAACGTAATATTAAAAATGAGTATATTAATTGCTTTGTTATTTATCTGCGTTTGATTGTGGGCTTGTATGGTAAAAGTGATTTTAAAAGATTTGAAATGACCAACGGTGACGATGCAGTAGTTCGGTCGATCATTACTTAGGGGTGGTTCGTGCAAGACGAGAGTGAACTGAATCAATAAAGCACATAGCCAGTTTTACTAAACTATTATACGCTAATTAGCGTTTTAATACACTGGAGTGTAACAGGACCTTACTCTTCGTTAGAAAATTGGACAAACTGCATTTGCCAAGGCCTGGCAAAGCTTAATTATATTTTTAACTCGATTTCATCATTCGGTGAGTAGCCAATTTAAAGGAATGAGCTGACTAAATCACTACTGTATAAAGTAAAACTTTAATTACTCGTTCGTCGTGCGTTCACGAAGCTAGTACAAAAACCAAGGATAACACGCAGTACTACATGTGCTCCCACAAGCATTTCACATAGGCGTTAAATCATATAAGAAACTCATGTAATCATTCAATCACACATTACTAAAATCCAAGTATTTCGTGCACTCCAACAAATTTACCATCAATATTCATCCCTTCAACAGCCAACAGGCTCCCAACAAACACATATGTTATAATTGTTCCAACACAAGTGGATGTTGATTATCTAGGTTCAACTCATTGCTAAAGTATCTTTTCAAGCCATATATGTTATTCCTGGTTATCCTCTTCTTTCTTCTTCATCGAAGAGACTTCTCTTCTAAGTTCCTTCACGATCGTTGCCAAAGCCTCAGGGTTTATTCCCTCTTCACAGAGTCTCACACATATGGTCAAAGTTTCTCCGTCTAAACCAGTATTCAATAACCGTGACATTTCCATGACGGTTTGGAATGTATCGCGGGCATTTATTAGATTGGCGGTTGATTCCTCCATTTCTCATCCGATGACGGGATACCTAATTATTCACCTGGAAATCGTAGAAGTTAAAAAAAACCTTCATGTTTCTGGCATGAATCTCTAACATTAAACAGAAAGATGCATAGTTTTCAATAAGAAAACACGTATTAGGTAAGCTAGTTTTTTTAACGAAAAAGGAAACATTCGCTGAAGCTGTAAGTATCCCTCATTTAGATTTACTTCCAATGAAACTGAATTAATGTAATTGCATCGAAATTAAACAAAAAAGGCTCGCATGTAAATTCAAATGAGAGGAAATAACACTCACCGCCCCTTTCCGTGAGCAAACACGAACACGGATTCGCAAAAATCTTTTAATTCCACATTACCATGGCTCACAGAAAATTTAAGTACGCTTCCGTGAAACAAAGTCAATCATTGGTCCAAGAAACCTCATTGGTCAATCATGCAGGAATGCAGTGTTGCCGTAATGACTTTCCATCATAGATGAAAAGATGTAAGTATTAATTATAGTTACACAAAATTCCACATAGCGCTGCTAAGATGAGGCCGACGGCCTCATCTTAGCAGCGCTACCTTACCCGACGCATGTGGATTGTGGAAACCAAAGGGTAACAAAAAAGTAAATTCTTGCAGCTCAAGTAATAAGGGTGCATATATTTGATAGTATTTGAATAATTCTACAAAAATTTTGACCAAGCATCCCCCATTCTATACGAAGGAAATCCATGAAAACCGAATATGTGGTCCAATTCTTCCATGGTCGGTCTTCAGCCTGTCGATTATTATTGAACCACGGATCTTCTATCGTTCGTCATGATATTTGTGTAGTCATTTAGCTTTTCGAATTCTTGATTTTTTTATCTTTCATTAAGAATCGCATAACTTTATACTGTAAGCATATCAATCCTGCGGTTACCTGTGAAATTACCAAGAATGAAGGGAGAGCCAATACAATAGATATAACCAGAAACATTTAGAATGGCAGTATTACTAAAGAAAATATTGTGATAGTTCATTCCAACGCCGAAGAATTCCAACTTTCACCAAAATTGATGAAAGGGACAAAAAACAAAGGTTTTTCATCGGATAAAAAAAGCTTAAAGGATAATTTTGAGCCAGTATACCCAATCCTTAAATATAGAAATTCTACTATTTCTCTTTAGTTGTCATACTTAACGCCCAAAATTGCTAATCACCGGCACAATCAAAATAATTTTAAAATTCTTCAATTAGTCATGCGATGGCGAGCCTCCTCGCTCATCCGTGGTAATATCGCGCATGCGCTTCTAACAAGTGAGCATCGTTTGATATGTATCATATGTATATTGGGTAAAAATTGTCAGCTGTAGTGTTAGCCACAATTGTATTTTCATGAAGTTTATAGCATTTATCCCCTACCGATGCAAATTACCATGATATGTGAAGGAGCATATGCATTATTTTTACTTCTCCTTCTACCTTACATCGAAAGTGGTGAGTTCTATTTCAGTATATTAGGCGTTTCCTGTAGTGTGTTGGGAGGAATGGTCTTCTTATGTTTTTGCTCTGTTGTTATCGATGTCTTTTCCGAGCTATGTTGTTGTTTCTCTGTAGCCATACCTCTTAATTGCCCATACCTGTGATTTTATTTCATCGTGTAATCTTCAAGTTTTCCATTGGATTATCCATTCGTCGCTTTTATGTAAACCATTAAGTCTTTATCGCATGCCATAAGATCGACAGGGGTGCTATGTAAGAAGTATTTTTTCGGAATCTATTCCTCATTTATGTAAAATAATGTGCAATCATGACCATTTACAACTACTTTTATTCTTACCCTCCACCTTTCCCCGGTTTATCATCTATTTTTTACCGTGTGTCAAATGTTGTGTTGTCAGGGTTAGCCCTTTTGTACTCGCAGTTTACCGACATTATGGGATTATTTGCGCTCCCTTTACCCTAAGTAGATGTTTTATATAAAAAAGATAAAAAGTTTTTTTTGCTTTCCTTTACTCTGTAATATTTCTATTCTTAAAGCTAGCAACATTGCCCCTTTTTACCCTTTGAGAAACGAGTTGTATGTTGAGGTGAAATAATGCCGAACAATTCGTTATACGGGTTTACGTATATCGTGAAATGTTAGATTTTGTGATTCACTTGTGATAGCTAAGTAAATTATCCCTCGTTATCTATAATTTTCTTCTAATTTAAATGATCACGTTTAACAGGTTGTCTTTTACCCTACATCGTGGAAGTGCGATCGGATAGTTTGATATCTCATCCTGAAAATTTATTCGCAATTGTCAACATCGCCTGTCAAATAAGTTTAATTCTCACCATTATCGGCTCTAATTTTCCGAAATGGTATCGTACGGACGAAATTCGTTCTTGTTTGCCGCAATCAATCACGTTAAGGACTGACCTTGGGAGAAGAACGGATATACCTCTTTTGCTCTGATCGTAGCCGCTCAGATGGTAGCCCGCTCACCTTTTCATACGATTTAACACCTTTTGTTACATTCTTTACTTCATTATCTTTTTCACCACCTTGTATTTTGTGAAATTTCACCCCTAGATTTTATTAATTAAACAAATGAAGTTTCCTCGGACTTACTTATTCATCGAAAATTATTGATGACACTAAATATATACGGTATTTATTATCTCAATATTTTATTCATTATTCATTACCCCGATGGTTTTGGTGTAATATTGAGTATTACACCAAAATACTATCGAGTAATACATCACCGTGTCTTAAGTTCCCGAACATCAGAATGATAAAAATTATGATAATATCAAATATTGGTAAAGCCTAATGAATTATTTGAATTAATTAATTAAAGTATTATTTTGGTCTGAGGGGACCATGGGGCTACCTTACCTTCAGGGGAGTTAGAGGTTACCCCTACTTTAACAGGAAGTGTTTTTCCCTAGAATTTGGTTTTACTTTGACCCTCACGGGACTTGAAATATGCACTAACTTCTGAACATTTTTTATTGTCCTGAAAGTTTTGATTCGTCAATTTTTTCTGGGATACAAGGGGGAAGGAGGGGCACAAGCTTTCTGGGGGGAGCTACCCCACCTTTATCACCCTCTAGCTATGCCCATGATTTATATATTTTCTGGCTGATACTGCATAAAGTATTTTGTTTTTATTACTTTGCTGTTGGGTATTAAGACTTAGGTCTCTTATTGCCCAAGGGAAACAGGAATTTCAAATCCTACTTTCGGTCAAGTAATGATCTTACTTAACAATTTTTCTCATATGTGGATATGTGGTTCTAATGATGTTCTCCATGTTGCTCTGAATGATATCTGCTCTTAATTGCTCCAGTAATAGAACCTTAGTGCATAGACTCCAAGTCCTTGCAGCTATTAACCTATCTGTGTACCAGCTGTGTTACAGTGTTTTCTCCTTGCAGTTTATGAAGGAGTGTGCTACAATCCTTTGTGTGTTATTTATTTCTATGCTTGCTCTGTATTCAAGGTGTGTCAATTGCAAAGTAGCACCTAACTTACGAGGACCTTGGCTGGCTTGATTAATCCTAGCTTGTTTAGCTTTGACACAAAAATTTCCTCATGTTACATCATATTTTTTTATTGTCTTCATTTAAAGGCTTTTCTAAGTGCAACTCGTATTAGAAACATACTTATGTTGGACCCCTGATAAGCCACTTCAAAAATGAAATATTCTCATGGTCTAGGATTTGGATAAGGGCATATTCAGTCGCAGATTGAAAATATTATTTTAATTGCCAGGAGGAATGCAAGCAAGGTGACCTCTGATGAATTGAAATGCTGATAAGCTACATTATGTGCAAATGTTTCTTGGGAAGACGATAGAAAAAATTCTATTCTGTCTTAGTTTTAACCTTTTGCTGCTATGAACGTATCTTCTATGTTCACCCTGTAGACAGCGGCAAACGTAGCTCCTACAATTGCCGTGGTCAACCCTCTCCACGTTTCCAGACTTTCGCTTTTCCCTGGGATTTTATTGCTATCCTTTCCACGGTTGCTTGAACTCGGCCAAACCTAATGGCAGAGAGCATAAGGGAGCGATACCTGGATTATCCCTTCTCCGAGAGAGAGGTCCCCTCTCTCGGCAGCACAGTAACAATGAAAATAATTCCAACAAATCGGAATCCTTGCATTTCCTAGGAATTTATTTATTTTGTCGTTGTCCATTAGCCGGGGAAACTTATTTGATAGCATTGGTCTCTCTTTTTTACACTTTCTGTGTTGGGTCTTCCGCCCCTGCATAATTACCAAGGACATTTCTTTCCTTTGAGATTTATAATCTCGCTCTGGATTTACCACTGAATGGTTTTCCCTTCAAATATCCTACCTTTTCCACATGCTCTAAAACAAGAAAATGTTATCGGACAAACAATGTAATTTTCAAACCGGACACTATTGTTGATTGTGTAAAAAATATGAGATTGGTTAACAAATCCAATATGACGATTGGATCATTGGAATGTATAAGGAAGTCAATGAAGTGGTACAAGAAACTGTTTCCACATGCTCTAAAATAAGAAAATGTTATCGGACAAATAACATAATTTTCAAACCAGACACTATTGTTGATTGTGTAAAAAATACGAGATTGGTTGACAAATCCAATATGATGATTGGATCATTGGAATGTATGAGGAAGTCAATGAAGTGGTACAAGAATCTGTTTCCACATGCTCGATGTAACTATGTTAAACGCCGTTTATGTATTCAAGTTGAAAACTAAAAAGACAATTACTTTTAGGAAATTTTTACGGGCTGTTGCTGATCAGCTTCTAAAAAAACATAGTCTTCTAGGAACCGACAACACAATATTGCAAGAAAACTTCCAGGCTGGTGCTAACATTCCTGAAAGATTAGGGGCCAGGCATTTTTATTGAAAAAATACCTGATTGTGAGGGCAGAAAAAAACCCTAGAGAGTATGTTTCGTGTTTAATAATACAAAAAAATGGATCTTAAGGGAAAAGACACGCGATTTTGGTGCAGAGACTGTCAGAAAGCTCTATGTATGGGTTGTTTCAGAGACTATCATTCAAATATTGATTTCTAAATGACAAAAATACAATATTTTCTAATAAGAATGTGTATTATAAACTTTATTATCCATTACATTTACCTGCCGCATCCAAATATACGTGCGAAATGCTTGGCAAAGTTCAAATTGGCTGAAATATGGTTGAAATATTGAGGAATATGGTTAAAAATCAATGGATTTTATTTCTGATTGATATCAAATTGCTCGTAAAAATGCCATGCTGGCCAAATTTGAGGAAAAAAAATTCATTTGCATTCGATTTACAAAAAATCACGTTCAAATATTTAAATTCCAATTATGACTCTTGGAAAGTGCTCAATTGCATTCATGGTCTGTTGTCAGGGGATTAGGTGGGCAGTCCCGGATTATGAGGGTCCACTACCTGCTAGACACAAGCCCGGGGTCAACGGAAAAACAATGACGACCTGTAAAAATAACAAAACACCAAACATTAATTTTTTAAATGCATTGTGCCTTTATTATCTCAGTAAATAAAATTAAAATTACATCTCTTTAACAAAATATGACAATTAAAAAAATAAACATTATCAGTCCTGAGTGCAATGGAGTGTACAATATTTTTAGTGAGTCCATTTTTAGGCTACATTAACAATCTGGATGGCTTACCCACGCGAAAGTATGCCACGTATAATTGTCAGTGTAAAAAACACAGTGTACCAAAATCTTAGCCGCAAACAGACATCATTCAGTCTTCAGACTTATTGATTGCCGTTGCGAATGCCTATATATTTGGAAAATGAACCGGTTTGAATTCTATTGGCACATCTATGGGAATGATGGGGATTCACGGTAGTAATACATGTTCTGCGTAGAAATTTCCATTCATAACGTTGGGCAATGTTTTTCATAAATTTTTTAATAACTTATGGCGTGCCACTGCACAGCCATGGTGGGTTCAAATTACGATGCTTATCTAACTGGATTTCCAAGCTTGTTGTATAGGGTTCAATGGCATGCCTGGCAAATCAAATAATTCAAAAACTCAGGTGGATAATTTAAAGCTTCTATGGTATTGCAAACTGAATCGATAGAAGAGATGTCAAATTACATAAACAATACTGACGACGTCAAGAGAACAGTAAGCCAAAAATGCTAAAATTGCAGCATTTTTATGAATTGTTTTTCCCATATCACCATGATTCATGTGGAAAACAGCAATAGACTGCAAGAATAAGAACGTGCCTTTCTTTTTCTTTCCAATGGTATATGCCTTAACTTATTGTGACCATTATAACTAATTTAAAAATGCAAAAGAAAAAAGGTCTGCAGTCATTAAAAACGAACTTAATGTGTATTTCTTATGAAAAATAGTTTACAACATATTCGCAGTCCTACTGAACATACACACCAAATTTCATAGGAATCGGTCCAGCCGTTTCGGAGGAGTTTGTCTACAAAAAAAGTGACATGAGAATTTTATATATTAGATTAAGCTGTAAATGATTTAAAAGATTTTTTCAATTTGCTTGAGTTGTTATAAATATTTAGGAGCCTTCATATTTTAGTTGACTTCATGGTGGTCCAATGGGCAAAAATGGGATTACATGTCTTTTATCTGCAATTTCGTATTAAGTGAGAGATTGATCAAGTTTTATTTCACTGATAGTTTTTCCAGCATGCCTTAGATGTATCTAATCATCAATTTATCTTTTTTTGCAGCTAATCGCCTGAATGAATATATCCGGCACTATGAACCAGTATCCTATGATTCATCAGAGGTCGCTCGATCCCATGCTCGATTTCGCCGTTCAACATCTAGACCTGGGGATGAAAACGTCCACATTCGTTTCTCGGCTCTTGGGAGACACTTTAACCTGCGCATGCGCCGAGATACAGCTGTGTTTGGAGATAGCTTAATTGTAGAACAAGGAGGAAATCCTGTAAATGTGGACACACGACATATATACCATGGGCACTTAGTAGGTAAGGATGGACAGCATAGTGTTTTGACAACTACATAAGGGGTGTATCACCATGTTTAAATAGTCTCCTACAAGGTGCTTTTGAGGCTTTGTGCCTGTGATTTTGTGCTTTTAAGTTCTGAATTCATCATTTTAATCAAAAATGAGCTGTTAAGTGATATTTTGAGAATGGGTAACACCATATCATTGATAGAAGATCCTAAATTTTAGCATAATATGATAAGCAGATTTTATTGCAAACAACTAGTAGTGATACTTTCAATTGCTTTTTCAAGTTTTCAGCCTTGGAATATGTAGCCGCAGCCAGTGAAAAGAAAACACCCGCTAGTGCTTCTTCTTCTTAATAACTTTTGAACACAACTTTAATAGTCCTTCTTCCTTGCTGGGCTCTGTTCATTTTATCTGTGCGGGTAAGCTGGTGTGGCTAAAGCAAGTGGGGTTGAGGGGAGGACAAGTTTCTCGGCACGTGACTTTCCATCTGCCAATCAGGAAACAGTGGGCGTGACCTGGTGCTTAAGCCCGCATGACACTTTCCAATTTATTGGCCAATAAATCGGCGTGCACTATTGCTTAAAATGTTGGGCGTTACGTACAGTGTGACACATTTCAATTTTTACATCAATATTGGCCATATTAGTGTTCTAATGTCTCGCTAGAGATTGCCATTTTATTTCGATGATTTTACATTGTATGAGCTCTCGGGTGATTTGTATGCTTCAATCAATAGTAAAACAACTTCTTTCGTACACATTTTAGAAATTTCAACTAAATTCTCAGAAAAAAACCAATGCCTTGCAGCCAAGCCGGGTGTTTTGCAAAGATTTTTTGTTTTGGCCCCTTGGAGTCAACAAAGCTGACCTCTAATTGGAGATTGGCCACAAGAAAATAGAACCTGTTCTAAATTCCAAATTTGGTGAGAAATTGTGTCAAATATTGTGAAAAGGATATGGGACTTGAAATTGGTTTGTGTAGTTGGACCACAATCCAATATCCTATGGGTTGTCCTATAAATTGGGAAGTGTTATACGGGCTTTAGGAAATTCAGTTGCTCTCAGACCTCCTTCATGTTAACATCGTGAATCTTCTCGTGGAGCAATGTTGCCAAACCTCACATGTTCTCCTTGTATGTCTTAAAGTATGCCTTTCACCAATGGTATTGCCTTCAGTGTTGTAGCTGACAATGTCCTGGGCTTCTCTGAAGGAATTACCCTCAATACCTTCCAAATGAGTAGGAATATTGTCTTGGTGCTAGGCCAAAAATACCTGTGGCCACCCATGACTCACTCAATTTGAGTGACAAACTAGTGCTGATATTTGGCAATGTTAAGTTCACTCCGACTCTCTCTCTCTCTCTCGGTATTACCCCATCTCCATCAGCAAAGCCCTCTGAGAGTGTCCGGGCCGCCACGAAAGCTCGCCTGCAAACATAAAGTGAGCAGATAATACTCTGAACCAAAAGGGAGTCAAGGGTGTGGTAAGGCAGGAATGATGAATATTGGGCAATGGGATCAATCTAAAGATAGATGCTTTAGAAACTCTTAAAGAGCCTTTGTCAGATACTGAGACAGTTTAATTAAGGTGGATAGAATATTTATGATAGTTCTAACTTATTCCCTTTATTCATGAATGGTTTCTTTATGTAGTTGGAGTAATTTTTTACTTATAAACACTGTCACCTCGCGGCTGAGCTTGAAGCCACCGAGTGCGTCCACCGGGTTTCGGATGGTGGGTCAACCTTTAGATATAGAGGTTAGCTGCGAGATGAGCGAGTTCTCTCGTCGAATAGCAGTCGTGGGCAAAAAGCGGCGGTAATCCGAGGTGGTATGGGTCTATCCCTGGGTGAGATAGGCCATATAAATGATACATTAAACCTGTGAAGATACCGTGACTTGGCGATGAGAGGCCGCCAACAATTATGCCTCACATCACCCGGAGGAGAGGGAAGCAGCTCTTCTTCATATGAGTGAAGGTGGAGACCACGGTGGTCAGTACAGCGACACTCATTGCACTTCAGGCGTGGTAACATTTACTTTAACGGATGTTGTACTGCGATGTGGAAGGCAAGGGGAAACCACCACATTATTATCCCGAGGAGTCGCTGCTACTCCAACTTTAAATAATCTGACATGATGGAATTCTCTCAGGTAAAAAATTCCAGAGGTAAACTAGTCCCTAATAAGAATCACATGCAAAGAAGATACACATGGAAAATGCCAGGAGACAAAAGACGATTTCAACTAGACTATATTTTAGTGAAGCTGAGGTTTAGGAACCAGATAAAGGACTGTAAAAGCTACCCGGGGGCAGATATCGACAGTGATCATAATCTAGTAATGATGAAATGCCATCTGAAATTCAAGAAATTGAAGAAATCAGCAAAGAATGCCTGGCAATTAGAGAAACTTAAGGAGCCAAAAAATCAACAGGCCTTTCAAGAAGTAATGGAGCGCAAGATAGGATTAGATCAGTCTGAAAACTCAGTTGAGAATAACTGGACTACCTTAAGAAGTGGATTTCAGGAGGCCGCTAGAGAAGTTCTAGGGATAAGAAAATGTGTTAAGAAAAAGCCATGGATCACAGATGAAATCCTAGACCTCATTGAAGAAAGGAGAGTGTATAAGAATACGAATACTGAGGAAGGACAGGCTTGCTACAAGAGAATAAGGAACGAGATTTGCCGCCAAGCGAGGAAAGCCAGAGAAGCGTGGATGAGGAACATATGTGAGGACGTACAAAATAACCTCGTAAAAGGGAAAGTGGAAGCGGCCTATAGAATAGTGAGGAACCATTTCAAGGAACGAAACACAAAATGTAATAGCATAAGGGACAGGAATGGAAACATTCTAATTGAAAACGAAGACAAAGCCGAGAGATGGAAGGAATACCTGGAGGAATTATACAACGGGAGCAAACTTAGCTCAAAAGTTCTCGAAGAGGAAAGTGAAGTTGAAAAGGATGACATTGGAGCAAGCATCTTAAGATCGGAATTTGACGCTGCAGTAAGAGACCTGCGAAAGAATAAGGCCCCAGGAATAGATGACATTCCAGCAGAGTTTATAAAAAATGCAGGAGAAAAGGTCTTAACTCAACTGTATAAAACTATCTGCGATATGTAGTCAACAGGAGATTTACCTAGTGACTTCGAGAAGAACATCATCATTCCCATACCCAAAAAGAAGAGAGCTGAGAAGTGCGAAGAATTTAGGACCATAAGCCTGACGACACATGCATCGAAGATTCTGACAAGAATCATTTGCAGGAGAATAGAACGAAGAGCAGAAGAATTCCTGGATGACGACCAATTCGGATTTAGGAAAAGCAGGGGCACAAGGGAAGCAATTTTGGCACTTAGGATGCTCATAGAGAAGAAATTGGAGAAAAACCGACTTTCATAGCATTCGTCGATTTAGAGAAGCCATTTGATAACGTGGAATTGAATTCAATGCTTAGAATTCTGAAATAAATCGGCATACTCTACAATGATCGTAGAATTATTCATAGTTTGTATAAAAACCAAGTAGCTGTGATCAAATGTGGACCAAACGGTGCAGAAGCAAGAATAAGAAAAGGGGTGAGACAAGGTTGTGCGCTTTCCCCCTTAATTTTTAATGTTTACATAGAGAAAGCCATCAATGAAATCAAGGATAAAGCTTTGGGTGTCAGTATCCACGGAGAAAAAATTAGCATGCTGCGATTTGCTGACGACATAGCAGTCATAGCCGAGACAGAGAAGGATTTAAAGAAGACGTTGACAAAGATGGAAAGGACAATGGCCAAATATCAGCTGAAAATCAACAAAAAGACGACTAAGATATTAGTTTGCTGCAAAAGAGAGGAGGCTAAAACAAAAATCAACCTAGGAAAGCATAAACTTGAAGAGGTGAACGAGTTTTCTTACCTGGGAAGCTAAATTACCAGCGATGGATGGAACAAGAAAGAAATACACAGTAGAATAGCGCAGGTGAAGAGGGCTTTCTACAAAAAGAAGAATCTTCTTACAGCTGAAAATACCAGCATAGAAGTAAGGAAACAATTCATCAGATGCTACATATGGAGTATGTTTCTCTATGGAAACGAGGCTTGGACGTTGACAGCAGCAGAGAAGTCAAGAGTGGAAGCATTCGAAATGTGGTGCTACCGAAGAATGGTGAAGATAAAATGGATTGACTGTGTGAGTAACGAGGAAGTGCTAAGAAGAGTGGGAGAAAAGAGAAACCTCCTAAAAACCTTATGCAGAAGAAGGGACAACTTAGTTGGCCACATTTTGAGGCACAATGGTCTGATGAAGACAATCGTTGAAGGACTAGTGGAAGGGAAAAAGGGCAAGGGACAGCCCCGAATGAGTTATATAGGACAGGTTATGAAGGATGTAAAAGAGAAGAAATATGTAGCTATGAAAAGATTAGTGGATAGGAGAGAGAAATGGAGAGCTGCGTCAAACCAATCTTAGGATTGTTGACTAATGATGATGAAACACTGTCACATTCTTGAATGCATGGGAATGTATTTTTATTGACTATGATTTCTAATGAAGCATACATGCATGTAGGTTTATGATACTACATTATTTCATTTGTTATCGTACTGGGAGTGGAAGTAATTCCTGGGAAATTTATTTTAACCCTCATATGGATTCGCTGCGCCTTAGCGTCGCTCGTGGTTTTAAAAGTGGTGTAAAAATTTTCCATTCCGATGGATCATTTTGAAATTTTCAGTAGTCTATTTTTTCTTCCATCTTCGTCTGCATATATAATTTTTTTGCATAGTGTTGATAGTTTACATTTTATTGGCCTATAATGAAAAAAGTTACGTTTGTTAGTTAAGAGCTTGGGCTCAACGTTAATGTCAAAGCAATTATGTTTCGCATGAAATGCTATAATCTATTTATAATCATATTATTTAATTTTTAAACTTTATAAACAAAATAAAATTGTTTAACAAAAGGAAATATTACTATACCAATTACCAATTTTTTTTTCTCTTTTGGCTAGGGATCATAATGTTTGCCTCGTTATAATGTTCATAGGCAAAACTTCATCATTTTACAAGAATTATTCACAGAAACTCATGGCTAGCCAAAGTTGTTTTTCCATAGCCTGCGACTTAGTTTTACTTGGGCCGAGAATTTCCTCGTCGCTACTTCGGGCACTGCACTCTCATTGCTATAATGTCAAAGCAATTATGTTTTGTACGAAATGCTATAATCTATTTATTGTCATATTATTTAATTTTTAAACCTTATAAATCAAATGAAATTGTTAAACAAAAAGAAAATATTACTATACATACAGTGGAACCTCGTTAAAGCGAGTACGGGCTATAGCGACACTCCCGCTATAACGAGACATAGTCGATGCACCATCAATTGACCCTATAATAAGCGTGTTATAAAATTCGTTTTTACGAGACCCTTTTGGTGTTGGCTCTCGCCATAGCGAGGGTTTCACCGCCGGAAGACTTTCATCAAGACTCCTTAACCTCTGTAATTGCTAGCGATCTGTTAGAAATGAAGTTAATGGAGTGCTCAGTCTCAAATTTATGTGGTAAACTGTCGTTCGATAAATAAGTAGTTAATTTTGGTGAAAATATTGTGGCATTAGCATTCGCGAATGCTTCATCTTCTTTTGTTCCTCGGGCGGCAGAAAGCAGTCGGCAACATACCCGCACGTCCGTGAGTTGCACGAATAGAAAGCATTTGATGGCAGTCACCATGGCCAAAAAAACACCAAACACGTCTAAGCGGGAAAATAAAAATAAAGGAGTAATATGAGGGTGTCGAAATTAATTTATCTTCCTATTCGCTCTGCAAAATTAAAAAAAACAGAAGCGCCCAAGGAATGCAGACGATGAATAGTTATAAGGAGCTTTGTTCGGGTGGTTTTGCCCATTCAAATCTGCGGGAACTTCTGAGAAAAGGGCTACGCCCAAGCCTAAAGCGGAATATTTCAGGGATAGATTGAGAATCGAGAATTTTAAGAGTGCAGAAGGTTGATTATACTAATGCGAAGCACCAAAGCGTTATCTCCCCTCATAATTGCTGGTGATGCCTCCGGTGTAAACCCAAAGTCGTGGAAGAAAGGACTCCGATCATAAGTATCTTTAGAAGAATTCCCCGCGTCATATAACATAGACGAAACGGAACTTTTTTACATACAACTCCCCGACAAAACCCTTGCAGTATGAGGTATTTCTTGCAATGATGCCTCTAAAGGTAGGTAGTGCGCCTTAGCGATGATGTAGGATGTACGAAGCAATGATACTCAGCGTGAATTGTCCGGATGGACGTATTTATTCTCCGTTGCGGATTTACAAGGGTGAACTATTCGCGTCAGTGGTCATAGTCGTACTGGCGCTTTCTTCTGTCATGTGGGTAGCCGAGCATCTCCTGGTGGCCGCTGGAAGAACTCACAGAACAACTAACTCTCGTTTGCAGTGCCGTGGTAAACTCGGTGTATTATTTCAAATACGTTGCGAGCGTAACACTCAAAAAGAAACTTTTTTTCAACAACGGCAATTTTAATCACATCATTTTTCAAGCTTAGCAAACTTTTTACTGTAGATGATGTAGATATTACATTATTTGATAGAAAAAGTCTTCCAAGGCGGGAACTTTATACAACCTTCCACCGTTTCCGCCTGTAGAAACAAATGTAATGCGTTATTTCACTTCACTGCCGCTTAACGTACAGAAACAATAAACATACACCAATGGAAACATTTGAGGCAGAACATCAGTTCGCAACAGGTATATTGGCTATTATTTGCTCCACCTCCGGTAAAGCGACAATTCGCTATAGCGAGTGTTTATTAGTGCACCGTGGGGTGTCGTTATATCGAGGTTGCACTGTATTTTGCTTTTTCTTTTAGCTAAGAATCGAAGCTGAGGTTTCACCGCCGGAAGACTTTCATGAAGACTCCTTAACCTCTGTAATTGCTAGCGATCTGTTAGAAATGAAGTTAATGGAGGGCTCAGTCTCAAATTTATGTGGTAAACTGTCGTTCGATAAATATAATGATGACGAAACAATGCTTTGCATGATTTTTATTCAGTGCGGCGCTTATAAATTGTTTGAATAGTTGGTCGTTATTTGAGTAAGGAAATTTAGTGATGCAAAAAAACATCGCCTTTCGTCTGGATTTATGCTTACGTTTATCGGATAGATGTTTATCTATCGCCGCACCACTCCTGTTCCTGTATATCTGTTCGCAACAGGTATATTGGCTATTATTTGCTCCACCTCCGGTAAAGCGACAATTCGCTATAGCGAGTGTTTATTAGTGCACCGTGGGGTGTCGTTATATCGAGGTTGCGCTGTATTTTGCTTTTTCTTTTAGCTAAGAATCATTATGTTTGCCTCGTTTTAATGCTCATTGACAAAACTTCATCTTTTTGCAAGAATTATTCATAGAAACTCATGGCCAGCCAAGTGCATATGATGGTGGCTACTCACCACTGTGACAGAAACATTGGTTTCAGTTCTCTTTAAGAATACAATTCGCTGTGAATTATCATCAGAATCATTTGTGGAATTGTAATATTTGTATTTTTTTGTACAGGAGAGCCAAATTCCTATGCCTTTGGCTCAATCAGTGGAGGTGTTTTTGAAGGAAAAATAGTGTCACCTGTGGGAGGCTCATTCTATGTGGAAAGGGCTCATCACTACTTCCCTTCTGGTAGAGAAAATGTGACAAACCACACTTTTCATTCAGTCATATATACTGATGGAGATGTTGAGGATCCATATGAAAAACAGCGAACTGGTATGTTTACATTACTATTTCTCTTTTGAAGCAATTATTTCTCATTTTAGTTGAGTTCCATTGTTGAAAATTATTTTCAATGTGACCATGACCTAAGTCATTTTCCTAGATGATTTGACGAGTACATTTTCCATAGTCATGTTCAGGAAATTTTTCCTGATTTTCTTAGCAAAAATGCTCTTCTTTAAAATGGCAATTGCAGTAGTTCCCTAGAGGCTTGGTTTTTAAATGAGTGATGACTGATGATGCATCAGAAGCAAAGACTTTGCCATTTGAATGTATGAGTAAATTTATATTTTCGTCTGATTTTATTTTTTTACCCTCTATTCTTTTCAGACTCTACTACAATTTTGTTATAGGGATGCATAGATCAACACAAAAGTGAATAAGCTATGGAAATATATAATTTTTAGAGCTCTCTTTTAAGTTTTCTTGTCGAACCTTCCTTTTTTCAAATTCCTAAATGGTGGAAAATGTAAAAATAAATATCAATTTTAAATTCAGGACTTAAAAATATATGTTCCTGGGAATAGGGATCAAAGGCTAAAAGCTAAAGTGTCAAATAAAGCTATTTCAGGGTTGCTCTATTATAAATGGAAAAAGCATTTTTTTTTCAGAGTCAAATAAAAAAATGCTATTTTTATTAATCACGTGATCTTTTCTTTGATTGTTACAATGCTGTATCACAAAATTCACTAGGATGGGCTACAGCTGCATATTTTTTTGCCTTTGTTCTTGAAAATGGTTTAAGATCAGCTTTTTTCTCCTTGTAGACTTAGCAATTATAAGTAATTTGATCCATCTAAGATCTTTTGAGCCAGTCGTTATTGCTTATAATTTGGCATTGCTCTGATTAGGAATTCTTAAGAGTAGATCTGTGGATGTTTCATATTTAGCAGCTAGACAATGATAGAAAATGCTGCTGAGGCTTATCAGATTCACTTAGAGGTATGAGGGCATTCATAAAAAGGAGCAATCAGACCCATGCATGTTCATCAAAAAGGAGGGAGTCATGAACAATCCTTTGCTTAGACACTTGTTTGCTTACTTCTCTTACTTACAGGTCATGTGGGAGGATGCGGTATTAATGATGAAGTGGTTCAGTGGATGGACCGAATACAAAATTCTGCTGTTGATGAGAGTAACTCACATGTAAATCCTTCCTTTCAATCGGAAAGAAGTCATGGGCACATTTGGCACAACCCAAATCTAATTATTGAGGCTGATGACATTCATCTCCCTCCATTCAGAAAGTATGAAGAAGCAAGTAATCAAAAATCATCAAAACATTCACGTGTGAAGCGTGGTGCAAGGCCACCGAAAGAAGAGAACAAGAACACATGCTCTCTTTTCATTCAAACTGATCCCCTCATATGGAGACACATATCAGAACAGGTAAGGTCTTTGAAAATTTAATGTGCATGTGCTACTTATTGTCATATGTGTGGTATTTTGTTGCGTGTACAGTAAACTCGTTTTACGAAGTTCACAGGGCCAAAAAAACTGGAAGTTCATAATAACAAAGTTTGTGAGAGCATTTCCTTCTGGAATTATCGCCAAAAAAACACACCTGCTAAAATTCATTGTCTCTTCAATCTCCTGTACTTATACTGGTGCTATGGAATAGCTTCAAAGAATGATATACACCCATGCGTCGTATAGTGCAAGGGATGTGTTCCTTGGGTTCTTTGCGCTACATGAATTTGCGTTGTACGAGAGCGTTTTAACATTGGGAAGACAGGAATGCATTCCTGGTAACATAGGTGTTGGGTATCGAATTTCCTCCAAACGATATATATTCCTATTAATAGCCTTATAAAACCTTATTTATATTAACGCTCATAGTTCAAAACATCTTTAAAGATAGTAGGCACTCATTCAAAGGCTTTTATTTACACAAAAAACATTCGTACATGCTTTCAAAATCCCCTCCTGTCAAGCGGGTGGGCTAACATCGGCCTCTTCATTGACTGTAGATTCCTTTCTTGCGTTCTCGGATCTAAAAATATTGCATCACTTCTCTAAAAATTGGTAACATCAATTTGTTTAGCGCCGACGAGACTCCAAGTAAGGGACAAGTCGTCTCAGTATGCATCCTTTTTTTTACCTTCTACCTTCTTCCGAATTATATTATCAAAGATGAATGCCCTCCTAGCAGCACACGTGGTATGAATTGTGCTTTATTCGAGGTGTGGGAGGGGGAGAAGCGAGCAGGGAGGGGGCGGAATCAGCCTGCCGCTCTTATATCCGCGATGCTGCGTGAGCCTTGGAATATTTTCTTCGTGGACTCAAATTTGGCATTTTGTGGCGAAATGGTGGAAGATACATCATAATCCACGAAATTTATATCTAGAAGGACAGTAACTCGGCAAAATCTATAGGGAATGACCATAAAATATTATATTTTTCGAATTTTGCCCCCCCACCCCCTAAATTGCATTTGAGCAAGGGTTCACCTAGAAGTCTAAAAATTTTTAGGCCTTATTTTTGATCGGTCTCACAACTTTTTTTCATTGGGCCAGATGGATTTGAAAAAAATCAATTTTTCCAAACCGCCCTAGTGTACATTCTATGGACATGCATATTAGTTTAAGTCCATGGTACGCTCTATTACATTTCCGAGAGATATGAGATTCACCATGTTACGATATTTATTTCTATATGTTGCAATATTCTAGAGGATTCCATGAATTTGATAGACATGAAAAATTTGTAATTTTTCATTATGATTTCTGTCTCATTCCGATTGCGCGTCGTGGAAAAATATAAATTCTGGGAAGTGGCAAAAGCAATCTTAACTATGTGTGGGATCTTCAACTCCCTTTCCACTGTTTTACCTTATTAATTGTACGCATTATATTGTCTGCTTCAGTTTCAGAATTACATAAATATTTGTGTCAGTGCATTTATGCGAAACAGACCATCCAGAATGTCAACTACGTTGCACACTGAATTTCATTTGTTCCTTGTTCTAACATGTAACATGCTACTCGTGCACTCAACAGACGACAAAATTTCATGTATGAATGTTTGATTGTGAGTACTGTGTAAAGCGGCAACTCATTCGTCTGCACAATTATTATTGCGAAATTGATTGAGAAAAAAAGATTGAGAAATGAATGCAGTGCTAACCTACGCATGATGTGCCCCGTGTAAAATGGCCTTTATATAATACTTACAAACCTTATGAAATTATTTTAGAGTCACTTAAGCAGTTTTAATATGGTTAGTGTTCAAGTTATTCATAGATGATTAAATTATACTACATAAAATTAAAATATTGTTTTTGATCCTCTGTAAGCATGCGAAGTCTATAATTTTAATAATTAATGTTTGCCAAGGTATTTTTGTATCAGTCTCTTTAAATTGCCCCATAATTCTAGTGGTGAAGTATGTTGCAAACTGCATTTATAATGATTTTTCCAGACAAACCATGATGCTGACAAGACCCGAGAAGAAATACTATCATTGATTGCTCACCATGTGACTGCTGTGAACTATATCTATCGAGACACTAAATTTGATGGCCGAATTGAGCATCGCAACATAAAATTTGAAGTACAGCGGATTAAGGTGATAAAAATATTTTATTAGTTTAAAAGATTGGTGTCTTTTGATCAACAAGAATAAATTATTTTACAAATTAACTTCTTTTCAGTATGAATGTGACAGCCATACCAATAGGCATGGTTCTTTTACTTGGCAGTTAACTTTTCTCTTTCATTCTTGAAGAAATATTTTACTGTAGGATATGCTTAGAAACTTGAGCTCTGAAATATGAATCTGATTTACATAATGCATGAAATGTTATGCTTACAAACTTATGGAACTTGTGAACACAGCAGTTCTTTACAAAGCGTTTAAGAATGGGTAGTGAAACTCATATGTTGGATTATTAATCAAAGGGCTTATAGAAAGAATTGAAAAGCATAATCAAGTATTGGACATAAAATTTGGAAATTATTTCTGCTATGATGTGTGTGTATTAATATTTTTTATTTATATTGTTGTAAAACGTTCTATTGTGCTGTATGCCATACTGAAATACTTTGTATTTGTATGTCCTTTTAGATTGATGATGATTCTCCCTGTCAAAACAACTACTTGGGTGAACCAAACCCCTTTTGTATGGAGAATATTGATGTCAGTAATTTTTTGAACCTGCATTCCTTGGATAATCATGAAGACTTTTGCCTAGCATATGTGTTTACCTACCGAGACTTCACTGGTGGCACTCTTGGATTAGCTTGGGTTGCATCAGCATCAGGTAAAGCTTCAGCCTGTATATTGGAAAATAACGAGATGATCTCTGTCTATTTCACACCGTTTCCCTTCATGTTTAAATATGTGGTTATTATCATGCTTTTCAGAGCTTTAATTTTTTTCATAGAATTAAGGATGAGTAGATAACATTATACCCATATAAAAGTACATAATCTTTAAGTTAGTGACAAGTTATTGTGAAGTATACTCGTACTAAGTTTGTTGAAATGTATTAACAGCATGATGGAAAAACTTATGCTATCCTGGCTGATTATATTTGTAAAATATTCATGAGTTTGGGACTGAGTGAGGCTTTTAGAGGTGAATATTTTGATGGGAGAGTCACACGTCAAAACCTTGAGTCCTAATTCTATGGGTGTCTGTGGAGGTGGTTAAGGCCCAACCTTTGGTGAGGTGAATATACGAGAAGAAGAGACAGTGTCTATTGATACAGCGGTCAGTTTCTTGTGGGCCGCGGTTCTTGAAATGGTATCGTGAGTAAAATTGAGGGGGAGAAGATATTTTCATTAGCCAGGATTTTTTTCTGAGTTATTTAAAAAATTTCTTGGAATCTAATTTCTTGCATTTGATTTGAAAAAGTTAGGGATTTTTATTTCAAATTAAGGGAGTCAATATTTCCTGTTTCCAGAAGTTGGGTTACAATGCTCTTATCATTTCCCTTATTGAGATATCGCTAATGTTCTCTTACTCAGCTTGGGAAACTTCTGCCTGTATTATGCCACATTGAGTGATCTACATGACATTTTATGCTCCCCTCTTTTTTTATTTTGTCTTTTGAGCTGGACAATAGACTTGTTGTATTGACTAGTTGTGTAGAATATCTCATTGTATTTTTCTCTAAGAAAATGTTTCATAAATTTAATGATTGATTACAAAAATCCTTACAATAAGTGTTTTCAGGATTCTATCTATCTCAAAATGCTTAGAAATGAAGGATAATTTGATTTTTTTTTCTGTGCATTAATGTGTTGATAATTCATTCAATTGTTAATATATAATAATCATTCTGTAGTCGTATGCATGGTGTACGTTTATGTGAAAATTATGGCTATTTCATTCACGATGTTGTGTTAAAAAAAACTCATACGTCTCCCAATTTTTGTCTTTCATCAAAGTTATTTGTGCAATTTTATTTTATAGGTGCATCTGGAGGAATTTGCGAAAAATACAAAACTTACACAGAGACAGTTGCTGGTTCATACCAGTCCACTAAACGATCTCTGAACACTGGAATAATCACATTTGTCAACTATAATTCCCGTGTTCCTCCTAAGGTCTCCCAACTTACTCTGGCACATGAAATTGGACACAACTTTGGCTCACCAGTAAGTGATTTCACTTTTAAATAAGCCTGAAGTAATGTTCTTAATTTACATTTTGTGCTGTAGAATTTCATTTGTCTTATTACATACAAGGTTGAACAATCAACTATATACAGTGGAACTTGGTTAGTACGTTTCTGAAGGGACCACGAAAAATGAACGTACTAACCAGGAAAACGTACTAACGAGGAAAGTAAATAATAGCAGTCGGGGTTATTGCAATCAGTGAAAAAGTCGTCATAATTACAATTACTATCGGTAGTTCTCATAGGATCGCCTTCCTGAACTCTTTTCATATTTAAAATCAAGGAAATGAGCGCTACCATGAAAAACAATACATCGTGAATAAAAATCGCAATTTTTCATGGACATCCCGGAGACGATTTCATGATTACGGCGTCTATCTCCCGTGATTTATCCTATATATATTTACGGAACGAGGACAAGTGAAGCTCAGACAAGCGAAGACAAGTCATTTTTCTTTCTCACAGCGTACTCGGAGAATATAACAACGACCCGGAGTAAGTCGACTGGTTTTTTAAACATGATAAAAATTGGGCAAAATTATATTGACTTTCAAATTACGGCAACAGCCGTAGACATTCGCTTCTGGAATGATACCATTTCGATTGTAAAATCGATCGATATATCGACTGATGACACGCAAGATTATTAGATTACGACGTAATTACAAGAAAATTTTATATTAAACAGTTGAAATTTACTTTCAAAATTTGTCTAATGTCGTCTGCTTTCGTTCCGAGATCAAGTATTTTTAAGCTAAGCTTCGCGTGGAGATCCAGAGGATCGTCTGCTCCCGCAACAGTAGTCAAGTAAATACGCACGACGTCGAGTTTATGGAGCAGTACTGCTTTAGATAATGTGGGAATTGTCTAATACCGTTAAGACTCATTTCTTCATCATGATAACTCGTGCAATAGCAACAATTGCCCACTCACGAACTTTATGCGCAGCAGTGGGCACTCCCAAGCGCTCCAAAGGCAACAGAAGGTGAGGAGCTCGGGGTGGGGAAAATTGGGGCTTCTTATTGGCTGTCGTTTTTCATAGTCAGAAATTCCCGAAAAATGGCCGCATTTTATTATTCAGCACGCCACAAGAATTCAGAAATGCATTTGGATAAATTACGGTAGAAGAAAGAGATGTGGAATGAATGGAAGAATGTAAATGGCTAATAATAATAAATTAAATCATGAATTCAGACGTTTGCGACCCTTAAGAAGACACTAGAGAACGAATTGCGGGTTGCGTCACGGCAAGCAATTGAGCGTACTAACCAGGAAAGCGCAATTTTTTCAAACGTACTAACCAAATTCTTTTACCTGTATTTTGTTCGGATGGTACCGGGACCGAGGGAAATCGCCGTACTAAGGAGGAAAACGTACTAAGGAGGAACGTACTAACCAAGTTCCACTGTATTTGTATGAATCAACTATATATTTTATGATTAATTTACTCACCTAATTCAAATCCTGATCTAGTGTACATCAGCTGTCCAAAATGTGGAACTGATTTGATTAAAATTTGGAGTCCTGTCATACTCTTATTCTACAAACTAGCTTTACCTGGTATGAAGAAGTGTGATAGTCTAATAACCATTAAGCTCTAAGCTCAACTGCATGTATCAGATAAATTTGGTGGTTCTGGTAGTTTAAGGTAGTCACTTAAGTTCCTAATTTGGTTGCTACCTAGAGGTTTGGCTGTATTTGGGGAGCCATACAAAACTGTACCAATGGAAGTACTATGCAAAAACCAGTTAACATGTTTGCCTTTATCTTGTGGCGTTACGTAGTTAAATCTTGGAGATTGTGCACGTAAGCCCCAGACATAGGGACCTCCAATCGTCGGTCACAAGCTGGTTCAGGGAAAGACTCCACAAACAAGAAATAAGCACTCAAGAAACAATAGGGTAGTTTCCTTCATCAAAGAAAACGAAAGGCATTGATTGCGATTCGTTACCCACCATTAGTGTATTCATAATACACAAATTATTTGGTTTTTGAAATACCGGTTTAGACGAATGGCATGGGTTAAATTTTATCCTCATTTGAAAAAGGCCAGATTGGCGCCCATGCGATTCCACTCCGCATGACGTCACAGGGACCTAGTTTCTACACGAGAGGATAGGAGTTAGACATCGTCTGAGGTTACCAATGCATGCATGAGGCACAGAGCTCAGGGAAACATGTCTTAATAATCACCTATTAAAACTGGCTAAGTTCGGAAAGTTTTCTTCGTTTGATAAGGTATTAATAAACCTTTTTTAAGCCAAGCGCTACCAGACAGCAAGGTACTAGGCTAGCCGCTAGCAGCCTGCGTCGTATCAGCGCTAAGCCTCGCCTCAAGGTCACCTCGCAGGGCGGGAGGGGGAACCAGAAATACGTCACGCAGAGAGACTTCCCGACATTCATACTTAAGCGTCGCGTTTTCGCGCGCTTGAAAATTTTCACTTTTCATTTAATCGCGAAAAATAGATGTTGTCATTTAAAAATCTAAAAGCGTGAAATACGTACTCCAGGAGTAATAATCTTTCGATTAAAGCAATAAAAAAATAATAGGAAACCACCCTATTGTCAAAAAAAATTACGAGTTATTTTCAATCAATATCTATTAGAAGTAGAAGTATTCAAAATCAGAATTATTACAGAAAAAAACAATGATAACTAATGATCCCATAGGAAACATTACCAAACTAAGTACAAGCTGTATAATTTTGCTAAAATCACCCATGTCAGTCAAGCCATCCGTCCACCATGAGCACCCGAACGAAAGAGAGGGCTTGCGTACTCTGAGACGTGTCAGGTTGGAGGGGAGGGATTTTGCTAAGCGGTGGGGGGGGTAATAGGGCGATGTTTAATCAGCTGCGAATCTGCCCTGAAGGCACCCCTGTTGACTGGCACCTCTGCAAAACGTCCGTCATCCCAGCCGGGGTAGGAGGGGAGAGACTTCGTGGGGTGAGGTGTTGGAGGGAGAGACCATTGTGATAGGATAATGGTAGTACTTCTCACTCCAAACTTGTGCCTCAGCACCCATTCCCCCTTGATTGCCAAGGAGTAGGTATTCCTTTGCCGTACTACCTATATAAGTCTTGCTCTCCAGGTATGGCTGGGCTCGGAGGCTGGTTTCGGAGGCTGATTTCTGGAGGCAGATTTCCAGAGACAAGAGTTCCGAGACTTAAAGAGTCTCCGAGCCTTTGAGTCGGAGGGCCTTTGCGCGAAAATCCTTTGTGCCAAAAACCTTAGCACGAAAAGTCCTTAGCTGGAGAAGTTCTGCGGATAAGTTCGGAGGAAGTTCAGAGGGATTCGGAGGAATTTCTGGGGGGGGGAGTACCAGAAATTTTGGGGGGGAGGTTACACTAAAAATTGCCACAATCTTTAAATCTTATATTAACCTATCATTGCTCTGGAAAGGGTCTTTGATAAAAGGCACTAAGCAGTCACAGAATTGATGATTCTCTCCAGCAGTCAATATCCTATTTAGCTTTCTTCTGTATTTACGTAGTTCATATAAATCATCATCTTTGTGGCAATCACAAGTTTTAGCCTCCTAACATTCATATACCTCGTAGCACTTTTCAACCACAAACATAATGCTTAGAGGGTTTTAGCTACTTACTCCATAATGTTCAGCTGCCATTAGTTCCAAAAAAAAGTATAGTCCACAATAGTTCTACCTTTCACTACATGAGAGATGTTCATAATTTGTTTCAGAGGCCTGCTATTTCAAGTGAATGATATGATTTGTATTTAAAGTAGACTCTCGTTATCAAGAAAAACCTTATTATGAAGTTCTCGTTATAACGAAGCAAATCGATGGTCCTGATGAAACGGCCTATCCAGTCTGTGGTAAAAGAAACGTTATTACGAAATTTTCATTATCACGAAATTACAAACCTCAGTCTGGTCCCGCCGGCTACAAAAAGAACTTAATTATGAAGTTTCACGAATAAGCAATGGGATTTTGGCGGATATACACCACTCTATGTTATAATCATTGCGCTACGTTTGAGTTCTCCTTGTGCGCTGTGCGTGAGAGCATCAATTATGGTTCCTTCTTCAGTAGGAGATTCTTCAGCATGCACGCAACATCATATGTTAAACTTCATTCCTGTTGAATCATGGTGACCCACTCATTCCCGCTTGTAAATTGGATGTAAAGTAAGTCCTCTTCTTACGAATATACGATTTACAAACTTTCAGAGTTATGAAAATTGGAGAAGTTCAAGCATGCCCGAAATTTCAAATTTGCCACCTTTCGAGATAGCCGATGTGATGTTTGGCGTAAAGGAACTTGCACTTAAGGCATAATCTGAGCAAAGTATCACTTAATCTGAGATGAAGTCAGGAACTGTTCAGCATTTTGCCCGTTCTTCCTTCCTACGGACAGCGATTTTTTTTTTTTTTTGCTCCGGCTGCGTTGCATGCCCAGCTAGATCAGTTTGTCACGATAGTGAGTTCATGCACAATTGTAATGCAGTGTTATGTTCTGCAGAATAACCGCCCTTCTCGATGCCTTGCTTAGCTTTTTGAACAAAAGATTCCTAAAAGAAACATTCATACGAACTTCGTTATTACGAACCTCCGGTTTTTTGGTCCCATGAACTTCATAATGACGAGGGTCTGCTGTAGTTCCTCAGATCCAAGTTACTATAGCCTATCTTCTGTCAGTTAGCAGATCTGTTTTTTTAATGTTCCCTTTATGAATTAATCAAATAAAATTATGAAATGCACATTGTAATTTTATGTTGATAGGTTGATTATTCAGTATCCTTACCATTTTTGATACATAATGTCTTCTTCATAGCATGACTACCCTCCAGAATGTCGTCCAGGTGGTCTGAACGGGAATTTCATTATGTTTGCTTCTGCAACCAGTGGAGATCGACCTAATAACAGCAAATTCTCCAGCTGCAGCATTGGGAATATAAGCAATGTTCTCGATGCCATTGAGGACAACAAGAAGAGGAATTGTTTTTCAGGTGAGGGATTTTTCTCTTGCCAGATTCTATTTGGTACTTCATCTTTGCTTCACACAGTACAGTAAATCTATCGAACTAAATCTATCGAACTCACATTGATTGTTTTCTTCCATATATTGATTGCAATTCCTGGTCCTAAATAAAGTTCCTTACAGACATTACCATTTTTCCTGTATCTATCGTTCCCCGAAGCATCATTTTCCCTCAGTGATTGCTTACAAATCACGGTCCAAACATATTATTTTCTCACATCCATGGTTTGGCAAAAATAAGACCCAAGTATTTACGATGTGTCATTCAATACAAAATATGATGGAGGCTAAGCATTCTAGTGAAAGTCAATTTTCTCTTAATTGAGCTTCATGGATGTTGATCCAGTATTTATTTTTTTCGGAAAACAGAATATCAGGTTACAATTTAGGAGAGATGCTATAAATCTCTCTTCTCAGATTCACTGGCTAAGGCATATCTTCTAAGGATATTTCATTACTCCCTAACAGCCATTTGTATTCATCTGCTTATCTAGTGGTATGTCATTTAGAAATGAATGGGTAAGTTGCCATCTACATAGGACTAATAATTTTGCAGCGCAGTCATATAGTCACTCTTAACCCTTGACAGTCAGCTCCATGTACATGATAGCATCAGTGTCAAACTTCACATCATACAAGTGTGTATGTACTTTCCTGTGTGGGTTGACTTCAAACTGTTGAGTGTTTTCAGTGTGGGTTTAGTTAAGTCAGGTTTAATTTTATTAGCTTTATTTTTGTATAAATTACCTTCAGAAAGTGACCTTACCAAAGAAGCAAGTGAAGACTTAATAAGGTAGACTGGAAATTTTTGAAGTAGAAAAGAATGCAGGGAGAAGCGTGTGCATATTGTAAAACACCTTGTATGCAGTTGAATACAGCCCAAGGGAAGCGGAGATATTGTCACACTCAGGCATGTTTTCGCCGCAGTCAGTCAAGTTCAAATGGGAGAGAAATGGAGTAGTGGAAGTGAAGGAAGAGGGGGAAGTGGAAGCAGAGGAGAAGGGAATAGAGATTGCACGTGTCACTCACAATTTCCGAGGGGCTCGTCTGCTTAGACATTTTGCTGGAGTACATAGAGTGGTTGGAATACATTAGCATTGGCTTATCACCACAAAATAGATTATTGATTGGCTGAAAAAAGCTCTCATTGAGTCCTTGAAGCAATCTAAAATATCTGACTATGCAGATAATCAATGATATATTGTTTGATTTACGTAAATTATGACACATTGTAGATATTAGATCTTATGTATTTACAAGTAGTGCATTGGTGCAGAATTTTTTAATCGGACAGAAATCTTTTATAGCAGTGTAAATGTGGAGATGAAGGCCAATAAAGACAGGAAAAGGACGGTGGGAACAAAAGCAAACATTTTTTCGCGACTTATCAAAAATGTTTGAAATTACGAAACTGGATATTAGGAAGTGCCTATTTTATGCTCCTGCTGACTTCGTATAATGGAGATTTTACTGTAATACGAATAAAAATCCACCCCAGCCATTTACAGGTACCCCTTGCTTAATGCTAGGGAGATGTTCATAAAGGTTGTCATGTAAGTTGAATTTTGTGTTGGTGAGGTGAGAGGTGTATTGCTTGTGGTATATTTTAAAATGTGGGCCTTTCTTTGGCTGACTTTTCTGGGTCTATATGGAGGTTGCATGATGCTTCCTGAGTACCAATATTTTGTATCTTATCAAGGATAGTTCAAATTATCACTAAAAAATTCATCAACAAATTTATTACCTAACCTCGGTGAAGCATAAAATGCAACACAACTCTTAGTGCAATGTGTGCAATGCACTTATCATCAATGTTACTTCTCAGTAGGTTTTATCGGCATGGAAATTGTGGTATGCACTCATATCAGTCAACTCTGTGTTACAGAGTTCATTTGTCTGTTCTCAATTTGTAAATTAGTATGCACCAATGTGCTTAACTACTGTTGAAATGGTATGGTGATCAATCAGACCAAATGATCATTATCTTTTGTAGAGTCTGTTTATCCCATATTATTATTTTTGTAATTGATTACAAGGAATGAGTCATGTTAACTTTGACGTCTTTTGTAGCATTACAGAATATGACGAGTGGTGAAAATAAAACTCTTGATCAATTTTAGAATATTGCATGTGGCTAATTCTGGAGTGAGCTCCACCCTCACCCATCAAAACCAACCTACTGGTTGAATGATTGTGTGAATATGAGTGAGTGATTGAGTCAGTTTTTCCATGCATGGATCCCCAGATAGGTATCATTTATTTTTGGCTAGTGGATTTATTAAATAATGGAGATGAAAAGTTCAGCAAATAGGGGGCTACATTTAAGATAAAAGTAATAGTAAAAGAGTAAGAGCTTTATTTTCCTTTTTATCATGAAAGGACGACATTTTTTTGTTTTTTAAATAATTTTTCCATGTTAATTATTACTTTTAGCATCTGCTGGGGCCTTTTGTGGCAACAAGATTGTTGAAGCAGGTGAGGAATGTGACTGTGGCTATGATGATGACGAGTGCCATGACAAATGCTGCTATCCTCGAATTGTCAGTGAAAGCGATAAAATTCAGAATATAAGTGCCACTGGTTGTAACAGGCGTATGAATACAGAATGCAGGTTAGTATTTATTCATGTGTACTTCATTTTTGATTTAACATCGTATTTAAATTAAGGTTGATTCCAACTTTTCACCGAGGTCACCTCCCAGATTTGTTTGCTAATGAAAATCTTTTATCCTCAAAATAGCCCAAGTCAAGGTCCATGCTGTTCTAGTGAATACTGCCGGTTTGTTCCAAAAAGCCATGGTGTGCAGTGCAAAGCAGAATCTGATTGCAGCTGGAGCTCTACTTGTAATGGACTTTCACCTGAATGCCCACTGCCAAAACCTAAAGCAAATAAGACCCGCTGCAATGAAGGAACTCAAGTAAGTGATACTTAACAGAACTGGATATCATTTGCAGAAAGAATTAATTGTAAATAAAAACCTCAAACTTAATCATTATAAATGGCCAATTTTGGTGTAAATACAGTAAAACCTCTACATTGTAATGGAGGGGACCAAAATTTGGGTAATTTGATGTATGGAGGTTCACTATAGAGAGGGTTTAGTGATAGGCACCATTTTTTCATATCCTTCGGAAATGAAAGGCACTACTGTCTTTTAAACCATTATATTTATGTTTTTAAACCAACATGCATGCATTAGTGAACATATATTTATTATTTAATAACTACAGAAAGCGAACGCTATCGCATGATTTTACCATGATTCGAGAGGAAACATTGTGATCTCTCTTAATTCAACAGTCACTTAAAACGATTAGGTTAGTCGGATACCTTTTTTCTTATTTACTGTTTGATATGCTCTCATATGGAACAAAATGGCCATAACTGACATGTAATGTGAAAATTACATTATGTTAAAGGTGTATAAGAAGAAAAAAAAGGTTGAAACATTTATCACTGAAAATGTCATTCCATGTATGTAATCGCTGCTGCATTAATGGCCTCTGGTTGTCTCGGTCGGATTTCTGGAGGTAGTTAGGCCATCTCGGGGGTGTCTCCTTGGTATGATAAGTGAAGGTTTTATGAGGTAGAGGTTTGCCTCTAAATTTACTTGTAAATCTGACGGTATCGTAGGGATGGTATGAAGTATGGAGGTTTATGATGTAAAGAGGTTCACTACATAGAGGTTTTACTGTAATAGTAAAATCTTGGTGTGTAAAAAAATTATTGATATTTATGCCTTGGATATAATGGTTTTTAGTGCTTAGTGAATGGTACTCCTTATGATTATTTATCAAGAAAATTTATTTTTTGTTTTCTTGTTTTAAGTAAATTTCATCAATTTTGCTTGCAATCTTGCTTGAGAGTCAAAATGTTTTTTAAATTCTTGCTCGACTAAAAAAATTCCTGCTCATACCCCCTATGAAAAAATTGTATAAACCTGTTTCAAATTTTTATACATTCTTATACATTACCATGGCAATTCAGTCCCACGTCTGAATTGAATGTTGAATAAGGAAAAGAATACAAGCTGGACTTAGATGAAAATAAGTGCATGCTCTTATAATGGTAGAATTTATAATTAAAGATGAAAGAGTTATGACATACAGTCAGATCCGGATTTAAGGTCTTCGCATTTAACGTTTTTCCGCATTTAGCGTTTATTTTTTTGGGTCCCGATTCATTCCCTATTAGGGCAATGTAAAAATTATCCGTATTTAGTGTTTCCGTATTTTGCGTTTTTCCGCATTTATGGTCGTAAAAATTTGTCCCGCTCATGATTTTTTTGCCCGATTTAACGTTTTTTCATGACGGTTCATCCAAATCTTCGAATTTATGCTCATCAACAAGAACAGTCTCATGAAAGTTTACCAAGAGTCGATAGAATCTACCAGAGAATGCTTCTTCAACTGCTTTCTTCCGCGAGCGCAGCGCTGCGACCTTCAACTTGCAAGTTGGGTGATTTGTCTTCTCGTAACGTTTCGCTCCCCTTCTGATTCAAACACCAGGCACTTTTTGTATCAGATCCGATCTAATGGAGCAAAGTCATCCCTTAATAACCTCGAACTACCTTATCCTTCACTTCTTGAACTTGACTTCGATGTTACGTGACGACTGATGACACGAGTTATCCTCCGAGGGCCGCTACAATAATGGTTTTCTCGTTATGTTTTCAATTGATGGCTTATGCCCCTTTCAACTCTACTCCCTACGGGCAGTCGATTATTAGCCCAATATTTTTTCAGTCGGCTACTTTCTCTGTTCAAAAGATGAGGCCCAATATCAATTGCGCAGTTCACTAGAAGATTCTTTCTATAATCCATTCCAAGGTCAGTTTCCACGGAGGAACAGAGGAAGTGTTTCCCCTGTCATGACCGTGAGTGAGAGCATTCTTTCCCTACGGAAAAACATTATTTTACATCGTAATTTAGATATCCCGGAGCCAATTTATCGACATGCGGCTGGTTGATATCGCTGTCGATTCAAAAATATTTATCTGGTGCTAGTTAATGTCAAAAGAGAATGACAATCGGAGTTTTGACGAACTATGACGGTCCATGACTCAAAATAAATCGCTCATGCTGGAAAAAAAATCACCGCATACTCACGGTAGAATAGATGAGCGCGGAAAAATACGAAAATCCGGCAGGTATTCCTTGGTGGTTGACTTCGACATCATAACCCTGACGAAATTGCCAAACTCCAGAGGCACTGACAATTTTTCGGATGAAATCCAGTTCTGTTGAAGATTAAACCTTTTCACTTAACAGAGTTTAGCTAATCGTTATCCAAGGTCCAACCAAATTTTATTAAAAGCTGCCGAGAAACAAGGCGAGTCGGAGTCAAGGTGATCAGCACGCCGCGTAAGCAACTTCTCCCGGCTCCATTCGACCTGCATAAGGCCGCGGATATATGACAACGAATCTGGTGTTATCATCGAGTTGAATCACCATCGACTTGTACGCATACTAAAATAAGATTCTACTTTTTTGGATGACCTCGAAATCCAAAATGTGCGCATAGGAGGCTTTTTAAAGGCTCATAAATCCCTTGTTTCGCCGAGGCAACAGAAAACGTTAAGTTGGCAAAATTCCAGAAAACCTCCCTTTTACTAGATATTCGGTAGTTGAGAATTCGGGATTAGCGATCTTCTGCTGTCCCTTTATTTCACTCATTCCTCATGATTTTTCGAGTACCTACTTACACCTTTTCTTATTATATTAGAAATGCTACAGTCACCTACATGTCACTTCTACAGAAAAAAATTCTAAATTTCTGAAATATGCATAAAAATGGAATCACTAATGTCCATAATAATAATCTGTGTGGGAATGCTTTTAAGTTGATGTTTATTAGAATTTTCTTAAAATATTTCATTAAAACAATTGTCATCCTCTCATTACTTATTTGTACTACCCATTTTTTTTAGCTGATTCCTGAAAAGTATTATTATCCAACCTTCATAGGGCAGAGAACATTTCATTAAAGAATTTTTGCTGCATTCAGCACATTTTAGTTACTTAAAATAATATTTTTATTCATAAAAAGCCATTCCAATCATTACAGACCCTAAAACCTGAAAAAAATGGCAGGTCCTCATTTAGTGTTTTTCCGCATTTAGTGTTTTAAATTTTGTCCCCCCTGAAAAACCTTAAATCAGGATTCTACTGTATTTAAACTTATTTGAATGGCATATATAAAACAAGTTTGATGATGAGTAATGAATGGTCATGTGATTTGGTAATTTGAATCAATTCAAATGGTAGGTTTCCATGGGGGTTGATTAATTTTTGCAGGGTTTGATTTATTTTAATTGTTGGGAGCAGGAATATTCCAAGTGAAAATAAGAAGGTGCATATGAAGGCAAGAAGAACAATTATTGCCAAATATTTGATTCTGTAGAGGTATTTTCACAGCCACAGTGACAACTCCTTGCATAAAATGCAGAATTTTCTCTCAAGTGAAGAAGTTTGATGAATAGAGAGGCTTTTGTTGTTTTAATTTTCATTTTCATACTTTGTCCAAAAAGGTATAAAAGTCCATTAAATTGATGATTATGGAAATAAAATTGAGCATATTGTGGTGAAGAATATCCCATAATCCCAAATGTCTTGATAATTTGCAGAATTTTGTGAAAGAAACATATTGCAAAAATTCATAGCTGTAATAATCACCTATATTATGTGGTCTCATTTACTTTTTGTGTCATATTTGTCATATATCATAGTGCCAATTTAAATCTTGGTTAGCAGTGTAAAATCATGTTCTACAGAATTGCATTCTAAGTAATAAGATGTGATACATGTCAAATTAAGAAATGAAAATTAATTTTACCCAGAATTTATGTCTTTTTCCATTCAATAACATTAAAATGTGTGTGTACTATTTGTTACAGCTTTGTATCAATGGAGAGTGCACTGGATCTATTTGTCTAGAGTGGAATTTAACAGAGTGCTTTTTAACTAGCCACATTATTCCAAACATTGACAAGCGCAAGCTTTGTGAACTAGCTTGTCAAAATGGCACTGGACCAAATGCAGTTTGTCGTTCCACTTCTGAGTTTGCTCATCAAGTTGGATTACCTGTTGGAGGAATTAGCTTGAGGCCTGGTTCACCCTGTGATAACTTTCAGGTATGAAAGCATAATTCTTATTTATTAAAAAACTTAATAACCTTTTGAAGAAATACTGTTGTCAGTTTGATGATCATGTCAACTTGGCCAACTCTTCACACAACAACAAAAAATTTTTCCAACTAAGGGTTAGTCAATAAAATCCATATCTTCCAGGGTTACTGTGATGTTTTCTACAAATGCCGTGCTGTTGATGCTGAAGGGCCATTGGCTCGCTTGAAGAATCTCCTTTTCAATAAAGAAACTTTGCTCACAGTGGCGCAGTGGATTACGGTGAGTTTGTATTATACATATATATGTTACCAAGTTTACTGGGAAAATCTATTGAGGTCCATATGAATGTATCTTTTCAAATTCCCACTCCTCTGGCCCAGCTCCAAAAATTCCTGTTTGTTTACTCTTCTGAAAAACCTGAGATTCGCCCATCATGACCTAATTATTATCATAAGGACAAATGATAATTATGGGTGTTCTAGACATTGGTGTAATCAATTTCTCTTATTGTAAAATATACAACTGAACTTTTAATTCACAATCAAATTAACAGATTAATCATAAACACAATTGTCCCAGATAAGTGACCTCTGTGACCATAAGTGATAAGTGATAACTCATGGAGAAAAATTAGGAGTGAACACACATACCATTACTTTGCAAGTCAAATAAACCAAAATTGACAGCACAATTGTCCTGGATAAGTACTCACAAAGAAAACTTGGGAGCACCGATGCGTATGACCAAACTCTGCCATTCACCATTCTCTCATTGTTTTCTTCTGTCATCTAGGAGTATTGTTAAACAACATGGCCATAAACAACATGCTCATAACTCTGTGTACCTAATGAAATTTATATCATGCATTTGAAATTATCAATTTCAAATTTAATGTTTACTCTTTGGTTATCCTTGAGGGCAAAAATAGCATTCTGCTTGAAGTAAAATCCTGAAATGTTTATACATACACATGTGACAAAATGTGTACATTTTAATTTACAGGAGTATTGGTGGGCTGTTTTGCTGATGGGAATTGCATTTATAATATTTATGGGCTTATTTATCAAATGCTGTGCTGTTCACACGCCATCCTCCAATCCCAAAAAGCCTCCTGCACGCCGGTTCAGTGAAACTCTGAGAAGGCCAATGAACACACTTAGAAGGATGGTAAGTAAATTAAGATAAATAGTGTTCAATTTAAATACTGCAATTTATTTTCAAGAAGTAGAAATTCTTGAATTACCTACATCTCAGTGAGAATTCTTTTTGATTTTATTCCATCAAGTCTTAGGTCATGTAAATTAAGAACTTGTCCCTCACTAAGTACATATATACCATTTTTTCAATCAGCTTGGATTTTTTTCATTGGATCAAAATGCAGATTTTATTATGTTAACTTAAACTGAAACCCACCCTGTTACTCATAATTTCTAAGGAAATAGATCAGTGGCGATCTTTGATAGATCCTCTAAAACTCAATTTGTTATTAGCTGTGCATTCCCCCCCAAATATTTAAAAACTGCACAGAAAAAATATCCTTCATCTGAATTCAATAGGTCTGCAATTTTTTTTAAAGTTGTGAAAAGCTTTAGCTTCATGTGTATATCCGTATTTTAATCATCAAAGAGTTATTTTCAAAACTAATTGACATCAATTCCGTGCAGCGGGGTCCACATGGTGGTGGTCATGGAATGGCCCCAGGAGGTGCAAGAGGAGGGCGAAGTGCAGCTGGTGTTGGCCGAGGCCCAGTCCCCAGTGGATCAAGAGGGGGACCAATCCATCCTGGTGCTAGTAGGGGACCAGCCCATGGTTATGGTGATGGACGGGGGCAATGTTATGCTCCCAGAGGTGTGTAACTCTCCAGTCAGTCACGGCTCATATTTAGCTTTAGCCCTTTCCAATTACTGTAGAAGATCAATGATCAGGAACATAGCAGAATTATGATATTTTGAGTGTTAGAATCGCTTTTCTTTCGGTGATCAATTTACTGACCTTGGAATTTCTGTTAAATTCTGAATAATAGGCAAAAATCGCTTTTCACCTCAAATATTCTCTCCTCTGATATTTGGCAGATTACACATAAATCCTTGCTATATAAACCCTCTTGCATAACCAACTCCCTCACTGGGTACATAAATTCTTGAGGAAGAGTTTCCAACAGAGCCCCTTAGCAAGCTGTTCAAAGCAACTCAAGTGCTTTCTGTATCATTGAAGCAACATTCATATTTATATTTGGTTAAACCTCCATTTATTTAGACTGAAGAGTTAACTCACAAACAAGAAGCTGCAGTAGACTCCCATTTAAGGAAGTCGATGGAACCAGAAAAATAATGACTTCACTCTTAGTAGGTTTGTAATGTGTGGGTGTTATGTGGGTAGTGTTATTGATGGATCAGAAAAGCATTTATTTAGACTGAAGAGTTAACTCACAAAGGGAAAGCTGCAGTAGACTCCCATAAGGACATTTTGTGAAGGGATAAAACATTCTGAGTGCAGTAATGAAAGAATAAAGCACATTTCATGGTATTGGAATGGGATTTTAAGCATTCCTCTATGTTCAGGGTCTGTTTCTTTGGATCATAGTTTCTAATGCGACTATAATAATTCTCAGAGTAAATTAATTAAGTTGATGCTATTTTTCTTCTCAGGAAAGTGTGAGAATGAAATTTTCAGTTGCAAAACTTTCCGGGGAATATTATGGATTCTGCTCATATTAGCTCACTTCAAGGAAAGCTGGTAGGGATGCGAGTACTTTAAAATCTGAGTCGAGTCGAGTAGTTGGTACTCGACTCAAGTGATTCGAGAAGTATACGAATGTTGAGTCGAGTCATTTCATTTACAGAGTTGTCGAAGCCAGTAAGTAAATAAATCTGCCGACAAGAGGCACTATCATGAAACTTGTGTAGTAATATCGTTTATGAAATCGTTCTAATCCCTTGGCCTAGGAGTTTCAGCTTTTGTATTCATAGCAGTCAACCACTAGACTAGTCGCCGTGGATGCCGAATACCTTTTCGTCAGCCTCGGCATCTGACTGTCTACCGCCCCGGCGGAGTAATCGGAATGGACCACAGCATCGCTCATACTTTCCTATGCGATACTTTTTTACCCTAACATATTTTCTTCAACAAACTCAGAGGGAATATGTAAAAATTGTTAGTAGTTCTATGGAAAAATGCAAGTTGTACGTTTCTGCGGGCAATTCTGTTTGACGTCACAAGTAGTGCCATCTCTTAGCCTTTTTGAACACTAAGTACGTCCAATGTTAATTTTTGTTTTCTCCTTTGTCGCGTTTAGTTTCCCTCTTGAACTAACAGAAAATAGAGTCTATGGTTGATTAAACGAAGTAAGGAATAAAGAAAATTTCTTTTTTTATCTACAAAGCTAAAGCTGAGTTCTTTAGTTCGTTCACTTCGTCCGCTAAAATTCCATGGATATTCAAGTTCCATGTAAATCGTTGATATAACTTCAGTAAAACTTCACAAGGTTCCCAAACCTTGCAACTTTGGAAAGGAAGTACTTAACAAGCTGCACAAGTGTGTTGCGGAAGACATTTTTCTGTTGGCATAAATACTGTAACGTGGAGACGTCTAAACCTACTGCCTGAGCTTGTGGAACAATTGGTTTTTCTGCATGAGAATTTGAAAGGATCAAATATTAAATGATACATTTATGTATACAATTGTACAAATATCTTTATTGAGGGTTCTTCTGAGCAGTTTGAATACATACATTGACGACATATTACTAGAGGATAAGTTCATTTCAATTGTGCTTATGGAACAGTTTAAGACTAGAGATGTGCGAATAGTATCCACGAATACTCGAATACCTTGAATACTAGAAAGTATTCGATATTCGATATCTCGAATAATTATGCTAAAGGTACAAGCTCGAATACTTTGGATTTCGCGCCATACACTGTTGCATGCATGTCGTTGGTAGTTGACTCGGAAAAATGTAGAGAACTGTAGTCATTTAGTGCATGCAGCACCGTTTTAGGCAATTTGACGAACTACATCAAATTCACGGATTGGAGCGGTGAAAAGAGTTCGACATGGGGAACCGAAAATGATTGGGTGAAAAAATCCGAAAATCCTCATTTCCCTCACCAGGAGAACCTCAGTGCCGTGGGATAGTAACTATATAGCACAATTCCCAAAATCCACTACCGCCTCCATCCATTAGCCCTCGGCCCCTCCTCAGACGCTTTCCTCCTCTCCGAAATCAAACAAAAGGCCCCAGCTGGCACAGGGTTCCTAGTAAGAAGACCATAAATCAAAAGCTTCAAAAGAAAATATAGAGTTACAGGAGAACAAAAGAATCGTGTTTCACCCTTCCTTCTTTCTCCCCCACTGACCTTTTTCTGCCTACCTGCTTCGAAGTTCCCCATTTCTGGAGGTCAACTGCTGCATGAGTCATCTATTAGCTCAAAAGGTGTCTAACAATGACTTTCTGCAATTGATATTACAACTTTATTGGAGTGAAATATTAGTAATGTGCGCGTAATGTAAAGAAGAAATAGACCAAACACGACGTATTTCTGACTTCATTTAAGCATTTTACGCAAGGAAATAAATGTCAAAATACGATGGAGACTGAGCATTCTGGCGAAACTCGATATCCTTGCAGCTGAGCTTCTCAGAAGTTGATGCAGTATATTTTTTCAAAAACATATACATATCAAGTTATAATTTATGAGTTATGCAATAAATCTCTATTGTCACAGTCACAGACGAAGGGATATTTTCTCCAGATATTTGGTTTCTCCCTGCTAGAAATTCGAATTCGTCTGCTTATCTCGTGAGAGCTTCCAAAGATGGACTGAAAATAATTGAAGAAGAAGAAAATCCGGTGGAGAAGCGCGTGTATTTTGCAAAATGACTCGGATTGTCCGCTAGCACTTGACAGTAGGAGTGAGGGTAAAGCAAGCTACCTGTTGAAAATAAGAAGTTCGATGATACCAAGTATCACATGGGTGTGCCGCTGACATTGCGTTTAGTAGATAAGAATGTATACATCAGGCAGAAATCCATCGTAGCAGTGTAAATGCCGAAACGGCATGCAATCATTTTTTCTCGAGGTTGTGTGTCCCCTTAGAATATTTGAAAGAGATGTTAGTTGAATCAACTATATGCCCAAATTGTTTCCATAAAATTAAAATATTCCATTAATCAGCTAAATTCCTGTTTGAATCCTTTAAAGGAAATCATAATTACTCGCAAAAATCTTGGGTTTCCTGCTGCATAGGCAACCTAGTCAAACATTCCCACATTCATAGTTTTTTCGTCCCCCCCCTTGTAAAACGATAGATCAAGGTTCCACTGTATACCTTTTTATTTATACATTCATCAAGTAAAATAGAAGAAGAAACTTACGTTTATTATGCTTTGTGCTATTATAGTATTCGAAATTCAAGGTATTCGAATATTCGAGCAATGATTTAATATTTGAATTCTATATTCAAGTTCAAGGAATTTGCTATTTGACCCATCTCTATTTAAGACATATTAATTTTCATTCATCTCCTAATTTTTACTCAATTTACATCAACGTTTCTACTTATCTTTTCCTTTTTACATCAAGCTAAGCATTCAAAATTAAAAATTCATAAGGGGATTAAAAAAAATGAGAATATGTTAGGGCATGCTTTGCTTTATTGCTTAGTTCAACATTTACCAGACTCGACTTGATACTTTCAAGTAGTTTTTAACTCAACTCGAGTTCAAGAAGTACTACTCGCATATCCCTAAAAGCTGGCTATCATTTATTACTATGTATGTTTTTTGTCAGTGAAGACTAAATGTTGAAAAGGTGATAATTTCCTGAGCATTGCCTCATCATTTCTGAACAACACAATTATACAAATCTTCCCAGCATCACATTACATCAAAGCCATTTTTGCTTAAATCAATGTATAAAAGGAAATGATTTAGCTTTTAATTTAAAATAAATAAAAATTGCTAGTCAGCTTATCAAGTTTTCTAGAAGGAGAATAAAGACACCTTTTTTAAGAATCTTTCATTATTTTTCATTTCTGTTGTATTTTTCTATTTAATTATCACCATGTATATTATAGAGCTGATTTTGTGGCAAATCAAGCCTGTGTGAATAATCATCCTGGAGTATGCATTGGTCTTAACAGCTGTGCTACTAATTTTTATTGCAGCTTCAGCCCCTCCAGCCAGCCATGCCCGCACCAGCCATCCTGAATTATATGCTGGGGCTTATGGTGGACGAGGAAATGCTTTTGAGATGAGGCTTCATAAAGTCTGACGGTTCAGCAATGGTATGGGCAGTGGGACTACAGGAGCAGGTATGGAAGAAGGACAGCAAGCCGTAGGAAGTGTTTGTCCCTCTCCTCGCCTTAGGACACCATTCCTATCCCATTCGAGGCAAGTTGGAAATCATGTTTTTCACCAGCCAGTACCAGCCATGGCACAGCAAGGACGGGTATTTGGTGGTGGTGCCACCAAATGTTTCCTTCTTAGACAAAGTGTTGTGAAGGAACCAGGTGCTAGATATGTTGGTATTCCATCATCAATGTGTGGTAATGGAAAGAAAGACGAGGACAAAACAGGAGTGCTCCTTCTGGTGTTTTAAGTTAGTGAAAGAGGTGCTTGGGTAATGAGCATCTTGTGGTGGAAGCAAATGTCGGGCATGACAGGGTTGGGCATTATTGACAACTGTCATGTAAAGGTTATTACCTTGGTGGTGAACATTTACTCATTTTCCACCTGGAATGATCTCCGTATAGTTGCTCACCTAACTGTGTTTTTCATATTGAGATGTTGTGGTATTGCTTGTCTTTGACAGACATTGATATATTAGCTCACTTCCGAATAAGTTATAAAAAATAATTCTCCATTTTGAAAATGGATTCAAATTCTTTTTTTTATCAAATCATTATGGTCAGTAATGTGTCTGAAAAGAAGTATTTCATACTCATTGTGTATTTTTATATAAGTCCCTTATTTATTAGTTGTAGAAATTTTATGCTGAGTGAAAATACGTAATTAGTATTCACCCTCTTGCAATTTTTTTTAGAAACCCAAAAATTTGGGATTGCATATTTCAGAGACTTCATGAGTGGCATCCCTCATTTTCTTTTTTAACTTTCAAACAAAGAACAGATGGAAAGTGGACAAAAGGTTTTTAATGGAATTTTTACAGACTGTAAATGAATTTCCCATCCTCATCAGTGCAAACTTGTTTGTTTCAAGAATTTATTCATAATTCGATTAACCCTGCTCTGAGATTTGAATCTTAAAAGAATGATTAACTTGATTATTCAAGGCATATTTGCATTTTGTATTATTTATAATTTTTGTCAATTAGTCAGGAATGAGTCAAATTTGCAGAGCTTCCTATTTTAATGATGATTTTTTTATTTGCACCATTTCAGGTATGCAAATTTTTTTAATACATAGTTGGATTGTGTCTTTTTTGTAAATTTGTTCCTTTTGTGTGATTATTTATGTGCATTTGAATGTCATTGATTGTTACCAAATAACTATTTTTCATTTAGGGGAAATGGAGCCATCAAGTTGAATGCATGGCCATTCCATTTTATTTCAGGTTGCCTACTGTGGTATATTTACAATCGCTGAAAGCTGGTCTCAGCTTGATTTTAAGGTGTGTAATGTAACTAAAGGTCTTTTTTCACATGATCTATGCAATACATATATCTATGAGATTGCCTCATTGCTTTGTATTTCTGTTCAAACATTTGCTCACAGTGACATCTAGATGTCTCCCTACATGTGACAAAAAAGGACCAATAATGGACTCTCTTTAACAAGTGTGCATTAAAATTTAGAAAGCATGCTTCATACTCAAGAAAATGTGATAGTGTATGAAAAATTTATTAGGAAGGTAACAGAATGCTTATTGGATCTAGTGTGTGCCTGTGGAATTGAGTGAGTGAAACACATTTTGCAAAATTATAAAAAAAAAGTTTAAAAAGAATGAATGAAGAAATTTTATGGAGATCAGTAGTCAGAATGTGGCATGAAAGTGTGTTATAAATTATTTAGAGGTAATTTTTATCACGGAAAATTGTAAATATGAATGAATTGTTTTATGTATGTTCATTCAAACGTTTCCTGTATTTGAGGAACTTCCATAGCTTTCGATAAAATAGAAACATCATTTTCCATTCATTAATAACTTGGAAGTTATTATTCCCTGGTGTCAAGTGAAGTTGATGTTGTGTAAAATGGGATAGCTGTCATTAACCAAGATGTATTCAATTCATATTGATTTGTGTGCATTTTGTAACAGACAACCTTCTAAGGAGCGAGGGTACTCTTGATTTAATTTTTTTTAATGCAATGATGGCTGAAATGGCAAAAAAAAACTTTTGTAGGTTTTTCTATAACGCAAAGTCATCACTTGTAGTGAGTGAGTGCCAGCTGCCAGCATGTTGCCACACCAAAGTGTCCTTTTTTTATGAATAAGTGAGTCATCAACAATTACTGAATCTTTTTACTCATTATTATAGGCAATTTGTTGATAAACTGTTTATAAAATTATAAATATGAGTAATGTTTGCATGTTTCCATTTCAAAATACTTATCTCAAGTAATGTTGAAATGTTTTGGCAAGTATTAAGTTAGATCTCTCATTCAACTTTTTAGATACATTATTATTAATCACTTTATTATGCTTTTGTGTACCATATGTGATAACTTAATGTGTATAAAAGATTTATTAAATAAATGCATATGTTTTCAAATATTGTGAAAGTGCATTTTCTTATGAAACTTTTTTGACTCCCACTTCCTGATATCATTAACTACCATTTTTGTCTTCATCTGCGTATTTAAAACTTTCTTCTTCTTTTAGTTTAATTTTGTTTTAATTTTCCTTCAATGTTATATTGCTTGTATATCTCTAATTAAGTGACACATAACTTAGCAGCTACCAATGGCCACTATTACTTAGAAAAAAAATGTCGTAAGCAATTTATGTTTTTGTTCTTTTCATGATGATACTAATCAATAGTAAAGGCACTGATTCTTTTTTGCTTTGATGCCATTTTTTTTTAGTTTTGTTAATAATGGATTATGATAAATGAAGAGATCAATATTTTTTTCAATCTGTTGCCTATTTCTTGAGCTGTTTGTGGTGAAAAATCATTAACCTTTACCATTTCACAAATAAGGTGGCAATGTCACACACTTCTGCCAACTGCCATTCGAAACTCTAATGGCATCACCAACTCATGAAAACTGGGTGGCAATTTTCACTTTTTTTTTCATTTTAATCTTATGAGAGAATCACTGAATAAGGAAGATCATTTTTTGGAAATAAATGTTGTAGCATATCTTAACCTTCCATTTATTGAATGTTTTTAACCCTCTCATGCATGGTGTCCTCATATGAGGACGCCAAATGTCTCTCGCTATAATGCAACCATATATAACTGTGTCGGTTTCCTAAGGTCCTAGCAGCTTTTTCATGATGTTCCGAGCCACTACAGACAAAGAAACTTCGTATTAGTGCTACATTGTCCCTCTTGGAAGTCAGCAAAGGTGTGGGGGTAGTGGCGCTGTGATCGGAGCACGGAAGCTCATTTTTGTGCTGTGATTTCATGGGTCTACAACCAGTGGATTTTGCCTGTGAGTATAAATATTTGATTTTTGATGTTTAATTAATTATTTACGGCAATAAGTTTAACAAATTTTATATCTATAAATATTTTTACGGGACAAATATCATCCGTCCTCAAATGAGGACATTATGCATGTACAAGGTCAAATGCATGGATAGGATGGAGTTTTGTTTATTCCAATATTTTTATATTCTTACATGCTTAGAAACTCAACGCTAATTACTTTGAGTGTTATTTATTAAAAGTAATGTTGTATGATAATTACAAACAGTACTAAGACTATGTACTTATTAGTTCATAATTTCTACTGCCAATAACTATATAAGTTTTGCGATAAAGCCGCTATTGATCCTTTCAAAGGAAATGAGCTTACATTAAAGTTATTTTTATCACTTCTAAGCAATTAAATGTCACTTGCATTTTTATAGCAAATATTGATATTTATAAATACAGGGAGGCATTATTTGCAATAAAAAAAGAACGTTAGTAAGTCATGAGTTTGTTAGAATCAATAGAGCTAATTGAGATAGTATTTTTATGAAGAATACTTGTGGCATGTAAGTTTATTAAACCTGAGACTTAATTATTGGGTAACACAAGCTACTGAGTTCTCTTGCTGATAGCGACCCAAAAGGCCAACTAAGGACGTTATTGACGTAAATATTTGGTGCTCCAGTTCCCGTTTTTTTTTACTCTTTGAAATTTATAAAATTGTCATCCGTTAAAATTCTAAGTATATTTAAGTATTACAATCAGTATGTTGGCTGGAACAATATATATTTATAATCGTTTCCCAAAAACTATTTCACTAATGACCTTGATTCAACTAGCTAACAAGTGGCATATCTTCCTCAGGATCGCATATGCATCTCAACTAGATCAAGAAAACGACTGGAGCAGTGTCTGATTGTTGAAATCCTCAATAAAGCATCAGAAGATGGAATGGCTTAGTGATGACTCTATCCATGATCCAGGGAACACTTAAGAAATATCTTCTTCATCTGATGAAGATACCGTTGGCATTGCACTATCCAACAATTGTGCAAGTACAAGTCGATTGATATCTTCGAGATGGATTGTTTGAGGCGTAACTTGGTGAAATCATAAATGTCCCAGAGCCTCTATTGGTCTTCAGACACTGGTTTGAAACTTTAATTAGCGGCTGAAAACATGACTAATAACAGATATGAAGAGATAAGGCAATATCTGCACTTCACAGATTCTTCTAGGATGCCAGAAGATAACAGGAACAAGTTGATTAAAACCCAGCCATTTTTGGACTTTCTCCATAAATCACTATATAATTCCCTTGATCTAATAGAATTACAATCGATAGACGAGATGATAAATTCCTTTTAAAAGGCGTTCATCCTTGAAACATTATCTCCCAAAAAAAACAATGAGAAACCAAAAAGAAATGGGATACAAAACGCGGGTAAGGGCTGGGGCGTCTGGATATGTTTTCTGTTTTGAACTGTACCAGGGGGCATGAAAGAAATTGGAATAAGATACGTTGGAAAATGCAGGGAAAACAGGTGAAAAGAAGCAGTAAAAAAGTTGAAGAATGCACAAGACCTAAAGAAAGATGGGAGTTCTCCCATTGTTACTTCTTCAGATGGTATAACCGTGGCTTGGTGGTTTGGCAATAATGCAGTGTATACTATATCACCATGCGCCGGAACTCAACCTATGGGAAAAGTCTAAAGATAATAATAATAAGTACGTGGATGTTAACCGACCTGTGAGCATTGAAATGTATAGCAAGCATATGGGAGGGGTAGATCTCATGGATTCCCATGTTGCATTGTACAGGAACGATATACGCAAATGAAGGTGGTATATGAGGATATTTTACCACATGCTGAATGAAGCGGTGGTTAATGCCTGGCAATTCTGGAGAAAAAACAATAATGTACCAATGGATCTACTCGAATTCAGGAGTTGGGTGGCAAACGGACTGATTTTCAGTGGCAAAGCCGAGCAATCGAGAAAAAGGGGACGGTCTAATTCATCAAGGCCTTCTTTGCAGTCGATGAAGAAGAAACCGACCCATAAAGGTCATCCATGAGCTAAGAGTAAGTAAATGTGGCCACTATCCAAAAAAAGTAAAAGCAATAACGCAAGTGGGTGCCGGAACAAGAGATGCACTTGCAAAACCTGGTAGATGTGCGGCTTTTGCACTTGGTCTCGCTATTTCCGGATTGTTTTGAAAGTTTTACACGTAATGTACATTCAGGGGTCCAAAAATATATATTGTTACAAATGTTAAACATTTTGTAACAATGGTAGTTTAAGAATTCATATTTAAAAATGATTTTTATCAGAAAGTGCAATTTTTGTAAAATTGTTATAAATGTTTGCTTGTAATTTTTATGTTATTTTCCTTGCCTTTTTGCAAGGTTGATGTTAAAAATATTGAACGAGATATCATTTATACATTAACAAAATTAAGCTACAAATACCTGAAAAATACGTTTCTATTAATGTTAAATAAACAATAAAAAACATAAAAATGATAAAACTAGAGTTGAATATTTTTCCTACCTAAAACATGTAATTCATAAATTCTACGGATTTCATCATGATGACCTGTTTCAGGCATAATGTCCCCATATGAGGACGTCAAAATTTTGCCATGTAATGGCAAAAATGTTTATTTATAACAATATTACTTCAATATTATGGTCAATCACACGTAGAAACTCGATTTAAAAAATTTACATCGCTTGAATTTAGTAACTCATGCATGAGAGGGTTAATTAATTTCTATTTCAAGTCTGATTGATTGACCCAGTCATGAAGTTTAAGGACTATTGCAGGGTTCCCACTCAACCGTGAAAACCTTAAAACCGTGAATAAGCCGTGAATTTCGCCATGAAACCTTAAAAATATCTCAATCTTGATAATAATACTATGATTGACTGATCAAATTCGATATGTTAATCATGTTTCATGGTCAGGCACGTGCAGACTCTTTGTCTACGCATTTCTCTACACACGAATATTCGAAGTGTAGTAATTAGTCCGTAATATACGACGACACATTGACCGATATTTTCCATTTTAATGGAGGATGTCTGCTATTTTGTCTAAGCGTTTCAATTTCAGTGATAGCTTGGGATGGACTTGCATTTGAAAAAGGACGAATGAAATAACTGGCATTTCTAATAGACCCAGAATGAACCATTTACGGGAATTATCTGATTTGTAACTCAAAGTTCGGTTCCCACAAAAAATTAGGGCACATGCCATATGCTTCGAAATATGAGTTTGCCATTGGTATTTTACTTAAGGAAACATTTCTACGGCAAATGGGCTTTCAATTTATGGCAATGGCTCTCAATAGACTACGCTCACCTCGGTTGAATCTATGTGAATAATAAAGTAAAAGTGAAAATAACTTGTTTCAGTAGGTATTTATTTTGTCTTTATGTATTTAAAACCAAGTGCATTATACAATGGATACGAAACCCTTGGGCGGGCTCGCGGGGTTACTCTCCTGGGCCGAGGTCTGAAGCGTTAGCTTATCACCTCTGCACCACAGAAGGGGGAGGACTGGAAGGAACAAGGAAGGAGGCGCCGCCGCGATAGGAGCCCGACGACGCCTCCTGGGGAAGGACGGGGGAAGGAAGGGAGGGGACGAGGAATCCTGCACCGTCACAAGGCGGGCAGGTCCTACCATCAGCGAAACCAAGCTTACGCAATTAATATGCTACCAATTTTAGTAGATTTTCCTACGAGGAAGAAAAATCTATCGATCAAATCAAGTGCATTATACAGTGGAACCCCGATCTATCGTTCCCGCATTCATTGTTAGCCGTTCCTGGTCCCAAATAAAGTTCCGTAAAGGCAATGTAATTTTTTCCCGCATCCATCGTTCTCCGAAGTATCGTTTTCCCTCATTGATCGTTTGCAGATCGCGGTCCCGTCGAATAATTTTCCCGCATCCATCGTTTGACGAAAATGAGACGAAGTGTTTACAACGAGTTGTTTGTGGCTTATAACGACAGACACTCCCAGGAGATAGAATTACAATAGGGAGACGCTGAGTGCCATGGGATAGTGAAATTAGCGCATTTCCCAAGATCCGCTATCCCCCTCTACTCAGAACACGCCCCTCCCCCCTCTGAAGTTTTGCTCTTCTCCGAAATAAAAAAAAGGTCTCAGCTCGCCCAGGGATCGTATTACGAAGACCTTAGCTTCGAAAAAATATCAAGTTACACGAGAACAATAGAAACGTGTTTCGCGCCCCCCCTTTTCTCACCCACTGACCTTTTTCAGCCTAACTGCTTCAAAGTTCACAGTTTCTGGAGGTCAACTGCTGCATGAATCACCTATTAGCCCAAAAGGTGTCTAACAATGAATTTCGGCAATTGACATTATACTTTAATTAGATTGAAATATATGTAAAGTGCACGTAATTCAAAAAAGAATGAGACCAAACACGACGTATTTATAACGTTATTTAAGCATTTAAAACAAGAAAATAGTTGGAAAAATACAATGATGATTGATTTCTGGCGAAACTCGATATCCTCGTAGCTGATCTTCTCGGCAGTTAATGTGGCATTTTTCCGAAAACAGGATATCAGGTTATCATCACTTATAAATTTACGAGTTATACTTTAAGTCTCAGTGGTAAGAGTTACTGAGGAAGGGATATCTTCTCAAGATATTATGTTTCTCCCCACTTACAATCCGAATTCATCTACTCATATGGCGATACGATAATTAGAAAAAAATGCGTAAGTTGCCTTCTCTTTAGAACAAAACATTTCATGGCGCAGTCATATGTTTATGCTTCACCCTCTGCAGTATGTTCTGCGAATGACGTACGCAACAGCATCAGTTCCGAACTTCACCTCGCACGAGTGGTTCCGTACTTTCCAATGTGGGTTGACTTCAAACTAGGGAGTGTTTTTCATGAGGGTTTAATTAAGTAAGGTTTCATTTTTTTTTTTAAGTTTTATTTTTATCCGTCTTCGGACCATCGCCCTTCCGAAAAAAGTGAGTACTTTAAAAGATGGACTTAAAATAATTGAATATGAAGAAAAGCATCCGGGATAGAAGCGCGTGAATATTGGAGAACGCCTCGGGCTGTCCGCTAGCACATGACGGTAGGGGGTAGAGTGAGCTACCAGTGAAAACAAGAAGTGGGATGAAGCCGAGGCTCAGGCGGGTGTGCCGCTGACGATTAACGCAACGTTGTTCACGCTTTACACATTGCCTAAATTACATGAAAAATATATTTATTAGACAGGAACATTACAAATAATGGACTATTTTTGGCCTATATGATCCATCTCACAACCAAACACTGCGCCGGCGAAAGCGGTTGTTTTAGGCATAACATGCACAAGGCTCTCGTGAATACGTGTACTGGAAATGGCATTTCATGGATTTTTATATCAGAGAGAAATCCATAATAGCAGGGTAAATGCCGAGTGGAGAGCAAACATTTTTATTGAGGTGGCGTGTTCCTTTAGGATATTTGAAAGATATATTATTCGAATCAACAATATGGCCTAAGTGTCTCGATAAAGTACTAGTATTCCTGTAATTGGCAAAAATCTTCTTTGAATCCTTTAACAAATATCATAGTTACGCGCCAAAATCCTGCGTTTCCTGGGACATAGGCAACCAATCCAAACTTTCCCGCATCGATCGTTTTCCCGCATTCATCGTTTTTTTCGCCCATCCCCCTGAAAAACGATAGATCGAGGTTCCACTGTAATTATATGAAATTGATTTATTACATTCTATAAACATTTTTAATAAATATTTTCCGCGATCTCAGAAAGATTGGATAAGGGAAATTTGGTTACTGTGCGGTAATAACAACGTGCGCAAAGAAACAATCTCTCGGCGAGGAATTAAAAAAGTACTTCCGGTGTTGAGACGGAAGAAGGTCCTTAGGGCATTCGCATATTAAAGGAGGCCATGATATTCGGCGTCCGTGCAAGAGCGCGGTTGGGTTGGGCCTTTAGTTGGCCCTGAATTTTCCAAACGTTGACGTCATAACAGTTATCACTTTTCATTGCTGCATTTACATTCACGGCGTATGTCGCGTGCGTCGATTTTTAGTTAATATACGGCCGGTCATTGTCCTATTGTTGACTTATAAAGAGACCATGAATTTGACATTGAGACCGTGAAAACCTGAAAAAAAACCGTGAAAACTTGGAAAAAAAACCTTGAAAACCTGGAAAAAACCGTGAATTTCATTATTTAGGTAGAGTGGGAACCCTATATTGGAACTGATAACCAAATAAGTGAACCAACCAGGGGCAGATCCAGGATTTCTTTTTAGTTGAGGCACAAGCAAGGTCGTATCCAAGATTTTGTTCTGGGGAGGGGCGCAAGGATACCTCGTAATACAAAACGAACGCAATGATGATGGTACCGTATTAAAAATCTTGCATATTTTTTAATCTGGGGGGGGGGGAGCACGTGCCCCTGTACCCCCCCTCCCTAGATCTGCATATGGAACCAACCATTCCTTTTTTGTGTAAACTGAATATAGTATTACTACATACATAGTTCTTACAGGTTTAATATAGAGAAATTAGAACGTATCAGTAAATTTCCAGCAATACAATAGTATTTGCAGAATAGTATTTCCAAAAACCTCTAACTCACTGGTAGTATTTCAATTCTTACAATACAGAGCAATCCCGTGGTGGATACACATGGGGGGTTTGGAGGGCCTCCCTTTTGGGGCCGCCCACATTGCCAAACATTGCAGAACCGCAATTTTAACTTTTTTATATCATATAATGTGGCATTGCCTAGCCTACGTGTATAATCAGGTTAAGTAAAACTTTCTTAGAATTTGCATGCAACTTATTTTTCATAACGATAAAAGTAAAGGTAGCTCAAGATATATTTTGCGCCACCCCTCGAGTTTTTTCTGTATCCGCTACTGGAGCATGCACACACTTATCAAAATAAACATGGAAACATGAACTAAAACCATAAAACTCCAGACCCACTAACTTCCAAGACCAGCTTTAGGCTAGCATGACCTACATGTATAGGACATTGTAAAGTAACCATTTGCAAACCAAGGGAAACCCACGAACATCTGATCACCTTCTTACTCAGTCACCTTATACGTTGCATATTTTCATGGATGTATTCATTGTGTTTGTGGAGATTTTGCTTAATTATCTGTGGATATATCAAAATCACCTTCTTCTGCTGAACATCTGCCACACTGAAATTTTGCACTTTTTCGGTATGGGCTTTTGGATTTTATTTTTAATGCTACTGACCAGTGCATGCCCTACAGATGGTTGCTGTAAATTATGAAAGCTAATGAATGTGGTAACGTATTCCTGTAATTTTTTTGTGGTTTTTTTACATTCATTGTTGCGAAAAAAGTGTCCGAATATAGATTTAACGGAAAAATTTCTTAGCTGCATTTCTGTCTTCTCTCTTATAATTGTTTTGAATTACGAAATTATCTTTACAATCATTTTTCTGTCTTATGCAACTTTTATTTTATATTCCCAAAAAAATTATGTATGACAGTGCAACACTCCTTTATAGCATTTTACTCATGGCTCATGGTGTTTGAAACTCATTCAATCCCACTATTTTGCATAACTTTCTTGTATTTTCATTAGGTCGTTTTCTCCTTTAATGTCTGAAACAATTTAAATGAAGTTAACTAATGTTATGTTTATTTCCATTCTTTTTTATTCAGGAGTTCATGAAGAACTTCATTCGAGAAATATTTTATGCTGAAATGACTTGTTTGCTAATTCATGTTATTCTTATAAAAGACTGTGCTAGTTCCCAATATATATTATTGTTGCCTTTTTACATTTGCTTTAATTTATATGCATCTAGTTAAAGTAACCCTACTGCCCTTGGTGGGCCTTCCCTCCAAATATCAAACCAATTAAACTACGCTAGAGAGGTTAGGCGTAAGATGGGACTTTTTAGTCTCAACCTCGCACGAATAAAGGTATCTATTAATCCTCAGAATCAGTTATTTGGTGTGTACCAGTTCCCAATAAAGGAATTAAGGTATGTTTACATCGTAGTATTACTGTGAAAGGCCAAAAATAATGGACATAAAAAAGAATGAAATCGAAAGAGTTGTAATGATTTGAATTCGGCCGAAATTGTTGATCAGCCGACACTAATGCCTTTTGAACTTGTAGGTAAAACTCCTTCCTAACAATGATGTTTTCCTTTCAGTGGGAACCCCATGGTCTAGGTACTCAAAACGTTGTTGAATCCCAAAGAGAGATGGGTGCATTTTAACATGCACCATTTGGGAGTCTAGTCGCAGCCAGCTCACAAGCTTCCTGAGGCTCAAAAACACCATCACAATCCGCCAAGTAGGTTTTTCATAGGCTTGAAACGTAGTATTCTTCTCCCCGGTAAATTTAACCACAAGGAAGCTGTTTTGCTTGAAGCTGAAGGTTCTTATCTTTCAGGGCCGGCCTTGGGGCGGGGCAACCGCCCCGGGCCCCGCGCTTTGGGGGGCCCCGCGTTCGAGAAAAAAAAATTAAAATATACGTTTATTTTTAATAACTTATTACCATTTTGACCTGCATGTGAAATTATCTTTTTTCTTTTTACAGTAATTGCTTTAGGCTTACAACTAATTAACTTTCATAATCTAACTTAAAAAAATACGTTATACCTATTGAAAAAGCACGCTTTTTATGTTTATTTTACGTTATAATTTTATGAATAAATATAATTATAAATTTTATTTGTATTAAACTATTTTGAACTCAACTGCGTGATGGTATCATAACGGCGTAATTACGAAGTCTGAATTTGGGAGGGGTACACATACTTAGCCAGAGAGTGGTAGGGATTCAAAATGCCCCTAGCCCCGCTCCTGCTAGGGCCGGCACTGTTATCTTTATTGATGAAAATCCTTTTTCAGCAATTGATTTTTTAATGGAAAATATAACTAAAATTTTGTAAGGTTCATTAATATATTAAGAAAAGCAATGGAAAATATAATTAATATATTAAGTAAAGCAACCTATTATTGGTGGTTTATCAAGAACTGGGTGTTTTTTATTCATTAGCGGTCCTTGGGGTTATTTTGAATGTATTAGTGACCCTTACAAAGTTTATTCTATTATTATTGCAAAGTAAAGCCTGAAGATATCAGTTAGATTTTTATTTTATCGATTTAAATGGTAAGTACATATCAATGTGCAGCACAGCGAAAAGAAGAGATTGGGCATCTAAGCAACTTAAAATTAGCTATTAGGTAAGTGAATTGCTTCGAAATGGCAGCAGTGCCAACATCTTTTACCCTTCACAAACACCTGTAGTTACTTTATTGATTTACTGCTGTGAAAATAGCTTCAAATTAAACCTTCAGTTTTACATAAAATGCAAAAAAAAAATATGACGTAACAGTTTCTTTTCAAAATTAACACCAATATACTCAATTTTGAAATGCGAGGATGAAAGGCTGCTATAATAAATCCATACTGCTGAGGCAATTTTATCAGTTTCGAGAATACCTCCGAATATATAATACCACTCTCAGAGGCGGCGTCCAACATGCAGTCTTCAGAGCGTATTTGGAGTCCTTAGGACAAAAATCTGTGAGATTTGAGGCTTGCATGTCCACGGCCAGAAAATTCTGTAAGGAGGTATCCCTGTATGCTGCACCGCGTGACTCAGCTATTGTTGTTGGCGAGCGACTACTCACCTTACTCCACTATACTGTGTTCACCATTGGCCCAGCATTGGTATCCAGCAGAGGGAGGAGCTTGAGGGGTGCATTACGAGAAGCCAGCCGTTAGAGTCGACAGTCAACAAGCCCGAAAGCTGCAGAAGGCGACAAAAAAAGTAAACAAATTCTAATGATACCATTTACGAGCTTACCTCCTGACATAACATACGACACTAATAGCTGGCTTCGAAAATGCCCTTTTTAGAGCAAATCTGACGACCCAGGGGCAAAAATATGCGAGATCTGAGGCTTGAATCTCCTCGGCGAGAATAACACATAAGGAGGTATCCCTGTAAGTTGCTCAACTTAACTTGAGCTGCGTCTGTTGGCGGACGACTCCTCACCCTCCTTCATAATGCTCTGGCGTGGTGCTCAGCGAAAAGAGGATTAGCGGAGGGGGTGTATTACGAGTAGCCAGCCATTCAGGGGAGGGATGACAAACCAGGTGTTTATTGGCAACAACCTCGAAAGCTGCAGAAGGCAAGGAAAAACGTAAACAAATTCTAACCATTCCATTTACGTGGATACCTCCAAGGATAACATACGACATTAATAGCCGGCTTCGAAAATGCCCAATAGGGTAGTTTCCTTCATCAAAGAAAACGAAAGGCATTGATTGCGATTCGTTACCCACCATTAGTGTGTTTATAATATACAAATTATTTGGTTTTAGAAATACCAGTTCAGATGAAAGTTAATGTTCAATTTTAAAACTCATTTGAAAAAGGCGAGATTGGCGCCCATGCCATGCCACTCCACGTGACGTCACAGGGACCTAGTTTCTATACGAGTAGATAGGAGTATTACATCGTCTGAGATTACCAATGAATGCATGAGGCACAGAGCTCAGGGAAACATCTCTTAATACTCGCCTATTAAAACTGCCTATGGTCGGAAAGTTTCCTTCGTTTGATAAGGTATTAATAATCCTTAATTAAGCCAAGCGCTACCTGATAGCAGGGTACTCTGCTACCTTTCAGCAGCCTGCATCGTATCGGCGCTCATAGCCTCGCACCAAGGTGGCCTCACACGGCGGTAGCTGGATCTAGAAAGACGTCACACGGGCTTTTCCCAGGATTCATACTTAGCCGTCGTGTTTTCGCGCGATGGAAAATTTTCACTTTTCATTTAATCGCGAAAAATAGATATCGTCATTTAAAAATCTAAAAGCGTGAAATACGTACTCCAGGAGTAATAATCTTTCGATTCAGGCAATAAAAAATAATAGGAAGCCACCCTATTTCAAACATTGCTGACGTCCCAGGAGAAAAAATATGCAAGATGCTGTTAATTGTCGTAAAAATATCACTGTGCACTTAGTTCTGGAAATATGCGGCTTTCTTCGCCTAAGGGCTTCTGAGGTCAAGATTGTGGGAATGAAATCCCATTAGCATTTGGGGGAAAGCGTCTATTTTCTCCAATGATGAACGCGCGCTAAAAATTTCCGAGTTGTGTTAGTCATATCCAATTCAATCATTTTCTGGCAATCAAGTAAAACATACTGGACCAGAAGAAAAGCTACGTTTCGTTGAGAAAACAGAAGCTATAATTCATAATTTACATTCAGGGTCCAATCTTGCAGTGTACACGTGTTATATTTTTATAATCAAGGACAAAGAGCAGTGCAAAAAGTGGTTCCCCCGGGGGTGTTTTTCACCGGCCGATAGGCATTCCGCCGGGTAGACGCTAGAAAAATTATCGCTGGTGAAAGAGTGCATTTTCAGCTAGTAGGATTGTGGCTTCTCCTCTCTGCTTCTATACATGAACCATTGTATTTTGAAGAGGCTAGAATAAGAATTCATGCAAAAGCAATGGAAATGTATGCGTGAAGGTTTTTTTTTCCGTAAACCTTACTATGCCATGAAGTTGCACGACCACAATACCAGTCAGACACTAGCAAGCTCATGGATTTTGATGTCATATACGCTTCACATCATGCCATTAAATATCGCTTATTTTTGCCGTATATGTATGTACCTTATATAAAGCGGCTTGTAACCTATGCTATGAAGCAATAAAGCAAGCTAACTTTCATTACTAAGAAAGCGCGAGTACATAGGATGTAAGACACATTTAATGGATTAACGCTTCATTAATTATTTTGGCAACTTATGCTATGATTTATAATTATACCTTTAAATTATGCAACAGCATTAATTTGGTTAAAATGACATGAAGAAATACCCCATTCCCTTGACGCCAACCTGTATAGAACGGACTCTTGTTCAAGTATTGCGCTTCTACATAATTATCACGAAGATTTCCGCTCGTTTGTTTAAACAACATTCAATTAAACATGCATGCACAATGGTAAGCGGTTAATCCTTTGCGCCGACTCACAGTGGGCTGAAATCGAAAAAAGCTGGCCTAAACTAATTTTTTTTTCTTTTAAATTTGGAAAAAAAATTATATTTTCAAATTTTAGAATAACCAGTGACCATAATAATGACATAATTTTATTAGTCATTGTTTTAAAACAGGAGACGACTGTCAATTTAATATAAAATGATTCACAAAAATATTTACCGTTTTTTTTTAATTGACTGAAGTGTTTTGCTACTGTTGCATGTTTCAAAATGCCTAAATTTAAATAATTCCATGATAAAAATGAACATTCATAGAATTCGTAGTTGTGAAGATGATAGTTTTTAATACTATTAATTAAACAATTAAAATGTCGTATTTTTCACGTGTTTTTAGCATGTTGTAGAGGAAAACTTTATGTTTTTCGCTTTTCTTCACTTAGTATTTTGTACCACATTATAAAAAAAGTGTCAACATTAATTCTCAAACGAAAAATCCTGCTCCAATTTCCATCCCGCCTCACCTATGAAGTTATGTGCGTGAATATCCTACCGCCCGACGCGGTGGTTACATGCGAACATTTGTTCAGACTTAGTTATAGGCGAGGATAATTCACTATAAGTGAGTCGAAATTACAGTTTTCTACACTTTTACACATCTAACATTCCATATTATTCTTATTTTTTCCGGTTTTTAAATGGACACATTACGATTTCCTTCACAAGACACATAATGGACTCAAGTATTGTGCCGGCAAGTCAGAAGCTTGTCTCGGGAAGCGGGCGGCTGCAAAGAAATATATTCTAATTCTTGGAAAACCCAATTCTAACCCTAATCACTCGCATATTTGGCTATCCGCACTCTCCTAGGCCTTTTATAGCTTCCATCAGCTCAAACACAGGAAAGGGCACACGAGTAGCGGAGTGCCGCCCTGTCGACCGCGTTAATCCCCATTGTGCCCGTAAACCCAACTTCCGTGTTATGATTCTTTAGCGTTTAGAAGTTCTGTAATCGATACATACCTGTCCGTTTGTGTAAATACCGCTTATTACTTTATTTCCTCAGTCTAAGAAGGGGTTTTTACACTTCTGAGGATTGCTTTACTTCGCCATCCGTGCAAACGATTTGTACGAAGTATCTCGCAAGGGGTTTTCCACAAGTACTTCTTTCCAATTGGTTGAAAAATATTCCCTTTCACGATTTTACTGAGAAAATTAGTAAGTTTATCTTCGTGAGTACGAAAGGATCTCAAACTTGAGCTACGGAAGCGAATATCCAGGGTTTATTTTCCCTAGATCGTGAAATTTCAGCGTTGAGGCCGAACTACCACTAGTGAAGAATATCTCGGAACGATAAAAAGGTACGTTTTCCAAGCAAAATATCTTAATTACTATGGGTGTATTATGCAGGGAATTTAATTCTAATTTCGAATTTCTTGTCCGGTGATTTACCTGTTGATATTTCGGATGAGAAAAAATGGAGCGCATGAAAGTTACCCGCAAAGAAATACATGACGCTGCTATTAACGGAAGTGGAAATTCGTCGTATTCAAAACATAAATTGGCCATTCAATATCTTCAGCATAAGTTAAATTCGGGTAAAGACGTGAAGGCAAAGGAAATTTGAAAGACCGTTGTGAACAAAAACTTTTGCAATAGGTATTTTCAGAAATTGGAAGAATGCAAGAGAACAAGCGATAGGTTTGAAATAATATTTCGATGTTGGTCACAGAAGGATATAATGTCCCCAGCAGACATGCATAAATCTCTTGCGACTCCTTGCTCAAGTTGGCACCTGTCTTGTTTAACGTATTCGTATTGACTTTTCCACACGCGAAAATTTTCGCGCTTAGCTAAAGTGGGAGATCTTTTCCGAAGGCTCCTCCTTACTTCGGATCCTGTTATATCCAAAAGATATGCATGTGTAAATGTTAAAAGAAATATTTCAAAAGATATGCGAAACTTGCTTTTACTGGTGGAGCCAACTTCTGATGAGTGACGGCAGGGAATCCGATGAAAACTGGTAGTAGGCTTCAGTTTTCTTGTTTTATTTATTTATGTTAATTTATTTTAGTTCATAAATAATTTTATGGAGTATTTACTTTCAACTTTTACCTTAGGTACATTTGCTGTTTTCGACACTGAGCCTAGCTTTTTCAATTCATTTCCTAGGAACTAACTCCATTTCCATTTTTTCTCACACTTTTTCCCGGTTTAAACTTTCGTAAGTTTTGCTAAAATCTACAAATAAGCCGAAGAAATTTTTATTAAATTCCAAGTATTTTAAAACGGCCTGTTTAATTATAAATATGTGGTTATTAGTAGATCTGCCTTTAATGAATCCCGCTTGGTGTTCTTCCACAATCTCATTTGTATAAACTTCTAATATATTTAGCACAATTTTAGAAAAAAATTATAAGTGGTGTTTAAATGAGATATTCCTCAATAGTTTGTAGGGTCTTGTTTGTCACCCTTTTTGTAGCGTAAGGAGAGATACCAACCTTGGCCTCGTCACGCTGCCAGCGGCTCTGCCGATTTGTCGAGGCACCTCAGTAATAAATGGCTTGAAGAGAGAGAAAGGACCTGGAGACGTAGAAGTTTGGACCGAAAAGGAAGAGATTGGCGGAAAGAATGAAACAGGAGAATGAACGGTAGATTTCCATCGCCAAGAAGGTCAACCCACGTTATCCCACTGAGCATTCTCTCAGCCCACGGTGTGCAGAAAGCGCAGCGACCCCGAAAGGAGCCATCCCAGAGGGTCATCCCTCAGTTGTGAACAAGAGGAAGAAAACCTGATAAGAAGAACCACGATCCCGAATTACGTCCCCCAAGTAAAGAAGAATCTTGACTTAAAGCCCCGATCTAGTGATCTGGAATAAATCCAGCATCCCGCCTCCCCCCCCAAGAACCGAAGAAAGCCCCATACCCGTGTTGAAGAGCCGTCGACCCCGATTTTTTTTTTTTTTTTAATTTTGATTTTTATCTAATTCCTCCCTTTTCTTTGAAAGATTGTGTGTGTTTTAGTATTTTAGGACACAGAGTGTTTTCAATCACTAATTGTTTTTAAGGTTAATGTTTTCTTTTCTCGTTAATTCATTTTTTGCCAAAGACTGATTGGAAGGGAAGCTTCTTGTTTTCTTTGTTCTTCAATAAAACAATGATAACTTCTTGGAAGTGAGTCGGGGTTGTGGTGGTGGTTGGTTGGGGGGAGTTGTGGGGTTGGGGTTGTGGGGATTTGGCGTGGTGTTTGGGGTAGGTTGGTTTGGTTTGGCTGGGAAGCGGGGGGAAAAAGCCCCAGGCAACTTTTTCGGGAAATTTTTTGAAAAATGACATGCCTGGATATACATTTTACATCATTTTGGCACCAAAAATTTAACTTTAAGCAGATGTAGTTATTTAAGCTCAAAACTACTCAATAGTTTTAAATAACTTTTTTATTTCTCAGAGGCTTTTGGGGGGATCTATCCCCTCATCCCACCCATAGTTATGCCACTGAGGAGATATATGAATTGGAAGATCACTTGGGCTCAAGGAATTTCAGCATATATCCAGGTTTTTAAATTATTATAAATTATTATTCATTCAAAATGACATTCTCCCTGTCACTCTCCCGGTCGGATGTGCTTCTGTGTGGGAGAGCAAAATCAGTGCGACTCAATGGTTCATTCTAGAGTCCGAAGGTCTTAGATAAATTTGTTAATGGACGAATAAACTCTTAGATAAACTCACCTTAAAGTTGTAATTTCATTACAATACTCTCCTATTCTCTCTTCCGCACCATCAACAATTGCCGTCCATGATCACTTGTTTCATTTTTTTCTCCCATTAAATGTTCCATTAAACATTTAACTCAAAATTAATTGTTGCAAAGTATACACTTTAAGACCATTGTGCGAAAAAAACTGCTGTTCAGTTGCTTTTTTTCTAAGATAAAAAGCATCTTGAATCACATTGATTCTAATGCTCCTGCACCCAACCGCCAGCTCCAAAGAGCGAACATTTTTGGCCCTGGTCTCTAACGGATTCTATGTTTCAGATAATGTATCTACGTATGGTAATACCAATTAATTTTATGCCGCCTCCTCTCAATGACAAACTATTTTAATGTTCAGGGAGTTTTAAAAATACTCACTATTTTTGTATCTCATGAACATTTAGCTATAACATCGTGATTTTAAAATTAAAAATTAAATTAAAAAAATGCTAGTTCAACGTACTAGAAAATTTACTTATAGCCAAAATATGAGATTCGAGAAGCTGCCAATCCTTATCAAGATGTAACCAGTGAAGGTGGACCGATGTTCACAAAAATAAGTCGATAGCTATTGGGTCAGTGTTTTTCGACTTTTACCGCGTTAATGTGTATCAAAATTTGCAAGTCGGAGGTTTCTCAACATTATATGTAAGCCCTTTCCAAGACAAAATTCTTTCCAATGGCCGGTGAAAGCGAATGAGGGAACTTCAGAAGAATTAATGACGTGTTTCACATTAATCTGACCAATATAATATATACCTAATGTAGAATAGAGCAATTCGTCTCTGACGACGGTCGACTCCGAAAAGATGGTAATACAGGTTCCAGAAGCGGCAGAAGGGGGGGAGTTGGCCGGGACGATTCATGAGAGGAGTGGGTACAATACACACACGCACGAGTTGAGTACCTACTCATTACACTCACGAGTCGACTGCTGATAAATAATAAAAATAATTTTAAAAACTAATAAAGAGCTGTTACAGTTTCTTTAAAATGCTGATTTCATTCACCTTTTCCATGCTTAAATCTTACCTACAACTTGAACAACCGTGGCTTGCCCCACCCCCCCTTAGTTTTCATCCTGGGTACGCCCTTGCAAGAGTTTTGATGAACCGAGTACGTAGCGGGAAGGGGACACCAAATACCTCGTAACAGGGAAATATACAAGACTATTAAGTAAGCAGGCAATGTGGAGGGTCAGAATAGGATTTAGAGAAAGAAAAAAAATGGCCGAATTATGAATTGAAAGGGGAAGTCCATGTAGGGATTGGAGACAGCCAGGGGTAATCTGGAAAACGCTCAATGTAAATCTTACTCCATGGAATTCTTCATTTACAATAATACTTCATTTTACTTTCTAAAATTCACATGAGTGGGGTAATTTCTTTAAAGTATTTGATACGGTCATGCGAATAACTCGATCCAAGATATCATTAAATGTATGGGCAGAAATGCATTCATTTAACACATCATCAAGAGGTACCATTGCCTATTTAAAGAAACTTATTCGTTATAATATCACCAATAAGCGTAAACTGATCAATAATTTTAGTCAACGCGAGAAATTTAATGAATAAGAAACAAAACCGAAATGACAAGACAACTACATACGTGAAATATTTTTACAATTTCATCAGGTTGATCTAATTGGTAAATGAATTATAATTTACCTTTAATTATGAATCGTAAACATTTATGCAAAATAAAATGGACAACCAGACATTAATACTCGTCTCCTCCAGAACATTCTTCCAAATCACTTATTAAACTGTTCATAATGTCACCCAAATGATCAATTCTGAAAGAAAATAGGAACACTTAAAGATAAGGTTTCGTGAATAGTGGAAGTAACACAACAAGATATTTTACTTTAAACTGCACACAAATAATTTTAAGTAAAAATTGGCAAACTTAGGCTAATCTGAAAAATGTTTTAGAAACATGATTTATTTTCTACCCACATTTTCTCACAGACTCTGCAGACCATCACTCATAAAGAACATCAACATCAATGTTACCTTGGCAAGACGATATTCATACATTAAGGAAGCAGTATCAGTGCAGATATAATAAGGCGATGACGTTCACAGCCAATTAGGCTTGATGTAACCGTGCTTTGTTCAAATAAAAAGGTAAATTTCAGTACGATCTCAAAAGAGAAGAGGCTCAGTACAGGGTTATTAAATATTGCTGATTAAGAGACCACTAAAATAGAAACCAACTGTTTAAGGTTCATATTGTGCTGAATACGCACTTAGGTGAACAATACACATAATTTTAAATCAAGTTATATTATATTGGACCAGGAGAATTTTAAATTAGAGCAGACAAATGGGTTAGCTACCAATTTGAATTGGATAGAAAGCGGAAAAGAGGAAGAGCGAATGTTCAGTCCTCACGCGATGGTCACCAAGAGGCAAGTATGTCGTGCCAATCTGTTTGTTGGAAGTAGTGAGCGTTGCGGTTAAGCTCGGCGACTTATTGATGTCCCTCAGCAAGATATACTAAACATACCAATGCAATATTTTTAATGGCCAGACAAGAATCCTTACAAGGTGATTTTATGTCACTATAATCATTATTTTAAGATAGTAATGACGAAAAAATTTTAAACGTATGGCAAGAACTCGATTTTCTATTCTACAGATTGCTTGCCGTTTTCGTGATAGTTCCATTGTATTTATATGGACACAAATGGCAGCGTGAAGGTGATGTATAACTCCCTCTCGACCAGTGTCATACTGAAGAATGCCCTTTTTGGTGACCCATTAAAACTTATATCATTTTGAAATGTTCAGGTAGACAACAACAACAGCATTTGCCTGGTCAACATTTGTCTGTTTCTCAGTCATTCTAAATATGTACCTAAGAAAATGCCTAGGAAACGTTTACAAATTTCATTTACAAGAAAATGTTAACAATAATCTACTTTACACGCCCTCAAAACTTCAAAATGATAGTATAATTTGTCTCGTAGTCTTCCGTGGGGTTCTTGATTCGTTGAGCTCTCCCCATTTTGATGCAAAGATTTAAGAAGCTGCGCAAGGAAGGTAGGCTCCTCTCCTTCTTAGCCTTCCTTCAACACTGCATAGATACCGACAATCTAACGAGCTGATTGGAAGTAAAACATCACCTCAATACGAAGACTGCCAGAAGTATTCTCCGCCTGACCAGCGAGGCACTACTCAGGGAACGGAACGGCACACACGCCGCTCCCTCCACTTATGCTCGGAAGAACTTCTGCGAACTCATCTGGAATAGAGTAGTTTCCTTCATCAAGGAAAACGCAGGGGATTGATTGCGATTCGTTACCCAACATTAGTGTATTCATAATGTACAAATTATTTGGTTTTAGAAATCCCAGTTTAGACGAATGTTACTGGTCAATTTAACCCTCATTTAAAAAAGGCCAGATTGGCGCCCATGCAATGCCACTCCACGTGACGTCACAGGGACCTAGTTTCAATACGAGTTGATAGGAGTATTACATCGTCTGAGATTACCAATGCATGCATGAGGCACAGAGCTCAGCGAAACATCTCTTTATAATCACCTATTAAAACTGCCTATGGTCGGAAAGTTTCCTTCGTTTGATAAGGTATTAATAATCCTTATTTAAGCCAATACCTGCTAGAAGGGTACTCTGCTACCTGCTAGTAGCCTGCATCGTATCGGCGCTAATAGCCTCGCACCAAGGTGGCCTCACACGGCGGTAGCTGGATCCAGAATGACGTCACACGGGCCTTTCACAGCATTCATACTTAGCCGTCGCGTTTTCGCGCTCTTGAAAATTTTCACTTTTCATTTAATCGCGAAAAATAGGCATCTTCATTCAAAAATATAAATGCGTGAAATAGGTATTCCAGGACTAATAATCTTTCGATTATGGCAAATAAAAAAATATGTAATAGGAAATCACCCTATTGGGCGCAACGCTCAAAGCTATTGACAGGGATGCAATCGATAAAATAACTTACGACTCATCCCGCAAAACTGAAGCAACAGTGAGGGAGACACACATGATTAGCTTCGACGTTGCATCCGTAATCATCGTCGTCCCAATTCAAGAATCGATGGATATCGTCAAAGAGCTCATAACATCCGGAATGCGAGAGGATTATCTACAACTGATAGAGTTCTGCCGACGAAACTCCTATTTCCTTTGAAATGGGAGTTTCTTTGAACAACGCGTTGGAGCGCCAATGGGCTCACCCCTTTCCCCGGTGATAGCAGACATCTATACGGAAAGATTCCAACAAATGGCGATTGGATGCCACGAAAAGAAACACTTATGGCTTACTAGGTGTTTTTGGCCGAATTCTCTCACTGCAAAGCACTACGCTCACAACACTTACAAATGCGCAAAATATCCATTTTATTGTCAACTGGCTGGTTGCGGTAGACACGGTTTACCGGGATGGCAAGAACACGCCTCCGGCGCGCAATAGAATGTGTGTTTAGGGTCTTTATGGGTTATCTCGAGCGAAATAACTACGCCTTATGTAACTGTGAACAATGTATCCATTTATTGAGGCACGAATACAAGTGCGTCGCACTCAGAAAATAGGCGAATCGCGATGGATAGAAAAAGGACGAGGACAATGGTGCTGTGGTAGATGGAAAAAGCCAGAAATCAGAGCACCCGGCCGGCAATCGGGAGGTTCTGGGTTCGAGTCCCAGTCAGGTAGCAATTTTACCCTCTGATTTCTGGCTTTTTCCATCTACCACAGCACCTCGTCCTTTTTCTATTATATTTTCCTATCACTTTCTTTCCTTACCTCTGAATTTATTTGAATATATATATATATGTATATGCAATGCTATCAAGTTGGTCAAAGCTAAATGATTTGTTTTGTTTTATCCAATTTAATGATTGAGGTTCTTAACGATAAAAAAATTAACTGTTGAAACTGCTTTATACGACCACAACGTCTAAAATTTCCAAATTAAAAACAAAAATAAAAAAAATTCATTAAAAAATCCCGCTTAAACGTGCCCCGTTCTATCGTATGTACATTTATAAAGAAAATATCTTTCTAACAATTCATTGTAATACTTATTTTTTAGGATTTCTTGAATTTATTCTTAATTTTTTATAAAAATTCAAAATAATATTAAAATCAGTACAGCCTCTCTTGATTTATTAGTAGTGTAACTGAACCGTTCATTGATTACAAGGCGGTACGAAGTTCGCCGGGTCAGATAAATTTTAACAGGGCAATTCAATGAAAGAGCACCTTCTCTTCCTTCTCAGAGTAGTCCACTTTTTAATTTTGCTACGAAACAAGGATTATCCGTTGTAAATGTTAACCATAATTAATTTCCAAATTCGCGTCATTTTTGTGGCTAGTAGACCAGCCAAATTATGAGTATATGTAATTTAACCTTTTCCGTTGGATTCAACCTGGTCCCCAAGAACATTATTAATATGTATGTGCATGTTGGTCCCAATCAAAATACTTGCGCGTTCCTATGACCCTTAGAGCTGCACTGGTAGGAGTAATTCTCTATTACTGCCGATAGAGGCACCCATGCTAGTGAGGTCGAAGGGTAGGAGTCAGGCGAATGATAGTCCAAGCGATGGTGTCACGTAAAAACTGATGGAATGGACGCAGAAAACTCACTCAAATATCTCTCTGGTAACATGGAAATTAAACAAATTATCCTCGCGGAATATCGGCCCTCAAGGGCGGGTCTCGTTCAAGCAGTTAGGTCTCCATCTTCTTGGTCAAAGAAGACCCAGAAGATGGAGACGAAGAAAGTAGCAATAAACGTAGGGACGAGGAATGTGAGGACACTGATGAGGGAGGATAAGCAAGAAAATTTCAAAAGGGAGATGGATAATGGGAGAATAGGTATCTTGGGAATGTGCGAGGTGAAGTGGAAGGATGGTGGGGACAACTTGAAACCACAGATTCATGCGGTGGGGAGGAAATTCAAGGTAAGGTAACTTTTCCATTAAATAGGAAGCTCACAGAGAAAGTGGTAGGTATGATCTCCAGATTATAAAATCAAATTTTGGCAGATTCTGAGTCGGAGTGTTGGAGGAACGTTATCTAAAAAAATTTTAATCATTTAAAAACAAAAATAGTAAATAGAATTTAATCAATTTAATTCACATGCTATGTCTCAATCAAAGTCGAAACTTTAAAATAAGCCATGTCATAGCTCTTCGACATTTTTTGGAGAGATACAGGTAATTATATGGTTCGAGGCACGCGATTTTAGAAAAAAGTGAAAAAATTAAAATGAGCATGAATCACACAAATTCTTTTCGCAAAACAATCTCGGGGTACTTATTTTTAGTTAAATTTTCACCCATTCTGAAATTTTCGTCAAAATATGAGACAAAAGTTAATTGAGTCGAGGTGGGATTGCCCGTAAGTTGGGGGCTTCTAAAGATCTTTCTGTTGTCGTTATGGGGTTCTACTCGTATGTTGATTCATAACGGTTTCCCTGATTGAAATTAAGAAATGAAAAGGATAGTTATCGGATTACCGTACCCTTCACACATGTGTAGCTTGAAAGTAAAGTCATTTTTTCTTTCATACTTGCAATTTGTCGGGGAGAGCATATGTAACCAATACCTTTGCACCACGTAAAATGACTCCTGAAAGTATATCTTACAAAAAAGCATGGGATTCGTATCACCCGCAGCAATACGGAATAACCATTTTTATGGAGTTGTCAGTATTTTGTATTCATAACGTTCAAAAATTCTTATTTGCGTTTAAAATCTTGTAAAGCACTCAATTAGGAAGTATCCAGAAGAATGCTTGATACGAATTAATTCTTTTTCTACTGTCCCATTTTATTCCGATAAATGAATGCACTTCCACTACTCACGAAGACTTCTCGCAGAGGCACGGATTCCAATTCCGTTCGTAGCAAACGTTTCACATCGTAATTATTCCGTGCGGAATCTGAATTGTTATACAATCGACCCCCTGGAGCCAAGAATATGGATTTGAAAATTGTGAATAGAATTCATAATTATACCACTGACCTTTTCTGTAAATCATTAACACTTTTCAAAAGACAATCATTCTCATCCAATATTTTTTCAAGCTCATCACTTTCCATGGCTACTTCATGACGAATTGCATTTAGTTTGTCCTCAAGAAAAAGATTTTCAGCCTAGGAAAATGGTATAAAATTATAAAAGAGAAGAAGGAGGTCACAATTCACACTTTAAATACAGGAAAATAACTTACTTTGGCTTTATTTACCTGATCTTCCATCATCCTACTAGTGCAGTCTGAATCATTTTCAGGTGACTTCTGTGGACACTGTGAAGCAATTTAATTACTTTCAGATTAATTTCATCTCTGTAAGAACATACAAGCATCTTAATTAAAAAGCTTAATTATATTTCAATAGGCTGAGATTGATAAAAAATGAGCAGCTTTTCAGTGACCAAGAGGTTGAATACGATGACCTCGAAGTACTGACTATAACAGAGGCGCAATCCGGAGAGAGGAGTACTTCCCAATCACGGCTATGGGGCTCAACTCTGTAAATGACACCCACTGCTATATTGTCCACATAAAGTATGTACATATTATTATTGATTTATAGACGATTTTAATGACCCTTCAGAATTTTCCGGAGGCTCATATATTTCTGAAATTATTTCCCTTAATGATCAAATGAGCCTTTCCCTTGGGCTACAACCTTTTCGCGGTGGAAAGACTTGCGCGTTTCTATTGCCCCTACAGCTGCACTGGCGGGATTAATTTGCAATTATTCTCGGTTGGCGTACCCATGCCAGATAGGGCTAAGGGTAGGAGCCAGACGAAAGGCAGTCCACGTGATGAATAATGAGGGCGGGTAAGCTAGAAAATTTAAAAAGGGAAATGCAGAAAGAGAATGTAGATATTTTTGGTCTCTCCTAAGTGACGTGGAAGGATAGTTGGGACTACTGAAGTGACGGGCATAGGGTTTATATAGTGGTGGGGAGGAAAGTCAACGAGTGGTAGCTTTAGTATTAAATGAGAAGATGGGTAAACGTGTGGTAGGTATGGGTAAATTAAGCGATAGAATTCCTGAGGTAGAAATTGAGGTGCAACCCACCAACCTTGTGGTGGTTCAAGTTTACAATCCCACTAGCAATCATATGGAGGAAGAAATAGGTGAGGTGTATGAACAGCTTGAGGAAATAATCAGAGAAAACCCGGGTGAGAAAAATCTGGTAGTGATGAGGGACTGAAACGCCTCAGTCGGAGAAGGTAGGGATGGAAACGAAATAGGAGAATTTTGGTTAGGAATGTGGAAATAGAGCAGCAGAATTTTACAGGAGAGAAAAGTTATTCATCACAAACACGTGGTTCAATCATCATAAAGGGCGAAGGTACACATGGAAAAGTGTAGGGGATATGGGGAGATATCATATAGACCCAATCATGGTAAGACAGAGGTTTAGGAATAACGTGAAAAACTCGCGCAGCTTCCCTGCATCGGATACGGATTCTATTGCTTACGAAATTATATGTGAAATTCAAAAGACTAATGGAAGTTATGAAGGCGAAAAAATGGATTTTAGAAGCTCTAAATGGGACTATGAGGAACTAGTGGAAAATAGTATCCGGGAGATTGAAAATACGACTGGAGAGAAAGGGTGGAATAATATAACTGGAATAGTCGGAGCGGCTGAGGAATCAATTGGCTACGTTGACATTAAAAGGATAAAGAAGCCGTGGATAATTGAGGAAATGGTAATAGAAATGGCAGACAGGAGGAAGTGGATGAATATGGACTCGGAACAGGATAAAAGGATGTAAAGGTAAATAAATGATCGAATGCGGCGTGGAAGGAAGAGGGAAAAGGAGGCTTTGTGGAAAAGACAGTGTGAGGAAATTGAAAAGTTTCAGAAGGAAGGAGAGGTAGGCGCATTGATCACCAAAGTTAAGTCGCTATCAGGCGGCATATCCAAGGCAATAATTAAGGCTAAGGATAGAAGGATGCTAACCGAGCGGGAAGAGGTACAGAGTAGATGGAAGGAATACGTGGAGGATCTGTATGATGGAAGGAATAGGCCGGGAGATTGACTTTAGAGAAGAAAGGTGTAGTGGAGGAGGATAATCTTGGGTCTGGGATCTTAGATGCGATATCGTGAGAGATCTTCGTGATATGAAGGCTAGGAAAGCAGTGGGCGTGGAAAATATTCCCTGTGAGCTTCTGAAGAATCTAGGGAGGGATTGTGAGAGAAGTTTTTTCGAACTAGTGCGTAGGATCTATGAGGAGGAATGTTGCCCGGAGGATTTCGCTAAAACGGTTCTGATTCCGCTACCAAAAAAGAAGAAAGCTGTAGAATGGGAAGATAATAGGACGATTAGCTTAATAACGCACGCGGCGGTCGTGGTACTAAGGATACTAACAAGTACGAGGCGTACTTGTAAGTACGAGGGCTGTTTTTTTCAACCTCCGATGGGTATAAACAGAAGACGAAGTGATTGATTAAAAATTATTTCATTGCTAAATATTGAGCACACTTGGTGTTCACAGGTGTCCTTTCGACATAATCGCCTCTGCGATTGAGGAATTGGCCGTGCCTTTGGACAAGCTTATCAATGCCTTCTTCATAGATTGTTTCCCCCAATGACTTCAAATGAATTTTGCCTTTATCCTGAACCTCATCGCCTGTATTCATATCCCATTGAAATTGCTCAAGGAGCATTTAGGCTGCATCAGCGCTGAGATGACGGGCGTTGAAATGGATCAGAACACTGCCAGAGGACAGTAAGTCTCATCGTTTGTTTTGAATTGGAATGGGCGTAATGTTTCACATTGGGCTGCTGCATTTATCGCTGTCCCCCAATAATCAACACATCTTTTTGATCCCAAAACACGAAGGCATAACTTTTCGGTTGTTAAAAGTTCGTCTGAATTTTCTCGGTTTGCTTGGTGATTTTGGGTGCATCGATCGTTGCGATTTTTCCTTTGTTTCAGGAGTGCCTTTTTTAATCCGTCTCATCTCTAGCCACAGTGCATCAAAAAATTCTCTTTTATCTGAATAAAGTTCAAGACATTTCAATGCTGAAGCCATTCGGCGAGTTTTTTTTGGCTGTTTCTCCGTAGTGCACACTTGGCGGGAGAATTAATTGAGGCAGTGTAGTTAATGAGATTGCCACTAACCTTAAACTAGCAACTTATGGTCAGAGTTTACTTGAGCATGTAATACGGAGGACTCGAAGTTGCCCTATCCGCGCAGTACCCGTTTGTCGCTTGTATGATGTTTTTGCTGAGGGGCCGGAGGTTAAAAAAAAAACGGCCCTCGTAGACGAATGGACACGAGGTCCAATGACCATTTGGGCGAAGATCAGTTTGGGTTAAGAAAAGGAAAGTCAACTCGAGATGCAAAAGCGGTAATGAGGTCCCTAGTGGAGAATAACCTAGACTATAACCAGGATGTGTATGCGTGCTTCGTGGATTTTGAAAAAGTGCTTGATAGTGGACTGGATGAAGCTAAAGAAGATTATTAATAAGATAGGCCTAGATTGGAGGATAGGCGACTCATTAGTAATCTGTATGTGGCCCTGATCACGCAAGTGAGGGTAGCGGACGGTGAATGTGAGTGGGCAAGCATGGGCCGAGGAGCTAGGCCAAGCTGTCCGCTACCGCTGTTGCTTTTTAGAATACTCGTTCAGGAGATTGTAAGAGAGGCGTGGGATGAATTGGAGGCTGTAGTTGAAGTGAAGGGAATGATGTTTAAATCAGTGAGATTCGCGGATGATCAGGCGTGGATCAGCCAATCAGAGAAGGAGCTGCAGGCTCTTCTAGATGCGTTAGAAAGGCGCTGCGAGAAGTATAGGATGAAGATTAATCACATTAAGACCAAGGTAATGCGGTTTTGTAAAGCATTGAAAGCGAGGAATGTGAGACCCAAGATAAAATTAGGTGGGGAGAAGCTTAGCAGGTAGAGAAATTTAACTTTTTAGGCAGCACATTAGAGGAAAACGGATACCGTAGTAAGGACATCAGGAATCGAATTGCATTTCCAAAGGACGCGTTCATAAACAGGAAGCTTCTGAGAGGATCGCTATGTAAGAGTTTAAATGAAAGGTTAGTGAAGAGTCTGATATTGAGTGTAGAGCTTTACGGTGCGGATCATGTGTCGCGACGGGCCGCTATTACCTGCTTAGTGCTCACAAAATGTCGTGACGGGACGACAGCTACCTACTTACAATTAGTACTTAGGGGATAAGGTTGCCGAAGGGAGAGCGAATCAAATACTATTTGGGAGTTACTATACTCAGCTTTTGTTGGTGTTTGCACTTCAGTCCTTACACTTGCCCGGGGGATGGAGGGGATTTGAGACCGGCGCGCACGGTGATGGGAGTCTGGGGTACGAAACTTACGTGGCGGCGAGTATGGAGAGGCGATGCCGATGGTCGGGTTCCCGGTCGTACCCGGTTCGAGTTCCACACGAGTTCGAGGACAACCGCAGCTCCCGCGTCAAGGTCCCGAAGAGTCCCCGGAGGAAATCGCAGAAGTCCCCGAACGACGAACTCTTTCCGACCAAGCACTAACACACCGCACATGGACGCTTAGAAATGAGGACGAGAGAAGACTGGAGGCGTTTGAGATGTGGGTGTGGAGAAGAATGGAGAAGGTGAAGTGGACAGATAGAAGAGGAACGAAGAAGTGCTAGACATGGTGAGTGAGGAAAGGCAGCTTCTTGATGAGATACAAATGAGACAGAAGGTATGGATGGAGCGAGTACTCAGCGGGGAGGGATGTTGAAAACAATGTTAGACGGTAAAATTTTGGTTAAATGAGGGAGAGGTAGGAAGAGAACAGGATTTTTAGACAGAGTGAAAGGGAGTAAGCCTTATATTGAATTGAAGAGGGAGGTCCATGAGGGGAGGAAAGACTGCCAGAATGTTTCGTGAAGTTCCATGCAAAACTATCTCCTAGAGTACATATCAACATAAGCTTTGCTCTGTTCACTATTATAATAAATAGTGATTAATCCTGAAGTTTTTTCAGTTCTATATCTCTTTTTTTTGCAGGCAACGCGTGGTGACGTGAGTAACATCGATAATATTACATTTTCGTTGCAATTATTGGACTTTTCGTTTAAGCTCCAGATTTGGAAGGCCAACTAAAGGGCATAGCCGGATAAGAAGGTAAAAAGTCCCCCCTCCGGGATTTTTCCCGTACTTGGGGTATGCGATTTGGTATCAAATAGGACAAACCTCCCCACATTTCCAGCCCGCTAGATGCCCACCAGGGCCGGATAGATCGAAAATATGATTTTCAACTCTTTTTTAAATATCTCGGTCAAGAATGCATATTTTTTAATGCGGTTTGCGGCATTTGAAACCTTATTTAATGGAGCAGATTTCGAATTATTTTTAAAAAACTTTGAGCGGGACAAGAAGGTAAAGCGTCGATTTGAAAATGCATGTTTTAATAAAATATGCTTGAGAGGACCAAAAATAAAAAACGTTCTCTGGAGGTGTTTTTTAATACCTTTCGGCTGGCGTATTGAAAATATAACTTTTAGGCGGTGGAACATCGCGAAAAATGCGATTAAAAATATGCGATTTTGGCCATTTGGCTCTGTGCTCTGGCCCTCCATAACACCCCTTTTTATTTATTATAGTATTCTACCGACAAAGGTGCGCACCACAGGGACAGAATTGTATGGATACCGGTGCCGAAAATGGCTTCAGAGCCTCCGAAAACTGCCGGAATGTAAGGATATAGATTAAGAAAATGAGCTAGATTTGAGTTTTTCCCGCGTTGTATCTACGCACAAGTGTTGTTTCATTTGTGGATATACCGCTACAAATTATGACCTAATGCAAAATTTCCAATGAATTTCCCACCACCCGATCAATATGCATTCCACCCAATTAAGGTTGAATGTGAAATTAACCCCCAAGTATTTACAATCGCGAGAGTTGGAAATATTTCCCCCGAACAAGATATACGACCGGTTATCCTCGTTTCTCCTTCTCCTGAATTTATTTTGTTTGCATTTTCTTGTATTAACATCCATTTTGTTGGTGATTATACATGAAGATATTTTTTATGAGTAATTTTGAAGGGCACACCGGCCTTCACTCCTTTTGATCCTTCGGTAGATTAAGCAATCATTCGCAAAAAGGCGTATTTTGGAGTCAACACCCACATGCATGTCATCGATGTATATAAAAAAACAATAGCGGACCTAATACGCTTCCTTGCGGAACCCCTGATGTTACCGCTATCTTCATGGAATATTCTTCACCTACTCTTACCCTTGATCAACCTTTCAAAAATTCCCTAATCGATACTTTAATCCTATCATCAATCCACGCCTATTTATTTTCTATATCAATTGAACGTGTGGCACCATGTCAAAGCTTTATTGAAATCAATGATCACTGCATCAATTTCACAGCCTTGACCCAGGACTTCTACAATTTCTCGCGATAACCCCAGTCACTGGGTCTCGCAAAAAAAGCCCTTCGTGAAACCATGCTGATACAAGAATAGCCAGACATCTTTATCCCAGAATTCGCGCAAGTACCTAGCAATAACCTTTTCAATTAATTTGCACACTACTGACGTTAGGCTTACTGGTCTATAATTATCCACTTAAGTTTTAAAACCCAGGTTGCCATTTTCCTGTCGGAGGGCAAGTCCCTATTATTTATTGTAACGAAAAAAATTCTTATGATGTACGGAACTATTGCTTCATCATGTAGTTTCAATGCGTGCATGGGCGCATTTTCAGAACCCATTGATCACTGCTGTTTCCGTATTAGCTTTAATGTTTCACTATCTGTTACAAAGGCGTACCCAAGATCAAAACTATGGGGGGAGGGAAAGCCGTGGTCGTTCAAGTTGTACATTTTAGCACAGAAAAGGTTAATGAAACCAACATTTCAAGAAAATGATGACAGCGATTTATTAGTTTTAAAATTATTTTCTTGAAAAAAATAAAGATTTTTATTTTATTTCCATGACTTATCCTAATATAATTTTTCTTCAAAAGCTGCACCCTGACGCCCCTTGTTGGGTTCGCCCATGATCTGTTACACTAGTAGCCATAAGAGCGAGGTGAAAATTGTACCATTCTACCCCCACCGAAAAAATATATGACAGTAAAATCACGGATGAGGTTGAATAAAAAGTTTGAAGACATAGGTGACCATTATTTCGGTCATAAATGAATAATTATTAAAAGTCGTCGGATCAAGTAGTGTTAAGAGTGCACTAACTACTTTATTTCTGCTTATTCTGCTTTATCGTCATACTGAAACAAAATTGTTAAGTTAATACTTAAAAAAGATGGGATTGAAAAACAAATATATATATTTCAACAGGACAATGATTCCAAAACACGGCTAAGAATACAAAGCTGTGGATCGAGTATACCACATTCAAAGAGTTAACACCCCTCCACCAGACCAGACCTCAAATCGATAGCGCATCTGTGGAGTATTCTGGAGACAAAAATTACGTAAAGGCATATATGAAACAAGAATGACCTCAAGACTGCTTTGCAAGAATAATCGACAAAATACCCCCTATTTTCGCAACAAACCTGGTCCATTCAATGCCAAATCGCCTTCAGTCAGTCCCGAAAACCAAAAAGAATGCCAAAAAATACTAGCAGTAAGTATTGCCTAAAGTGTGTCTCATGAATTAATTTAATATGAAAAATTAAGGTGTCCGAATATTTTTTGTGCGACTCATTTGACGTTATTTTTTCAATTTTGTTTAAAGTTTCGAAAGTTTATTATTTGTTGCTATTGCAGCAGTGTATGCATAAATAAAGAGAGTCTATAGTACACACTAATATTCATTTCAAGCCAGAAACATAAGCGCAACACAGAGAAAATTAAACTTTTAGCTAGAAACAAGAGCTGTCCGAATACTTTTTGCACTCACTGTAAATGGCGAGTCCAAATATGAATCTGAAGAGAGGGAAAACCTCGCCACGGAGCGAGAAGGAAAACACCCCGAGCGTATAAAGTAGTCCCTACGTTTGGAGCTAATTTGCATTTCAATTCATTAAAAGTAGGTAAATATATATCGGAAAATATAGCTAAATACTTTTTTACAAAGTGGTAACCTCCAAAAATTTGGATTTTATCTAGTGTGTGTTTCGATCCAATTGCCTCCTTACAACTAGATAGATCTGCCTCTGTGAAGGAATGGGGATGTTGACGTGATAGACACGACAGAACTCCCTGGGTCAGCACTAGTTCGAAAGGTTCAAGAAGGATCTTGCTCTGTCATTGAGGGTAACACCGTACATTACACCTACTCAACCATTTACGAAAAAAACGACAATCAATTACTTATTCCTCGATTCTAATGGTTGTTAGATGAAAATATAAACGCTAAATGAGATCCATGAAAATTAATTCCAATGTACAGGGTGGAGCAGAATGGGCTCCCTGATTTGACGGGTGAATTGTGAAAAAACTAACAAAGATAGTTTTAAAACGTTTATATTTCCCAAAACTACATTTAATGCCATTTTATTTTTATTTGAATTTGAAAATTTGTTCATCCAGGTGACGACCTTGGCAAGCGATGCACATATTGAGTCGTTCAAAAAAGTTTTCGAAAACTCTTCTCAGCATATCATCTGATATTCCAACGATGACATCTGTAATTGCCTCCTTAAGAGCTTCCAAGGTCCTTGGTTGAACTTTGTAAACCTCAGCTTTGAGGTATCCCAAAAGAAAAAAATCGCATGGACTCAAATCCGGGGAGCGAGGGGGCCACGGAACATCGCCTCGTAATGAGATCAGGCGGCCGGGAAACTGCCTTTGCAGGACTTGGCGTGAACGAAGGGCGGTATGAGCCGTGGCACTGTCCTGTTGAAACCAAAAGGCTTATGCGTCATATTGCTGACCATACTCTTCCATTTTAGGTTGAAAAAAGTTCTCCAGCATTTCACAATAACGCTCAGAGATAACAGTAACAGTTAAACCTCGAGATTCAAAAAAGTGAGGCCCAATAATGCCTATGGAGGACATGGCGCACCAAACTGTCACTTTGGGGCTATGAAGAGGTCTTTGGTGAAGTCCATGAGGATTTTCAGTCGCCCAGTACCGAAAATTTTGCTTATTAACTGTGCCGGAGAGGTGAAAATGCGCTTCATCGCTAGACCACAGAATAGCGTCGGGTTGCACAGAGGTTAAAATTGCATTGCAAGCATCCGTACGTTTCAGTCTTGTGGACTCAATTCTTGAACGACCATCATCTTGTAGGGGTGTAAGTGAAGGTCAGTGTCTAAAATTCGCCTTACTGTTCTGGACGATATTCCAAGGGCAGCAGCATGTTTCCGCGCAGAGCGCGATGGGTACTGCTCAATGGACGCTCTCACTGCCACGATGTTTTCAGGTATCCTAACACTTTTAGGTCGCCCTGCTGGTTTTCTAGGAAGTGCAGATCCTGTCGCCCGCATACTAGTGATCCATTTCCTAATGCTTTTTGCATCAGGAACCTTGTTATGACGAGGCAAACCAAACTGCCTACGAAAAGCCCTCTGCGTCGCCAATACACCATTATTGTTTATAAAGAACGTTTCTATGACAAAGCCATGATGACCGCTTCATGGCGATTACTAAAAAATGGCATCGCTTCCCCCACCAAACGACACTACTCCCACCCCGCCAACACACCTGCGCACTCTACAGTGATTGTCTGAAATTAGGGAGTCCATTCTGCCCCACCCTGTATCACATCTAAAGTTATTAATCTAAGGTTGAACTATAATATTTTAGAGAAAATGATTGACCAACCTTCTGTAAAATTTCTTTGACATATACGTCTTGTCTTTCTCTGTATTCAGACCACTTGAAATGAGGAATTAAATCCATAATTTCTTTTTCGTGATCTTTGAGGTATTCTCGCAGACGGATGGTCTCAGAATTGTAGCACTGTAATTGATTATCAATAACGGCACTTGCTTTCGTTTCCAATTTCTTTAGTTTCCCTCTCATTTGATCGTCAAGTTGTTGCTTGTATCTTTTCATTACTGCGTACGCTTCATCATAGGCAGCTTTTCCTAAGCATCCCGCTTCTCGAGTGAAATTTTTTAGTTTTTCCTCTCTTCTCTCTATAAATGGGCTTCCACCAGTACTACTTTCTTCCTAAATGGATTCAATGAAAAGCATTCGGTGAGAACAATAAAAAAACAAAAACTTGGATGTAAGCACGATTGATGCAAGGAATTTCAGCTAATGAGCCTATAGGCTCATTCCTCATAGGAAATAGACTCATAGGAAATAGACTCATAGGAAATTCCTATGCATAAGGGCATAAAAATTAATTTGAAAATAACCTTATTCGGACATCATAAACAATATTTTGTGCAAATGAGATAGCAGAAAGAACATTTGACTGATTATGCATTTCAGCTGTCGAGCTAACTGATTAAATTCAGATATTCAGGTGAGTGAAATTTCACGAAACGCGGATTCCAGCATAAGAGATTTCCATACCGATAAGCTGCTTCGCCCAACGCGTTCACATACTTCACTGTAATTTCCTTAAAGTCTGAGTTCTGCTTGCGATGATAACTTAAGCAGGAGACTGCACCAATATGGGTCTCATTCCGAACTAATAAGAAACAGGGCGAAGAATAGCGGTCCTTATAAACTTCGAAACATAGATAGAATTTTATTTTACATAAATCGTCGTAGTAAAGGGAGTGAAATGAGGGAGTGGAGTAAGAAGACTTTCCAAGTAATTACCGAAGATAAAATAAATTATGTAAAAATTGCCCTGAAACAGGAATTAAGGTTTATTGTGGGTAAATTTTATCAGGCATTAAGAGGGTAATGAATTACCCAAAAGAGAAACTTTATAATTTTCGACTTGATACCTTAATGAATGAATGCACAAGCCAAAACCTATGTGGATTATTATTTTTATTTGTTAAAAGTTTTGAGCACTTTTTGAAGTCATTTCATAACGAATCACCCCGGTTTGTACTCAAATCGCACTTTACTTCCCTTTCGCTCACACCAATTCACAGTAAGACGCATTCCCTTTCAGTATAACCAGAAACCCTATTTTTTTCTCCTACTTCACCGCTTTCTTGACATTCTTCCCTCAAAGTTACTTTTAACACCCTCCTCCCCGATTTTCTCTCAATCCATCCAGACCCTTTGTACCCTTCGTATGATATTTAGAATTTCTCTCTCTTCGCCTTCCATTCTATTCGCACCAATCGTCTATGATAAAGCGCTATATTCCAGATAGGACCCTCCACCACCCTTTTCTTCACATTCTTACCCAACTATCTCCTCAACAGCACTTTCCTATTCATGAACGCCACCTAGACTTTTCCTAATATCTGCACTTCAATGTCCGTGTTCCTCTAAAAATCTAGCCGAATAGTTGAAGTGCTCCACCAGTTTATTAAGTTGCTCACCTTACTATCCGTCGGCTATCCTCCTCGTCCAGTCTGAGTCATATGCAGATAACGAATTATTAGATTATCCCTCCAATCTACACCAATGTTTCTGAGAATGCCTATAAACCTCATCCACTCCACTCTACCGACTATTTTTTTAAATGCACGAAGCGACCACACACGTCCTGCATTGGCATAGCCACGGGATTTCGGGATACAACCCCTTCATGAGCCTTTATTACTTTATTTTAATAAACAATCGTACGAAATTACTGTTTTTGAGTCCTTAAAATCACGTCTTCAACATAAAAAATCTCAAAATGTTCACCTTTTATTTTAGAGAAGCCTGCTATTCATCGATATTCTATGATTTTCACGGAAAATTTTATTTTTATGCGCGTAAATTTTTCCATGTATGCAGCTACATGACTTTATGTAGATAGCTACGCAACTCTATGTAGGGAGGTATGTGACTACATGTAGGCTCATACCTAAACCAGGTTATAGGACAGCGCTTATGTAGGTATACAATGTCGGTTTTATTAATTGTTCACCACGGTAAAAAATTATGGTTTCAATTTATCATAACGAATCTTGCTTCGTTGCCCGAACATTTGCCTTGCCGCTCCTATAAGTTTTTACTTCATATGGTATTCAAACAAACGAAATTAATGATCTCATAAAGATTTTAACGTTAATTAGCTATTTATAATATCAGCTCTTACAAGATGATGATGCGCAACTAAAGCAGCCCAACTGCTGAAAATTTTCCTCCTTTTCATTTATTTTCAGGGTACTGTGTAGGACTTAATCCTAATTTTGTGCTCGGGGCAAACTCGTGAATTAACTATGCAGATATTTCCCTCCCGCCTCACTTTCACGTAGCCTATGGCTGAATCGCTCAAGCTATCTCGAGCTGTTCTGTAAAGGCCGTATCACACTAGCGACTGCGGCCGGCGCTGCGGCTGCGACCGCGACTGCGACTGGCCCGTCGACCAATCAGAGCGAGGCAGTCGACGCTGCGACTGCGACTCCGAAGAATAGCCGACCGGCTATTCTTCAGAGTCGCAGTCGCAGTCGCAGCCAATCAGAGAGCTCCATTTCAATCTCGCGCGCTGGCGGCAGACGTGTTTGTTTGTTTTGGTTACCGTAGCGAGGGAAGTTCAAGAAGGTTATAAGATAACGCTGAGATAATTTCGGATTTTTAAAGTGAAGATGGAGGCCCAGTATATTGGATATTGCACCCGAGTACACAGGTGAATGAAAATGAAGTACGTTTTAACATATTTTAGGAACATTTTCAACAATTGCTGCTCTCTATCTATTCTTTGGGCTTTCGTAAACAAACAAGCCACAAGCAGAAACGTTCATACGTGCGCATGCGCGATCGTGGCGTCGGCCGCAATGTGTGATGGGGTGTAGTCGCAGCCGCAGCCGCAGTCGCAGCCGCAGCGCCGGCCGCAGTCGCTAGTGTGATACGGCCTTAAGTAGGTGATTTTGGAATGGGAAATTGATATAACGATATAAGGCTACATTGAAACACTAACCTTTAATTACTTCTCCTTACCTAACTCTAATCATTTTTGTTTCACGCAAACACGCAGCTTTGCTTTCGATGCGCCAGATTTGGGCAGAGCAGTTACTTCTGTACTGCCACACCACGCCGCATCCAATGCTCAGGATGCCATATCATACAGGAGTGCAACCGGGAGGCCCATACCTGCTGCCCGAACTGTAAAGAAGATCAGGCTGCATATTTAGAAGAGTGTGCAATCTACGCAGTAGAGAAAGCTCGACACAACCGGGAGCCTGGACGCAAAAAGAAAAAGGAAAATACTGCTAAGCCACAGCACAAGAAATCAGTCGCGGCCGCAACTGACGCCGACTCGGAGGAATCCTCGGATGACTCTGGCAAGGAAGAACATCGACTGCCGAAGAAATAAGCTGCCAAGAAGAAGACACTTGGAGAAGAAAACCCGTTGCAGAAGGGAAACGCCAACCATCCGCCGCCCAAGCAGAGTGAGATACCACGACAACGCCTTAATGTTGAATATCCGGACATGCCACAACCTTTTGTGAAATCTCGCGACACGGCTACCATTTAAGTGACTTTACTGCAATTATAGGCATCCATCAAAAAGGCACTTCTAAGAGACCAAACCGTCAATTTATCGGCGCAGAACGCATTGGCTGGCGTCCTTGAGACGCTAGTACAAAACACCGCGTCTTTGCTGGCGCAATAGGGTGGTTTCCTTCATCAAAGAAAACGAAAGGTATTGATCGCGATTTGTTACCCACCATTAGTGTATTCATAATATACAAATTATTTTGTTTTAGTAATACCGGGTTAGACGAATGGCAATGGTCCATTTTTATCCTCATTTGAAAAGGGCCAGATTGGCGCCCATGCGATTCCACTCCACGTGACGTCACAGGGACCTAGTTTCTATAGGAGAAGATAGGAGTTATACATCGTCTGAGGTTACCAATGCATGCATGAGGCGAAGAGCTCAGGGAAACATGCCTTAATAATCACCTATTAAAACTGGCTAAGGTCGGAAAGTTTTCCTCGTTTGATAAGGTATTAATAATCCTTATTTAAGCCAAGCGCTACCAGCCAGCAGGGCACTAGGCTACCCGCTGGCAGCCTGCGACAAATCAGCGCTAAGCCTCGCCTCAAGGTCACCTCACCGGGCGGAGGGGGAACCAGAAATACGACGTACGGAGAGATTTCCCATCCCATCATTCCTACTTACGCGTCGCGTTTTCGCGCGCTTGAAAATTTTCACTTTTCATTTAATCGCGAAAAATAGATCTCGTCATTTAAAAATCTAAAAGCGTGAAATACGTACTCCAGGAGTAATAATCTTTCGATTTAGGCAATAAAAAAATAATAGGAAACCACCCTATTATCAATGCTTACCGCCACCCTGCAGAAGCTGCCAACACTCCTGAGAGCCATCAATGGCTGAACAACCTCTTAAGGACTCCATTACCATCGCCACGTGGAATGCTGGCGGCGCACAGTGGGCTGAAATCGAAAAAAGCTGGCCAAAAATGATTTTTTCACTTTTTAATTTGGAAAAACTCTAATATTTTCAAATTATAGAATTATCAGCGACCATAATACTGAAATAATTTTATTTATCACTCATTTTTTTAAAGCAGGAGACGTCTGTCAATTTAATGAAAAATTATCTCAAAATTTTTTCCCATTTTTTTTTTTAATTAACTGAAGTTTTTTTTTGCTACTATTGCGTTATGTTTTAAAATGCCTAAATTTAAATCATTACATAATAAAAATGAACATTTTTAGAATCCGTTGTAGTGAAAGTTTTTATTCTAGCGATAATTTTTATTAGTTTTTTTAAACAATTAAAATGTCATATTTTTCACATAGAGAAAAACTTGATGTTTTTCACTTTGCTTCACGAAGTGTTCAATACCAAATTATAAAATAAAGTGTCAACTTTCGTTATCGATTGAAAAATCCTGCCGCAATTTGCCACCCCGCCTCTCCTATCAAGTTATGTGCGTGAATGTCCAACCGCCCGACGCGGTGGTTAGATGCGAACATTTGTTCAGACTTAGCTGTAGTCGACGATATTTCGTTAAAAGTGCAGAGACGGAATTACAGTTGTCTACACTTACATACGCTGCATACATTTATCTTGCCATATTGGTCTTATTGTTCCAATTTTTCCAAGGGCACATTACGATTTCTTTCATAAGATATATAATGGACTAAACGATTGCGCCGGCAAGTCAGATTCTTGTCTCGGGAAGCGGGCGGCTGCAAAGCATTATATATTAATTCTTTTAAAACCCAATGAGGAACTTGCATGGGTCGTAGATTGCTCTAAAAACTATTTTGAATAAGTCAAATGGTTACATTAGCTCGCAAAAATACCTTCAGTTTCTCCATTCAACATCAAAAGAAATAAAAAAATAGCATTTAAAATCGAGAAAAATTTCTCTGAGCCGACCACTGCGCGAAGACACCCGAGCGTTGCCGAGGCCAGGCGTGACGTCATAGGTGCCTAAACAACCGTAGGGAGTAGGGAAATACGCTGAGCGCATGGTGTAAAATTTGCTTTGAGGGAGTATTTAGCCGCTCATCGTCACTTTATTTTGTTCTGTTATTCTTGGGCAAGTTTTCCTATTGCTATTGTGCCTAGATTATTACTTGGGATATTAATAATGCGGCATCGGGATGATGAAGTACAAGCGTTTCACTTCGTATGTTTTAGTGATCAGAAAAATGTATGATAACGTTGCCACTCGTTCGAAGAGTACACCTGAAATTCATCTACATCTACATAATACCCCGCAAGCCGCCTAAAAGGCGTATGGCATGGGGTGTTAGGACACCAGCCTTTTTTTAGGACACCAAAAATTGATGCCACGACCCTCATGGAATTTGTTAAGACAAATTATTGCTATACGTCGGCGGCAAATTGAGTTGTAAAAGAAACTTTAAATACTGGAGGATAACGATCGTAAGCTGTGCTGTTGACATTAGAGTAAGCTGTGCTGTTGAATTTGGCAACACCGAATTAACGGAGAAGTTAGTCCTATCCGTCCTACGGTACGAATTCACAGCAAAACAGTCTGCACACAATCCACATGTGAGATCGCGAATCGGTTCCGCTGCCAACACACACACAAGCTATAACCTATTTCAATAATATAGGTAAATCCATAAACAATATACTAGCATATACCATAAAAATATAGTGGGAAATAGGCAAATACTCTTATCAAAAACTGGATGTCACTGTCACATTCTTATAATCATCACGTACAACTTGCAATAACAGAACTCGTTATGATGAAAACAACTATTTATTCACTGATTTAAACACTTAAATTAGCCCATACAAGTGACACAGGTGACTTTTCTCACTACTATTCGTTGGAATAATGGAATAACAAACTTAACTCACAGTTTTTATTTCAATAGCGTGATCGTGAAATGTCATATCTACGGTGAACAACGGAGATTAGCACGCCACTGACAATTTTTACTCTACTGTTAGACATTTATCGATAGCGTAATAGCACTTTTTACAATTCAATCACGATGGAACACTGATAACTCTTGGCCGATATTTTTCAACCTTGTCAAACTTTGTGCATTACAACCACTGGCACTGTGATTATTAGTAGTAGCTTAACGGGAGATGTCACGTGGAAAATAACACTATTTTGGCACAAAAATGTTCCTAGATGTCTCCAATCAGCGAGCAAAAGTGGCATTGACTGGAATTCACCCCATAATACAAGCACAGACAGTCCTAAACGACGAATTCTCCGGTACCTACGAATAAACGGATGAAGTTATTGTATATACAAGCTAAGCGGACATTAGTAAACATCAAAATCGTTCTAATTACATACTTAAATGAATGATATGCCGTCGATAACATCAACTTACAATTAACGTATCCCCCTTCCAATGGCCGTGGCTCAGACTCCTACAACGATGTTATTTAGGTATTATAAAATTTTTGGTTTAACTGCTCCAGTTTTATATTTTATGCCCTTACTCAGATATTAATATGATAAATAATGCAAAATATGAGGGCTTCCAAGCCTCTATCGTCGGATATTTATCTTTAAATATAAAATAATCAACACGTCTAACAAACGAAGCTCTCACAACTGCTGGCAACTATTACAAACAATCACAACAATAGCTTCGCGTGATGTTTAGGCACCTTTGACGTCATCGAGGCTTCGTCGGCAGTGGCTTGGGGGGTGAGGGAGTTTTTCCCGCGCTTTAAAATTCGTTATATTTATCATTAAATATCTCGGGAAGGAAAACTCAGATTTACATGCGGTTTTCTTTGTTGTATTCAGAAAATAATTTTCTGTCCGCCTGTGAAATAAAAAAAATTCATGCAAGTTCCCCATTCTAAACACTATGCAGTCGCATATTAAGCTCTCCACGCCCTCCTAGGACTTTTATAACTCCCATCAGCTCAATCAGTGGAAAGGGCACACGCGGGCACTACCCTGCCGACCGCGTTAATCCCTATTGTACCCGAAACCCAACCACCCTGTTATGATTCTTATCTAGCGTTAAAGAAGTTTTGTACTCGTTTCATAACTGTCCCTTTGTGGAAATGCTGCTTATTGCTTTATTGCCTCGGTCTATGAAAGGGTTTTTGCACTGTTGAGGATCGCTCCCCTTCGACATCCGCGCAAACGTTTTCTACGAAGTAGCTCGCACGGGGTTTTCCACAAATGCTTCTTTTCAATTGGTTGAAAACTATTCTCTTTCACAATTTTACAGAGAAAATTAGTCAGTTTTTCTTCGTGAGTACGAAAGGATGTGAGTGCGAAAGGATGTGAGTGCTTGTGCTACGGAAGCGAAGAACCAGGGTTTATTTTCCATATATCGTGAAATTTCAGCGTTGAGGCCGAACTACCACTAGTGAAGGATATCTCGGAACGATAAAAAGGTACGTTTTCCAAGTAACATATCTCTGTGATCGTGTGTATTATTCAGGTAATTATGTTCTAATTTCCCTTTCCTTACCCGGTGATTTAGATTGTGGATATTTTGGATTAGAGAAAATGGAGCGCATGAAAGTAATCCGCAAAGAAATACATGACGTTATTGTTAATGAAAGTGGAAATTCGCTGTCGTGAAAACGTAAATTGGCCCTTCAATATCTTTAAGATAAGTTTATCTTGAGGAAAGAAGAGAAGACAAAGGAAATGTTGAAGAACGTCATGAATAAATACTTTTTCAATAGGATATCCAGAAATGGAAAGAATGCAAGAGAACCAGTGTCAGGTTTGTAGTAAAATTTCGATGTAGGTTAGGGAAGGATAAACCCAACAGATAAGCATGAATCTCTTCTTGAGACTCCTTGCTAAAGTATGGTTAAGGCACGACTAATAATGGGAACAGTGCCAGGCGTTTTTTTCTGAACCTAAGCTAACATCAGATATTACCGGTATGTTTACTATCATAAACCCATATTATACAGATTGTATAATATGGGTTTATGTGTATATGGGTATAATATGGGTATATATTTGTATAGATTTTTATTTATTAATTCCAAAATTTGTAATGAATATTTAGAGTTTTTTGGAAGAAGGATTTGGTGAGGACATTTTTTCCTTTTTAAATAGGCATTAGCGAGGAACTCATCTCAAGGTTTACCTCAATTTTAAAAGCTCTGACATCTGGACTTGAGATATATTACGCCAATTTCAGCGAGTACCTACTGCTCAGAAACTGCATCCCTTTTTGTGGATTTGTATCCATGGTACTACATGCCTTCCACGGTGCACAAAGTGCAGTTTCATGGAGCATCACTTGCCAAGGCAGCAGTGCTTCCAATTGGTCAGTTTTCTTAGGAAGCTTTGGAATCTCGCCACAAAGATATCAGAAGATTCGGAGCGCACCACACGCGAAAAATTTTGCGCTCAGCAGAAATGGGAGATGTTTTCCGAAGGCTCCTCCTTACTTCGGATCATTTAATATCCAATAGTTATGCATGCACAAATGCTAAAAGAAATGTTTCAAAGGATATACGAAACTTACTTGTATTAGAGGAGCCAACTTCTGATGAGGACAGTGACGGCTGGGAATCCGATGAAAACTGGTAGTGGGCTAGTAAATTTATCCCTTATGTTTTATATATTTATGTTAATTTATTATGGTTCATAAATAATTTTATGTGGTATTTTGGTTTATGGTATAAATTGTTTGCCTGGTGATTTCTTATGTGTGTTCTTTCAGACAAAATGTTGACGCAAAATTAGTTGACTAAATCATTAATAATGTTTAAAAAATAATTTTATGCATTTAATATGAAAATGTTTATTTCAATTATTAAATTTAATGTTAAACTACTTACTTTTTTAATCCAAACTATTAATGTAAATTAAAAGTTCCCTCTCTACTGAAGCTGTACAAATAGTCGAATTTTGTTTTTTTCCGTCTCCGCGAATTTGTTTTTTTTTCCGTCTCCGCGAATTTGTTTTTTTTAAACTCTCCGGATCAATTTTTCGGCAAAATGTCTTTATATTCACGTTATTTAGCCTAAATAAGAATAGTAGGAAAAATTTCATCTAGCTAATTCTAAAAATATGGAATATATTATTTTTGGCTTGCTTTTTTCGATTTCAGCCCACTGTGCGGCGCCATCTCATGGAAGATACCAGAGGCCTGATTCTGGATCTTCCTGGCTATAGCCAATGCGATTTGTCGAAAAGATTGGCGAACTCTGTATGCATTCGCATATTCATTTTCATTCGCTAGCCATTTCGCAAGAAATGCTTCGCTTCGTGTCTATGGAGACGCAAAAGTTATTCTCGTTCTGACTGGCGAGCATATAGCGAACGTAGTCATTCGCCAAGTGCGAATTTTGCTAGCGACTACAATTAAATCGCTCTTGAATTGACGAGAATTGACGAGAAACACGCTCGTGATTTTACTACCGCCTTACAAGTTACATCATTATTGTGTTGTAGTTTTGATCCCAATGAGTTCAATTGTTATTAAGATGCTTGGCATACAACCTGTGTTTAGACTGTGCCTGTTTGTTGTTTTACTCGCCCTGTCGTACTACGCAATTAATAAATAGGATTAACAGTGGTTTTGCACTTGAATAAACCGCGAAGCATATAATTATATTCGTATAATATATAAGCGTATATTTCTTTGATAAGCGTACTGTGTTATCGTGGGATGCTGTTATTCTGAGCAGTGGCGCTCAGAGAAATGTTAAAGTTTAAGCCATTTTACCTAATTGGATCATTATTACTTAAAGCATATGTTAGGATTAATCAAATATCCCTCAGAAAGCCGTAAAATTGCCATTTTGAACCATTAATCTTAAACATTTCTGGAGGAGGGCCTTCGCAACTCCTGCTTACCCTGGCAGGTATGCAATAACCCCGTACCTCTTAGTATTAGTTGCGCCTAAAACCCCCCCTAGCCTTAATTCTTAGCTGCAGGGGTGCAGCCAGGAATTAAGGCTGGGGGGTGTTTAGATGCAACTAATACCGTGGTGTGTGGGGTATGGAATATCCACCAGGATAAGCAATAGGTGCGATATTAATAAATTGCGGAATTTTATGATATATGGTTCATAATGGTGAGTTTTACGGCTTTCTGAGGGATAATTTATTAATCCTTACACTATTTTATTAGTAATATCAATATAATTAAGTAAAATGGATTAAACTTAAAACTTTCTCTGAGCTCTGGGGGGGTTTTATCCCCCAAAACCCCCTCCTCGCTGCGTCACTGCTTAGCTGCGCCCCTAATTCTGAGCATATAAATGTGTTGGATTGCTTGAGAAAACTTATTGTTTCGGTTTTTATGCTCGAGAACGTTTCATCGGAAACAATAAGAGAGAGACTGACCGGAGTTTTGTCATATAAGAGAATGTCTCAAAATAATTTAAATAGTGGTATGTGGACAGCGTGGCTATCTAACCATCCTAAGGTTACAAGACTGATTCCTGCCATTGTCTCTTTTTTTCTCTCCACCACAAGAAAAAGTTTTGCATACTATGCTTTTCATCTTTAGAGGCAAGTTACTTGAAGTTGCCTAAATATTTTCTATGTACAGGAAAATCTCTCATCAGTTGTTCAGCTCTTATAAAGACTAACTGAATTTCACTATTAGGCTTTACATTTATGTCCGGAAGAGCTCTAGGCACCATGAGATGTGCAGTTCGCTGTTAAGCCGCCTTTGGTGTTCATCCAACATCAGAAAAAAATGTTAATATGAGAATATTCGACTGCATTCCTTGCCCATTCTGCCCTAAAATCTTATTCTTGCATCACTAAAGTTCCTTAGCGTACGATAAGCTGCTTATCATTTTCTTCCGAAATAAAACCATTAGACATAGATAACTCTCTTATTTTGTGCCATCCTGATTAGGTTAAAATTTAAAATATTGACCCATAAGTTTCACCGAAGTGACTTTTGGACTCATCGTTTATCCACGAAAAATATGAAAAACAAAGAGAACTGTTTTATATTCAACTACGGATTATCAATATCGTACAACAATACTTAATGTAGCAATCTGATAGTCTCACGCAATAAACAAAACATGGTATAAAATATTTTAGAAATATGATTTTAACTTACCAACGAGCTTCGCGCCCTTCAATTGTTTCGGACTGCGGAATCAGTGTGTTGATCGCTGAAATTATCTTGTGCCCATTGACTCATGGGTAATTCGTCATTACTTACATCACAGTATTTCGCCTATAGGACGAAGTTACCCGAACTGGCGGGGCGAAAAGAACGACAATAATCGCGGAGAAAATTTTCGCTTCGCTTCGAGTTGTCTTGACGAAGCGAAGACCCGGGCGAAAGGAGAACGAGAATTACCGCCCAGAACTACTTGCATTTTTGACCCGTCAAGAGTGATGAAGCTCTCCTTCAAGAGACCTTCCTCAAGCAAGGATCACGTCTCACCTCACTCGGATACAAGGTGTTCAGGAATGATCGCAACGGAGCCACCAGTGAAGGAGGCACCGCGATTATCGTCTCTGAACACCTTGCTGTACAATGCTGTCTGCAGCCTCAACTGTCATCCCAGGAAGCAACGGCCATCACTTTGGAGACCGCCGAGGGCCCGCTACGACTAGTGGGCGCCTATTTCCCGCCAAATTCCACCCTGTGCGAGACTTAGAAGCTATATTCCACACCAAAAGCGCCACTATCGCAGCGAGAGACTTTAATGCCGAGCTCTGGCGATGGAATTCCAGAGTAACCAACGCCAAAGGCCGCCGACTATTCAGCTGGGCATCAACACACAACCGCAACATCTCAGCCCCGCATTCTCCGACTTACTTCCATTGCAGGAATGAAGGCGACATCCTGCACACCGCCGTTTACGATCTTCCCACGGTGCTGACGACGAAGACAATTATGGAGTTGGGCAGCGATCACTTTCCGGTGATCTTTCATTACGACCGACGTCCAATGCTGCTTCCCGAACGCATTATTAAGGATTACAAACACGCCGACTGGGAAGTTTTCCGTCACGCTGTCACAACCGGGATCGCAGCGCTGAACACAGCCGAGGCAATTGACAATACCGTCGCATCTTAAACAGCAGTCGTCACGGCAGCTATCGAAAAATCGGTATCATCAAATACACTCCGGCCATGGAATCGCCTTGCCTTATCGCCGCAAATCATAGCAGCCATCCGGACCAAGAATCGACTCCGCAGGAAATACCAACGTTCGAGAGAGGAAGAATATAAGGCGCTCGCGAATGCTGCTAGACATCACGTTCGGAGCCTCATTTTAGACTTTCGGCAAACATCGTGGGATATAAAAATCGCTTCCCTCATGAACATTGAGGACTGATCCATATGGTGAATGGCTAAGACACCGAGGAATGAATCCTCCGAGAAGGCCCCACTAAGGACAACATCTGAATTAATCTGCTCTCCGGATGCCAAAGCGGTTGCAATGGCCAATTACCTTGAAGGCATCTTTTCGCCCTCACCGCCAACACCCCGAATCCAATGGGAGAAGGCGAAGGGAGGGCCAATCCGCAAAACGAGCAGCCCGCGGACAAGCCGGTTCGACAGCAATAGACAACAGAAGAACAGCCAGAAGTCACCGTCGCTGCCCTTTTCAGGGCAGCGAAAAGAACAAGTGGAATATCTTGGAGTCCATGTGTATCGCAGACTCACCATGAAGCATCACGCCCGCCGCAAAGCAGCTATCGTGGGAGTACGGAGGCATCAGTTATCATCACTGCTTGGCAACGGAATTATTTTATTGACGTCCTCATTGACTATAGGTACATAGTCATTTTAAAAATTTCCCTCCCAGCCTAGAAGCTCAGAGAACTACTACTACAAGTAAGTTACGAGCTTCTGAAGAAGTATTACATACTGCGGCACCCATAAATTTTTGTACATTCATATCCCTTTGGCCTAATTAGATTTCCACCTCTAAAATACCAAATTCGATATTATATTCATCCATCTCACTTTCCTCTATGTTTGTTCTCGCCCGCCTTCATAGATACCCTCTACACAGTCCTTCCAAAGGGCAGAGGGAATTCTGAAAGAATAAGTGCTCGTGAAGTTATACACTGCATACTTGATGCTCATCTCTCATGATACGCATCTCTCTAGAACTTCGGTGTGACCGGCTCTGGCACAGGGTCGTCTGCATTTGTCCCAGGGCCGGACAGGGAATTCGGCTATCCGTCGCAGCTCAGGAAACTTTGATTCCGCGACTTCCCGGAAACATTTCTGCGTCTGGGAACGAGGAGTCTCCTTCAGCGGCTCCATCCGCGCTAACGGCCATAGCGTGTTGTTATGCGGTGTCCATCCGAGACAAAGGGCAATCCGAAGCGATTTTATCTCTTCTACTGCCAGGATGTGCTGAGCAGATTTGCTGGCTACACCAATCCATTCTGGTGCAGAGTAGGAAATGATGGGCCGGATTAATGCCTTATGCAGATGCACTCTTCTGTGTTGCGGGAGATTCATGTTGCCAAGCATTGATGATAACTGACGCCTCCGTAATCCCACGATAGCTGCTTTGCGGCGGGCGTGATGCTTCATGGTGAGTCTGCGATCCACATGGACTCCAAGATATTCCACCGCCTATAGACAGAGAACTTCCTATACCCGACGAGGAGTTCGCCGGGTTCCTTCCGGCCTCTCGATAAAACGATGGCTTGTGTTTTCTTTTCGTTAACGCCAAAACGCCACTTGGTGTACCATAAATATCTCGAGTCCATCGTACCCATCGAGAAACAAGTATCGAAGTAATTTTTCCACGGCGGCCGAATTATAGGAAAATCTCAGGTTCAATTATTCAGTCGATGGAATATGGAAATCTCATTTATATTAAAGCTATCTTCGCACGCATAGCACTCGGATTTATTATTCCGTTTATTATGCTCTTATTTTTCCGAAACGCTCATCCCGACGGACGGCATGCATCCAGGCTTCTCTTCTTATTTCCTATTTGGGAAGGCCGCCGAAAATTTTTATGGGACGTTTATGTACAGCTGAACAATGCACCACTGGTAGTTTTTTCCTTTTTTCAGCCATGTTCTCCTTTAAACGCAACGTGGCTCTTCCAAACCTGCAGCCTCGACGTTACTGGGTTTGTATCTACCACTCCTACTGAATTTTAACGTCACGGCGTAAGATTAGAAAGGGTGGTATTTTTTTGCCCGCGTAACTCGGGGGACTTTTGGGAGTCATTTTCTAGTGTATTAACTGAATTTTAAGTGGAAAAAGTTTATTGCGATAATTAGTGTTTCCTACAGTATATCAGTATACTGTCTATAAAAAGTATGCAATTTATCAAATATGTAAAAAATCACAGCGCAAACATCGCACAATTTTTTTTTACAAAACAGCCTTCATTGATTTAGTTCTGTAGTACATTTGGTCAGAAATTCAGGTATTTAGTTTAGTAGTACATTTATGCAGAAATTTTGATCGAAACCTTACGCCCTATTGGTCAATAGCTCTGGATAGAGGAGGAAAACCCTCTTGCAAACATTTTTCAGGCATGTTATTTTGAGGAGATGCTATACTGAAAACTTCCAGCGTTTTCACTTAATCCACAGTGAGGGTTGACAATCCTGCAAGCCTAAGTTGGCTCAAATGTTCAATTTCAAATGTATTCCTCAATAATTTCTCCTGAGATACAAGATGTTATATTTCAAGGAAAAGTAGGTTCAAATGCCGTAACGAGCGAAGAGGTCATCTAATTCAATCCCACAAAAAGAGACGGATGCGGCCTCAAGTGTGCCCTCTCCAAATGATCACCTCCCCGCGAAGATATTTTGCGCCTCCGAAAGCCTATGCAAAATGTGCCCTATTAGTTTCTACTCGCTTTGGTAGCCATCTTTAAAACAAGCCAATTAAATTAATAACATACCTTCAAAAGTTGTCCAAGAGGTGGTAAATTTCCTTCGGGAGGTTCTTTATGACATAGCCCTGGAATAGTTCCTTTCTTACAAATGAAATCCACCATATAGCGAGCATAGTGGTTTCTGTTCATTTTAGTTGTTTCATCATTTTTATTTTCTAGCAATAGCTTATCTGACCAAAGTTTGAGCCTCTTTTTTTCTGAAACGCAAGGAAAAGCCTGTCACTCATATCTCGGGATATAAGCCCATGCTTTTGATCACTCCACTCCGATAATGCCATGATATTACCATATATAGTATTAGTAGTGCCATATATTTGGGTCTCAGGAGTTTTTTGAGCTTCATTAAGAAATTTCAATGCATGTATACTTACCATGATTCGTTTTTAAACTCTGCTCCAAGAACGAATTGATTTTTTGTCCCATTAATCTAAATTCACCGTCTAGCTCTTCAATTTTGGAATTCATCTTCATGGTGCAACAAAATAGGCCAATTCAGCCGAAAAGGGGCGGGATAAATATTTTGATTATTTTTCTCATTGCAGGTCACCATAGTAACAGGTAAAAAATTAATACACATCGATTATTTCTCCATTTATCCGTGACGAAAAATCGATGGTCTTAACCTCTTTCGCAGATAAGTTGGCGTCACGAGCTCACGCCAATTGTGTCACAGATTCTCATCTACTCCTTGGACTTCATAAAGATCCTCGCATGGTTCAATGTTGTATTAACTATTGTTAGCAATGCCCTAATTGATTGAAGCTTTCGCGGACCACTAATAGGGTGGTTTTCTATTATTTTTTTATTGCCTAGATCGAAAGATTATTACGCATTAAGAAAGTACGTATTTCACGCTTTTAGATTTTTAAATGACAATATTCATTTTTCGCGATTACATTAAAACTCAAAAATTTCAAGCGCGCGAAAATACGACGGCGGGAGAACCCCCTGTGACGTCATACTGGTTCCAGCTGCCGCCGTGTGAGACCACCAGCGGATACAGGAAACACTCCAGGGGGGGCGCAAAAGATATCTTGAGTTGCCTTTACTTTTATCGTAATAAAAAATAATCAAGTCACAGGTAGAGTAAAAGAACATTTTAATTAAAGTGATTATACGCATACAAAAGACAATGCCATATTGTGATATAAAAAAGTCACAATAAGGTAGTTCTTCATCTAAGAAAATGATTGCGATTCGTTACCCACCCATAATTTATTCATAATATACAAATTATTTGGTTTTAGAAACCCCAGTTTACACGAATGTTAATGGTCAATTTTAACGGCATTTGAAAAAGGGCAGATTGGCGCCCATGCGATGCCCTTCCACGTGACGTCACTGGGACCTAGATACTATACGAGTAGTCAGGAGTTTTACATCGTCTGATATTACCAATGCATGCATGAGGCACAGAGCTCAGGGAAACATCTCACAATACTCGCCTATTAAAACTGCCTATGGTCGGAAAGTTTCCTTCGTTTGATAAGGTATTAATAATTAATTAAGCCAAGCGCTACCTGATAGCAGGGTACTCTGCTACCTTTCAGCAGCCTGCATCGTATCGGCGCTCATAGCCTCGCACCAAGGCGGCCTCACACGGCGGTAGCTGGATCTAGAATGACGTCACACGGGATTTTCCCAGGATTCATACTTAGCCGTCGCATTTTCGCGCGATGGAAAATTTTCACTTTTCATTTAATCGCGAAAAATAGATATAGTCATTTCAAAATCTAAAAGCGTGAAATGCGTACTCCTGGAGTAATAATCTTTCGATTAAGGCAATAAAAAAATAATAGGAAACCTTTCGATTAAGGCAATAAAAAAATAATAGGAAACCACCCTATTGGGCGCAACGCTCAAAGCCATTGACAGGGATGCAATAGATAAAATAACTTACGACTCATCCCGCAAAATTGAAGCAACAGTGAGGGAAACGCACATAATGATTAGCTTCGACGTTGCATCCGTAATGGAGGTAATAATCTTTCGATTTAGGCAATAAAAAATAATAGGAAACCACCCTATTGTTGTTCTGCAACGTTTGGCAATACGGGCGGACCCGCAAGGGAGGGGCGCGCGCCCACCGCGCCCCCCATCTGTATCCGCCATTGCCTTGGTGCGAGGCTATGAGCGCCGCAACGATGCAGGCTGCTAGCAGGCAGCAGACTACCCCGCTAGCAGGTAGCGCTTGGCTTAAATAAGGAATGCTAATACCCTATCAAACGAAGGAAACTTTCCGACCATAGGATATAAGTGGGCAAAAAGACCATAAGTGATTATTGAGAGATGTTTCCCTGAGCTCTGTGCCACATGCATGCATTTTGGTAATCTCAGACGATGTAAAACTCCTGACTACTCGTATAGCATCTAGGTCCCAGTGACGTCACTTGGAGTGGCATCGCATGGGCGCCAATCTGGTATTTTTCAAATGAGGTTAAAATTGGCCGTTAAATTTCGTCTAAACTGGGATTTCTAAAACCAAATATGTAATTTGTATGTTATGAATACCCGGAATATCAAGGGCGTACTCAGGATTATAACTAGGAGCAATGGCGCAGCGAGGGGAGGGTTTTGGGGGATAAAACCCCCCAAGAGCTCAGAAATTTTAAATTTAATCCATCTTACTTAATTGGATATATATTACTTATAAAATATTTTAAGGATTAATAAAATATCCATCCGAAAGCCTTAAAACTCACCATTTTGAACCGTTTATCTTAAAATTCCGCAATTTATTAATCTCGCACCTACAGCTTATCCTGGTGGGTAAATTCCATGCCCCGGTATTAGTTGCACTTAAACCATAGCCACCGGTGGCTATACCTAAACCCCCCAGGCCTTAATTCCTGGCTGCGCCCCTGACTTGGATGGTCTAGGGGGGGGGGGTCAAGCATACTTTCATTTCAATGCATTACTGATTTTGCTTAAAGACTTTTGCGATTTTTGCTGCTAGGGGTGGGGCACCTGCTACCCCTACCCCTAAGTACGCCCATGAATAGAACAATGTTGGGTAACGAATCTCAATCAATGCCTTTCGTTTTCTTTGATGAAGGAAACTAACCAGCTATTATATGTAAACTTCTATTTTTGGGTGTTTTCCGCGTATTTTTAATCACTTCCACTGATGCTTCCCCGCGTGCAGGACACTTCCTCAGAGTGTAGCTGTCGGGAGGCAGCTGTTGAGGAAGCCTATGGTTGTCCCGGAGAGTAGAAAAGTTGGAAGAAATAGCATAGAACCTCACACTTGACTTTCAGATAACCTATAATCACTGTCATCCTTCGATTTTCAAAACAAATTCAAGAAAAAAATATTGACAGTTTAAGTTTATCAGGACTGGTAAATAACGCCACAAGATTCTAAATAAATATATAATAATCCAGCCATCTAGATCTCATGAATTTCAACTCAAACAGTCCCGCGTATCTCGCTGAACCAGTACGTGGAATAGAGTCACCTTTTGGAGAATTTTCGAATCACTTGATAGAAATCTTTCGCTCATTGGAATGTATACGAACTTCTTATTGGAATAACGATTGCTATTATCACAGCAAAGGTCAACCGTACACATACATTGATTTATAAACACAAAAAGCCGGAGGGGAAGGGGAATCCAAAGAAAAACGGACCTGCAACCGAGGTAGAAGAGATGGAGGACGAAGAAGCAATGGAGCAAAGGAGGGGTAAAACAGCTGAGAGCTTTAACTGCGACCATCGATGAGCGTCGCAAAGCGAATGATCGCCTGTAGTCGCCGACCTGCGCCGACCATTGCCAACTGCGTTTGTCCAATTCTGTGACGAGAAAAATTGTCAAAATATCAGAAACCTTAATCATCATAATTCTTTTGAGAGTGACTTCATGCTTCAAGTTAACCCAATGGAGTGATGGATAAACCAAAGGAGACGCAAGTGGAGCATAATGAAGCCGAGAGAGAATTCTTTATCAATAAAGTAGAAGGTACATTTTTTTCTTTGGATCTTTCCTGTGAATTGTTCAACATTCCTTCTATTCCGGTCAGATTTAAGTGTAAAGGAGCACCTTTACAGTTTCTTCTTTCTTAAATACCGAAGTCTTTAAATATCAGTAGTTTGATAATGTCAGAAATGCCCAGTATTTGAGCAATCATCTGAAACGAAGATATAGTGGGCCTATAGGTGGAAGTGATTACTGTTAATTGTGAAAGGTAAAAAGCATCTAGTAAATTTCTAAAAAATTTACCGGCTTGATTTTACCACGCTTTCAGCGTCTTTGTCAAAACGAAGAGACTCCCAATTGTCAATATTGTTGAGTTGAGAATGGCGTCGCAAGAGTAATATTTAGGTCCTGAATAGTTTAAGAAGCAGTGTCCACTAACATAGAGATAAATCTATGTGTGGTGAAACCTCCGCGGGCCTCTTTTCCGTAGAACCGAAACTATTCCCCATGTAAACAATGTAATTCCACATCCTTTCCACGGCTACCTCAGTCAATGGCCAGCGGTCACATTTGTTTCCACCAATGGTCCACTCCGATATGTATTCAGACTAAACATCTTTGGCGTATTGGTTGTTAGGAGATCTAACATTCGAATGAGCTTCAGAGTAAGTGGTGTTCATATTATCATTCTGATCCTAAACTTTTGAGAGCTCTTATAACACCAGTAATTGTCCCTTTGTGGCCTACAACCAGTATTTTTTTATTCTCTAGCCTTAGCGAGCGCGGGGGATTGAGGGATACACATTCCCTCCAATTGAACTCACTCCTGATTTTAACTCTTCCACAAAGGAACCTTTCTGAAATTTTTATGGCCTCAGCCTTGATTCATTCGGCGCCTTCAACATACCACTTTTCATTTAATTTTTTATGAATTCTTCGCAGATTTTTATAGGTTTCACATTTTTTAGCTTTTCATGCTAATTTGTCCTGATTGTTCCAGTACTGGATAAACTTTTTTTGCAAATGAAGTACCCTCATTCCTGGGGCTGTTTCTGAGCCTCTGCCTTATGGCTACAAGCCCCACAGGCATGAACAAACATTCTACCATACATACTGCATTCAAAAATATCCATTCATAATTCAAATTCAATCCTGAGTTTAACTTTCCTGTAGAAGGAAAGCTTCAGGAAAAATATGAATTTGATAATATAGATATGCATACCTTATAAGAGACTAGGGATGAGTCGATTCCACGTTTTTTTTTCAATTCCAATTATTTCAAATCGTTTCTGATTCCATCATTTCTTACTCATACTAAAAGGTAGGATATTGATTTCAGTATATTTTTGAAAATAGCGATTTTGTATAATAGTAATATAACCTCAGCTTTTTATAAAATAATGAACACTTTTACTGTTTCAGACCTAAATTGTTAACTTAATAATGGACAGTGAGGACAGTGTGACGGCCTTTTTGCCCCAAGCTTATAGTCTTTCGTAATCTATCCTCCTGGAATCAGAATCGACTTTAGGTATTTGATTATCGGTTCCGAATCTGTGCCTGAGAATCGATGGAATTGAGAATTGACATTTGGAATCAAGTCATCCATGTAATAAACAAACAAAAAAAATCAAATATGTACATATTGCCATTTTATGAGGAATGCAGTATAAGTACCTTCCCTGTATTCCTTATCCTATAGTATTTTTAATCCATCTTTTTCTTTAATTTGGGGCCTTGAAAGCATAGCAAGGTCAGGTTAGACATTATTCAAGTGTCAGCCTTATGACCCAGTCAGTGGCACAGGAAAAGAGGTTACAGAGTGGGGGAGGCCGCCTCCACCATAATTTCTGCAAAAATTGTGAAGATGGATATCCTTATGGTAGTTCTCCAGAAAAAATTCTTATTTCTCTAGCTTACCTAGCAATGTTTAAAGATAACTGATGAATAAAGCCACTTGCACATGCACATCAGACCTCAGACATATTGTTTATGAGAGGTATTGCATACTACCAAGGCACCACAAAAAGATATGACCACCCCTTCATCCCCAAAATAATGACCTTAATTCATCCCTGGATCATGTTTGTTCTTTAAATGGAATTCTAATGAATCTCTTGGACTATAAAGGACATTTTACGTGGGGCACATAATTACGCATGTTAGAATGCATTAATTTCTCAATATGGCATGCAATTGCACGAATGGGCAAACGAAATTAGAACAGGGGCTATAATGCCATCTCACGTCCTTGCATTCCAGTAATCCTCCACTTTACTTGATGCAATTTTGACTGCACCTTTGTACACAATTCAGATTGTGCAATTATGTACCCAGTGTAAAATGGACCTTAAGAAAGACGAGTAAAAGGATTATGGCCAAGGAAGGATGTCATATTTTGCTAATATTTCCTTGTGGAAAATAAATGCTCTAAATGACTAAGAAATCAATGAATCCTCATTCTTATGAAATTTTTTCTTTTAGGCATTGTGTAGTAAAGAAGTTAAGAAATATTCGCAACATCAAGCGTATTTTTACGCTGAATTTACATGTGATCTACATCCTCTGAAAACTTCAATGATATTAATTCATGAAGGAAATGAATAAGTTATCTTTCAAATGCATTTATTTAAGTAAACTCCATCAAAGGGCTAATGACATGCATACTTCCCTTGATGCTTGCTTCCAATGCTGGCTTTTCCACTTGACTCAGTATCACTTCTAAAAATTCAGATTTTACTATCTCAATTTTCTGCATTGAAATCTGTCCTAGGCTGTGCATAGGACTGATTTCAGGGATTCTAGGGTAACATATATGGATGACGTTTATGCCTATTAGTTGAAGGATGCCCCACTGCTTTGCTGTTAGCTGAGAGAATGGCCACATTTCACATTGAGGTTGATTAACAACTCAATATTGCAGTGAAAAGTGACACATTGTTGAAGGGTATTAATCAGTGCATGACTAAACCAGACATTTGAAAAGGTTGAATAAATAAATGGCCTCCTAAGATATTCATGCATTGCAGGTTGGAATCCACTTTGTAACAACTATCTTGGCCAAATTTAAGGTCTAAGTGCATTACTTTCTTTGTCATTATTTACGTGGAAGTTCTACTGTAACTATGTATAAAATGTTAGTTATATATTGTACAGTCATCATAGTAATTTGTCTGCAATCCTTAAAGTAGTTTGAATCGACTCACCAACCACTCTTCCTATCAAGTATGCAATCTCAAAATCTTTAATTTATGGTCATCATTACATATGCATAACATTTTTAAAAACTTGAAATTATTCATAGGTGATGCCAGAAAAATAGCCAGCTATTAAGTTTATCATCATCTAATATTTTCACGCCTATGAAGTCCTTTTCTTTGGCATTTAACACCTATTCCAGATATTTAATTCATTTTTGACTTCAGCACACATAGCTTTATGAAGAAATATAATGGCATTACTGTGTGCCAAAAATTTTCGTCTGTGTTACTACATTTTTTGCTTTCATTTCTGTTGGTTACAGGGAAGGCTGCTTTATACTATGACTTCAAGGATTCTGATACAGTGGATTTGCAGCATACTGTTGTTCCAGATAAGCTTAGAGGAAAAGGGTATGGAGATATTCTTGCACAGGTCGGTTGAATTTATAAGCTAAACATCATTAACTAGATTAGTGTATTTCATAGCCAATTTTCAATTTATGATTCCATTTTTCATTTCAGGCTGCCTTGAACTTTGCATTAAGAAACAAACTAAAAGTAAAACTCAGCTGTTCTTTTCTGAGCCATTATGCTGTAAAAAACTCTCTGTCTAAGTCTAAATTTAGAATTGTGGATTAAATTTGTATGTATGCAGCAAAGTGTATTTTTGTAAATTTGAGGACTCACTGACAGGCATATAACCATGGATGAGTACATCGATGTTTTGAACTATTTTTGCAGAGAGAAATTATTTCATACAGTGAGGAATATGGCTAGAGATCATCTAAGTAAACATGGTACATCTGGTATCATGCAATATTTTGCTGCATTAGCCCTCCTGTTGTTGAAAAAAATACCAGAAGCTGTGAAAGAACTTAAAAATCTAAGACAGGATCAAGATGTAGGCCTTGCAGTGAGTTTGGCATTGGTGAGCTGTAGCCGTGCAAGCAAGGAGGTTTTATCAAAGGAGGAACTTAAGGAAATTGAGTCTCACGTTAGCACTTTGCGTAAAAGAGCTGGAGAAAAGTCACTGATCTTAACAGTTACATTTTTTCTTCACACCGACAGGCCATATAAAGCAAGAGAATATGCTGATAGACTTTTGAAGACATTTCCGAATTCCCCTAGAGCTCTTTCAATCTGTGGATGGGTTGAACTTGGATATGAAAGCTTTGATAGGAATGAGGTTGCTTTTGATTACTTCAATAAGAGTCAAGAGATTTCACCTAATTCCCTTGATTCTTCTGTTGGAAAAATAATATGTTTGAGATCAAAAGGGAATACAACTGGTGCATTGGAAGTGGTAAATCGGCTAGTTTTACAGATGACCAATAGTTTGCCTCCTGTAATTGAGAAGGCAAGGGTTTATGTTGCTGGATGTAAATGGGAAGAAGCTCATGAAGTGGTAAATGTCATTCTGGGAATGGATAATTCCTCTCTAGCTGGGTTACAGTTGCAGATTTTGTGCCTTGTTTGTGGTGATGGGAATTTATCCAAGGCAGCCTTAATTTTGAAAAAGTACTACATTGAAGTAGAAAATTTAGAGCCTTCAAATGCAAAGTTATTTTCAGACATAGCCTTTTTGATATCTAGAATATGCACAGGTAGTGAGATTGTTCTCAGAGAAACATTAAAATTTGCTGAAAAAGCAGCTTCATTACAAAAGGAAAATGCTGTATTCATGACGGAAATGGGTTATCAGTTCTTAAAGCAAGAAATGGTTATAGATGCAATGAAAATATTCCGAAGAGCTATGAAAATAGATGAAGTATCATTGACAGCCCTGATTGGTCTGACAAAGACTCAGATGATGGAGGGAGGGTCTGGTTTGGAACAGGCTTTTAAAAATATTAAACTTCTCAATGAAGTAGAGGGAGCAAACTCCTCTCCAGAAATTATGCTCATGACAGCCATAATGAATAGGCTCCAATGTGAGTATGATAAGTCCAAATATTTGCTAGAAAAAGCTGTGCTATTACATTTGAAAGTTCTTAAAGATTTAACTGTTTCTTCAAAATACTTAAATCTTCTCAACCCTGATTTCCTTCTTGATGCTGCTTGTGAGTGTTTGATTGCTAGCCCTGTACCTTGTTACAACCTGAGTTTTTGTCATGAGATATGCATGATATCCTCCCCTGTGATACAGTGTGCTATTGATGTATTAGAGCTTATGGTGACAGTCTGTCCTGGCATTAAAAAAGCTCATTTACTCCTAGGGAGAGCTAGATTTATGGCGGGAGATATTTCAGGAGCAGTTGAGATCATGAATGATGTACTTGGTAAGGGAGGCTCTGACATTTCTTCCTCCTATCTATTGCTTGCAAAAATTCACTCAGAAGCTGGAGAAATGGATAAAGCTTCTCTTTGTCTTGAGTCAGGGTTAAGTTATGACTTTAGTTTAGGCCAACATTTATTATATCACCTGGTAAGTGCACGGATACTTAAAAGTAAGGAAAAATTGGATGATGCAATTAATACCTTAAAAAAAGCAGTAGACATGTGTGTTCTTGATGGAAAGGAAACATGTTCATACAAAGCACTGTCCTTGAGTGATGAAGTCTCAGTTCATTTGGAATTGGCAGAGTTATACTGTCTTTCCAATAATGAAAATGAAGGGAAAAAAATTCTCCAGAATGCAACCGAAAAATTCAAAGGTACATACGATTCAACTCAAATCAAACTCATGTATGCGAGTATAGCCTTTACACGTGGGGAAAATGAAGAATCATTATCTATTCTAAACTCTATACCACAAGATGATTCATACTACATCAGAAGCCAGCAAATGATTGCTGAATTTTATCTACAAGAAAAGAAAAACAGTGAAATGTACATATCATGCTATCAAAATATTGTAAATAGGTGTGGTGGGACGTGTAAAAGTTATCTGGTGTATGGAAATGCACTGATGTCCATTGACAAACCAGAGAAAGCAATTGAGGCTTATGAACAAGCTTTATTGAAAGAACCAGGCAGTAAATTGGTACTGCACAAAATGGGGAAAGCCCTCATAAAAGCTCATCATTATGGTAAAGCTGTGAGTTACTTCAAGGAGGGAGCAAAAAACCAAGAAAAGACTGAAGTGATATATGATCTTGCCCAGTTGCTTTTAAAAATGAAACAATTTGAGCGAGCAGAGAAGATGTTAACAAATGAACTTGAAGGTGCAAAGGGTAATCACTCACACCGCTATCAAATGCTCCTCCTCATCGCAAATGCATACATCAAGTTGGAAAAATATGAAAATTCTATTACAGCTTTGAGTGAAGCCCTTGAGATTAAGCTATCACTGATACATAGATCTGAGACTCCCTTAGGATCACAAATTGAGAAGAGAGAGGTAGTTGCAGTATGTATTAAAATTGCTCTCTTATATGCAGATACTGGGAATTATGCAGAGGCCTTAAGCTTCCTTAAAGATGCACTAGCCCATGACCCAGAAAGTGAAGAAGCTCTAGAAGCTATGTCTGCTCTACATCTTAAATTTGGTGATCTAGAGCAATGCCACCTAATCTCTTCATCAATATTGAAAATTAATCCCAAGAATGAACAAGCATATATGACTCTAGCAGATTTGGCATTTCGACGTTTAGATTTTGACACGGCTGCATTTCATTTGGAGCAGCTTTTGGAACAATATCCCACTCATTGGAAAGCTTTTGTGAAGCTGATTGAAGTGAGGCGTAGATCAGGCAGATTAGATGAGGTTCCATCAATTGCTAGAGGAGACAGTACTTCTGATTCAAGCACACCAACAGGCTTAGCTTACTGTAGAGGGCTTCACTCATGGTACACCAGAAATCCAGCATCAGCACTACGCCATTTTCATCTTGCAAAAAGAGATACCGAGTGGTCATGGCTTTGCATTGGTAATATGGTAGAAATATGCTTATATCCTGATGGTGATTGTTTACCTGGTGGTGCATCTGCTGAAGTTGCTAAGTTTGTTATCGAAGGGTCAGCAGATAGTGGAATGACATCATCTGCTGGAACTCTTAAGCATTTATTAACTGAGCTAAAGAAGTTCTGTCAAAACAAGGAACATAAGCTCCATTGCCACTTAATGGAAATAATGGCATTATTAGCATCACGTGAGAAGCAAAATATAGACCTTGCTATTAAAGAGTTGTCAGCAATGGCTTCGACATCAGATTCAAAAGTTGATCATGTGGGCATTACACTAGGATTGGCAACTGCTCACATAATCCAACGGCAGGGTTCCCGAGCAAGAAATCACTTAAAAAGAATAGCACGCAATCAGTGGAATCCTGAGGATGCAGATAATCTTGAGCGAGTTTGGTTGCTCCTGGCTGAGCACTACTGCCAGTCAGGCAAAAATGAATCTGCTGCGGAACTTCTGCATCGTACTCTACAACACAATAAGTCTTGTGTCAAGGCTCTGGAATTACTAGGACAGGTGATGGAGAAAGCTCAATCCTATAATGATGCTGCAGCAAGTTATGAAAGTGCGTGGAAAATGGGAATGAAAGTCAACCTGCCTGTTGGGTACAAGCTTGCTCAATGCCACATGAAAGCAAAAAGGTATGCAGAAGCCATTGATGTTTGTCATGAAGTTTTGAAGAATTTTCCCAACGAATCCCGCCTCCGTAAGGAAATTTTAGAGAAATGTCGTCTATCTCTTAGAACGTAATGTATGTTTATCCTTGTGTAACACTTGCATCAGGGATCAGGAAAGGGTGCACAAAACGTTTTTGAATCTTGATTTTTTTGTTACAAAAAATAATCTTAATACCTTAATCCCATGAAAGTAATTTGAATATTATGTTCCTGATTCTGTTTGAGTCTTTGTGAATAACATTAATGTTGCATGTATGTATCTTACTTTTGAGAAATGCAATTGTTTTTACTTCATTTTAACATTTATTTCATTTAACATTGAGAATGTGTTAGCTCTTAAGGAATTTTTTATCCTCGAAGCATTCATAGATTGCAATGTGCTGTAGTGTTAGTATTATTATTCTTGCTTGGCATGGGTAGAGGAGAAGATGCTCAATCATCATTTCCACCTTGGGTATGTCCGATCAGTGGAAAAATGTAACTATAATGTATGTAGTACAGAGCTTTAAATAGTGAATTTAGATTGTAAATCCGAGGCCATGTCATATCTAATAAATTTTACCAGTGACATCATGGTGTTTTCCTTTGAACTAATTTATCAATTTTTATGCAGTGGTTTTCGATGTATAGCTTAAATTTGTTTGGTTTTCCATTTAATATTGAACTGCAATATTGATTCATGTTGATGCGTGAACTGCATGGTAGAGTTTACAGCTAATCAGCAATTAAAATTTTTTTGGTTAATAATCAGTTTGTGACAGCTTCTATGTAAGAGAACTACTAAGTAACTACTCCAGCACCCTTGTTTAAGTAACTACTCTAGCATTCTTGAGTTTGTCCATGGTTCGTACTAAAAGGGAATATGTATATACTTTGTTGAGACTCATTTTAAGTTGTACTGTTTTTAAGTGTAGTAATTGTAGCCAAGCATGTTATATATGTACTGGGCTCGACATTAGTGATCTAGATGTAGACACAGTAAAAATTACAACTCGTAAACCAGAAAAGTGCGCAAGAACTTGTGAGAATGAATTAATGACAGAATTGCTCTCTCACATTCTTTTTGTCTCCAAAGAACCTTGTACGTTAACCTCTTGGAAATAACTTACAAGGTATTTAGAGAATTAGTTTAAAAATGAGAAATTTGGGATATATTAATGGATTCTAAATTTGGCCACATAATTTCATTTAATGTTTGATATTCGGATTTACCTCTCTAACCATCAAATTCATACTCAAAGATGTGAATGGACTTCTGACACAGATCTATCCATCAAGAATTGAAGGCTTTCAACTTATCCCCGCATTTTACAAATTTTAAGGAAATTCTCATTTTAAAGTGAATTGAAGTGGTCAATTTTGTAAGTGATTAAGTAATAATAGACCCCATTAAATTTTTCACACAATAGGGTGGTTTCCTGTCTTTTTTTAATTGCCAAAATCGAAATATCATTACTCCTTGTGTACATATTTCACGCTTGTAGATTTTTAAATGATGATATCTATTTTTTGCAATCAAATGAAAAGTGAACATTTTCAAGCACGTGAAAACGTGACGGCTAATTGTATGAATGCTGGGAAAAGCTTGTGTAACATCATTCTGGTTCTAGCTGCTGCCGTGTGAGGCCACCTTGGTGGGCGAGCACCCTGCTAGCACTTGGCTTAAATAAGGATTGCTAATACGGAATACCCTATCAAACGAAGGAAACTTTCTGACCATAGGCAATAAGTAGGCAAAAAGACCACAAGTGATTATTAAGAAATGTTTCCCTTAGCTCTGTGTCACATGCATGCATTGGTAATCTCAGACGATGTAAAACTCCTGACTACTCGTATAGCATCTAGGTCCCAGTGACGTCACGTGGAGTGGCATCGCATGGGTGCCAATCTGGCCTTTTTCAAATGAGGTTAAAATTGACCATTAACATTTGTCTAAACTGGGATTTCTAAAACCAAATAGTTTGTTTATTATGAATGCACAAATGTTGGGTAACAAATGGCAATCAATGCCTTTCGTTTTCTTTGATGAAGGAGACTACGTTATTGTTAGAGGGCAGAATAATATTTGACTTTATGACTATTCACTTCCTGTATTTTGAATGCCTGGTAACATGTGTTTACCAGAATAAATAATTATTTTTCAGGTGAATGCCCAGGCAAAGTTCCACTAAAATGTATAAATTTAGTTATTGATTTGCTGGTTGATTAATTTTCTATTAATTTTCCGTATATGTATGTATATGTTTGGGTAAACTCACTAGGGATCGTTGTGAAGTGAGTATAAGTAAAGGCATTCCGTTTAAAGTCATATCAAGATATGTCACAGAGATAGTGAATTCACTTCTTAAGATACTAGAGTATGCTGTATGCTCTTAAAACGTAAGGGAACACATTTTCTATCATGTGACTTGTACTAAAGCATGCCTTACAGGCAAGGGTTTTACTACAATGAAACCATCTCTAATCAATGGATGCTTTCCCATACCTAGCCTAGCCATTCAAACCTAGCCTATTTATCATGTATAATTGGGATAATTTAAATTTTTACCTCTTTTCAATGGCCACCTTCAGAGGTCACATTCAGCAAATAACGAATGAAATACCAGCTAAGTTATTAGAATAAACTACCTTGGAATGAGTTTCTCGTGACCTCTATATCCTGATCTCCAGATCGTCCTGCTTTTTTGATAGCTTTATTTTATATAAAAATTGCACATCTATGGCCTGATATTAGTATATGGTGGCTATAGCCAGTGTACTGACATCCAATATTTTAATTCCCTTACTTTTCCTCAATTATTTACCAATATCTTTAGCTGATCTCTAAAAAGTCACCATTACAGGAATAAGAGTTTTTTTAGTATAATTTCCATAGGGCACAGAAAATGTTAAAAGCTGAAACTAATTCATAAGAAGCTACAAGTATATCCTAATGAAAAAATATATTAAGCCTTCGTTAGTTAATATCAACCAAATTACGCCGATTACCTTATTTACCTTATTACGGTGCTTACCATTTTTACCCTCAATGAGAGTTGTGCATACAATTTAAATACTCACCTTAAATATTTAGTAATAAATAGTTGATATAAAAGTCATAAAAATAACTATTGTTAAAAATAAAATGTTATAGAAATTAAAAAATCGCCTTGAAATATTTGACAATGCTTTTTGAAACTTATTTCCCTACTATCTTAACACTTGACTACAAAACATGCAACTACACGTGTAGTGTACATAGGAACTGTAAGATAGAACCATAGATGCTCTATGGATAGAACAGATTCTCCGACGTACTTTCCCAAAATAAAACCTGTCCCCTGTCCTCCAACCTCTTTCCCCATTTTCACAGCCGCGCAAATCAAATATTGTTTTTTACACGTTATTCAACAGTCGTAGAAAAAGTCAAATTTCTTAAGAATAATTTTAAAATTAATGTACGAAGGGGAAAAAACACTCAAAGGGGAAAGTGAGTGTCTGCAGGCGTACTGGGCTTTGACATGGGGCACTGGGCCGGCGCTTATTTTCTGAAAATGATTCGATTTAAAAATTCGTGGTCTCAAAATGAGCGAAATGGTGAGAAAAAAATTATTTAAAAGTTTCCGGTTCGTGCGACGCCGGACAGCCGTGCCTGAGGCGCCTATATGGACTAAATGCAGTTTTGTGAATGTTGAGTTTTTCGACCTGGATGAAACGTTTTATTAAGTAAGCACGATATTTTGTAGCCCTTTGGGCAAACATTTTAACCGTTTAGTCGTATCTCGATTCCTTCATGCCGAAACGAAACATGATTCAAGGGTCAATGAAATTTTATAAAAAGTACACTGAAAGCGAAAAGAAAGAGGAAAGATAGGGTTTTCACCGTGTAAATACGTAGAAACAACTTTAAATGATACCGTTAAAGATAATTTCAGCGTATTTTTAGGGTAGCCACACGGATGCATCGATTTTAGAGTTGTAGCGTAGGGCAAGTAAGGACGGGGAGGAAATGTTATGTACTAATCAGAATGTTACGGGGAAGGAAAGATAATACCGAGTGTATTGTGAAATTTTGATCAAAATATATACAGCCATAATTTTACATCAATATTTTCCTCCATGATTTTTCCGCGAAAATAATATGAACAAGAAAAATGGGTCGCCGATTGAGACAAAGGAAAAGGCATGAGTCACGGTTACGAAGAATACACCGCTACGGAGAAGAAGGCTCTGTATTGACGAGAAGGGGAAAGGCAGGAGGAACTACAGTTTAGGACGCGTGGAAAGAGTAGCTAATCAATGATTTCATCCATTGAGCACGCCGTTGCGTTCCGTTTTGCCCTTGATCACGTGAGGAATGACGTTTAAAAAAATAGCTGAACAAAACTTATAGTGAACAATAATACAGGGGAAAATGCGGGTCTCTGCAAATTTTTCAAAGATCATGACAGCAAGGAAAGACCTCGGCCATTGAAAGACCGCAAGGAGTACCAGCATTGGATGAGAGAGCGAATAGGTGGCAAGTAGATGTTTGTTGAAATACTTACATGCCTATCACATAAATGAGGCATAGTTTGTTGCACATTTTAAAATGTTTTTTATCTATTGTGGGAACGAAAATAAAATCATCAATATGCTGAAACAGCTGTTGTTTGGCATTCGGACATCGTTGGCCTCGATCTTCTGAACTTGTTTACCTATTCAATATCATTCATCAGTATTTCGTTATTTACCATTGAAATCGAAAAAAAAAACTTTTTACGCAAAATGACAACTTCTTGTATCGTATAAGTTATGCAGGATTATTTCAATACGTAATTCTGTACGAGTTTCTGACCTCAACTTGAAATTCTTGTCACTTTTGCTGTGTACTTGTAAAGCAGACGGAAGCAGACACACCATATGCGGCACACGTTCTTCAATGGCTTAAAACGAGTATGTCATCATTTCTATTGACAGTAATTGCGTAACTTCGGAAGGCTTTTTGAAGTCGAAGCCGGCGAGTCGAAGGTCGTTTCGTGATCTTGCCGAAGCACCTTCGTCTTCGGCAAGACTTCGGAAACGGACCCTTAGGGGTCGAGTTCCGTGCCGAAGGCGAATCCGAAGATGATTTTGAATTTGCATGGTAACCCCGTCTTGTATCCGATCCGAAGTTAACGAGAGTAAAAATCGAGAAGATTCGCTATCACCTATTTAGAGCCTAATTTGATGATTTCAGCTCTTTCTTCGAATGTGTCGGAGATACAGAGCTCATTTTTGATGATATAACCACATTATTCTAACGAAAATAGGATTCTATAGTGTAGTGGTGGAATTTCTTGTGGGGGCTGGGTATCGGTGGTATAAGAAAACCGAAGCATTTAGCGAATATCCATGCCGGATCTCGGTTATCCTGCGTTATGCTATTGGCATCTGGAAGGGAATCTGCCAGCACTAAATTAGGTGTCATGGCCCAGTGGCGCAGCGAGGGGAGGGGGGTTTGGGGGTTAAAACCCCCTCCCCCAGAGCTCAGAGAAATTTTTAAGTTTCATCCATTTTACTTAATTGGATTGGTATCACTAATAGAATACTGTAAGGATGAATAAAAAATCCCTCAGAAAGCCGTAAAACTCACCATTTTGAACCATTTATCTTTAAAATTCCGCGATTTATTTATCTCGCACCTACCGCTTATCCTGGTGGGTATTCCACACCCCAACACACCCCGGTATTAGTTGCACCTAACCCCCCCACCAACCTTAATTCCTAGCTGCGCCCCTGTCATGGCCGAATAGAGATGGTCGGTAGCGTTAGTACGTTTGTTTGTGTGAAACGATAACCAGCCAGCACTATGCCAATATTTCTCTCTAAGCCGAATATCAGCAGCGTTATGATGGTTAAGCATAGAAGGAGAAGTTCATGAGCAGAAAAATGTGCGGCGTTTATAATTGTACCAACCAGTGTGAGACAAATGCTGTCTCTCTACATAGGTTCACCAAAACCCCTAATTTGAGAAAGAAGTGGAAGCATGTCTTGAGAAAGGACAAGAGTTAGCTAGCTTACTTAAGAAAAAATCAGAATCTATAACATTGAAATACATGAAGGGCATGACAACGTCAATGTATTTTTTAATGCCTACTTAAAAGGTGTTCGCGTAAGTATGGGAGTGCCAGAGGAGGGGATGCAGACAGAAGGAAGGTTGATCAAATTTGTAATCACTATCAATGAATTTTCAGCTATCCAATAAGCCAAGAAGATAGGGTTGGGGAAATAATTAGAATCATGACAGCTGAGAATAATTTGAAGCGGCTAGGAGCAAGAAATAACTCGTAGTATTATTCCAAAACCCAGCATGCATACTATGATGAAGTCAAAGGGAAAAATTTCTGCTGTGTAAGTCATTTGGAACTGTCATCTATCTGCTTTGTAACCACTGATTTGTATGTGCTTTCGAGTGGAGCAAATTACTTCATCCATTATTCACCACTGAGATTTGCATTAGTATTCGCTTCACAAAATTGCTGAAAACACATCCGTTTCGCTCACCGTCAGGCTGAAATACTCGTAAACAAACCGGCCGATCACCTCTGTTGTATTTCTGAAATTGGCCACAAGATGTCAGCTACTTTGATTTTCTCTTGCCAATACTGCTTCAACCACTCCAAATATTCACTATAATAACCACTCCATTAATAACCACTCCATTCTTCCTTAACGCTTCAAACTGTTACCCTCTTCACCGGTCAAGCCCAGTACTTGCTCGTTTGTTTCGTCTCCTTAACTACACCTTCCCTATTCTCTTTCCACCCATATCTAGATCGCCATAAGCCCATTCTCATATATCTTTTCTAGAGACCTTGTATTAGGCAAGCACATATATGCGGCACGCCATGGTAGTCTCATCCTAGCCCTCAATCCCTCCACAACGGAGTCCACATCCTCCAGCGTTCAGGACATTTGATGAATAACCGTATGAATTTCGCGTTCCCTTCCACAGAAATTTGTCTTTTTCGTGAGTGGGTATTAGGAGGGGGTGAGTTTTTATAATAATGTCTACGTCATTATGCATCTCCTTAACTTCTTTTTTTATCGTCAAAGAGTTTGTGGTAGAAGAGCAGTATGCTGATTATTTCTCCCAGGACTTGAATAGGGTGGTTTCCAATTTTTTTAAATTGACTTAATCGAAATATCATTACTCCTGGAGTACGTATTCCACGCTTGTAGATTTTTTAAATGATGATATCAATTTTTCGCGACCAAATAAAAAGTGAAAAATTTCAAGCGCGTAAAAACGCGACGGCTGCCCGACGCGACGTAAGATGAATGCTGGGAAAAGCCCGTGTGACGTCATTCTGGTTTCAGCTGCCGCCGTGTGAGGCCACCTTGGTGCGCGGCTATGAGCGTAGATTCGATGCAGGTAGCAAAGTACCCTGCTATCAGGTAGTGCTTGGCTTAAATAAGGATTATTAATACCCTATCAAACGAAGGAAACTTTCCGACCATAGAAAATTTTAATTGGTGATTATTAAGAGATGTTTCCCTAAGCTCTGTGCCTCGTGCATGCATTGGTAATCTCAGACGATGTAAAACTCCTGACTACTCGTATAGCATCTAGGTCCCAGTGACGTCACGTGGAGTGGCATCGCATGAGTGCCAATCTGGCCTTTTTCAAATGAGGTTAAAATTTACCATTAACATTTGTCAGTACTGGGATTTCTTAAACCAAATAATTTGTTTATTATGAATGCACTAATGTTGGGTAACAAATCGCAATCAATGTCTTTCGTTTTCTTTGATGAAGGAAACTACCCTATTCATGAGTATTTTGATGCTTATTCCCGAAGACTTTCTCAAAGCATAAAATTGAAAGTGAGCTTTTGTAGAGCTTTCTCCTAAATATTTTAATGAATATTCTCTCGTACAAATTATTTGAATCGTCATTTGTGGCTCCTTTCTTTTTAGCATTGGGGAGTTGTGTATGCTTATATGTGCATAAAATAATATTAGCGTTTTCTAATCGCTTTTGGGTGAACGAAAGACCTACTGTTACCCTAATTTTCTGCTATTTAGCCTAATTGACTGCGCAAAATCAGCCGCGACACGTCCAACACAACAGTAAGAGGCTTTAAAAGTCACCCTTTTGTAACCTGCAATATGACCTCGTCACCTAGAATATTGTTGCCTCGAGTAATCTTTTAGTCGCCACCCTCTATTTTAATCATCAAACGCACACTGCAGCAACGTGTGAATCTTTCTAGTTACGTCCTCATTTGCCCTATTTCCAGAGACAAAATACTACTACGGCCTATCAGCGAAACGTTAGTAATGTAAATATACGGAAGCCGGTACGGAAGCTAATAATCTGACAGTAGCTTTGAGTTTACCACGAAAGTCATCAACCATGATGACCTTTTTGTATTTGAACCAACAAATAGGAAATCGAGTGAGATGTATGTAAAAAAAATGCTGATGACTGTGTGGACAGGCAGCGTTACTATAGATTCATGTACGCAGATGCAAATCCATGTATCCAGTTAAGATTATCGAAAACAACATTACTTGCATCTAAAGACGTACTGCCATCGTCCTGTGAGAACGTAGCTTTACAATGCGCCAATAAATTACAACGGAGAAAAATCCTAAAAATGTTATGCATTATCTACAGTAGTGTCAGCTGTGTGTTGAGGAGTGTCAAAATACGTATTTCAATCGATCTATTTGTAGATACAAGATAAAAACGCAATTTTATTAACTCCAGCTTCCGTAATTGCGAATTATTGGGAAAAATTGGAAAAGAAAATCACCTCTAGCATCATTTTATGAAACGATCATCCTTTTCTTCTGATGACATGTTTAGAAATTTAGTAGCCACTATTGCACGAGAAGTTTTGAGCGCCAACGGCCAATGTTCCTGCCAATAAGCAGCTCCATTCTGCAAAAAAATTTCATGTATTATTTAAGAAATTACTTTTTATTAATATTATCCAGATATTTGGTTAACAGGATCCGGTGTCAATTGATCCGGATAATTGGATTCATCTGAATTATTTTCCTGCACAAACTCATTTTCCATTAAAACTTCATTCGTGAGTATCAATATAAAATCTACTGATGAAATAAATATGTTTTCCGAAGTGAAATGATATTCCTGACGTACCAGATATTTAATTTATATATGCAATAAAATTCATAAAATATGATACAATATTTCGAAAAGCGTAATACAAAGTCTTGCAGGGACTAAAGAAAGAATATTTTGGGCTAATTTCGGGGAAGGCAAATTAAGAAAGCTTGCGAGACTCGTGTTGCCTTGAAAGATTTCTCAGATAATGGCTAATATCCCGAAAAAAATACACTGCGACACAAATCCTCATACCCTACCACGAATGCAGGAGCGACCATCATCAATTAACGTTGATTATAAAGTTAAAACATCCCCAGAAGGATGTTTGTGTTTTTAACCGTAAAAAATCGTTTTAGGTTTTAGTCTGTTGCGTAAACTTGTCCCGTTCTTGCGGCAACGCTGATCCGATGATTCACTATCGCTTAAAATCTTGTGAGAATAGCCTCTAGAGCGTGTCCCAGTCTACCCTTCACATTCAGCTTTATTCTTTTGAGTTAAGTACCTTGCGATATACAACAGTTTTTGTTTTAGTTATCAGGCGCAAGAAAAAATTTAGCGGATACCAACGCGTGAATATGCCACCTATATTTGACCATAAGAAAAATATGGGTTTTCTATATTCAGACCACAAACTATCACCTTGTGATTTGTTATTCGTCATCGTAAATGCTACACGTATTGGAAATCGAATTAGTTTTTACACAAATGGCATATCAGTTGGGATCATGGTAATCCTCGGAATGAGAACTTCCTAATCTTTGAATTTCCTTCGAGTATAGTCGCGTGAATCACATTAATTATTAGCATCACCAAACGCGTACCATTGCATAGTTTTGGTCGGTTTAGGTATCGAAGCATCATGACCACCGACCCAACCTACAGCTGTAAATTTTGGTGTGTTAGCCAGGCGCATCCGATAACGTTAAAAATTCAGATGGAGAGTTGATGACTTCATCTTCATTTGTTACCCAGTCAATAGATTTGCGTGAATGCAGATAACCAACGATTTGATTCTGAGTTACGAAGTTTAGTCATTCACATCTTCCTACTTAGCCGCCATGATTGGTCGCTCACTCAACCATTTGTGATTTTTTGCCTCTCAATCATGTTCGGGAAATCTTTGTCGATGAGCTCATCTTTCGATGAAAAGAAATTGGCGAAATTTCGAGGAAATGAAATCAATCTGCTCGATTCGTATACAGGAACACGGCCATCAGCGACAGTCAACAATTGATTGCAGATTTTTTACACACACGTTAGTGACGTGTTTGTTGACGACTCAACTTGAGCAGGGCTTAGCTCGAATCAAGATATTTTTTAAACAAATGTAATATTTTAAATATTTTATTTAAAATATTACACAAAAGAGTTCTTAACTTTTTTGACATTGTTACGAAGGTTAGTCATTAAATTGGCGAAAACAACACAAATCATCTACATTTTACCGACTTGACAACTTTTGCAGTGTTAGCAACTCCCAGTAATAAACTCCTACGATCAAGATGAATTTTTTCCGTGAAATTTTACTATTTTTTATGTTTATTCTGTTATCCGGGGCTGAGACGAATAAAAGAAACAAATATAATGCAAATGTGTTCAGCCGTTCGCGAGTTATAAATGGTGTAACCAACACGATTTTCGACTTTTTTATATATGTATATAGATAGATAGATAAGCATTTAGCTAACCACAAAGGTAAATTCATCCAGAGATCGTTCGTAGTCGTAAACATTTCCATCTTCCTTCTTGCGCAACTACTTCGCCCATCCGAAATATTAACACCTACGCATCCTGTGCCTGCTCTTTAAACGAAACTGCTCTTATCTTAGATATCTCTTAAAGAAGCTTTTGAACATGACGTTAGATGCATCGGGGAATCATCGGTCACAGACGGGTTGACAATCCCACTAGACTCGGCGTAATGCCTTAGGAGGGACTCGTGCGAAGACTGGAAGAGACAAAGGAGAGTGAGAGTGGGGGAGGGGAAAGAGCCCCCACTCGCCCCCAGAACTGCAAGGCCTTACACTTTGACATTGGAGGAAAATGCGAGTTTGCGCAACGTAAACGGCAAAACGAGGCGGTTCCATTCCCACGGTTAAGTTGCGTGCTTGGTGGCGCAACAGGTGGGAATAGAAGGCACCAGTGCGGCCCACTATCTCTATGGCGACGACAATGCCTATCCTCAATCGGCGGGACCTCTATTTTCCACGGCTTCCTCTCCTCCGGAACTCCACTGTCTTCCTCCCTCCCCGACTCACGGCACCGCGTCCAAGTTTCTCGTGCGTATGTCGCTGCTCGTACTCAAGTGCCCTTAAACTCCTCTCCCTTTCCATCCCCTGTTTTTCGTTCACATCACCTACATTCCCACAATAGTACACCCCGCGTGCTCTTCGCAGCCACTGTTTGCCCCTAATTATCTTACCTTCGTGTCCTTCCTCCTTGTAGATTTTCCCTGAGAAACCAATCCAGTAAACGAGACGAGCAGGCGACAATGCACGTGCTACTGCAGAGCGGGAAAAATTCGCAAGTCGCTGATAAAGGAATTTACACGAATGGACACAAAAAACACATTAATTATCACGATAAACAAATGAGGATAGAGTGAATTAATCTATCAGGTTAATTTAATGGTTAATAATAAATTTTGAGATAATTAGGTGTTTCACAAAACCAAGCTACATTGAGCCATTACCAAGCAAGTCGAGAGAGGGGACGGAGTGGGAAGGGCATACGTCCCAAGGTCTGGGGTGAGGTTACCTCAGAGTTTTACCGAGACTTAGAATATTTCCTATGCATACCTCACTAGCACCTCAGGAAGCGAATATAACGTATTCTGACGTCTGGGCATAAACACTTACCCTCATTTCAAAGCTATGAATCACAAAAGTGACGGCGATCAGCGACGTGTTGTTGAAACTTAATGTCGTCCAATACAAAGTGGGGGACTTTCAGAAATCCCTGGATGTGACTATGTTACCTGTCACCTGATTGCATAAAATATCGCTAATTACTATCAAGTTTGGAACTTTTGGGCATGTAGGCCCTTCACTCCACCGCAAGCCTAAGCTCGGCCTTTGTCTTCCTAGCCATTATTTGCATTTAAATTAACACGATCATGACGTCACCTTCTCGTTTGGAATTTAAAATTTTCCCGAAAAATCTTTCAAAATGGACGGATACCGTTGGACTACTTATGCATTTTAAAGTAATTAATACGGAATACTTTTCCGAAAAAAACATCGGACACAGCCAAAGTTATTTATTATATTAAGACCGTATTTTATACATTTTCGCTTTTGAATGTATCATTCAGGAAAATTCATTTGGATTTTCCAATATTACTACGCTTTTGGCATGCATAATTCATACAGCCACTTTAATGTTAACACAAACCAGGAGCGGTCTGGGATGATTGGGGGCCTGCTGCTAGGGCTCATGATGGGGCCCATTTACAAGGGAGTTCGGGGATTCTCCTTGGAAAATTTTGCCAAATTGCATGCCCTGAAATGGATTCTGACGCAATTCACTCTTAAAACGAGATAAAAGCTAATTAAAAAAGCAAATCCATAAGAAAAAAATACTTTGAAAAGTGAGAATTTCACAGTTTATAAAATTTATTAATGTATAAAGATTATATTTTCCATTATTTTGGATTTTAGTGCATTTTTTCCTTGAAATTGCGCTGAAATGCAACAAAAAAACTCTGAAGTAACCTTTTCGAATACCCCTTTAAAAAAGCATACCGTTCTCTTTTACCTTCAGACACTTTTATTGTATTCATTTTTTATATAATATTTTTACACTGAGTATAAGTACAGTGTAAAACTACTAGCGAGTACTTAGAATTTTGCAATTGCAAAAACTATGTTCCAATTAATGTGAGTTTTTTTTACTGTACCTTTCATAGACACGATAGACGCAAGAGCTGTGGGGGCTCCTTAAGCTCGGTGCTCTCGGCGATTGCCGACCTGGCCAGACCGTCCCTGACACAAACTCATATTTAACAAGACACTTCAAAAGGGCTTAAAAATCAGACTTAAACACAGGAGTGTGAATATCACAAATTGAGGTAGGGGGGTAAATTCCTTTCCCCCCCCCCTGGGCCACCACGCCCTTCGAGGATGTTGCCTAGGGGTATTCGTAAACTTCACCAGGGATATGAACCCATCACCCGTCGGTCAGCACGAGAATGGATCCCATTATTGTAAAAATGTAATCGAAAGATCTCTGTGGAGTATACAATCACGATTGTCCTGAGGCTAATTGTATAGTTAATGGGTTTTTTTTAAGATAATGACTGTTTTCATGTATTATTTTTTCAAATGTAATCCACTTTAATCCTTAATTACTTCGGTTCACGGCCGGCAAATCCACATACTCACTATCAAGACATTCCATATGTAACTCATTCACTAAGGGTTTTAACCCATTATAACCCAATGTTGCTTCTAAGCAGCATCAAAAATGTATGAATTATATGTTCTGTTTAGGAAATATCTAAGCTCCGCATTATTTTGTGGTGTTGATTATAATGACGAAATATTCAGCTGCCGCGATAATTATGATTAATTGCAAAATTTTCAAGTTTTCATTATGAAAAATCTTGAACTTTGAATTCTCCCAAAAGTAGCTCTGGGTTAGAAAGGGTTAACTATAGGGTTAGTTCAAACCAGAGGTGTAACTATAGGGGGGATGAGGGGGATAGACCCCCCCCTCCAGAGCCTCAGGAAAATAAAAAAATATTAAAAGTATTGTCTAGTTTTGACATATAATGACTGCATCCGCTTAAAGTTGAAGATCATTCATTAATATCATGGCAGTGAGGAGAGTCACCGAACACCGACTGGTGAATAACCCCTGGTCCCCCCGTTGCCTGGGGATCGATCCCCAGCCCACCCCCCCCCCCACCCCCCAATCCCCATCAAAGCTTATTCCTAATTACGCCACTGGTTCAAAAATTAAAGATCCAGAGACCCGGAAAATCGTATCATGATGGTTTATAAGATAAGGGTTCAGATTTTTTACCCAAATCTGAAGCCTAGTCACTGCGGTTTGCAGCGAAACACCTGCAAATAATTTTGCGTCTATCCTCGTCTAATAAAAGAATATTAAACACGTAGGGCTTAAGCGACCACATGGAGTTCAGCCAATGTTGCTTCTAAGCAACATCAAAAATGCATACATTTTCAGCTATATTTAGGAAATATCTTACCTACGTATTATTTTGTACTGTACATTTTAGTGACGAAATATTAATCTACCACGATAATTATGACTGATTGCAAAATTGTCAAGTTTTCATTGTGAGAAATCTTGAAATTCCATTTCTCCCATAAGAGTCTCTGGCTTAGAAAGGGTTAATCGAATTATATGATTGGAGACGTTTTACAAGCGTAAGCAAAAAAAATATTTACAACAGGTTGAGCCCATCATAAATTTCACTTACTTAAATCAAAAGGCTTTAATCCGAAGGCTGGTTTTGATATGAGAAGGTAGACCTCATCCCAGACAAAGGCACATGTGAGAATGCACACATTCAGTGGAACCCCTGCGAGGATTTTTCTTGGAGGTGACTGAAGGCATGTGGTAAGATTCAGAGGGATGTGATGATAAATTCAGAACCTCAGTACCAGCAGAGGTGGGAAAAAGACAAACTTGTATGTTTGAACAAAGTACAAATTACTCCTAAAAATCCTATTTGAAATGCAAAATATGCATTACTCTTGAAAAGTGTACGGCAAATACAAAAATACACTCGTAAATTCAAATTACTTTTTTACAATACAAAATAAAGTCCACCTTCGGACTGCGAAATTCAAAATTTTCAACGCAACAAATTAAAACTATTGAATATTTCTGTACTTGCATCAAAAATATAACGCCCTCACTAAATAATTCCACATAAAATCATTGAACATGACCTAGATTTCAACGTTGCATTGCAAAATTAGATTTATAAATTTTTGAAATTTCTATTTGAATTAAAAGTACTAATTTTAAAGGAAAGATGACGAGAAGCATGAATTTTTGGTAACTGAGAGCCTTTTTGTATACTTAGGCTATTCTTCAGTTTTTGAAAATTTCCTGTTTACCTATATTATGCATCAAATGCAGTAGAAGTTAAGCTACGTTCCTGCGGGATGCATTGGATACGAAGAATGATTAATGGTCTTGGAAGTGGAATTCTGGAAGTAAAAATGGTTTCGATGAACATTGCCGTTCAATACTCTCAAAGACTGAAAGTAACCAGTGTGGCTAGGTCAATCTCCAAAAAACGTACATTTTATGCAGGAAAAACGAAAAAAAAATTTATGCTTACATTAGAACCATAATTGTGCAATCACAATTTGTCGATAATACAACCAAACGACGTAAGTGACAGAGATCTTAAGTATTATTTATAGTTTTTTTTTCAAATATTTACTCTTGTGCTCTCAACGGACATGACATATATGTCCACTAACACAGCAGAAGAGGAATATTGCGTTTTTACTCACGATAAAAAGTTTGTTTTATTTGTCATTGAACATTCTGTAACTAGTCATAGTGTATCATCATATCCGTTACCATCTGTCATGTCCATGGACTGCAGAGTTCACAAACATGACGTCCACAAGCGTGACGGTTTCCTCGCAATTAAGTTATAGTTGGGACTGAAAATAAGTTAAGACACCGTCCTTACTACATTGAACTTGCATCTTAATGCTGTAAAAGACATCTCCATTGTAATTAGTAAAATATTCTACCTTTACTAATTTTTACTTGTCTACGGGCATAACTGATGATCTTTGCTCTTTCATAAAACTGAACTAAAATATTTCTTCCAGCGTTAAAACATTCACTAAACCAAGTATAAACTCAAGAAACCCTATATAGCCGACAATCTCCTTTTGTACACACTGGTTGTTCAGGGCTGCCACCATCTCTTATAAATAATTCCCCCTTTTTCCTGTGTGTCCACGGACATCGCTTTCTTGGGTAGGACAAATGTTTTTTTTATTTTATAATAAATAATAATACATAAAAGCAACCCAAAAAGACTATTTTAGGATGTTTATGTTGTTGTAACAGGTGTAATGATAGATTTTGTAATTAGTTATTTAGAAAAGGTTGTTAATATAATAAACACCTCTCTGAAAATCTCTGTGGGACTGTCCACGGAATTGACGAATCATAGTCTGTGGACATTAACTTTGGGGAATATAATTTTTTTCTTTACTTATTTTTCACTATAATTAGTAAAAGGGTGCATAAAATTATAAGCCAGTTTTTTTTATGGTAGCTCACAGACATAATTTTGTACAATTATGAGAGAATGATCCAGCTCGATCCCCTTCCACGACCTACGACATGGAAAACAGGAAAGAGCGTGAAATTTAAAATAATTCTCGTAGAAATGTATTTCATATTTATGACATGTTTCAAAGCAAAACAAGCTGCTGATATCGGGTTTAAGGGTGTGAATATGAAATGCTTCTCGTAAATGTGAAAAGAACCACCATAAAGCGTAAAATTGTCCGTTGATTCAGGAAAATGTCCAGCATATTGTAGCGCTGTAGGACCTACACCTTAAAGTGGGGCGCACTATCTTGCGCACTTATGGAGGCGCACAACCTCAGCGGAAAGCATAGCGCTAGGAAGTATGTATCCATACCTTAGAAAATACTGAAATATTTAAGTTTAGCATGGCCATGCTTAAGTAAGGAAATGGGAAATCGCTATGATATGAAGAGATGCTGTTTGCCGAGGTAGTGTGCCCCCTGGAAAAAACTGAATACTTGGGCAGTTTGTGGAAAGAACAACCTCATCATTCGGAAAAGCTAAGTGAGCCGTGAGTTTCCAACTCCCAACATGCGTATGCGCATCCCATTTATTAACGTTGCCCTACAAGCTCACGTTTAAAGACTAACTGATACTAAATAAAACCGACGCCACTTTTCGATAATTCAATCTTTATTTTCATCGCGTCTCACAGCCGACCTTTCAACATTAAATTCGTACTTGCATTTTAGAAGCACATACGCACAGACATAGCGGCAAAGATCGAGGTTAAAATTTGCAAAGCCAAGAATGCAAGTGGTGACAGATTTTAATGCCACCGGGCTTCATTGTATAAACTAATACCGCAATAGCGTTCATTTCCTCCCCAACCCCTTTCAAATCACCCGTATCCTTCCTCTGACAACACATTATAGCATCTCTTCAAAGGAAAGAATCAAACCACATTCCTAGAAGTGAAAATCATTTTAAAGGAACGACACTTACGAAAAGTAATCGATTATTCAGATATGAGTTCCAATTAAAAAATACCTTACCATGGTAAAACGGTTTCAGACGAAACATGGTTCAATGTCACTAAATACTTTAAGATGAAATCGTCACGTTGAGATGAGAAAACATAGACTGATGTTAAAAATCTGGAAAGAGGATGAAAAAAAATCCTGGAAAAGGGAAAAAAGGATTGGGAAACAGAAATTATTGTCCCGCTACAGAGAAAGGGTGACAATCAAGGCCCTATAAACTATAGAGGAATATTTTTTATAAACACCACTTATAATTTTTTTTTCTAAAATTGTGCGAAATAGATTAGAAGTGTATTGAGATTGTGGAAGAATACCAAGCAGGATTCTTAAAAGGCAGATCTACCACTGACAAGATATTCATACTTAAACAGGCCGTTTCAAAATACTGGGAATTTAATAAACACATCTTTGGCTTATTTGTCGATTTTAGCAAAGCTTATGATAGTTTAAACCGGGAATAAGTGTAGGAGAAAATGGAAAGCTTTGGAAATTAATTGAGTTAGTAAGGCTCACATCAGTATCAAAATAGCAAATTTACGGTAAAAGTTGAAAATGAATACTCCACAAGCTTTGAAGTAAAGACTGGTGTGAGACAAGGAGATGACCTATCACCTATTCCTTATTATTATCAATATACTCTTCAATTTGGCATTGGATAAGGCACTAAAAGAAATCAGGAAAACGGACTTGGGAATAAGAATAGGGAAAAATATATCAGTCCTCGCCTTTGCATACGACTTAGTTTTGCTAGCGGAAAATAAGGAAGACTTAAGAAATATGACAGAAATTCTGATAAAAGAAACCCAAGAAGTTGGAATGAAAATCAATGACGATAAGACCAAATTTATATCCTTCGGTCGAAACCCTGATAACTCCAGAAACATTCCAATTGAGGATTACAATTATGAAATAGTGAATGAATTTAAAAACCTCGGTGCCATAATCAACTCGAGCAATAGTGAATCATATGAGGTACAAAACAGAATAAATTCAGCCAATAGAAGTATATGCCCTGAACACACAGCTAACATAAAAAATTTTATCCATCAGAACCAATCTTAGAATTTATAAAACCATAATAAGGCCTATCATTCTATATGGAGCTGAATCATGGGTTATCGACAAAAGAACGGAAAATAAATTAATTGTTTTTGAAAATAAAGTGTCGAGGAAAGTTTTTGGACCTACAAGAGAGAATGGAAGCTGGAAAAGAAAACACAACAGGAAAATCAGGGACCTTTTAGACTCGCACGATGTCGTAGCTGAAGCAAAGAGCCGCAAAATGTGATGGGCAGGGCACATAATACGAAGAGAGCAAGAGGCCCTAGTAAAACAAGTCTGGGCAGAAAACCCTGATGGAAGACGACCTCCAGGAAGACCGAGAAAAAGATGGAAGGATGAGGTGCTGATTGATGTGGGGATAATGGGAGTCGGCGAGGCGGATGCAGAAGTTAGAAAGAGTTTGCGGCAGACAGTTGGCGAGGCTAAATACCATTTAGGGTATAAATGGCCATGGAAATGAAGAGTGAGTGAGATGAGAATACACTCAAGAAAGATTTAGTGCTTTCCCGGCAAATAGACTTCGTGAAATGTTCTCGGGATCGCCACCGGGTCAGGAACTGCATAACTGCCGACGTTTCGATGCCCGACTCGGCCATCGTCCTCAGGGCTGAGTACAGGGCTGGGCCACACAGCCCTGAGGTCTATGGTCGAGTCGGACATCGAAACGTCGGCTGTTATGCCGTTCCTGACCCGGTGGCGATCCCGAGAACATTTCACGAGAATAAACTCACTTTGAATCGTTAGTACAAAATTTTTGAACTGATCTAAAATTCAACATTACTACATGTTTAATACAATGTGCATGTGATAGTTTGTCAACACCAGTGACATTATTTTGAAGCTTAAGCGTCTCAATATTATCTTTTATTACAACGGTCGAAGCTTGAAGTAAAGAACACTGCCAAAGAAAGCTGTGGCAGGGTCGGAGTCAGCCGTTAGGCTTGTGTCCACCGTTTACAGTCCATATCGTAGAGTGATACTTGTGCCTTTTTCGTTGCATAATTTGCTTTTTCTGTGTATTTACGCTCCCTCAAGTACACTAAAAGCCAGTAAATACACAGTACTCTGCCATTAAATCGTATGTAACGAATGAAAATGCCATAAGGAAGGGGTAAGCTGGTACTAATAAATAAAATCTTTCGGGAGCAATCAAGAAAACATATGCAATGCCATAAATGAATAACATTAGGAGGCTGTATTTCCAAACGTAACAAGGTGACCGCGTAGGCCATGACTTCGGTGGTAGAGTGATTTGATAAAGCGAGTTACACGAATTTTTTCTTCAAAATCATGGCTAACGCTTAGCCTGTAAAATGAAATTTGTTACTACATAATTGCAAGATCAAATTATTAACTGATAAAATATTTTTTATTACCCTCGAAATTCACTCCGGTTTGAATATATTTATTTTTAGAATTCCCTTGCCGTTGGTTGCAGTATAAAGTTAACCGATATATGGTTACAATACTTAAAATAATTAAATACACAATTATTTTAAAAAATTGTGAAAATGAAATTATTAATTGTAATTACAAACTTTCCATGTGGTTCTCATTTCTTCGAAAAAAAATTTTATTTTTTAATTACGTTGTTATTCGTAATCATGTACTCCATAGTACTATAAAATAGGGAAATGTGTGAGCAAAATTATATCAATTTTACATCAGGCTAAAGTTACCCTCGTCTGAGATTATTCCCACTTTACTGTAAGATCCGAGATGTCTTTACACTTACTTAGTTCGACAAATTGGTTTATTATCACATTGTCATATTTTCAAGAAAGCCTATGTAAATGTTCCTAAATTAGAGTGCATAACTTACTCCACCTATCCATCATTTCCTACATATAGTATTGTAAGAATAATTCTAGGGTAATTAATTCTTTATTAAAACTTTCGTGAGTGGACGCCATGATGATAAAAAAACTGTTGAGGCTCTTTCGCTCAAGAAGGTTCCCTTGCGAAAGCGACCAGCCTCGGTCGGGAAACGTTGGGGCCAGCCAAAACATTGACTCGGGGAAATTCCCCGAAAAGTTTTTAACCACCACAATTCTAAGGTTGTTGAGCAGAACAATTTCTATCCCGGGATGAGAAGATGGGTCCAAATGAATGCAAAACTTCACTTAGGCCATGTCATCACACTATTAGTTGAATAGATGCGTGGAAAATGATCGAATGGTTTACAAGTGTAACCATACAATCATGAAGCCTTTAGCCATGAAAGAGTGAGCTATAGAAAAACATCATCAATTAAGAGTTCTCACTTAGGCAAATGCTAGTAATGAAAAAACAATGCGAAACAGTAAATGTAATAATTTTCAGAATTATTTCCCCTTATATACAAGCATACTGATGACTCACAGAGTATCTTTTGAATGGGAAATCCGCATGACGCGTTAAAAGTTTTACCATTGGCCATCGATTAGAGGCAAGCCACTAATATTAATAAAAAGGAAATGTTAACAGTATTACGCTACACCGCCAATGCGGCACCTAAAATTCAATATCGCACAGGAAAGGAAGGCCTTCACTGAGAGGACATTTTAAGCTAACTTTATTTTCATTAATTTGAGTCTACACCGAAGGTCTTCTTCAATCCTTTTCAAACCTTTTCTTCAATCGCGGCACACGAAGGTATTCATATGATTTTTTGAATAAAAAAACTTAGCTACTCAATAACGCAATGATCATTCGTCGATGAGCTCCTTATCACTGGTGGCTCTTCAGCAGAGCTAGAAGAGAGAGGGGAGAAGGGAGTGCTCTCCCCGGTCTAATAATCCCTGCTACTTCATTAATGATGACATATTATATTTCTCAGAATTATTGTTTCATACCATCTAATAGAATCCGAATAAGGCAACTTATCTATAAAATATGAGCATATAATTCCCATTTTAATAAAAACACAATACAGTAGATTCCGCTTGATGGGTACACCGTTTACTTGGGGCAGCCGCTTAATTGGGGCAGATCTTGAAGAACAGAACCCAATAGAGGAATATCCCAGAGTATTCTCCGCTTATTTGGGACATCATGCCGCTTTATTGGGCCATGAGTCGGCGACATAGACTCTATACTCGCGTCGAAATTAATTTTTTTTGTTTTCAGAATGCTATTTTTTATATTTTCCTCCTTTGATTAACTCTTATTTTTCATAAATGTTCCAATTCTGGCCCTATTTTGAAAGCTCTTGTTGTTATACTATCTGCAAGAGGATATGACTTTTCTTTAATAGGACTTAGTAAAAGACAATCATTCGGCGTTGCGAGAGGCTGTGAAAAATATTTTTAACTAAATTGTTATGATTCTTAAAAATGATAATAATTTAACCAAACTCGCTGATTTATTAATCAAAGTAGTGATTTAATTAACTAGATTGCATTTTAAACGTTCTTTAGTCTTCTTTCTACCATTTCAAAGTTTTTTTATGCCCATATACGAGAGAGTTCGCCTAATTGGGGCAGCCGCTTAAGTGGGGCAAAATGCACAAGTCCTGATATGTCCCAATTAACCGGAATCTACTGTATTGAATTAATAAAATACTCATCATTGTCAATTAAGAGGGCGAATAATTTATCATAAAAATCAGCGCCATTGATTAAGTATTTACCTCAGATAAATTATTTACTCTTAGTAAAATTAGAGATTTTTGGCTCCTTAAAATGTGAAAAAGCGTAAGTATGCAGTGAAAATGCAGAGATCTCTGAGAATGGTAAACTTCGGCATTGATAATAACGGTAGAATGAGGAGAAATTGATTGATTAAGTATTTTCCCGAGATAAATTATATATTCTTAGAAAAATTGGAAATTTTTGGCGCCTTAAAATGTGAAAAAGCGTAAGTATGAAGTGAAAATACAGAGATCGCTGAGAATGGTAAACTTCGGCATTGATAATAACGGTCGAATGAGGAGAAAGGAAAACGCGTTAACACCATTGATGTTTTGAAGGAGGATTCTAATTTTTGACCAGCAATATCACTTTCTCGAGAGTTTCAGTTAGTATGAATTTGAATGTAAGCGACGCTATAGAAAAAATTAAATTCTTTCGACATATTTTAGAGCTCACCAAACGGGCAGCCAGTCATAATGTGCACGGAATTTCCCGTGGATTGTAAGAAGGGAACTGCTATGGTAACTTTCTTCCATCAATAAACCATTCATACATAAACTATGCATGTCGAATCAATTTATCGACGGAATCTCCAAAATGTCGCCTTCGTCGTTTCCTTTTCGGCAGCTCACCCTCCATTGACCCTACATAAGCCCACCTTAAGATGTCTCCAGAATTTCACGCTACCTCCACACCTTTAACTTGTGTGTTTTATAACATTTCATGATACTAATTTTATTTCATCACCTTTCAGTCACATACATGACTGAAGAGATATGAATACTTAAATTGGATTAAGGGCATTGTGGCTTCAGGTAGAAGCAAACCTTGTAATGCTTTAGTTAAACAAACCAGTGACCAAACCAAGAAATCATTAGCTCCATAGATACGTTAAGAATTCCATCATATCAAAAATTTAATTGGCATTCCCGTGAATGCGAAGCGTGAATAATGCATGGGCATTAACTTCACATATATAATCGAGCTTAAACAGAATTTTACCTATCATTACATTGTCGTCATTGGCTAATCATAAAAAATGAAACAAAAATTAATTTCAACATTTAGGGAATAAAATACGATCGGATATGCATTGCTTTTAATCCGAGGTAGAAAACAATATCTATATTATTCTTAAAACGATTTCCATTAAGTACACTTGAATCATTAAACTTTCAGGAAAAGAAAACTGAGATATAAATAATGGACTTTTCAATATTGCAAAAGCTTTGTAATTCCGATAACATCAAGCTTTGATAAATAAAAATGGATTTGGTTGATGAATTTAGGCTTTAATTTTATTTGATAAATCTATAAGTAGGAAATGCAGGAAAATAAGTAAATCAATGCCAATCCACGAACGGAAATATTGCAGCAAGGGAAGTGGTGAAACTAATAAAAATTATAGGTTAACGCCCCAGAGTCAATTGAGGGCGAGGTTAGGAGCGTGCCAGTTTAAAAATATAGTCACCATCCATAAATCAACACATCAGCAATCTTTGAAAAAGCATGTATTTGACCAATGGTTTATAAATTTATAATAAATGACAGCAATTGTACACGGTAGTTGAAATTTCGGCCGTTTCGAAGACTTTGTATTCACATCTAATACGTTCGAGACCGATGATCTGAGGAAGCAACCTAAAAACTAGCCGTTTCACTATGATTATCGACAGCAGTCGAAATTAAAAACACAATCCAGACCGCAAACAGAGACCCTGTCTCAATGGAAGAGGCTACCCTCGCATTACGTTGATGTCCCCTTGGTGATACCATTCATCAAAGCACGCCTCCTTCACTCCATTCCAGCCACCCGCCCTCCTCACTCCACTCTCCCCGTTTCCCATTCCCTTGAACCCCTCCCCATTAAGGGTGAAATCGCCTCTCCGCTGTTTGCTTGTCCTTAGCGTTTTATGCGCTTCCGAAATGTCCTCTGCGGCGGGTGATAAGTGCGTCCGTCAGGGGCGGGGAGAAGGTGTTTGGCGGAGGGGGTGGGAAGGGAGGGACTCCCACGGTCGCCCTGTCCCCACAAGCGTCCGCGGAAGGCGCTCATTGTTCACAGCGATGCCGTGGCAGGTGAGTGCCATGTTTTGGACGGCGACTCTTCTGCTGCTCCTCGGTGATTCAGCGCGGGCCCAAAGGAGGCCCGACGTCCCGCAGGTGGGACCCGGAGGAGTGAGGGCCCTTCTCAGACAAGTGGACGCCCTGGCATCGGAACAGTGCACCCGAAACGTGGTCGCCCAGTGGCGGTATGAGACGGACGTCAACGAGGAGACACAGCTCGCCGCGGTAAGACATATTCCCCCGGATTTCGTCACTTTCTCCGCGGAAGGCTGGCAATACAGTCGCCACTGAAGAGGCGACATCGGCATCAAATAGAGTGCATCGCCTGGTGGAACAATGTATGTTTTCGGCCCAAGCAAGAACTCGTTCGTGTTCAAGTGCAAGCCTGTCATCATAGTTGTAAAAAAAAGTTAGAACAACAACTTGGAATACATCTTTTGGTGCGTTCACTTCACTCCACTTGTTCCCGACAGATATATCCGAAGCACGTAATGGATCATTTTCACTGAGAAATATCTTTAGTAAATATTATATGCCCTTCTTGTGACTTGAAATTTACCACCCAAGCAAGAGCTGAAGTAGGGTAAAATTTTTTGATGCCTAAATGCGCGGATGAATAGTAAAGAAAATATTTCGAAAACATAATTCGGTATAAGAACGTATAATTATCTCGGAATATTAAGAAAAGAGGTCTCGTAGAGAAAATTTTCTAACACATTACTTCCATACTTTAAAACCTAAATAATTTGCATGCTAGTTTTTCCTCGATTTTTTCCCTGGTCATGCATCGCCGTAATGTAGCAGAATGTATGCCGTAGGGAATTGGCGACTGGTATGCGAAATCCAAGGATGATATGTATTAAGGCTAATTTCAGATTCTAAGATCGGAAAACTCACTGTTATTGGTGATAGAAAATAGCAAAAAACATTATTGACTTCAACACTCAATGGAAGTAATTTCTGGCCTTTTGTGGCGCCGAATTTTAGTGAGTAAAGTCTTAAGTTAAATCATTAGTTTTTAATAGCTTTTTGCGTCTTCGAAATAATACAATTTATATTCTTGGCATGACACTGAATTGTAATACACGTGGTCCCTATCACAGAAAAATCAATGGCTAAGCGGTTGCATGGTTGGCAAGATAACCAGTGGCTTAGCCAGCAATTGCGTTCGGGGGGGGGGTCCTAAATCAGGGGTGAATATTTTTCATTTGTTAAAGAAATATATTGTAAATTCATGATTTTTCAATATTTTATTTTCTTTTATGAAGGAAAATAATTGCGTTTTTATATTTCGGGGGGGGGGACCCCCCCTGGCAACGCCACTGAAGAGTACCCACGAGGTTTTGAGTAACAGAAAGGTCTGTCAACACTCTTCATCTATTTCACGTACATATATTGCCAATAACAAATGCGTCTTGCCTTATACAGAGTAATTAATTCCAGTCTCCTATTCCCCAAATTCACACCGAAAATCAATTTTCTGCATTCCAAATCTCATTCCCAGTGTCGTAAAAACCATGACTTCAACATCGAGCAGATGGGATTACGAATAACGAGAAAATACTGATTGTGAGTCATATTCTTGTCGCTATTTGCTGATTATCGACTCACTCGTATTTTAAGGACTACTTACGTCTCGACTCCTCCTAGAAACAAACCTGAAAAGTGTCCTCAGATTACTAAAGATGGTCAAATGACGGTGAAATGAAATCGGCCATATCCAATGCCCCAATCACAATTTACGCAAAGTCTTGCGGGTGCATTACTGCGAGTAAGCATTAAGCCGTGGCGCCTCTTCGATTGTGCGTTCGTTCCAGCCCACCCACTTTCTTTTTAATTTCCCCTTGTCGCTTTAGAACCTTTCCACGACCGAGCGCAGCACTTGCGACAACTTTTTTTTCCGTTCCGCACCACGTAACCACCCTTGTACATAATTCGCCACCGCGTCGAGCCTATCGTCCGCTTAGAGCAGCTTTCGCATGTTTGCAAGTTCTACCGCAGATATGAAAGAAAAAATGAAACGCAAGATTAAAAATTAGACGCCTGGAAATAATGCACACTAGAAATGCTAACGTCCTCAAGCTAGACGGACCCAACCACTGCTCCGGATCTGATGTCCACCGCCCCTTAATTTTTCATGCTAAAAGGGTGATTGAATGCCTGGAAAAAGCACATCCTATTTTTCCATTAGTAGCTATTTCAAGACATTAACAAACAACCATAAAGTAATACTTTTATTCACCAGTATTCATTTTCGGCAAGCACAAAAATGCGAGCGGCTCACTTCATTCATTGTCGCTAATAGTCGTATTAATTAATTTATTCATCCCTGACATTTTCTTTGTATATTTAATTATTTATCGCAGATATTTTATTAAACAATTCATAAATTACTTTCATTTTCGCACCCCCAACACAAATGGCACATTTTGCGCCCAGGAGTCCCCTATGGTGAACCCCTTCGTAACCGTACGTCTAAACTGCTTTCCGTGCCACCTTAGCTGGTGGGCCAATAACCCCGCACCCAACCCCGGCCACGCCTCCTAAACGAGGACACGGGAGATAGCCCCATCTGAAGATAAGGATATACACGTCGCGAGTTTTCTTTCCAGAGTTTCTTCGAAGTGAGCTCAAGGAGAAAAGCGCTGAGCATAGGTACTCCCATTGAAGGGACACTATAATAACCCAGGAATTCCCATCGGAGAGCCACTGCATTGAATGTTGCAATCGGAAGCCGTCACGTGTGTGACAACGAAATTTAGAAACACTGGTCAATATTTTACCTTTTTCTGAGAATTTACAACCTATTGTTCGTTAATCGTTTTGCCCATATTAGAAAACTAAAAAAATAATAGAAATGCATATTTAAGGAAAAACACAAGATACTTAGACGGAAGCAGGCCGAGTACGTTATGTGAATGGAGCCACTTAGAATTGCTATTAACTTTTCTTACTGCAAATGTAACTCGGAAGTAAATTTTCACCAAAGTTTGAATATAACTAAGAAAAGAAACTCTAAATGCGTACGTCCGTTGAGAATTTAAGAAATACATGGAGAAACACAAGGCACACTCATACTTTCTAACTCAAACACTGTCTTAAGGGACAGTACTATCGCCAACTGTGAGTTTTCGAGATTTCTAGAGGATATCATAATTACGATAATTATATTACCACGTCCGTTCTTAAGCAAGTGATTCAAATGATTTCATAACAGGGTGTACGAATTTCAATAAAAAATTAAATAGGGCCACTAAGGTGTGATGAGTTGAAAATGAAATAGAGGTAATCAATTGAGCCCAAAACCATTCAAATTAGGTAGGTATTCACGAGTGGATATTTCAACTAGAGTGATGAGAATGAATTCATGAACTTCCTTATTTCTACACGATTTTTTATGATCAATTTAATACCAGAACATAACTTGATTCGTGGATAAGTATTCCCATTGACAAAAAAATCAATTATTAAATCTTACCGAAGCTCATTACTCACGTAAATTTTTATTATTAGCCTATCTCAAGTTCTCCTAAAACTATGCAGGTTGATACGCAAAACAGTAAAAACTCAAAAAGTCATTGAACCTTGACATTCTCTCTACTCCTTCCTGGCTAAATACCTTGAAAAAGATACAGAGATTAGATTTCAATAATCAATCGAGAGAATTCTATTCGTTTTCTCCTCCACTTTCAAAAGTCACTTAGTGGCAAGATGAAAAGATACTTACATTGAGTCATTTAAACATAGAATTTTATGTAAGGGACAATCCAGATTTTTGAAGTATACTTAAAAATAGCCATTAAAAATAAAATCGTGAAAGGGTGTTAAAATACAGCAGGATTTAAAAAAAATTGAGTTTTTAATCGGACAAATTAATTAATTAATCTTTAAAGCCAACATTTGTCGAATTATTATCAGATTTACGAGGGTCTTTGTTCAATACATTATGATATTGTCGTCGTTTTTTTTAGAGATTTCAGAGTTTGTGTTATCAATTATTTTCATTTTAATTTTGAAATCTTTGTTTAGTAAAAATGAAAAGAGAAACATCTAATTTTAATTAACAACAATCAAAAACAAAATCAATTTCATTTAAAAAAAAACACGAACAAATAAAATCCGATAGACGAAGATTATTCGCGTGCAATAAAATTCCTTGAATATGGCATATAAGCTACACAGTTGTTGTTTACCCTTGAAAATATCTTATTTTTGACCATGAAATGAATTCATATGCTATCCGAATGAAATGAAAAGTATTCAATAGAAGAGAAATATTCAGCCAAACGGACTTTTGGCTGTTTTCCGGTTTTGGCCTCACCTTGCAGCGCCCAAACGGCTCTCTGTCTCCGAAGAAAGGAAGAAAGAACTCATCGGTGAGAACAATAAGTAACTTCGGCGGTAGGAGTTAATTATCGTTTTCTCACACCCACGGCCGGCGTATTCGGTACCGCAATGGTGGTGTGACGTCTCCTTGGTATGACGTCGAGACAGCTGAATGGAAAGTTTTGGGGTAACTTACAGCCGGGCTTCTCGTGGACGCCGAAAATTTAGCGTCTATTCTGGTGGAGTGGACTTCAAGTAAGGCAGGAATAGGAGTGCTTGGTTAAGCCACGCCAACTAATTCCAAAGCATACGAGATGCTCAACTGTACCCTCTAAGTGTTGGCATAATTATTTCATATCTGCCATTCATTTCTAAACTGAGCCGCACAAATAATACTACCAATTTTTCAGGCTCTGAGGATGACTCTTGGCAAGAGACTCTAAACGTCGGCCTTAGAGAGCTTTTTGCCCGGTGTAACAACGGAAACGAGACACCAAGGGCAGGCTCGCGGGTTACACTCCTGGGGCAGGGATTCTAAGCGCTAGCTTTTTTCCTATGCCCGCAGGAGGGGAAGGACAGGAAGGAACAAGGAAGGAGGCGCCGCCGCGATAGGAGCCCGACGACGCCTCCTGGGAGGGGATAGGGAGGGAAGGGAGGGGACGAGGAATCCCGCACCGTCACAAAGGCGGGCGGGTCCTACTACTAACGAAACCAAGCTTACGCAATTAATGTTCTAACAATCTTGGAGGACCATTCTATGAGGAAGAATGATCCAACGATCAAATCGTTAGATGCCCGGTGTAACACCCAGAAACTACTGAAATGATGATAGAAATATTAATTATTTGAATGTAAAATTCGGAGGATATATTCCACTCTGTTTCAGGTTTGGCCACTTAAGAATTAATGAGCGAATTCAAAAGTCATTTTGGAGGAATTAGCAGAGCTAATAATAATGCAACGGAAGCAATTAAGTAATAATAATTGATCGCACTGAATATTATGCAGTAGTTTTGTTTTAATTAATTGTTAATTTTCTCGTACAATCCAAGTAGCATTATACGAATAACCCCCGTCGGCCCCACTGTCCACGTTGAACTTCTATCTTTAATTCTAGATAATTCGTTTTATCAATCATTCTATCCATCAATCCTCATTTCCTTCTCATCCTCCTAGCTTAACTAATATTCTTCCTTCTACCACTGTTTTCAGAATTTCCTTCCGCTGACCCACTGACACGGCGAGTGACCGAAGTTATTTCCTAAATTTGCAGAATTTATAGACGCGTTACTGGTAATGAAATCATTTTTTAAAAATAAAAAAAAACGAGAACTGAAAAAAAGAATTTCCCAACAATCAATTTACTTCAGATGTTGTTCTAGAACAAAGGAGATGACTAAAATCTTCAGTTTAAATCGATGAAATATTGGAATATTTCGCCTTTTTTCTAAACTATTAAAGCTCAGAAACAAACTAAAAAGAGGAGCATACGATTGTTTTCGTCGACAAAGACGTTTATCAAAAGCTAACGAGGCATATAAAGTGCTGATCATGCAACATGAATGTTCTTAACGGATGGCCTGTTAGTGAGATTAATTTATTCATAGGAATCCATACAAGGATCACAAAAATAGAAGTAACTAGAAATGAGCGAAATAAATAATTTTTTGATTGAGTCATGAGTCGGGTTTTTCCTTATATTCTTAAATTAATTCGTAGAAATGTTTACAAATTGTCACCAACTTTAATGCACTGGCCGCAAGCATACCGAATTTAACAATGAAAATCGGGCATAACTAAAATCTGGCACTTCTAACATAAAAATTTCTTTCGCATTCGCTCCGATAAACGCGGTGATTAAGCTCCGGAAGTAAATATAACTGACGTGATAAAGATTTCCACTTGGCATGAGAGTTACAGTCAATAAGGTCTCCGATACTCTTTAGGAAAGCTGGAAAATATTTATTTGGGTAAAATAAGGGATTGTTTCAAGATTCTTAAATTAATTCGTAGAAATGTTTTCAAAATTTCACTAGTTCCAATGCAGTGGCCACATTGCAGTTACTAAATAGATAAACCATACTTATTCGATTCAAATAGCAAGGAATCAACCTAACCAATACCTTATAACCGGTCTACCTTCATATATTTCTAGGAAACTAAATACGGTAGCGATTAGCAGGCAATAAATTGAATTTATTAAAATAAATTAAATTATAATACTGAAGAGTATTTATTTCCCATGTGAAAATTAAAATTGTTTACAATTGTCTAGAAAAGAAGAGATACCAACATACCCAGTTACAATCGAGGAAATTGGAGTATAACACATCTTCTAAATAATCCGTATCAATAATTCTTCACCACTTTCATGGCCATTTCCGTCAATATGGCACCGAAGAGAAAATCCCTCCATTCCAACGGCCTTAACCTGGAGTCACCACATATGGCAATGATATGGAAGTTGTCTATTTTTCCATGAGAATCCCAACACAAGACACCATTGGAAGTATGATCGTCGCCGTACGTGCCTTTGCAAGGGTTCATCATTTTCGAATGAATCAATTCATTCCCTGAAAATTAAAAAAATCTGGCGCTGAAGAAACATGTGCTGTAGAAAAATTCTTACTATAAACAGTATAAACACACATTTATGTTCCCAACGTTGTCGCACGCCGATTATCAGTATATCAAGGGCTGGTACAATAAGCTATTAGCCTCAGATGAATGACCTCTGTCTAGCCCAGAATGGCATCTATTTTATGCAGAAAAATATTGAGAAACTAACAACCACAATGACCTCCCTCACGACGTTCGGCCATGTGATACCCATATCCGTCAACGTGTGTGGTATAGAATATGAATCGGCTGTCACGTTATTGATTTTTTTGCAATTCTGTTCAAGGCCTAGAAAACTATCTAGGAAATGGTAAATGCAGCACTTAACCAATTACATATTTTCTGCAGTATGCGGAAAGTAGTTAACACTGTCATAGGAACGGCCCACGTTATCGTGTTCGCCCCATTATACGATAATGAACGAACTTTTAGCAGGAAATATTAATCGGCCATGTATCATACTTTTTTTGTTGTGCAATGGCATCGAAGATTCAAAATTGAACTCACTAAATGCACAGCATTAAAAAAATGAAATAGCAAGATGACACAATAGATTACCCGTTTTATACCAATTCAGGTATTGGAGGTTTTTGTAATGTACCATGTAATTTTGCAATTCCATCTTTTTTCGCCCGGTTTTTATCTTATTTCCTTAGAGTGGGTAGAAACGTTCATAAACGTCTAATTATCCTCCTGGTTTGAGTTTCTCAGTTTTATTTTCCCTTCTTTCCTCATTACCACAGCATAACTAGATATGCTTCTTTTACTCTAAACCTTTCATTTCTTTTCAATATTTCCTCTGTTGCTGCAAGTGCATTGCCATTTATTGACGACCAAATTTCTGCAGCAATGTAATACATTTTCAAACAAATTACTTACGTTCTGAACTGGAAGTAAACGACCACCAGTAAACAGCCAGCATTCACAGGAATGTAAAAATTCCTTCTCAAGTTTTCGAATCAAAATTAGGCGCAGCCGTAAAAAGACAAAAGCAATCAGCATGTAAGCCACACGCACCCAACAAAGCGTAAAAAAATTTATTTTGGGAAGTCATGCATTAAGAGCAAACTATTCTTTACAGCATAATGCTTAAAAGCCATCACATCATGCTGGAATTCCGAAAACGTTTCGCCATCAATCATATTTTACACTCTTTTACAAATTAAAACATTCGCAGCGATGCGGCGCATATCATGGGCGTACCCAGTGGGGGGCAGGGGGGGCAGCTCCCCCCCCCTGGAAGCAAAAATCGCAAAAGTCTTTCCGCAAAATCAGTACTGAATTGAAACGAAAGTATTCAACAAATTTTCTTCGAACCCACGAGAAATTATATGTATTAGTAGATATAAGATAATAGATATAAGATATGATATGATAAATTAAAAATATTTTTTTCAAGGAAATTATCTCATAAATTAATAAAGCGCTGTTACAGTTTTCTTAAAATGTTGGTTTCATTCACCTTTTCCATGCTAAAATCTCATAACTTGACTTGCCCCCCCCCCCCCCCCCCCCCACAGACAATGGCTGCCCCCCTCCTCTATAACTTAGCTTGCCCCCCCCACCCTAGTTATGATCCTCGGTACGCCCTTGGCGCATATATCAATGGATCATTACCAAGTTTCGTCTCTGTTTTAATCTATTCACAGTTGTCTGCGCAAGCTGAATACTCTCACTTTCAACGCGCAGTATGGGATCTTCTAAAATCGCTGAGGAGGGAAGATGTTGGCGATCCCGACGTGTGGCGGCAAGTCCGCTTGCTTTCCGTAGTGGGGCCGGCGGCACTCCCATTGGAAAAAATGGAGCGGGTGAGTACTTATTAATACGTTCCACAAAACTTCTATAGGGATAAGGCTATTATCTTAAAATATACGGAAGTCGTGCCCAGAAATATTTTTCTTGCAACAGACATATTTTCAAATATGTATAAATAACAAAAGATACGTTTTCTTTCCAATATAACAGATATCTGAAATCGATTGATTCGGCTTTCACTTTTTGAACATTTATGCTGAAAGGACAAAAACAACCTTTGTAATTTTCACAGATTTACGAAGTGTTTCGACGCTAAGGCATACTCGAGAATGACGGCTCAGCGTCGAAATGCGTCTTACCATTAAAAAAAGATTTCTGTGATAATTACAAAGGCTGTTTTCATTCATTCATCAGATATATTTTCATCATGGAGCTTGCCACTTCAGTTGCATATCTCTCTTAATTAACCCCTCATCGAGATTATAGGCTGCATTCAAGTTACCCCTTCTATTTTTCCATTCGTATTTGCTATTGCTAGTTACTGCAGGAAAAGCATTAGCGTTCTAGCTCCCAAGTATTTCTTTCACGGAAGAATAATAGCATTTACCATTCCGTAATACGTTAAAGTAAGTAAAAATGGGAAATTTTTGTAAAGCTCGTGTACACAAAGAGAATTAATTTATTACCTTATGGAATATTTATTATGCTTTCAAGGAAGTAGTTGAGATAATTGATTGACTCAAGACATATGGAAACACCTGATATCCCCTACGGATAGCACAAAAATGTCCGTTACCACGTAGATCTGTTTCCTAGGTAAGTTAGAGTACACACCAAAAGGTTTCTCGTAGTAGGAACAACTGAAGGGGAAGACCTTTCCTTCCATTCTGTTTCACAGTTTACTTCCGCCGGCGGCGTATTTAGATATACATATTAACAGACAGTTTAACGAATATGAACGATGGTCACGACGAATCATCGAAATGGATATGCCTCGATATGCCTTAAAGGATAAGTTTGACCTCGCCCAAGGACGTAATTTCACACCCTCATCGAGTGCAAGTTTGAAATTGATAGCATGCACGTTGCACATACATTCATAAAACGTGCGAGTTAGCATATAAAACTAATGTCAGATCCTTCAAATTTTAAGTGAACAATGAAACTTTAATACCGCATAATAAAATCACATTTATGTTCTCTTCCTGAACTAATAATATTTATGAACCAATATTGTACATTCTTCCCATACTGAATAATACGGTGGGAAAAACATTTATTTTACACGGTGATAAACAATAAAAATTGACAAAATTCCACACTTAGTTCCAGGTACTATATGATAACCAACAATAATGGATGCCGCGGCTTGCCGTGGGTAAACTTTTCAAGGGATTCCCACCCCGTTAAATACTCCATTTTAGCTGTCGTTTCGAGCTCCGACCCAAAGAAATAAGCTCACCCATATTATTCTCCGGGAAAGAATTAAATCTTATTCCAATAATGTATACCGTTAATTTTTTTCAGATGAAATTAGAAGAGTACAAATGTTATTTACAATTACCACGCCGCGCCTCCTTAAAATTGATTAGCTAAATCTATTGATTATTTCAAGTTGGAGGGGTTCCGGTACAGTTTCACGAATGTTCGTGGCAAATGTGATCAGCGAAATAATGACGCAGAAATGCACAAGGAGAGACTTTTTATATTTCTTTGATTTCCCAAGCCTTGACTCAACTTGCGACTTTACCAATGCATCAAACGTTGCATGGCTCGTGGGATATCAATGTTAAGTTCAGAAAATTGATTTCATTTCTTTACAATGGGTAAAAAAGTTGTCATGGTCAGAGATTTCATATGGTTAATTTTGCATGGTGAACATAGGAAATTTATGAAACCGAGGCCTTGTCCCACGTTGAGCTCAATTGTGATAATAGATGATAATAATTAAATTAACCATTATAATTACTGAAACTCTATACCAAAAATTACCAGGAACACGACGATTCTTACGCTATATTTTAATAACAAATTCAACATCTTTTCACAGTACAATCGTCTCATCAATGACATGCTGGCTATTTACAATAGTGCCACTGTATGTGCATACAGAGATCCATTTCACTGCGGTTTGCGCCTTGACCCTGGTAAGTCCTTATATTTATAAGCTCTTATTAATTTCACATTAATCTCACAACTAAGCTCATATGTTATCACTAAAAGATTATGCATAAGCATATAATTTATTTTTCGATTTTAATTTAAATTTTATGCTAACGAACTGCTAATAGATACGCACTTCTAAAATTCAGTAATTCTCAGTTTTGACGAACAGTTCTCATTAATCAACTCAAGCTCTCTCCTTCGAGAGGCGGCTAACATACGATTTTGGCAGCATCATAACTCAATGGACAATGAGAATACATCCGGTTTTTGTCGTAAATTTATTCCCGAAAAAGAGCTCTTCCTAAAATTATTAATCATCGTATCAAAAAATGAATCATTTATAGAAAATTTCGCGAATAGCTATTTTAATGGAGTGTGTGGAAAATTTGAAATAAAAAATAACAGTTCAATAAAATAAAGTCTTTTGAGGCAAAAAAAAACAAATTAAATCATTTTACTACAGCAATCACTGCCTCTCATCTATTTTTTCAATACGGCTTTCGCCAACAGATAATATGTTTCCCCATGAATAATTTCCCTTGAGGAAAAATATTTTTATAAGTGTGGTAAAAATTCAGGTAGGTGGCAAAAAGGTTTATCAGCAAGAAGTCTTGTGTTAAAAAAAAAACAAAATAGAAGCCAAATGAAGGTAGTTGATGTCATAATGTTAACATAGACTTTCAGCGCAGTAGAAGATTAAATTTACTTTAAGCATCATACTCAGGTATGGCTTAGGGAGTTATTTCACTAGGTACTTGGTAGCAAAGTGGTAGCGGAATGAAGAGAGGTAGGCTGACTGAAAAAAACCGAATATCTGTATTGATATGCGCTTGAAATACCCGTAGCCTTCGTAATACTCGTAAGCAATAGTAAATGGATTAAACAGTCCAATATTGCTCATACTCTAGGTTTGAACAGGATTACCGGAAAAGGGCACGGAAAAGGGAGAAGTTCCATGTTTATTTTGCTGGTTTGGACCTGCCTTCTAACGTTTTTGTGAGTTCAGCTAACCTGGGCCAACCTTGGACCCTTTAAACAATCTCGGGTGATGTCATGGTAGTACAACACAATGCCTATAAACAAGGACAATTAATGCAAAACGTAAGTGTCGAGGCAAGAAAATACACTGTCATTGACCAGTGGCGCAGCGAGGGGGGGTTTTGGGGGTCAAAACCCCCCCATAGCTCAAAGAAATGTTTAAGTTTAAGCCATTTCACTTAATTGGATTGATATTACTAATAGAATAGAATAGTGTAAGGATTAATAAAATATCCCTCAGCAAACCGTAAAACTCACCATTTTGAACCGTTTATCTTAAAATTCCGCAATTCAATAATCTCGCACCTATCGCTTATCCTGGTGGGTGTACCACACCACCACACACACCGGTATTAGTGCACCTAAACCCCCCCAGCCTTAATTCCTGGCTGCGCCCCTGTCATTGACTAACGAAAAGATATTAGATGGCAACGCCAGGATGCAACAGCAGTCATAAACTTCTGATCAACTTCCGCAGGAAGTGACACTCAAGATACTAGAGTACGGGTCCCTCTTTTATCTTCCACTTCTTGGGTAGTTATGATTAGTCCTAGAATTCTTCCGCTGTAAAGTGGAAACCATCGACTGTTACCTTTCATGGACTCAATACTCAACATGGCTGGTTGTGACTGGATTCATGGTAATAAGTGCAGTAATTTTCAAATCCCCCTCAGATCTGACTCAGCTGATGGCAAGAAGCAGAGACTGGGAAGAACTGGAGCATGCTTGGACTGAATGGCGACGGTTAACCGGGCCGCGAATGCGGCCTATTTACGAAGAAGTTGTGGAGCTAACAAACGAAGCCGCCCGGCTCAACAGTGAGTAAACGATACTTAATATGCATTCAAACCACCGTTATCACATTTAAATCACAATATTTACAGTCACTCCTTGACCAATTTCACTGTATACCGTCATAAAAGTGCTATAATACTCCAATGACACGTAAACCCCACGAAAAAGGGAGGACCCAGGATAGTCACCGTAAATTATCAGCTACATGAGTTGTCGTTAACTTCATTGAGCCCTACGTAACTTGATTTAGCGCCTAATATCTTCCGAGGACAACGAAAATTACAATTAGTGGATGGACCAACATCAGCAAACATGGTCTGATATATGAGACAAACTAGCTTCAAGAACGTAGTTGCGAAGCGTAGTTATGAAGCCAAGTATAGAATCCTAAGTACATTCATTAATCAATTCTAATTATTTCATTCATTAATCCTATGCCCCCGAATCTTAAGTACATTCGAAAGCCGCAAACATAACTTAGTTCGAAAAAAACGGTACCTACACTTGAAGCTGGGTGATTTCGTATTAGAGTTATTGTATGGTACATCACAATTGCAATAAATCCGATACTTTTTGTAGTTGGGCATTTTATTGAGAACATCAGATGCATTAATTTTCACTATTGTTTTTTAAATAAATTTATTATTTTTCCGCTGTTTTGGGTCTATATTATAAACTCGAATTCGTGCCACGCGATTAAGTGCAATGAAAAGTGAATGTGCGACACAAGTAAATACGGGCGACTGCCACAAAAAGTACTGAGCATTAAACGGTGAAATTATTCTTTAAAAAACAAAAATCACTCTTGGGTAAAATTAAGACTAGTACCAAACACATTACTGACACGCCCAAAATAAATCCTGTATATGTTGCAAAGTAAGGTTCTTTTTTCTTTCTTCTAGGTCATGTCTCATTAAATTTTCGAGTACTAATGAAAATCAGTTTTTTTCAGAAAAAAATATCTCCATTTATGATGGCAAACTGATAGACCTGAACTTTTGTGAAATCTCAGACCGCAGAGGTTGCGGAGTACCTCATATTGGATTTAAAATAGCGAACCCAGAGCATTAGAAGAAGTTTTATTAGCAGGTTATTTATTTAAAGGAAATATTCATAAATAGTTAAGTCGAATCCCATGTAGAGATAAAACTAGAACTTTTCACCCTGGGATCACTCATGACGATTCTTAAGTATATATTTGCTTAAATAATACATCATCTTTGCAGGCATATAATTTACTAGGAACACAGAGAATACTTTTCAAACAAGTACCGTTTTGAAATACACAAGAAAAACATTACAATTTTTGTAACAATTTTATTTTTAAATTAAATATCACACTTAAAACTACTTTTCCACGTAATTTCCGTTAATAATAAGGTAGTAATCATATCATGCAACAAGCTTTTGTATTCCGTCGTCATAAAAAATGGCCGCCTGAGTTAGTCAGCAGCCACTGCAAAACTGTCGTTTTTACGCTTTCATCATCATCATGGTGCAGACCTCCTAGACGTTTCCTCAGATGAAAAAAACGTCATGTGGCGCTAGGATGGGAGTGTATGGAGGATGATCAAATTGTTCCCAATCAAATGATGCAATGAGATCTTGAATTCAATCGGCTGCATGTGGACGGGCATTTTCATGCATACAATGACAATCCTTCAGCGTTATTATACTCAAGGCCACGATTTTTTAAAGCCAAATTGTCATAACCTTGAGACTCCTAGATATTTTTAGAATTTATTTCGGACTCGGTTAAGTAAACCACTCATATTTACGAAAAATTATGAGGATGATATTTTGCATCTGCCACTGTTTCGAATGTTGCTGAAACATATAATTCCCAAGGTGTCCCATTCCCCTTCTCCAAGGGATTCGTAGATAAATCCTGGCGACGCTCATTTTCGATACAACTGTTACTAAGTGGGTGGCCATTCAAGAGAACCGTTTGAAACCTCTAACGATAATTATGTCGTTATTTTCAGATCTCACAGATGCGGCAGAGCTTTGGATGTTTCCTTACGAATCACCAACTTTGAAACTGGAGGTAGAGGAGGTATGGGAGGAAGTCCGTCCTCTATACGAGCAACTCCATGCTTATGTAAGACGGAAATTACGGGATCTTTACGGACCAGATAAAATAAATCGCCATGCACCACTACCTGCCCATATATTAGGTAAATTAAAGTTTTTCCACTATTCTGATTTGTACGTATTTATTAAAAAAATATACTGTGCGCATGAAAAAATGGGGTTTGCTGAATGGGGTGATAAATTCATAGCATCATCAATTCATTTCAAATCATCTCTTAATAAAAAGTTCCTATGAAATCACGACAACCTCATGATTACTCATTTACAGGAAACATGTGGGCACAAACGTGGAGTAATATATTGGATATTACTCTACCATACCCTGGAAAGCATTTTCTAGATGTTACACCACAGATGATTGAACAGGTAAGCTAATGACTCGATATTAGTACAATAGAGGAAAAATAGGAATGAAAAATAATATGATTAAAAAGATTAATTCTTAACCTAACCACAGTGGAAGACATTTTGCTTATAAATTCAATTTCAGTTTTAGTTACAGTACGAAAAATTAAGAGAAGACTATTATATTATCATGTTAAAAGGGGCATTTTTTGGAAGATTCTTGGAGTGCAGGAAAATATTTCATAACAGCTGCTGCATAATTTAAAATTGTCCTTGTGCTATTTTTTGGAATTCTCAAACCCTCTTTTTCTTAATTTTTCCGAATAACTAAAACTAGGTAACCCGTGCGAAAATTTCGCACTTGCACGTCATCAGGGAATAAATTTGTTAAGGAATCGGTGCAATTGGGTTTTAAATAGAGAAGAAGTTGTATCATAAAATCCTTTCTTTGAACTTGTTTTCTTGCAAAAATATACTAAACATATTATTACAATATGTACAGGAAAGAGAGTTTGGTACCAGTAAGAAAAGGCATGACATCTGTTACTTAATAATGACACGCAATTTACAAAAATTCTTTAAACACAATATTAGAAGTAGCAATGCTCTCGTCTGTAACGTTTTAGTTATAAGTTTCTTTAGTACAAACATGGGCGTACCCAGCAAGGGGCAGGGGGCAGCTGCCCCCCCCCCCCCCTAGAAGCAAAAGTATTTAAGCAAAATCAGTACTGAATTGAAACTAAAGCATTCAACAAATTTTCTTTCAACCCACGAAAATTGATATGTTTTAGTATAACATATGTAACTAAAATAAAACTATTTTTTCTATGAAATAATCTCATAAGCCAGGGGTCTCCAAAGTACGGCCCGCGGGCCAGATCCGGCCCGCGAAGGGCTTTCATCCGGCCCGCGCACTCGTTTCAAGTAGCGCGCGATTCTCGCTCGTTTAACTCTGTGAGACACCACTAGGAGCATTGCAGCGCTGTATTGCTCGTTAAAGTCGCCTTCAACTGATCGTAAATAAGAAATACGCCATCGGATACTTCAGTAGACGTTGGTATCGAATACTTCAGTCATCGGCAAATTTGCTATCCGGCCCGCGGGGCAATTCGGAACTTGGAATGTGGCCCTCGTGGCCTAGTAAATTGGAGACCACTGTCATAAGCTAATGTCACAACTTGGTTTGCCCTCCCCTAAACCATGGCTTCCCCCCCCCTGCAGATATGATCCTGGGTACGCCCTTGAGTACAAATTTAAATATTTTTATTAATTCGTGGTACACATAATATTTTTAGTTTCTTACGCATGATGTCTCTTATAGAGAACGTTTAACATTCTTCATACTTCTTCGATTTTATTTTTAATCTTCTTGCCTGCTTGTTACGTTTCTTTGGTTTAGTTATGGATTTAACGGGTTTTTAAACCTTTTTTTAAAGTTTGGAATAAAAAAATATGTACTTAGTGTCGATATGCCTCCAGCGAGTAATCGACATTAAAAATCGAAACTTTTATGGCAAATTAATGAATAAATGGTGAAATATGAGATTGCGATAGTATTTTTCGTCAGAAGCTGGTGATTCAACGTTTAAAATACCATATTTATCACTATAAGGGCAGTGTTAACGGAATGACAGAAAAGATACATTTCCGTAATAATATATATGATGTTTTTTTTTAATACGGCTATAGATCAAGATTTATTGCTGAGGAAATAATCATTTTGAAATGTATTATGTTTTAGCGGGCCCATTATGACAGCGGGCACTTTCAGTGCCAGTAAAAGCCGTTTTTCACGGGGCACGTACCGTATATGTCTGAATATAGTCCCCCCTTTTTTCCAAAAATGCTCGTGGTAAAAGTAAAAGGGGGGACTATATTCAAATGCATATTTTTAACTTTTCCCGAAACTGAAGCCTCAAATTAGGGGGGGGGGGGGACTATATTCGGAGAAATACGGTACTTGCACAATCTGACGTGTACGAAGGCGCAGTCAAAATTGCGTCGTGTAAAGCGGTGAATTGCTAGAACACATGCGAGAATGCGTGGACGTGAGATGGCAAAATAGCCCCTGTTATAATTTCGTTCATGCATTCGCGCAATTCCACGCCATTTTAAAAATTAATGCAGTTCTGACCTGAGCAGTTCCGTGCCCCGTGTAAAACGGCCTAAAGTCCAAACGAATCACTCAATATAGAGCAAAAATAACGTTAAACTGTCGTAAGAAGCGGACAAAGAGTATGAGGGTTCAGGACGAACCCTTCGAGGATACAACGCACCGGGGCCGGGAACCAAGCCAGTGGCTTATACGCCCGATCACCCGGGGAGGGGCTGGAGAGGAAGGGAAAAGGAAAGAGGCGCCGCCGCGATAGGAGTAAGAAGCAGACAGCCAATATGGGGATATTTGGGCACAGCGGATGACAGTAGCGGCACAATAGGGAGGCAACATTATTTGCATATGTATTTGGAAACGCCCTATTGTAGTGATTAAATATATGACGAAAGAGATTGAGGCTGACGTTGGAGGTAATCGAGCACAGCATTGCGATTAAAAATTGTTACAGAAGAAGCTAGGCTGTAATCACCAGGGGTCTTTGAATATTTATAACCAGTAAAAATAGCGTTGAGACCTACTCAGTTTAATAGCGCATCACGTGGTTGAATGGGACCAAAACTGTTAATCCTTCCTTACTCGACTAACACCTATTCACTCCCTATCCCAAACCATAGAGTTAGCACTTACTTCATGCCTAAACACATGATGATTTGTATTGGGAGGAAAAATGGTGCGCGAAAGAAGAAGTGGGTGCCGAGGATATTATTCAGTCAATTTCTCTTGTTTCCCCATTTCATCGACTCTGGTGGCGACTCTATTGAAGACGATTCTTTGCACAAAAATAACTTGCAACAACAGCTTTTTATAAAAATAGAATTCACATTGTAAAATTATTCCGTCCTGATTATAAGATCAATTTTTAAGATGGTAAACAATCAAATAATTAAGAACAATACCAATACTTGAGCGTCTCATTCTACTGCAGATAAGGTTAAGATGAGATACACGTAAATCATTCACAGCAAGAATTAACTCGGATTTTTTTAGGAAATGAGGTTAATTTTTGGGGGCGTAAGAGGTGGCTGTACAGAAGGATCACATTCAAATTCCTTGACTTCCAAACATTTCGGGGAGGTTTTAAACCTTCTGATCCTACACCCGCTCGTTAATTGCAAGACATAATTTAATTCATAATACCATTTCGAATAGCAGATACAGTTTTTCTCGGCATGAATTCTTCACATACTTCTGGATTTATATATCTTTTGAAATAGTAGGAGCCATTCAAATAATCAGAAATTAGTAAAAAGTGACTCCATTAAGAATCGTTTGATGAACTAACCGAAGACTAAACACAGCTACCCTTCGCAAATAAAAGTTTTGTTTTTCAGGGGTATACACCTGCCTCCATGTTTCAACTGGCTGATCAATTCTTCATTTCCTTAAATCTATCTGCTGCTCCGCCAGAATTTTGGTCCGGATCTTTGTTAGAGGAAGTAAGAGGACGCCCCATCGTATGTCAACCCTCGGCTTGGGACTTCTGCAACGGCAAGGATTTCAGGTATGTCTCTTTGACTTCGCGACCCCAGAATAAACATTTAAATTCGCATAATTAAACACAAAAAACCCCACGAGTTTGTAAAAGGATCATTTCAGTAAATTAAATAGGCGGCGGTAGTCGCGCAAAAGAAAAATTGCATAAAATGATGAGATTTCGGATCTCATTACTACGATTGCTCAAGATGAAAAATCTTAAAAACGTAAATAATGAAAGCCATTCAGGCCTGTACACAGCGCTAAAAGACCGCTGATAAGGAATAAAAAATGAGTATTCCGTAAAAAATAAGTCTTTAATTTTGATGCATTCTTCAATTAAAAATGCGACTACGTCTTTTGATAAAATAATAGCATTATCCATCTTATAAAAAATAAATGAAATCCCCTTTAAAAATATTTGTGAACAATGAAGTCAAGTTCATTTAAAAAAAAAGTTTGTCCATTAAAATGTGTGAAATTTAGAAAGCATGGCCAAGTTTTCTGAGAATAAAAAAGAGTTGAAGTTTCCGAAATGAGCCAAAACTCTGTCATTCATAACAAATCCGTACTTTTATTCCTTATTTCTTGCTATAACCTTGAAAGCTTTCCATTCATTTTTTTCTGTTGGCTCTAAACAACCCAGACGGCACAGAACCCTCCGTATCTAATTCGTATGTACATAGTACCCATTGACTAAGGGGATACTGTGCCGCTCCGTCGCTTTTCGTCAATGGATACATACCATTCGCGGCCTGTCGACGAAGCGCGTACGCAGCATGTGAATGTCCGCTACTAAGCACGTACGATTGGATACATAGCGCGCAGGAACACGGCACTCAGGCTAATCTCAATCGATTAGGTCGAAATTAGTTATATCGTAACTCGCACGATCGAAAAATGTATCGAACGCAACACAATCGATAACTACCGACCGTAGCGAGAACCTTGATACGAATGAATTGTAAGTTCTCAATAGGTAAATAACACCATATCATGAATTCTAATTACCATGAAAGACTCACGACCGACAAAGTTTTTGTCGGTTGTGAGTTTTTCATGGTAATTAGAATTCATGATATAGTATTATTTACCCATTGAGAACTTACAAAACTTACTCGGCCACTTAAATAACTCTGCGAAAAATGAGATTCTCACGGCTAATTCACGCACCACCAGCATCCAGCATTGTTAAGTGGCTCGTACTTACTTGGAAACCTTGAGATGTTAATGAGAGTAAATTCTTATTAATTTTGACACTAAATAAGACATCACATAGCCCACGAGCATTAAAAAGCTTACCCTAAAGCCTGACGAAATAAGATTTTTAAATAAAAATTGCCGATGAAACAGGATTGCTGACACATCTGCTATTAGTATGATCGAATTCATCAAAATGCAAGCAAAAATTAACGTATAGTTCAGTCTCAGCTACTAAAACTTACCCATATCAGGCGCTAAAGTATTTGAAAAATTATTTGGTATGAGTAAAAGTCCCTAGGTAACTGCAGTAAATGTATCAACCTATTAAAAATATGAAAGTCCTGCCAAATCACCAGCATAAACACTTGTAAAATAAAACATGTTATCTCTTAGATCACACCTCCGATTTTATACTTACTTTGCATGAAGTCACCACCGCAAGAAATTTTAAAGAGGCAGGAAAGAAAAAACCCACAGAAATACAATACATATATTATGTATTTTCTATTGTCAACCACAATAATATTTCCAATTTTCTCTTCTATCCCACATCTAATTTAGCGAAACAATTACTCTTATTCTCTTTCGAATAGAAAATTATTTAAAAGAGGACTGGTCGATACATACAAACTATCGTCAATACTTTCTCCGATGAACGTCCACTATCACTGCACCAACTTGCACAAATCAAATCCACATCCACAAATATATCACTTCTGCCACAATGTCTGTCTTCTTGGCGACAGGTAACAGTGAAGCAATGGTACCTTCCTCCAATCTGGGCACCTTCCATTCAGCAAGAATTTTCTCCTCGTCTTCTCGTCCAAGGCCACAGATTACTTTCTGATATCACAATGGTGCAATGTGAAGCTCACACACCTAAAATTAATAAATAATAAAATACCATGTAACTTATTAGGTCAAATCATTTCCAATTTTTGGTATTTCTGCATGAGAAATCAAATTACTAGGCTCGTAAATATAGTAAATATTTGTATGCCTGATATTTTTATTGTTTTAAACTATAGCATAAGATAATTTGAAATGATGAAAGCCGACGTGTAATACACCATAGGGCAAGCTAAGAAGCAATATTCGATCCTATAAACTTGGCAGCTTATTCCTAGTTTCTCCTTTAACCACACGTTTACCGAATGAATTAATACAAAAAAGACAACTAAAATGCAAGAATTTTCAAAAGAATTGCTGCTACAATATTTTGAATCACCATTTTTAGTACTGAATAGCCACTTCTGACTTAAAATTACATCCAAATAATTACAGCGAGAAAGAGTACATACCTCACAGTTTTTCGTAGGGGTGAAATGTTTTCTTCTTATCGCCCAAATGCACTTCTTCTTCAACTCAGGATCTTTTGGAGAGCTAAAAACTTGAACCATATGTCCCGGAGTTTCCATTACATCCCGACAATACACACACGAAAGGCATTTCTAACAAAAATATCTCACAAACACGTTTCTGAAGCCCAGTGAATGAAATTAAAGAATAAGGGAAACTTCCACATTACCAGACACTCTATTCTTCACTAACTTAACCACAAAAATCCCTGAAATGTAGTGAGACGTGACGTAAACGACGCGATCTCCAACGGCTTGTGAAGGCATGTGATCTTTCTAGGAGGATAGGGCACGATGGCACCAGATGGCACCACCCGCGAAAGAAAATAGTCCCAGACCGAATACAGTTTTATCGATGAGATACAATTTTATCGATGCATATGAATTTGCCAGTCCTCTTGCATCTTTTTTCGTCATTAAAGGAAATAAAGAAACAAAACCTTCTAAGTAACTTCCTAAGCGCGATTTTTGTATCTTGATTGTCCACCCTCGTATTTAGGTACGAAAACTTCCTGTGCCGTCTGGGAAACATCTATACTAACGCTGAAGCTGTCAAAAGTTTTCAACAGACAAAGTGACATCACCGAGATATCTAACTGGTCAACTGTTTCGTGGACTTTTAAAATTTATTACAGAATTAAGATGTGCACTAGAGTCAACCTCAAGGACTTGGTTACAGCACATCACGAAATGGGGCATTTGCAGTATTTCCTACAGTATCGTAACCTTCCTAAGGTGTATAGAGATGGAGCAAATCCAGGTAAGATGGTGCACAATACTCTTGACATGCATGACCTTTGGTGAATACTTGGTGAATAATAATTTTTGGAGGGCATGCCATTTGATGAAAATAGCAACTCACTGTCCACACGGATAGAACACATCATGATGTGACACTGACGAGATTAGCTTCGGGCTGGAGACGAAAAATGGCGTGTCATTTAAGCCTGAATAATAGGATTTGGAGTCACGGGAGTCAGATTAACAAAAATGCCAATTTTCCAAAGATATCTTGGAGATATCGTTTCGCACCGGCCGCGGCGAGGACACAAAATCAGCCATTCGTTTTAACAGTGATGAAAGTCTGGACTTACCAATTTATAATATGTCTCACTCGTTTAGGGTCGTGGTCGGTAGACCTTTCGTTAAAAAAAAGTTCTCTTAATATTGAACAACTATGGACCTGAAGAGCGTAACGACATTGGAGATAATTTATTTTCATATAAAAATTCGCCCTTTTTTCAATATTATACTTGTAATGACGTATTCATATTTTCATTTAACTTATTTCGAATGCCACTTCTGCACCCGCGTAAATACTTCAAAGAACCAGCACAAAATTTAAGCAACGGATGTTTTCCTATTACAAGGTCATCAAGTTCATGCAAAAATGTATGCAAAATTGGGAGCCGGAAACAAAAAGGGTCCCCATCACTCTTTCCGTAGGAGTTGTAATTTACTAGTTACAAAAGATATATGAAAAAATTACAACAAAAAAGCACATTTTAATTTAATTAAATCAATGTTTGATGATAAGTTAATAAACAAATAGAAAAACACATTATTCGATGATAGACAACATCTAACTTTGCTAGCTATAGCACGTGGCACAACTTTGGGAAATGCACTTGATTCCAGGAGAAACCAAATGATTTTTTCCCGTACGAAATTTCCCAATTCATGTGCAATAGGGTGGTTTCCTATTATTTTTTATTGCCTAAATCGAAATATTATTACACCTGGAGTACGTATTTCACGCATTTAGATTTTTAAATGACGATATCTATTTTTCGCGATTAAATGAAAAGTGAAAAACTTCAAGCGCGCGAAAACGCGACGCGTAAGTAATGCCGCGAAATCTCTCCGTGAGACTTATTTCTGGTTCCCGCTGCCCCCCTGTGAGGTGACCTTGAGGCGAGGCTTAGCGCTGATACGACGCTGGCTGCTAGCGGGTAGATGAGTACCCTGCTGGGTGGTAGCGCTTGTCTTAAATAAGGATTATTAATACCTTATCAAATGAAGAAAACTTTCCGACCTTAGCCAGTTTTAATAAGTGATTATTAAGACATGTTTCCCTGAGCTCTACGTCTCATGCATGCATTGGTAACCTCAGACGATGTATAACTCCTATCTTCTCGTATAGAAACTAGGTCCCTGTGACGTCACGTGGAGTGGCATCGCATGGGCGCCAATCTGGCCCTTTTCAAATGAGGATAAAAATGGACCATTGCCATTCGTCTTAACCGCAATTTCTAAAACGAAATAATTTGTATATTTTGAATACACTAATGGTAGGTAACGAATCGCAATCAATGATTTTCGTTTTCTTTGATAAAGGAAACTACCCTATTGCAGATGGCTCCATAAAGAGTTACCCCTGGTTGGTCAACCCACTTTTTTCCAGCAATAAGTCTTCATCAAACTTCACAGTGCTCAAAGCTCAGCTTTACCCTGGGACTGTGGTGCTAATTGTATGAGTACACACTGCATAGTGGCAATGGTCATGGTCATCAGGTTGAATATGCCACAATGACCTCTTGAAGTAACTCCATAAATCGGCAAAGAAAGAAGATGCCTGGGTAGGCAATATAGTTAGAAGCCAGTGGCATAGCAAGAGGGGGTCTAGACCCACCCCCCAATATAAAAACAATTACTTTGCTTCCCAAAAGGAAACTAAATATTGAAAAATTATGAATTTACAAATTTTTTCCCGATTGAAATTGAAAGTGTTAAAATTAGTTTAAAACCCTCCACTTAGTTTTTCAAAAATTTCCACCCTGGTTTTGGACCCTCTCCCGTGTAAAATTCCTGGCTATGCCACCGTGAAGAGCACTCTGCACAAATTTGGGGGATCCTGGTTTATTAAATCAACACTGAAATTGCACTTTATCAAAACGCATGTGTACCATGGGAAATGTGGCATTATGAACTAGGACACAGTACCTTTTGGAATTTATGCATTAGGTGCAATTTTAAAAATGGATCAATATTGTTATACTTTTCATTTAATAATTTGTAACAACATCATATCATTGTCATAGTTGCATAAATATATTTCCACAGGATTCCATGAAGCTGTGGGAGAAGCAATAGCTCTATCTGTAGCAACACCACGTCACTTGCGCTCCCTAGGCCTCCTCAGATCATCTTCTGCAGAAGATTCTGCTCATGACATAAATTTCCTCTTTGCTCTGGCTCTAGACAAAGTGGCATTCCTGCCTTTTGCCTTGGCACTTGATCGATGGAGATGGGATATTTTCCGTGGATCAGTGTCAAAAGAACGATACAACTGTCATTGGTGGAGGCTAAGGTAACACTCTAGCTCAAAAACCATTCTCAGACAAACAACTGCCATACAATAGCATCTAAGTAATATGGCTCTTATCCTCTACCTTCCAAGAATGATTATAGAAATTCAGCCTCAATGTCTGGGTGTACTATATTCTGTACTTGTGTGGTTTTATAATGAATGCAAAAATGTTGGGTAACTTAAAAGCGTAGTTTGATTACAGGTGATTACTGATAACACTCATAACATTGATGAAACTAATTCATATTTTAACTCATTCATTAAATGCATTTCAATGTATGCACATGATATTTATACTTTCTCATGCTTCGCTTAGTGAATCCAAATTTTGATTGAAAGTGACTTAACCCTGCTATCCTTCTTCCTAAGTTACTGGCGAGAAATGTGGAGGGTATTTTCATAAAATGAGGCAACTAGTAAAAAAAAAATACAAAGCTATCTTATTACTTATCCATAAGCGCTTTTTTATTATTGAGGTTAAACTGGTTAATATTGACAAAATATTTTTAGGTTCACTGAAATAAAATATATCATAATAATAAATAATATTCCATAGTAATTTTTTCACTGACCTTGGTATATACCATCTTACTGACCTTCACAAGTCAATTTAATACAAAATAGCTCTGTCAATAAATAATTCTTTGGGGCATTAAAAAGTTACTTTCAAACATTGGTCCTATTTTCTTCTTTACTTTTTTTCAATATTAAATAAGCACTCAACACTATAGTCAATAACATTGTAGTCTTAATCAACAAATAAAGCTGCTTAAGTCACAATCAATCTCCATTATGCATAATCAATAAATTAAAATTTTCAGGGAACAATATTCTGGAGTAAAACCCCCAGTTTTAAGGTCTGAGGGAGACTTCGACCCTGGCTCCAAGTATCATGTACCAGCCAATGTTCCATATATAAGGTGCGACAGAACTTAATTTCTATTGTTAATTTCATGAATGTTACTATGTATTTCAATGTTCTCTAATTTATATAAATTTATTAACCCTTTTACTGCCAGCCCATTTCAAGTGGGATGTGCGAAGACTGCCAAGGCTATTTTCTGGAAATTGTAACATTTCAGATATTAAAATTTTTCAGCAACTTAATTTAATACATCTAGATTTTTTCCCATTACTTAAGATAAATGTATATCTTATAACCATAGATAGATTATGGGGGTTTACTTAAATTACAGCTGTTGAGAGGGCCACAATCACAAAAAAAGTTAAATAAGTCACTTCTGGGTGAGCGAAAACTGCCAGGGGCCGATTTATCGGCTCCCGGCAGTTTTCGCTCTATCGCTTTCTAGTAAAAGGATTAATTGAAGCAATGTTAATTAAAGAAAAAAAAAGAGTTAATTCCCTGAGCCAGTGATGGCACAATAGGCAGGTTTTTAATGGTAAATTATATTCAAAATCAATATCACAAGAAGGCTTAAAGCTAAACATTAAAATTTATGCTCTCATCCATTCAACGTACAGGTATTTTGTGGGTACCATCTTACAATTCCAACTTCACAGAACTCTTTGCAAAAGAGCTGGCCAATATTCTCCAGAAAATCCACACTATCAGCTACATCAGTGTGATATTCGTGGTAGCAAAGCCGCTGGTGAAGCTCTAGGGTAAGTCGTAAAACTTTTTTTTTGCAAACTCGCATCTTAAGATATTATCTTTTCCAATAATTATTTTCCTAAGTGCCTAATTTATTCAAAATTCATTTTCTTGGAATTCCATTAACATGCTCATTATTCAGATTCTACCAGGATAAGTTCTGTGCTAACTTTCCACACCAGTCAATGCCCATATTTCCATAAATCACCACAAAGGGTGAAGCCTACCAAATTTTTAGGAATCACAATAACAAGACAATACCAATTTTTTGGGTAATATCAAAGAGTTATGTGCTACAGTAGTCTATTCTCTGTATACATAAACATCTATCTAAATATGTACGTACTTACATGCCTACATAGATAAAATCTCAAAGGGAATGGGCCCCTCCTTGGAGGACCAAAGACAAGAAACTGGCATCATATGAAGCTCTACTCCTCATGATCACTAAGCTTTGTTTTTTTACCAAATTATTTAATATTATGAGAAAAATCCTTATTACAGAAACATGATGGCATTAGGTGCTTCTCGTCCATGGCCAGATGCCTTGCGTGCAGCAACGGGAGGAGAAGAATACAAATTATCTGCATCTGCTTTACGTGACTACTTCCGGCCCCTGGAAGATTGGTTGCGACAAGAAAATCTCCGTACTCAAGAACCAATAGGATGGACTTATGGTGAGAATTTAAATTATATAATCCCGTTGAAAACTGAGAGATGAAATCTGAGAAATATGAATTCTATTCTACTGCTAAAAAAACGCCTGTGGCACTTTATTGACAGCTGTTCAATTTTTAAAAACTTGTCCATAGAAAACAATTCAATTCATGTGGGATAAAATTTTAGAATATTCATCATTAATGATGGAAATATCTGTTTGGGAAACTTATAAATATTTTGAAGGAATCTTCTGACAATAAAATACACCAGGACAAACAAATTTGTGAAACTCTCCACAAAACAGTTCAATAAGAATATGTATATTAACATGCTCTTGGAGCTTTGATTATCCATTTTGATAATGGGTGAAAGCCAAAATTTATAATCAAAACAGACAGATAATCGATTCATTTAATTTTCTCATTAATTTTCACTCGTGTTTCTTTGCCATGCTCTTGCATGCATTTGCTTTTCTCTGAATCTATTGGCGCATTCCAATGAATGATTAGCTAATGAGGTAGGGGATGGTAATAATGGGAGAAGAATGGGTGGAAGGGAGAGCAGGGGAGTGTCTGGAGGATGAATGGCTTGAGAAATGATAGGCATCTACCAGTGAACAGTTAATTGGACATCAAGACTCTACAGAAGAGGCATGCATGCATTAAAAAAAACAGTCATTTGCCAACCAGCTCTATTTATCATCCATGCCTACATCCACGCCCATCCGCATGACATAGATAATCACCCACAACTAACTGCCCCAGACATTCAGGCTCCAGCCAGACGTTCTCCTTTCATGCTGACACTGAGAAGGAAGGCAAAGGGATCCCCCCGAAAAGCACAGGGAAAAGTAGCGAGTGACCACCTCTGCTGCCACTCACACCCCCATCCTTTTGCCTTTATAGAGTGTGGGGATACTAATCAGAGCATATCAGTTTAATTACTGGTTGAAGTCTTTGGACACCTCCAAACTAAAATCCCAAAAGTCCAAGATGGCCAAGGGAAAGGAACTGTACTCCGTATGCTGAATTTGTGGCATTGCATGCCCTTTCAGAATATTTTTAAATACATACTTCCGGCCCCTGGAAGATTGGTAGCAACTAGAAAATCTCAATACCCGAGAACCAATAAAATGGACTTATGGTGAGAAAAAAATAATATAAACCCATTAAAAATTGAGAAATGAAATCAGAGAAAAAAGAATCTGAGTTCTATTCCATTATGTACTAAAAAACACTAGTGGCACTTCATTGATAACTATTCAACTTCATGGAACTTGTAAATAGAAAACTTTTCATGTCGGGGTAGAACTCTTGGGTGACCTCTACCCCCACCTCTCCAAAAAAAACCCATGTACAGTATGCAGTGAACCTCTCTACATCATAAACCTCCATACTTCATACCACCCCTACAGTCCTGTCAGATTTACATGTAAATTTATAGGCAAACCCCTTTGTAGTGAACCTCTTTATCTTGTAACACCTCATCTTATCATACCTAGGAGATACTCCCGAGACAGCCTAACTACCTCTGCAAATTTTATCAAGACAATTAGAGACCATTAATGCAGCCGTGATTACGTACATGGAATGATATTTTCAGCGATAAATGTTACACCCTTTTTTTTAATACTCCTTTAATATGCTGTAATTTTCACGTTTATCATTAGTTGCGGCCATTTTGTTCCATATGAGAGCATACCTAGCAGTAAATAAGAAAAAAGGTATTCAACTATCCTAATCATTTTAAGTGGCTGTTGAATCAAGAGAGAACACATCGCTTTCTCTTGAATCATGGTAAAAATCATGCAATACCGCTCGCTTTCTGTAATTATTAAAAAGTAAATATATGTTCACTAACGCATGCATGATTGATTAAACACATAAATATAGTGGTTTAAAAGACAGCAGTGCCTTTCATTTCCGAAGGATATGAAAAAATTGTGCCTATCATTGAAACTTCTCTATAGTGAACCTCCATATATCATATTGCCCAAATTTTGGTCACTCCATTACTATGTAAAGAGGTTTTACTGTACATACATATCATCTCCTATTTTGGTAAGTCCAACATTTGATATGGATGAGAATTGTTTTGAGCATATTTGGGCCATCTTTAGGAATTGAAAATCTTTTTCAGGGAATGTTGTAAGTCTTCTTATCTCACAACAGCCTCAAAGCAGCTAAAATGGACAAACCTATGTGAACCATAAATCAGCATTTGCTGCACTACCATAGGGAGGGCACGAATTACGATCAGTAGGTGTAAGGGCGGATCCAGAATTTTTTCTGTGGGGGAGGGGGCAAAAGGATCTGACAGGGAAATGATCTTCTCATATTGGACATTATAAACAACATACAACAAGCAATGTACAAATTTTCTCTTTGTTTGAATATGAAAGTATGAACAAGTTACATATATGATAGGGATAGTTTTACAACGCCTTTTCCACTTGAGTGATGCTTTTTTTCAAGTGCTGACAAGCAAATGACCAATGACCGGCAAATCTGTCATCTTGACTTGGGCTCATTGTTCAAATAATTGAGGCTCCGTAATACAAAAAAAACTAAGAGAATGATAACCAAATTAAACATCTTGTCTATTTTATAGGCACATGAGGGAGGGTGGGCATGTACCCCCATTCCCCCCCTTAAATCTGCCTGAGTGGGTGGAAGCAAACATTTATAGATGCAACCCTGACTAAATAGATTGTGCATGGCACTATAATTTGATTCACATTAGAAACATGCAGAAACTGTAGAAATTATTTGTACTTACTTTGTTTTTGCATCATTTAAGTTGTTCACTGTATGAACCATGAGATTTGAATTTTTCAGATGGTGATTACTGCAAACAAAGCATTGAAACAGCGGGACTTCAAGTGTATGGAGGATATTATAATGGAGTGAATAAGTCATCATTTATATCAGTATCTTCACTCATTCTCTCCCTAATGTTGTATTTCCTGTGGTGATTGCAATGAAGAACTCACGATCAATATTGAGAGGAAAAGTCAGCATTATCCAAGGACTATTTATTTAGGAAGTATTAAGAAGTTAAAGAACAATGCTTCCTCAGAATGATACCCTGAAATATAACGGGTGATCATGTCTCCTGCGTGATAGCAGGACTGATGACAGAACAGCTGAATGCTATACGTGTACTGAAAATACCTTAAAAACCAAAATGCTATGACTGTATTTAGTTTCGTTAATTTGTACTATCTTTGGTTTGGGAAAGGAGAGCTAGGAGTGAGCGAGGATCATATGATTTACAGTTACACAGCTGAAAGAAGATCTGCCCAGTCAATTTCTCCTTCCAAACGAGGACTAAGTCTACATCATCACTGATATTCAGATAAATCATTCACTTCTAACTACATCTGAGACAACTCAGGTGAGATACATTTGAATGAAAAGTAATTTTACCAAAGAGTTGACAATATAACATCTCAGTGCTCCCTATAGTTAATTTTTATTAACTGCAAATCATACATGTGTAGTTTAGAAAAGAGATGAGAAGAAAAAGAGACAATTTTCACCATCAAAGTGAGCAAAATGTTTTATCTGTGCATGATGAAAAGTAAGCTGAATTTTTTAAAGTATTAAAATGAAAAAAAAAGGCTTTCCAGCATTGACGGAAGTTCATACAAATACTTTCCATTACCAGAGGAGTTTGAACTGAATTTCATACTCCCAAAAAATAAATAACTTGCCCATTAGAAGATTCATTTCCTCTACCTCAAGCAGATAGTTAGATGTCATGGAACTAATATTTCTGAAAATATTGATATGACAATGATCAGAATTAGTACTCAGTCATGCTCTAGTACTAAATAGGCTGAAATGGTGGAACTATATTTTGATCCAAGTAACTAGCTGCACACTACTCTTCCCTTTATAGTTTAGAATTTATAAGTACTATGAGTTAGTAAACTAACTCATGGTACTTATACACATATATGAAATTACATAGTTTTTTAGCTATGTGACTATAAGTGATTATATATAAGCAATCAGGAGTTAGTTAACTAACTCATAGTACTTAAACACAGCTATGTAATTACAGTCTTTGAGTTATGCGATTATAAGCAATCATATCAACCACAAAAATGGAACTAACAAATTTGGGAAGAGCTAGGAGTTTTTCTAGTGTTACATAGCCACAATACCTAACCAGTATTTTTATAAGTGCGCCATAAACTCAAAACTTGAAGGCATTCAATTGTGATTATGATACATAGCAAGCCCCTAGCCAATTATTAAATAAGTCTAACTGGAGTATTGCTTGAGGAATGCATATAAATAGGTAATTCATAATTGATTGTATAATTGTGCAGCTTACATAATGGAAATATTTTTGACATCAATTACAAATGTATTTGCTCCCGATTTACTGTACATATGTGATATAAATAAATTTCTCACACATTTGAGGTGTTTTTATTGACATTAAAATGCTCTATAGAAATGATGGAACAAAAAACTTTTCGCTGAAACCAAGATAGCTCATTGAACTGATTGACAGTAACAATGGCCAAATAATTAATCAGTAGATTTGGGTTACTATTACATTAAAGCTATTTTTAAGAGTGAAAATTATGGCATTTACATACAAAATATGAAGAATCTAAATGAAAAACTAACTGAATACAAAAAAGTCATTGTATTCTAAGAATAGCCATATGTAGATGCTCATTTTGCAGAGGGCCCAGGTTCTCTAGGCCCCCACCCTTTTTTCACCCCTGAGGCGATTAATATTACCATCTATAAAAATTGGCTCGGCCCCAAAGCAGAGAGTAACCTCAGTGATAAGAGGCAATTGGTCTCGCTATGACACTTCAGGATTATTCATTAAATTCAGTCAGGCATTTTAGGCCCTCACTCGTATTCAGACTGATAGCGGTTGCTTTGTGCTATTTATGAGACAGCCAGATGGAAACAAACAACTCCAACTTAAGATGAAATGGATCGATAAAAGTAGCAAGAGCCAAGATGATAATAAGTTCAGTTTCACTAGTCCTAATCCCAAATAATGTCCAGGTCCCTTCCAAAGGAACCTGAGTAAGGAGTTATTAGAGGATTACCATGATCATCTGCCAGTTCTGCCCTTCAGAAGGTGTAGTATTTCTTGAATACTTTAGGCACAAAGTGAAGGACTCGCAATCTAGCTGCCGAAGTTGTTGCAAGTCTTGAGTCAATGAGATTAACTAGGATTAACTTAATCAGCTTAACTAAATTTAGTTAACGAGCGTGATGCGCCCGCTCCCAGCGGGCTTCCTCCGCTCTTTTCAATGCAGGTCCACAGAGGGATAGGCACATTTCTAATTTTTAAATGTAGAAAAAAAAGGTAGGGTCTTATGTACGAATTTAATTGGAATGTTCACGTACAAATTGAGGTCAGAGGACCTCTTTAAACACAACATTGGAAGTAATTACACCATCCTCTGTTAATACTTGTTTAGCGTTTTCCTTAATATTTACAAAAATATTTTGAAAAGATCTTACTCTAGAGAATGCTACATAAAGTTGGCCATGAAAGAATACAGGGTCAGGCAGGAATAAGCCAGCTCTTAGCAAAGTCTGACCCTGAGCCTTGTTAATAGTCATCACATAGGAAACCTTAATGGGAAATTGTTTGCGAGTCAAATTAAAAGGCATGGTGGTATCCGACGGCGTTAACTGTATTCTTGGGATGAGGAAAATCTTGCCGGAATCGATTACATATTATTTTTTTTATCCATTATTTTTTTTTTAATTTTTTAAAACCAATTTTAGGAAACAATAGCAATATTAAGGAAGTAAGATATGCTGTCGCATGTTCTCTGATAAATTCTGTGCATTTTGGTACCTCATTTGTAGAGTTTGGTTCCGTATAAGTTGAGAAAAAGGTATCTATACAGTAGAAATAATATAGAGGATCCTTATAAATGAGGAGCACTCATAGCCTAAATTTTACTCAAATTTGGGGGAAATACCATGATCACTTATGTTATACCCCACAAAATCACCACATATTGACACTTGTTAGGACCAAGGTGTAAACCTATTGAGGCCATACATGAAAGCACCTCTCTCCCCCAGGACAGCATTTCACTGGATAAGGCTTGAACCAAAATGTCATCAAGGAACACGTGAACTCTTTCCAGTCCTGCTAGCATGGATTCCATAATCCTTTGAAATATTCCTGGTAGTGAGCTCAACCCTTGGCTAAGGTGATGAGCCTCAAACAACCCCTAGTTCCAATGTGTATTTAATGACAGCATTGGCTGTCTCTGCATTCAGGACCTACATCCACACATGCATTAAAGCGTTAAGGTTTCTATTGTAGCCCCCCAAATTTTTCCCAAATACGCAACACCCTTGAGTTTCCATGTATGTACAAATTTGGTCCTGAATCTTGCAATGATCCTAGGCTCGAAGTATCCTAATAAATCCCCTCTTTTCTTTTCACCTATTTTCCTCCTCCTCAAAAATCCCCTCCAAACTCATCAGTCTTTCATATTGGTTGAATGTTTTGGAAATCTGCAAACTGCACCTGTGTCATTTTTCACGTTCATATTTTTGCAGCATTGTATCTAGGGGAATTTTCAACATATTATGTATTAAATAATAATAAATTAATGAATAGGGTTGATCAGAGGAAACACCAAAATAAACAAAATCAGTTTATTTAACTTAGAAAATATAACAAATTATATCACATATCTATCACATGGTAATGCAATTGCAGTAGATGTACAGTCACATTTTGGTAACCTTTGAAATTGTGCAAATGATAATCCATTAATATGTGCTCATATATAGATAGTTACCATCTCCACAAATAGAGGTTTTTCTCCAACTATGTAAATAAAAGAAATAATTGAGTTCACTGATTCCACTGATCATAATGATGATATGACTTCATGATAAGGTATATTTTTAATGAACTATAGGTAGCAAAAAATGTTTTCTTAAAAATATATTTTCATGAGAGAAAAGGAAACAATACTCCGTAAGTATTGAAAATTCACATGCAACTTGCCACAAAAGATTAAGAATGCAAATATGTATGCATAAAATACCAACAGTCAGTTATGAGTCCAGGTTGCGAGATGGGCTCATTTCTTTTGATAAAAATCAGACCAGAGTAGAAATAAAGAAATCTCATTGAACATATACAAACAGCTATGAAACTACCTTGATAGAGCAAAAAGGAACTTAACAAAAATGATCAATATCTACTTTTGAAAATGACAAATTGAGGAGTTAATTACTATCACTGCAATGCATAAGCATATTATTTACGTATGACTAAGCATTTACATAGTTTCATGTTTCATTCACATTGATTCATAAATTTTTCTACAGGTAAAAAATAATAGAAGCTGTAGATTTTTTGCGTAGTAAGCACTGATCTGTGATAAACTATGACATTTAACTTCTTTGAGTCAAACATCTTCAACATTTCCAAGGTAATAACTATCTAAATTTTTATTTCTCCTGGCCTGTCATCACCTCGATTAATAAGGCCAGTTAGACAAAGGGACTATAACCATTCATGTACCCCATTCAAGTCTCATACACATCAATCACACACTATATTTTCACCTAGGTCTTTTTTCTGAGTTGTATCTAGGGGAAATATTATTCATACCTGCATTTAGGACCCAGAATAAGAATATTTTGGCATTGGGAGAAGAATTTCCAACAATAAAACATAACCCGCTAATCAAAATTATGATAAGGCTAAAAAAATTCAGGGAGATATTAAATATACAATTACCCAATGTGCTAACATACACCTTTCACAATTACAGTCCAGGATTTCCCCTTCCTATACCAAGGGCAATAACAGCAATGGAAAAAGCCCACCCTCCTCAAATCTCCAATCCCATAGTCATAATTTATTTGTAGGCTAATCCATATCCTACCATCTTCAAACTTCCAGCCTGCATCCCCTCTTTAAAATATCCTAGATTTGCCCTGACACATGTATATTCGGAATTCATCTTGACGATCTTAGAAGAAAGTTGATGCTAAACAGGAGAAAGAGGTAGTACTTAAATCATAATTTGATATGAAATATGAATTGTTATTTTACAATTTTAAAAAACTTCAATGCATGTAGCCTAGGATGACTCTTATTTTCCGACTTCAAAAAAGTTGAGCTCTCACCCCCTAATTTTGTTACAATGACCCTAAAAAAAAGGCTTATGATGATTGAGATCGGAGTATTTCTGCCTGTGCTGAATTAAATGAGAAGTTTAGCAAAAAATTCCCTACTTTTATGGTGCTGAATCATGCCAGGGCCAGCTGGTGTAGGAAGTCCACGTAGTGCTTAGTCCATTTGTAACTCTTAATTGTTTTATATGCATATGACCTGCATATATAACCTTAGTTTGAACTCTTGGAGTGTTAGAATTTGAGAATAAGCAATAACCATCATAATGTTTATGTACAGTAAAAACTCCCATCTGCATTTTCTACAAACCATTAACATGATTAACAAAAGAGGGAAATTGTAAATGTGGGGCAATGCTACATGAATTGTGAATGCTTTAGCAATCACAATTTATGGGGTCCCGAAGAAAAACGGGAAAACGAAAAATCTGGCAATGCTAAAAAAGTATTCTGATGCATGTGGTACTTCATTAACCAGCAATAAAGAATAACTTAATTCCCAATTAATAATAGCATTAAAATCAAGGCTAACATTAAAAGGTTTTGCCTGAAATTTTCTAATACCTAATATGGATGCTAGCATGGACACTAAGAAAGAGTATGACCAAAACACTTGAAACTACAAAAGTGTGATTTCAGGAAGAGAGAGACAAAAAGTAGGTGGACCAGAATAAAACTTAATGCACTAGATCTATATAAAGTACAATTACTAAAAGAAGTAATAAAACCTACTAAAACAAAAAAGCAATCCCCATGAGAATCGTGAGAATCCGACTCAGGCATGATAACTTCATGTAAAATATTTTAGAGAGTGAAATTTTCAGGAAGAACTGAGATGAAAAAAGAACATCTTCTTTTAAAGTTATGACAACAGATATGGGATATAGCAATACGATGAAATTTGTAAGGCTGAAGGTAGATGATTATAATTGAAAACATTATGACCACGGCAGAATATTTCCACAGACCTTTTCTATTACTTCCTCCTCTCCCTGCTTAATCTGCTAACCTTTAGGTCGTAATACTGCACATATCCGTCAAAAAATTTTGTTTACTTGATTGAAAACAATCCAACACCAAGGCACAATCCATAACATTGTTCCTTCGCAAAATCTACAAATATATTTCATCAATACATGACTGAGGCCATGTTAATCGAAACTAAATATTAATAACTTTATAAAGAAAATGTAATTACCTACCAATATTAATTTCCTCTGAAATGATACAAAAATTTATCCACCATAAGACACTGTACCAAACACCACTTAATCTCATCAAAGAACAAATATAATAGTGAATGTTCATCCAAGCCATTAAATTGGCTACATATATGAGTACCAAATATTGACAGACAGGTAACTTAGGTGGCTATATACCAGAACTATTACTTCTCATAAAAAATTATATTATATTATTTCAAATTTCACAAAATATTATAATTAAAGCTTTCAATTTTATTCCGGGAGTAACACCTTAATATTATAACATTTTGTATAGACTAGTGATAAAAATATAAGCCCATTAAAAGAAACTTGCAGAAGTTGTTAAAATTTAAAGGTTTCAACCACAAAGCTACAATTATCTATGCAGATCTTGCATATACTTTCATCACTTACCAGCTACCACCAGCCAGAGTATCAACAGAAAGTTTATGCAAGGAAAAAGATTACAATTAGGCATCAATTCCAAATTACTTCCCTTTGTTTTTACAGCAGCATGCTGGTAGTACAACAGCAGTGAATAATTTTAAGTGATATTGTACCAAGTAAAATTAGCATTATCAACACTTCATTTAAAAAAAAAGAGGCAGTAATAACACAGTAAAATGTAGAATTTGCTTTTAAATCAAACATCAACTGCAAAAAAAAAACAAATTCAAAACAAGAAGATATGATCTTTGTAAAAAATAATGTAATAACTCCAAGCATATTTACTATATAAAAGATACTTTGCAATTTTTATATCTAAATTCAAAATATGTAAAATTAAAATTACCATTCAAGAAATATTTTTCATTACTACACTGGCTCTTATTTCTCGGAAAGTTCTTCTTTCCGGAGGGCATCAAACTATCTCCATCATCATACAATCATGGAATCAAATTTTTCCTCTTTAATGCCAGTCATAGACAATTTCACCTCCACGAAAAACAGGTATGTACCCTTTCTCGCTTTAATTATTTGGATTTAATTTCTAGCTAGATGTGGCTTGGGGATGTTGATGAATGTCTCCAGTACTAAAAGTGGTGATTTAAATATAATAGGGACAATTCAATTGGAAATTATTGTATTTTAGCCATATTTTTGTATTATTTCGTCCAGTAAACGTGAGGATGAAGGAGTTACAAGGGATAATAATATAGCAGCCACGTTTATAGTATCGAATATTCTTTCTTATCTTGCCCTCTGCTGTGTTATGTGTCTGAAACTCAGTAAAACAGTGCTTATTTAACTACACTTTTGTTACTTAGAGTTGAAAAGCTATTTGAATTATTTACACGATAAGTTATGTACTCTGGTATTTTCGATGAAACTACCAGAGTCTTTTATTTTTGGTGTGGTACCTTATATTACGGGGGAAAGCACATACATTTCCAGGGTTCTTGAGTTCAAATTAATTTCAGCTTATCTATCATTTCGTAAGATCAACGATACTTACTTGATAAATTGCATGGAAAGCATCAAATCATGAGAAATTCATGAGTCTCGCCAGAAACGTATATTTGTAATTTTTTTGTATGAACCGCCATGAATGGAAATATGCATTTTTCTCTTACAAGCAGTGCAATGAACCGTAATTTATCAGTGCCCGGCTACCATTATCTGAAATTATTTTATGCTCTAGTTTTAAATAAAAAAATCGTTAAGGTACATAATGATCTCCTATATTTACTGGCCTAGTCATCAGATATATTTCTCACGCAGAAATGCCTAAAATTTGAAATGAAATAACTACGTAGTAATTTACATGGTATTTTCTTATTTATTAATTTTAGTTGTGTGAGTTTCACTTCACGGCGAGTGACATCAGAAAAGAATCTGTGGCCTTGCGGGAGAAGATGAGGAAGATAATTAAAGGTGTTGAATTAAAGGTGCTTATAATTAACATATAGGACTATGGTGGATTTTTTTGTATGAGGATGATGTGACAATGGACATTCATCGGAGAAACTGTTGAAGATAGTTATTATGGTTTCTGCCAGTTCTATTTAAAATAATTTTTGTTCAAAAGAGAATACCAGTATTTGTTTCACCAAATTAGTTCATGGTAATAAGAGAATATTGCCGGTATTATTGTGATTGACTAATGAAAATATAAAATATTTGTATATATTTAATTTCTGATTTTTTTTTCTTTCCTGCCACCAAAATTCCTTGTGGAGATGACTTCATGCATGTTAAGTAAGATCTGAGGAGTGATTTAAGAGATGTCGTGTTCTTTACACAAATGTTTATGCTGGTGATTTGGCAGGACTTTCAGATTTTTTATTAGATTGATACATCTATTGAAGTGACATTGAAACTTTTGCTCATCCCAAATAATGTTTCAAATACTTTAGCGCCTGGGACGGGTATGTTTTATTAGCCGAGGCTGGACTGTACGTAAATTTTGGCTAGCATTTTGATGTATTCGAACGTAATGAAAGCAGATGTGTTAACCATCTTGTATTTCACTAGTAAATATAATTGAAAATCTTATTTCATCAGGCTCTAGGGTAAGATTTTCATAGCCCATGGGAATGTCTAATTCAGTGTCAAAATAAAGAAATTTATTCTTAATCAATAGATCCATTTGGGACCTTGTGTGAACACCTTTTACTCTGCCAGAAAGAAATTATTTATCCAAGGAAAGTATATGGAATGCAACCAGGTTTAATCAAATACTTGACATCACCACTTAATTAATGCTATTGAATTTTGAGAGGCTTTTGTGTTGAAGAATTAATTCTCTTTGGATGCAAAGAGCCTTTTCTAAAAAGTTATTTCAGATTTCAATCTTGTTATCTAGTACTTCTAGTTCACAACGACAATTTATGAATCAGTTATAAAGTTTTTTTTTTCTGGAGAACGGCGAGGTTATATGGTTCGTGAATTAGACGCAATATTAACAAATAACTTCAGATTGAAAAATATTCTTGTTTATGTGTGCCAGGTTTTTCTCGGAACCGCTGACTATTTTCTTACTGACTGAGTAAATTAGGTATCAATTATCTTTTCATTACGGTGGCTAAACCACCGTCGTAGAGAGTACCACGACTACTTCTGTTCTACCATGCTCTGGCAGTAGCACTACAATGAGTGACGTCACATGCCTGTGAATGGGCCTTCTCTCTAGGTGGCTGTGCTAGAGGGAAGTAAAACAATGGAATGCAAGCTTTTGATAATGAATTAATTATAAAAAATAATTAACATACAATTTTATATTATCTATTACTCTTCCTTGTATAGTCTATTTGTTCAGAGAGAAATGTTGAGGAGTGTTAGAAAGAGTTCAGCATTTGCTTCATTTTACATCACCATGTAGGACCTTATCTTCAGCCTGTAAGAGATGCTTCTTGAAGAGTAACCCACATAACTGGGAGCCTTTACCTCAATAATTCACCAGTGTTTATTGCAAAGAGTTGGGTTAGCAAGCAAAACAAAGGAGTCACTCACACAGACCTGAAATCGCAATTTATTGAAAGAATTTGGTAAATGGCAGGGAAAGGCATGTTACAGCAAAAAGAGAAATTTCCCCATTCAGCCATCCTCTAGCTAGTTGTAAAAAGAAAATGTAAAAGTTGCTACCCACTTTTTAGAAGTTTGCGAAATAGTAAAATTTCTGGTTCATTTACTCGTTCAGGAAGAACCTTTCATTGAAGAAAGGAATAAATCAAAGGATTGTAAAAAACAACAAACCAGGCAAGGCCCAAGCACAAGGCGGAAGAGCTGATGAGTCACAGCTTAATGTAAGTTTGTGAATTCATTAACATATTTGCGAAAGGGCAAAGGCCGGTCACTATTAGCTCAAGACGTTAGGTGGCATATCAAAAAATGATAAAATGCAGGTCTCTTTACTTCAAACTCTATCACAATCAGTAATTTTAAAAAATTTGTGAATGAGCACAACATGGGATGATGGGAAAATACCCTGAGAAGGATACTGAAAAATAGATCACATTGGGCATTATCGGTACTTTTAAGTCTGAGACTGCAATCAAAGTTGGAACACAAATAAAAATTTATTTTCCAAATATCTATGGACCAACTTTTGAAAATAATATGTAGAGCTTTTTCTGTACATATTATGAGTGCACTTCATGAAGAAAGTGTAAAATAATTACTAACATCGACTCAATGTGAGACTGTCTCAAAATGAACAGTGACAATTATTTGAATTTTCCCACAAACTCAATACACAAAATGAAAGTCACCTACTAGGGCAACTTTCATCACCTAATTATGGGTAATTAGGATGTACATATTAGCAAAGTAAATTTAGTGGTAGAATAAGAATATTATTGGTCCATTATTCAATTAAATCCAAGAGTAAAAGAGAACGTTTTTAGGGGATCCAAACACCACCTAAAGCATGAGTAATGATATACATGTGAATACACAACAAATATACACTTCAAAAATTTTAAGATGCTGGGCACTCACAGTGGCAGTGCTCATATGGTTGGGGGAAAAAGTTTTATACCATCACAGCTCAGCTGCCATGGATGACATATTAGAAAGTATCAACTGATAAATTCTCAAACTACACATTCCACAATTAAATATGTTTATAAGTATTAATGTAATTTTATACTACATTCACCACTCTCAGCTACTGTTTCTGCAATCAGTCACTTCTTTCATCATAGACCAATTTTACATTTCACTCACCAAAGCTGATAACACAATGCACTGGCTCATTTCTGGAGGGAATGTTCAAATATGAAGCTGACGATGACTTAGGTAAGCAGAGCAGCTCCGATGAATCCAAAGAAATCTGCTTGTTATGCTTCAGTTTATTTTGTTGCTGCATATCATTCTGTATACCTGCCGATTGACTAGGCATGATGTTTAAACTTTTAACTCGTTGATTAGATAAATTATGTTGGTTTATCTTTTGACAGGGAGAAAAAATATTCCTACTCTTAAGGCATGATGACCCTATCGGTGCAGAGCACAAACTTGACTGGTTCAATCTGCTACCTGTGAAAAGTAAAAAAAATACTTAATTAGATCTTAACTCTAGTTCTCAAAAGAATGTACTCATGCAAAATTCTAATAGGCAGTAAATCCACAGTGAAGAACTCAGGGGTAATGTATGCATCCTTTTTGCAACATCACTGCGATATGAAATGAATTCTGCTCTATTTTCTCTAACATGATGCAGACTACATCAGCATTCCAAGCATAGTATTGGCATTTGAACATTTGAACTCAAGGTGAGGACTGGTAAAAATGTAATGCATGATGAAGAACTAAGGCATACCATAAAAGCAATAGGAGACAAAGCAGTTTAGAAACAGCCGACTTCCACAGAATAATACATGGACAGCCATCGGGATCATATGTGCATATATATAAATATAACCATACCATTAGAAAGGAATCTGACAGTGGAATGTATAAAACTTAAGCTTTGATTGCAAGATTCCACATACTTGAGTCATAGACACTAAATAATCACAAAAAACCATATTAATTACTCCTCATTAACAAAAACTCCGAAGAGTAATTTCATCCATGCGCTAACTACATATTGCTCACAAGTTAAAGAGGAATATCACACAGATTTGAACTTCTGAGTTTTACACGCAGCATGATATCCAACATTATGTTGCATACATAAACCTGGCCATTGAGCCTTATCTGAGTCTTTAAGGCTGAAAATTCCATATTTCATGTACAGTGGTGGAAAAAATTAGCTCAAAGCTTGTTGGCATTTCAATCCGACCAGCTGAGTAATTACTTGAAGACAAGTACCTCCAAAATTTTGTCCACGCAATGCTCTCACACAAAAGAGAATTTTCAAACTGTATCCCTTGTAATGGGGAAATTCAATCATAAGAATTTCCAAAAGAGCCAACTACAAAGTCTTCCTCCAGTTTTCCTAATTATGCTTTCTTGTCGAGATATCTGTGAATGCAGCCAATATATTGGGCAATGAAACAGCTTGAAAGCTCTATCACTTCAGTGGTGTCAGGCCCGTCGTGAGGGCGGGGCAACCAGGGCATTTTGCCCTGGGCGCAGCAAGTTGGGGGCGCACCGTGTTCGCCGACGAAAAAATTTTTTTAAATATCCTTGTATGTTTTACTTTCATAATCGATAAAATATCTTTATTACGAAAAAATGTTTTCAACTCTCCCGATTGCAGATATATCAATGTTATGGGGTGGGGGGGGGGGGGGGGCGCACGATCCCAGTTCGCCCCGGGCGCCAGATCAGCTAGCGACGGGCCTGAGTGGTGCAATAGGTTAGATACCATGCCACACACCAGAGGTTTTACTGAAAAACTCTTGCTGATGATTGGGTGCTACACACAAAACCTGCATCATTTTTCTGATCATATAAACTTTGCAGAACAAAGTATGAGGTCCAGAGGATGACCGACATATGACTATGGGAATCTTGATTGCTAATTTATTTGGTGATATTCAATCTTAACTTGCATAGATACATAGGTAGTTGAGAGTAAAATGAAATTTGACCCCCTTTTCTTTGTCGTCCAGTCCTGCTACAGTGCCCCTAAAGATAAGCTGCATGTGCAATGTGTCACAAAAAATGCTTCCTCCTCCATTTCAAGGGTAAATTCCTTGGTTACTCAAAGCAGAGAGAAAGCAAAACTTTACGCCACCTAAAATCCTTGGAGGAATTGGAAAAATCAAAGTGTGATGCATACGATTGAATATCCCTGGTATGAGGGGTATGTTTTTCGGAAATATTCCCTTTTCATGAGAACAGTACATCAACAAAATTTTGGAAGCACTTGTCTTCAAGTAGTTCCTCAGCTGGCCACATTCAGATGCCAATGAGCTTTTAATTAATATTTTCCGCTATTGTGCAAGAAATCTATTAAAATTTTAATGAGAACAACATTAGATTGCTTGTACATTTTTTGGTATTAGCCTACAATTCGGCCATAGGTAGAGTAAAAAAATCCCCTTAAAGTGAAAGCAACATAGCACTAGTTTTTTTGCTGCAAAATCAATGTAGAGGAAGGTAAAAATATCTTATGCATAAATTCAATAGGAAAAAAATAAAATTAAAAACACAATCATCAATATTAAAATGTAACACACCAAAAACCAACAAAAACAAGTTTTAAATGCTTATTCATTAGCCACACTCTCATAATGCCACCAACTACCTCATGATGATAGCTGATGAATTACAGGAAAAAAATTAGAAGTCATTGTTGTACGCAAACACAGTAAATATCCTATAAAAGCAAATTTGTATTTGCAATTGATCCCATTAGAATATAAATGAAAAGCCAAAATAAATTAAGAAATGATAGCCGCATGCACTTTTAAATTACACCATTTGAAATAACAGCTCTTTGTACACCTGATTACCTCTAAATGCTCCTTAAATCCTCAGAACCACAAAAAAGTACATATATGTTTATGTCACAAAGCAAATACAAAGATAAAAGATTAAGCAAATATTTGAGTCTTATCAGCTTTAATAAATTTGAATGATACATAATTGGCACCTCTGACTGAGGACAATTGAAACAATAAAAAATTAACCAACAACCATTCCTCATACAATAACTCTTAGTGTGTGGGAACGTTTTTATATGTTTTGCAAGCTGACTGTGGAATTTACCAAAAGTGTTTACTGCTACCTGCCACTGGGAGACTTAAACTCAACATTAGGATTGGTAAGGGGGTTAATTCTACTAGACCAGACCTCGTGGCAGGGGGTGCCTCCTGCACAAGGGGTCTCTTCTGTAATGGCCGGCAGCTAAAATTGTGAACTCCCGCAGCCTAATGGGTTAAATGGCTAAATAAATAGCCCCAAATAGTCATAATTGCTGGACGTACGCAACCTGCATTGCTTAGCACAGTGGTAGCTTGAGACAGTTTTTATTGTAGCTATATTTAATAAAAATTCACCACTCCAGAGTTGTGAAAATTTAACCAGATATCTCCTAAGGGAATCAATTTAATTCCCTGAGATGAGGAAAGGGGCAGGCATAGTACATTTGATCTAGAGTTTAATAGAAGTGACAATATTAAAGTAGCTGAAAAAGTGAAAGAAAATCAGTGCTTAAATGGTGAATTTTTAAAAACCTGTAATTAAGAAATCACAAGGAACTTTTAGTATGAATCTTTTGCTCTGATAAATTGTTTGAAAAAAGTTCAACAAAGGAATTTTCACAGAAAACTCAAAGCAAAAATGTTCTACTCAAGACAATATCAAAAACTTGACAACATTTAGGAGCAAGCAATAAAAATATTTAGAGCAGAAATTAATGCTTAACAGGAAATATTTAAGGCAGTACATTGATGATGATGATGATGATAATAATACGCTTAGCAGTGCATATAGTGGACACCCACATTACATAAGCCAATTTTTAAATTTAAAATAGGTTTTATAAATAAATGCATCTAAAAGAAATATTCTGCTAATAAACAAACTGCCAAAAATTCATGTATCCTCCTCAAATTCTTGAATACTATAGTTGGACCCTTTAGCAGCAATACAAGCATAAATTCTATGTTACTGAAATAATGAAAGTGATTCATTTCCACAGATTCAAGTCAAGGCTGTAGCGAGCAGGGGAAGGGGATATGGGATTTCAAATCCCCCAAAAATTTTCAGGACATATGGTCTAGCATATTCCCCATCCAAATTAATGAATACCACCAAAGATATATACTATCCCCTTAAAAATCTCCTAAATTTTTTTGTCAAAGCATTGGCTCTTCTCGAGTTGATATTGACCTAAAATGGTTTTAAATAAGTGCATTTAATTACTTTCAACAACATAATTAAACTTATTATATTCTTTTAGAAACACGTAAGTACATACAAACATATATAAAGACTGATCTCTTTAATCAGAAATTTTGAATGAATTTATAATACTGACTATTGACCAATAGCATGAATGACATTGTGGGCACCATAATTTTTAATTAATTATGATAATTTTTCTCTTGATAAGACTCAAACATTGAGTGAATATGATATTAAAATTGCCGAGTAATTTAGTTGCATGACACAATTTTTACCACCACCACATGCTTGTGTCTACAAATCCCTGCAAATGGGTAAACTACAAATTCACTCAGTTCATAATGCTCAGGAAAAAGGGTGTTAAATAATTTATGATGGGCAGAAGACTTCAGAAATGAAATTTCAATTATTACACACAGTTGAGGAACAGCGCCATACTGGTAAGGTTGGTGACTTCGAGAACATAATGACACATATGCCACTAACTTGGATTGTCTTCTAATTATGAATGACACTCTTTGAGTAAAAATGTGCATTGAATAAAAATAATTTTTAAAAAATTATAAACAATCATATGTACCTTAGTTTTGCGGGGCATAATTAATGGGAAGTGGTATGAGTATTATGAACCTTAAAGCACATGATTTAAAGCATGAAACTTCTAATACACCATAATCATTCCAGAGCAGAGATTTTTCTCTGATCAAACAGAATTTATAACGATGAATATACCACACTTAAGAGTGAAGTAATTAGGAGTTTTCTGTGCATGAAGTATATAAGTACCTAGTTACATGAGGCTTAGTCCAAGGATATCAGTTAAAAATAATCTAAATAAATGGAAAAGTAATGAATGTTGCTGGTCACATAAGCCTATACATATTATGTATACATTTTGCAGGAGATAAAGGGGCAGAATCAATGGAAGGTTAGGTCAAGTATGTGATTTTAAATAAGAACACCCCATTAAATTTTATATTTGAAATGAATGAGAAAATAAAAATTAAAGGAAGTGCAAAAGTATTAGTTGATGGATAAAAAAAACTATGATATGATAATTCTAAGTGGTAGAGAGTTAACAGATAAATACCAAATATGTTACCCATTTCAGGAGATGAGGGGGCTTGGTGACCCTCGTATCCAGCCCTAAATGAGACCCTGACACAGTCGCACCTATACATACCAGCCAATGCCTCTTTGCCAGAGGAAGACTCCAGTACAAAGGATGGAACTTTTTGACAATGAAAGTCAACCTACATGAAGGGATACCCACAAGGAGTCTGACATCAGACTCTGAGAAACCTGTCATATAATCTCTGCAACACCTGTCTTAGTGATCTGTGGAGTCAATATCTCAAGCTCTACAGCAAAATACATAGGAATGATCTTTTCCTATTTCAAACCTAAATATCACACCGATGCATACCTTTGCCATAAAGAACATTCTTTGCACTTTAACTAAGAAATTTCCTCAAACCAAAGCCTAATGTGAGAAGATGTCACAACTTTCCCTCTTTCACTTTCAATAATCTTCCACAGTTTCTGCAATTAAGGATTTTGAGAAAGTATGCCAACAAAAATTTAACAAAAGACGTTTGAAATTAAAAAAAGAATAAATGTATGACACTGAATTGTATCAACGCCACCCTCTGGTGAGAATATTTGTAACATTGATGACCAATATTATTACTGTTTCATATACAGACATATGGCCACATAATTATCAAATATTAACTATACTAGTAAAAATAAACACCTCAATAATCCGTGCTTAAAATATATGAGAGGAGGATACTTATGCCTTACTTCGACATGATTACATAAGTAAGCTACTTATACACGCACAAATTCAGTCAGATTGGGGTAGATTACCAAGGATTTGGGAAGATATAATATCATACAAAAATTCCAATGTAATTTTACATTCATTCACAAAAGAATAGAATCAAGGATAAATGCTGCAAGGAAATTAAAAGCCTCATATTGGGCCTAGATAAATATGTAAAGAAAAATTTTGATAGTGTATTCATTCATTAAGCTTGTCGCAATTGATTCAGCGCTGCATCCAAGCTTGGCGCATGATAAATTAAGGAATTCATAAACAATGATACACTAAAGGTTCTAACAGGTACTTAAAAGCATGCACAAGCCAGCACATAAACAAAATATAAGAAGGGGAAAGAAAAAAATCCGAGTAAGAAGAATAGATATGTACAACAGGAGGCAAGAATCAAATTTCTCAGGCAGGAGGTCACCTGTAGGCACTCAAGGGGAAGCAGGGGAACAGCAACAATATTCTTCTCTTTCTTCACCTGATTGGAACTGGAACCAACATCTAATTGCTCATCATGTGCACTGGTGAGGGTGAGAACAGTGTTGCCAGCCAGATTGGGAGCACTTGCGCTGGGCTCAATGGTAATACGTGAGAGAAGGGAGGAGAGACGATTGGGTGCAACAGAGGGAGGTGAGGATGCTGGATTAGGAGAAGAGTGGAGGAAACCAAGGGATTGAGCCAGGTCTGTAACAAAATACAAGTTGAGAAAAAAGGAGAAAGAGCAAGCATGGGGAAGAAGAGTAGCTACTAGATGAGCACAGAAACTGATACCTTAAAAAAGTTGGTTAGAAGTAAAGTATAAATAAAAGTATGCCAATGGTTTATTAACTATGCTAAGGATAATATTTTATATAATATTTACCAAGTACATTGAACAAAATTGGAGACATGCAGTGGTAAATTTAATGATCGTTCTCTCAAGATTCCTGAAAATGGTCATTAAAAACATACTTTTCCAATAAATGAGGTTATTCAAAACCTATAGGCACAAAAAAAGCAGTAAACCCCCTCCTCTCTTCCTCTAAAATAATGATCCAAATCCATATGGGGATACAAGTTCACGGCAGCCCAGAGATATTTTGGGACCTGGAGCAATGTTCTCTTCAGGTTTCCTTCCCCTATCACACTCCCAACTTTAATAGGTAATACTGTTGTTAAAAGGTCTTCTGGAGCTTCCCTCTCATACCCAACTCCCTCTTTCTGTTAGGCCCAGAATATTTCTGATGCCACACATTTGAGGAAACGAGCAAAAGTAACTGAAAAAATTGCACCAAAATAAAATGTTTAAAAGATAACACTCTGGGGATGAACATGAAATGATAAAAAATCTAACTGTGAATAAAATTGGAAATTTCAAAAAGAACAAAAGAATGAGTTCCTATAATCACAACAGCATTTTTTATTTTAGGATGTATGTACTAATAATATTTAATTGGGAGATTTAGTTGTGTCACCATTAACACAGTTACATAAGCACCTGCACTCCGCTGGCTAGTCACCTCCACTGTTGATACATGCCTTTATTTCAATGCTTTAATAAAACGGTCACACACATAACATAACTTATATTTATTGCCAGTGGAATATGATAGTATACAAAATCAACCAGAGGATAACTAATGAGCATGCTCCCTTACCAAAAGATAATTGATTACATCCATTTCTATAAATTTAAATATATTAAATGGAATATCAAAATGCCAAACTCTTTCTCTCTCCAATAACATATTGCAAAATTTTCCTCATTATCAACACCTGAGAATTCAGCATCCACAATAAAGGTCATGAAACTCTAAAAACATCACTCCTTCTACATAAGTGACAATTGAGGCATATAGCATTACAATATCTTCATTATTGTAATCAAATTTCATACACTACATTCATGTGCATACTATGGAGATATAGAGGAGGGAACAAAGCATGAGAGTGATCCCAAAATATTCTACAGACCAACAACTATTAAGGTGTATTGTGATGCCACCGAGGTGGTGCAATTAACAACTTAACAAGAGATGGTTATGCAAATAAAGGTGTAACTGTTGCAGGATTAGTCTTTCCAGGTTTAGCAAAAGGTTTTTTTTCTATCTCAATGATAATAAATACAAGCCACGCAATCAATGAGGAGATTAACCGAAGCAGAGTAAAGTTTTTTCCTTCCCAGTACAACAGAAAAAAGTTATGCAAAAATTATGTCTCCTTTAAATGGCCCCTTTTCATTGACCTTGGTGGCATTAACAAGAAAATTGAGTAGACATCAGGTATTTGGCCATGCAAAACATTTTGCCATAGACCACCAATGCCTTCTATGGCCTCATCGAAAATCTAGTTTCCATACTTGTAGCTCAAGGATATCATCACATCCTACCTTATGGGTAACTAGTAATCAAAATGTGTAACCATTTTTGGTAAAGCATAGCAGTCGAGGCATTTATCAAACATGGAGATCACTGGCTGGCTGAGTACAGACACGTTTGTCATTGCATTTATGATGAAACTGCTCAATCTCTACATACAGTTTCTCTTTTTAATAAAATGAACTTCCTCACCAAATATTTGTCACCAATAGGTTAATTAACCCTTTTGCTGCTGCTCACCATCTGGAAACCTGCCCTTTGCATGTCATGAAAGCCCTGAGCGCACGACTGGGAGGAAGAAAAGGCATGTTCGCAACAGCCTGCCACGCAAACACACCAGGTACGCTCATAACAGCAAAAGGGTTAAAGAATAAAAAATTGCATGGGTATATAATCTATATATATATATATATAAAAGAAAGTCGAAAATCGTGTTAGTTAGAACACTTATAACTCGAGAACGGCTGCACCGGTTTCAATGAGATTTGGTTCTTTGGATTCGTCTCCGGCGGGGTTAACATATAGGCCATTAAAAAAAGGATAATTTCACAAAAAAAATTCATCTCTTTCCTATGGGCATGCTTTTAGGAGTTATAGTAACACAACAATTGATAAGTCGGTCAAAACTACAAATTAAATAATTTGTTTTGTTTTTACCACTTTAATAACTGAATTTAGTAACAATATAACATTTTAATTACTAAATATATTCAAAATATTAATTAAATTGAAATTACATTTTAAAAATTCAATTCGAGCTGATTGTAAGCCCAGCCGTGGCCCAGCTCGAGTTGACACTTCACTACCGTGTTTGTAAACAAATCTCCAAGCAATTGTTGACAAACGGTAATGTCCGTGTTCCTGTCGAGGAATCGAGTAGTTTTAACTCATAACCTTGGAATGATTGCAAATTAGTTTCAGCGGGAGGTGAGCTCATCAACAAAGAGTTCCAGAATATGATTGATCACCAAAAGAATCAAAGATGGTTGATTTAGCGAGCAAGAACGAAGATGTGGATGACTAAAACGAGGTAAATTCAAATAATTCGTACTCTGCATGGATTCGAATCTTTTAAATGTGTAACATACGAAGACGAAATCACCAACTATCTATCTGAATATTTTAAGTCCTTGGACGTACCTGGCTTACCAAGGCACGATTTACAGAAAAATGTAGTTTCTGTGCTCATGATCTTTCGAAGCCTAAACCAACCATAACTATCCAACGGAACGTGTTTGATCATTAAAAAAATTGGTGATGAATGTGATTCACGCAACTTTACTCAAAGGAAAATTCAAAGGTTAGGAAGTCCTCATTCCGTAGATTCCATGATCTCAATTCATATGCCCTTTTGAGCTTAAACGTATTCAATTTACAATTCGTGTTGCATTCGTGATAACGATTAAAAAATCGCATGGTCATTCTTTCAGTTTTTGTGTTGTTTGTGCTCATGTGCTAATGAAAACCCATGATTTTCTCATGGTCAATTTAGCGTGCTATGTTCACGAGTCGATAAACCATCCTCTGTATTTCTTCCTTCGCTTCAAGTGATAGGGGGTTTTGGGCGTAGCTAATACCACGGGTCTGTAGGGTACAGAAAACTCGCTAAGGTAAGCGGGAAGTGTGGGGGCACTTCCCCCAGACATTTTTTAAGATAAATGGTTCAAAATAGTGGGTTTTGTGGCTGTGTGAATAGTTAAATATGTTTTGTTTGTTAGTCATCCGTCCCCCAAATATTAATAACAAAATCTTTCATAAAAAAATTCTCTAAGCTCTTGGTGGGGGGTTTATCCCCCAAAACCTCCCCTCGCTGCGTCACTGCTTTGCTTCGCTATATTTATTTAGCTTCATCCGCTTCATCTTGCGCCTGATAACAAAACAAAAACTGTTGTTTCTCAGAAGGTGCTTGACGCAAGACATTAAACCCGAATGTGTAGGGCTCACCGTGGTGCGTTTACGCATGTAGTACGTTTACGCAGAGCATTTTTTCCAAACAGAGATACTAAAACTGGCGCGCCTTAAGTCATTTAATGCAAATGCTGCTTCATAGGGGCTTTTCTTGCACGATTTTGAGCATCAGTCAAGCGTCGGTCTGGGGTCGTGTCAACCTGCCCCCTGAATGGGCCAAGTGTATGCAACAGACTTGGACCTAAAAACATTTTTTTACAGCTAATAACGAAAATAGCCAACAAATGAATGCGTATAATTTTTATTTCATGAACTGCTTCATTAAACCACAATGCCCAAAATTTCTTAAGCTAAAACGTAAGAAAATTTGTTGAAAAGAATCCGCGTAAACAAGCTCCGATTCACCCTATGTAGATTCAATAAAGAAAATGTCTTTCTGACAAGCAATTTTGGTACTCATTTACGTAGTTTTATTGAATTTGTATCCTTATTTTATTATAATAAATTAAACATGATTAAAAACGATACAGCCGCTCCTGATTTATGAATGGTGTAAGTAAACTGTAAGTTCATTGATTGTTAGGCGGTACGAAGTTCGCCGGGTCAGCTAGTACTTTCCTAAAAAAATCTTCTCCTGCTCTTGGACAACAATGACCCAGGTCAGGAGAGGAATAGGCATCAAGAGGATGCCTCCACAAAACTTTCATAGATTGACTATAATGAGAGGACACACACCGAATAAACATCATTCAATATTTAAAAATCTTGAATTTAAACGCTTTCTGATGGCAACTTCGGAAACAATAGCCGCATACCACAAGCAGATAATGATAGTACACATAATTACTGGAGGTAACCTCAAAAATCCAAGATTTTCCTTTTTATGATGACCTGAGGGCTAAGAGGGACTAAGCAAAATCTCAATTTCTCAATGAACCAGGAGGTTCTCATGCGTTGGTCGCAGTATTTATTATTGTGCCACTTGAGAAGCTCCTTAAACTCACACCTACAGGGGAAGCCTCAGAATATGAATGAAATGCTGAGAGCTAATCTGGGGTATCAAGTTAATTACACCTTCGTTTTACTATCACACGATTTCAGGCAAAAATCTTGAGTTGTCTATGTCAAAAATGATATAAGCCTTCGCACTATACAATTTTTCTATTGATACACACGATGCGATTCATACGCACAATACAACTACGATAAACTTAAAGTTTGGTGCTTTCTTGGGCATGCATTTCCAAAGTACAGTGGAATGTAGAGATTTTTCTCCAGGATAATTTCAGAACTAGCTCGTCGTTAAATTGGGCCAAATAGCTTCGCAATTCCTTTCATTTAAACTCAATATATAATCGATATTCATAACGATGAATTTTCTCTCGATTAACAATAAAAACCTATTTTCAGGAATTAACCCCCTCAGAAAAGAAAAAATAAAACTACCCGCGGTACCACTGTTGAGCGCTCTACGCGTCCACACGCACAGCGGAGTGAAAAGTTCGCTTATTCGTTATTTCTTTCGCAGTGTAAAATATCAACTTCACCCGATGAATTTTAAGGATTGATACTAATTTTTGAAAAAAAAAACAATTCGTCCGTCCGGGAGGAATAGTCTTCCCTTAAGAGCACAAAAAACGAAAAAGACGCTAACCAGTCGAAAAGTATACGAGTCTTATCACACGATTGATAATTGAAGGTGAGCATCAAACTAGCATCAAGTGCATATTTCCGAAGAAAGGCATTATTCGAAAGCCAATTAAATGAAAAAAGAAATCTAGAAAACCGGTTTCCAGCTTACTTTTGCTGCCATCAACAGCGAAGTGAATTTAGTCTTAAATCGAAAAGAGCTTATCTCAGGCTTGTAAGCGTGGCTCTGGTCTCGTTAACACCTCCCACACAGAAAATAAACATCTATTAGATATCTACAGATAGATAAATAGTTATCTAATAGAAATCTATCTTAGATATCTATTAGATAACTACTTATATATATGTTTTATACTTATTTTATCGATAAAAATTTTTCTCATGCCTATGCTTGCTGCAATAAACATTAGAGAAAAATTTGTCGCCGTATGATCAAAATGAAAACTACAAAATACACTGCCCTGACTAAGTATCGAACCCAGACCCCCCATGTAACTAATATTTATTAATTTTACTTTCTGGTGATTATTTTCTATCATTATTATATCAGTTATCCACATATAAAAGTGAATGAGACCATATTGATTCCACGCGCTTGCCGCGTCGCCCATGGTACTGATATATTAGTACCATGGCGTCGCCGTACTCTCCGCCGCGCGCCGGCCAGAACCGGAGTCGACCGCACGCTCGGAAAAACGATTTAAAATTCGAGGTTGCAAGTTAGTGCAAGGTTTTACTTTAGATCCACAATTTAGAAGCTTTATAGAACGACGCTGTATCAGTCACTTGGCGGAAGTCCGGGGTAATGTCTACTTTTTCTCTACGTTTATGTAAAAAAAAAGGACTGAAAACAGGCTCCGCCATTTTGTTACATATCTATGGTTATTAATAAAACCAAATCTTTAAAAACCCTTCAAATGAAAGATAAAGAAGAGCCAATTAAGATGGTATAACAGTTTTGTCGATAAAACTATTCATGAAACCACACCACGATGACCTCACATATATTGTTAACGTGAAAACACAGGAAAAAATAATCTGGAAAGTTATGCACAATTTATTTGAGAATATGTATGCGAAGTTTCAACTTCCTAGCTAAAAAAAAATCGATTTTGAGGTTTTGGCCAGCTTTTTCGATTCTAGCCCACTGTGCGTAGGGTCGAAACGATCTCATTAATATTCGGACCCGATATAGCAGTTAATTTAAGAAATACGGTATGGCAGGGACAGATAAGCTCTAACTAAAAATTATCTTCTACAAATTACCGATACAATTATAATTTTTCAATTAAAAATAGCTTATCAAACAGCTGTTTCCTCATACGTTGAAATAATAACACAAATGTTTCCGCCCACTTTTTATGAGTTGGTGAAGTAATTATAGACTTCTGGATCATTTACTCTTCAGGGTCAACTTTTAATTGAGAAATTGTATCGCTTACAAGAGTAAGCAACAATGAACCACCCGAGAGCCTAACTCAAAGCGAAGAGGAAGATGAGAAATGGTCATAATCGCTAGAATGAGCTCGGGACATCAACTAAAAGGGTTTAGAGCGAAAGGGTTTAGGAGATCAATTTTTCACCGCGAATAGCTCGAGAAGTAGGGGACAAATATATAGTAAAATAGAAAAGGAGTATCTTCATTTTTTAAACTCTACTTAAGAGTTTTAAAAATGAAGGCGATTGCTGTACAGCAATCGACAATATTGGTGAACGACCTTAATACCGTTTTCTATGCAAGCATTCATACTCAATAATATCGGCCACGGCCGTCGTACTTTTTTGGTAATTATTGGTGGTGCAGCGATCTCCATAGTGAAACTAAAATTTAAGCCATTTGAATGTCAATTATCGGCATCACCGGTGGGCCTGAATCGAAAAAATCCAGGGGCCATATTTTCGTAGAGGACGGCATGAACAGCTTCGTCGACTGGTTGGAAAAATGCCCCAATATGCCAACACGATTATTTCAAAAGGTTATCTTTCGCGCACCTTACTTTAATCAATAAAATATTTTACACTTGATATTTTTAATGAGCCATCAATAGTGGAACAAAAAATTGCTTTGGTAATCAAGCGTTATTTAACAATATTGCATAAGATTCCAATTTCCAGTAGAGCGCATAATATTATTTTCCAACATATTTCACGGTCAATAATGCAATGAATAGCATCCCACGGCATTCAAAGAATTGCGCGGTCGAATGCGACGCTGGTTGTGTAACTACAAGAGGAGTTGTATACCTTCAGGATTCTGGGAAACTTTTCACTAAGGCAAGGCAGCGACGCATGCCTTCTTTTAGTCATGAACCCCTACTCCATTTGGGAGGAGTTACGGCTAGATCCATACAATTCACAAGTACGGGAAGCAGATTAAACTATGACAAACTTCTTAGAGTTGATAACAACCAAGACTGGGCATTACAACGTAAAAATTATTTCCATAAATTATAACCTCATATTCCCCGTGTAAGTAGGAGTTTTACAACACTTAAGTGGTAGCGGTAACCACGCAAGAAAAGAGGCAACGAACACACGTTTTTTTTCCAAGTTGACAATCCTAAATTTAATTCATAATGTTTTAGGATCTTAAACTCATTTTTTATTTCCTCACCCAATTTCACGTAGTTTTTAACCAGATGAAATGCAAAAATATGAAGCGGAACACGATCCTTGCTTATTTAAAATATTTACTAAAATGGACAATATTTACCCTCTATATCGGGTATATATATAGGGTAATATCTATAAAAAAACAAATGCATGGTTATCATAAAGAAAGGTGAACACACCATTCACGGCTATAATATTTTTTACGAGAGACAGGAATCAGATTTACAGCGAATGATTCCTGTTCCTATTCAATACTTCTTAAAATTGGACTATTCTCATAGAAAACCACGGTAAGAAATTACAAAAGTAGGACATTCAAATTGGGGAGGGATCCTACGCCAGCCGATAGCTGAATGTGAATATAGTTTTACTATTAAGTAAACCTCTAGATAATTACAAAAAGAATCAACACTTTATCAAGTACATTTGAAAAACCACGACATAAAATTGGTAAACTAATATTTTATACTATGGCTGAATTCACAAGTTATGGCATTTAAGACTTTTGGATGTATGAATCTTGAATAAATAGTACTATTACCTCAAACTTTTCTTTTCGGCGTTTGAGATAATGGTGCTCAAAATAAGTAGTAAAAATTTCGTCACGACATATACATACAACAATGTAGTTAGACCCGAAATATAGGAGGAAACAAAAGGAACTATTGGTTCTTTCTACATGTTTGTTTTATAATCAGCACATCATATATGACACATCATGAAGGCTTCATTCCACACATAAGTTTTGTCTTAAAACCGAAATAACACTATTAATAAGGCAACCTTCCTAACTGAAAAAGATTAAGTTGTATTCACAACACTTTCTCCTTTAAATGGCTCGAATGGTGGTTTGAAACTTCAAGATGCCTAAAAAGAATAAGTCATCAAATTATGCCGCAGTGGGAAACTTTCTTACCTGATCGTCGAAGTTCATCTTGGATTCGGTAAAATTCAGCCAAGGCTTTAGCACTGCAAAGTGGAGTGTCCACTTCATAAGTGTCATTAAACAGGCTGTAATCAACTTCATATCCAGCTCTTGACTTATTGAAAGAGACAAGGGACTGGAAACGGTGGCCCCACAGTATCTCTCCGGGCAAGTACGAGGATCTGGCCTGGGTCGTCTGCCCCGTGGATTCAATGCAGCCTTCCAGGATTACAACGATCTCAAACCGGTCGCGAAGCATCTCTGCGGCGGAGAGGTCATACAAAGGACTGCTCTCGTCGATACGATGGACAACTGTCATAGGCCAAATGAAGAACACATCGTCGCGGTCGCTATCTGCACCAACCGACAGCTCGTACTGGTACATACCGAGAGTCTCCCCTTCTTTCGTCGTGCGAGACCTTATGAGCTGGGCCCTGACACGGGCGCCGATAATGTGAGATTTGCGCATGTCACCGACGCGAAACATGAGACACAAATGACCATCCCTCTGGCACACTACAGCGTTGCGCGAAAACAGGAGAGTTTGTGCCCGATTCTTAGGGCGCGACATTTTCGCGAACACGATTCCGACCATGAAGGCTTGTATCATGACGCCAGTGATGGATTGGAGGCACATCACAAAAATAGCTTCGGGACACTCTTCGGTGGTTGACCGGGAACCATAGCCGATGGTGTGCTGCGTCTCCACGGAGAAAAGAAAGCAGGACGCGAAGCTCTTCAGTTCGACAACACACGGGCGCCAGTCAGAAGATTCTACGTTCCCCGGCTCGAGATCACCATGAGTGAACGCTATTAGCCACCATATCACGGCGAAGGCGAGCCATGAAAGAATGAAGGACAGAGCGAATACCAAAAGGGTCCATCTCCACTGTACGTCTACAAGAGTGGTAAATATATCCTGCAGGTAACGCAAACGACGCTTGGATATATTGGTTTGCAGCACATTGCAGTCACCATTCTTCAGGACTACTCTCTTCCGAAATTTACGCGTTCCTCCAAAAGTTCCACTCCGGACTCTGGTGCGGCTGAAACGATACAGAATAAACGAATTATTCACCAGTCGAGACCGAAAAAAATGTGAAAAGTGAATTTAATAAATACAATATATTTTGAAGAAAGAGCGAAAATAATATTTTTAAGGTGTGCAATAAGGATAGAATGCTGTTGGATACAAAAACTGCATCACCTTTGTCATCATAACACCCTTTGTAAAACGAAAAGGAATACGCTTATTTGAAAGCATGATATTCCAATAAAAAGTCGATGTAAAGAGCTTCCAACTATACTCAAACCTTATAGTTCTATAATAATTAGCTGTGTGGAAATCACAAGCGAAATTAACGTTTTACCACGTTCACGCACGATCACGGTCTAATGAATGCGTAAATAAACAAAAAGAATATTTAATCAAGTATTATTATGAGCGACGAGTTGTATCAGTTCACTTTTTCTTGAAATGTCACTGAAGCACTCAAGAGCTGGGATAAGATCCACTCTTACCTATAATTGCCACAATTAGAACCCTCCAACTCGCGTAATTCAAGCATAAACAGACAATAGTCACAAAAATAACTCCATTTAACAGTAAGTAATACAGTAACCATACAATACACGGAGAGGATTTCAACCTAAATTTAGACTGCAATAATAAAAATACGTAGGAGTGAAAAGAGATATCAACTTACACCAAAGATCATATTCCAATCCCATATGTCAATCATAATTCATCAATGGATTGAAAATGTTTACACCTACCAGCACCAAAATATTACTTCGTATTCGATGCCACTTAAAAGTTGCGTTAACCACCGTAACTCTAAAGATATAACTCACCTATACGCGTACTTATAAAGGGCGTTAGTTTTTTCTCGTAATGACATCTTGCAACTACTGGCTGCAGTTTCCGAGAAATGCACGTAAAAGCGAAAATGCTGTGATTCGACTCCATGAGCTTGCTCTCGGTCTTACAAGTTTGCTACTAATCTTTTGACGATATCATCCTTGAATTTGTATATCTATGTGGCACATCAATCATTAACCCCAGCCGTTGCTGGGTGTTGTGCTCCGTACTTTATCAGCAGACTCTACCAGACCCACAACTATCGAGATATCAAACATTCCTTCCGTTAACGCCCTACACATCGATATTTCAGACAAACACATTAAAATACCATGGCAAACAATGATGACCCAAAGATTATTTTAATTCATCACATGATACAAAAATAGGTCCTGAAATGATTACGCTTGGAATATTTTGATTTAATAACAATAATGATTGATGGGACAACTTAGTCGGCCACATCATGAGGCATGATGTCCCGATGAAGACAATCATCGAAGGACAAGAGGACGGGATGAAAGGTAAGGATTGCTACGAATGAGTTACATAGGACACGTTAAATTGGCGTAAAATAGAAGATATACGCCACCGTGAAAAGACTAGCAGGTAGGAGAGCGGAATAGAGAGCTGCGTCAAACCAATCTTACCATTGTTGACTGATGATGATGATTACGAACAATAATGATGTCCTATTTTATGATTAAGAAAAATGGTGTTTCCTTCATGATACATAACGTAGACCGGAGACTTCATCCACCTTCATGCTTGAATCCTGTTTACAGAAATCTCATTCAATGAAACCCATTGAAATTATCACCGCCATCGTCGAAATTCCCAGCTGAATCAAATTTCACCTACATTTTTAAAAATATTTCAGTGAAAATTTCTCGGTAAAGGAACTTCTATTCTAATCGAAGCTTGGAGTATAGAGCGGAAGTGACCTCAGAGGAGGAAATATTGAAACGAATCGGGGAGAAAGTTTCTAGTACCTACGCATCGACATGGAAATCAAAGCACATAATGGCAGAAATACCTGAGGAGGAATACATGCTTATGAAGACTTGATTCGATTGAAGAGTGAATGGACGACATTCAGTAATCCACTCGAATGAAATTGACGTAGTAAAATATTGTAATAAAACATTTAGGTAGTCGATTAGTTCCTTAGGACTATATAGGCATTCCTAAGCTCACTTCGTCCCGTATCTCCACGATGATTACTTGGCTCTTCGTAAACAATTGGTAAACAATTTTTAAAACATGTCCACAAACCAGAAAGATAACATGCCACGCAGCTTCGATTAAAGGTCTTTTGCACAAATGACATTAAAAAGAAGTGCAAATTATCTTTTCCAACTTTGTGACTGGGGGTGAGAACACCAAAATCTTAGCTACAAAACTAACTATAAACTACACATAAAACGGTTGCACATAGCCTCAATGCCAACCCACTGATACTGAAACCCCTAGCGACAAAAAAATATCGTAGCAGTGTTATCGACACAATAAATAATTTGTCGATAATTCATGCCAAGTTGAGCGAGCGTCAAATACTTTACACAAAGCTTAATCACATCTTTTAACCGTGGATTTCACGCTGAATTCCAGCACCCTTACATATTTTGCGCACATTAAAAGGCCAACATCAAGTTTCCCAAAAGTAGACGGATTTTGATAATTATAAACTTCAATTAATGTAACACTCTAACACTTCCAATAATATAACTATCTCAACATATAGTATAAATAAGAGGATTTTAGACTTGCTACGGATAAGTCTTCTAAACATAATTCCGACAGACTTATATTGCTTTTCGCATCGTTAAGATATCAGCTCAACTTCATGCAACTGTGATACCTATTAGCCAAATCAAGAGCTAAAAATAATATGACAAATTTACAATTAACGCAGCATAAACCAAGATGCATCATGGACAATTCCAGTTCTATCAAACGTCGTATATCATACCTAACAAAGGGCAAATTTCAAGAAATCAAGGATCGACTTACAGCCTGAGGAACTTGAGTGTTTGGACAAAAGCAGAAATAATAGCACATATAATTTCCAATTTAAGAAAATTTAATTACTTAATTTGATATGGCCGTGACCAAAGTATTCATGATCAGAAACATACAATAGATAGAGGCCAAGAAAAAGATAAAGGTAGGTACAAATAAAAATTATTAAGAAATAAGAAAATAGTTTCAAACACCAAGCCAAGCATACAATATCAAATCGTAAATTAAGAAGCGAAAAATGTCTACGATAATTGGAAATATAGAAAATAAAACAAAATAAAATTATGATAAGATGGAGGAACACGTTGAGGGCCACGCGGCTAGAGCATGCTGCAGCGCAACGCTCAGTCGATCCATTACCACGGTGTGGTCGCACAGTCGGGAACAGTGCGCGGACAAACGATCCGCTCCGGGACGGATCACTGTGGCGATCGCTCCAAAGAGATAACGGTTGATGTCACGGCCACTTCCCTAGGCTATAGCCCCCCGATATTCCATGACATCCATTGTGATACACCGATAATAAGACACACGAGACAGGGGTATCACCACATTATGGTAGTGTAACACACTGATATACCAACACAATTCATGATGAAAATGCCAAGCAATGTTGATTGCGTACGCGTTTTGACTTATTCATGAATTAAGTTATTGAGTTATCAGCGGTTGAATTAACCAGACGACATGAAGAGTGCAGTGGTTTTAATATTAGTCAGAGAAGGAGTACCTACTGTTCTGCACTACTCTTTTTAGAGCAAAAATGAAGGCGCACGGCATGTACTAAACTCATACATAATTTACTGGGCAATAATAATGATTGCATTAATGTTTGCGACTGTCTCAAATAAAAAAAGCTACAAGAGGGAACTATCGACTAATTTTTTGTGAGCTGCAAACCAAACACACAGTATTGCAAACCCTCGATTGGTTTACTGCGGACCACTAATTATCCCTACCTCATGCTGGTTCCTTTACTTCCCAATGGGTCACATTCCCAAAGCATTCTTCGACTAATTGTATCTTGGTCATCCCCCGTGTTCCTTCAATTTTCACTCTATTTTGTTCCTCACGAACTGACTTAATATCCTAATATGTCCAAAGCGGCGTTCTTCGGCGTAGCGCGCTAAATCATCCAGTATTTCAACCCGAACGTTGGTTTGTACAGATGAGGATAGAGCTCACCAGAGACTAAGTCACAAGTAGATGGATCGTACGCACGTAGGGGGCTAGTTTATTTCAATGGGTACCCTGCAAACCGAGGATTTAAGTTTGAACGTTTAAAGAGTTCAGGTGGAGTTAAACCCGAGACACTCTGATCATTGATGTGTACCAATTACGCCAACGTACTTCCTTGTGTAAGCTACCCTCAAAAATATCTGAATACCTACCCTACCCTAACATACCTACCCTAACTACCCAAAATATCTATCCAGCTGAAAACAAAAAATGTTAACGTGCATTGTAAAATAATGTAAAATATTACTTGGAAAATAAAATGAGATATCAAACTGTAAAATAATAAAAATACATTCATAAAACTTCAAAAATGTTTAATCGACAAGCATATAAAGTGCGTATTGCATAATTCTTATTCTTGCCTTGGCACTCTAATTTCTAAATTATCAATCATAACTTATAAATATTTTAGGTTTAATGTCATATGATATCGACTTTCTAAATAAAAATGCAAATATTCTTAGATTTCCTTCAAAATCTGAGGAAAATAACCGGAAGAATTTAGGAAATGACCGCGTACTCTCCTGCTGTAAATTTTAAGAGTCATCCACAAGTGCAATACAATTTCTAGTTAGTTCTCCGAGATGCATAGATTTTCTCTACCGGTGCTGGGCATAACAACATACTAAAATATCAAGACTGAATCAAAGTCCGGTATTTCAACCGCCTAGTACGGAGATGACTGAGACATTACGCAACAGTCAAAAATGTCATTTCCCAATTCTTCGGATGCACGCATATTGAAGGATATTGAGAAATATAATATCAACTTTCCCCTAAAACCCAGCCAACAACTTTGAAGAAAAAAACTCTTTAATTTATTTGTAATAGTAAAGTCGACTTCACTTCAGGGTACTTCAACAGCAGGTCAGATATGGCGTTTTCTTACCGATACTTTGTATCTATGGACTTCACCGAGGACGTCATATTTTTATACATTAATGAAAAGTAGCGAAACTGGGAGAGGGCCTAGTGATCAAGTCCTCCAACCCCAAACCGTTAAATAGATTTTCGAAAACAACCTCCATAAAATCTTATGAAAACTCATTTTTGGACAAATATTTTATTCTTACATTCCATATTACTTTAATATAGTTTTAAGTATGAGGTAAACGTTCAGCGATAAAGAAAATTTTTCCGATCACTCACATGACTTTCAACGCTCAAGGTCAATGGATAATTACGAAAAATTGTTACATGTGGTATAGTCACTAATTACGGTGTTATAAAAAAACTTGACTATGGTATTGACATATATAAAATTACTAATTTCATAAATATTTTTATAAAAAGTACATACTCTTTGATGAGTTGAAGTAACTGTGACAAGAAAAAGCAGCATCATTTACAGAGCAACCAAATGGAAATTCCCCGAGTAATCTTCGCCAACCCTCGTGAAGGTGAGGGGAATGAACCCCCGGCTGACTCCACCTTCCTTGTACCTTCCTTGACGTTGGGATTTTTGGTTCTGCTGCTTTGGCCGAGTAAACGACGGACGCTGCCGTTCTCACTCTCTAAACATGTCCTTAAAAAGGTCGAGCCAAAGATTTTCTGGAAAACCTCCCTTGGATTTTTCCGGGCAGTGAAAATCATCCCCTAAGGTAGGCTGGCTGGAAATACCAGAGAAGAAAGAGCCACGTGAAACGCTTACATGCCTTATTTTTATGCAATTTTTTGACGCATCATAGTGTTGGGAGAACTAAATACATGCCCATGACGGAATTTATACGCAGTAATATAAGTAAGTAAAGACAACAAAACGATTTGTGAGTAGTAATGCATGCAAAATTAATTTCTTACTTCGGTGGAAAAATGAAAGCCAACCAATAGATATCGTGGAAATAAAATAACTGTTTCCTAGAATCCTAAAACAAAATTGCGATGTGTGGAGCAAGGAGTGTGAGTGATAATAGTACGGAGAGTACCTATTCACAAGCACGATAGTAAAATTTTGCTCTTGCTTTGATCTCAGATCATAAAATACAAAGAGAATTTCGATAAAGTGGAACCTGAAAACATTTTCTCCATTTACCCCTGTGATTAGACTGAATCAGGATCTACGTTTTTCAAATTTTGTAACGCCTGCATAGCGAAATAAGGATTTAAAAATTAGTTTAAAAAGTTCCTGATCTCGGCTTTGAATGCAGTTTGTTGAAACATTTCGATGCATCACTTGATTTTTAAATCAAACATTTAGATAACAGCAATAAAAAATTAATTCGATCAATGGGATCATCTGGATTGACGCCGTAAATTGGCACGTAGTCCTGGCTATCGCAATGAATTTGTTGAGTAAATAGTAAAGAGGTTTCCCCGGTATCCCAGAGATTGACAGGTCTAGTATTTAATGTTTTTTTTTATCTTTCTCGTCACCAGAAGCCAATTATTCCTACATATAGTCACATAGATAAGGACAGATAAAAATATTACGAACACTATTCATTAAATAAATGATATCGCTCATCAGTCAAATTAACCAGGTAAACATTAGCCTGCGTAACAACTCACCATCCAAGTATGAGATAACATCATGCACACAAGATATACGGGAAAAGATAATTTCAATTTAGACGACGAAAAAACATAATAACAAGCCATTTTATTCTGAAGAAGAATCAAAACCTTTTTATCCGAAAATAGCTAGTGGTGCACTTGCACAAATTAATGAGGCATGTTAAACTATATATTCATATTACAAAGGAAAATAACTACGCAATGAAATGTAATAGACACATTGACCCTAAAAAGGCTAACGAAAAGGGACACTGTGAGACAACAGGTGCCAATTGCTGATCTCAACGAAATGATAGCCAAATTCCGAGAGAAGCAAAATATTGCGCATTCGGTCATCCCACGGAATATCTCCGAAAATGTAATTACAATTGGATCCTGACGAGGATAATCAATCATTGACGACGAATTTACGACAGTCAAAACAATTCAATGAGGTGTTTTTGCAGACGCTTCAGTTAATAACATTAACTCATAAAAATAAGGGTTTGTATCCTTCCTAAGTACAAAAAATGAAACATGGAGGATGAGGGTAAATCTTTCTTCTAGGAAATGTTGAACAAAAAGAAGCCGAAGGGACAAAGAGCCCAGAATATATTTGAGAACTTTAGTTCTTAACGAGAGTGCCAGGCCACGACAAGGGAAGACTAAATGATTCCAATTGGAATAAATTAGTTTAAAGAAACAATGGTTTTGCAAATCATGTATCCCCAGAATTATAGACAATATACGTCCCTCCCCTGAATCTCAGACAATATACGTCCCAAAAACATTTTTCTTAAATAAGAGCGACCAAGAATTTGAAAAATAACCCGCAAATTGAGTAAACGTTCAGAATATTTTTCTTTACTATTTTTTTCAGTATGGTTGCGGTTGCGGACTAAATAATAAGTATATAAATATTTTTTTATTCCTTCATTTTTTATTAGAATTCCATACATATCCATCATGTATAAAACATGGGAGTGAACTAAGACGATTTAGGAAGATTAAACTATTACACAGAACAATGCAATTTTATTAATACGGAGTAAAAAGACACGGGTTAGAACTGTTCAAATTTTTAAGAGAAAATAATAAAGTAACAGCTCTAACTCATAGAAACTAAAAATCAGAAAAAAATTCCATGAAAAGATTCCAAATATTCATACTTAACACAGCATAAATAGATGGCTTATTTAATAATTACGCAAATACATATAAATGCTTACTCGTGGAACATAAATTAAGATCCCTAGATCACTTTTTCAAGTGCTTCAAGGAAGGACGGACCTACATACGAGGACTCCCTGAATATGCACGTAGGTATTTATATAAATAAGTGCGTGAACATTTTGGATCGATCACATACAATACAGTGAAGTTCTGATCGATCTTGATGAAATTGACAAATGTCATCATTCAGAACCATTCATGAAAACTATTTCTTTTCGTTTGCACCAGTCACATCGCGTGTGGGAGCCTAGAGGCTCGAGTCCCCAAACCCAAATTTCCCCTTGTGGAAACTGCCCGCGATACACCCCCTTAAGACACAACTTGCGCAAGGGTACTTACCCTCTCTTTACTACCCATAACTTTCTGTAAGCTACTACAAGTTATGGACTGATATTAGGGTTTCAGATCTGAAATTTGCTCAAAATGGGGAATTAAGAAGTGCTGCTGCCAGAGCCCTGAAGTTAAATATCTTTCGAATAAATAGTCAGATTAAAAAAATTCAACGCCCAGGGAAACCAAGCCAAAATACCTACAGCCGTTCCAGTAAAAACCAGAGACGACTTTTCATTTCAGCATTATGCAGACGATTTTTATAGCTTAATTTAGGATTTTCTATGCGTGGGAATTGACAACACACTACCTTTGCACATGACCCGCATACCATCCAAATCCTATCCGAATAAAATTTCTGGTTACTGCGTGGTTTGCCCAAAGAATTCTTACTGAGGATAAAACCTTGTAAAAAAGTGCCTTCTTTACTAAGGGCCTTTTGTAAATTTTGTAAATTCTCTACCTCTTGAACTTGGTCATTCCACGGGGTGAGACCTTCCTATTGAATGTGGTCGTTACGCAAAGCTTCGAATATATGAATTTATAATACATACATATTTATTTATTAAAGTATTCTCCCGATTAAGGTAGGTTTGCATGGAGCTTCACGAAGCATTCCAGCAGTTTCCCATGGACTTCCCTCTTATATTCAAAATAAGGCTTACTCCCTTCAATTCTATCTAAAAATCCTATTCTCTTCCTACCTCTCCCTCATTTAACCAACATTCTACCGTCTAACACTGTTTTCAACAACTCCGCTGAGTACTCGCTCCATCCATACCTTCTGTCTCCTTTGCATCCCATAAAGAAGCTGCCTCTCCTCACCCACTATGTCCAGCACTCTTCGTTGATCCTATTTCAATTTTTTTCTATCTTCTTGGCAGATTAAACAAAATTGGTTGGCTTTGAAACGTCAATGCCTCTATTACAATATTAAATCATGGTCCAATTAGAATATTCTGTATAAATTCCTTACAACTTTTTCCACAGAATCCCCAAGACTTTTACAGAAGTTCTTTAAAATATTGAAACATCTTATTAAAGAATTTCTATAGAATTTCTTAGCAGTTCTGAAGAAGTTCCTTCGCATAATTTGCTACTTGTACGGTTACTAGAAACTCAATTCTAAAATCGGAAATGATATTTTGACAACCTTTTAGCGCTATACAAGATTAAAGAATTTAAAACAAGGAAAAGCTGAAAAAATGGGACAGGTACAACTCTTATCGCAAAAAAACCAAAGAGGATCCTCAAGTCAGCCTCTGTATGTGATGTCACACACTGCGTAGTTAAATGGGTTTACAAAGGTCACTGACGGAAAGAACGATCCGAGTTTGACGGGTAAATGAGGTATAATTAGGGGTGCTGACCGAAATTTACATTCATGATCATGTGATTTAACAAATTCATAACTCTTTAACGCCATTCCTCGCATTTGCAAACACCACACTGCAAAATATTGGAAAATAGTGGATCGCTCTGCCCTCATCGCCGCGCTACGGACATTTTTGAAAACCGATTATTAAATGCTTTTGATTGGAAACAGAAATCAATCTTTTATGGGACAGAATGGGGCCTCCCGTATGAAGCCCGCTCGCTCGAACGCATGGCCTATGACTTCTTATAAACCTTCTTTATCCACTTTACCATTACCACACGTGAAAAGACGGTGTAGCTTGATTGTACACAAGTACCAAATGCACTCGAATAGCATGTCCTCACCGAAGTTTCGAGTCGTCACCTTAGATCTCAATTATTTTGGGGCAAGGTTATAATAATTATAGTACTCAATGGTCTTATTTTTACGAAAATTGTATCGCTATTTCCATTTTCTTCTCAGAATTTTCATTCGGTGATGAAAAAAATAAGTATCTACAGCCGTAAAATACTCTGATGAACCTCTTCCTCCCATGAGAACCCAGTATGGAAGATTTATCGCCTTACGAGCTATGATGCAAAAATTGAAGCTTGATAAATATCAAGCAAAATAGCAGCTATTACTTAATATTCATAAATCACCAGTATATGAAAATAACCTAATGAAAGCCTCTTAGATACTATAAAGTGAGGTTATTCCGCTATTTTTATGGTAGAAGCATTTCATCGTCAATTTCAACAATAAGTCTTGCAATTTAATGAATTTAAGCAAAACATTAATTACGCGTTGGTTAGTTATTGATCAAGCAATTATTTATTTATCAAATAGAGAGAAGAATGTTAGGTTCTCTCAAGGCAGTTCATATCCGAACAAGTGTGCTTTTCTTTGGAAAATGAGGTGTAGATTTCCTAAATCCGCTTAAAATATAAATATTATTTTTAACGTTTGTTCGTAATTCCTAAGTTAACCCCCCAGTATTTCCAATTAAACTAATGTTGCGTATATGTATATGTAAACTCAAATAATTTGTGAGAAATGAAACCAGTCGCAACCTCATATATATTCCCGACGCTCTACGGAACAGATGATACAGAATCAGTCAGCAAGGACGTGCAGTTTTTTTCCATGCGGAACATGACCCCTTTTATGCAAAATCCTAAGAAAATGAACTCCGATGGCATGTTCTACGGAACAGATTCCACGGAAAAAGTCACGGTGGACGTTCGCATTTATTTTACGGAAATTATATCTGCAGAACTGAACGGAACATAAGCCAAGAATACTTCGTTCTTCTTCCAAGATTCACGGTAAGAAGTAATAAAACACGGCTATAAAAAGCACGGAAAATATGAATATGACACAGCGCGTTCCTAAGTTTCGTGCTCATTTTCCGGTTAATTCAAAATCAACCAAATCTGGCGCCCGCTTTCGCCCGCTAATTTCATCAGGTTGGGCACTGAACGCTGCCATTGACGCATGGTTACTCGGATTTAATTAAATAAAATGAAATTAACCGGCTTCTACAACATGAAAATTTTCCGTCATTTATACGCACAGCCTAAAAAATGTTCAATTAGGAATTGGGGCCAAGTACACATTTATACATACGTCAAAATGATGTGCCGCTGTACTTTGCAAATTTATATCTGGTCTTCAGCGCATGCCATAATAATGACTGATACGTTATTTTAAAGGAAATTTTATTCCCAATTCTGATTTATTTTTTGTTTTATGAAAAATTCGAAAATGTATACACGCCAGTGCAATAAATGACTCCGTGCACCATAAAATTAACCGTGTTGTCAACTTCATGAACTTCAAAGGAAAACTACTGCGTCTACAACATTCATCTGCCACAATAAGTTGCAAATATTAATATAGATAGATAAATTGGCTTTTGCGTATTTTTGAAAGGCATATTTTGTCGTAAAATAACGAAAATGTTTACACACTATCTAGTCCTACAGTTTACCCAAAAGAAAAAATAAAACTGATAGAAACACTTCTTAATTTATTTGCAATTTTTATATGATCCGAAAATAGATGATTTTTATGTAGTATAGATAACATATGGGCATTAAAAAAATCCGCCAGAGCGAACGAAAGCTGCGTTGCCACGTCTTGCGCGCGAAATCTTCCTGGTAACCCACACTCGCCCCGCGCGGCCCCGTTCGGCAACATGACATTAATAGGAGTTATTATCATTCGCAAATATCAATATTTTTATTGATTATATGTCATAGAAAAATTGCAAATAAATAAAGCTAATTGATCAATCTACGTTAATGTTTGCAACTTATTGTGGAAGAAGAATGTGGTAGACGAAGTAGTTTTCCTTAGGTAGAGTTACAAAGTTCATGAAGTTGACAACACGGCTAATTTTATGGTGCGCGGAGTCATTTATTGCACTCGCGTGTACACATTTTCGAATTTTTCATAAAAAAAATAAATCAGAATTGAGAATAAAATTTCCTTTCAAATTACTTATTATTCATTATTATGGCATGCGCTGAAGTCCAGATATAAATTTGCAAAGTACAGCGGCACATCATTTTGACGCAGGGGAGATCTGATAGCAATAACAGAATCTAGAATTCTTAACGCGAAGGATATATAAAAATGGAATGGTGAATTGGTACAGTGGCGCCGACTCCATGGGGCCTGAGGGGGCCCGAGCCCCCTCAAAGATTCGTTTGGGGGGGCGGAGCCCCCTCAATAATTCAAGAAAATTATTAAGTTGTATTATGCCTTGTGAAATCACATAAATATTGGTAATTTTTATTTCCCATGTTTGACAATAGTTACCTATTAAAATAAATTCAAGAATGTGTGTTGAAACAAATAATTATAAGGTTAAGCAGGTTATGCAGGTTAACTGAATCAAGTGGTGTGAATCATGGTAGTGTTTCGGTGCTGCGATACACTTTGAATTTAACCTCTTCCCGGGGCAAGACCTCCGATATGGGCCCCCCCAATATTTTTTATAAGTCGGCGCCCCTGAATTGGTATAAATCCGACTTAGAAGATTATACGATAATATATTGAGGACGGAGGGGTACAATAATAGCTAAAAATGGAGGAAAATATTTATCCAAAGCAAGTTTCGAATACTAAAACCAGTATTTATGTTAAGTTCCATCCCAGTGTCTGTTTGACTTCCATCCCAGTATCCTACCGTCTGTACCCCAGTAAAGGGAGGGTTCGATAAGAACCTCTTTTCCATTCACATCATGAATGACATTTTTTTTAAATCATACGCCAAAATCAGGAACCATCTGTTGAATTTCAAGACTGAGGTTTAAATGAAGGTAGCAAATACACCATATAATGTTTACACACTTATTTCCTTGGAGATAAAAATAATTAGCTGATTGCAAGACTTTGAACAAATAGCAGAAGCATTTTCTGATAATCCTGATACTTCGCCAGGCGATAAAGCTTGGTGGCGACCTTCGACGATCCCTCGCCTCGCTTCTGCGTGCAAGTTTTTATGGCACACACAAATTCTCGATTCGGTCTTTTTATTTGCGAAGAGTAAACTAAACTCACAAGCACTTCTCCCTTAGATTGCTTTGCAATCTTTGATAGTAATCTATCACCAACACTGAACACACGCATACCATCACGTGACGCACAAGGTTAATAGGAACAGTATTAGGAACAACGACTTTTAAAAGCTCCAGTTACGTCAATGTAGTAAGGTTATCGACATCACGAAAAAACAAACAGATGAGAGAAATAAGTGAGAGACAGCTAAATTGAGCAAGAGGCATGCTTTTTATATCTAACATAAACGAGAACTTTGAACCACACGGGTGCATTTACTACTCCTGGCAAGGAATGGACGCCACGAAGCCTACTAGAACTCGGTGATATATTCAATGGAAACATTATTTTCACATACATCCAATACCTTCAATAAGCTGCGCAATAATTCAGCCCAATCAAACTAAGCAACCGCATTTAAAGCTAAAAGCACAAGATCAGGTCATTCTCCTATTACAAAAAATGTACTTACGCATTCCGTCATACGAGGAGAAATTATAAGAATGAGAGTATTCCTCCGAAAAAGAAAGATATACAGAGGAACACTTTTTGCATCCGGGACATAAATTATAAAGGACATGAAAAACTAAGGGATACCTGCATTCGATATACTTGAATAGCCCTAATAATTACAATGAATAATTCAAGAATGACATTCACTTTGAAGATATGAACTACATGTCGAAATATGCCAAATAAACCATAGCTGCACAGCACTCTTGATGGCAGAAGCATTACTATTTAACAAAGCATTATTGAAACCGGAAAAATTTATCCATCACTTATATCTTGGTACATATTAATGGCAGTCATATTTTATCAGGTATTTATAATGTATCTTACTATTTCTACTATTTACTTCAGCCCTCCATTTATTCCTTAGCCATTACAGATCCAAAATTTTCTATAGGTATCATTCAACTTCACTTTCCCCAATTACTTGTCCCTTCTTACATTGGGCTATCCCTTTCAAATTTTAAATCACCTTTATTCATTTTCAAAATTCCGTTTATTTTTGTTCGCATGGGTAAAATCTTACCATTGAAATTTCACCCATTTCCAGCTATTCTAGTGACTTGAAATTCCTCACATACCTCTCGTCCTCAACGAAAACAGGTTAAATAACCTAAAAGAGGAACCTGCAAAATCTCCATCATTTATGAGCGATTTTCCAAATATTGTTAAAGATTATTTTGGTCGAGTTAAATTCAATTTTTTTTCCAAATCTAACCCTGTCAGTCTGATGTAAAGACATTTTTGGTTGAGTAGAGAGGTTTGTAATCCATTTGAAATAGTTCTACGAAAGAAAGTAGACAAAGATACACCATTTGACGGATGGCGTAAATGTTATGGTTTTGCTGGGCAACTTTAAAGTGTCAAAAATTTTATTAAAAAATCACCATGCAATACTCCTAAATCACCGGTTGTTATTCCCTCGCATTCCATTTACGGTCTTGTGCCTGAATTGTTCGAGATTGGCCCCAGTGCATAAACAAACACTCACCCAGTAATAGAATAATGGCCGCCCATCATTCGTTCACACCGGAATAAATCTCTGACGGTTCTAGCACACCAATCTGCCATATAAACCATAATCAAAGAAAATTGTATCTTTGCAGCCTCTTTTACTCCAATGGAAGTTAATATCATCCGAAGATAAATTTGCACAATATATCCCAATGCCAGAACAGGTTACGTAAGTTTAAAAATAATCTTTTTCTGAGGTCAAGCGTTCACGTTAGTGAACGTTGATGTTGCCAATAGAATTTTGAGTGTGAAGATTTGCCATATTTTCTGAGGATGACGCCACAGTATTTTGCATTTCTGATGTTTTCAATGATATATAAGTACACAAGGGAAAAATTAGAAAAAATTAGAAAAGGGTGCTTTGACATATTCAAGATCAAAGTATACATTAAATTAACCATGGTTTGAAAATTCATTTTAAAAAACAGACCAAACTGCATTACTTTATTAAAGTTCCATTCATTCGCTTTATAAAATTTTACCTTTAACGATTTACCTATAATACCATACCAACAGAGTTATATGCGCATATCTATTACAGACACAATTTTCACAAATTTACCATCTTTGATGCCCGGCAATATTCTTATTGATTATGCTTAAAATCTACAACAAGGTATTTTTTCATAACTTAAGATGGACACTGAATTCCACGTTTGAAAATAATCGGGAGAAGGTCTCGTTGAGTGGCAAGTTAAAAATCATATGAAAAGACCCTCTAGGACTGGGTCTTCAACCTTTTTAAATGCAAGGGCCAAAAATAGATTTAAAATTGTTCGAAGGGCCACAATGCTCCACGTCACTTTATCACCACAATAAAAAATTAAAAAATACAAAATTTCACTCTTTACGTTAAAAGTTCAATCAATCAATGCGACTTTTGAGATAGCATATTTTTGACGAGTGTGCTGATATTTGGTTTTACTTTTGTGGTTGCGATACAGTATTTTCTTTAGCCTCTAGGGGCCGGATGCGGCCCGGGGGCCGCGGCTTGAAGACCCATGCTCTAGGCACTTATGTTAATGACCTACCACAGTGGCGGGTCAAAGTGGTATTACAGCAAAATTAGCAGTGTAGGAACGCACTTTCATTTACTTGTGAAAAATTACCCTGTGTTTTTTTTATTAAAAGTACGTCTGCATACTTTAAAATAAAATTTTGTTTTGGTTACGAATGTATATATTCGAAATTGTGAGGCACCAAAATTGATAAAAGTATCATTTGATTATTATATCTTTTCTTAACCAGTATCGGACCGACGTTCTGGTGCGTTCAGGCACCATGACACCACTGGCGGGTCGTAAACAACAGTGCGATCCGCCCTCTATCGACATAATAGGGTAGTTTCCTTCATCAAAGAAAACGAAAGGCATTGATTGCGATTCGTTACCCACCACTAGTGTATTCATAATACACAAATTATTTGGTTTTTGAAATACCGGTTTAGACGAATGGCAAGGGTCAAATTTTATCCTCATTTGAAAAAGGCCAGATTGGCGCCCATGCGATTCCACTCCGCATGACGTCACAGGGACCTAGTTTCTACACGAGAGGATAGGAGTTATGCATCGTCTGAGGTTACCAATGCAAGCATGAGGCACAGAGCTCAGGGAAACATGTCTTAATAATCACCTATTAAAACTGGCTAATGTCGGAAAGTTTTCTTCGTTTGATAAGGTATTAATAAACCTTTTTTAAGCTAAGCGCTACCGTTCAGCAAGGTACTCAGCTATCCGCTAGCATCCTGCGACGTATCAGAGCTAAGCCTCGCCTCAAGGTCATCTCACCGGGCGGGAGGGGGAACCAGAAATACGACGTACGGAGATATTTCCCGGCATTCATACTTGAGCGTCGCGTTTTCGCGCGCTTGAAAATTTTCACTTTTCATTTAATCGCGAAAAATAGATGTTGTCATTTAAAAATCTAAAAGCGCGAAATACGTACTCCAGGAGTAATAATCTTTCGATTAAGGCAATAAAAAAATAATAGGAAACCACCCTATTCAAGTCACGAGCAACCGCTTCGATCATGTCGGTAACAGACACGTTTCTATGGCAAAATCTTAATTCAAATCTCTCAAAAAAATCACCAAACAACCCTTTCCCTGAGGAGCTAACCTAAACCAATAACGTTTGTTTATATCTTATCCAAGGTCAAAAATGAAGTTCTTTTCTTGATTGCGTAAATAATTCTCCAATGCCTTTTCATTTACTACCACATGAAATGCAATTTTATAGAAATTTAAATAAATACACAGAGTTAAAAATGATATTTCCTGCATCAAAACAGATGTAATTCAAAGAGATGGCGAATGTCCTGTATAAATAGCTACCGGGTACAAATGACAACCATGCTACTTTCTGGGTACCTCCTGATGTCATAACCAAATGCCACCAATTTGGAGAGTACACAGGATCTTGTCAATTTACATCATTGATCGAAGGGTAATAGCATTAAAAAATGAATTAAGTGCCTATAGTAAAAAGATATGTCATCTTCACCAAACTTGAATCAGGTAAAGACCATCCTTTTGACATTTCGTGTCACCTAGAGGTGATATATGATCAATCTTAGCCTTTGATGTAGCTACCTCAATCACTACAAAATCACAAGGGGAATATAACCAACGTTTTGATCACTATTAGTATTTGATACAAGGAAATATCTGTGTAAATATTGCAACAAGATTAAGATCTTCAGTAACTTAATCTTAATGACATCAAATGTGTTAAGTTTGTAAGTTACGTTGTCATTCTCCCATTATAACGGGTTGTCTGTAGCAGGAATTCCCAAGAGTCCGATTCAAAATTGCAAAACCTCACGCCAATTGATAATAACTCATGCAAATACGTCATTTTTTCAGGTAAGGAGGAAATTCATTGATCGTAGAGTTTTTTCAGAATACTGCTACTGTACTCTACAAAAGATCAGTTTTTAGTGAGAACACGTAAGGCAGAAAGCATATGGTCTATCCTTACGAATATGGGTGCGACATGACTTCCCTTGTTAACATTGCCATAAAACCTCAAAACTACATCAGGAACCAGCGACTTTTATTTTTTTAGTTATTCAGCATCGACTTAGGGTAAAATTATCCAATTTTTCAAACTGTCCACGCCTATTTTCCACTGGCCAACTTCACGTTGTACATGCATCCGGATGGCCTGAGTATATGTTATGCAGCCTCTTTCAGTAATTTTAATGATATCAAAATATTGTATTCATTTAAAAAATTGGTTACCTGAGAGAGCGATAAAAATACTAACTAAAATTTCAAAGCAAATTACTATAAGACCATGGTCACATAGGTCACCTCAATTGACTTTCCTCTGTGGTTCTTAAACTTCGGAGAAATTCTCAAATCGTCAAGACACATTTTAAGTTACTTCGTTCCGTTTGAAAGAAAGAGAAGTGCAATTCGAAAGACGTAGCTGAGTCGCCCTAATAAATCCAAATCAGTGAGGAAGTTGCTTGGAGGATGTTTGTGTGGGGACCGCGAGGATGCAGTCATTAACTTTTGCCTTGGACTCAAATTTATCTCGTCCCACCAGTGCCCTTATCTCTTTGTCAGTAGCATAAAAAACGCTGTTTGGCAATCGGCCGTTCCTTCCCATCTTTTTCCACTTAGCTAGTTGTAGATGGCCGCTCGCCCTTCTCGGCCTCCACCGATTTCATCCTCCAGGGAGCCACGGTCAATTCGAGCAAGGACACCGATGCAACTACATCAGGGTCCTTCTTGCTCTAACGAGGGATAGAAGGTGATCGGTGAAAATTTGAGGGCAACGTATTTGTATTCAGTTATTTAAATTAGGTCAATATCATTGTGCAGGAAATCACTGCGAATCTCATACATTCCACGAAAGTTCCTTATGAAATTGTGTAGCGGAAGAGTATTGAATATTGACTAATTTGTACACTTATCGAGAAGTGATACTTAATGAATTGGAACGAATATCACCTTATAATTTCGTTTCCATAATCCACTTTTTATTGATGAGTTTTTATGAGACAATGCTAACTATCTCCTCGTCAACTATACTTACACACTATTATTATTTTTATGCCACTAACATGGAAACAAATCTAATCGAGCAACTCCCTTCCAAAGGGCTATTAATTTTGCACCAGAACCCGAAGCCCGATCAGGCATTTAGTCGAGAATAATACGTTATACAAAGGAAGTTTGTATAACTGAAATTTTAGACCATTTGAGGTTCAGCGTCTGCAGGAGTATCATTTTTTAAGGAAATACTATGGAATATTGAACGGTGCTCCAAACGGATATGCTTCTGGATTTAATTCATTTTATACAAATAAAGATTTAAATTTATTATTAATAGTTATCAATTCCAAGTTGAATAATTGTGAATTAAATCGCCAGCAACAATTTAAACTTCTTACAGTGCGTTAATACCATCTTCATTGCAATAAACGTATTTGCCAGAGATATAATTTCGGCTAACGCACATTAAAAGCAATCCAGTTCACCAATGATGATGCTCACACACACAAGCCCTTGTACCACGGTTCTACAAATTTTAGCTTGGAACAAGGCGTACATCAGTCCATTTCATACTCGGGGATTAGGGGAGAGCGGGGTAATAGCGTACACTTAATAAGCATTTTTATTTTATATCTTTCAATTGAAAACTTCAACGAAAGACGCAATCACATTGCTTTGAAGGAAATTCGATTTTCCACCATTTCTTTGCTTCACGTTTGGAAAATTTTTCTAACTCCTATTTTACAAAACCCTTACACTGCACGGTATTGTCCCCAGTGCCGGGGCAATACCGTAAACCAGTTGGGACAATACCGCTCTGTGCGGTAATGCCCCTATCTGGTGATGATGAACGACATCGCAAAGAGTGTGGGGGAAAACAAAGATGGAGAATGTAACTTTAAGTTTTATTCCATCATCGGAATAAGTAAAACATAGCATGATAGCTTACATTAAAATAAAAATAATACCAACCCCCTATCTTAGTTGTAATAAAAGTGAGCTAACATAAAACTAAAATTATAGACAATCCTTTTCTATTCACGATCAATATTTTATCGTAGCATCAAAATATGAAAATCCATAATTAGTACAGACAAACTGACGATACGACGAATGAAAGTAGTTCAGATTATTGAGGTGTTTCCACTATCTTGTGGTCGGATTATCGAGGTACGCCAGTACTTGGGAGGATTGGCAACTCCACGGGGCAATACCATATACCTTGCGTCTTTTACGGTATTGCCCCATGCAAGGTGAACGGAATTGCCCCAAAACGACATGACACAGCATTTTCAACCCTTACCTGAAATAAGAACAATATAGGACTTGTGTTTGCTATTAAAAAATAGCCCATTATATGGCTATTCAAAACCACTAGTTTGAATATAGCCACCATTAACATGTTTCCCTTACCTAAGTTTGAGTTAGTCGATAAAATTATAAGAAAAGTTGACAAAATAGAAAATCTTTCGTCATATTCGCGTGCGAGAAGGCAGAAGCTCCCAGATTGCCTATATCGGTTTCGCTTTCCTTCCGCTATGCAGCAGTATTTCCCAGTGCTCAATACATACTCCAGCGGATCTAACATTATGGTGCACGCCATTGTCCCGCCGCACGGTATTACCCCGGTCTCCCCTACTTAATTGCGTCCCATACCGTCCAAGGTATCCTCACGCTACCTGGTACACTCATCTACTCTTGATAGTTTAGACTCAAATTTCCTCGAAGGATGATCGAACAAAGACAAAAAAGAACATATACTGACTTTAAAGCAGTCAAAAATCTTAAATCCACTCATCCGCTTCTACCCAGTCCTGACCTTATCGCAAACCTTAGACACACTACGCAAACTCGTCTCACGCTTAGTAACACAAACCACCCCAATCTACCTTCACCATGTCTTGTCCCGCACCATGGATCAGTGTGCAATACCTCTACTCCATGCTTATTCCCATTGATCATTGACTTTATCTAGAACACTGTCTATTGATCAGTGGCGCATTGAAGAGGGAAGGCGATCGCAAGCCCTCCGAAAGGCCAGGAAAAATACATAAAAGGTAAACATACGTGTTTTTCTACCGCAAATATTCTCAAGACACCACTAGCAAATGGGAACTGCCCCTTCCTCATCTAGAACGACTTCAACAGTGCCTACTACTGGTTACTTGGAAACATTGGCTATGTCACAATCAGCGAGTGCTCGGGAAGGAGTCCGACGGAAGGATAAAAAAAAGTTGGGATATCTTGGAAATGATGATCGTAGAGCAACTTGAGGTAATCATATGTCATTAGCAATTCTTAATGCGTAATAAATTACTGTTTAAAGAATTTAATTTCGATTTTTGGGCAACGAGCAGAGGAATGATTCTTCCTAACCAAAGAGACAATGGTGGGGGTGGTGTTCCATGCATGATTTCATCGAAAACTGTTCGAGCTGAGTGGTCCGCAAACTTCTACGGGCTGGAAACCACAGCTCTAAACCAAAAAAACAGTGGAGCATGTCGAATTCAATGCCAATTCGAAAAGGTGTCGCATCGTTCCCTCTCTACGAAAACGACCCTGCTTACACCTTGCCGTAGCTATCTCCGAAACTTTGCTAACCAAAAAACGCGATAAAAGCAAAGCGCTGTACTACAAGGTATGTGCGATTAAAATAAATCATCGAAGGAATAAGTGGTTTACATGCACTCCAACATTAATTTTGAATTATTTCGTTAAGAAAAATTATAAAAATATCCGCATAATATAGTCGCGACAAGATATATTCCAAATATAAATAACTAAATCAAGGCTTAATGATCTCTATAGCGTGAAATCACCTTGTTAGTTAGGTTTTCTGTGATGCTTCATGACAATATCATAATGCAAAGTGGCTGTGCTCGACGAGATATTTCTTGAAACCCAGAATTATCAAGCGCAATGGCGCGCTATAAGTCAACTAGCCAAACAATTTATTTCTTAAAGCATAAGGTCTTCTATTGCATGAATTTGCTCATGTCTCAACTATCATGAAGTACCTAAGAATACCCATGAAGTACCTAACACGCAATCTACATGTTTAGTTATCCCGAGTGGTATTTCCGCAGTAATATTTCAATTATGGAGACCGAATACAGTGATATCTAATAATTGTTGACCTTGAAATAATTTTCCTTGCTTTCGATTTATCTGCTGTGAAATAAATGGAGCGGAGCGCACTAACACAAAAAAGTAAATTTCAATATTATTCCGATGTCCTTACAAAAAATATCTCGCCAAGAACTTCAAGCTCTAATAAAAAAAACTCATTTTTTATGAGAGGCAAATATTTCACATGAACCCCACTTACACGTAAGTGCGACGGTTGAAAAGAATTTAGTAATTTATAAAAAATGTATAAAAGAAGTAAACACCATATTTAAGATAAAAAAAATATTGGCATATGTCCCTTACGTCAGATGGCGGTAACAACGATGTTTTCACAGTTTGCTTGAACAATAAAAGTGGTCAATTTATCGCATTCTTTTATCAAATATATAAAAAAATTGATTTCCTTACTTTTTGCAAAACGCATTTTGTCTTCAAGCGGTTGAAAAGAAGGAACTTGTGAGCTAAATTTCTTAAAATTTTTAAATTTCAATTCGTTACCCAACAAAAATGCATAGTTTTGTTAAAAAAATAAATTATTATTGTTTCGTGGACTGCAATATCTCAAAATCAACCGCGTAACTCGGGGTTATCGGTTAAAAAAGTATTTGTAATTTAAAATGAACATAATTCATATAGGCATGAAACTACAACTAATGAGAACCTAAATACCCCCGAAAAGCTTCGTAAAACTCACAAGTTGGCAGAACGTAAATTAGGTGTTTTCTTTCGAGATAATTTGTCTTCGCTAATTGTATAAGATGTCAGAATAAAAAAGATTCACTAAATTATAGGTACATCCATACAACATTAAAAATCAGAAAATATTTCACAAAATAAGCAGATTTCGTTTCGTCAACAGAATTCGCGTTAAAGCCGAAAACCAAGAATGAATAATGAACCTTCACGCATGAGGGTTAAGTAAATTGGGCGTAATAAGGCAAGCCATTACCAGTCATGAAATTGAATTATCATACGTCAATGCTATTTTTATGAACATAGGGTTAGAAAACATAGTATTAACTCACTCATAACTCAGGCCAAAGATTTTAATAAAAATATCAGAGCTACGTTTCGATCACTTTAATAGCTACGAGACACGGTTAAAAGTATCAGTTACTAGGAAAATAAAGAGACAACATCAGCATTATAAATTCATTAGAATTGCCTAAGTAACTTCATGTCTTATGCTAAAATATCAGTGCTTTCGAAACATTAAGGAAAATCAACGCTTGAATTTGTTTGAGAGCGAAATTACTGAACGTAAAGATAAAAATAACAACAATACTGACACTGGTTACACTATACAGACGAGTCGACCATAACTTTTCAACGAACGTTCTTAAAAAGTGCACGGAAAATAACATAAAATTATGGTCTCTAGGCAAAAAAATTTATACTTTTGGATTACATTTACCAAAAAAATAATGCACGACAACTTAAACCTATATGCATTTCATTCTATGTGGAAGTACATAACTCCCCAAGAATGGCCCCTGAGTGCAGAAAACCGATAAATACTTGGGCACACTGTTTGACAGAAAAAGCGACAGATACTAATTTTTTATATCAAAATATTTAACGTGTAATTGTCGAAATAACTTACGCAACAGCAGAATGTGTAGAGTTCCATGACAACAGTAGAAAAAACCAGCTACCGTATCCTTAACCCGAGAGATGTAACAGTCATAATTAACTATCTCCTTTTTATAGCTTCTTTCATAACAGCAATATCCATAAACGTGAACATGAGCATTTAATATGGAGAAATTTGAGCCAATAAGTTACGCGGGAAAGTAAAGAGACGTTGATCTGTCACAGTTCTATATATCAATCTTACCGGCACATCGTCACATTACGAGCGCTCACATTGAGGGGCCGAGGACAGCCGACATCCAACAGTGCGTGAACTTATTCGTGCATGGCACCTCCACAGAATATTTTTTGGTATTTTCTACCAACTCAAAAATGAGACTGAGTCGTAGATAAACAATGGAAACCGCAATCAATAATCCATTTCACCCAAATGCTGTAAATATGAAAATAGTGTCCAGAATGAACATGTGATCCATTGTTACAAATTCAACGACACCTTATTGTTACCTCAGCAGAAATTATTTTGGAAAGAAATAACCTTTCGCATGGGTATTCTCACCCAGGCTGACGAGGCTATTCAAGGTGAATAAGAGCGATGGAGAGGTACGAAAATTACTCTCGAAGTTTTTTTTACGGACGAAGAGGAAACGTATAGTCTTCATGGCAATGAAAGTCAGACTCGCGGAACTTCCGACATGGGGCTCTCCGCTCTGACGTCATTGAAGACGGGATAAATCACCGATGGAGGAAATACGACAGCAAACGATTTCCCCAAACGATTTCATACACAACACGAGTTAATACATTGGAACTGAAAATGGGGCATCACTCTTCGAATAATAACGAGGAAATTAATTGCGAGTGTCCACGATATAAGAACTGATTCTAAAATCATGCCGCAGTTTTCTAGGCCAAAGCCAACGACAAAAAATAGAGAGCGGAATTGGTTGTCACAGAGAGAACTGGGTAGCGACGAAATTTCGCTTTCCTCTGCAATAAAATAATTTCATATTTACGACGCTGGTTGCAAAAAAAAAACTATTTGAAAACGAATAATGACGGTTGGTGAAAATAAGGCCATTTAGGGCCTAAGCTAGATCTATAGTACCCAGAAAACCCATTGAAGTATCCATAAAAATTCCCCGCCCAACAACTTATACCATTATCGACTACCTGACAACTGACCTAACTTTGTTTCACCAAAGACACTTGTTTTAAGCGATAATACCCACTCTGACGTTCCACCTACTCAGCTTCCGTCCGTTCAATTCAAGCGCAGTGTGTGGTGAGATTGAGTGAGAAAGCACATTCATGGATGAGAACACAATTCATTAGGTCATAAATTATTTTGTAGCCGTAGAAAGCACTGACCTAATACAGTAATTAACATGACTGAATTTTTATGGTGATCCCAGAGGTTTTCGGGCAACTTGACAACAAAATCAGTCAGCTGCCACCGCAGACCCGAATAGAATTTCGATAACATCAACCGTTAACCTTCCGAACACTACTCAACTCTTTAATCACGATTGAATTACACTATCAACAGCTGGTATAAGAGGTATGAGTAAGCTGAGCAAACGCGTTGAGGACGACGGCTGATACGAATGCGGCGACGCCTCACGGGCACCAGCGACACTCAGTCCCCCGTAGCCGCGAACTCCAGGCCACGGCGAGTAGACTTGTAGGTGAGGGGGGGAGAAATTCGCGGCGAAGCGGGGTTGCGCCGCTACCCCGGCCACCGTGGCGTGGCAATCGCGTGACGTCAGGATAACAGCCAATCGGCAACGACTAGCAGACAACAGCAAACCGTTTGTAATCGTTTGAATCTAAACTGATTGCCTTCGTCTCACCGTTGTCATGCCTTTGGATACGGCGCGCGGAAAACTGCTGATAACCCTATCAAATTGCATTCATTTCCTCGGAATGAACGTCTGTAAGTACAAAGTGAAAGAATCTTGTAGTATAAGTTGGCCATTAATGCACTGTACGATATGTCACATAAAAACAATCTGTTTTTATGTGACATATCGTACTTAGCGTATAATATTCTTATGTTCTTGGAGTATCTGTGGATTTTTTTCATTAGTGTCATGCTATATATGTGCTGTAAATGGTGTTATGACGGGGTAAATGCAAGTGCAAAGGGTGGGGACTTAAGTACTATTAGGGCATTATTTTCTTCCATGCGAGAGACAGTCATTCACTATAAGATAATTTTCCACGGGAGTACCCTTATATTAGGGAAGCTGGCGTGATGAGTAATCCCTTTGAAGATAGTCCTTTCTACTCCTCCAACACTTTGGCAAAGATATCCTATCTTTATTTCAGATTTGCGGGTGAAAAAATGTTCACCATCGATGACCCTCCACATCTCCTGAAGTGCCCACGAAACATGTTCATGGAATATGACAATAAAGAAGAGGTATAAACATTAGCAAATACTTCAAAATTGTCAGTATTATGTAAATAACCATAATTAATTATAAATTTTGTTGTAGATGACAGTTGGTGGTGTAGCTATTACAAGGGTTGGAAAATAGACCCACAATGAGGAGACTAAAGAATCTGAGTGGAAGACACTGGGAATATCGTTCACTTCCCCAAGATATCCACCTCTACTCTTAATCCTAGGTGAAGAGAGAAAATGAAAGGGAGCCTTGCCGCCCATGCATTCTGTCGATTACTGTCTTCTCCATTTGGACATTTTTGTTCGGTTAGGTGAGTATGATTTCATACAGATTTGAGAAACTGTAAATAGATAAATTTAGTAAGGGAGACATCCATGTTATTTTTACTGTCTATTGCAGGGTGGATTGATTAAGGTGTGAGTGTGACTGCAGAAATCGTTCAATTCATAAAGCAGTTTTGCAGCTTTAATGGAAGTGCCCAACAGAAGAACTCGAATGGAAATCTTGTGGCCTCTTGCATGATAAATGTCAGCATCTGGAATTTTAGGAAGAAGGTATTGAAAAAGTTTATATATTTGTGATTCGCCAATTCTGTGCAGTCTCTATAGTGGGTATTTCTATATTATGTTATATATTTTATTTATCAAATTGCATTTCTCTAACAATTTGCATTTCTCTGACCAAGCATTAGCCTGTACCTCTCCTGATGTTTTCACAAAGTTGTATGGTATGGTTTTTTGGAAAGTATCTTTCCCTGTTACTCATTTAGTCTGTTTAATTACTCATGCACCAAGATTCAATAGAACACATCAGTCAGATTACACAACATAGCCAACATTCTTAGCACACCTTACAAAATTATTCGGTACATATAATGGCCTGACTTATTTCAACAATCAACGATGGGAATACCATTCAAGATATGTATAAACATACTGTTTCCTGTGTAAGATGAAGGAGATATTATTTCTTTGTATCTTATGAGATATTCTTTTCTCTGTCTTTTAGGGAAGTGTAATGAAACTTTGTCTTAAGGCCTCACCCTTAGTGAGCAAGATATGAGAAATATTAGTGAAAACAGTAGTTACAGTTTTTGCTACCAACTTTAATAAAATAACCATTACTTAAAGACAACGAGTACCAAAGCCTCTAATTTTTGCATGGCAGTGGTAATACAGCCAACTTTTTGAACAGAGGACAGTAAAGGGCATCATGTTTTTTAAAAATTCATAGCCTAAATGCCTCTTTTTTTTTGATCTATAAAAATGGCCATTGTCTGAGACGAGGAACTCCAATGTATTCAATGAGATAGGTAGAGAAAGTATGACTCACTTTTTGCATTTTTCTTTCAATTCTCCAAAATTATTGTTGCTGTGAGAACAATATTGGTGTCAACAGCATAGGGAATGGATTGGAACCATTTATTTGTAGAAAACTATTTATATGATCATTTATGTCTGAAAGTGATAGGATAGGCACAGGGAAGGAGCTTAATGGAACTCCTTGCTTCAGGCCTGTACCCAGGCAAATGAAAGTTACACCATTTCCTGAGGTAATGACAAATTGAATATAGTCCGACAAGTAGGTTTCAATCAAAATTAGCTATGACACAAAAACCATCAAGTCAAGTTTATTGAGTATCAATTGGTGGTCCACAGTGTTAAAAACTTTTGAGAAATCAAAAAATATTGTAGCAACTTCCATTTTATTATCTAGTGCATTGATAATCTGGTTTTCTAAGTGATGGATTTCAGAAGATGAGATTACTGTTTCCTGCCCTTGGTATTTATGGTTAGGAAGTAAATATCTATGTCCTTATTGATGTTGGGGGAATATGAATTATTTAATCAGTATAACTGCATTTATCAAGGGAGATATTATCGTGGGAAGAAACGGATTGCTAGACAAGTGAATCTCATCTATTTGTCAGCATAAATGTGAAAATTATAACTTCATATCTCAAATGAAACTTGCCTAAAGGAGGTAGTAAAGAAATGCTGCCTTCGATTTTTGGTAACCAAAACGGTTGTTCCATAAGAAATGCACAAGGATAAATGTTTTACCACCCTAAACACTTAAGGTCACTCAAAAAAATTTTTCAAACAAAGGAGTGGATACTGCTTTGGCAAATCTGGACAGCTTTTAATGGAAATTTTGAAGCATGTAGTAGGGCATTTGCAATTTTCTGACATTTTCCGACCTTGAGTTTTACATGATTTCAATGTGGATTGTACGCCCCTAAAATTGATTAATTTGGAAATTCCTAGTAAGTTTACATGGAGACTACTGTTCATTATTCCAGACTTAGGATTCTTTTGAATGCAAAAGTGTATTTTTTCCATCCTTTGAAATAAATAAATAAATATTTAAGGCTGGGTAAATTAATCAAATTTCAAAGTAAGACAGAGAGTTGGGTTTTTCTGTAATCAGAAAAATCTTTCCCGTTCCCACCTCATTGTTTTGTTTGCTTTTATTTAATAGTTCAGTCAGACTGTTGAAAAGTTACTGCAGTCAAAATTTTTAAATACACGAGTGTTCCTACTGCTAATTTGCTTTGAGTTGTATTCTCACGTGTAAAGATTTTTTAGATTAATTCATTTAGTCATTCATTTTACATAACAAATGAGGACCATAGAAGCCTAGGGGGACTAGTGCAATTTTTTTACATAATAGCTGATAATTCTTGGTAATTAATTGCACTTATCTTTCTTGGTTTCTAAGATCCTCAATTATTCAGTAAAACCTCTTTACATCGCAATGGAGGGGACCAAAATTTGGGCAATTTGATGTTTGGAGGTAGTTAGGCTGTCTCGGGAGTATCTCCTTGGTATGACAAGTATTTTATGAGATAAAGAGGTTCACTACAAAGAGGTTTGATCTCTGCATTTCTCCAGGGTTTTCTTCCGCGTCAGATTGTTGGTTGACAACAGTTTCAACAATCTGACGCGGAAGAAAACCCTGGAGAAATGCAGAGATCAAACCATCGCCACGGAAACCTACGCTCTAACATTACAGAGAGGTTTGCCTATAAATTTACATGTAAAACTGACCGCAGGGGTGGTATGAAGTGTGGAGGTTTATGATGTAAAGAGGTTCACTGCATAGAGGTTTTACTGCATATGTACATAATCCTAACAGCAAAACACATTTGAATTTTTAAGGGAGTCTTAAATCATGTGACATTATTGACAATGGTAAGATATTTTCATAATAATATGTTTTGTACCTTGGCTTTACTTCAACTTCAAAAGTCACCTCAATTCATGTGATATGTAATAACATCCCTTTCACTACAGTAATTTCTCCTGTGTTTAGAAATTTTGATTTGATTACTAATTTTGTGCAATATGGATTAAAAACTGGAATGAGATACCATGGATTAGTAGTGGTTTTCTGTTCATCGTACTCTACACTGTACAGTGCAGTATAATCTCCTAAGTTTGATATATGATAAGTACATTTGAGAGATTCAGCCATAATAGTGTGTGTGGAAACCAAATTGGAAATAGGAAAGATTCACTTTGTTACTTTTCATTGATACGAATGCACTTTGAGATATGAATGGATAACTGCAGCTGAAAATTTTTCCAACCGGTTACAGTAGGCTATATGCTTTTTGAAACATCCTACTATGTTTGGTAGGTAGGCAACTAAAAATCGTCAGTAACAATCCCGATTTGGTTGACAACCGAACATCATCTGTAGCCGACCGGGTTCAGTAGGCTACCGAGAATCATCTGCCTGAGTGAATTCTTCCCATTTCCAATTTGATTTCCACCCTTACCAAAATGTCTGAAGCCTTCTCATTTAAACTCAACTGATTTGGGCGTTACTTAGTAGAATGATGAAATATTCATGGTGAAACAAAAACAAAGTACTGTTCCAAAAACTTTTTATTTGGTATCAACTATCTTGTATGATGTTGGGCACGATATGGTGGAAGTTTTAATATTAGTAAAATAAGACATTGCAATATTTCCACTGACTTTTATTATGACACTAACATTTCGTCATTACAAACAACATTATCAGGTGTTGCTTGGCCATACTTGATAACGTTGTTTGTAACGACGGAACACGTAGTGTCATAATAAAACTCAGTGGAAATATTGCAATGTCTTATTTTACTAATGCTATCAACTAGTTTCAACATCATTACCAAGACAATTTGTCTTGATAGCATATAAAAAGTTTGTGAAACAGTATTTGGTTTTCGTTTCAACTTCTAATTTAATTATATTGCATCAAACGTAGGACATTATACTGTAGTACACATTACGGTATATAGCCTGATATTTACAATAAAATTTTGTACATTAATTGTTATGATGGAAGCTTATTTGTTAATATAATGACTACATTTTCAATGTATAAATATTATTTTAATGTGTGTTGGTTGTAACCCATGTTTATTGATTTGAGCTTTCCTAACTTTTTACAATGTTAGTTTAGACTGGTAGAACGTACGAGTGGTACATAGGAGTTTCGTTCCAATTAATTCTTACAAACTAATCCTTATCCGCTTTACGTGTGAATTTTGTGGACTCCTGTCCTGCTTGTTAAAGAATAATTTCTGTTGTAATAACGATTTTTCATGTACAGACACCAGCTCAAAATAAAGGCTTTTGAAGCGTAATCGGATTTTTTACTTATTTGAAGCAGTAATACCCCTATCCTTATAAGATCCCTACAAAATCCTGTCCCTAAATTCGCGCTGGTTAAAGGGAATAAGAAAAAATAATAAGTAATACGTAAATACAGCAATATATGCAGACGACATTGGCAGTCAATTCCGATTGGCTGTTATCCTGACGTCACGCGATTGCCACGCCACGGTGGCCGGGGTAGCGGCGCAACCCCGCTTCGCCGCGAATTTCTCCCCCCCTCACCTACAAGTCTACTCGCCGTGTCCAGGCTGCGTCCCCCATGTTTTGATTCGAGTAGTTTGGACGATTCAGAGGGTGGGCTGGACCGCGGCTGAGAGGCCACGGAAGCGGATACACTAGTGTGGTCGACGCAGACGGATACGATAGTTGTCCTCTCACCTCTTAGGAGTGATGCCATCCGTGCGCTCGGCCAAACTGCAGTCGGAGACCCGGTTGATAGCGGGTGAGATCACGGCGGGAGTCGGTTCCAGAGCAAGAAGAGGCGAGTCGTGCGAGACAGCCAAGGGGCCGTCGTTTGCCGAGGAGAGAGCATGGTTCTCTAGGTCGGTATCCTTCATGGCAGCTTGCGAGAGGAGATCCGAGGCATGGCGAAGACAAGACGCGAAGATTTCGAGCGGCGGGCTCAAGACGAAAGGAAAATCTGTCTCACTGTTCCACCTCGTCCGTGCAACGCGACGGGCGGCAGTTGAGGAATTAAGCTCGACGAAGGGAATGGGACGAGTAGACGGGGAAAGGAGGGGCAAAGGGGAGGAAGGAAAGAGACGAGAGTGAGGAGTGTGAGGGGAAACGCGGAGAGGAGAGGGGAGACAGAGGAGGTGCGGGAACGAAAGAGATACGTGTCGTGTGTGGTGATTGCGCCATCTGGCGGGATTCCTCCGACTCTGTGGACGCCCGTCTCACCCAGGGCACCAGTTAATCGCAAGGAGCGTGTGCTTGCAATGATGGAAGTAGTAGCATCAAACACTATGGGCGAATGAGGAAAGCGGTGACAAAGACGACTCGCGACATGGTTTACGGAACTGGGCCCCAATTGAAACTTGAGATTCGATACAACCGAGCGTAGCTCGTTGTTCTAGCGACAAGGAACGTTAAGGTTTCACTGATCTGTTGGAGAAGGGAACCAAAGGAGCTCGGTGAAGGACGTGAGTCGTAAGGAGAAGAAAAAGCGGAAAAGGAATGAAGGAGTTGAATCCACTCAACAGCACCTAAGAGGATGATGAATTAATGCGATGATGGTTACTTTCCGATGCATGAAAAATTCCACCACTATAGCTACGGTCACCAAAGGATGATGATGCGGTATGGAAGGGATAGATGGCGCATTGCAAAGGGGGTAAAATGGTTGGAGAGGCTGGCGGAAATAAAGAGGATTGCTCCAGCAGATCGCGGAAACCGTCACTGAAGGCACCGGAAATGCCTAATATCCAAAGGAAGAGAGTACAGTCGTCGTACATGGCCGAAGCCATCGGATCAAAGGGTTTAACCCTAACTCCTGAAAGTGTTGGATGTGCACAGATAAAGGAACCATCCCCAAATGAACCTATATAAGACCTTGTCAGTAATCCGTAATAACATGATAAACGCCAAGGAATAACACAAGGATGTACTTACGGGGTGACCGCTCCCCTTCACGAAGGCCAAGAGACCCCTTCCCCGAAATGAGGATTTATTTACGCCAGTAAAATAGTATATTAATTTCAGCGCATGATAACACACAGGTGCCTGCTACACTAAGCCATTTCTTCAGTCAAGAAGTCTGGGGGGGAGGCTTTGGGGGCTTCAACCCCTCCAGAAATATTTACCCTCCTAGCGACTGTCCGCGATACATCAGCTGAGACCACTAGCGCAGGGGCAGCAATCCTCTGACGCTCCATTTTTCGATGTGGTTACATTTCATCAAGTCTACAACCGAGTCAGGCTGAAAAAAAAACAACATAATCAAATCTAATTTGCAACTGGACAATATTTAGCGATAAATAAAAGGAAAGATTCAGGTAATTTAAATGAGGTTTGATAATTACACGAAGTAATATTAGCATAATATTTGTGGCGAAGAAAAGTCACCGGTGCATGATTAAACTGGCCTCCGGGCCGGTAAAATGAGTGGAGGCTGTGCCTTCGGTAAAAACCAAAGATGATTTGCAAATTTCAGCATTGTGCAAACGAAATGTATAGCCTATTTAATCAAATGTATGGTTTCCAGATGCGGAGTAATTGACCTGGCAAAAAATTGCCGGTGTAGGCATCCCAAATATCACCAAAGAATCCCCCGAAGCAAATTTATAGGTACGGGACTGCACTGTACACTAAGGAATCTATTGTACCCACGAAAAATATTACAGGCGTTTGAAGGAGGTGAGTCATGCCAGGCGGCGACCAGTATTCAGTGGTTATCTATTGTACGAACAGAAGAATTTAAGTTGCCGTTTTGTGACGTTTTGGCAATGGAATGTTAGTATTTAGCAAACGTCTAAGGTCTACAAATGTAGAAAGGCACGAATAGACCATACAGAGGTTTACTGAAAGATTTACCGAGACTTAAATCATTCCATTCACTTTTTATGTAACTTCTATAGATTACATCAGACGCAAAGGATGAATTCACATTGAATGAAGAAACATCACTAAATCATAAGCACCATATTAAAAAAATATTAATACATTGCAGGAATTGCTATTCAATCACTAACACCTCCAAAGAGATAACACTATTGTCGCCGCAAAAAAGGTAGAACGCTGAACTTAGCAAATGTAGGATTTTCTGCCGAAGCTCCATAGGGTCGTGTCATTCATCGTTTTACTCATTGTTTATTTGGCGACAACAATGAATCATTAAACACTGTTTAAACGTACAAGTTTAGCTTCTAAGTTTGAAAGAGTGAAGAACACGCGAAAAACTATGAAAACGGCGAAACGGTCGTCTTCTTCATCTCGTCACGGGCAAAATATTTGATTGGTGCATTTCATTGAATTTTTATAGAGAGAACGACATCTTCGCATTGCAAAGAGCTTTTGAAAATTATATTATACGCATTCCTTGATTTTTAAAATGGCTGAAAGGTAGATTTTAATTTCCGAAGTTTAGAAGAATACATGAATATATAAGTTACGTATGCTATATGTAAAAAATATTTCTAAACTGCTCATGTAAGGAAATGTTTATATTGTTCCCCTTACTTAAAATAAACCAAAGAGGCGAAAATCGTCGTTTTGGTAGAGTGATTTGCCGCGGGGCGTTTATCGTTTACGTTTGAACAATGTTAAATGATTCATTGTTGTCGTCAAATAAACAATGAGTAAAACGATACATGACACGACCCTATGGAGCTTCGGCACAAAATCGTACTTTTGCTTAAAGTTCAGCGTTCTACCTTCATTTGCGGTGACAGTAGTAATACTTGCTGTGGACTGCAAATCCACAATTTTTTCTTTTTTTAACCAGCGGCAAGAGATCTTTATCCGAGCGAACAGAAAATTATGGGCGGACCTCACCGAAAACATTCCATTGCTGTCCAAAATTATAAGGGATCACGAGAAGGACAGAAAAAATTGACTTGAGAGCGGATATATTGAAGATACCATCCATTCCTTCAACTATCATAGATACTAAAAGAAACGTATTTTTCATAATTAATCGCTGTCTTCAGTAAGGCGATTGAAAGCATGTTTTCCTCTATCCTTTGCACTAATTGAGTAAGTAATGGTTTTCCAACATTTGATTGTAACCTAGCATGGATGAACTTATTTTCATTAATAACCTTCTATAGGTAGTATAGCTTCTGAAGATGTGTACTTGAATTATTCTACGTGTTCCATGGAGCGATCACACTGGGTGGGACACCGCCGCACCTATGTGAATGAGTTATGGAATCTCCATTTCATAACCATGGAATGCAATGCGTTGCACAGCCTGCTGATGAAAACTCACTCTTTGACACACAACTTTAAGGTGGCTGGTATGATGTTATGTAGATTTAGGCATCTGAAAAAATATCAATAAGGAATCACGTGAGTAGGGCTTAAAAAGATAAATAATTTTTATCGCGGTTTTAAGAAGATAGAAATTACAGTTTTGAGACTTCCAGGGAATAAAAACCCATTACTAGCAACTGCTCATCAAGAAAATTAATCTCTGGGAAGCTAAAGTTTCGGCCATAGTTTCTACTAGTATGCGAGCATAGAAATCTCCCTACTAGTATGAGAGCATAGAAATAAACGAGCCTCGAAAACTCAACCGAAGGCGTAGAGGCCTTAGGGGCGAGTGTCGATAACGGTAAAGGGGGCGACAAGGTCCTCGGGGTTCGATCATAAGAGTTCTTTGTGGAGATTTAAAAGCAACATTCCCGAATGAAGAAAAGAAAACCGAAAAAATACAGGAGGAGAAAGCGGCGATAAATGTAGGAATAAGGACTGTTTAGACAATATTAAGCCGGGGAGGCTAGAAAATACAAAACGAAGAAAGGGAGAGGATATGTGGTAAGACTGCGAGTTAAGATAGGGGAATGCTTGATTGACAGATACAAAGCGAAATTTACGGAGGGCTAGCTGTGGTATGAAATCGATAGCCAGATGAGAACGTAGCAATGACGGTGAAAATTGCACCACGCACCACTAACCAAGTAGAGGAGGTAGGAGTACATTGACGATTGCTATAGCAATCATGGGGAAGAGGGCATTCATATGGTATGAAAACAGGTACAGGAAATGATTGTGTGAATCCAGGTTTACAAAAATCCAGAAGAGATGAGGAAATTGAAGTATGAAGAAAGTTAAAATGGAAACTAAATTGGTGAATTGGATTGGATTGATTTGGAAGAAGAAAGAACAGACGGGAAAAAGCAGTATCATTTTACAATAAATAAAAGCAATTTACACGGTTATGGCATCGTAACAGGCATCGGTAGACAAGGAAAGGTCCAGAGGATAGTAGGATAGAGATATCAGAAAGATTCATCAAGGCTGGACAGTATGGTCAGACACAGTTTTAGAAACTGTGCAAATAACTCGTTCAGCTTCCCAGCGGCGGATATGCATTTGGATCACAACCTAGTGCTAATGAGACGTAACGCAAGGTTCAAAAAGGTAATAAATGCCAGAAGGGCTAGGAAGCAGCACATAGAAGATTTGAAAGATACTAATAGAAGGGAATACCAGTAAAAAGAGCACATAATTATACAGTAGGGAGGGGATATGGAGTCCGTAAAAGAGACATTGTGAGGATTAAAATGGAAATTACCTAGGAATTAGATTAATTATAATATAAATTACAGGTAAATTGGTACGGCGACCATCTGTTCATAAACAGGAAGGGAAGTCTAAATGATGGGACAGTGGTAATTAGGACCAGAGTAGAGATAAAACAATCACACAAGATTTTTGACTGTCAGGAAAATTTTGAAAAGGCATTTGATAGAGCAAATTGAGAAATACTCGAGTTATTCTTATGAAAATAGGAGTCACATTGGCCGACAAGTGAGACAAGGCTGTCCACTGTTTCCCATGCATGTCCACTCGGTGTGATGTAAACATAAAGCATAGTAAACACTTCAAACACTATTGTCAGTGTCTTTTTTGCCAAAGACAAGGATTTACGAAAATTGCATGCGTTGTGGTAGGAAAGAGAGTCGGTGATGAAATAGTTTCGATATTTTTATGGAGAAGCTTTGGATTGAACGATAGTTGAGGAACATTTATTGTACGTTAAAACGCATTAATAATAGGAAGAAGTATTTGAAAATGGAAAATCCTAACAAGGGGATAACCCTCCAGGATTAAGGAAGATCGTAGGAGAATTAAAGCTTGTCATTTTCAAGAAAATTTAAAAATATGCTCCTCTAATGTACATACTTCATCGACTGACAGCCAACATAAGACTTTCCATGCAATATTGTCTGGAATTTGCATATGCCCTATTAGAAAAAAATCTTCCGATTCAATTAAAAATGTCAATTTAATTCAATTGTATATGCCAATATTCAACTGAATTTCCAAATATTCAATTAAGTAATACAAATATTCAATTGAACATTGGGAAATTCAATTGAATTCTCAAATATTCAATTGAATTCACAAATATCCAATTGAAAATCTCAATATTTCATTGAATTCCCCCACAAGGTCTCCGCTGGAATTCATTATCACGATTATCACAAACCACCAATGAAGGCTAATGGTGTGATCACGCAAATTAAAGCTACAATCACGACATTTACGTACGTTAAATCCTTACTTCTCCTATAAAAAGATATTGAGTATAATGCCGGCACCTGACTAAGGAAGATAGCTAACTACAACAACGCCGATACCGTTATCCCGTTATTCATGTTTACGTGCACGTGGTTGACTGAATTGTGGGTAAGTTTTTGCTGTTAAGTGATATGGTGAAAGCCTTTATGTGATTGTAGTGTTTCAGTGTGTTCATTTAGTAATTCATCGCTAGTCTTCAGTTTTTTGATCGATTACTAATATTTGTATTTAACACGTAAGCATATTTATTTAACATAATTATTTTACGTGCCTTACGTCGCCGACAAGAAACTACAAGCATTGTCGGAGTAGTGTGTAACATGCAGATTGGTTTGTGTGAAGTGAAATCCCCGTGTTCTTGTAGCAACATGAGTGACATGTTTCTGTTGCGAAAAACGTTTTATGTTGGCTTAATGCACTACCAGAATTATATTCATTAGTAATTTAAAGAAGTCTATCTTAGAAAAAGACGTGTGAGGTATTTGTTGGTGTAGTTGTTGATAACCATTCAAGATTATTAGAGGTGATGGAAAATGTGGAAGTACAATTAAAGTTTTACGACACTGCTTCAAAAAAGATTTCAGTAGCAGTTTCTGTTTACATATTTTATTTATTTAGAACTCGGGATTCGTGAAATTTAGATTTACGCATATCCTAAATTATAAATTTACCACATTAGATGAATTTGTATATTAAAAAAATGTTTAATTGAAAAAATTGATCCGTTCAATTGAAAAGTGAGAAATTTAAATTGAATTTTTTTCTGTTGAATAACTTTTCTATTGAACAGTTAAATTGAATTTTTCCAATAGGGTGGATATCCACATTTTATGCAGGTTCTATGACGACATTTGTCTAATCGTATAAATTATAGAATATTCATTTCATTAAACAAAAACTGATTTAAGGCGTGATATAACGAAGAAATCATGATTTAAAAACTTACGCTTGTCCCCGAAATACTTTTCAGTTATCTAAAAATGAATGGTGCAATTGAAGTCAAATCACGTTTGTTGCATGAAAATAGCGCAGCATTCTACTCACACAGCTGTAAAAATCACTTTTTACAAAATGGATTAATATACACGCTGAGTAGGTAAGGAAATTTTGAATTCGATGGATGATGGCAAAATGTTTTTCTAACAAGCTAAAAGTATCAGTTTTCAATCGCGCAGTCATAACAGATGCATGATTATAAAATCAGAAATTCCATTCCTAATGAAATGTCTGTCTTAATAAGATCGATAAAGGTTGAATTACAAGAGTTTGCACCTTGCTGCAGTCATAACTATATTAAATAAAAAATTTAAAATGTGAACCTAATCACCCTACCTACATTTTTTCAATAAGTATTCATAAAAATACAAATTTAGGCAGTAGTTCTAACTGTGTTCTACTATCGGAATTTTGTAAGTAGCGGACATTTAAAGCTCAGCGCTATTTTGGATATATTACTCAAGGTCCATCTGTCAAGGTAGTAACAGACATTTGTAAAATTAGCAGGGTCGAACACTACCTTTCCTAGTCCTATTCACATTTCCAGCCAGAAACTTGCACTGTAACACCTTGGTATAAACTAACAAAATTCGCATGGGACAAACAATGGATATACTTGGACGGATAGATGGTATTGACGACCAACATGTTCCAATATAAGTCCATGAATGTAAACAAGGGGATTTACCATGGCTTTTCTAAAAAAATAATACGCTCTGAGATCGCCCAGCAACACAGCTCGTCGATCTGAGCTAAATGCTGAACGATTCACAACTACCTGCCAACAAAATGTGGTCACACAAGAACGAAAATTAGAGAGCTAATATCTACTCGCAAGCTTGAGTGAGCAGTAAAAACGATTTTTTTCCTTATTTTGTACATTGATAACCTCTCATTAATCTTTTTTATACACAATATACCAGATACCAGAATATATCAGGTAATATACCAGATACCAGAAAATATCAGGTAATATACCAGATACCAGAAAATATCAGGTAATATACCAGACACCAGAAAATACCAGATAATATACCAGATACCATAAAATAGCAGATATACCAGAAAAATACTTGACGAGTCAAATAGTCCACGGCTCTGCTACACAAGACAGAAAAAGTCTTGTGGCAGGCAGTAAATGAGGTGCCACAATGCTTGAAAAGGAAGCCACAGTCTCACCCGAACAATATTTCATCTTATTTGAATATATATTCTAAGGGAACTCTCATCACGGGAGTGCGTAGGTTTCCTATGTCTCTAGAACACTACATATTGGGAAGTAATGTCATAAGGTCAATGAGTAAAGTCCGACTAAATGGGGAACAGTGAGAACCATAGACAATTTCGTCGAGAACAGAATAAATTCGCTTCATACCACTGGTCTCAAATATGGAACGGGGTGCGTCAAGTTTTATATTCATAGCCATCCAGAGGCACACACCTACGCATGACTGGTAAAAAATCCCAATATTATCAAGATGCAGAACCAATATTTTTTTTCATTAGCCAATCTCATCAAACTTACGCGATTCTCTTCCACAGCCTTCACCAAGTGCTCCACATTTATCAGCCAAGATCTTCCTCCGCCATTCTTTCCATCCACTTGTCTTCATCTGGCCATCATTCTTCATATTCTCGATTATACCTACGCACCTAGAAACCAAAAGAAGTTAAATAATTGAAAAAATAACAATCCAGGGTCATGTTAAATTAATATTTTTCCCGAATTATGACAACCAAACATGAACACTAACTGAAGGAAATAATCCCAGGTGACTTTCATGACTCTACATACATGAGAGATTACAACAGGGGAATAGAAACACTTCATTAACGGTAACATCAATGGAAGGGAAGAGACTGTCACACCTTTCCCAAGTCCCCAAAAGTCCCCAAAGACAACTGTTGACTAGGAAAAGGGAGATTTAAAATAAATAACACAAACAATAATATAACAAATTAGATTTTCGACACCAAAATATTAAGAAAAGGGTAATTCCACGTCAATTCAACACAGAAAAGTGACATTTTCAACCCGACCATTTCAGATTTCTTTCAAATTTGGTGTATTCAATGGTACTGGTAAGTGATGGAAAAATACCAATTTGTAGAGGTATATGATGATTTTGACAAAAGTTACAGGCCCGCAAATGTTGTAAATTTGTCGAAATTTCAGCGTGTCTCTCTAAAGGTAAATGACTATAATTCCGGTTCTATTCAAGGTAGAAAGATGAAACTTATGTTTTTGGAAAGGTAATATGTAGGGCTTTACATTGATATACAACATGGCCTATTTATAATAATTTCAATACTCGAGGTCATTGACCTTGACCTTTGACCTTGAATATCTCAAAACACCCCCCCTTCAAATTTTTTAATAAAAATATATGTTATTGCTCGTACATTTTACTACACGCATACAAAATATCAAGATGGCACACTTAAGGCATCATGCCCAAAAAATTATTTGTCTACGGAACTACACAAGCAAAATGCAAGAAGTACCACTTAAATATGAAATGCCCATTGTTGAACAATATAGGTCATGGCTATATCATTGCAGGGTTACAGAAAACAATATGATGGGTAGCTTCAATGAAAATACAGTTAAAATTGGTAAAAACCAGGGGTGGTTTCAAAGAGGGGCTAGGGGGGCTAATCCCCCCAGGGGTATCCAATTTACACTAGATAAAATGGTAATTTTTTCGGACCCCCTCCTTTGCTGCAAGATTCAGGTCCATGCCCTCACTATTAATGCCAGGATGAAAGAGAAAGGAAACGATAAGGCAGAAAAGCAGATGATAATGAACCACAGAGGAAAGCATCCATTCTCCCCACACAGAGCACACAATCGCTATGAAAACACATAAATCGGAGCGTGAGTGGAAATCTTCTTTGAGGGTCCAACACATGCTGCTCCTAGATGACGCATCCTAGCATCAGCTGGAAAAGATATTATTAAATAATACGAGCACACAAACAAAGGCAATGAAGAGGCACAAAACGAAAGCTGGCAGATATGTCTCATATATACTCACTAAAAGTACATAAATGGAAGCTTAAGAGATAGGAATTCTTAATGAAAGATTTGGATGCCTTCAGTGTATCGTGCAAGCTTTAGGCATGGCATTTTGAAGACGCATACAGTGCATTGCATACGCTGGAAGAGGTACCACGGGCATTTAAAGTCACGCTTGAGGGGTTAATCTAATTAAGACTAATTTGCAGTTAACCTAATTACATATTTTAATTATTGAATCAAGGTGTGAGAGACTAATCTGATTAGAGTCAGAGAGTTTAATTTAAAGTGAGAATCATACAGTCATTTAAGCTACTTATCTGTTGCTTGTCCATGGATGTCACTTCAGTTGGAACTATAGTGAAGTGTATGAGTAAGAATCAGACAGTCATTTAAGCTAATTATATGTTGCTTGTCCCAGGATGTGACTTCAGTTGGAACTACAGTGAAGTGCATAAGTAACTTTAGCACTATTTCTTTTATGTGAAACAGTAGTTTGTGAAAAATGGCTTTCATGTCAAAAATGTACTGTTGCAATCCATTTAAAGAAGAAGGCCATGCAAGAGTAAAGAAAAATTTGAGAGACGTTCAGGAGTGGATGGCAAATGAATCACCTAATGTATTGATAGGTGGGAAAATTTGCAGTAAATGCCAAAAAAAAATATCACAGAAGTTATTAGAACATGCTGATGAACTTCCAAAGAAGATGTAATTGAAAATGAAATAGCACCTGCTATTGCCCTGGATTATTTAAATAGTAACCTTCAGTGCTTAGGTGAATCTCCTGTGAAAAAAAGACTTCAAAATGAGAAAAATTACCCAACAGAAAAATTGAAAAAGGTAGCCTCAGTTTTGGAGCATACTTATTTGGTGCAACCTGAAAAGGAAGAGAGTGCAGAAAGTGAAATCATAGCCCAGCTCAAAGATAAGTTTCATAGTTCAGAAGTGTATGTGACAAGGCACAGATTCTGACTGTGCTTCCGAAGAGCTGAAGTGTTAGGAAAACCTTGAGAGGATTTTTTGCCTCAGATTACATGGTACGCAGAGCCAAACAATTAGTGGCAGAACATGGTATTTTGGTAACACCAAATCCAAAGCCAGTTAAGGCATTATGTGAGAAAGCAGTCCATGTGTACGTGACTTTTATTGTGACTATAACATGAGCCGTATGATGCCCGGAAAAAAGGACTATGTGTCGGTGAAAGAAAATGGAGTTACACTGCATAAGCAGAAGCAGCCAGTGTTGCACAATCTTAAGGAAATGTACAGATATTTCAAGGAAACATATCCAGATTTATAAATTGGATTCTCCAAATTTTGTGAATGGCGGCCGAAGCACTGTGTTCTTGCGGGTGCTAGTGGAACCTATACTGTTTGTATAGGTCTACTCTTGGCATAGATTAAGTGTCGTATAAGTGTTTGTTAACCACTGGCAGGGCAGTTTTAGAGACTTTAACAAAATCAACGGATGATTTCCTAGAAGCATTTTCATCCAGTTTAAAGCATATAATACCACACTCATTTATAACACAACAGCAGTCACAATTATTTAAAACTACAAAAGAAGAACTCAATGTGAATGAATATCTTGTGGTTTGTGATTTTGCAGAGAACTACTCCTTCATCATTCAAGATGAAGTTCAAGGATTTTACTGGAATAACTGACAGGCCACAATTCATCCATTCGTGGCTTACTATAGAGACGTTACCTCTAATAAATACAACATGTGTCATATGTAGAAATATCTGACTGCCTTCATCATGATACCGTATGTGTGTATTGTTTCCAGCGCAATTTCATCAATTTCCTGAAATGCCACTTTTTAACTCCAAAGCACATTTATTATTTTTCGGATGGATGTGCTGCCCAATACAAAAACAGAAAAAAATTACATCAATCTGAGCTACCATCAGGAAGGCTTTGATGTCACTACAGAATGGCATTTTTTTACAACAGCTCATGGCAAAGGACCTTGTGATGGGGTTGCAGGGACTGTAAAAAGACTAGCCTCACTTGCAAGCCTCAAGAGACCTTTTGATAACCATATATTGACAGCACAAGAGTTGTTTCAGTGTAGCAAAGTAAATATTCCTTCATGTACCTTCAACTATACACCGACTTCCCATCACGATGAAGACATGACCATGCCGAAGCAACATTTTGAGGTCCCTGGGGGGATAAGCCCCCATAGCCCCACTTTGAAACCACCCCTGGTTTTTACCAATTTTAACTGTATTTTCATTGAAGCTACCCATCATATTGTTTTCTGTAACACTGCAATGATATAGCCACGACCTATACCATTCAACAATGGGCATTTCATATTTAAGTGGTACTTCTTGCATTTTGCTTGTGTAGTTCCGTAGACAAATAATTTTTTGGGCATGATGCCTTAAGTGTGCCATCTTGATATTTTGTATGCGTGTAGTAAAATGTACGAGCAATAACATATATTTTTATTAAAAAATTTGAAGGGGGGGTGTTTTGAGATATTCAAGGTCAAAGGTCAAGGTCAATGACCTCGAGTATTGAAATTATTATAAATAGGCCATGTTGTATATCAATGTAAAGCCCTACATATTACCTTTCCAAAAACATAAGTTTCATCTTTCTACCTTGAATAGAACCGGAATTATAGTCATTTACCTTTAGAGAGACACGCTGAAATTTCGACAAATTTACAACATTTGCGGGCCTGTAACTTTTGTCAAAATCATCATATACCTCTACAAATTGGTATTTTTCCATCACTTACCAGTACCATTGCATACACCAAATTTGAAAGAAATCTGAAGTGGTCGGGTTGAGAGGTGTGTTGAATTCACATGGAATGACCCAAAGGAATTGAGCTCTACGGTCTTTATATATCGACACTGAAATACGCCTCCAATGGTCGTAAAAACATCCATTTTACGGCTATTGAAACTATTTTGTAACTGTAGACAAACGCCTTGACCGAATACTGCCATTGTTAGAATCGCGTTATTTTCCAGGCTGGTAGAATGGCCTGCCATGACGGTGAGCCCGTTAATTCGACGAGGAGCATGAAAAGACACGTACAAAGTGACACACAACATGTAACGACGTGGCCTCATGTGCGCGCAAATTCTCGGCAATATTAACGCTAATACGTCAAAGAAGCATGTAGGGAACTAGAATATTTGTTCATCTGATTTTCCATAAAGCAGCCAATCACATCACAAAATAGATTAAATCCAGTGGGATTAAAAACTCGACTGATAACCATTTATCAGTGTTAAACTTCTGCATAATAAGCGACGAAAAAAGGAACAAAAATCCGCTCCACTGACTCCGCATAAGAACTCCTAAATTTCACTGAAGATCATCAATGAAATTTAGGAGTGAATATATAGCATTCCACTGCCCGCCAAAGTCGAACAAAAATCTTCTAACGGAAGTTCACACTTCGAGATCGCTGATGTGCATTGAGTTCAAATTTGGCCAATCTGGTCTGGTCATCAAAACTGGCGCATCAATAATATTGTCATTTTTAGACATTTTAACTCAGACGCGCGGTTTTGTCGATTATTTCATTTTTTCAATCTGAGATTTTTAAGCTAATTTAGTTTACTATTTTGCATTGTAGCTGAAGTTTTAGTATTAGCTAGACCAACTAAAGGTAAGATGGCGAATTTTGTGGATCCGTATGATAGGTAACATATATTCACCACACTTTTGCATATATATAGATTATTGTTGACCCACCAAGGTTTCGACGAACTATATAGCTACATTTGTCATTATCAAGGCGAAAGTGCATGTGTTTAGAGCTTTTATTATACACTTTCAGGTTGGTATAAGAGAAGGGGTCTCCGACAGTAAAATCTGAAGACCATACTAAAGTAGTCTGCGGTTATGCTATCATAAACTCGATATTTTTCATTATTCGTAAAGAAGTGTTTACAGGCTCCCAATAAATAAATAAAATCTGCCCATATGAAAAGATCAAGCTCCTTTTATGATAGTAGTTTAACTGACGAAGCAGATCCCAGACGGCACAGGTATTTTACGTATTTGGATATGAGGGCGGACCATCAAGGTACAAGAAATCGCGCTTAGGAAGTTACTGGAAAGGTTTTGTTTCTTTATTTCCTTTAATGACGAAAGGAAGATATAAAAATGATACAAGGGGACGAGCAAATTCATATGCATCGATAAAATTGTATCACATACGCCTTAATTTGCAAAATACTCGTGACTTGACATATGACACACTGGTATCCAGTTCGTATCTGGATACTTATACACCCTTCGTGCATGATTCGTATCCGGTCTGGGACTATTTTCTTTCGAGTGAATTTCTGGGAATATTTTCTTTCGATAAATAAGGCCCAACCGCAGGTGACTGCCGTTGGAGATCGCGTTGTTTACGTTACGTCTCACCACATTTCAGAGATGTTTGTGGTTAAGTTGGTGAAAATTACAGTTTCTGGGAAAAGTGCAGTTTCCTTTATTCTTTAATTTCATTCACTGGGCTTCAGAAACATGTTTGTGAGGTTTTTGTTGAAAATGCCTTTCGTGTGTCAAAGAAACTCCGGGACTGGACCCAAAGTTAAAGTTTTTAGCTTTCCAAAAGATCCCGAGTTGAAGAAAAAGTGCATATGGGCAATAAGAAGAGAAAAATTTCATCCCTACGAAAAACAGTAAGGTATGTACCCTTTCTCGCTGTAATTATTTGGATGTAATTTCTAGTTATAACTGACTTCGGGATGTTGATGAACGACTCCAGTACTGAAAGTGGTGATTAAAAATATTGTAGTAGAATTTCATTTGAAAATTCTTTCATTTTAGCTGTCTTTTTTTGTATTCTTTCGTTCGGTAAACGTGTGGTTAAAGAAGTTACTAGGAATAAGCTGCCAAGTTTATAGAATCTAATATTCTTGTCTAGCTTGCCCTTTGGTGTATTATACGTCGGCTTTCATTATTTCAAATTATCTTATGCTATAGTTTAAATTAAAAAAATACAGAGGCATACAATTATCCCCTGTATTTACTAGGCTGGCAATTTGATTTCTCATACAGAAATTCCAAAAATTGGAAATGACATGACCAAGTAATTTACATGCTATTTTCTTATTTATTAATTTTAGGTGTGTCAGCTTCACTTCACACCTTGTGATATTAGAAAATAACCTGTGGCATTGGACGAGAAGACAATTCGTATTGAATTGAAGGTGCTCAGAATGGAAGAGGGTGCCATTAGTTCAGTTACCAAACTATTATCTAGAAGACAGAGAGACATAGTCGTAGAAGTGACTTCTAGATCTATGGTGGATATGGGTTTGTTTTTTTTGTAAGTGGATGTTGCGACTGTGGACATTCATCGGAGAAACCAATGAAGATAGTTATTATGGCTTCCACCAGAGCTCTTTAAAATAATTTTTGTTCGAAAGAGAATAAGAGTATTTGTTCGCTACGTTAGATTTGGGTTAGAAGAGAAAAATACAGGTATTAACGTGATTGGCTTATGAAAATATATTATATCTTTATTGTATTTCTGTTTTTTTTTTCTTTCCTACCTTTAAAATTAATTGTGGTGATGACTTCATGCATAGTAAGTAAGATCTGAGTTGTGATTAAAGAGATATCATGTTTCTGTACAAATGTTTATGCTGGTGAATTGGCAGGACTTACAGATTTTTATTACGTTGATACATCTACTGAAATGACATAAAGACTTCACTCATCTTCAGTAATTTTTCAAATACCTTAGCGCCCGGTACGGGTACGTTTTAGTAGCTGCGGCTGAACTATACGTATATTTTTGCTCGCATGTTGATGAATTCGACCATAATAATAGCACATGTGTCAACGATCTTGTTTCATAGGCAATTATCATTGAAAAATTCTTATTTCGTCAGGCTCCAGGGAAAGCTTTTCAATGCTCGTGGGCTATGTAATGTCTAATTTAGTGTCAAAATAAATAAGAATTTACTCTTAATCGATAAAATTACTTGGGACCTTGTGTATCTTAAAGAATTTCCAATTCCCAACGTTCTTTGCTGGCATAATAGAGTCGCTACTGGCCTACGGGCGCTAATGTATTCCTGCGCGCTTCGTATCCTTTCGTACGCGCTTCGCAGCGGACATTGACATGCTTCGTACACGCTTCGTCGACAGGCCGTAAGCGACGGAGCGGCATAGTATACCCTTGGTCAATGGATACTATCTTGACACGAATTAGATACGGGGAGTGCTATGCCGTCTGGGAATGCTATTGTTTTGTAGACATAATTTGTTATTTGACTTACTGAAAATATGGTGGAACCGTTATTACCTACATGAATTTTTCTATTTACTAAAACATCAGTAACTTCCCATTCCAAGTCCCGACTCGATTTACATGTACATCATCGATTATTTTTAGACTCTTATGTGTTTCATTTCGTCCAGGATTTATCTCTTACTACAAATAAATGAAAAAAAACACAATTCAAATTCATCGTCATTTGTTCTAATCACTTCTAAAAAAGTCACGCAAACGCGTTTTGATCCACCTCAATGTGTGTGATGCCGTGGCAGTCAACTTGCGCAAAGCCTTTTCGCATGCAATTTCCCGGATAACATATAAGTGATGCAAAAATTTTATTTTTTTGCGAAAAATTACACGCACCAAGCCGCTTTTCGCTAATCTGTTTGGATCACTCATACCCCTGTGAGCAATTCCTTACATGTAGAAGCATTGAATTTTCGCTAACCACGAAAACACGAAGAATACGCGGTATTTACTAGGTTCCATGAAAATTTGTTTCGGCTCTTTCGCGCAGTTTTGCCATACGCTAAGAAAACCCATATTAGCTTGAATTTTCTTGAGGTGGATTCGTAAGTAATACAATCATTATCTTTAAGAATTTAAATATATTAAAACATCACTTTCGCGCTTCCACAATTGATGTTTTGCTGCGAGCCATATCTTTTCATCCATTGCGATGAAAATTTACAAAATTTGAAATGGTTCTCCATTTACGACAGACCACGGAAAAGTAATGATCATGTACTTCAGAACGAACTACCGCAAAAGCATTGCGGGAAAAATGCCCTTCGGGACGTCCCACTCTAGTATTATATCATCAAAATGACTGCAATGCTATTAAACACTTTTAATCCAGCAAAATCCGTATGTAATTGCGCACGGAACTCGGAAGTGCCATGTGTTGCTTAATACAATGAGGTAAAATATTACAAAAATCGAAAGAATAGCCATCAATCCCACGATATGAAACGATGATACTCTTGTGCCGAAAAGACTCACGCTAGCTGAAAATTCTAAGATTTTTTTGTTGACGCCATGCAATGCCTTCGAGTTGTGAACATCCCTTCCTCTCACAAGGCCGCAGGGATCCTGTGAAGAAGCACGGCTCCAACAGAAATCTGACGTGTGTACGAAGGCGCAATCAAAATTGCGTCTGTAAAGCGGTGAATTGCAAGAACATATGCGGGAATGCGTGGATGCGATAGGGCAAAAATTGCCCCTGCTCTAATTCTAAGCTCGCATATTCGTAAATTCAACACGTTTTCAGACCTAACCTAGGCAATGACGAGCTCCGTGTAAAACCATAGCCACATAGAGAGAACGGTGACACATATCACAAGTGACGGTTTTGGCTCTGACGTCAGCACGAGTAGTGCTGTGTTTTGCCGGCTGCTGTTGGAGACTACGTTGTTTACGTGTGAATTTACGTTACGTTTTACCACATTTCTGGGATTTTTGTGGTGTCTGTTGGTGATAATTGTAGTTTCTGAGGATAGTGAAGTTTCCTTTATTCTTGAATTTCATTCACTCGGCTTCAAAAACGTGTTTGAGAGGCATTTTTAACAAAAATGCCTTCCCACGAGTGTAGTGCCAGGATGCGAAGAAAACTCCCGGACTGGACCCTAAGTTCAAGTTTTTAGCTTTCCAAAAGATCCTGAGATTAAGACCAAGTGGAATTGGGCGATCAAGAGAGATAATTTCACCACCAAGAAAAACAGTAGGTATGTACCCTTTCTCGCTGTAATTATTTGCAGATAATTTCTAACCAGATGTGGCTTGGGGATGTTGATGAATGACTCCAGTACTGCAAGTGGGGATTTAAAGTATTGTGGCGGCAGTTCATTTGAAAATTCTTCTATTTTAGTTGTCATTTTTGTATTCTTTCGTTAAGTAAACGTGTGGTTGAAGGAGTTACGGGGAATTAGCAGCCGAGTTTACAGGATCGAATATTTTTTCTTAGCTTGCCCTTTGGTGTGTTAGTCGTCGGAGACTCAGTAAAAATGCTTATTTATGTATACGTTAGCAATTTAGATTTGAAAAGCTAGGGTATTTTCGATGAAGCTACCACAGTCATTATATTTTTGGCTTCGTGCCTTATATTACAGAGGAAAGCACATACATTTTTAGCAATTCTTGCTTTCAAATTAATATGATCTTGTGTATATGCATAAAGTGTTAATCATGAGAAATTCATTGAGTCTCGTCAGGAACTTATATAGGTTATTTGTGCGTCTAGACTGCCGTAAATGGAAATATGCGTTTTTCTCTTACAATCGTGTGTGGTGCGATGAACCGGAACTAAACGGCGCGGCGTCCGGCTTTCATCATTTCAAATTATCTTATGCTCTAGTTTAAAATAAAAAATATCATTGTGGTATATATTCATCTCCTATATTTACTAGCCTAGTCCTTAAATATATTTCTCATGCAAAATACAGAATGTGGAAATGAAATGACGAAGTAATTCACATGGTATTGTCTTATTTATTAATTTTAGGTGTGTGAGATTCACTTCACATCGAGTGATATCAGAAAAAAATCTGTGGCCTTGCACGAGAAGATGGGGAGGATTCATGTTGAATTAAAGTTGCCCAGATTGGAGGGAGGTGCCATTTCTTTACAGTTACCGAACTATCATCTAGAAGACAGAAAGACGTAGCGGTAGAAGTGACATATAAAACTATGGTGGATGTGGATTTGTTTTTTGTAAGTGGATGATGTAACAGTGGACATTCGACGGAGAAACTATTGAAGATAGTTATTATGGCTTTTGAAAATGCATAGTTGTTAATTAAATTTTGTTTAAAAGAGAAGGACAGTATTTGTTTCGCCTAACTAGATAAGGGTAAGAAGAAAACATTGCAGATATTATTGTGATTGACTAATGAAAATATAACATATCTGTATTTGATTTCTGTGGTTTTTTTCCCTGTAACTATAAAATTCCTTGTGGTAATGACTTCATGTACAGTAAGTAAGATCTGAAGTGTAATTTAAGAGATATCATGTTTTTCTATACAATTATTTATGCTGGTGATTTGGCAGGACTCTCAGATTATTTATTAAATGGAAACGTCTACAGGAGTGATATTAATGTAAGACTTTCGCTCATCCCAAATAATATTTCAAATACTTAAGCGCCAGGTACGGGTACGTTTTAGTAAGTGAGACGGGACTATACGTAATTTTTGCCTGCATTTTGATTAGTTCGAGCGTAATAATAGCAGTTGTGTCAACGGCATTATGTTTCACTGGCAATTATCATTAAAAAATCTTATTTCGTCAGGCTCTAGGGTAGGATTTTAAGCGTTTACGCCAAAACTTAACAACAAATATTTTATTTTCGGCGTAAATACTTCTTGCTTAACTTCCATAACATAAGATAACGTGACAGGTCAAGGAATCAGTTATAAAATATTTTCTGTTTTCTGGAGAACGGTGAGGTTATATAAAACTTGGATTATACGCAATATTAAGAATCGTTTCAATTTGAAAATATTATTATTTATGCGTGTAAGTATTTTCTCGGAACCCGCAGACTATTTTCTTATTGACTAAGTAAAATAAGCATCGATTATCTTTTCATTACGGTGTCTTAAACAGCGTCGCAGACAGCACCACGGCTACTTGCTCTGGCGGTAGCACTACAATGAGTGACGTCACACGCCAGCGATCGGGCCTTCTCCCTAGGTGGATATGGCAAAACGGCCTTAAAAGAGCGCACTACATCAGGTGTGACGCCTCCCTCGATAGGAAGTGCGCCACACCAGCCACCATCATAATGGAAAGCGCTGGTGAGGCGCGGAGGAACGGGTTCGATCCCCGACCGCCGTCCATCTGAGAGCCCTACGCCGGCTGAGGACACTTAATTCCTTCTTTTAGTTATATAATTTTCTCGACGTGAATTTTTATCACTAAGTTTTAAATAACTCTTTCGGCAGTTAATTTATTTTGCCCTGGACGCAAAGCCAATTCCTGAAACGTATAAGATTTATTACATGCTCAATTTCCATCAATTAAGATGCTATCACGCAAGATAATATGCAATGCAATTATTCCTTCGTTGTCAGAAGAAGCAATATAAAGGAATAATCCAGCCCCAACAGAATCCTGTAGTATTGAAAATGGAATCAGTCTGACTGCTACTTAATCACTCAAAAAGAACTGAAAGGATCGGAACAAATTTTCTGCAAACATATCTATCTCACATAGAGGCTGTACAACATGAGCGTTGGGAACCTGGAAGACTCTGAAACGGGATAAATCGGAAAAAAACCGAAGGAGTAATTGTCCCTGTGAGAGAAACACGTTAAATATACGTAAGTACAATGAAATTGCAGATGCGTATGTTCGTAGAATGATCTTGGGGCCTTACGGGGCCCAAAACATCTCTATCTAACGAGTGAAATATCCGCTCGTGGATTGATTAAAGCTATCTGTAGACGCAATGTACCTTTTATTTTTCATATTAAATTTAGAGCAAAATTTTCAAAACTCGATGGATTAAAAAAAAATGCAATCTCTCATTCATCCGCTTTACTTTCTTACACACGTTTTTTGAGATAGCATTTTAAATCCAAAATTGGTAATCATCATCATCATAAGTCAACAATCCTAAGATTGGTTTGACGCAGCTCTCCATTTCTCTCTCCTATCAGCAAACCTTTTTATAGCGACGTCAAGAGTATAAGAATTCGAAATGTGGTTCTACCGAAGAATGATGAAGATAAAACGGATTGACCGTGTAAGTAACGATGAAGTGCTAAGGAAAATTTTGGAAAAATGATATGCTTGCAAATACATTTTACATAATTCTAGCGCTTAAAATTTAGGTTTCATTAAAAGGTTACGTTAAAATTTAATAGAAGTAAAAACTAGACAATAGTTTTGAATATTATTTTCATTTCTCTGAGGCTTTTGGAAGGGATCTATCCCCCTCATCCCCCCTTAGTTACGCCACTGCTGCAAACTAACATTTTTGTCTTCTTTATGTTGATTTTCAGCTGATATCTGGCCATTGCTCTTTCCAATTTGTCAAAGTCTTCTTCAAATCCTTCTCTGACTCGGCTATGACTGCCATGTCGTCAGAAAATCGCAGCATACTAATTTTTTTCTCCGTGGATATTGACACCCGAAGCTTACTCATTGATTTCATTGATGGCTTTCTCTATGCAAACATTAAAAATTAAGGGGGAAAGTGCACACCCTAGTCTCACCCCTTCTCTTGTTCTTGCTTCTGCAAAGTTGGGTCCACATTTGATCAAAGCTACTTGGTTTTTATACAAACTATGAACAATTATACGATCATTGTAGAGCACTCCGATTTCTTTCAGAATTCTAAGCACTGAATTCCATTCCACGTTATCAAATGCCATCTCTAAATCGACAAATGCTATGAAATCTGTTTGTGCATCTCCATTCTCTTCTCTACAAGAAGCCTAAGAGCCAAAATTGCTTCTCTACTACACTTGATTTTCCTAAATCCGAATCTATCCTCATCCAGGAATTCTTCTGCTCTTCGTTCTATTTTCCTGTAAATGATTCTTATCAGAATCTTCGACGCAGGTGTCGTCAGGCTTATGGTCCTTAAGTCTTCGCACTTCTCTGCTCCCTTCTTTTTGTGTATGGGAATGATGACGTTCTTCTCGAAGTCACTAGAAAAATCTCCTGTTGAGTACATATCGCAGATAGTTTTACACAGTTAAGACCTTTTCTCCAGCATTTTTGATTAGATCTGCTGGAATGTCATCTATTCCTGGGGCGTTATTCTTCCGCAGGTGTCTTATTGGAGCGTCTAATTCCGATCTTAAGATGCTCTTGCCATCCTTTTCAACTTCACTTTCCTCTTCGATAAGTTTTTAGCTAAGTATGCTTCCGTTGTATATTTCCTCCAGGTATTTCTTCCATCTCTCGGTTTGTCTTCATTTTCAATTAGAATATTTCCATTCTTGTCCCTTAAGGTATTATATCTTGTGCTTCGTTCCTTGAAATGGTTCATCACTATTCTATAGGCCGCTTCCACTTTCCCTCCTGCGAGGTTATTTTGCACGTCCTTGTATATGTTCCTCATCCATGTTTCTCTGGCTTTCCTCGCTTTGCGGCAAATATCGTTCTTTGTTCTCTTGTAGCAAGCCTGTCCTTCTTCAGTATTTGCGTTCTTATGCTTTCTCCGTTCTTCAATGAGGTTAGAATTCTAGGACTTCATCCGTGATCCATGCGGCTTTTTCTTAACAAATTTTCTTCTCCCAAGAACTTCTCTAGCTGCCTCCTGAAGCCCACTTTTGATATTTGTCCAGTTTTTCTCCACTGATTTTTCAGTCTGATCTAATCCTATCTTACTCCCCACTACTCATTGAGAGGCCTGTTGATTTTTTGGATCCTTTAGTTTCTCCAATTGCCATGCGTTCTTCCCTGATTTCTTCTATTTCAGATGGCATTTCATCATTACTAGATTATCATCACTGTCGATATCTTCCCCCGGGTAGCTTTTCAGTCCTTTGTCTGGTTCCTAAACCTCTGCTTAACTAAAATATAGTCTAGTTGAAATCGTCTTTTGTCTCCTGGTATTTTCCATGTATATCTTCTTCGCATGTGATTCTTAAATATCGTGTTGGAAACCACTAATTTGTGTTCTGTGCAGAATTCCAGGAGCCTTTCTCCTCTTTCATTTCGATTTCCTAATCCATATTTTCCGGTTATTTTTCCATCCTGACCTTCGCCGACGACAGTGTTCCAATCACCTAAAATAATAAGGTTTTCTTCACCCCTTACCTGTTTGATTACTTCCCTGACATCATCGTAGACGTATTCAGCTTCTTCATCCTCGTAGTCTGTGGTAGGCATGTAAACCTGTACCACTACGGTATCTACCGTCTTAGTATCTAACTTTACCACAACTATCCTTTCACTGTACTGTAGGAAGCTTTTCACACGCATTCCGGCGCTCTTTCTGAGCATTATCCCAACCCCAGCACTACCGTTTAGAGATACAGTGTGTATAATCCTATAGCTTCCACTCGACAAGTCTCCATCCTCAGGCCACTTCATTTCGCTGATTCCTAGCACTTCGATTTCCACCTTGAGGTTTCCTAGCTTACCGCAAGTCCTAAGTGATCTCACGTTCCATGTACCTATCCTCATAACTTTATCACAATTGACCGATGTACCCTGTCGGGTAGTCCCCGCCCGGAGATCCGAATGGGGGACTAGTTTACCTCCGGAATTTTTTACCTGAGAGAATTCCATCACGTCAGATAATTTAAGTTGGAGTAGCTGCGACTCCACGGGATAATAATGTGGTGGTTTCCCCTTGCCTTCCACATCGCAGTACTGCAGCCGTTAAAGTAAATGTTATCACGCCTGAATTGAAATGAGTGTCGCTATACTGACCACCGTGGTCATGTCCAAAAATGTCAAAAGGTCCACAATGCCCATTTTAATCCTATTTTTCTAAATAATATCACAATCAGCCTCATGTAAGGTTCATCAGTCCTATGAGAGTTCTGGAAAATCAGAGAAATAAATGTTCTCTTATCTATCGATGTTTTAGATAAAATACGGGATAAGGATGTTATTGCTTTCGTTCTGCTTTTCTCTGGGTTGAGTCTAACAGTATTATTAGCTCTGTTGTGGGTAACCCATGCATTAATTTCCGTCGTCATCATTCGTGGATGACGGTGTGCCTAAGTGAATGTGTTTACCTTTGACTGCCATCTGTTGGTACGGCTCATATTGCACAAATTTGTATCAATTCGAAAGCAAAACAAAATTATTCGTCCATCAAATAAGCTCGCTTGACCAATAGGTGCAAGAAACAGAATATAGTAATGTCACTTATGATCATAAAATGGTAAAAGAGGTCAATTAAAAATATTGAGAATAGTATGAAACATTATAAGCTAGGCTCATCAAAATCAGGAACACCTTTTCAATACTGTGCTTTTTTTTATTTTGTCGCCTTCCAGGAAGATTTGTATCAAAGCTAGTACCTAATACATTGGTTTGCATATTTCCTTCCTTGTAATCTAGAGTCAGCTAACTTGGTCATATGGTCGCTTGCTTGCATTTAATTATTTGAGTTAAATTTCATTAATAAAAAATATTTTACTCATTATACTTGTTGCCAGAAAAATTATTTTTTACCCCAGTATACTTGAATCGCTAAGTATAATAAACATATTTACCTTACATGGGCCGTCATTCAAACCATACGCAAACAATGTGTTATAAGTGAGCTGGTTACTTTTTTGCCCCAATTTACTCGCGTCGCTCACTTCATTATACATATTGACCTTATTGGGCCGTCATTTAAACCATATGCTATGAATACGTAAGAACTATGTTGGTTACTTATGTAGCCTCTGAAAATTAATCATCTCTTCTATAATTTTGAATATCTATAGGCATGCTGTTCAGCACATACATATATGCTGAACAGCTACATTGTTAGCAACTTAAACTAGTCCAGAACCTTAGATATGAAGACTGGCTCTTGAAGAAATGTATAAATGCGTTTCGTTGGATTTTTATAAATCGTATCAAGATAAATTTCGCATTATTTTATCCTGAGTGCATATTTTACTACGCTCTCAAATAATGCCTAATTAAGCGTCAAAAATCAATGTAAACTTCCAAAATTCACGACAGTCAAAACGGGCGTTAAATATATTGACGACATTTTTTATTTACTCTCACAATTATCTAATGCGGCAGTGTGTTGCAATTTTCATATTGGAGATTTTTTTCCATGGAAATTTCTGTAGTACCGTTTTCTGTTGGAAATATGTAGGATTGCGCGCTTCCTCGCTTATGATTTCAGCTCACGACATTTCGAATTGGTCTTGGCGACGATGGCCAAAACGCAGCAACATCCTCATTGGCACCAATTTGCAGGCACGCATGGTCTCTCTAAATGGACATCACGAGTTCACACACGCGAGGGGCCCGTGAAAGACGGAGAGGGGATGAGGATGGAGAGAAGATAGGATGGCAGAGGTTTAGGGTTATCACGAAGGAAGAGCAGAAAGAGGCTGGTTACGAAAACAAACGGATGCAATGGGTTGTTTGTGCGGTTAATGCCTCATACACGTGCAAGGCTTTCAGTTACACACCGTACCTAAAAGCCCATTTTGAGTAATATTTACAGCAAATTGATAATGCTGGTCTTATTGGCACTTTACATTGAGTTATGCCATATTTACAGGTCATCCCACTCTTTCTTAGACCTAGTAATCTAGCGAGCGTGCAATACAAAGATGAATATATTCCGTGGGATTCCGAATTTATATAAATGCGCAAATGCAATCCTTACGAACAGTTACTTTTTTAGCTGAAGTGGCAGTAGATTTCAATGGATTTTTAATTGATGTAGAATTGCATTTATTTTGTTGGATATCCTCATCGTGAGTTCTTCCCAGGAAAGATTCATGGTTAATATCAGCCCCAAATTTTTCACACTGTTACAGAACAGTATGCTTACTTCCTCGACCATTATCATTGGCAGTTCTGTGAAATTTAAATTCGATACTATCTGCCTGTTGCCAATGATAATGGATTTAGTTTTTAAGGAGTTTAACACGAGGAAATTAAGCTTAGACCAAGATGTGATAGCAGACAGCCCCCATTAACCTTATTGATGGTATAGCAATAATTTGTCATGACAAATTCCATGAGGGTCGTGGTTTCAATTTCAGGTACACTATTCGAACGAGAAGCAACGTTACCATCCATTTTTCTGATAACTGAAATATACGAGGTAAAACGTTTGAATTTCATCATTCCGATGACGCATTATTAATATCCCAAGTAATAATCGTGGCACAATAGCAATAGGAAAACTTGCCCAAGAATGACAGAAAAAAATAAAGTGACGATGAGCGGCTAAATACTCCCTCAAAACAAATTTTACATCATGCGCTCAGCGTATTTCCCAACTCCCTACGGTTGTTTAGGTTAGGCCTCGGCAACGCTCGGGTATCTTCGCGCAGTGGTCGGCTATGAGAATTTTTTCTCGATTTTCAAGTCAATTGTTTTATTTATTTTGATGATGAATGGGGAAACTTTAGGTATTTTTACGAGATAACGTATCCATTTCACTTATTCAAAATAGTTTTTAATGCAATCGATGACCCATGCAAGTTCCCCATTCAACTATTTGGGCAGCACATTAGAGGAAAACGGACACAGTAGCATGGACATCAGAAAGCGAAATGCACTAGCAAAGGAGGCGTTCATGAACAGGAAGGAGCTTCTGAGACGATCGTTACGTAAGAGTTTAAAGAAAAGGTTAGTGAAGAGTTTGACCTGGAATGTAGCTCTCTACGGTGCGGAAACGAGGACACTGAGGAAAGAAGACGAGAGAAGATTGGAGGCATTTGCGATGTGGGTATGGAGAAGAATGGAGAAGGTGAAATGAAAAGAGAGGAAAAGACGACGAAGTGCTAGATATGGTTGGCAAGGAGAGGCAGCTTTTAGATCAGATACGGAGGAGACAGAACGTGTGGATGGGAGGAGTACTTAGCGGGGAGGGGATGTTGAAAATGGTGTTAGAGGGTAGAATGTTAAAAAAAAACGAGGGAGGGGAAGGAAGAGAATGGGATTTTTAGATGGATTGAAAGGGAGTAGGCCTTACAGTGAATTGAAGAAGGCAATGCTGGAAGGAAAGGGAGGCTCCCAGATCACTTCTTTAGTACTCCATGTAAAACTACCTTAATCGGTAGAATCTTCTATATTATTTCTACTGTATAGATACCTTTTTCTCAACTTATACGCAACCAAACTCTACAAGTGAGGTACCAAAATGCACAGAATTTATCAGAGAACATGCGACGGCATATCTTACTTCCTAAATATTGCTATTGTTTCCTAAAATTGGTTTTTAAATTAAAAAAAAACAAAAACCGGTAAATGTTCCTGACATTAACGGCACACAAACTAATACATTTGTTCATTTGCAACAATTCCTCGCATTCTTTAAATAACTTTTATCAAAATGCGGCTGATTCCACATTCAAGTCTCCTGTTGATACGTAAGTATGAGTCATCATGTGCGTTTAACAGAGGATAGTGTAATTACTTCCAATGTTGTGTTTAAAGAGGTCCTCAGACCTCAATTTGTACATGAACATTCCAATTAAACTTGTACATAAGACCCTGCCTTATTTTCTACATTATAAAATTAGAAACGCGCATATCCCTCTCTGGACCTGCATTGAAAAGAGCGGGGAAAGCCCGCTGGTAGCGGGCGCAGCACTCTCGTACTATAATAATAATAATACATCTTTTTATCCTATTCTGAGTCCACGCACGCTCTTCCACTTCCTCCTGTATTCCATTTCTATTATCATTTCCTCCGTTATCCACGGCTTTTTTAATCCTTTTAACGTCAACGTAACCAATTGATTCCTCAGCCGCTTTGACTATTCCACCCTTCCTCTTCAGACGTATTTTCAATCTCCCGGATAATATTTTCCAATAGTTTTTCATATTCCCATTAAGAGCTTCTACATTCCATTTTTTCGCCTTTATAACTTCCGTTATTCTTTTGAATTTCACATATAATTTTGTAAGCACTAGAATCCGCATCCGCTGCAGGGAAGCTGCGCGAGCTTTTCATGTTTTTCCTATACCTCGTCCACGATATCCACTAGTCTTACCACGATGGAGTCTATCTGATATCTACCCAGAATTTTCCATGTGTACCTTTGCCCTGTATGATGATTGAACCACGTGTTTACGGTGAATAACTTGTTTCTCCCGCAAAATTCTGCTGCTTTATCTCCGCATTCCTAATCCAAATTCTCCTATTTCGTTTCCATCCCTCCCATCTCCCACTGAGGCGTTCCAGCTCCCTATCACTACTAGATTTCTCTTACCCGGGTTTTCTCTAATTATTTCCTCAAGCTATTCACACACCGCATCTATTTCTTCCTCCCTATGATAGCTAGTGGGATTGTTAACTTGAACCACCATAAGGTTGGTGGGCTGCACCTCAATTCCTACAACAAGAATTCTATCGGTTTTCCCGGCGTATGATGATGCTGAAGTTGTTTCGGGTTTCCCACCGGGTGAGGTCCCTGCCAGCCCTGATGACGATGGACGACACGGCCATAGAAACGTCGGCAGAGATGGAAAACCTCACCCGGTGGGAAACCCGAAACAACTTCAACAACAAGAATTCTATCGCTTAATTGACCCATACCTACCACACGTTTACCCATCATCCCATTTAATACTAAAGCTACCCCTTGTTGACTTCCTTCCCAACTACGAATATCCCAATACCCATCACTACAGTAGTCCCCACCAATCTTCCACATCACTTCACATAATCCTATATATATCTTCCCTTTATCCATTTCCCTTAAGATGTTTTCTCACCTTCCCGTCCTCATCATTTCCCTCACATATCACATTCCTAAATTATTTGCTAGCTTCTTCTTCTCCATCTTCTTGGTCTTCTTTTCTTCTTTCTTCATTATTGCTCCTGTTGATGATGATAAGTTTCTGAATGGAATTCGTAATTTTGACGACACTTAGCACCTTACCGACCTCACTGCCATGAGCCACACCCGCCCTTTGCGGACGAGTCCCGTTCGATGACTTTCCGAGGCTCATTTGGTTGCACTCTATGTTTTCAGGGAAGAGAGAGTCGGTAGGGTTTCCCACTTCCTTTCTAACAGTGTCTTTTAACAGAGTAGTTTTTAAAAGAGTAATTTAGAATTAATCTCGCCAATGCAGCACTAGGGGTCATAGGGACGCGCAAGCCTTTCCACCGCGACAAGGTTGTAGCCCAAGGGAAAGGCAGTGCAGGATGTTGGCCAAAAAATATGGGACGTATTTTGTTTCATATCTTGAACAGATACTTTAAAACCCTAAAATAAATCGCAAAAAAAGATCACTAGGCATAAATTAAAGCCCTTTTACCTTTTTACCGCTATGCCACACAAAATGCAGTGTGTGATGCAGTGTGTGTGAACACACACTGCATTTTGTGTGGCATAGCGGTATTCAATTGAACTCAAGAAGTACAGAATGTGTTGACGGAAGTTGGGAGATACGGCATTAAAAAAAGAATCACTATGAATCCACGATTGAGTAGTGAAAATAATGCGTCGGAAACTCATATGGCAATAAGAATAGGAAGGAAAATACCTTCGAACCCGGTTTTCCGATTATCTTAGGCAACGGGGAAGAGAACGGGTGAAAAACCCGCCGAGTTCCAGGCTTCTATAGCGTGGAAAAGAAAGTTTCCGAAGTTTGGCAAAATGTTAAAAATTATTTTCACCACTTATTTAATAGTACGAGAAGACGAAAAAAACATACTTACTAGAGCCAATTAGTAGCTCAACTTAATTATTCTAAGTAGCGTAATTAAACGCACTTCTTGTGTTTGCTATCAAATATATACGTCATTTATAATGGTATTAAAACAGGGTTCGTTCTTATTCACACATTCTGTAGCAATCGAGAACTTAGAAAAAATAATCTTCGAAGACATGATTTTGTACGATTAAAAAATTATCAAAACATCCTATCACCCAATAACAATACGTGTGCCTGAACCTTCCACTATCCAAGGGCATAAAAATTAATTAGCATTGCATTAAAAATTTCCGCGCACATGGAAGGAATAAAAGCGGCGAGACAAACAAAGATCGTAAAAGACAAAGATCGTATAGAGGCAAACGCACTAAGGCCACCAATTCGTGAGTTCCTTTCCAAGCATCCCGATCCCCCAACTCCGATCCCTCGAGAGTTTTAGCGGGTCGCGGAAAACACCGCAACTCAGGCCAATAGCGTCAACCGAAGGGAAGGGACGTGGGGGGACGATGAGGACTGAACGTGATACAGGATGCTCAACTGAAAGCAGCAGAGGAAGAATGGATACGGCATGAGTAATGGTAAGAGAGACGATTACTCGGATTGGAACATGGAGTTTTAGACCCATCCCGGACAGACACGTCCACGGCTTGCAACAAAATTAATGAAATTTCGAATAAACAGGCTCAATAAATTATGATAAGAAAGCCACACAAAATGAAGATGACAGGTTAGGGGTCTCCATTGCGTTGCAGCAATTACAATGTAGATAACATATTTTAAAAATTCGAAATTCAGCTACGATAGTGATTCAGCAAATGTTATATCAATTATCTATCCGGAAATCTCTTTCCCTTATAATCACAAATTCCACCAATATATTCTCACCTACTGGCAGTGAGAGGAAATGAAGAGAATACTTTTGAGTTCAACTGAAGGCTGCATTACACAGTGACGTCATGGCAAAATTAGCAGAGCTGGAACAAACTTTTTTTAGAAGTGAAATATTACTGTTTTTTTTTATAAGTCTTATTTACATTTTATTACAATTTTTTTTGTCATGGTTACGAATATATTTATCACAAATATTGAGGCAACAAAATTGATTAAAGTGTTATTTGAACATTATGTCTTTTGTTAACCAGTGCCAGTACGGCATTCTGGCACCATGACACTGATGGCATTACATCAAATTCAAACATCTCTAGATCCCTTTTAAAAGTCTCTTCATTGTTTTACTCAGGACGGTGGCGGATATATATGGGGAAGCACACGGACCCCCTTTGCGGGGCCACCCACATTGCCGAACATTGCAGAATCACAATTGTAATTTTTTATATCATAAGACCCTTCTATTGTATATATATTGTACTCGTATACTGTAGGTCTTGTATACGTATATAATCAGTTAAAATTAACTTTCTCGAGATTTTGCATATAACTTGAATATTTTTTAAATTTCTGTTCAATCAGAAATTTTAGCAGGATTAGGAAGTAATTGGTAGTAATTAGGGATGTGCCAGTAGTACTTTTTGATCTCGAGTCTAGTTGAAAACTACTCACAAGTATCGAGTCGAGTTCGGGCAATTGTGAACCAGGCAATACAGCAATGCATGTTCCAACATATTCTCATTTTTCCTAGCCCTATATGATCCTATCCCTACATTTTCTATTAAGAATTCTTAACTTGATGTAAAAAGGAAAAATTATGAGGGACCTTGATGTAAATTGTGTCAGAACCAGGAGAGGAATGAAAATTAATGAGTCGTAAACAGTTCCATTAGCACAATTTATAAGAATTCACCTGTAATAACATGTCATCAATTTAATTAATACATATATGTATCCAAACTGCTCAGAAGAGCCTTCAGTAAAGGTATGTGCCTTATTGTAATAAAGATTATGTACCTAAATAAATAATGTGATATTCATCCTTTCAAATTCTCATGCAGAAAAACCAATTGTCCTACATGCTCAAGCTGCTGGTTTTGACGTCTCCATGTTATTGAATTACTATCTGCTGAAAATTGTGTTTTGAAATACACTTGTGTGGCTGTACAAGTACATTCTTGCCAAAGGTGTAAAATTTAGGAACCTTGGGAATTTTTATTAAAAGTTACATCAAGGAATTTTATGGATCTTCGATCTTCATGGAATAAGGGACGAAGTAAAGGAACTATAAAACTTAGCTTTAGCTTTAGTATTTTTTCAATATTAATTCATTTAATCAACCAGAGTACCACTTTTTTCGTAATGCCAAGAAGAAAGCTGAATGCTATAAAGGAATAAATGAATATTAACATCAGAGGTACACAGCACTCAAAAATGCTAAAAGATGGCATTCAATTTTGACGTGAAACACCAGGAAAACCGGCATTGTTCATATTATTGCATGAGTTTCATGATGGTGCCTCCTGTAAGCAGATTTCTGAACATACTGGCCTCAACAGCTCTGTAACTGAAACTACTTGACTCGACATTTGTAATACATGAAACACTCGAGTCGAGTAGTTGAGTAGTCAAGTCGAGTACCAACTACTCGACTCAAATTTTCGAGTACTCGCACATCCCTAGTAGCATAATTACACTTATTAGGGATAGTATAATTAAGTACTTTGATGCTCAGTTCCACCAGTTCTTGAGGTTGGACCAAAACTGATGCCAAAAACAACAGGTACCAGGAAGAATGATACATGTACTATGCAGCAACAAAACAGCCATCAGAGTCAAAGGTTCTAGTCCTGTCTTGTCAGAAGAATGTCAATGATGAAGCACTACCAGGTAGATTCATTTGATTCTTGCTTACAATTTAAGAGAATATTCTTGCAGCAATGTCACAATAGACAATGGCGACAAAGACGCTGCATCCCACCATAGTGCATGTCACTTCAGCAGTGATACAAAGCCTCTTGTCAGAGCTCTGACTTCTTTTAACTTTTGCGCTTCCTGCCTTATATTTTTCGTCTGTCTGAGGTTTCCAGCAATGGCTTTTCCTGCCAGGTAAGCTATGATCATTCTTACTTAAATTCTATTATCAGATTTAAACAACATTCATTAGTGGAGCCTATAGTTAGGACTCAAACTTAAACTTGATCCAACTATAACCATATTTGTGCCATGGATAATATTAACTTAAAGGTAACAGAGAACGTGAAGAGCTTGGGAGTTACGATAAATTCTAAACTATTGTGGGGAACACATATAAGGGATATTTGTGGCAGAACCCTAAAATGGTTAGGATTTGTCAAGTGTATTGCGGGAAGATTTTTGGATGAGAAAGTAAAAGAAAGATGCTATTTTGCACTTGCCCACCCACACGTTGAACTTGCGGCAAGCATTTGGGATTCGGTGCAGAAAGACAATCAGTGAACTGAATAAAATAAAAAGGAAAACTGTGCGATTTGTCAAAAACTGCGACTGGCCTACAGACAGCATTACCCAGATACTAAGCAAATGAGGCTGATAGCCGCTAGAGACTTGGAGGCAGTGAGCTAAGCTTGGACTGCTTGAGCAATTGAGAATAGATACCTTATAAAGTGACACGGAGAGCATCATATTAGGGCCCCACTATATTTCCAGGTCCGACAGAAGCGATAAATTAAGAGAGATATTTTTCTGAACGGCTAGATTTGAGAATTTGCTTTTTTATGTAAATGGCTGGTATACTAAGACCCCCTTCAACAGACCTTTTTAGGTGGCTTGCGAGGTAGTATGTAGATGCAGATGAAAGTGTGGATCTTGGGGTGGGCTGGAATGTGCTGGTGTTAGCGTCAGCAGAAGCCAGGCAGACAATGGGCACGGACAGGAGACGTGTGTAAGAGGCTGCAGTTGAGTTTGGTGCATTGAATAACCAATGCTATAGAGAATATGGCTGTGATTCTCTCGCCAATTCATCACCCCATTTCCTTGATGTATCTTTGACAAAACCGTTGATTGTCTATTGATTTACAGTAACATATATAAATCAGTGGGACTTTAAATCTCATTATCAATTGCATTCAATAGCTTGATTCAGAGTATAGAGATTGGCTTTTTTGACATTGATTTAAGAACAAATTTATTGATTCGATCCCCATTATAATCGGCATCTCCAAAATAGATAAAAACCAAGTGAAAGCTTTGAGATGATAGACAACTCAGATTCATAGATAACTTGGGTTGTTGTGTTGACCCAAATCAGTGAACAAGGAAATCTGGGTTTATGCCTCCAACCAAAAATATAAAATATCCCAAATAGATATCGAACACAGAATTTTACTATTTAAACAAATAAAATATTAAGCCTCACATATCAAGAATATACAGTAAGAGTTTTGACAAGAGCATATTTAAGCATAATATTGAACTATCAAATTATTAATTAATATTAAAATATTCCAGTATCAATGAAAAAAGTTTAAGCAATGAATATTATATGCACTATGCATTAAGTGCCAATATTTGAATTATGAATGTTCAGATTTACAAATAAATGCAAGTTTTGCAATATCCCCTGGATATTAATATATTGTGTAAACAATAAATACTTTCCGTTCAACATATTGAACATACACAGACTAAGCCATTACAATACTAAATAGAAAAATAAAATTGATGTATCCCCATCATAACTCAGCCATCTCCAAAATAGATAAAAACCAAGTGAAAATCCAAGAAAAAATTTATGTACCTCTTTGTCACTTAAACAGAAAGAGAAAAATAGTTTAAGGAGTGCACTGAGATACAATCAGAGTAGGGCCCAGGTTAATGCCCAAGTTAATAGGAAAAATACTTTAAAAAGGAATTTACCGTGCCAATACCACAATAACATGGAATGTTTAGAAATTATTTTGGGATAAACCCCTCCAACAGTGCTTGAATTGAAAACTGAATGCTGATGGCAACATTTTGAAATAACAATACTGTAGTGATCCGGAAATAGAAGGTTTCCATTTCCCAAAATATGCTTAGATGTGTATTTGTGTGATGTCTGAGAATAGTCAAACTATTTCAAACTATGCCTCGGGAATTTGTACCTTTCACTTTCAAGAATGGCTAACCTTCCTTCTTCCATTCCTCTTAACTGGGAATAATAATCATTTTAATCATTTGTTGCTCTACTAATCATTCCGATATATTTATTAATCAGTTTTGAGAATATTAAAGTAAAGGTTTACTATTGGGATGGTCTAAGGAAGCCATCACTTTGTATGCGACATTGAGGAACTTCGGTACCTTGATTTCGTTGAGCCTTTTACTCTGCAAATGAATCATGAGAAGCTTTAGGAGCGGTATTGGATAAAATCATGCCATAAACAAGTATGTATTCACTTGATCCAGCCAGCAACTAGACAAGGCGGGATGAACTACAGCACCACATAAAAGGGAATTCCTCTTGCTAGAGTACAGAATAAAGCATTTCAATGCTTATGTAACGTTGTGGCTTTAATGTGATTGTGGATCATTGGCAATTAAAATTGATATTTTTGCGGAAGGATCAATCTTCACGCCTGAGGTGCTGGTCCCTTCCATTGAGCATGTACGATTTTCTATTCCTACATGTCTGGATAAACACTAGAATACAGATGCTCTGTTTGTAACCTAATGGGTGTCATTAAAACTATATTTGAATATTTGGAGAATACAAGCAGGAAAATAATCCCAAGAGGAAAAATGTTATAAAGAGAATAAGAAAGGGAAAATAGATAATTTTTATGCTTATCAATTCGGTATCTAGTTGAGAGATTTAACCAAGGGACAGGAAAAAGTGATGGCTGTTAAATAAAAGGGTTCATTTGTGTGTGTTGGTCACATTGGTCATTGAACCCTCCGCAACATATCTATAGGCAAGCCACCTTGGGGAACTCACAAAGACTTTGATAACATCAAATGCAATTTGGACTGATGTGGCACCAATGAAAAATGTGAAGATGATATTGTTGAAACCATAATATTCAGGCAACAAGGTGAGGCTGAAGGTAAGGATAGTGATGGAGATAAAATCGCACCTCAGCATAGCCAAGTGATATCTCAGGATGCAAGAAGGTTCATTGTGGGGTTACAACTCTTTCATACAAGAGGGCAACGAAGGTAGCCCAATGTCGTCCTTGGGTACCTGTGCCGACTTTGTTCAAGCGACGAGATGACCAGAATGCAGCAGAGTAAATTGGACAAGGAGATACAATTTGAAAAGTACTCGCATATATTTATACGTAAATGAAGTATTTAGGAATCACATTTTCTTAACTAATTAATCGTGAATTTTTCTTTCATCCAGCATTACCAAAGCATCAATAAATAAAGTATTACCGCTGATTTATTAAGAAAATTAATATTTTAACAAACGTTTTTTGCATTCTAAACATTATTCAGTATTCTTTCTATCATTTGTTTGTTTATGCCCATACAGGGATAGTTAGCCCAATTGGAGCAAAGTGCACCTGTCCCAATGAGCCCCAATTAACCGGAATCTACTGTTTACGATTATTAAATCAATATTAAATCCTTTAAAAATAAGGCTCATAAATCATTATTTTTCAAATATGGAGCAGTCTAGCATTAAAAGAGTTGTGAGAAATGCCACACTAGCCAAATAAAAAAATTGGAAGTATATGAGGAACTATAACTAAGCCTAATTACTTTTCATAAGCACATAATCATCTCCGTTCACAAATCGGGATATCATAGCCCATTTGATTCATTAGAAAGATCATACAATACTTTCGTTCAAACATAAAGATTTCTCACAAGTAAACAAAACGAAATCCGACCCCTTAAATTACCTCACCTCTCACCTTAGAACACCTGACACTTCAATTGTAGCCATAGGAATAATTATGTTATTCGATAAAGTTGGAAAATCCGCATACCCTGAGTATCCCTGCCAATAACGCGGTGGATACAATAATACAAAGAACATTACCAATAGATATATGAAAATGCAACAATACACTATTACGAGGGGCATAAGAAAATTAATTATTACGCACCTATTTTTTCCTGGAAAATCCCTCGAATAACGCCGTCTGTCAGCATGTGTGCTTCAAACCATCCTCTAGAAAACCCATGACGAATTCAGAACGCCATTCTTCCAAGGCTACACTTTCCCTCCTCACAAATTGAAAAAGGACTATGACAAATGATAAACGAAATTAAATTCCACGCTTACCAACTTCTTGAGAAACACAACACAACTTCCAAATAATGGAACTCCTTGCCTCTACTGTCATTGCTTTGCGTCAGGTTATGTAAGAACTTGGGTAAATCATGGCGATGGCTGCGCTATCAATTTCATACCAAAAAAATACGTGACAAGTGGTATTCATAACGCTTCTTTAGGAAATTCAATTAAGAAAGCAGGAGTTAGGCATTACCATCAATGAAAAACTCATTTTATCTTCCGACCACTTGGTACTTTGTTTTTATGATAGAAAAAAGCCAGTGATGTGAATCTGGCGGAGGTCGGTATTAACTTCGGAAAACTTTAACATCTACAATATATATGGGTTGAGGATTATTCGTCGTACCTGGTAGAATCCATCCAGTATGTCAAGGCAGCCAACGTTGATAACATAAGTATAAAAGTGTGATTTGTGATGTTGTGGGATCATGTCTAACCGTAATGGACTTCGTTTGAAACATTTGTGATACAGAATTTTTAATGCCTTATTTTGGCTACACCCATGATGATTCCGTAACCCTAGAGGCATTTTTCCATGTGAACCGAGAGATATTATCAACGGCGAAAGCTCTCGTATGCTTGTGCACAACCGTAACAGGTAGCAATCGTCAAACTTAAGTTGTAAGTTTGTGTACCAATGGATTCAGGGATGAATTCGGGAACCCAGAGCCTCCTCGGGGAGGGCATATTACGAGACCTATTGATGAGTGATAGAGGACCTGACAGGGTCCCAGATGTTCCTTTGACGGTAGACAAAGAAAGTTCTTTTAATCTGTCATTGAATTGTACCTCCGACTATGTTGACACCTTTCAAATTGACATTAATAGCATCAAAAGTGTTCCCAAAGAAAATCAGGTAGGCTATATCTTTTCATACCTTCTTAGTATCACCTAACATGACAATATGACTTACATGTATGCATCCTTATTATTCCATCCACAGGCGTCAGAATTGCAAGAACTTGGAGTTTCTGTGTATGATCAAGAGACATTGGAGAAGGGAATCATACAACAGCTTGATGATGCCATTGAGAGGGAAAAGTTGGAAAAAGTGAAAAAAAAGTATGACCTTCAAATTAAATCAGTGCAAGAGGACATTACGTAAGTTATAAATAAGTTTTAACCAAAGAAAGACGTTTTTAGTGATCTTCACGGTGCAAATCTGTATTATATGAATGAATTTTCATTGTGATAATGTATTGTGTATTTTAGATCGTGTATATGTTTTCTCGCTTGTCCAATGCGTGTAATCACGCCCTTGCATCAATAAAATGTATAATTATTATTTAATCGGTCACTCAGTTTACACTGCCATGTTTCCCGAAAGAAATTTATAGAATCATGTGTGGTGTGAGTGAAGAATAACAATTTTCACAAATTGAGTATTAAAGCACACAAGTGTGAAGGTTCCAACCTAAAGATAACATGAGGGAATGTGTGGCAATAATAACCACGTACATACAAATTTACGAACATCTTCAAAATTATTTATGCTACTTAGACGAAACAATGGTCATCTATTATTTCCTGGAGTGACAGAGTATAACATAAATTTTGTACGTATTCAGCATGTTGGTTTCATCCTTTATGATACTGTCACCCTGCGTTTCTTCGTTGAAACATAAGTAAATACAGTAAGTGCGCATGACTTAATTGCGGCATGTTGGCCTATTACATTGGACAAAAAAATTATTCAATTGAAGAGCATCTTAAGCAAAATAACCATTTAACATTATTTTGAAAGTGCAATAATCTGCGTAGGGAATATCATTATCCTTGTGTGAGATTTCAGGTTTTCCTGGCAGATGTTATGGATTTTCCACAAGGTTTTACACTGGGTTGAAATCTCCATAGTTATCAACATTTTATTTGGTTACTTATCTAATGTCCTCAGGGCTGAGGAAGATGTTGTGTTGAAGATTGTCCAGTATTATATGCCTTCTGCCCGAAGTCTTGCTGAAGCTTATGAACAGAAGGTACCCGAACATCCAATGACTGTGGAAACAGGCCTATGGACTACCACCCTTCTCGGATGTCCTGATCTACATGAAGAATAATGTTGGCAGCTGATGTCTGTGGGCCTGTTGTAAGCCTGCGCACACATAGGTACCTTATTGGAAGGAGCCACCATCACACTTATCATTAGTACTGTGTCCTGTGAAAGTCATTCCAATGGTCCAAGGCAATGTCAGGCATGCTAAGTCTCCCAGAAGAACTGAAACATCTCTAGAAGACTATCCTCAAGAACTGCGTTGAACACAATGACCCTTCACTGGACCTTAAACCAACGAAAGTATAACAAAGCAGAAGACATCCAGCAAAGGATAAAGGCCTATCTGGCAAGCCTATCCACCTTCCCTGTGAAGATAGTGAGGTCATTGGCCTCAGTGGCACAGTGAGGGGGGGGGGGTTTGGGGGATAAAACCCCCCCCCAGAGCTCAGAGTAATTTTTAAGTTTAATCCATTTTACTTAATGGATTAGTATTACTTATAGAATAGTGTTAGGATTAATCAAATATCTTTAACAATGCGGTAAAACTAGTCATTTTGAACCATTAATCTTAAAACTTTCTGGAGGAGGGCCCCCGCAACTCCCACTTACCCTGGTGGGTATGCAATGCCCCAACACCCGTAAGTATTAGTTGCGCCAAAAACCCCCCCCCCCCCCCAGCCTTGGTTCCTAGCTGCGCCCCTGATTGGCCTGACATGATGTCCACGTGGTCCACATGCCCCCGAATAAACTATGAAACTACCTGGCTCACATGAAACTCCAGGTTAGAATAAGCTTCCAGAAGTTAACCACATTTCTTATGAATGTGGTAAAGTCTACATTGGCTAGATTTGATGGACAATAGGGTAGTTTCCTTCATCAAAGAAAACGAAATGCATTGATTGCGATTCCTTACCCACCATTAGTGTATTCATTATATACAAATTATTTGGTTTTAGAAATCCCAGTTTAGACGAATAGTAACGGCATTTGAAAAAGGCCAGATTGGCACCCACGCGTTTCCAATCCACGTGACGTCACCGGGACCTAGTTTCTATGCGAGTAGATAGGAGTTTTACATTATCTGAGATTACTAATGCATGCATGAGGCACAGAGCTCAGGGAAACATCTCTTAATAATCACACATTAAAAATACCTAAGTTCGGAAAGTTTCCTTCGTTTGATAAGGTATTAATAATCCTTATTTAAGCCAAGCGCTACCTGCTAGCAGGGTACTCAGCAACCTGCTAGCAGCCTGCATCGTATCACCGCTCAAGCCTCGCCCCAAGGTCACCTCTCACGCCAACAGCTGGAACCAGAAATACGTCTCATGGACTTTTCCCAACATTCCTACGTAGCCGTCACATTTTCGCGCACTTGAAATTTTTCACTTTTCGTTTAATCGCGAAAATTAGATATTGTCATTCGAAAATCTAAGGACATGAAATGCGCACTCCAGGAGTAACAATCTTTCGATTTAGGCAATAAAAAAATAATAGGAAACCACCCTATTGAAAGAAATTATAAAAAAATTGACAGCATTTGCGGCTCTACCAACCTGAGAAATAATCGGTGGCAGAACACACCACCACTGAAAACCATTCCATTCATTGGGAAGAGACAACTGTACTTGGGGGCTCCAAAGGGTATATTAGGATTGTGTCATCAAGTATGCTTCCGAGATCCCCTCTGTCCAGGGAGTCAAAAGCTGAAGTCTATCTATCAGCTTCCTGTTAAGTCAGTCTGGCAGACATATAAGTACTGGACAAACTTGAGCGTAGCTACACTGTTTCATAGTCCTGAGGACATTGGATAAGTAAAGCTCGGCAACTATGGAGTTATAAAAATGTATAAAACCCCTTAAGACTCAATTGATCATTTGCCGTACCTTGAAAATTTCTCCATTTTGAGAGATTCAAGTTCGAATCCTGGTGTAGGAAAATGATTTTTCCTCTGTGGAATTGTTGTATATTGCTACACTTGTGTGTGAGTCTATGAAAATATGTGGTTGACTAGTATGTAGTTATTGCCTGGAATAATCATTTAAAAATTTCTTTCATGCCATTTGAGTTCAGTGTATCTTAGAGCAAATAACTAAATGGCTCGATATCCATTTGTGTACTTCACTTCCCTATAAATGAGATTCTATTATGCTCACGGATTATCTATGCTATAGTGCTTGCTTTTTTTGCAGATCTATTGAAAAGGAAATTTTAAATAATGAAACTTCTCTCAAGAATCTTCCAATTAAAGATACCTTGTCAGATTACAATGAAGCCTTATTGCTTCGGAGAAAAATTGATCAAGGTTTATCAAAAATTTCCATTCTGCAGGCCAAGGAGAAAAATTTGCGTCAAAAAAGAGACCAATCCACACTATCAACTTCAGAAAATGATGCGGTAATCTCTTAATATTAATGGATTCTCTATAGATGACAATGTTATTCTTAATGTAAAAATGTACCTCGTCTTTTTTATCCATCAGGCCAAAGAGAACTCTGCCCAAAGTGATGCTTGTAATTATGGGGTGGAACTTTCCTCAGATAATGATTGTGGTCTTCTAGAGGAAAATGTGGAAACTGAGCAGCAGAAAATGATTCGCCTTGGCCAAATGACACCATTTGGAACTATTCTTTCGGGACCTGAGCCTATGACTCAGTATGTATCTTAAAATGTTGCCGTGTTCCTTTTTAATGTTACATACAGCAGACTCCCGATTATCCGGCTGCGGTTTATCCGGGTTGCGGATTATCCGTGCATGATTTTAACTCTCGCTCAATTTTTCCCGCGATTTTATAAAAAAATAAAATTGGACCCAAAATTATCGGAATTACTGCATTAATGCTAGGATACACCAGGCTTATCATTTCCATCAGAATCCCGTTCGTAAAACGGAAGCGATCGCGCGCTAGCTGCATTCAAGGGATCACCGAGTTCGTGTTTTCCAAGCCTAGCAGTGCGCGAACGCACTCCGTGATCACGGATACACGTCCGGCAGCAGTTGCAACCCGGGCAACTTGTGCGAGACGCGACTGCGTGGCGTGGTGCCTGACGATGTAGTTTCCGACGTCGAGCAGTTGTTTTGAAGCGTTTGTGCAAATCACTTTTCTGTATCCGCGATCACACAGCAACGATAGTGTGGTTTTCGAAACCAGGCCTTACATGGAGCATTAATAATACGAGTACAACCATGTTATTGCCGCAAAAAAGATCGCGAACTGGCGAAGAAAGCTCTCATTGAGTCCGGGAAGCACGCTAATAAAGCAGAATAATGGCATAAATAATAATATATTGTTTGTTTTACGTAAATTATGATCATTACAAGACATTGGATTTGATGTTTGGGTTATCCGTGTTTTCCGATTATTCGTGCCGTCCCTCCCCATCATTAGCCCGGATGATCGGGAGTGTACTGTACTTTCCAAAAATTATTCTTCCTGAGTATATTTTGGCCACACAGCCAATTTTTACAATAGTTAACTTTGAGAATAAAAATAGAATTGATTGTATCAATGTTCAATTGGGTGAAAAATGAGTGGCCCTCAGCATGATATGCGACAGAATCACAGTTGACTGTAAAAAATTTGGAAAATGTACAGCCTCTTTTTTGGAGTTATAAAAAATTAATTTCTTTTATACACCTTTGAGGATCCTAACCTTAGCATGATTAGTTCTTGATGATAGTAAGGCCATTTTAATACCTTGTGATTAGAATGACTTCAATTTAATTTCTTTCTTGAAAACCAAGATATTATTTCCAACAACTCTATCTTTCAACTAGGTGTGTAGTGTAGGTGTAATCATTCGATATTTACTCGTTTTAGCCACACCCTCGTGTATCCCGCTCACCACCAATTTTGGCAGGCTCGTGGGGAAAAAAAATAATTTAAAAAAAAATGAATTTTTAGCCCTTAATCCTGTATCATTATGTCATAACATGAATTTAAATCTTTTTATCAAAATTATTCGCCTAAATTTAGTGTTGATGTACGTCTTTCACATGAATTTATTGGGTTACATATAATCAATAATGTCACCATGTCCAACTAAAAAATCTTCAAAACTGTAAACGATTTCAACCTGTTATTCACCAATGTTACAATGGAAGATCTTCATGTCGGCCTCTAAATGTGTTGTTGCCCACCGCGTATTTAATTGGGTGTATGGAAGTCGCCACTCCCTGAGTGGCGACTTCCATACACCCAATTAAATCGGGAGTCTACTGTAATTTAAATACTATAAGGTTCTACTTTTGCCTCAATGTGAGAGTATTTGTAGCAATAATTAAGGTACCGACATGACCTGTCAGTACCTTAGTCTCAGTCCTGTTCCTGGATTCCATAAAGCTATCGTATACCCATTTGTCGATCATTTCAAGCTTGTCGAGTTTCGTTCCCCCTAATTTTATATCTTTCTCCCATATGGAACCTGGGAAAATCTTCGACGGTATCTTTGAAATCTTTTGCTTAGGAAATAAGTTCCCCTCACTTCGATGCCAGCACCACAGTTTTATCACTCCTGTTTGGGTAGATCTTGGCAACGGAAAGAATAATTTGAAGCAAGGGTTAACTAGCAACATAAATGTCATTTTAGGGCTTATTCTCAGAAAGCAGTCAAGTAAAAAAAATGTAAAACGTCTGAAATCAACAATTCTGAAGAGCATGGAACAGATTACAAAAAGTGGAAGAGGTGCAGACTGGAAAAAATTTACTCTCTCAGAGTCTCTAACCCTGGTCTTTCAAAACAAAAACGTGATACGCTACCACTAGGCCAAACCGGCCTTGAAACAATGGGCAAAATTTTTAATTGAATTCAACGTGACCATATTTTTTAAATTTTAAATGCTTTTTTCTCTCAAACCCGGGCGTATATGGACAAAACCCTTTAACGGTATTCTTATCCAAGTGTCTACTTTTAAATATAAAAGGTTTCATCTTCTTTCTTGATGTCACTTACGAAAAGTCTCCTTGTAAGATCCATATTAGGAAGGTTTGACCTTCAACCCAACAAATTGACATTTGTAGTTTTATAAGCTAACGTTTTCCATATTCCTTAGGTGATAGAAAAGGAGTCCTTTACAGGAACAATATAAATTGCATTAAAAGATAACACTGCTGTTAAAGGGTTGAGTAGTCTTGATGTTCGTAACTTATGAATTGCTCTCATAGATTTTATTAATTACCTGCAAGTGTATTTCTAGGAGAACCCAAGGATGTATCTGGATTCCCATAAATGATTCCTTTCTTTATTGTCATTCTAACTACTTGCCTCTTTAGTTAAGGGTGGAATTCTTATTTTAGAGATAAATAAATGTTCATGTGAAATACTTTGTCTTGGTTACAGTTGAATCCTTGTGTTAATAACTGTGTTTTTTCTTTTATTTTTTCAGGTCCAATAAAGCCATGTTGGGCAGTATTAATCGTTATTTGGAAAGTCAAGCCAACTTAAGCAATAAATTTAAGAAGTCATTGGCATCTAAAAAATTAACACTTACTTCTAAGCAGGATTTGAATAAGCCTGGGCCTAGTGGTTTGGAATTATCCGTGGAGAATGGAAAGAAGTGTATCAATAAATCAGAAGCTCTAAAAATAAATGTGCTCCATCCCAAAAGAAAAAGAAGAAGGCCTAATTTAGGGACTGAAACAGAATTCGTGTAAGTGTTATGGATGGTGTAAAATTCTGAAGTCAGGCATATTGTATGGGTCATTTTCAGAATCGGTTCCACTGACGAATATTTGCTTTGTACAGGGGAAGTGCAGTAAATGATGACGTCAATGGATGTGTCTCTTACACGTGTGCGTCTCTTACATGCACTTATACAGTATCTATAGCTGTTTTAATTCCACTCACCCAACATCTTTCCTGACTCTCACTATTTGTTCCAATCCCTTGCTCTTCCTCCTGCTGACATTATCCAGAAGTTTCCTATCCTCAAACCTCGTACCAAGTGCATTCTTATCTGTCTGCATTTTGGACTGTCGCACATTCTCCATCCACACTTACTCATCTCGAGCAAATGCAATGTACTCTCATCTTCATCCTATTAGCTTTGTTTTCTTATTATTAATCTTCAAAAGGTCGTATACTTACTGAGTTGTCTAAGAAATGTCAACTGGTACATTGAAGCCATTAGATAGCGTATGAAAAATTGTTTGCTTTGAGATGCTTTAGGACAGACCAATATTGCAATGTTATATTTCACTGGTTGTTCGATTTGATTGTCAGGAAGTGAATTATTTTATAATAATTGCATTCAAACATGAATCACTACTTACTTTTTACTTTTGAAATTTACTTTTTCCTTGCAATTTATGCTGTTTGTAACTGTAAATGAAAACACCAAAATTCCCAATGACAATACTTTATGCTTAGTTAATGGCAATGAATATTTCATTATTCTTAATTTTATACACTTATATACATATATGTATGAATATGATAAGTCTTTTTAATTTGAAGTAATTCAATCCTTCTTAAAATGCAGCTCCTGTGTTGCATTTCTTTAAAATGTATTGTTTTTAACAGGCATCATAAAGTCAAACCTGGCCCTTTGCCTTCTGAAGTAATGGCAATGAATCTTGAGAGCAGTGGAAGTGAATATGTTCCTTCTGAGTTTGAAGAATCTGGAGAAGGTAATAAATCTGTGATTGTGTAAATTGAAGTATCAGTCATCATCATTCAGCAATCATGAATTTCATGCTGACTTTGTTTTCCCAGAAATGCCTAAAATAAAATTAAAACCTCAGAGAAAGATACAAAAGAAGAAGTCGAATGGTGAAGAATGGCATACTGATGATAGTGATTGGGAGTACTCAGATGATGAGAGTACGCGGTCACGGAGAAAACGCAGTAAGATATTGATTAAGTTAAAGTTATCTGTTTGTAACTTTGCTGGGATTGTACTTTATATATATTCATTGTTCGCTGTTCCTGGTTCCAAATAAAGTTCCATAAAGGTAATTAATTTTTTCCCTCACCCATCGTTCCCTGAAGTATCGTTTTCCCACATTGATCGTTTGAAGATCGCGGTCCCGTCGTATAATTTTCCCGCATTCATCTTTTGACGAAAATGAGATGAATTGTTTACAGCGTGTTATTTGTGGCTAATAACAGCAGACACCTCCAGGAGGATGAACTACTATAGGGAGAAGCTGAGTGCCATGAGATAGTTACATCAGTGCATTTCCCAAGACCCGCTATCCACCTCCATTCAGCACTCGCCTCCCCCCTCTGAAGCTTTCCTCTTCTCCGGAATAAAAAAAAAAAAAGGTTCCAACTCGCACAGGGATCATGTTACAAAGACCTTTGCTTCGAAAAAAATATCAAGTTACACGAGAACAATAGAAACGTGTTTCGCGCCCCCCCTTTTCTCTTCCACTGACCTTTTTCAGCCTACCTGCTTCAAAGTTCCCATTTTCTGGAGGTCAGTTGTTGCATGAATCACCTATTAGCCCAAAAGGTGTCTAACAATGAATTTCGGCAATTGGCATTATACTACTTTTATTAGATTGAAATATTTGTAAAGTGCACGTAATTAAAAAAAGAATGAGACCAAACACGACATATTTCTAATGTTATTTAAACATTTAAAACAAGGAAATATGTGGAAAAACACAATGGTGATTTCTGGCAAAACTCAATATCCTCGTAGCAGAGCTACTTAGCAGTTAATGTGATATTTTTCCAAAAAACAGGATATCAGGTTATTATAAATTATTTTTGTTTGATAGATTTTTTTTCTCCCTACCAACAATCGGAATTCATCTACTCATCTGACACTGCGATAATTAGAAAAGAATGTGTAAGTTGCCTTCTCTTTAGGACAAAAAATTTCATGGCGCAGTCATATGTTTATACTTCACCCTCTGCAGTATGTTCTGCGTAAGACGCACGCGATAGCATCAGTTCCGAGCTTCACCTCGCACGAGTGGTTCCGTACTTTCCAGGGTGGGTTGACTTCAAACTAGCGAGTGTTTTCCGTGTGGGTTTTATAAAGTCAGGTTTCATTTTTATTAGTTTTATTTTTATCAGTCTTCGGACCATCGCCCTTCCAAAGAAACAAGTGAGTACTATAAAAGATGGACTTAAAATAATTGAATGTGAAGAAAAGCATCCAGGATAGAAGCGCGTGAATATTGGAGAACGCCTCAGGCTGTCTGCTAGCACATGACGGTTGGGGTTGGGGTAGAGCAAGCTACCTCGTGAAAACAAGAAGTTGGATTAAGCCAAGGCTCTGATGCCACTGATGATTAATGCAATATTGTTCACGCTTTACACATTACCTAAATTACATGAAAAATAAATTTATTAGACAGGAACATTACAAATAATTGACTATTTTTGGCCTATATGATCCATCTCACAACCAATCTGCGTCTGCGAAAGCGGTTGTTTTAGGCATAACATGCACAAGGCTCTCGTGAATACGTGTACTGGAAATGGCGTTTCATGGATTTTTACATCAGAGAGAAATCCATAATAGCAGGGTAAATGCCGAGTGGAGAGCAAACATTTGTAGCGAGGTGGCGTGTTCCTTTAGGATATTTGTAAAAGATATATTATTCAAATCAAGAATATGACCTAAGTGTCTCGATAAAGTACTAGTATTCCTGTAATTGGCCATAATCTTGTTTGAATCCTTTAATGAATATCATAATTACGTGCCAAAATCCTGCGTTTCCTGGGACATAGGCAACCCAGCCAAACATTCCAGCTTCGATCGTTTTCCCGCATTCATCGTTTTTTTTGGTCCATCCCCCTTTAAAAATGATAGATCGAGGTTCCACTGTATATTCATTGACTATAACCTCCAACCGCTTAGTTCTGTCTCTACCATCCCTTATCAAAGATACCTATAACTTCTTAGACCGTCTCCAATCCAATTCCTCCTGACACCCAAATTACCATGGCCACCATAGATGTCACTTCTCTCTACACATCCATTCCTCATTCTGAAGGTCTTTCCTCCCTCCGCCACTTCCTTTCCCAATTCTCAAAATTTAACTTTATGCAGATGCAGTTGCTGTATATCAAAGCCAGACAATTTTTATAGATATTTTTTTTTTCTCTGAAGTTTTCTCCGAAATCTATCCCCCTCATCCCCCACCATACTTATGCCACTGCCGGGTGCCGTGTGCTCTATATTATCTATGGCATGGTATTAAAGGTAGGAAACAGACAGCTGGGGTCATTTTCGCCATGAGGCAAGGAAGGGAGGGTAGAAACCTTGTGTCGTCAGGTTGTTACAATAGGCTTAACCAGGGCTTTACATCCCATCTGCCGGACAGTGTGTTGCACTGGAAGTTCCGTCCACTCTACTCTTAAGCAGGGATACAACCATCTCTGAAAACTTTCTGCCTCTGCCAAGACTTGATCCCGGGCCCACAGGGTGTGAAGCCTTCATGATGAATTAGTGAAATTTTGCTCCCTAATTATTGAGTTAATTTTGATGACTTTCCTCAGCAGTGGCACAGCGAGGGGGGGGTTTTGGGGGATAAAAACCAGCAAATTTTTAAGTTTAATCCATTTTACTTATTTGGATCTGTATTACTTATAGAATAGTGTTAGGATTCATCAAAGATAAAGTGATAACATTCCGGCAAAACTCATATTTAATCAAAAATGTCTTTTATTCTATCAAGGGAGTAAATAAATTATGATATAGCAAATTAAAGCCTATTCCAAGCGAGTGAAAGTGATAACATAAATGAGAGAATGTCATAGCATGGTAGTAAACCTCATGTTTATGAACCAATATCTTATATTTATGTCAAGGTAATCAATAGTTTTGACACAGTGAATTATAGTGGCGTATTCAAAGGGGGAGAAAGAGATAACATAACGGCAATAATTATGTACTCGGTGATGAGGGGAAAACAAAATAAAATGTACAATGCACACGGGGGAATTCATGAAACTCACTAGTTGGTGGCCTTATGGACACCTTTTTGGTATCGGTACGGCAACAGACGATCTCCTGCTTTCACATCGATGCCGAACCGATTGGGTTCATACAGAATCGCACGACTGCTTACCGGGAGTACATGTGACGTCCCACTCAACAAATCGGTGGTGCACCGATCGGTTTGGAGATACAGAATACGGCTCCTGATACGTTGGGAAACCTAAGATCATACATAACCTGTTGGTGTTTGAATGAGTAGGAAGTAGTTCTGCATTTTTAGATCAAAAATAAAATTGTCCAGTTTTAATTACTTAAATAAGAGTGATTTCCTGCAGTAAATTTTGTTCTTTTACATTTGTATTTTTTTAGGGAAGAAGGTTATTGATGATGGAAACCTGGAAGACTATTTAGATCGGATTAAAGACTGGGAAAAAGACAACAAAGCTCGTCAAAAGCATAAACAGAAATCAAAAATGTGTCAAGGACTCCAGGATGATATTGAACGTGAAATTGATGATGAATTTCAGGAACTAGATGGTGGACTGAAAATACCCAGTGAAGTATGGGATAAATTATTCAGGTACATAATGAGAAATATTCTTTAAGATACCTAGTTAATGTTGTATTAATGAATATCTTCTTCACTAATAAGTGGAAGCAGGAAATTATTTATTGTGATTCATTATTTTAAAAATGCTTCAATTACAATCTTTGCAGTGGTTCATTTTAGTCTTCATCATGCTCATAGTGATTCCTCTGCCAGAATTTGCCGTTAAATTTATCACAGCCTCTCTCTTCGATTCCCATGTATCAATCCTGAAATATTTAGAATGAGGCATTTTCTCACCTGAAGAATTAGATATTATGAATTAAAAAGTGCTGAAAGAAATTTAATGTGGCCGCGGAAGAGCGGAAATACAAGCTCACACGCGCAGCATGCATCAATGCCGAGCAGTAATTCCGGTGACTCATCACGATGCATTAGACAGCATTATTGGATAACTTGTTGCAGGAAAACCTTGATTGTGGGTCTAATGTAACAAGTTTGTTGGCTTAAACACGGGCGCTGGCTGGGAATGGGCCGCTGTTCACGGCACGGGCCGCAGCGTGGCAGAGAGTCGTATTGTCTGAAAGGGGCCTGAATTTCACCGCGTCGTATCGTCACAAAGCGCCTCAATATAGCACTGCCTGTATTTCACGCCGTAGACCGCACATCGCTGGGCCAGATTGAAATGGTCGTCGTGGTGACCGCGGTGGCAGTCAGTGGCCCTATACCATCAACTGCACGATTCGATTTGTTTAAAGACATCCATAGACACTAGGGATGGTCAGATCAGATGTACCTCAAACTTCGGCTGACGTGGGTACTTGTAAAACAAAATAATAGTTATAACTTGATTATAACTGTCAAATGTCATTAGCAGTTCATTTCATCAAGTTGATTGCATATTCAAAGTCATAGTTCAATTCTAAACTCTTTTCCACAAAATATATTACACTCTCTATAGATACAGTTATACTTTCTATGAAGCTGAAATTTGATTGAAATATTTCATGAGCAGTCGGCCAATGGCAGACTAGTCGAGAAATAAAGGATTGCTCTGCATAATAAAAAGTTTCTAATCAAACAGACCATAATGCAAAATGTTGCCTCTAGCCAAAATAAATTTCCATGAATAATTTCTCCGAATATAGTCCCCACTAATTATGAGGCTTGAGTTTCAGGAAAAAAAATTAAAAATGGGTATGAATATAGTCCCCCCCTTTACTTTTACCATGGACATTTATGAAAAAAAAAAGGGGGAGACTATATTCAGACAAGTACGGTAAGATTCAACTTATCTGCAAAGTTGAGAGTTTATTAGAATTTTCAGTCATCACACTAGACTCAGCTTACATGAATACATTGGCGGTGGGGTAAGACGGCAGTTCTTTCCCCATAATTCACTAGTGTTAGATGCACAGCTGTTTCTGAATACAGTAGAACCTCATTAAAGCGAGTACGGGCTATTGCGAGACCCATGCCAATACGAGAGAGAGCTGAGGCACCGTCAATTGACCCTATGATTAGTATGTAAAAAATTTGTTTTCACCATTTTCATGTTGGCACTTGCCATAGCGAGAGTTTCCATCACTGGAAAACCGTCGCCAAGAGTCCCTAATCTCTGTAATTGCTGGCGATCTGTTATAAATGAAGTTAACATGGAGTGCTCAGTCTCAAATTCATGTTGTAAACTGTAGTTCATTAACACTTTCAGTGCGGATGACATATATATATGCCATGAAGGCTTTTCCACTCGGACGGAAGACATAAATGTATGTCTTCGGGAGTTCGTTTTTCCACTGGTCACTAGGGTGCTCCGAGCATGCCTAGTGTTACTTTTTCACCCTCCCGCAGTTCGGGAGGGACCTTACACCATTGCGGACGTGTCCGTTTCTAGTTCTACGTGTTCCTTCATTTTTAGTGTTTTTTTGTTTACTTCAGTGCTATTTTTGGAACAATTTGGCAGGTTGAGATTTTTCTTTTCATTTCCTTCACCTATTCTACATTATTATTATTATTGTAAATATCTCATCATGTCTTACAAATGGATTATTTTTTAAAATTTGCTTTTTTTACCTTCCTTTTTAATTTATTCATATTTTATGTGCTATCACAAAAATTTACTTTTTATTAAAGATATTTATCCACGTTTCATACTCACTACATTATAAAAAAATGATCTTAGTGCGGTGCTTCAGTTAATTATGTTATATTTGAATTTCTTTTTCTAGGAACTTTTTTTATTATTGCAAATTACGTTTATCCTGGGTGATTTTTTTGGGTCTTTTTCCATAATTTACGGCATATTTTCTCATTCGTTTCTCTAGGTCAATTAATAACCCTCTATTCATTTCGCTTTTATTTCATTTTCTGAGTTATTCATAGTCTTGGGGTTAACTGCAGATTTTCTTCCTTTTCATAAAAAATAACATATTTATCGCGTATGCAACACTGCATTACATTATGTACAGTATTGGTCAGTATTTATAAAGGATGTAAATGAGAAGAAATATGTAGCTATGAAAAGGTTAGCGAATAGGAGAGAGTAATGGAGAGCTGCATTAAACCAATCTTAGGATTGTTGACTAATGATGATGATGATGAGGGATTACGACCCTTTCATTGTGAATAGTATAATGTTATAATTTTAGGGAAACGATTTTTCAGTGGTTGTTTTTTATGAGCTATTATTTTATGTAATTCTGTTGTAGTATGTTCTTATTTTTGCAGTTATCAAAAGGTTGGTGTTCAGTGGATGTGGGAGCTACATCAGAAGAAGTGTGGAGGAATATTGGGAGATGAAATGGGCTTGGGGAAAACAATCCAAATTATTGCATTTTTTGCTGGACTTGCTTCAAGTTCTCACAAGTCTTCTCTTACTGGATGGTTTGTATCTTATTCTAGGTTCCTAAAGGTACACTTATTACAGCAATTTTTTGTTTGATAAACCTGTATAGGTTCTGTTAATAACGAGAAGTATTAATTATCTAAAATTTTATCCAGCATATATTTCCAAATGATGAGATTATTATTCAGTTATTTTACATTCCTAAAGAAGGACCAAGTGTTTGCTATCGTATCAAGCATTGACTTCTCTTAAAAATTAAAATATCTATCTCACTCAGTTTCTTATTATGTCTCTCTTTATTCTGTAATATGGCTACTTTGACAACAATCAAATCATTGTTATAAACATAGTAAATAAATAATATTTAAATAGTAACAAACCAATGCCCTGCACATACATTTTTAAATTACACCATTTATAAATCAAGAGTGGCTGTATATTTTTTAATCTATTATTGTAATAAAATAAGGATACAAATTCAATAAAACTACATAAATGAGTATCAAAATTGCTTGTCAGAAAGACGTTTCCTTTAAAACTTTTAACACTTCTCCTTGACGTGCAATGGTTTCACATGCGACGCAAAAAAATCCTGGATCCGTCCATTCCTACTGTTCATCAATGTGAAAAGTATTATTTTTCATTATAAAACCGTATGAGCTGCCAACACAGCATGGTGCTCACAGAACCTGGCAAGTTATGGAACAATGTAATTTGTGTGCTAGAGAATGATAGAGCAAAAGGTCATTTGAGGATGGTTCATTTGAGTGAATTTTGTGCCCTCGTGTAAATTTTCTAAAGCCTTCATTCATTGTGCTAAATATGTGGAAACTCTCTAGGAGTTGTAAACCTGAGTGTAAACTCATTATTAGGTTTATACTTTGAGAAGACTATCATCACATTTTACATTATATTGACTTAATTTATGATCCATTTCATCAGCCATTGATTTTATCTATTATATGTTGCATTGGGAATTTTCTATCAGTTTCTTGTTTATTTATTTATTTATTTCATCACCAAAAACGGCACAAAGGCCTTTACATTGGCTGTTCCTAAATAAATAATATATAAAAGATAACAAACAATAGCACAGTAAATGAAAAGTAACAGTAAACAAAATTTTTAAACGTGAGAAGGGGCACTATTGATTAGACAATGGTGAATTATTGAGATGGTATTTTAAGGTGGCTTTGTAACTAGTAGCAGAGGAAAATAGGTCCAGGGAAGGGATTTTCGAAGCGATGGAGTTAAACAAGGAGGGGATTCGGAGAGATGGAGAGACGGAATCGCGGAATGTGAAGCAGAGAGTTGTTTCGTAAGGGGCGAGGAGGAATATGAAATCGGAAAAGAGGGAGGATTTCGTTTGTCCGTAGAGAACCACTAAAGACTTTATGTAGGAACATGAGATCTGATAAGAAACGGCGGCTTGTTATGTTAGGTATCCTGAGGGAGGAAAGGATAGCGTCACGGGCGTAATATCTGAGTGTGGGGATTCGATGGCGGACTACTGCAAGAAAGAAGTTTAAAGGACGGTTCACCATTGTGGTGAACCTTACACAGTAGAATCCTGATTTAACGTTTTTCAGGGGGGGACAAAATTTAAAACACTAAATGTGTAAAAACACTAAACGAGGACCTGCCATTTTTTTCAGGTTTTAGGGTCTGTAATGATTGGAATGGCTATTTATGAATAAAAAATATTATTTTAAGTAACTAAAAGGTGCTGCATGCAGCAAAAAATTCATTGATTAAGTGTTCTCTGCCCAATGAAGGTTGGATAATACTTTTTAGGAATCAGCTAAAAAAATGGGTAGTAAAAATAAGTAATGAGAGGATGACAGTTGTTGTGATAAAACATTTTAAGAAAATTATAATATGCATCAACTTAAAAGCATTCCCACATATTATTATGGACATTAGTGATTCCAATTTTATGCATATTTCAGTGATCTTGATGAACTTTTAAAATCTTTTTCTGTAAAAGTGACATGTAGGTGACTATAGCATTTCTAATATAATAAAAAAGGTGTAAGTAGGTACTCGAAAAATCGTCATCGCATCAATAAAGATGAGTGAAATAAAGGGACAGCAGAAGATCGCTAATCCCGAAATCTAAACTACCGAATATCTAGTTCTAGTAAAAGGGAGGTTTTATGGAATTTTGCCAACTTAACGTTTTCTGTTGCATCGTCGAAACGAGGGATTTATGAGCCTTTTAAAAGCCTCCTGTGCGCACATTTTGGATTTCGAGGTCATTCAAAATAGGAGAATCTTATTTCTAGTATACGTACAAGTGGATGGTGATTCAACTGGATGATAACACCAGATTCTTTGTCATATATCCGCGGCGGTGTCTTCCAGGCATTATAAATTTTCTATTGATACAAGAAAAAAAATGGGGAACTACCCTATTATGTATATTTGTCATTTGTGTGTACTTATCATATCTGTAATCATGTTGTTTTCATTTATTCTTTTGCATTGTTTTCAGGGAACATTCAGACAAACATATGTTATTATATAGTTAATATTTCTTTTTCTATATGCCTGTTACAGGCCTAAGGGTCTCGGTCCCTCTCTCATTGTTTGCCCTGCTACTATGTTGCACCAGTGGGTTAAGGAATTTCATGAATGGTACCCTCCTCTTCGGATTGCCATCATGCACGATTCTGGATCTTTTTCTGGTATGGAAACAAATAATTTTAATTTAGTTGATCGTAATAAATTTCACATATGTCAAGGTGGAACAATGTCTTTACCCTAAGTTTTATTATAATAACAGCCTTTTCAAATAATCAAATATGGTAATGAAAAGTGAAAAATTTAGTGTTGCTTTAAAAATCTTGCTGTGAATGCATTAAAATTTTTTTGCTAAGATATTTGTTTTGTAAAACATTTACTTCATGAAATTTGATGAAATCTTTAGATTTTCAAGTACATTGCAACTATGGTACTATAGGTATTTTAACTGTAGTTTAACTAGTATATTTCAATTTTTAGATGAGTCAAAGGTAATTTCATTTTAGTGCCAATTGAATTTTAATGTGAAATTCTTTTTAATTACATTTCATATTTTGGGTAAACATTTCTCAGGATTCCCTCTGGGTTACCTACTCATAAATTAAGATCCGACTCAATTAATAAGCTCGGACAAAGGGCTCTAAACATCAGCTAAAATGAAGTATATAATCTGGTGGGAATCCTGAGAAAAGTTTACCCACATTTTCCGCTGGTAAAGCATCAAATCTTATTTTACATTGTATATTTCTGTTGTTTACTGATTGATATTATTACTTTATATTTCTGAATATAATCCTCTACTTTTTGCCTAGAATCTCTGGGAGATAAGTTATGGTAATACTAATTTTTAAGCGGAAGTGGCTTGAGTGATAGTGGTCAGTGTTTAATGAAGTCTGCATGCGCAGTCAGATTAGTTGTTAGGTGTTTCCAGAGAACATTTGACTGTTATACACCTGCAGAAATATTTCTTTATGTTGATTTTTCTGCTAGGGATGGATGGATCCAGGATTTTTTTTTATCCAAATCTGGATCAGATACTTAATTTCAGGTGTAGGATCTTCGGATATTTTCAGTTGTAAATACATTTTTAATTGCCTGCTATAAAACGAAGTAATTATTCAAGTTTCTTCTGGGTACTTACAATCAGAGGAATTCTGTTTGGACTGTCATACATGTTTTAATGTTTTTACTAAAAATAATTTTTATAGGCTATCAAGTTATTTTTTGAAAACACTAATATTTTTATAAGCTCTGGATCTAAACTGTTATGCTTGCGTTTAGAAATGAAAGCAGGTTTCAATCTTCGGATAAAATATTTTTAAGTTTACTGAAATAAAATACATCAATGTAAGAAGTTATAGCAAATTAAATACAGGCATCCCCCGAGTTACGTATGTCTCGACTTACGTAAATCCGTACTTACGTAAGCGATAACCGTATTTCAAATGATTACGTTAATTTTCGAATGCGAGCGCGAAGAAGTAGGTATTCACTCGTACAACCTATGGTAGAAAAAATATCGAATAGTTATCGAGTTTTTTACGTGCTAAAAATAACAAAGTGACCCATTTTTGTCATTCCTCGAAGGAAATTTCATTAATTTCTGTAGAAAAATCGCTTATAAATCCCAAGTCAGCAATCAATGTGAAAATTTGCAGTTCTAGCGATGGATGTGGTGGCGTATGTGGTTGCGCTCATTTCTTTACGATACAACTTGTTATACAGCAATCTCTGAAGCGCCAACGCAAAGGTTCGACTTACGTAAATTTCGACTTACGCATAGTCTGCCGGAACGCATCTCTTACGTAACTCGGGGGATGCCTGTAATGCATTATGCAATAGCCGATATATATCGGCCCACCTCACTTTTTGCACGAGCAGCAAAAGGCGATATATTGGCCTGCCGTGCTAAAAAGGTTGACAATCAAGTATTCACAAACACCCATTGAAGCAGGTAGGCTGAAAAAGGTCAGTTGGTGAGACGGGGTAGGGAAGAAACATGTTTCTATGGTTCCAGTGTAACTTTATATTTTCCTTCGAGGTGAATAATCTATGGTCTGCGTGGTCTCCGAAAAGGGATAAAACATCTGAGGTATGGGCTGATGGAGGGTTGAGGGTGGTTTTGTGAAATCTGCTGTATAACTTTTGACGTGGTTGTTATCCTATGATGTGCTAGATTACCCCAATTCCTATGTGCCTGTCATATTTTGCTTTAAAGTTGTCCATGGCTGAAATTCTGTTGCATAACCCCTATGAGAGCTTTTAAACAGGGATGGTCGGATCGGATACCTCAGGTCCAAATATCCGCAGATATTGCCCTTCATCGGATACATCGCATCCAAAGTCACTTAAGACATCGGATCTGGATCCGAAATTTTGAATAATACAGTAAACTCTTGATTTTACGAAGTCAGTGGGACCGGAAAATTGGCACTTCGTAAAATCGAGTTTCGTAAATTCAAACCTTTTTCATAAGTCACGAAAAAAATGTTCGCTTTTGTTTCTTCCGCCGTTTTTTGTCTTTAGTGGTCTTATTTAAATGTTTTCGTTGGTTATTCTCGGTAAAATTCATAGAAAAGGCTTTTTTCTATCGATTTATGATGTGAAAAATCGTTAAATAATTATACCACCATAAAATTCCCATTTCTTGTTCATACTTCAACATCAACGATCGCTAAAGAAATTCCCGACCAGTTTAGAAAATGTAATCAAATAATGAATTGCAATGTTTATTATAAGAATTAACAGTTATAAATTTGTGGTTAGGAGCCAATAGCTACTATTAAGTATGCAAAAGATAGATATTTGTTTCTGACACCCACGGAATTTTAGCGGCAGCCGGCCTAACCGCCATTTATGTCGCCCTCTATCGCTCAGTGACGAGAAAAAAAGAAAAACAAGGGTCTTAGCCCGTTTCCAAAATAACCATCGTAAGTTAATATTTCGAGTTACTTCGTATTTTCAGCAGAATGTGCTCTATTTTCACTGAGATTCAATTACGATCATAAATAACGTAGGATGTGATTATCTTCTGGCGAATATTTGAAGTAAATTCTGTTTGAGTTCTCCGTGCGACTACTGTGTTCCATCATCTTCGCAGACGTTGCCATAAAAGACTTAATTCTACATCAGGACTGTATTCTTCATACCGGGTGTGAGGTGACCTGTTCATATAGTATGTTTCTCTCCTTTTATGCCGACAGGAGCAAGGTTCCAACCGGAAAACGACAGGAGAAACATCTCAGATATCGGAGAAATATAGATAGAAACGTTATTATCCACATTGATTGTTTTCCTACAAGAGACGTTTTATCATTTCTCAACGTGGTTAAGTATTGGTTCGCTAGCGTGAATTCCCAAAAAATGACACGCAAAAACCTGTACCGTCACCTCATTTAGTTTTCGTGTTCCTTTCTCCGCCGTATTGAAAGTTAGGCAAAGGATCATTGACATAGAGAAAAGATTTTCTTAGTTTTAGCACTAAAAAATAGTCGCGCCATAATCGTAAATAAATATAGTGTGGAAAGAGCAAAGAAATTAATTTCAATTGAAAAGTCAGCTGAGAAGAAGAGAGACAATTATAAGCGCGGCACCATTTTCCCGATAGTGGAAGATACTTCTTCCGCCTCTCTCCGGTTAATAACTTCCCCCCGTTGCAGGTAAAGATGAATCATGCCCTTCTCCACAATCGGGGAAAGTTCCCAGTGGGTGGGGTGAATAAGAGTGGGATGGGGATTGCCTGAGGGAAGAAGTGTGGTCAGCACAAGGACTGGTGAAGGGGGCAGGACAAAGAAGGGTGGGGAAATGGCCTTCAGCTCTGCCTCAGTCTACTTTTGGGGGCCGTATTTTTTTGCGACGCACACAAGCTCAGTCTCCTTAGGGAGGGAGTGAATGGGAAATGCTGGGGAAGGAGGGGTTTGGGATGCGTAAGGTGGGTGTCAGCAAGATCAGCCAAAGGCGGCAGGAGGGAAGGGACGGCTTTGGAAAGACAGAACCCCAGCATGGGAGAACGGGGAAGCGCGTGAGAAGAAAGTTCATGGTTAGACTTGGAAGTGCGTCTTCATTACGAGAGGCCTGAAATATAAATTGGCGGTAAATAGAGCCCAGTACATAAGATATTTAAGTTGTTCATTCACAAAGGCCAATATATACACGAAAAGAAATTATGGCGCGGATTGCATGTATCAACGTCCATTTCGGGATGTTATTAATTTCTGTTCCCATTTATAAAAGTAGCAAATAGATTTGAAAGAATGATAATCATGAATAAAAATATCTAAATCGATATCCAAACGCACATGAGCAAAATAGATGAATGTACAGTAAAACCTCCGTACAACGAATTTGAGGGGACCGGGAAAATCATGACTTCGCTGTAGAGGGTTTCGTTGTATAGGGGTAACGAGCGGGTTGCATCTTCGCAGGGGCACAAAGTGTTCCGTGTGCTTTACGATGCAAGTCGAGTAAATTTATCAATCTTGCTTCATTCGCCATTAAAACCTTCCCTAGAGTGATGATAAACAATTTTTTTTAAATTAATGTCAAAGGATCACGTCTTAAAGAGTGATCCATAATTTTCCTGAGTATCTAGTCGGCATTATTCTTTGAGTGTAATAATTGAAGTCGATATCAAATGGCAGTTTTGTGCAGCAAATTTGCCTGAAAGAGCAATATTGCCCAAAGACTTACGAAATAAAGTGCATTGTTGGCATCCTATTGAAATTCCGGTAAATATCTATGTTCGTGACCGGTATGTACTAATATCTATAAACGACGATGGAAGTTAGGTGGGGCGTGTTAGTTACCACGAGTAAAATCGTGGAAGTCAGCAATCGAAGTAACAATGGCAATCTCAGATGATAATGCATTCAGTATGACCGATACTCCTCTCAGGTAACTTAATAGAAGCTGGACACGATCAGTATTCCGCTGGTACACCCATTCCTCGGTGCCAAAACGCAGTACTATCCTCGAGTAAGCCAGGATAATATTTGAATCCACGCTTTGTCGCCTTTCATCCAGTGTTTAGGAGAGACTAAAAATCTCCGTACGGTTTCAACTTTAGCCCGAGAACCAAGTCCGAGACTTATACGCCCGAGTTACCTAAGGAGGGGGTGGTAAAAAGGTAGGGAAAAGGAGGGGGTCGTCGCGACAAAGGAGCCCGCCGACGCCCTCGGGAGAGGATAGAATGGGAAGGTAAGGAAGGAAATCCCGGAACCGTCTTCAGTCATACGCTCAGCGAAACCAAGCTTACGCAATTACTTTACCCACTGATAGACAAAAAACAACAACTAAGTATTCCCCGAGTATAAGGACAGTTGGAATCGCTGGGAATTCATCCAGTTCACCTCTTCATACTTATTGTTAGTCAATTTTAAGCGAGGTTTGTGGTTTTTCAGTCCTTTACCGAACGTATCTCTCGTATGTGCCATTTGCAGGCCATAACTATTAAACTGGGATAATTAGTCACTAAAGCACTATCTAACCAATTCAATACGACTTACGTTAGCAATCAGTTACGTTACGTTAGCAGATAATAAAAACACGTGAAAGAACCTGATCCCACTCCTTTTCGCGTCCTTTATGACACTTGAAGGACTTCTGCCCAAACCAGGCGAAGATCGATAATCTGAAAACTCTAGTTTCACTGGTAATATTTCATGCTAACAATTTGGAATGGAGATGTTTCCAGTTGGACACAGCAAGAAGTCTAACCCCACGCACGCACTGAAATGAGGAGGAAAGGAGTGGATTTACAACTAACCACTCCCAAACATTTCATACCAAAATGTCTATTATTCAATAACATTTCCCCTCTGAAAGGAAGAAGAACTACGCACTTAGGCGACTTTCTCTACAATGCTGCTGTTATCTCCCCTCCCCTTCCACGTTTCTTCGGGGAGCCATCCCTCTCCTCAGTGATTCCCCTTCCCCTAACCAAAATCTCATGCGTCTCCCACAGTGCGTGACCCTGTGGTCTGCCGCTCTTCAAGTAACCCAACTTATTTGACACACACCCAGAAGGAGGACAAAATTCATGTATTAGTAATCTGCCTTTCGATTTATCTCTCCTTCACTTACCTCCTCACAAATATAAATACAACATCGTCTACTGTCCTCGCTGTATATACAGACAGCTCTCTTGAGACTTACCTCAGCCGAAACATTCCATATTCTTTTCAGATGAGTACATTTTAGGAAGTTTAAACAAATTTCGAAAAAAATGGGTTTAAATAATATTTTTAATAAATAAGAGACGGTATCTGTTTTTAAGTTTTTTAATCCAAAATTATTCTATTTAAAATAGTTTTGCTAAGTTGTCTGCCTCATCCTTTTTCTCATTTCTTTACTGGCTGCTTGCTCAACCTGCCGCAGAATTTTCAAATTTTCTATTCCATCTTCTGAAGTAATAAAAACTCGCTCCAAAACATCTACTGCGTCCACCACTTCCTTCCAACTGGGGCGCACTACGCAATTGCTGGACTCTTCTCTCTCTTCATCGCTCACATCCTGCGTCTCTGTGATTATTTCAGGATCCTCATTCTTGCCAAAAACAGCGAGATCATCATCAATGTTTGCAAAGTCTTCGAAAGATACCCCTTCAATGTTTAGCAATTGTGCGACTTCGCCCCATTCCTCCCTCTCCTCCGGCTGTGGGTCGTCTTGGACGTCCATCTCTCCGGGAAAGCCTGCCCTCCTGAAGCAATTCGTGATTGCGCTCTTCTCTACTCCATCCCATGCAACACAGAGACGCTGAATGGCTTGCAGGATGTTCCACTTCAGTGACTTGATGTCTTCCGTGTTTCCTATTCTAGGTAGAAGATATTCAACCAGCTGCCTTCTATATGCCCTCTTCACGAGGGAAATAATCCCCTGATCGAGTGGTTGCACTTTGCTCGTGCAATTAGGGGGAAAATGAACGACTTTCACGTTTCTCAGTTTCATATCTGATGTTTTGTGAGCGGTGCAGCCGTCAAGGAAAAGAAGAATTTTTCTATTTTTACCCCCCATGACTGCGTCAAGTGATGCGAGCCACTCTCTAAATAAAATTGCCGTCATCCACGCACTTTTGTTATTCCCATAACGGCATGGCAATTTTTTAACATGCTTGAAGCACCTCGGACTAGCAAATTTACCAATCACGAAAGGCTTCAACTTTTCTGACCCGTCACTGTTAGTGCAGAAAAGAACGGTCAATCTTTCTTTACTTCGTTTGCCCCCATGGCAAATTTCTCCCTTGGTAGCTAACGTGGAGTCCGGAAGGAGATTATAGAAGAAGCCAGACTCATCGGCGTTAAAAATGTCTTTGGGATCATACCCAGCCACCAAGGAAGGCAAATTTTTCTTCCACTCCTCCACCACGGCCACGTCGACTGCTGCTTCCTCCCCACATACCCTGAGAGTCGTCAAATTCCACCGACGCTTAAATCTTGAGAGCCATCCATTAGAGGCGTGGAAATCATCTATCCCTAATTTTAGGGCTATTGTTTTCGCCCGGTCCTGTAGGATGGACCCAGATAACGGGATATTGGCACTTCTCACTTCCGTAAACCACTCAAATACTTTCCTGTCTAATTCGTCATTTTTGCATTACCGAGACCTCTTCCTTTCCGGACCAAATTTCTCAATACCATTTCCCATCTTGTGCCTGTTGGCAATAATTGTGGAAAGTGTGGATGCCGGAATGTTAAATCTCTCCGCAATTGCCGTTTTTTTCTCTCCAGTGTCGACCGATTCCAAAATTTGCAACTTCGTTTCAATGGAGAGTTGTCGGCGTTTTTTGGTGGTATTGGCCATTTTACTGTAAAGGAATAATTATAATAATAAGGAAGGAATAAAAATAACCGAAAAATACTCAATTTATAGAAAAATTAAGAAAGAATAATCTCAAAATATTTTCCAGTTCGTACCGTAGAAGCAAGTCCTGTTGTCACAATCAACTCGTGCAGCCGTTTCCACAGGTAATGACTAAAGCAGACTAGGACAGACTATTCCTATATTTTCTCAGCTCCTAATAATCAGTAAAGCGAACAGGGAATGAGTCCCAGACTTCAATTTTCCTTGCACACAGGAAAGATATTCGAGTCTGAAGAGTCGCATCTTTGTTACTACTGAATCCATTGCGATGAAGATAAAATAAGTTGAAGACTAGCCAAATTTTTTATATCATCAGTGATTCCTCGATAGATAAAAAATATTTGGTTTTGAGCAAAACGTAAAAGATGTCAAGTAACGTAAAAGATAAATTCTTTTACGTTACTTGACATTGCTTATCGATGCCATCAGGTATGTACCATGCATGAAAATTTGGTTGGTCGGAGTTAGTGACTGGTCAAGTGGGGAACGGGTGCGCTGGAGGGACGTGGCGGGTTGGAAGGGGGGACGGGAAGAGGAAAGGTATGATGTGATAGGCAAGGCACCTCAGGCCATTCGTCATACCATGTCACTAGGAGAAAGGGTAGGGTAAAGGTACGGAGAGGTTTCTGCCAAAGGTGATGGGAATTTACGGAAGGGAATATGATAAAGCGCTAGAACGTAATAATTAGCCGTGAAAGTGGAGCTGCAGTTTTTGAGTACCAATATTTTGTTATCAAAAACGTAGTTAAAATGCTATATCTTGAAGGATCACTGATAATTTTATTCAAAATTGTGAAATAAATTGCCTTTAATTATTATACAATTGCAACAGATGAATTACTTTACGAGATGCAATACTTCAAAACATCAGTGATTTTAAAGGGCAAAATAATTTCATGACGTAATAGAAAAATTGGTAGAGAATCATCAAATAAAATGCTTTCAGTCTTACCTGTCTTCCGCAACGTATTCGCCCAATCCGTGTCACAAGTATTAAATTTCTTGGCGATCGGCGTGGAATCCAAATCAGCTTCGAAATTCTTCCAGTTGGACCAGATCCCCGTCGAATTATGGGCGTTCCATAAACACAATGAAGATGGTATCCTCAAGCAATCGAGCAAATATATGTACGATCTCGAGCAAACGCACCACTTGCAGGTTAACAGACTACATCCATCAAGGAAAAGACGGTTATATATATATATATATTTGGTGGAGGGGATTCTCCAGATTTTCCTCTGGGATGGGGACAGAGTAGACAAAAATTTGCGCTCATTGGTTGAACACCAACCAATGAAGTTTTGAATACTTCGCCATAGTAAACATACATTGTCAACTCCGACGGTTCCCACCATAAGAAAAAGTAGGTACAAATAAAGCCAATGCTTCGCTCCCCGTTAGCTGAGAAGGGTGATAGAGGAGTGGATGAGTAATCAGTAGTTATCTTAGTTGACTATGGCCTTCACCGAGCAAGATCACATTACGTAGAAATCTTCTCAGGTTACCTTTCTGTACTGGGTTACAGCTGGCCGGCTGCCACTGTTACGCCCCCGCCCCTCTCGGTCCATTAGTCATCCGACCCGCTCTCACCCTCCAGCTACCTGGGGGGGAGGGGGAGAAAAAGGCAACTCCCCTCCCAACTTCTCTCGCAACAACTCCGAAGAGACATTTGATACGTAGAAAAAGGCAACTCCCCTCCCAACTTCGCTCGCAACAACTCCGAAGAGACATTTGATACGTACTTTCGGAACAGGGGTCGCAGAGTGAGTTGATACGAGACAAGCAGATGGTGGCGAGCCAGTTCTACATAGTATGACTTATCGGGGCCGTGTTACACTCTCACGCGTTTAGAAAATATGCATGTGAATCCAAGGGCTCGTTTGAGCTTGCGCCTTTTCCGATGTTGCCGTCGATACTATCTTCATTGCCTTAGCAGACACGTCAACGGCACCCTCCGCTGTAGTTCTACTTCCTGCTTATTACGTAAATATCTAAGGAAAAATTATAAAATGTAAAATACTGCGTTTATTCTCAATAATTCGTTCTAGAGGGGCACTTTTCCTGTTTTGGGTCCAAGTGTGGACTTCGTTGTACGGAGTTTTCGTAGTTAGAGAGGTTCGTTACGCGAGGTTTTTTTGCGTGCATTAACCATTGGAAGGAACCGGGACCGGGCCATTAACTTCGAAATAGAGGGGTTTTCTTAAAATTTCGTTGTATAGGGGTTCGTTGTATAGAGGTTTCACTGTATACATACCGATCCATCGCAAGTAATACCGCTCAAGCTTCTTCCGGTATAGGACTTTAAAATTCTGGATAATGCCTTGGTCCAAGGGCTGGGACTTGCTAGTCGAGTTCGGGGGTAAAAAGAGGACTCGAACATTAGCCAATTTTAGATCTTCCACGTATTTATGAACGGTGGCATTATCCATTATTAAAACAATTTTGCTGTTCTCTCCAGCAATTTTTCTCTGTAGACGTAAAACAGTTTGCTGGAAAATTTCTCGGGTCATCCAGCTGTTTTTATTTGCATGGTAAAAAACGGGGAGGGCTTCCAATTTTACATGTTTTAAGCACCGTGGCCTTTCAAATTTCCCAATGACAACGGGCTTATTTTGTCCGTGCCCGTTTGGTTGACGCACAGCCCCACAGTAACACGCACTTTACTCTTTTCCCCCCCCATGGCACCTTTGCCCTTAGAAACCCAGGGTTGCGTCAGGTAATGCATTAAAAAATAGCCCAGTTTCAGGGGCCAGCGAGGGTGAGCTCGTCGAGGAAAGGGTCCCGGTTTAGGGACCCTTCGAAGTGCTTCGGCGAAAAGTAGTCAAGTAGTCTTCGAATTACGTTCACAGCAGTGCAAAGGGTTAATTAGGGGTGTACGAAATACTCCGCGCGACCTTCCTGACATGTTAAACTACGAATTATTGTCGATGCTATGTTTACGAACAGGCACGTAAATAGGGGCATAATGTCAGCCGCGATATTTTAACTTAACTCCTACTCCCCCTAAATTCCCACAGTGAGGTTTTTGGCGACCCATTTCTCTCCAAAGTTGCATTATCATTTACGATTTCGCACTTTTGATGGACCACAGTTGGAAGCGCTGATTTTTTAGCTACTTACGCCTGCGTAACTAGTTTTGTTGACAAATTTTTCGCCGCAGTTCGTATAAACGAATGCCATTTGCTCCTAGGGACCGAGCCGAGGTTCGTAAATTCAAAAAATTTCGTATAATCGAAACTTCGTATAATCGAATAGCGCCATGTATTTAGCATAGGCTTTTCACCGGGACCGCAATATCACTTCGTATAATCGAAAACTTCGTAAAATCCTGCTTCGTAAAATCAAGAGTTTACTGTAGCTTCAGTGAATGCAACATAAGGGTGGAGAGAGTTCCGATTCTCTCTTGTTGAGATGTTTTTTTACAAAGATGTTTTTAAAAAACAGCCTGAAAGCCTATGAAATGATTTTTAATTTATAAAAATATTGAAATGTGTATGAAAATCTAAAAAGCGTTCCTTTGATCGTATGTTCCCAGAATAAACTTGAATAATTACTTCGTTTAATAGCAGGAATTTGATGCATTTGGATCCGAAAATATCCGATCCGAAAGATCCGACTCCGAAAATCAAGGATCTGATCCGAATCCGAAGAAAATCCTGGATCCATCCATCCCTACTTTTGAACAATATGGTTCATGAGTAGGACAAGCATCGCAGTGCAATGGCACAAGCAAAGAGAAGATGGGGAACTCTTTCCTTTTCCTCTTCGGGATTCTGAATTCACTGAAGCATTTATTTAAAATTTCTTATCCAGATTCAATAACTTCAACGACTTTAGATCCGAAGTATCTGGTAAAGGTCAATATCTGTGGAAATTTGGATGCAAAGTATATGACCCAACTATCCCTAATTCCTACTAAATTTTGAAGTGATTTTTACTTGGGTACTTGGCAATTAAATATGCATATTAATATTATAGGGAAAGGAGGAAAAGCTGCTCTGGTTAAAAGTGTGCGTGCTTCTGCTGGAGTGGTTGTTACATCATATGAAGGCTTGTCAAGACAAGCAGATGAACTGAGTGTACTGGACTGGCATGTTGTTGTTTTGGATGAAGGTCATGCCATTAGAAACCCAGATGCTAGAGTTACATTGGCTGCTAAAAGACTTCGCACTCCTCATCGGTTGCTGCTATCAGGATCCCCCCTTCAGAATAACCTTCGTGAACTATGGTCTCTTTTTGACTTTATCTATCCTGGTAAATTAGGAACCCTTCCAGTGTTCACTGCTGAATTTGCTGTTCCGATTACTCAAGGAGGATATGCCACAGCCTCGCAAGTTCAAGTGAGCACTTTATATATTTTGAAATATATTTTGCCACTGGCCCATGAAAACTATTCCATGATTTTCTTATATTTTCCCCAAGGTTATAACTGGCTATAAGTGTGCTACAGTGCTGAAAGATACAATTGCTCCCTATCTTCTGAGACGAATGAAAAATGATGTGAAAGACCACATAAATTTGCCAACAAAGAATGAACAGGTATGCTCTAATTGTTATATTGTGGTTGAAAATTATGCTTGTAATTACTGTTTACAGTTAGTGATTTACTTGTCTATGGTAGTTCTATTATTTTATAAACCTCTTTCTGCAGCAAAATCCCTGTACGATGAATATACTCGTTTCAAAAACTTTGATAAACATCCTTGTTATGAAGCCAACATTTTTCTCTTTGCATAATCCTCTTTAAACTTTTCTCGGGTTTCCATGTGGTAAGATATTCGAAGAGCACTAACATTTTGGGTTCCGACTCGTCACCCATTCTCAAGGCTACTGAATGAATATTTGAAGTGACCATTGAAGCTCAGCATCAGGAGGGGTGGGATTGGTCAGGTCCCGATTGTTGTCACGGAGGACCGTGGACCAGTATAAACTTAGCTCTGGCAATCATAATTCTTTTTAGAGTTCGATTCCAGGAGCTACTGATCAAATATCTGGTATCTCTGTTGACTTTTTTTTCCAGTCTTATCTCTATATCCAAACATGGCATATAGAAACATTGGCCCTCTTTGAATATCTTACCATGTGGAAACTCAAGAAAAGTTTAAATTTTCTGTTTACCGGGAAAGTGTAAAATCATACATACCGTATAAGCGCGTGTAAGAGGCGCACCTTTTTTCCCAGAAATTGCAGCCGAAAATGGGGGTGCGCCTCTTACACAAACTTCTTATCTTCCCCCTCCCCTTCCCCGGTCGCAAGTCCAAGGGGAACCATGGTTTTCAGCGTGAGTCAGTCATCTGAAACCATGGGTCAAAATCAAGCGGCAGGCAGTGGAGTTTCTCCCATAGTGACGTATTTTTAAAATTCTCCTGTTTGAATTTCTTGCAAGCGTTGCGTCGTCACGTCGGTACCCTAGAGGTGAACATTGAAAAGATCGCGCGGGGTGATTCGCTCCGGAGCGCGCGCTAACTTTACTGCTAAATTTACTGCCACGAGTGGGCATCCCGCGGCATTGAAACTGCATATAGTAATTGCTTATCAAACGTATAGAAACGCGTAGTTTTGAAGGACATACCTGGTTAATAGTCAACATCTGTCTTGCCGAGCAATTTCCATTACGCTGACGACCTGATTTTTGAAAAATCATCTTCAGACGCTAATATGAGGATTTTTGCAACTGAAAAATATATTTGTATCAAAACCTGCGGTTTAAAAAATTCGAACGAGTGTGTTCATGGTTGCACTAAATGGTGGATAGAGGTAATCGGAAATTCTTATAAGTGAAGAGCGCTGAAGGAGAGGCCGAGGGGAAGGAGCACGATCCCTCCCCTCCGTATTTCAAGCTACGAGGCTATGAGCGAAGGAGCAAGGGAAGAACACGTCCGATCTTGTATGTGACGTCGTTGCCTTGAAAACGAAGGGGCAAAGGCACAGCAATGTGATATACGCAGTTAGCGTTGCCTGAAGTTTCCAGTCCGTCTCGTCTTGTTTGAATGCGCTTATGCTACATTTGTTTCTTCCGATATTGTGCTATGTTGGACTACATTTCCCACAGCAAAGTGTTGTCAAATTTTTAATTATCCCCATATCCATTGCTTGCACCAAGGATGTTGTGTTTGGGGGCAAAATTCCAGCTGAATATTTTTTAATCACTATAGCAATTAGGATACGTCGTACAATTATCAAGTACAATTAGAACCTTTCGTGATTTTCGTGCTAATTTTTTATCCTAACTGGTCAACCATTGCATAAGAGGCTCGCAGTCATCCATGCATTGCTATTGGTGTGGTACTCCACTGGTAAACTGCTTATTCTTAACCCTCTATAGCACTGAGTCTTAGCACTTTTCCAATAGCCGGAAGAGTTTTTTTTAAATCAGTTTCTGAAACATTTGAAAAAGAAAAAATAGTGATGTGATCCATTGCTTTGTTGAAGCCTGATAGTCCTACATAACTGTAACAAAGATAGCCATTTGGTGTCTCTCTGTAATACAGCTTGGTAGTCTCGTTTCATCGTTGTTGTTAATGTCATCAGCACAAACATTCTCGAGTAACCTGGGCGGTTTGCTCAATTTCCATTCCTATGCACTCACAACATCTTATAGTAGCGATAGCAATAGTTGTGTAGTGGGAATGGGTGAAAGGGGATAGACCACATGAGTCAGTTGAATTTTGTGCAAGATGTCGCAAACAAAAAGCTCTTAGTAAGTAGCATAGTTCATCTCAAAGACATCAGTCAGTAATCCCTAGAAATTGGCCCATACCAGCTCGTAAGCCCTAACCACCTGTGTCGCCACTTCTTTCTCACTATCCCAATTTTATTCTATCATCTATAGCCCAAATATCGCCACAGGAGTTCTTTCCTCTTAAAAGAACGCCACGCTGAATGAAGTCTCAGGGTCCAAATCCTCTAACCAATAGTATAACTAGTGATGGGTCGGTTCGATTCCTCGATTCTTCGATTCCTCGATTCTCGGCCAAGAACCGGAATCGAAAACGAGTACTTGCCAAGGCGAAAAATCGATTCCGATTCCAGCAGTACTTCAAACAACAAAATATACGACCGCATTTCCAATAGTCATTTGAATTTTCGCGCCACGTAATCGTAATAACAAAACACATGCCTTCTTGGGATGTGCGAGTACTCGAAAATTCAAGTCGATCGAGTAGTTGGTATTCGACTCGAGCGTTTCGAGTAGCATTACGGATGTCGAGTCGAGTAGTTAAGGTAACAGCTTTCGAGGCTAGTAGGACCAGCAATCTGCCGACAGGAAGCGCTATCATGAAACTCATGTAATAATGCAGTTTTTAAAGCCGATAAGTCATTCTAATGCCTTGGCCTGGTAGTTTCAACTTGCCGAATACACTATTGTTGTTGTCGACGTGGGCGCCGAATACCTTTACGCCAGCTGCGGCGGCCGATCGTCTTCCTACCCCGCGCACACTGGTCCGAAATCGGAAAAAGCTGGAATAAAGTCCAAAATGACCCTTTTGGGGATAGAGACTTGAAACTCAGCGTAAATTCTCATAAATTATTACCAAATATTGATTCCTATGCCATTTTACATAAATGCGAACCTTTAGTGAGATACAGAGGCCCAAATATGACCAATATTTCAATGCCACACGAGATATCGTTTTTCCTCAAAAAATCTTTGAATTTATCCAAGTGGTTTTGCGTTGGTATGAGTTTTGTGGAATAAAAAACGCAATATTCCTTTGATCTGGTGCTTTGCCTATACTTACGATGACTTTTGAAGATTTTGGCTCTCATCTGTCTGGTTTTACAACGCAAAATGGCCGACCCGTTTTTCACGTGAAATTTGACATTAAGTAGACATTATCTTTCGTTTACGAAAAATATAACTCGGAAAATTTGAACCACAATATAAAGTAGAGATTTCTAAAGAGTACTAAGTAGAAATCTTGAAAAAAAAGTTTGCGACGAAGGAAATAAGAGCGATTTTTCAATCGCGTGTCAAGGCTGACCTACACGCCGCGGACCTCTGAGGCTCGGTAACTGAGGCCGATTTTTCAAGTTTTTTAAAACATTAGTCCTGAAAATCGTCATTTAAAGCATGGATAATCGTCTTCATTGACTGAAAACACTAAACTGAGGATGTTAAAAAGGATTATGTATAGATCGACTAGACCATTTAGCGCATTACTCGAGTGAAAATACTAAGGATTGGATATTTTTCGGAACCATCCCGCGCGTAAGAAATATGCCTCGGGTATTGAAGTAAAGTGAAGAGATTAAGTCAGCATGCTTAAGAGAGAGAAAAATGAACTGTTTCCGTGAAAGGTAACAAGCGATACCCTTTTTCCCTTTCCACCCTCGCCGAGGTGAGTCGCGGTAGGGGGAGTTTTCACACCACAAGGCTCTTTTAGCCTTTTTTATTACTGCGTGTCCGATGTAATATTCATTTGTAGCGTTTAGTTTCTTTCTTGAACTTAAAAGAAGCAAGAGATTTTAAGGTTGATTGAATGACGTGAGAAGTATAGCATTTTTATTGGCTCTACAAAACTAAGTTTAGTTCTATAGTTGTTCGCTTCGTCCACTTAAATTCCATTAAGATTCAAGATCCATCAAATCGTTGATATAATTTTTAATAAAAATTCCGAAGTCTCTAAAATCTTGCAATTTTGGTGGGAAAGTACTTGCCCAATAACACACATGTGTAGCAAAAGGCAATTTTCTGCAGGCAGTAATACTGTAACATGGAGACGCCAAAACCTGCTGGCTGAGCATGTAGAATAATTGGATTTTCTGCTTGAGAATTTGAAAGGGCCAAATATTACATGATTCATATACGTAGTAAGTACTCTTTATTACAGCTATGTAAATTCCTGTACTCAGGGCTCTCCCCTGTAGTTTGGATATATATATATTGTCGACATATTATGAGTGCCAATATTCTAAAGTAATACCTATCATTTAACACCACTTTTCAGGTATGTTCTGTTTTGAAATTTAGCTATTATATTTTAATTACATAGTAATGATATGAAAGATTCTTTTGTCAACTGACTCTTTCACAGAGTAATATTTTTAAAAGTAGTTTTCTTGTTGCCTGGAATTAAGTGATATTTTTCTTGGAGCCTATGGCATCAGAATCGATGGAATCGGTATCGGTAGAATCGGAATCGAAATGTCAGAATCGGAATCGGGATCGGAATCGATAAAATTTTGGAATCGACCCATCACTAAGTATAACTAAAAGATCTTAAAGAATAAGGCAAGAATAGGTACACTTGTGAAAAATAATACTAAAATTAAGGAGGAGAATGTAAAAAAAAACTTATTCTGATACGAAAAATGTTTAATTCGGTCATGAGTATAGAGCCAACTCATGAGAATAAAGCGGCATGCTGTCCCATTTAAGCGGAGAAAACTCTAGGATATTCTGCTATTGGGTTCTGTTCTTTGAGAATTGCCCCAATTAAGCAGCTGCCCCTAGTAACCGTTGGACCCATCAACTGGAATCTACTGTATCAAGAATCTCCCAAAACCTACATAGCCGATATACACAAAATATTTCACAAAAGAGAGACATACAGGTGTATGCCATGTGGTGTATCGGAATTGCCCCGACGTTTCATGACCGCCTGCTGGTCATTTCTTCAAGGGAATGGTGCTGGCATTTGGTCTGCTGCCTTTTTATTTCAGGTGGGCGGAGGGGGTGAGGAGTGAGGACTGGAGGGGAAAGATTTAGAAATATTGTGGATGACTGGGTTCCATGTATTACTAATTCTCAATCCAGTATCTCTGTTAAAATTATTTTCGTTTTTCTTTATCTCTTTGGCTTCGTGAATGAGTCAGGTTTTGAAATTTTTCACCCTCGCGATGATTCTAGATTTTTCAAAATCAATCGCGTGTCCCTCGGACTCGTGCTCCGCTACGACTGACTTCATAGATTACCCAGTCGAATGGCCTACTTGGCACGGCCTCATGGCTCTTCTAGTCGAGTGTTGACTGTTCGTACTGTTTCCCCGATGTATTTCTTATGGCAAGTTCCGCAGGGGATTTCGTGCACTCCCTCCAAGTTAAGTGGCGTCCTGCCCTTTACATTTCCCAAGAGGTGTCTTACTTGGGTTAGTGGTTTAAAAATTGCCTTTATGTCAAACTCCCGAAGGATATTGCCTGTCTTTGGATGTGTTCTTGCTATCCTTGCTGTTAATCTTTTTAATGTTGTGGGATATAGCTCCGTTGTCATAACCATTAAGATGTGTGATGGACTTCAGCTTCATAGTTTCTGAAGATAGATTCTTCGGGTCACTCAGCCAGATTGAACGTTCAATTAGTGAGGTCATCATAGCTTTTAGTTGAGCAGGGTGGTGATGAGAATTGGCATGGAGATACCGAGATTTTGACATTGGTTTTCTACACACGGCATGGCCTAGGCTTCTGTTGTCATTCTTCTCCACCAAGACATCAAGGAATGGCAGTTTTCCTGATTCTTCTATTTCCATAGTGAATTTAAAGTGGCTATTAAGGGTATTTTAATATTTAAAAAATTCTTCTAATTCTGTCGACCATGCGTCCAAATGATAAAAGTGGCGTCTATGTATTGAGCCAAATTTTAGGATTATGCTCTGCATTTTTGAGTGCTACTGTTTCCAAGTGCTCCATATTAATGTTCGCCACTGTTGGAGGGATGGGAGATCCCATCACCATCTCTGAAAGTTGTTAATAAAAATTGTTTCTCCATCAGAAGAATGTGCTGTGCTGGCAAATTAATGTCAGAGAAGCAATGCTTTTGTCAAACTTATCTTCTATTAGTTTGACCTCCTCTTTTCCAAGTATATTCGTGAAGAGTGAGGTGACATCAAAGCTGATGAGAATGTCCTCCCGGTTGATCTGTACGTCCTTTATGATTTGTAGGAAATGTTGCGAGTTCTTTACGTAAGGTTGAGCTTCCTCTACTTTTGTTTGCAGTAATTTTGCTAAGTATTTGGCCAGCTTGTACGATGGGGCATTTATGGTGCTAACGATAGGTCTTAGTGGTTTATCTTATTTATTTATTTTGGGCAAACCATAAATTCAAGGTTACTAGCTTCTTTCTCACTTCAGGATCCCCTATTTGCTTCTTGATGGCTTCTGTGGTCATTCTCTTGAAGTGGGACATGGGTCACTTTCTAATTTTCGGTATGGGCCATCCCTTATGATCTCTTCTATCTTCTTAATGTAGTTCTCTTTGTTTAATATTACGGATGAATTCCCCCTATTCCGCTAGTAAGATGATAAAGTCCTCATTCTTTCAAAGGTTTATTGGAGCCATTCTCTCTCTCTCTTGGCAGCGTTGGCTCTCTGATGTTGGGAAGTCACGTTCCTCAAGATGTGGCATGTGTCCTGTCATACAACCTCTGCCTCATCTGGAGGTAGGTGGCTGGTGGCGCTCTCGACTCCACAATCATGTCTTCAGCGGGAATTTTAGTGGGCATCAAGGACAAAATTTAGTCCTTTCTCTAACATTGACTTAGAATCTGTATATAGTGGAAATTTTTGTGGATTAACTATGAAATTTGTGTCATCTAGAGGCTTGTCAGGAGTCCGTGTTGCTTTGAGTGCCATGATTTTCTTCAGTTGTTTCTTCTTCCTGACATCAGTGACGGCTTCCATGTGTCCCTTAGTCATCCGGTCGAGATGGTCAAAATCATCTTTCTTCATAGAGTTCGCAAGTACTAAATGGATCTCAAACAGTTTTTTCCCAACATGGTCTAGTTTGCAACAAGTTTCTTAGATAGGTGCTCGAAGTAGTTGCGAGCTGGCTCGGTGAAGAATCCTCGATGTTTGGTGGGAACGGAATTGATGATGAAGCTTGAGGAATCGTTGATAATGGCTTCCGGGTGCAGCTGCGTGTTGCGCTTTGTCGTGCAAGCTTTCGCAACCATTGCAGGACGCATCATCAGGCGATGAATGAAATTACGGAAATCGGTGGTCAATTAATATACTCGTCCACCTCCCCCATCCACCGGAGTAGTGGGGGAGGGGGGCGGAGTTGACGTCAGCAGAACTCTCACCCCTGTCCTTGAGCGACGAGCGGACTCTTCTTGTCTAGCGAATAACCTTGTTGGTAACATATTCGTCGTCTTCTCTTTCGGAAAATCGTTTTCCACGTCTGGCTGAGTTTAACGCCGTCCACTCTGTTGAAATTTTGGGGGCATTTTTCAATTTCAATAGCCTCCCGAATTAGTCGTCGATGATAAAATTTTTCTTGGGCTAACACCTGCGTCTCGTCGATTAAAATTCGATGTCCATCTTCTGAGTAGGCATGCTCCGCTATCGCCGATTTCTCCGTGTCACGATGTAATATCGCACGGCTGTGTTCTTTGAGACGAGAAGTCACGGAGCGCCCTGTCTGCCCGACGTAAGATTTCCCGCATGAGCACGGGATTCTATAAACGCCTTCCACGTTGAGGGGATGTAGTCGGTCCTTGGCAGATGGAAACAAGTCGCTCATCTTCTTTAATGCTCTGTGGCGCGTCACGATGCCTGCTTTTCTCAGCACACGCGAAATTCTCTCAGACGTTCCAGCGACGTATGGGATGGTGGCATAGGCCACTGGCCTGTTTTTCTCTCTTCTCTCCGCGCAATCTTCAGGTAGGCGTTTATTCGGAATTCTTGCCTGGCGATGGATGAAGGCTTCCGAATATCCATTCTGTCTGAAGGTTTCTTTCACGCGATCCTCTTCTTTCTTCAGAGCGCCATCGTTAGAAATATAGAGAAAATAAAAAACAGAAATATGGTTTGTTACTTTGAAATTAAAGTTTTCTAATCGTTCCAAGCATGCATTCCCAAAAAATTGAAGTTGTGAGTTCTAATCATGCTGTAAATCATTTTTTTTTTTTTTGAAAAAATTCATATCTTAAGGTATCATTTGATCTTATTTTCAGGTTCTTTTTTGTCGGTTGACTGATGAGCAGCGGGAAGTGTATAGAGAATACATAAAATCAGGAGATGTTGATAGGATTCTCTCGGGCACTTTGAAGATATTTGTTGGTCTGATTAATCTTCGAAAAATATGCAACCATCCACATCTTTATACTGGTGGGCCAAAGCTTTTCAAATGGGTGAGGAACTCTAGATTATAGCTCTTGTGTAGTGGTAGCTTTATGCACATTGAACCGTTCAATATTATTTACTTGTTAGAAGTACTAGTGAGAAACTGATGAAAAACAACTGGTTATCAATATGTGGTAAACATTAATTATTGGTGAAATTTATTAAGTAAGTAAGATTTCACCAGTGAATGGTAATGTTTCAAAAAAGCAACTACAGTAAAACCCTTTTACAGCATACCTCCATGGAGTGAAATTCTATGAAAATCTAATGGTGTACTTTTGATTTGAGTGGCTATTGCTGGGAATTGGGAACACACTGAATTACTGTAATGGACTTGTTTTTTATAGAAAGAAGAGAAAATACTGGGGTGGTAGATATTTTCATAGGAAGTGTACCTGTTTGGCAGTATTTAAGAGAAATTCCGTCTGTGGTGTAAAATATGATATAGGTTGGTGCCCTGTCAAGGTCACTGGAGGTATCACGGTGGTATGCATGTAAAGAGTAAATATAGAGTAAAACGGCTGCAGGAGAATGTTGTGATGCCTTAACCCTTGTGGAAGGAATCTGGAATGAAAAGATTTCCTTAATTTTGTCATTCGGGTCATATATGTATTGGATGTATTTATGGAAATATTTACAAATTCATGTCTTGAAACAAAATCAGATTATGACGTTAATGTTGAGAGGAAAGGAGGTATCCAGGGGCGGAATTCTGTACATGGATACCGACGATCGTCGGTGTCGGTAGCTACCGACGATCGTCGGTCGCACCGATGGAAATGTGATTCACAAAACCCCGCTACCGACAGATTGTCGGTGCAACCGACAAATTCGTGACGTAATGCTTTTGTCGGTACGAAAGTGGCACCCGCACGCGAGGCTAGGCGCCTCGACCAATCATATTTCTCCTTTATTTGCATTAAACAAATGAGACTCCGAAAACGCCATCTGTTATTCGTCAGCCCGCGAAGAAGTTAAAAAGAGTTGATCACTGCTTTGTGAAATATTTACGATGTTTAATCACTCTGCGAACACAATTTCTTACTCCCGTTGGTGCGATGTGGCTTGTATTCCGAGATTTTGCTGTATTTACCATCGGATTTTTTGTAGCCCAAGTAAAAAAGCCTTTATATTCAAGGATTCAACGGTCATTGATAGAAGAACACCGGCAACATTAGGTGCTCAATGTATTGGAATTTTCAAGTAAAATTGTCTTGAAGAGGACTTTGTCTGCTACATAATTGTTCACCTACGCTTATTATAACTGTATTCTTGGGATTAGCAGTGACGAAATTATTTTTATTAGTATTATAACAATGTACCTTCATCTTGAGCCACGGCTTGTTTACATCGTTTGCCTCATTGTTTGCCGTAAGTCCGATACTTCCACAAGGGTAATTATTTAATTAGAAAACATTTTTGTCGCTTGAATATACATTTTGGGCTATTTAAAATACATTCGTTGAGAAAAACACCGAGATTCCGCGGATGTCACGGAAGGTATCATCAGTATCATTGAGTATCATCGCGTCAAGTGTTGTGATTGTGAACTTGAGTGACATACTTTACGCTATCTATTTGGAAGTGTTAACATTTGCATTTTGATACCATTTGTGTGTTATTTCAAACTTTGCGTTGACATGACTTTGACTAAATATGCTTGATCAGTGTTAATTTGTGATATACCGTTGGAAGTATAAAGGTTTTCTCGTGTTGAAATTAAATTTTTGTAGTTTTATGATGAATAATTCATTAAATGTTTCCTTGTTTCGTGCAATCATTCTTTTTATTTGCCCCTTTCTACCGATGGAATACACGGTACGTACCTACTCAGTGCTCTTATAGTAATAATGAAAATCTATCTTGAAGTCCCGTACGGTGTTTGGTTAGTATGGTGAAGTAAATTCAGCATTGATTTTACGGGAAGTTTTGTGCACCGATAACGACGTCAAAGAGTGAGAGGAGTTAAGTGATGCCATTTATATTCTTGTAAAATATAGTAGCAATATGCTTTTTCTATTTCGTCGTTGCTGTCTGATGCTCTCAAGAGTACTTACGAAGGTAGGAGAGTTATTTTCATTATAAACCCCATTCTCAGACGCTCACATAGGGTATTGAAGTTAATATAAAAGTGAACGAAATGTCCACGTATATATTTCATTGGAAGTGCATCAATAGGCATTCGTTTTTATTGAAAATATAAATTAATTTCGGATCCAAACTTTACGAATCAACAATAGATACCTATCGTGTCTTGTTGTGAGTAATTCAAAAGCAAAGCAATACGTTACATACTTAAAATTACGGAATATTTATAATGTAAAATACCTTACGCTATTGGAACGCATAATGTAATATACGTGTAACATTGGTAAAGTTAAATACTGCTCCCACTATGTAAATTTTACGTTTCAAGTGTTTAATCAATCATTTTTATTATAAATAACATACAATTAGTGCGCTTCCACGGATCTAGCGTCGTAGATTATGATTTAAAATCGTCAGCTTAGGCCGAATAGTGTAAACAAAAGTCCGCCATGTTGCTAAAAATTTGTCGGTAGGTCCTACCGAGCGTTTTGAAATCGTCGGTATGTACCGACGGGTTTACCGACAACTGTCGGTGGGATAACGACAATCGTCGGTAAAACGTGTCTCCTGAATCGCTCGTACCGAGACTTATCGGTAGGACCGGCTTACCGACACCGACAATCGTCGGTACGGTGTACAGAATTCCGCCCCAGGATGGATTGTTTGGTAAAACTTTTCCTAATACCTACAGAAAATAAATCCACTTCTTTCAAACATTAAATACTTCTGTAGCAAGTTGGTCACCATATCACAAGATCAAATGATCTCACCTGCAAATTTAGACTACTGCAGAAGTACGATGATGTGGAACACATGGGACCAAGGGTAATTTGGAATATAAATTTTTCTGGTTTTTTTTTTGATCACTTTCTTTTTTTGTGTACAAGTTAACTGACCACACAATTGCATTTATAACTTGGTAGTGTGATGGATGAACAAAAAATCCAAGAGCCTAAAACAATGTATCTTTTTGGAATTTCTGTTCATCAACAAGAATAGTTGCATAAAACTTAAGCAAAAGTCAATTGAATCTACTGGTTGACGCTTCTTCATCTGCATTCTTTTGTAAAAGCAGCGCTGGGACCTTTGACTCACAAGCTTTGTGATTTGTTTTCACATAATGTTTCGCTCCCCTGTTGTCATCTCAATGTGAGAGGCGTTAAGCATTAAATTTGATCTAATGGTGCTAATTCATTCCTTAATCACCTGTGAATGCCTCATGTTTCGTTTGTTGAACTTGACTTCGATGGTTACTTGAAGATTGACGACAGAAGTTAATCTCCGAGGGTAACTGCTAATATGGATTTCTGGGGAATATGAAATATGTTCCAAATTGTGACCACATCATAGCAAAATCAAAGTGTGACAATTTGCCTATGTTAGGGTTTCACTGTACTTTGAATTAAAAAATATATATTTTCTCTAATAATTTACAATTTGTATTTTTATGCAGAATTTTATTCCTCATTGTTGGTACTGTTGACCTCCTTGTATAAATAGAATTGTAGTGTTTTGATTCACAAATATTTTCATGTTCTGAATTCAGGTTGATTCATCAGCTACTTTTTTGACAATTCTAGGACAATGAAGACGTCATTCCTGAAGAAGAATGCTATGGTTATTGGAAAAAGTCAGGGAAGATGATTGTTGTTGAAAACTTGCTTAGGATATGGCATCGGCAAGGCCATCGAGTTCTACTTTTCACTCAGGGAAGGCAGGTTAGAATGTGGTTTTTATTATATTTCAGTACATTTCATAATCTGAAGTTGTAATTTGGTGAAGCTGTCAATTGCTTTTGGTCAAATAATTTGAAAGCTTCTTCAAGTAATGACAACAGAGCTATCAGGACTAGCTGTAATGGTCAAGACCAGCAAATCACATGCATTTATGCTCATTGTCTGGAAAGTAATTACTGAAAGTAATGAACTTGACAAATAGGTATGAATGTTGTTGTCGCATGCAACACAAGATAGACACATGAGACATCTGAAGGAAGTGGAAAGAGAATGATCAATTCAGCCTGTACATTACTCGTCTGGATCATTTCAGTCTGCACTATGTAGTCCTTAAAGAAGAAGATCTTTTTTTTGTGCAGATGTTTTTAGAAGATCTTTTGAAAAATTTGCACATCCCGTAATATACTGAATAGTGATTAATTATATTCATTAACTAATTATTTACTTGATTTTTGTAAAATAGGTAAATAAAAATCAAAACTATGGCTGTTATATTGTAAGTAACTGTTTAGAGGTTTTACGCACTTAGCTGGTGGATTACATAAGTATGTGTAGAATCGGAATGAGTCTAAATGATATGGAGGGGTTGAACCCGATCATGTTAGGTTTGCCTAAATTTAGCCTTTTGCCTTTTTTTCTCACATATGTAGAGTTCTATTGAAATGATTTTTTGTAGACTCACTCACTGAAAACTTATGCCTTTGAATAATTTGTAAATAAAATTTATTGATTTCTTTAGCATCTGTGAAACATTTTCCTCGGCATTTCATTCTGCATATTTATTTAAACTAAATGAATAAAGATTTTAAATCCATCCTATACATCCAACCAGTGTGTACATACCAGTCAGGAAATGTTAGGGAATTAAAAACCCTTATTATGTTACGGAAATTTAAAATATTTTGACTGAAATTAAGGGAAAAGTCAGGAAACTGAAAGTGGAGACTTTGTATAAACCTAGATACATAATGCTAAAGTAATATTTTTATTTTGATAATGATAATTCATATGACTACATTTGAATTATTTATTTTTGATGATTGAAATTCATGAATGTTTTACTAATGTTTTGTAAATCCTCAACCATTTCATTTTTCGCCATCTTACTTAGGCCAATAAATTTATGAAGTTTATTGCTGAGTTAACTGTGGACTTGAGAAATTAAACCTTTGATTTCCTATAGATATAATTTTCACTTTGATGCTGCTGAGTCATAATTTTGTAATGTTGTATCTTTTTAGATGATGTGCATTTTGGAGAATTTCCTAATTAAGCAAGGGTATACTTACCTGAAACTTGATGGATCTACCAGTGTTGGCGCTAGACAACCACTTATAAATGAATTCAATAAGGTAAAATATTTAACCCATATTTTTACACAGTAAGCATTTCATTTGCTGTCTTTAAAAAAATATATTTTGATCTCATGGTATTTTTTATGATATCCATGAAAGAAGTAAATTATTGTATTGACTCAAGTATAAAGGGATAAATGATTATGCCTGGATCATAAGTGGCACCAACTTAAATATTAACTTTATGGTGAAGTGAAATATGTAGGGGTCTTATGAATGGGTCTTTAATTTCATGAAGTCATCATCCATCAATGTCAACCATCAACTTCATAGTTGAATCAATTTGAAATTATGCATTGATGGTAAATGTTTTGACATCAGTCCATGCACAGTTAAATTTCCCTTATTTTCCAATTCCAACTGAACCTTCACCCTTGATTTTGTTATCTTTTCTCTTTAATACCCTTGTACAAATTTTTATTATTGTGATCATTTTTTCCCAAGCCAACTTCAACCCTTAGAGTGTGAGAATGTTTTTATACCTTTTGCACGCTGACTGCGACATTTGCCCAAAAATTTTATTGCTACCCGGTTATCTTGCATGTGGGCACTTACCCTCACCATAAGGATCGCTAAGGGACTTAACTCTACCGGACCAGCCCTTGTGGCAGGGGGTGCCGCTAGCACTGGGGGTCTCTTCTGCCCTGGCTGGCAGCTAAAATTCTACACTCCCACAGCCTAACGGTTAATGCAATTTTGCTTGAAAATTATTCCAAGATTTGTCGTGCTGAATCTTGTTCTTGATAACTTGTTCAGGAATACCTTGATTGCGGGTCTAATGTGACAATTCTGTTGACTTAAACATGGTCTGTGGTTGGGAACGGGCTGCCGTTCACGGCATGACCCACAGCGTGGCAGAGAATCGTCTCATCTGAAAGCGTCCTGAATTTCACGGGGTCGTGACATGAACGGTGGCCGGCAAAAAGTTGTTTCGTGTGAAAGCTGCCTCAATATAGGACTGCCTGTATTTCACACTGTAGACGGCGCACCGCCGGGCCGGATTGAAATGGGTGCCGTGGTGACCACAGCAGCTGTCAACGGTGCCGTGCAGTCAGCTGCACGATTCAATTCATCTAAAGACATCCATTGACACTTATGGTTATTTGAAATCACGAAGCGCTAGCAGTTGGGGGAAGGGAAGTAAGGAACAGAAAGGATAGGAGGAGAGGGGGTTCTCCTTATTAGCGGAAAGATTGTCAGATATTCGGTTCTCCACTGAGCTTCAGTGCAAAAAAAATCATTTTGACATAGGCCAAATCTAACATCTTATTCTTCAGGTGAGAAAGCGTCTCCTTCTAGATGTTTCAGGATTTATAAATGGGAAATAATTTTTCAAGTTTCTTTGAATCTGATTATTTTTAGTTATGCATGCTTCTTTCACTGCCTTTTCTGATCAATGGGCAACAGCTGTAATCAAAACTAAGCGATTTTGTTGTATCTAGCTCCTGTCCTACCTTCCCTCAACGCCTAGGTGAGGGGTATCGAAAGGGAACCCATGACATGAAACATTTCAGCCAATTTGTAAGTTATACAGTTCTCTGTTTATATCGTAGCTACCCAGCCTTCAGTTTGAAAACACCATTGTGAGTGGTTGTGTTTTGCAGTTGGACTGTTTTTTTATCGTGGTTCCAGCTTTAAATATGGAATGAAGGAAAAGAATTTTAAAATGCCAAAAGCTAGTATTACCACTCATACCAGGGAAAGTGAATTCAGCTCAGAAGGATTTTATGTGAAAGACAGCATTACTGGGCAAATTTTGCGACAAAATATTTGAATTTGAAATATGTGACTCATTGTTGAAGCACATCAGGAGTGATACACATAAACGGGCGAAAGAAAGGGGACCATCAAAACGACAGCTATCATTTAAACACACAGTCACTCAGTCAAAGAGAGGAGCTTGTTGTTGCTACTACCATAGAGTAAGTATATGTAGAGGGCTCACCACATGTACAAAAATCATGTACGATTTTGTTGTAGTTCTGGAACAAGTAATCAGATGGCGAGGAGCAATTTTTTGAATATGCTCATTCCACAAGTCTAAAAATATATTCTGAAGTAGAAAGGGTCGCTACGTTTAGTGGAGACAATGGTTAGTCGATTTTGTGTATAACAATTGTTATAAAAAATATTTCCTTGAATTTCGTCAACTAACTTGACTTTTCCAAGTTTATATTCTTAATCCATTTGCTGGCAGACTTCTGAGTATTAAGTTGAAACTTGCAGGAAACGTTAATTGTGCATATTTTTCCATATTGGTAAACTTTAATTTGTTCATAACTGAGTTTCAACGTTGTTATGCTTGTTTATATATATTTTGGACTAAAAATCTGGAATTTTGCAGGGTAAAAATCAATCTTTCTTATCTAAATAACTTTCGTATCTGACGATATAGATCCATATATATGCTGTGTATGAAATTTGGATAAAACTATAAATTTATTTTTGGTGAAAGAATTGTACCTTTATCTCGATTACAAGGGAAGTTATGAATTTTTAATGATCACACCTTGTCAGGCTTTTCTTACTGGCCTGAGTCTGGGCTGAAAGCTCCCACCTCCCAAGGAGACGGTTTTGCCATTAGATAGGTTGGCGAGGTGAGAATGTTTTTCTGACGAGGAAGAATTTTCCGTGAGGGAAGATTTTTTCGCTTCAAGAGACAGCATAAACCCTACTTATGTTCATCGCTTCATTGAACGATCAACATAATGAATGAAATTTTTCACATAGTGTGCTTCAGAACTTAAGTTATGAATTACCCCACTTTGGTGAAGTGTAAATGTTATTTACAACAGTAAGTGCCGAAATATTACAATAAAATAGGAATTCAAGATTGGATCTCTATACTGAAAAACAATGTTGCACTGTTTGCCTTTTGCTAACGGTCATAGCCTCTTTACGGAAATTCAGCGGATGAGTAATGAGTATCGCATATGCGTGAAAATCGCATATGCGATAAATGCGATATAGATGCGATGTGCACAAATGAATGCGACATAGATACGATGACTGGACTTTTATGATATTTTTATGAAAATTTGCCTTTTCAATGGCAAAATTCGTACATTTTGTGCCGAGCACAGTTTAAATGCTCTGCCGACACTCACCGCTTAAAGCATGTGAGCGACTGGCCATCTGCTAGTTGGCTGGGACTCTACGTGGCCATGAACTACAAGTGGGTGCGGGAAAGCTATACCTCCACCACTATATATCCTTTTCCTTAATTTATTATTGTTCTACAACATAATTATTTAAAAGATTCTGTATTTTGTCATATAACTGTGTTTCACAACATTTATCGTCATCTGCCTCATTATGAAAATAAAAAATAGACGCTGCAAAATGCGATAAACTGTTTTTGAAAGTGCGATAGAATAAAAATGAAAGTGCGATTTTCACGTATCTCTAATAATGGCCCATTATGTTACCACGTCTAAAATGAAAAGGGTTCTTTCGGCTCTACTGAGTTTCTACTTCGGGTCTTACGTGTGGTGGCGGCGATCATCTAATGTATGATTTTATCTTCCCTTGAGACCTTATTTTGATCATAGTTGTGATAATCGTGGTCTTGTCAATAACAAGACGCATTGTCGTCTGAGGAAAGTTTTGTTTTAAGCGTAAGTCCGTTTACATTTAGTTGAGGTTCTGAAAGGTAAAACAAATAGCAGCTGTAACTGGGCCTGGATTCACTCATTGCTTAAATTCTTGCCGTCGAGATATGAATCCCTTCTGCCAGGGGGCGAAAAATGAAATATGGAGTTTACGTGGTGAGCATGTATACAGCAATATCAAATGGATTATTTTTGCATGTTCCGATTGTAAGTTGTTGCGGCACAAGAAAAATATGGCAATTCATAGACATAGAGACACATTCTGCTAGCAACGATGAGGCGTAGCGATTTTTTTTTGGCAATCGAAATTTCATTTTTTTCCGAGGAAACATTTCCATTGGTGTAAATATATTTATCCAATTAACAAAAATTGATAATTAATGAAGAAGATAGCTTATGGAGCTATCTTTATCAGCTTCAACCTACGTAAAGAACTATTTAATGTCTAATCTTATTTAAGATGGTAGAGACGAAAGAGCAGAGTTTTTTTCTGGGTAATTGCCAGTTAATTTTTTTTTCATACATTAATTCTCCTATATCGAACAAATATTTCAACAACTTAATATAAAGTCTCCTGAATGACGTTGAATCCCTAAAAAGTATTACGAGTGAGTTGATTTCTCTCTCTCCTCTTGGCTTTCAGAGTGCAATCTTTGAAGTGCATGAGACAGAGAGTTAGGAAGAGGGGAGGGCGGGAAGGAAAGGGGAAAGGCGAGGGACAGAAGCGACCTTGAACGTGGCCTCTCTCACCTCTTGCTCGCCACTTTGGGGCCATCTATCTGCTCTTTGAGAATTAAAGCTGTCAATGCGATTTCCGCCTATGCTGTGAGCCCTCTAGAATATACTTACTCTATGCTGCTACTGAATCATTTTTAAATGCTTTATTTAGTGTAGAGAAACTTGACAATCCAAAAATTCTGGATTGGCTCTTGAAGTATACAATATAAGGTAGTGGGGATTTGCTGTTTCCCGATCGTATTTGCCAAGACTACTTACTAGAACCATTCATATACCTCGAACCAATATAACTTGTACCATTTCCTTCTTTTAGTTTTATCAGAAATTTTGTATAGAGCGTTCCACATTTAGTTGACAGTACGGGCCTTATGGATAACAGTGTTGCCAAGCTTCCGCTTTGCCGGCAGGCATCCTAACAGCGTATGCAACCACACATAATGGAGCGCCAAAATGGTTTAGTTCAAAAAGGAGTTAGGGATCGCACGAAAGACGGCGTAAATTAAGGAATTTTTTAGCGTAAATTACAATACCTTTGCTGCAATATAAAAGGAAAAGTCTTTTGTTATTTTATGCACGTACTTATTCAATGCACAAGCTGAATAATGAATTATCTGTAATGTAAAAAATAACAATAAATTGAAGGATAATAAAAATTATCGTCACTCCTGAATGAGACAAAATTTCTTTTCCTTCCATATTATGCAATATTTTTTGGCTCTGGCTAGTATTACATGAAAGGCGATGTTGTATAAGACATCATCAATCTATAATTATTCAAAATTTTCCCGTACTTGGTTTATTATAAGTTAAAGATCTTTTTCAAGCTGACATCTTCAAAGCTAATTTCCTTAATGTTCTCTTTCCTCCACCTTGTAGTAGGCAAGGATTCCAATTTCCTTGAGTAATAAGAGGCATTATCTACCACTATAATTGATCCATCGGGTAAGTTTGCAAGAAGGGAGTGCTCAAACCATCTCTCGTAACACTCGCCAGCCACTTCTTCATGATCATCCATTGAGTTCTTTTTGTACAGAAACACATGCGATGCTCCTTTTATGAACCCATTTTCCGTTCCTGCATGTATACTTGCAAATCGTCCTCCTCGGGAAGTGGGGGCCAAGCCCAGTATTTAGTCCAGCAAGGAAATCTTGACGGGGATTTTCTAATTGTTTGTTTCGCAAACTAATGTTCACTATTTGTCCAACATTAATCCAACTTTCGCCTGTGAATACACTCGTCCTGTGTTCGCGACGATATTTTTTTAGCTGCCTTAAATAATTAATTGTGCTACCAACGAATAATATCATCCCTTTCGACAAGGATGATTCTTTTCCCTCTGCGTTCGTACACGAAGCTTATGTCCAAAAGAAGACGGTATAGTGTTGTCCTTTTGTAATCTGGGAGAATACTATCCATATTTACCGAGTTTAAGATGGATTTTAAAGTTGGAGGAATATTTTTCACGAAGGATTCATGTATCTTCCTCCTAATTCCCGATCTCACCAAACCGTCGAAAATCACTGCTCTCGAATTTTTGTAAGGCTGTCTAATTTCTTTAGTTTTTGAAGGAGATACCAATGGACCACGGGAGCTTTCCTTTCTAACTCTATAAATAGTAGACTCCGAGCACCCAGTAGCCTTCGAAGCTTCTCGGCAGGCCTCACTAATACTGAGAGATAAGTACGAGAAGACTTTGAGCTCCAACTGTCTTTCGCGGCTTATGAGCTTCTCACCTTTTCTCCTCTTCTTTGTATCGGACATATTGATTGGGCGTGTTACAGCAAAGATAAGTGTAAAACACACTTCACAATTCTCAAATTCAGCAGACCACACAACACTTGTTCACTCCAAAAAAATGCAATGACAAACTGAACGCCTTCATAAATTCTTCCCACGGCCCCTTCGGCTAGGGTCACTTTTGGTGCAGGTTTTATGGTAACCTATGAAAGGAACTCAGAAAAAACTCAAGCCCCCCTTTGTAAAAGGCGTGCATTGGATGGGGTAGTGTTTCGCGCAGATTATGAGATTTTCTTTTTCTTGGTTTCCACAATGGGACCTAAACAGCCAAGGCGAAAGCGTCTTATTTCCAAGCCGTTTGCTTACTTTCGTGTATCAATGTATTCAGATAAAAACACTGCTGTTACGACGTATGAGTATTCTCTGTTCAGGATATCAAACGAATAGATAAATACATTTCATAGTATGCATTGACAAAAAACTCCTTTTCCGCCCGAGAATTTTCCCTCTGCACGCAAGAAAAAGCAAGAAGCCCGGCCCAGCGGCACCGTAATATTTTTTCTTAAGATCAAAACCTTGTAACTCGTTTCAGAATTGATTTAAGTTAATGATTTTTTCACCAAAAATAACCTTGTAGTTTCTTCACATTCGATACGCAGCATATAGGGACCTACGACGTAAGGAACGTAAGTTAGTAAGCGACTACTTTTTACCTTGCAAAAATCAAAATTTTCTTGTCCTAAAGGGTGTTACGTCGGCATAACAACATTTCAACTCAATATTTGTACAATTGGTGAAGACTTTCAAAGAGAAAATAGTGTGAAGAATTTTTTGCAGAAGATTCAACTCAATACAGACAACGGTCAGGCAGAAATTGCGAGAAGAAGATAAAGTAAAAAAATACACATTTCTTACGGAAATTTAACGAAATGTTTTTTATAGGTTTTGTTATAATTTTTATCGAAAAACTATTGGCACCAATGAATGCAGTATCTCTTTCTATATTAGAATGCAATTTTTAATCAGTGCATAACGCAACATTAATTTTCGTGCTGTTATTGACAACACCGCGCTCCCGGCCGTATGGAGATTAACATGGGAAACGATTCTCCATAAGAGCCCATACTGTCAACTAAATGTGGAACGCTCTATACAATAGAAAGTGTGTTAAATGTTATGAAAAATGCTTAATAAAATTATAAGTATTCATGAAACGTGTACCATAAAATAATAAAACTCCTGTAAACGTGGAAAAATTGTAGCACTATAATAACACCGCCAAAATTTTCTAAGACCGAAATCACATGGTTTTAAAACTAATTTTAGCAAAAAATAAAACCACTTTCATGGGCCTCAAACTATGAGTGAATGAACTCTTATGTGACATTCTTTGAATATGAGCTCAAACTACAATGTTATACTGTTTAATATTTATTCTCTATAATTTCAGAATCCTTCTCACTTTGTGTTCTTGCTGACAACTCGTGTTGGTGGATTAGGAGTTAATTTAACTGGAGCTAACAGAGTTCTCATTTATGACCCTGACTGGAATCCTGCCACTGACACTCAAGCCCGTGAACGAGCTTGGCGTCCAGGACAGCAACGTCACGTGACTGTGTATAGATTAGTTACAGCTGGTACCATTGAAGAAAAGATATATCATCGACAGATTTTTAAACAGTTCTTGACTGACAGAGTGCTGCGCGACCCTAAGAGGCGAAGATTTTTTAAATCAAATGATTTGTATGAATTGTTTACTCTTCAGGAAGATGGAGATGATTTAGGAAGACGTGGAGCAAAAACAGAGACTTCAGCAATCTTTGCTGGCACAGGATCTGAAATTCATGTTTCATCATCACCTTCTGCAAAGAAGAGGAAAAGTGATAGCAACATATCAAAACAGAATATTAGTATTGAAAAGAGAAAACTTAATGAGCATCAGAAAGGTAAATCACTCCGTAGTACTTCTGAGAAATGTGCATCTCCCTTGCAACGAATAAATCCAATATCCATGAGCAGTGGAATGAAGGTAGGCATTGAATCTCCTTCTAATGAGAAAAATTTGGGTAAAGAAAAAGATCAAGATAATAATAACACTGTTACATTTTCAAATGTGAAAAGTGTAGAAAACTGTCAAGACAGTGATAAAGTGGTAACGTTTTCCAAGGAAAAAATTGAAATGATGAAAAAATTGGCTCAGAACTTAAGTGAAAAAATTGGTCAGCAAATGAAAAAGAGTCAGGCTGGCACTTCAAATAAGAACTCTAATCAGGAAGCTGGCTTGCTTAGTAGGCATTCCAGTGGCTCAAAAGAGAAGGTAGGAAAAGCTTGTATAAAAAAGAAACTGATAGTTCCAGATGATAAAGATATTCAACACCAATCAGAGTGTAAACGAGGTAATGGTGATTATGTGAAGAAGAAAAAGAAACACAAACATAAAAGGAAAGATTGTGTGTTTGAGGGAGAAAAAGTGGCTCACTTAGTTAGTGTTGGTGAGCCTTCATCCAAGTCATCTGCTGCTGATGAGGAAGACAATGAAGAATTAAACCAAAGTCAAGATGACTATGTGCTGAAAAAGTTGTTTTCTAATTCTGGTAAGTTGTTTTCTAATTCTATTTATTGCTTTTCCTATCTTAATCTTATTCAGTATGTATCCATATCCAATGAGGGTTATTAAAATCAGAAGAAAATACTGTGCCTACTCTATTCATAGTTTTGATGATAGGATGTTTGGTGATTTAGTGAGAACGGCCCCTGAGTTTGGCACTTGGGGCCCTCAAAAAATTAATGAATTGCAGTGATGTACTCTTAAGTTTCTATTATGTTATCTAATGATGTTGATGGCATATTTTGGTGTGTATTTACTAGTGGCATATGCAAAATAAGTGGAGTGTATTTACTAGTGATGGTCGATTCCAAAATTTTAACGATTCCGATCCCAATTCCAGTCTGACATTTCGATTCCGATTCTACTGATACCCATTCTATCAATTCTGACGCCATAGGCTCCAAGAAAAATATCACTTAATTCCAGGCAACTAGACAACCGCTTAAAAAATTATTACTCTTCGAAAGAATCAGTTGACAAAAGCATCTTTCATATTATCACTATGTAATTAAAATATAATAGCTAAATTTCAAAACAGAACATACCTGAAAAGTGGTGTTATCTCATAGGTATTACTTTAGAATATTAGCACTTATGTTTAAATCTAAAATAAAAGCATCTCATTTAATATCTATCTTTTATTGTAAATATCTTATCATTATCAATAATGTATCACAACTTTAATCCCCTTTAAAAAATTTTAAATTTTTGCTCAGAAAGCAAAGCATCTTCACTCTGTCAGGATCAAGCCTGTTGCGTTTTACATCACATATTTTTCCTGCCAAACTAAAAAGTCTTTCACCGTACGCAGTGGATGGCGGTATGGCAAGAAACTTTTTCGCTACTACTTTCAGCCTTAAGTAGGAGATTCAAGTCTCCCAGTATTTCCCAGGGAAGTAATTTGGTGGTGTATTCATCTCTGATAAATAAGCTTCCACTTCTGCTTCAACGGTGTTTGCTACGGTGACTTTGGGTACTTTTCCAAATGTATCACTGTATCTTGACCATATACCTGTCACCGGCTCCCTAGTCTGCATTTGCTCCTCCAGAAGTGGTGTGCCACTTAGAATCTATACAGTGGAACCTCGATCTATCGTTTTTCAGGGGGATGGACGAAAATACGGTGAATGCGGGAAAACGATCAATGCTGGAATGTTTGGCTAGGTTGCTATGTCCCAGGATTTTGGCATGTAATTATGATATTCGTTAAAGGATTCAAACAAGATTTTAGCTGATTACAGGAATACTAGTGCTTTATAGAGAAACTTTGTTGATTGTGGATTCGACTAATATTGCTTTCAAATATCCTAAAGGAACACGCCACCTCGCTAAAAAAGGTTTGCTTTCCACTCGGCATTCACACTGCTCAGTGGCTTAGCCAGAGGGGGAGCAGAGGGTACAGACCCCCCCCCCCCCCCCACCCCCTGTAATATAGTCATAAACAAAGTACTGAAAAATCATGAATTTACAAAATATTTCTTTAACAAATGAAGTTTTTTCGATTATGAAAAGTGTTAAAATTAGTTTAAAACCCATTACTTAGTACCCTATTTTTTAAAAATTTCCCCCCCTGGTTTTGTATCCTCCCCGAATAAATTTCCTGGCTATGCTGCTGACACTGCTATTATAGATTTCTGTCAGATGTAAAAAATTTTATCCATCAAATGCCATTTCCAGTACACGTATTCACGAGAGCAATGTGCATGTTATGCCTAAATCAACTGCTTTCACTGGCGCAATGATTGATCGTGAGATGGATCACAAAGGTCTAAAATAGTCTATTATTTGAAATGTTCCTGTCTAATAAACATATTTTTCATATAATTTAGGCAATGTGTAAAGTGTGAACAATGTTGCGATAATTGTCTGCGGCACGCCCACCTAATCCTTGGCTTCATCTCCCTACTTGTTTTCACCAGGTAGCTCGCTCTACCCCCACCCCTACCGTCGTGTGCTAGCAGAAAACCCAAGGCGTTCTGCAATATTCACGCGCTTCTAGCCTGGATTCTTTTCTTCATCTTCAATTATTTTCAGTCCATCTTTTAAAGTTCTCACTTGTTTCTTTGGAAGGGCCATGGTCCGAAGACGGATAAATATAAAACTAATAAAAAGGAAACCTGACTTTATTAAACTCACACGGAAAACACTCGCTAGTTTGAAGTCAATCCATCCTGGAAAGTATGGAACCACTCATACGAGGTGAAGTTCGGAACTGATGCTATCGCTTACATCGTACACAGAGCATACTCCAGAGGGTGAAACATGACCATATGACTGCACCATGAAATTTTTTGTCCTAGAGATAAGGCAACATACCCATTCTTTTCTAATTAGCATAGCACCAGATGAGCAGATGAATTCAGATTGTTAGTAGGGAGAAACAAAATATCCTGAGAAGATATCACTTCGTCAGTAACTCTGACAAGTGAGACTTATAGTATAACTCGTAAATTGATAATAAGCTGATATCACGTTTTTGGAAAAAAATGCCACTGCCGAGAAGCTCAGCTACGAGGACATTGAGTTTTGCCAGAAATCACCGTCGTATTTTTCCAACTATTTCCTTGCTTAAATTGCTTTAAAAACATTAGAAATAGGTCGTGTTTGGTCTCGTTATTTTTTTAATTACGTGCAAATTACTAAAATTTCAATCTAATAAAAGTATAATAGCAATTGCTGAAATTCAAAATTAGACATCTTTTGGGCTCATAGGTGACTCATGCAGCAGTTGACCTTCAGGAACTGGGAACTTAGAAGCAGGTAGGCTGAAAAAGTTCAGTGGGCAGGAAAGTGGGAAGCGTGAAACACGTTTCTATTGTTCTCGTGCAACTTGATATTTTTTTTCGAACCTAAGGTCTTCATAATATGATCCCTGCACGAGCTGTTGTTTGCTTTTGGAAAAGAGGAAAGTGCCAGAGGGTGAAGGCGAGTGCTGAGTGGAGGGGAATAACGGATCTTGGGAAATGCGCTAATGTTACTTTCCCGCGGCACTGAGCTTCTTCCTATGGCAGTTTTATCTCCTGGAGAAGATTCAAATTATCTGCCTTTCCTAATTAGCCATAAATGACACATGATATATATTTCGTCTCATTTTCGTCAAACGATCAATGCGAGAAAATGATACGTGAGGGAACGATAGATGCGGAAAAAAATTACATTGTCTGTATGGAACTTTATTTGGGACTAGAAAAGGGCAATTGATGAATGCGGGAAAACGATCAATGCGGGAACGATAGATCGGGGTTCCACTGTAATGTGTTTTGTTGTTACAATTACGTGGCACGAAAATTCAAATGACTGTTGGAAACGTTGGTACTACTGTAATCGGAATCGATTTTTCACCTTGACAAGTACTCATTTTCGATTCCGGTTCTTGGCCAAGAATCAAGGAATCGAAGAATTGAGGAATCGAACCGATCCACTGAATTATAATCACTTGCATATCACTTCAATACAAAATTCCCATTTTTTTACCATTTTTCAACTATTATTTACATCTTGAGAGAAGTCCTGATTGTTAAATATTCAAAGAAGATTAATTCGCACTTCTATTATTCTATTCTATATCTACTTTAAAAATTCCTCTGCCCATTACTATTTCTTTTAAGTTAAGCTAAAGACATATGCTCATTAATTATTACTTCATACACGATAAAATTATTTGAATGCATATTTTTATTGCAATTAATTAACCAAACCTACAAACTACCATCGTATTTCACTGAAAAGAAAAGGCAACAACTGCGTGTCCACTTTTGCACCAAGATGTCCAGTGCCAAGTCTGCTCACGCATCAAAACGGCCGTGCCAAAACAGCCGTGCCATGATGGCCATGCCAAGATGTCCTAGATCCCTTAGTGGAGGCTGATAGGATGCAATTTGCATCCCATCTGTAGAATTAAGATCAGCAGACCTCAGTGGCCTGTCCATGCCATGAATGTCCTCCCCTGCCTGAAATTCATTGACTCAGTGGCGTGGCGAGGGGAGGGATCCTGGGGGTTCGGACACCCCAAAATATTTGAATGCAATTACTTTGCTTCATAAAAGAAAACAAAATATTGAAATATCTTAAATTGAAAGGTTTGTTTGTAAAATGAAGTTTTTTCGATTATGAAAAGTGTTAAAATTAGTTTAAACTAGAGATGTGCGAATAGTATCCGCGAATACTCGAATACCTCGAATACCAGAAAGTATTCGATATTCGAGATCTCGAATAGTTATGCCAAAGGTGCCGTCTCGAATACCTCGAATACTTTGAATTTCGCGTCATACACTGTCGCTCGCTCGTCGTTGGTAGTTGGCTCGGAAAAGGAGAACTTTAGTAGTTTAGTGCATGCAGCGCCGTTTTAGGCAACCTTACGAACTATATCAAATTCGCGGGTTAGAGCCGTTAGAGCGGTGAAAAGAGTTCGACGTGGGGAACCGAAATTGATCGGGTGAAAAAAATCCGAAAATCCCAGGTGTCCCCCATCACGAGAACCTCAGTGCCGTGGGACAGTGACATTGGCGCATTTCCCACGATCCGCTATCCCCGTCCATTCAGCTTTCGCCCCACCCCCTCCGGCGATTTCCTCTTCTCCGAAATCAAACAAAAGGTCCCGACTCGAGCAGGGATCGTATTACGAAGACCTCAGCTTCGAAAAATATATCAAGTTACCGGAAAATAATAGAATCGCGTTTCACCCTTCACTCTTTCTCCCCCACTGACCATTTTCCCGCATTCGTCTTTTGATAAAAATAAGACGAGGTGTTTACCATGTCTCCTTTGCGGCTAATAACGACAGGCAATTATTTTGAATCTTCCCCAGGAGATGAAACTACCACAAGGAGGAACTCAGTGCCGTGGGATGGTGACATTGGCGCATTTCCCACGATCTCCACTATCCCCCTCCCTTCAGCACACACCCAGCCTCACCCACTCTGACGATTTCCTCTTCTCCGATATCAAACAAAAGATCAGACCTCGCGCAGGGATCGTATTACGAAGACCTTAGCTTCGAAAAAAATATCAAGTTACACGAGAAAAATAATAACGTGTCTCGCACCCACCCCCTTTTCTCACCCGCTGACCTTTTTCTACCTACCTGCTTCGAATTTCCCCCTTACTGGAGGTCAACTGCTGCATGAGTCATCTACTAGCCCGAAAGGTGTCTATCAATGACTTTCGGCAATTGATATTACACTTTTATTGGATTGAAATATTAGTAATATGAGCGTAATTTAAGAAAGAATAAGACCAAACACGACATATTTATGACTTTATTTAAGCATTTTACGCAGGAAAATAAATGCCGGAAAGACGAAGAAATACGACGGGGGCTTAGCATTTTGGCGTAATGCTCAAATAGGGTGCTTTCCTTTTATTTTTTTATTGCCTAAATCGAAATATTAATACTCCTGAAGTACTTATTTAACGGTTTTAGAATTTTATAGGACGATATCTATTTTTCGCGATTAAATTAAAAGTGAAAATTTTCCATCGTGCGAAAACGCGACGCGTTAGTGGGAATGATGGGGAAAGGTCCGTGTGACGCATTTCTGGTTCCCCCTCCCACCTTGTGAGGTGACCTTGGGCGAGGCTCTTAGCGCTGATACCTTACCAAGCCTTACCTTATCAAACGAAGAAAACTTTCCGACCTTAGCCAGTTTTAATAAGTGATTACTAAGACATGTTTCCCTGAGCTGTGTGCCTCATGCATGCATTAGTAACGTCAGACGATGTAAAACTCCTATCCTTTCGTGTAGAAACTAGGTACCTGTGATGTCACGTGGAGTGGCATTACATGGGTGCCAATCTGGCCTTTTTCAAATGAGGATAAAATTGACCATTGCCATTGGTCTAGACCGGTATTTCTAGAACCAAATAATTTGTATATAATGAATACACCAATGGTAGGTAACGAATCACAATCTATGCCTTTCATTTTCTATGATGAAGGAAACTACCCTATTGTTTACATAAATGTAAAATATTCCATTAATCAGCTAAATTCCTGTTTGAATCCTTTAAAGGCAATCACAATTACTCACCAAAATCTTGGGTTTCCTGCTGCATAGGCGACCTAGTCAAACATTCTCACATTCATAGTTTAGTATTCGAGGTATTCGAAATTCGAGGTATTCGAATATTCGAGCAATGATTTGATATTCGAATTCGATATTCGAATTCGAGAAATCTACTATTCGACCCATCCCTAGTTTAAACCCTTTACTCAGTACCCTGTTTTTAAAAAATTTCCACCCTTGGTTTTGGACCCCCCTTAACAAAATTCTTGGCTACACCACTGCATTAACCAGACCTGCACGGTGCGGTCAGACATTATCGTCCATTGTGAGGAAGTCTGGACCAGTGTCACCTCTGAAGAGTACAACATGTGGTCTCAGTACCTCATCCCTGTATCTCCAAGCGTTAATAATGTTTCTTGGGCCAGCCATGAAAATGTGCAGGTCCATAAAGCCATTCAACATGATGCCGCCCCGCACCATGACGCCACCACCACTGTATTAGTCCCATTCCTCGATGTTCCTGTGGTTATATGAGCTATCCCGTTCTCTCCAGATTAATGTGCGAAAGGAATTGTTCTGCAAACTGAAGTAAGATTCATCTGTGAGGAGCACATGCCTCCCTTCATTCATGGTCCAGTCTCGATGTTGAGGGCTCCACATTAAATAGTCTCACAAAAAACAGTCTCTGTGATGGAGTGAGCAAGACACGCACAGCTAGAAGTCTGCCCCTGTTGTTCCCTGGAAAACAGCTCTGCTTTTCTGAGCCTCTGGCACACAGTTTGCTAGGAAATGGCTACTCCTGAGGCTGCTGCAAGTTCCACCGACAATTGTCTTGCAGGAGCAATTGATTTAGTCAGACGGTTAAGGTCAGATATTGGTACTACTATGAGGTGGTAGACCTGGTACTAGCCTTTGACTAACATCTATTGCTTCTTGAAATCATCTCCATAGCCTGGAAATGACACTTTGTGGCACATTCAAGGACACTGCAACTTTGATCTGTGACTGGCCTGCTTCCAATAGCTGGCAGCTAAGTATTCTACCCTGCCAAAATGGGGTCCTAATGGTTTCGTTGAGCTATTATGTTGGCACGTTCACCTGGAAGCTATACTCCGCACACTATAACAGGGCAAAATAGACTGAGGGAATATGGGGCACTGGCAATGGCTGTGTTTACCTTGCGGTTACGCCGCTAGTAAAAGCAGGGAATAATCCTTTCTTGTTAAGAGCAAACACATAAGGTTGGGAGATGCACACGTTATGTGATTTGCAGTATTTTTCCTGTTTCACTGCTTATTTGCAACTTATGCTTTACTTTTGGACATTAAGTTAGAAAATTTACTTGCTATATCCAGTGTCCAGCAATGGGTGGACCCATAAGGTACAGGTAGCTATGCACTATTGTTGCACCACTATTCCTTCATTCACCGAATGTCATAATTTGATATTAATGACCAACGAAATCTTTTGAGTTAAGCAAATGGCTCTTTTTTTAACCTAATGTCTCAATTTTACAGCTTATCATACCTTTTTCTGGTGTTATATGTATATTCCCGTTTACCTAATGGGTGATTTTTTTTTCATTTGAATAGTGATAGTGTTGAGAATGCTGTGAGTTTTAAAGTACTTTAGAGTACTGACTTATAGTACTGTCAATGTCATCATGAGCTCCTTTTCAAGTCTTGGTGTTCTTCTTGTTCAGGACTTCAAACAGCACTTCGGCATGATGTCATAATGGATGGTGGTGATGCGGATTACGCTTTAGTGGAGGGTGAAGCTGAAAGAGTGGCTCATGAAGCAGTCAAGGCTTTGAAAGAATCTCGAAGGAATTGCTGGGCTGCTGGCTCAGGTATACCAACATGGACAGGACAAAATGGAAATATTTGCCGAAATCCAACAGCTCCATCTATGGGAGGGAGAGCTAAGCCGTAAGTTTTTGTTATGCATTTAGACATTCAGTGATGCCTGAGTAGTGATTAAGGGCTGCATTGCAATTTTGAAGTAAATGTAATTGGTTAGAAATATCAAATACTTTCCAAAAAAAAAGTCATAGAGGCTAATTTTAAAGGAACATGAATTCCTCAATTTTTTTATTTGGTTATGTTCTGCGAAACTTATCACTATTTACATGAGTGTAACTGTGAGGTAAACATAAATATGTATGTTCAATTTAGTACTCCTTTAGTAATTTCCTTGGTTTTCTTTTTCTTCATTTAACCTTCATAATTTCAATTCTTTGAAATCTGTAAGATTATTTTGAAAATGAGATTTAACAGCAAAGAGATTGATGACTTAAAATAATGAGCTAAATTTTGGGCATAAAGCCAAAATTTTGAAATGCCCTTATGCATTAGATGTATATTATTATTATGAAAGCATATATGTAGCTGAAATCAGATAGTAATGGGTGCTCCTCAATGTAAACCCTAAGGATAACTTTTAAAAATCATTGGATAAAGTGACATCCGATAAATACCTGCCACAGGGTACATATGCTTTTTATTACAAGATGCATTAAAATCTTCCTTATTTAAGATTAAAGGATTTAAGTTTCTATGAGGAAGAACAAAATTTTAAATGCTATTGGTGGAAAAACACTAAATGTGGACCTCTCATTTTTCAGGTTTAAGAGTCTATGATGATTACCACAGCTTTTTAAGGATAAAAAGTAAAATTTTAAGTCTCAAAAAAGTGTGACATTGGACTGTTAAAATCAGACAGGTTAGGTTTACCTTGCAGTAATTATGAAACATGTGTTGCCAAATGACGCACTGTGCTTTTGACCACTGCCAGATCACAGTAGACATTCTGCAAGTGCCCATGAATATCTGAGATGCCCTGGTTTTCCACCAAAATAAAATCAATCACTGCCTGTTCTTTGGAAGGCACCTCAATTACAGACACCATTTTAACAGCTTCATATAGCACGGTCACCAATCGGAAGTCAATGCAGCTACATGATACGAAGCGGGATTTTTTAAAAATTTACCACAAGAAAAGCCAGGTTTTTTCAACCAAAATTGGACGGGATAAAATATGTGTTGCATTACTTGAACTCCCCTCATAGCATACATCCAGTTGTGATGAAGTCTCAAATGCCTCAATTCAATGTTTGTGTAAAATGGACAGATTTGTAACTGTAGATCATCCGGAAGGAAACCATGCTGTTCATTAGGTATGAAAGGAAGAGAGAAAAACAACCGGCATTGTTGAATGATGCGCTCACAAATAGTTGATAGAAATGGCAAAATTGAAATATAATAGTCATATTCTACAGAAGATTTCCTTCCAGATTTGAAAAGAGGTTGAAAGCTGCCAATTTTCCACCCAAAAGGGAACCATGCCATTGAAAAACATTTGTTACAAATAATGGACAGGGGTACAGCCAAGGGAGGAGCTGTATTTTATTAGAAACATAGCAGCCAGCTAATCTGAACCAGTTGCACGGTTAGTTTTAAGGGATTTCAACAATTTAAGATATTCATCGGGAGTAGTGGAGAGTGGGGAGAGAGAGTGGGAACTAACACATTTAATATCAAGAACAGAGGTATCCAAAAGTCATTTAGAGGTGTATGTGGATGAAAAAAATAACTTGGAGAAAAGGTCTGCACGCCCTGGGCTAACTGCAGTTTCATCGCCAAAAGACATCTCTCTCATTATTTTTTTGAAAATTAGATTAGACAGCAAAGAGATTGATGGCTTTAAGAAATGAGCTAAATTTGGGCATGAAGCCAAAATTTTGAAATGCCCTTATATATTAGATGCATATTATTATCATTAAAGCATGTAGCTGAAATCAGATAGTAATGGGTGCTCCTCAATGTAAACCCTAAGAATAGCTTTAAAAAATCATTGGATAAAGTGATGTCCGATAAATCCCTGCCACAGTTTGGAAGCAGAAGCAGTGTTGTCATTGACCAGAACCGCTTTGGGTTGGAAACAAATTTGGAGGAAATTGAAGCTATATAGTTAAAAAAAGTCTTACTTAATGAGATAATTAGTGTGACGTCAAAGATTCATGAAAGTTTTTAATGTGTAGAGGTTTGGAAAATGTTTTTCCAGGTGCCAAGCACTTAGTTTATTGTTTTAAACAAAAACTGTCTCACTCATCATCCAATGGGTGAACTTCCTAGAATGGGGTTTCCGATGCGGAATGCAGTCCTTCAGGACACCTGCCAACCAGTCATAAAACATATCAAGGGCATCCTCCACGGAGCCTTGTTCCAAGAGGCACCATGGGAGGCAGTTGAGGGTGTCATTTACATGAACCCAATCCATTCTTTTCCAGATGGGATTGGAAGGGTATAGAGAAGGGGGAATGGAGTAGCCCTTGGAGTCAGGGGTGGCCACCCTCTGGGCTCTAGCAAAATTTCCAAGGACCTGTGATCCAATTGGAAAAATTCGCCAGCAGGGCAAACTTTCACTTTGAGCAGGGATAATACAAGATCCAGGACTGCCAACCCAGTTGTAGGAAGCCATGGATGAAATGATCAACAAAAAATCCCTAAAGTCCAGATAAACTGAGCATTCATATATTAGGACCAGTCAATGCCTAAATTAAAGTCACCTTAGAGAATATCTTCACCCACACTACAGGGTGGTGACACAGAGTTAAAACACTTTTCCAAAGTTGTTATGTCACCGGAAGGTGGTACATAAAATGTACCAATTAATAGCCTTCTCCCTACTAAAGACGTTGATTTAAAGGGAAGAGTTACTTAGACCCAAATTATCTTGGAGCCTTACTCCAAATCAGGGCGAGGTAGTGCCAAGAAACATCTACAAGGACACAGCTTACGGACTTGTTCACATGTGAAAATATGATGAGAAGTGGTTACAGATTCACTTAGCCACGTCACCGTGATGGATATCACTCGGCGAAATATGATGTCACTATAGAATAGTATTACATCACCAGGCGCGCGTTGCACAGAGTGCAACAAAGATGACCAGTTCAGCTACTTATTCGTTTTATTTCGAAATTCGAGAGGCCACGCGCTTGAATCACAAACAGAAATCTTCATTGTGATACAAAGGAGGAATAATTGGTGCTTTTGGTTCACTGACCAACTACTATTAATAACGTGAGACCGAAGTGGCACAATGTTGCACTTTGTGCCACAGTGCTCCCGCTGGAGGGTTAAGTGTGGAAGTAAACCCAACATCAAAGTACTAGTTCTTATATGTTAAGTTTAAACCAGGTAGTTTGTATGCAGATAGGTTAATTTATAGCAATTTATCTTTAAAAAGCTTGTTTAATGACATAGAATATAAACTAGGGTGTGACTGTTAAACTGTTTATTTACATCAAATGATGATTTTAAAGTTTAAGGTTTGGAAAGAAGAAGTCCCAGTTCTCCTTGGGTGGCAGCCCTCAAAAGTCCCACATGGAGCCTACCACGTCTAGTGGTGTACTTTCATCCCAGGAATTGCTTCTTCATGTAAGAAGTAAAGAAAGTCTTCTGGAGTACTTCAGGTAATTATGATATGTTTATTAATCAGTTATTGAATAAAGAGAGTCTGTCACATTAGACCAAATATGTAGTTTTTGTAGAGAGCTACTGGAGATATTTACTATGATGAGATGACATATGAAAATAATATCCTGCAACTAGTGCAGTAATCTATCGTGGCTATTGATAGTTAATAGATAGAAAGCATCAGTTCTGAATTTTTGCTTGCATTCATTTTCTTTTCTATCCTGATCGCTTGTCATAGAATTGAAAATTTTTGCTGTTCAGGAAGAAGGTGGCATTAATTATTTAATTTTTTTTTAATTTTTGAAGACATTGCTATAAAATAAGGAGCAGTATGTATATAGTAGTATATAATATTCTTTGCAATCAGATTGTTGTAAATGATTGATAAACTATGACAATATCATTTGATGATATTTGAGTGCTTGAATACAAAATTTGTGAGGATTATGTTATTAATGCAAGAAAGTTTCATGTTTTGGCCAATTCATCCTTGTTGGCCTTTGACTACTAACCTTGTTCAGTAAACTTAGTTTGAGATTCACCTTGTAAGAAGATGGCTTGGTGATGTAACTGATAGCATTCCTGACCAGTATTTTGGAGATTTTGGTTGTAATCATGGCTAAGCCAAATTATTTTGTCATAATAAATTTCATTCCTAATTTTACTTTGGAAATTTCTTCATTGCTGTTACATTTATAATTGTTAATTGGTTGTGTTACTCTATGTGCATTAAATGTAAATCACATTCCAATCAGCACAAAAGATAAATTACCACATTATTACTTTAGGGTAATACGGTTCAGGGATGTGTTCACCATTCCGAAGGCCATAAAAAACTCGGCATTGAAAAAGGCGGAGCAAGGTTCATGGTCTCCCCTTGTGAGTTACAATGTTTCCCTGAATTTGCTCTATATCGAAATTGCACTAATTGAAATCTCGATATATGAGGCATGGGTGTATTAGGAAATAACCACTTGGTGAAAGAGAAATAACAACAAAAATAAAACCTAAATTCATTAGTACAAACATACTCAGAGAAAGAGAAATGAGCGAAATAAATAACAGTTATGTTTGAAAAGGATTTTTTTCTTTTAAAATAGGAACAATGTTAAACTTGGAACTAAGTTTCTTCCATTGAGCACTCGCTGACAACAGCTTCCTCACCGAACTCCTCAGGGCATGATTACAAGGAACAAATTTGCTCAAATGAGAATCCTAAAAACTGCTTTTCCAAACTTTTTTCACCTTAATTTTCTCAATGAAATTACTGTAGATAAATAGCGCCATACTTTAGCAGAGGTTGAGGGAACCAAATTTCAGGTATAAAGGTTATTAAAAAGTATTGTCTCACCATGGCTTCACGACAAAAAGTGATGCAACTCTCTGGTTTAATTTTCCACTGAATTATATTTTACTATTTTCAGCATTATATCAGGTAACTTAGTTTAGTTTACTTCATGCTCTAGTAATAGTTCGAAATTATAATTGCCAGGCACTTCGGCTTACTTACTTGCCAGTTACTTCGGCACTTTCAATCGCGTTCATGTTCCTCCTTCATTGTTTATTTGCCCACTCATAGTCAACGTTACAGTCCACTATTCGCAAATCGCAGTTGAGGATCCAAAATAGCCAACCGTCAAGATGTGAATTCAATCTTTCATAAAATTATTTTAGCAAAAAGAAATATCTGATGAAAATTAGTTCTCTTCTCTATGTATTTACGAGAATACCTAATCAGGTAATTTTTAAGTACTTGAGTTTTTGTTAATGACCACAGCCTTTCATCGATAGCATGTTTACAATATGAAACTATTTGGGAAATGAAATTGAAAATAATTTGAAAAATATCACTACAGTGTCGCTTTGGATATATTGAACTTGATTTTTCTACTTTAAACTTTTCTCAACCTCGTACAATGAAGTAAATGCCTCACTACATACATATTTTTTATACTTTGCTGTTGGCAATTCTGCACGTGAGTAATTACGTGGTAAAGAAACGGTAAAGGTTACTAGGGTAAATTTGCCCAAATTATCAAAATAATTTGTCTAAATTATCTTTTGTGTTGACTGGGATCCTAATCACATCAAAATAGTTGTACTATAAACTAAATTTTTTAGAATTTGTTGTAATTGTTTTTTCTTTGATGACAATAAATTATTTAATTTCAGGTGGAAAAAGAGAATGAAAGAAAGAGGTGAGAATGAAGACACTGAAATAAATGAAGAATACAATGGAACATCCACTGGGGTGAGTAGAGACCAGGCTGATTTATTAGATGATATCAGGGCATTTGTTGCTTGTGGGGCATCTCAAGATGGTAAGGCAACAACATCTGAGATTTTGGCAAGATTCCAGAATCGACTCCCTGCGAGTGCCACACCTCAACTTTTTAAAAGCATGTTGAAATCGATTTGTGATTTTCATAACCATGGCACCACTGGGTTAGGATTATGGAAGCTCAAGCCTGAGTTTTGTGACTAAAATAAAGATAACGTCCATGTTTTTCATAAGTGAAGGGACAGATTCCTTGAGTGCAGTATTGTGGCACAAAAATGATGTGGTAGAGGATATGTACAAAAGAAATTCCTGAGATCATTGTTTTTTATATTTATTTTCTAAATAAAGTATCTAATTGTTTTCATGTCTTGTTTCCTTTTTCAAAAGCACGTGCAAATATTTTTTAACAGGAAAAAATGTCATTGAATGTGTACCTACTATCTTTAAAGATATGTATTACAAACAATAAATGTTTGTATAAATAAGGTTTTCTTGGGATGTTGATGGGAATGTATATGCTTTATAGGAAATTTGATACCCAACACCAATGCTACTGGGAACGCATCCCTATCTTCCCCATGTTTAAATGGTCTCCAATACTGCAAATTTGATTAATCGACCCCATGGAACACATCCCTTGCACTAAATAAGATGTGGGTGCATAAGGCCACCTGGCATTCCCAAAACAGCAGCCCCTCTTCCTCTTCCCAACAAAATTTTCCCACCCCCAACCATCCACTCGCTAAATTCCTTCTCCTGTCCCAAAGAGAACCCAAGGCACTCCATTGCTATCAATTATAAATGTTTATCAAACTCTTCCTCACAAAACCTTTCTCAAATCCTCTCAAAAACCTCATCATTAATATCTGGCCCTAAGGAAATCTCTTATCAAATCTCTTAGCAAATGATGATACAATTATAACATCAGCATGCAAAGGCTCCTCTATAGTTGTACTTCACAAAAACATTAGTGGCTGAGTGTCAATGTCAACTCAAAATCAGTAAACACTGATTCCCTTCAAAGCATAGCCGGGTGAGCTACTTGATATATGTATGTAAGTTGGCATTTCCAATCCGACTTCACTTGTTTGAATTAGACTTGTATAATGATGGTTTCCTTTGGAAATTGTGCTATTTGGACAATGTTGAATATTAGTATAGTCTAGTTGATACTAAAAAGCTTTGTTTCGATAAATTAGAGCTTAAAAATCCTTAATAATGTTAGAAATTTGACACATTTGGTCTCATTCTTTTCTAAATCTCATGCATGTCATCCAATTGACGAAACCTATCAAAACATCTTCAGGTCCAGTAAATCACTCACCTAGCATTTGTTCTTCAAAAAGAGATAATTGAAGCAGGTAGGATGAAAAAGGTCAGTGGGTGAGATGGAGTAGGGATGAAACACTTTTCCGTTGTTCTTGTGTAACTTGATATTTTCCTTCGAAGATAATGGTTTATGGACTGTATGGTCGACGAAAGGAAATAAAATATCAGAGGCATGGGCTGATGGAGAGCCAAGGATGATTTTTTAAATCTGCGACGTAGGCACTTATGACGTGGTTATTATCTAATGGTGTTGAGATTCTCCTGATGGTTGTTCAATCTCTTGGGAAGAATCACACTACATAGTTGCCTGTCATATTTTGCCTTAATTTTCCATGGCTGAAATTTGTTGCATACAAGAGCTTTTAAACAAAATGGTTCACAAGTAGGACAAGCATCGCAGTGCAACGGTGCATGTGTAGAGGAGATCAGAACTCTTCCCATTACCTCTTACGGGATGCTGCATTCACTGAAGCATAAATTTAAAATTTTGGATCCAGATCCCTTGCCTTCAGCAAATTTGGATCCGAAGTATCCAGCCAAGTGCAATATCTGCGGATATTTGGATCAGAGGTATCCGATCCGAGGTATCATTAAAAGTAAATGTAATACAGCAGACTCCCGATTATCCTCGAGTGGGTTATCCGTGTTGTGAATTGTCTGTGCATGAGTTCACACTCACTCGATGTTTTCCACGATCTTTTAAAAAAATAAATAAAATTAGACGTAAAAGCAGCAGCATAATTACTTTTTTTTGTGGCTACACCAGACCCATGATGCAAGACCCATCGTAAAATGGAATTAATTAATTTACTTGCTGACAAGAAATGTTTTAAGTTTACTTGGACGTCCGATCTAGCTTTGCAGATGAAGATCTGTGGCGGAAAAAAAAACTCTTGAGTAATTTTAGAAGATGCTTCAATGGCTAACCAATCATAAATTTATAAAATTTTTATCTACAATCATTAAATTATATTTCATATCGCAAAAGTGCAATTATTGCCGTGGCCTTCTAATGCGGTTGAGTACTGCCCAAGGGAACTGGAGATTTCGTCGCACTTGAGCATGTTTACGCCATGACTAGTCAAGGTCAAACTGGAGAGGAAGGGAATAGTAGAAGTGAAGGTGATGGTAGAAGTGGATGTAGAGATAGCATGAGTCATAGCCATGAACTTGCTTGCGTTGACAGTTTGCCATAAGCCCTGGTTTCTCATAACCACTACTAGGCGATGAGGTAATCCGCACCTGCAGCCATCACGGGAGTTCTGTTTTCCTGTTTTTCCAAGCATCGCGCTCAGTAATCATGGATGTGCATACCACAGCAGCTGCACTGTGGGCAACATGAGTGAGATGTGGTGTGGTTCCTGACAGAGTCATTTCCGACGTCGCACAGTGATTTTGAAGCATTCATGCAAACCACATTTCAGAATCCACGATCTTGCAGCCTTGGACATGTGGTTTTCGGAAACCAGGTATTACATGGAGCAGTAACAATACGAGTGCAATCACGTTATCACTGCTAAAAAGATCACAGTTGCAATAAGGAAGCTCTTATTGATTCTGGAAAGAACTAAAAAATAACAAAATGTGTGTAGATAATAATAGACTGATGGATTTACATAAATGATGAAAGTAACGAGAAATTGAAATGAAAGTTTGTATTATTCGTGTTTTCCGATTATTCGTGCCACCCTTCCCCATCATTAGCCCGGATAATTAGCAGTGTACTGTATTAATTTTATTGCAAATATTTTCTTTGGCTTCAACAATTTTTATGAGATCATTTATAATTGACTTTATCAGGCGAGATTGGGACTAGAAAGTCCCATCTTCCATCTTACCCCTTAGAGACTTTAGTAACAGGAATATTCATATTTGGTGAACAGTGATGCCAATACATTGAAATTTTATAAGAAAGAAGAAATAAAGATGCATTGAAAAGTCTCAACAATTTATTTATACAAAATTATGTGTTACTCTGTACAAGCTACTTACAGCAAAATGTCCAACAATATGTCTCCATAATCAGTCACAAAGAGACAGGCCTGGGGATATTTAGCACATGAGCAAACGTAACTTCCATACGAGGGTTCAACCAAACACTTCCACAAATAATATCTCAACAAATCACTTTATGAAATGTCACAAGCATTACATCAGATTTCCAGAAGGGCATGAATCAAAAGGCACAGGGTTTTACTTGTATCAAAACAGAGACTTTACAAAATGAGTTTAGGGCATCACACTGAAATTCATTAAAAATTTCCAAAATATATATTAATAATAATTTGTATAGATATACCAATACTCTCATTTAGATTAACCTCTCTTGAAAATGTGAAAAATAAAGAATGCCAATCAATTTTTGTATCTGCGAGAGAGAAAAAATTCTAAGTCATTTGCTAAATAAATTACCAAAGTGAAATTTTCAAGGCAAGAATAATTAATCTACGGTATGAAAGGATTTCAAATTGGAATAAGCCTCATTAAGACACCAGGCAGTGCATTGACAACTTAAATACAATTCATGTAGACAATGAACTTATAATGCCTTGCTGAATTATTCTAATACCAGTATTGTATTCCTGTACACATTTCTGAATGCTTAATGGGTACATGGGAATGAGACGATTTTAATAAGGAATTCACTGTACCCTATTATGTTTTCATATAAAAAACTGAATAAGGTGGCCATTATATCAAAATCTAAATTTTTCCTGTCCACTAAGATTTTACCACTTGGAGCAGCACTCTATAAACATTTTTAAAATGTGATCAAATTGAATGTGACAACCCCAGCTTTTAGTGGTCAACCACTATTGTTGTCACTGATAGCATCTACCACCTGGGAATGTTCATAGAAATAAAATATGTAATATAACGGCAAAATGGACACCTATCATGTGACTAGTACTAAGGTCAGGGGTGATTAGGCATCATTGGGGGCCCTAAGCTGAAACTGGAGTGGCCAGACCACCCATGACTAAGGTGATCATGCAGGTTTACTTTGATATGAATTAAAAAAAAATACCTGTTGCAAGGCAACACTTGATTTTACTCTTGCATTATAAATAAATATTTAAGGGTAGAATAAAACCTGATAACGCAACACTAAGACCACCATACGATCAAAATGCTGCCTGAATAATTCTGAGCACTGCTACAATTAATAGACCATCAAAATTTGTAAATGGTGAAGTAAAAATAATTTCTACATAGAAATTCGTGCAGTACAAAGTATAAAATAATTTTAGATACCACTATTATTCTGCACATAAGGCACTTTTCTTCATACATACTAGTACAAATTATCATATTGCAGTTGATAATTACGTTTACTTCCTAAGAGACTTTGCTGGTATCATTATTTGGCCAAAGGCTATTGCATTCCATATCCCATTGAATTTGGTCCACTGAGGAGACTTCTTGTATGAATTTAAAGCTCAATTCAAATTGTGCAAAAGTTGTATTCAGAATGCATTTTTAAGTTGGCAATATATTCACAGTAACAAGTGATTATTTAATGTGCATTAAGTATGATGAATTTAACAACGGCAAATTCAATGTTATCATACCACCCAAGGAAACTCACCAATAACTATCTGTACAATTCCAAATACTTGGTACTTGAGGGCCATTTATCACACATTTCAATAGAAAATATTCAATAAATTGCCCTGTTAACCTCTGCAATACTTTCCTTTTTACGTAAAATTTAAGTATTGTCGATGATATGAATGGAGAATAAAATTAGAAGAAATAGGAAGCAAAAACCACAGGTTCCTGCAACAATCACAGTTAGATTAATATTTTCTCATGGTAGTCTTTGCATTCCAAAAACCCAGATCTGCAGCTGTCCTGCATTTACATCAATACATGCTACTCACATAAAATATATGAATAATAAACTTAGAAATAAGTATCTAGAAAACTAAAAAGTCATACTCTTTATAAATAAAATATTTACACTTTTAATATTTACAAGGTTACTTCCTGGAGGAAATATTTTTCACAAAACTCCATTTCTCTCAGATGGAAGAAGAAAGAAATAAAATTATTTTATTCCTAAAGAAAGCAACCCAAGTTTTAGTCAGTCAGTAAAACCTGACAGTATATTGATTTACAGAAAAGAAATCCTTGAATACTTTCACAAATTGCACATACCGCATATAAATTGCCTAAATTATTTGAATTTGTTTCGCCAGTATGTTGTGAAACATAGATAAGTGTCTATTTGGCAGTGTTTTACCATGCATAAAATGTTAAACATGGTTTGAATTTTCATTAGCCAGCAGAGCAGTTTTTGACTAAATAACAACTGATATGGTTGGGTAGGTGAACAACACCTCTCACATTTAGTCATGGTCCAACTGATGATGCATCAGCATAAAAATAACAATAAGACACTTTATAACAGAAATCCAAAAAGGTTTCTGAACCCAGGCTCATTCAACAGCAAAACCACAAGTTTCTTCAACTGCTTGGGTGAGCTTCTCATACATACGCTGGTAAGTTGTATAAGGAGGCAGATCTATGCGGTTAAAACATGTATGTGCCTTTGGTAGATTTTCAGCTGGAGAGTCAACCACATGGATTGTGAAAAGGCGTGGACCAGCAGCCCCAGTGGATCCTAAGTAAAAACAATGGAAAATTGAGTACAGGCGGTCCCCAACTTTCGCACACAATGCGTTCCTGAAAATGTGTGTGAAAGTCGAACCATGGAGTTCCATTCTAATTAGGGGTTACGTTCCAAAAGAGTGAAATATGTATGGTAAAACCTCATTTTATTTTTATTAATTTTATTTTTATTTTAATTAATTAATTAATTATTAATAATAAACTAATAACATTCCTCACAGTATGTAATTTCTTTTTAAAATACGCAGTAAAGTATAAATAGAAGTTTAAAAAAAACAAGAATTCCGTTGAGTGACGAAACTTCCTCACGGTGCTTAAGTTGACATTCTACCAATACATAATTAACTCTATGACTAAAAAAAAACATGCCAAGAAGCAAAACAAAATGCAACCCTGACTTGCAATGATGCCTTTAAATGTTTACGTCAAAATTCTTCTGTGGGTAACACCTCGTAGCAGCATATCTTGTGATCACGTATCTTTTCAAGAAAGACAAAAGACATATGGAATTCGGATGATATTTCGTCCCACATCATTGCTGCAAGTGTGAATGTCGTACATGATTTAAACAGCACTTAAACGAAAAATCACCATTGGAAAGAATCACTTTTATTTATTAATTGTATTTAAATATGTTTATAACAATATAATGTTTATAGTAAATGTCTAGTCAACATTTTTTTTTAATCTATGCAATGAAGGCTGAACTACAGCTTTCTTTTTCTCTTGATATAAAAGCCTATAGCAGGCAGTGTCTCTCTTGACAGCTCTTCGGACCTGTGAACTTCTCTCTGTGTTTGGAACACATTCCTCCATTGAGTTAAAAAATTTCTCAAGATGAGTGAATGCTTCACTCATTTTCTTCGCCGTCAAAGTTAGGGCAAGCTGACTCTGACCATCTTCTGGTTGTTCATTATCATCATCATCTTTTTCTTTTCCCTCCTCTGCTTGAATGGTGATAACGTCTTCATTTGACATTGTCTGTACAGGAGAATCAATCAATTCATCTACGTCTTCCGCGTTTACGTCTAGGCCCAGTTGAATCATTAGCTCAACAACTTCCTCCATGGCCACTTCAGGTGTCTTGTTGAAGCCATTGAAATTTGGTGCAGACTCAGACCATAACTTATTCCAGCAGCCTATCACAGTAGATTCCTTGATTTCTGCCCTAGTTTCGTTAATATTATTGATTGCGTTCCAGATGTTATAACCATTCCAGAATTGGCCATGATGGTTCTCCTCATGTAGTACCACTTGAAAGTGGCCATAACTGTTTAATCCATGGGCTGGATTTTGCTCGTGGTGTTTGGAGGCAGGAACATTATTTTAATTTCAGGGTAGAGATCTTGCAATGATTTCGGATGTCCCGGAGCATTATCCAAAATTAGCAGTACTTTGAAAGGGAAACCATTTTTTTGACAATACTGCCCGACTGTACAAAATAACTGGTAAACCAATCTTGAAAAATTGTTCCGGTCACCCATGCATTTGAATTCGACTTCCAAATTACTGGCAGCAATCCCTTGTTCTTCCCCTTCAGTGCTCTTGGGGTTTCAGAGTGATAGACAACCATCGGCTTTAACTTCATGTCTCCTGATGCATTGCCTCCTAGAAGCAATGTGAACCTGACCTTGGATGCCTTATGCCTGGGAGCAACTTTTTCTTCTTTCGCCAAATATGTTCTATCAGGCATTTTCTTCCAAAATAATCCTGTTTCATCAACATTAAATATTTGATGGGCAGAATAGCCTTCTTCTTTGACAATTTCAGAAAAAATTTTAACAAATTCTGTTGCTGCTTCTTTATTAGCACTTGCAGATTCACCTGTGAATTTCACATTATGCAAACATGCCCTTTTCTTGAAGCGGTCGAACCACCCTTTCCTCGCCTGAAATTCAGGTGTATCAGCATCATCTTCTCTCAATTGTTGCTTCCAATCTTCATACAGACTGCGAGTCTTTGCTTGAATAACTGCAAGACTAAAAGGAACATTTTTTTGATGTTGATCTTCAATCCAAACTGTCAGCGATTTTTCCATCTCTTCCATCAATACACCTCGCCGCCTGCCAACAATAGCCGACGAAATGTTCCCAGCATTTCTTACATGGTCTCTAATTTTGTCTTTCTCCTTCACAATCGAGCACACTGTAGAATGGCTTATTTGCAAAGAACGTCAGATGGCAACAAATGATTCCCCACTTTCGGCAGGTGTAATAATTTTCAAAGTTTGCTCGATAGCGTTCAGTTTATGCGACCTCTGCTTATTTGCACTGATGTCTATCCCCTCAGTCTTATGTTTTTCACTCCTTTTTTATTACTACAAATGAAGAAATTGAGCAGGCACAAAAAAATCGCCTTGAGTAAAGTCAACACTCCCCACGCTCGTATTATCCACATATACTACTTTATGAAACAGTTGAATGTTGAGATGCACAGTAAACATCGCAGGACTTCAAAAAATTACTTATAGACAAACGTTCGAAAGTCCGAATTTACGGTACGAAAGTCAAGTACAAGGTGTCAATTTGGAACGTACGAAAGTGCGAATTGTACGAAAGTCGAGAACCGCCTGTACATATTAATTGCCAGATGGGAAACATGTTAAGTACTCAGTACATTGAAGACAATAGTCCAGGAATTCAAGTCATATAAACTATCTGCTCTTATTTGTAACAGAAAATTGTGTAACCTTGTGCAGATGAAGTCATATCCCATTGCTACTCAGTGGAGCGTTTATCAATAGTGGAGTATTGGAATGAAATATACTGGCATTTGGAAACACAATCAATCAGATACTTATCATAATACAATATTTGGCTGTAAGTGGGCTGCACAAATACTAACAGCAGCATAGCAATACAACAGTTTTCACACATACTTCGAAGAATTTCAGCATAATTGGAATTATAAAACTTGTAATATTCCACAAATTTTTAGTACGACCAACTGGTTTCAGCATTTACTGGGACCCTTGGGGCATTGTTACTCCCAACAGTATCCTAACATTTTTTAAAAAGCCTTATTGAGGAAATTTTAAAAAAATGCAGTCAATCTAAAAATAATTTTCAGAAAAATTCCTAAAATAAGTTGCATTATGCTGAAAACCTTACTAAAGGGTGCTTAAATTTTTCTTTAAGCTCATGTCAAAAAAGACCCCACAGGTAGGAAGGGTAAAATAAGTTATTGTCTAATCTAAATCAATGCTAATGCACAAAATTTTTCATTAGTTGAATTAATATAATATTCACACCGGCTAAAAGTCTCTATTTATCGATTGACCCAAGAAGAATTCTTCCCTGGATTATTTTCACATAGTAAATAATTACCAATGGCTGAGCATACATAATTGATCACAAATTTAACTTCATATGATGGCATTTTCGAAGTGAAGATTATTGTTACCACAGTCCAGTATTTTGAGACAAACTGAATATGCTACCAGTGTTCCCAAAACTTGAATAAATACCAGACTTATCATTTTCATCACTTAGATTAGAGGAGAAATCATGGGACTATTGATGAGAATTTTACCTTGAAGTGCCTTGAATCCTTGAAGAGGTACTCGGGAACTCCCAGTCACAAATTGAAGCAATTTCGCCCTCATCTCTTCACTATATGATTCCACTATCTGCCAGAACCATTTTACAACTGGAGTTTCTGATGTGCAGTGCTAAAAGAAATTCAAGTTAAATGTAACATAAAAAAGAAACATAACTATCATTTCAAACCCAAAATTGTTTCACTTTTCTCCTGAACTTGTTTTAAAACTGATTTAAATTTCACTATAGATTAAAATAGCACTTAATTCCAAGTCTTCAGAACCAAGTCAAGAATAAGACACACTCAAAGACATCTAAGGTAACTAGACATTCTCCTCATAGAGCGTTGGATAGAGAACTATCAACTGAAATACCTCATTAGATAAAATTACAAATGGTGTAAGATGGTTATAGAAAAGTAGTATCAGAATATCTTTCAACTGAGCAATTGACTGTACCAAAGATAAACAACTAGAAGTACGTGCATCATAATTACTGCTGGCAATAAATCACAGACTACCTTACACAATAATAGGGAATCTTATCTCAACCTCAAATGAGTCATTAACAAAAAGTACATTGAATGATTATATGGTGGAACCAAGATCTATCGTTCATGCATTTATCGCTCGCCATTCCTGGTCCCAAATAAAGTTCCATACAGATGATGAAAGTTTTTTATGCATCTATCATTCCCCCAAAGTATAATTTTCCCGCATTTATTATTTGCAGATCACAGTCCCTAAGGATTATTTTCCCCGATTGTAAGAGGTGGCTGTCGTCTTCCTTGCCTCATTTTCCATCCAAACTCAGCGATAACTCCTTTCCTTTTTGGCTCGACAGGAAGTGCTTACATGGCCACGTAAGGTAAGACATCTTTCTTAAGAACGTGATCCTTCTATGCACCCGAGAGAATGACAGAAAAACGCTTACCAGAGGGATGCTGGGCAGTCGACGTGTGTATTCAAGTGAAGGTAGAATAAAGTGTGATTTCTCCGATGTGTGACTTTCCTTATACTCCTGCGGATGACGAGGACGAGAGCGCCCGGCAACTTGCAACTTGGTGTCAGAAGTGGGATTCGTCCATCTAACTGTAGCAGACCGGAGGACGGAATATTGTCGCAGAATAAGGAGATAAGATCATTATGGCGGGACAAGTTTGTGTTGGCAGAAAAGAGGTTGAGCTGCAGCAAGTGATAGAGGACATCCATGAGAGGCAACGTGAGTTAGCCTGTGAAAATCAATCCCTAAAATCCCGATTGGTTGAACGCGATAGTGCCCTTAATCCCAGTTTAGGCCCCAACAGTAGGAAGTTCTCGTTATTATCGTCTGTTGCAGTGTTTGCAGGTGGCCCATCCGAGAATGTGTTTGCATTTTTGAGTGTTTAGACGAAATAGCGGAAATTAGTGGATGGGCCGATGCGGATAAGTTACAGGTTGCAAAATTGCGTGTGTCGGGTGGAGCAGCAGAATTCATCCGCTGGAAGCAGGAGTACCATGATGCCGCCTCTTATGAAGACTTTAAGTAAGTGATTACTGAAAGGTATAAGCGGAAACACGATGCTCGGTTCTATCGGGAGCTTGTCTCACTGATGAAATGGGGCCCAACGGAGGAAATAGAGGCTTTTGCTGATTGGATAAGAAATACTAACGTGAACACTTATGAGAAAAATCGATCCCAGGAGTTTTTTTGAGGCCACCCTATTTGAAGCCAAACAAAGGGCATTGAACGCGTTCATGAATGGACTTTCCGGTGAGGTAGAGCACAGATGCTGCCATAATGTGCCGAAGACCCTCGACGAAGCTGTGAGAAGTGCCTTGTAGGCTGAGGCGATTGAAGCAAAAGTATCATCGCGGGCCAACCCCCCCCCCCCTCCCGAAGATTTTCCCCACACCAAATGAGAGGAGGTGCTTAAATTTAACCAATCTGGGCATTTTGCACGGGAATGCAGACTGCCGTGAAAGGATCGGTGTTACGCTTGTGGCCAGATGGGACACATCGTTCATGAATGCCAACGTCGTGGAAGATCTGGGCCTGATTTAAACAGCAATGGCACCGGTATGGCTGCGGGCACCGGGTGCCTCTAAAGGTGACAATTCCTGTGACAGACTGTAATGCGGTGGAGAGTGACTTAAGGGTGAAGGGTGTCATAGAGGGACGCGAGTGTGCATTTTTGATCGACACAGGGGTGCAAGTATCTTTAATATCAAGTGAAATAAGTGGTCATTATGGGCTCTCAAGGCCGGGGTGCCACCTGGGAGGAATCACGGGAAGGGCTTTAAAAATTTCCACGGCTGAAATTGTATTGCAATACTCCTACGAGAGCTTTTAAAAAGAAATTGCACGTTAGTAGGACAAACATCGTAGCGCAACGGCGTATGCGAAGAGAGGATCGGAACTCTTTCTACTCCCTCTTATGGGACTTCACTAAAGCATTGATTGAAAATTTCTGATTCAGATTCAATTTCTTTGATGAATTTGGATCCGAAGTACATTAAGGTGAAGGGATACTTGGATCTGAAGTATCCGATCGGACTGTCCCTAGTAAGCATCATAAGGTTAAGGCTACAAGTGAATACCTACTAATCTCCGATCGCCATACATATCATGTAAATTTAGCTAAACAATGCCACGTGAATTATTAGTATTGAAAAAGGAAAATTTGATTTCTGCCAAAAGTTCATGCTTTAGTCGACAACATTAGGATAAAAATGCGTTAGGATAAAAAAATGCCGAAAAGGTTTTTTTTCTTTGATAAAAATGCGTTAGGATAAAAAAATGTCGAAAAGGTTTTTTTTCTTTGGCTCCGATGCTCAAAATAGGGGTGCACCTCTCACACCTGTGCACCTCTCACACCTGTGCGCCTCTTACACACGCTTATATGGTATTTACAATTACTTCACTTGACCACAATTTTTACAACAGACAGAAATCCAGTGTAAAAGCCGAGACGGTCAGCAAACATTTTTAGCAAGGTGGCATGTTCCCTTGAGGTATTTGAAAGAGATATTAGTCTAATCAAGTACATACAAATATGCCTAAAGTGTTTCCATAAAATTCAAGTATTCCTTCAAAAAGCTATATTACTGTATGAATCCTTTACTGATTATCATAATCACTCGCCCAAATCCAGCTATTCTTGCTCCATAAGCAATCTTGTCAAACATTCCCGCATTCATTGTTTTTTTCGTCCCTCCCCGAGATTGATGTTTCACTGTATTTCTACAATGTAGCACCCTAACAGTAATTTTTTAATTTAATCACCTAGAAGATTGGATAGACGGCTGTTGATTGTGATAAGCTGAACTAATACATGTCAAAGAGTTATAATTTGTAGGCCTAGAATGAAATTTAAATGGTAAAAATTACTATTTAGCATGGTGAACTCACCTTCAACCTAGTGTTCAGCTTCCAATCCGATATATCAATTGAACCTAAGCCACCAATAACTAATTCAAGCTCCTTTTCATCAAATGGTCTTAAAAGTTGAGTTGGAACAAGTTCTCCAAACCCCTTTTGGAGAGCCAAGAACTGCTGCTCAATACCCCGCATAAAACGATAGTTAACATACAGCCTGCAAAGAAAATAGAAAATGAAGGAGGTACACAATAAAATGATTAAATGCAAAATCGATATGATAGGAAAATTACCCTATTAATTGCCATTAAAAAGCAGTCATAATTCCCTAGTTAAGGCTCTTTTAGCTCAGATGGCTAATTAATGCATAGCTTCATTTAGCCAGCTAAGCTAAAAATGCCCCTTTGGGGCTATGACTGTTGAGAAATTTTCACTGAAGGTTACTCTCTCTAAACTGGAACAGTAAAACAATAATAAAAGCAATTATAGCAAAAAAATTAATAATATGAAAACCACCAAGGTTTTTTTTGAAGACATATCACAGAGCATTTAAAATTTTGATAAGACACAAAACAACAAGTACAGTCACAGTAAAAAAAATTTTTGAGATGTGAAAGGGGAACTTCTCTCTCATAGGAGGTGACAACACTGCAACCACTCAATTTGTGCTTAGGGCAGTCCACCAGGGCAATAAAAATCCTTCTCTGGACAAAGAAGGGACTTTCTTCATGTAATGTAATATATGTAACTGTAAAATAATAAGCCTACTTGTATTCCTTTCATGTTTCAATTACCATGGCTTCATAAGGCTTTCAAAACATGAGCATGGAATTGGCTGGTTATGATCTAATTTTAATTATTAATTTATGGAATTATTTGAAACTTTCTTCCTTTTGGCATTGTATAAGTGCTAAAACTCATACAAAATTGTAACTTCTACTCATGCAACCCCATTTAAACCGTTAACATAGTGCCTAAAAATCTGCTTTATGTCAATAAAATAGTACAAATGTTTTTTTTATTTATAAAACTAACACACAACTTCCTGCAGGTACCCGCAGTTAAGTGTGAGATGGTAGAATTGTGGCAACAAGTAGAGCTTTCAAACATGATGCCCTCAGTACATGCCCCAGATGTTCATTTTTTTTGCCAGATCTAACAAACCAGGACTAGAAATACAGTACAGCGTTTGGCTACTTTTTTATCAACACAAATTGTTAAACTTTGCAAAACTTGCAGCCCATTTTCCAAACAAAATTTTGAAACTTGGTGAACACCATAAAAAAATATGCCATCAAAATAGGCGTAGTATGGAACACAGTCTGCCCTTTTCAGTCACACCCAAAAAAATTTGCCAAACCCTTTCAATGTTATAGGTGCAATTTTATTTCTATTGAATTCATGTATTCTGTCAGGACATTTCCCAGGTTCCAACAATTTGACAGGCAACAAAATGGCCCTTCAATTTTTTTTTTTTTTAACTACTGATTGTGCTAGCATTTGAATAATAATCTTAGCAAAAGTTCTAAAAGAAGATTTTAATGGATTTTGAAAAAATCAACGATGTAATCCTGATACCATATGGCAAATTTTGCATAGCTTAACAATTTGAACTAGGGAAAAGGTAGCCAAATGATGCACGTTAGTTCTGGTCCTAGTATTTTGTATTGTTTGTCCAAAAAAAAATTGTCCAAATGTTTCATGTGGTGTCTAGAGCAGGGGTCTCCAATTTACTAGGCCACAAGGGCCAGATTCCAAGTTCCGAATCACTCCGCGGGCTGGATAGCAAATTTGCCGATGACTGAAGTATCCGATACCAACCTCTAATGAAGTATCTGGTGGCGTATTTCTTATTTACGAACAGTTGAAGGTGACTTTAACGTGCAGTACAGCGCTGCAATGCTTCTAGCGGCAGCTTCTCACAGAGTTAAATGAGCGAGAATCGTGCGCTACTTGAAACGAGTGAGCGGGCTGGATGAAAGCCCTCCGCGGGCCATATTTTGGAGACCCCTGGTCTAGAGAATGGTTTCTGCCATCACACAACAATTTGATGACTCTTACCAACCCTGGAGGATAACAGATCCACGATCATGTCACTGCGCATCATGTGACACACAGTCACAAAAGCTCAGCATTTGGAAATGAGTGCCAATAATTGTTTTGTGAACTTTCATTAGCAGAATTTAAAAAACAAAACAAAATACTGACAAGGTCCACCAAAACCTGTTATGTTCATGGTTAAAAACTACAAGGTTCATTATTCTCGTATAATAAAATTAACTACTTGATAAATTTAATTATTGGCCACATTTTATTTCCATTAGAGGATAAGCTTCATAAGGCTACTTACCTAACATATTCCTTTTTGTTTTCCTCAGTCACTGAAATCTCTCTCCCGCCAGCTTTTAACTCATGAACTTTAATAACTCCAAAGCTATTATGCTCAACAGAGAAAGTTGTATCTATGACTCCAGTAATATTATTTTCTCTGTAATTTTAAATAAAAGCAAAACAATGATTAAAAATGTATCAACACATTATTATCTTATCCTAATAACCACAACAAAAATTGATTTCTGTCAGCAATGCTACATATCTAATCACAATGGTTTGCAGCAAAATCTACTTTGCAATTTTTGGAAATTAATTTGATGCACCCAATTTTTTCCTGTCCTCGAATTTTTTTTTAAGAAATGAATTATCTATGAATTGTAAGTATCCCATAGAAGTATAGGGTATAGACACTATCTAGAGTTAAAATATCAATGATATAGATAGAGGTCCGTGAATTTTGAGATATTGTGAAAGAACGCGAAATAACACGAAATAACGCGAAATCGGTAAATAAAAACAAAATTTCCCATTCTCAGGTGGATTAGCGAAAAAATCACATCTAATGAGTCATAATCTATCAAAGACTTAGCCTTCATTGTTTAATGCTGCCAACGTTCATTTGCTCTATCTCATTACGATGCCAAGGTCAATTGGCTCGTTTCGTCTCGCACATAATGCATCCGCGTAATATCGCGCACTGTAGTGATTTCTCCGCCAGAATTTGCCGTTAAATTTATCACAGCCTCTCTCTTCGATTCCCATGTATCAATCCTGAAATATTTAGAATGAGGCGCTTTCTCACCTGAAGAATTAGATATTAAGAATTAAAAATGTGCGGAAAGAAATTTAACGTGGCCCTGGAAGAGCGGAAATACAAGCTCACGCGCCTGGTACGTGTCAATGCCGAGCAGTAATTCTTATTGCAGGAAAACCTTGAATGTGGCTCTAATGTAACAATTTCGTTGACTTAAACACGGCCGCTGGCTGGGACCGGGCCACCATTCACGGCACGGCCCTCAGCGTGACAGAGAGTCGTCTCGTCTGAAAACAGCATGAATTTCACGGCGTCGTGACGTGAACGGTGGCCGGCGAAAAGTCGTTTCGTCAAAAAGCGGCCTCAATGTAGCACTGCCTGTATTTCACGCCGTAGATGGCGCACCGCGCGGGTCAGATTGGGTCGGCGGGTGACCACAGCGGCCGTCAACGGCAGCATGCTGTCAGCTGCGCGTTTCGATTCGTTTAAAGACATCCATAGACACGTATGGTTATTTGAAAGCACAAAGCACTAGCAGTTGAGGGAAGGAAAGGAAGGAATAGAAAGTTTAGGAGGAGAGGGGGTTCTCCTTATTAGCAGATGGATCATCGGATATTCGGCTCATTCTAGATAGAAAGCGTCTCATTCTAGATGTTTCAGGATCGATAAATGGGAAATAATTTTTCAAGTTTCTTTGTATCCGATTATGTTTTGTTAAGTGTGCTTCTTTCACTGCCTTTCCTGACCGATTGGCAACAGCTGTAATCAAAACTAAGCGATTTTGTTGTATTTAGCTGCTGCCCTACCTTCCCTCAACACCTGGGTGAGGGTTATCGAAAGGGAACCCGCGACATTAAACATTTCGGCCAATTTATAAGTTATACAGTAATATAGTTATACCGTAGCCATGTGGCACTCAGTTTGAAAACACCATCGTGATAGGTTGTGTTTTGCGGTTGGACTGTTTTTTTATCGTAGTTCCAGCTATAAATATCGAACAAAGGATAGGAATTTAAAAATGCCAAAAGCTAGTGATACTGTTCATACCAGGGCAAGTGAATTCAGCTGAGAAGGATTTTAAGTGAAAGACAGAGTATTACTATGCAAAGTTTGGGATAAAATATTTTAATTTGAAAGATGTGACACTTTGTTAAAGCACATCAGTAGTGATACACGTAAACGTTTGAAAGAAAGGGGACCTGCAAAACGACAGCTATCATTTGAACACACAGTCACTCAGTCAAAGAAAGCAAAGGAGGAGCTTGTTGTTGCTACTACAGAAGCATTTTTAAAGGGTTTATTTAGTGTAGAGAAACTTGACAATCCAAAAATTCTGGAATGGCTCTCGAAGTATACACGTATGAGGTAGTGGGAATTTGCTGTTTGCGGATCGTATTATACTACATATTATATTACATATTTGAACCATTGATATACCTTGAACCAATGTAATTAAACCATTTCTTTCATTTAGTTTTATCCGAATTTTTTTACAATCCAAATTATGTTAAATGTTATATAAAATGCTTAATAAAATGCTTAATGAAATTATAAGTATTCATGAAACATGTACCATAAAATAATAAACGCCAATAAATGTGGGAAGATTGTAGCATAATAATAACACCGCCATGATTTTCTATAACACCGAAATCACATGGTTTTAAAACGAATTTTAGCAAAAAATAAAACCACTTTCACGGACCTCTAGATATCAATGTTGAATATGCACTGGTCACAACAATCACTCTTTAAAAAAGTGAACATTTGGAGTGTATTCCAAAATGTATAGAGAAGTGAAAGTTACAAGAAGAAATAAGATTATAAATAAACTCAAACTAAACTGAATGAATGAGTCCAAAGAGAGGAATTCCAAATGCCACTTAAAATTTGCGGGAAAATTATCATAAAGGAAAAGAGTCCCCAACTTCAAGTGCCACTCTTTGCCCATCCCTAGTCAGGTTAACACCTGTTCTCCTTCCCATTCATAATTACATAAGACAATCATAAAACCAGTTTCCGAGATATTTTTCTTCCATTTTTAATGGGCAATTAAATTTCCATTCTTCGGACTTATTCACTCAGCAGAGGATATCCAAAAAAAGATATGTCTCCTCATCACCAACTCTTAGTTTACACACTTTGATTTTACACAATACCCATATTATGATCCCTCCAATTGAGTAACATCCAGGTTTTATAGCATTTAATTATAACACTACCAATGGATAAAAAAGATAAAGTAGTCACTCAGAAACTTACAGCATCCACGTCAGACTCCGATGTAATTCAGGGTCAACACCCTCAATGTCTCCAAGATTAATAGGCTTGTTTAATATCATTTTGTAAAATGGTGTGGTGAACCCACCATCAATGTGATGACCATGAAAGACTGCTATACCCATCACTCGACCCACGAAGTGAAAATAGCTCAAATGCTCCTGAAATTTAGGTGACCAATTATTGACAATAGGACCTCAGATGAAAAGTTTCGAAGAGAATTAGTTTACGATAGATGTTAAAGGAAATACATACTACAAACATAATTTGTAAACTTAATGAAATTGGAACAAAAAAACACCATCGAGACTTACCCTTTTGACAGACCCATCTTGCCTAAAAGCATTAGAATCTGTTCACTTTATGTTTGTGGGTGAGCTGGTGCGGCTGAAGGAAGTGGGAGTGAGGGGAGGGAAAATTTCTCGACACATGACTTTCCCTTTGCTAATCAGCGTGCAGCATTCATGGTCTAGCACTTATAAAATTCAGTCGCTCTCAGACCTGCATTGCATTAACATCGTTAATCAGCTAGCAGTGTCGCCAAATCTCGCACGTTCTCTTGGTGCTCTTCTTCCATTCAAGCCCAACTTATTTCCTACTTTTCCTCATTCTTTCATTCCTATCCTTTTATCATATCCTTTTTGGATCAATTATTTCCATCTTTTCCATTACCTTCAGCATCAACTATATTCTCTCTCTATATTTACTTTTGGATAACTCATATTCTGAGTGTGCTAATTGAAGGTAATATGGAGAAGAAAGTAAACATGATGCTTTGCAGTAACATGAAGAAAATTGTGTTTAATGTGCTTCGCTACTTTCAGAAGGAGAAGGTTTTAGGACAACCAGGGAACAATTTTCTCTGGAGAAAGTCCAAGAAAGAGCAGGGGAAGCTTGAAAAAATAAATAGCTCGGGACAATATTATGGAGCCAATCATAAATACAGCTTACTGAAAGTAACTCCAAAAATGAAGACAATGATGGGAGTGAAGATGATGATGAAATAATGATGATATGTAAGCCACACAATGGTCAGTTACATAGTAAATGATTTGAAAAAATACCAGTCATGCTACTTCTTTTTCCACTCTTTCCGTATCCTCATCTTCATGAATTCCCTTGCACTCCCCAATCATTAAAATGTTTCGCCTAAGTTTGCCTAAGCTGTACTGCATTCAGCGGGGTAGCAGACAATGTCCTGGACTTCTGTGATGGGATTATCCTCAATCCTCTCCATATGAGTAGGTATACATTTTATATATTGTTTCGGTTCAGGTTCCAAAATAACATCCAATACTCACTTGTTTTCAGTGACAAAACAAGGACGGCTATGCACATCTGGCAATGTTGAGTTCACTCCAGCTCTCTCTTTCGGTACTATCCCCATCCCCGTCAACGAAGCTCTTCGAGTGTGTCCATGATCTCACAAAAGCTCACCCACAAAAACATAAATTGAATGATAATAATATCCTCTTGATTACCATTTTAAAATTAACATTTTCAGTTCTTGAATAAGCCACACATCCCTATGCTAGGAACATACCCCATGTTTTAATGCTTCCAAACAGAAAAACAGATGCATGCATTACATAAATGAGAAACATATGCTGGAAAGAATAATAAAATTCTGAGTAATTATCAACTTCCCAAAAAAAGTTTGAAATAGAAAATAATTCCAAATTCCAACTCCCTTTACCAATATTTGCCACGTAAGCAACTCATAACTACAAGAATCGGTGTCAGGAATATTGCTAATGGCATGCAATAACTTCCACTATGATCCTGGATTTATGGTCATGTCACATTGTATCATGCATCCCATTGCTTGGTTCTTGTTGAGTAGCACTATACTGATTCACATTTAGACTTCAGCTAAATCTTTTTAACCCTTTGCCTGATGAGTTTTTATGAAGATATTTTTGGAAAAAAAGCAGGTTTTTTTATTCCAGATAGTAAAAGTATTCATCATTACATAATGCAAAATAACAAATTACTTTTGTTTTCCCTTTTTTTAATGCTTTTATTGAATGTTTAAACAAATAATTATTCAAGCCATTTGAAAAGCTCCACACAGAATTTTAAATGTTTTTTGGAATAAAATTTAGCTTTTAATTTCAAATTTTTCAATTTGCTTATGTATTTTAAGCCACAGAGAACTGTTTTCTCATTTATTTCAATAGGAAAGATATCTAATAGTCCTTCTTAGTGTGGTAATCCCTAAAACATGGGATCAGAAGAGACCAACGTCACAATCTCGGCAATAAAATCTCGTTTCCTTCCGGATTTTTTTATTATTTCTGTCTTGTCTTGAGCAACACATGGCACATTGTCTTGCTGGATTTTGCTTCTTTTCTGTAGGCGAGATATATTCAGGGAAGTGCCGTCCCGTTAGCCTTAGAGGGCTGGGTTTCATCGACAGACGACCCCCTTTTGTGCAGAAAGTCTCATTGTGATATTTCTCTATCAGTTCCTACACCAATGTCATTCTGTATTCTAGATGTGTTTTGCTACCATTCTTCTTCTTATGGAGCACGTAGGAATTCCAAATTGCCTGATCAAGCAGATGGTAAAAAATATTTTTGTAGTACTTGCACCCATTAGTACTGGGTAATACGTCAGGTTTTGGTCCATCCTATCAACACCACCCATCACTCCATTATAGTCAACAACTACTACTGGTTTCATGTGCTCACCTTTCCTCCCGCTAACAGTAATTTTGGTCGTTGTATGGATTGAAGAGATCAAGGCTACATCTTTTTTATCCCTCCATTTCATGACACAAATTTTTCCGCGTTGATACCCCACAAAATCACCTTTTTTCAGCTTCTTATTTTTTAGTTCTGGTGGAATGCCTTTCCTAGAAGTCCACAGGGTTCCAAATACATCGGACTGGTTTCTAATGGGAATATATAATCAATTCTGGAGAATTGTAATAGTTATCCATGGCAACACAGTAACCCTTTCCTAGGAATGGCTTCATGAGTGAAAGGACAATCTGTGTTGACACAGGTAAATGGCTGTACTCCTCTGCGAATTTTGCTCCTTTTAAAGGAACAAAATTTGCAGAGGGTTAAGGTAGATTAATTCCCTACATTATCAATAATTATACAATCAAAACAAAAATGGCTCCTCAACCACTTTGTAACATCATAAGCAATACAAAAAAGTGAAAGTATGGATGAAATTGAAAATTATGGAGCTAGTTCTGATACCTTTGGATTTAATGTGAGCTTGATATTGTACACGATTTTCAAGCTATTGTGAGCATTCATAATACCAAGCTTTTATTGTAGATGTAATCTACAAAGCTTTTGTTCTCCAGAAGTTTCACAATAATACACTTTATTTTTAAATTAGTATTCTCTAGCTGGATACAGGGAAATAATAATTTCAAAATTCACTGATATGCATAGCAATTCCTGACCTAGAATTCACATTAACTTTGACCAGCTACATAAAAATTTAAATATACAGTTCCTCAGGCATTGTTTCAAAAATGTGACATTATTCAAATTCTCAGTAAATAAAATATTATAGAACAAAACACCAATAAGAAAATAAAAATCACTTACAGGATTAACACTGCTATCAGAATTTATTTGTAAAGTATAGTTGTCCTCCCGAGAATACTGAAATAGGCCATACTGCGGGTTCAGCATTTCATGTGACAGAAGATACAGCCATTCTCTTGCCACTCCACCATAGTCTAAACCCTCTTCACCTCGGAACTTCACCATCAATCGTTTCCTCATGTCCTTTGGCCTCATCTTCATTATTAATCGATATGATTCCTATTAAAGTAAACATTAATTACCATATGCAAAAACTGATAATTGTGTAAAAAAAAATTAAATGTACTACTGCCACAGGATTAGGTCTTTTGAGCAGTAAAGAGTAAGCCAATCGGTGACCTTAGATGCCGGCAGTATAAAGTGGGGTGAGCTACCAGAAGGACTCCATGTAAAACAAATATGGTGGCTTTTGTTTACATCAGGGGGATGGGTTGCCATCGATAAGTTTTAATTAATTTATAGAGAATGTGAGAAGATTTGGTCAATATTTTGGTAATAAATTCCTTACATTGTATAGTCAACTTTGTGTACTTCCATCACCTGCACCTGTCTGCTTTTACATTCTGATTAAATGTATACTGCAGATACCAACCTTTGGAATGGATTTATTACCTTTTATGATTATTTAACACATTTTTTAGCTTTAAGTACTTTGGTTGTTGATTTATCAATAAAATTAATATTCCTTGGAGTAGCGCAACATGAAAACCCCTTGAACTCGGATTTTCCTCTGTACACTGTCGCTTGTATTAATGCTCTCACTTCTAATGGAATGCATATTATAATTAGGTAGTCTCACCAATCAATTTTACACACTCAGTGGTATTGTCACCATCCTACTGACTGGAATGCACAAAACCTATAATATTTATACCTACTTAGCATCATTGTGCAACCAGCAGGGCTATCCTGATAAATGGGGCCATATGTATGGCCGGCCGTAAGTTTTGTATGGCCTGGCCCAAAATTACAGCCTACATCGATTCCACTTCCTAGGGGCCATGTGGTATGGCCCCGCCATAAATCATAATGCCCTTTCTGCTGATGTGTATGAAAATTATAATTGGTACTATATGTTTGATTTACTTTTTTAAACACTAGTCATTTTTTATATGGTAGTTTGTTCCAATGTTTAGAAAAAAATTAGTTATCTGGCCCAAAACTGAATTGGACTTATATGATTTTCTTTAAACACTCGTCTAGCAGCAGGCGATGGAAACATCGAAACAATTGAAGATAGAAAATCACGGACGAGAAGAAGCAGAAGAACCATTTGCTTCTTACAGTAATTAAAATATTCGTGACTCGTACATATCATGAATAGAGTGAGAACATGAAAACCCTTAGTAGCTCTAGCCCCCTTTCTTGCCTTTCAATTATGTCTCTATATTGTCTCATGGGTACAAAATATGCCTCCGAAACCCCTAGAAATCCAGCAAATGCACATAATCTAAAAATAAAATTGAAACTTTACGGTTCATTTATCAATTTAATACTAAGAGGCTTAAGTTGAGGTACGTAGCTGTGCAAAATTATAACCTCATAGAGATGGATGCAAATATCATCATCTTATGTGAACAGATTACATGTATCCCTTATCCTCCTCCTCTACACATGAAACTGACATCTTTTTTCTATACAAGAACCCTAGGCCCATTGATTCCACATACGCTCCCACCCAATATTAATGTTTTCTTTAAACATTTTTATTACTGTACGAAATATACTTCTACGAAATTTTAGCATAATAATGTCCGACAGTAACGTTATCTTTCCAATCTGGCTAAGGATGACAGCAAAGAGAGATAAAACTCGGTGGTAAATGACTTGGAGAAATACCTCACAAGAAATTCACTTCTTCACTGAGAATATGATTACAACTACAGTGAAACTGCGTTAAAGCGAGTACGGGCTATTGCAAGACCGCTGCCATTATGAGAGATTGCAGATGAACCATCAATTCACCCCATGATTAGCATGTAAATCCCTTTTTACGAGGCCCTTTTGATGTTGGCACTTGCCATAGCGAGAGTTTCCATTGCCGGTAAACCTTCGCCATGACTCCCAAATCTCTGTAATTGCAGGCGATCTTTTAGAAATGAAGTTAATGTGGAGTGCTCTCTTTCAAATTCATGTGATTAACTGGCATTCAATAAATATGGAGTTCATTTTCGTGAAAATATCGTGGCATTAATATATACGAATGCTTGATCTTTTGTTCCTTGGCCATTAACAGTCGACAGACACCTGCCCGTCCATGAGTAGAGGGCGATTGAAAGGTACCATGGCCTAAAAACGTGTAGTCAAGACATTTAGCTAGCAATAAAATGAAAATAAAAGAGCAATACCGGAGTGTTCTATTGTCAAAAAGTGAATCGGGCATGAGATATAATTTATCTTCCTCTTTGCTCTTCAGAATTTAAAAAAACCAAGAGAAGATAAGGTCTGCCGTGGTGCACGGGGGCAAACCATTTCAGCAAGAGCGCCAGAGGAATGCAAAACTTGAAGAGTTAGTACAAGCTTTGTTCTGGTGGTTTTGCCAACTTTGTTCAGTGGGAACTCCAAAGAATGGGCCTATGCTTAAGGCTAAGGCAGAGTATTTCAGTGACAGATTGAGAATTGAGAACCTCAAGTGCTTGGAAGGTTAGTTCTACCAATTTAAAGCACAAACGGGTATCTCCCTTCACAATTAATGGAGAAGCCTGCAGTGTTAAACCTGAAGCTGGGGAAGAATGGCGTAACCGTAGCCAAGTCTCGTGCAAGTTGCCCAGTATGCAACACGAATCCGTTATCACTTAACGCAATCCCTCACCGTGATGTTTATATAACATGAACACGGAGCTTCTATAAAGGTGATGGGCACGCAATCACCCCATCGAGCAGCACCCATTCGAGGAAACCTGGACTTTTGGCAATTTGTCCATGCAGGCGAGTGATTGGTTATACTTATGCTATTTCTGCTTCCACTTCCCCCCCCTACCTTCACTTCTGCTATTCCCTTCCTCTCCAGTTTGACCTTGACTAGTCACGGTGTAAATATGTCCGAGTGCGACGATATCTCCGGTTCCTTTGGGCCATATTCAACCGAAAGCAAGGCCACAGTAATAATTGCGTATTTGCGATGTGAAATATACAGTTATAGATTATACACAACATATATCTTAATTTGTGATTGCTTAACCATTAAAGAATCTTCTAAAATTAATCAAGAGATTTTTTTTTACCGCCACTTATTGTCGTCTGCATGCTAAAGCAGATGTCTAAGTAAACTTGAACCATTCCTAGTCAAAAAGTAAAGAAAATATTCCCTTTCATGAAGAAAATTGAAATAACAAGCCCGGTGTAGCCTTGCATTAAAATGCATATATCCTGGTGCTTTTGCGTCCAATTAATTTTTTTTTTAAGATAGTGGAAAACATCGTTTAAGTGTAAACTCATGCAAAGATAAGCCGCAGCATGGATAAACTGCAGCCAGATAATCAGGAGTCTGCTGTAACTCTACTTTCATACAAAATCATAGTTTCAAAAAAATTAACTTTAATTCATAAAAATACCTTCTGTCATTCCACAAATAATGTATACAGAGAATATCATAATTCCTATAAAATTTAAAAGTTAATGGCAGCAGACTGCAGATTATCCGGCTGTGGATTATGTATTGTGGATTATCCAAGCATGATTTTTCACTCTTCATTGATATTTTTCCAGATCTTTAAGTAAATCAGATAGCAGAAATCCATATTCAACAGGATATACCCTTTATAAAGGCCCTTTTACATGAGCCATTTAAATGTATGTACAATGTCTCGTGTGCAGAGAGGGGTAGTGAAAATAAGGTTCTGTAAAGTAGCAAATTTCGACATCAAATATCCAAATGCAAGATTGCAGGATGACTACATTGCCCCAACACTAATTTTTCCATTGTAGAAAGGTATGACCGAAAGTTACAAAAACTTCTTTAACAATAGTCAATTCAAGTTTTTGCATAGTAATTTTTGCTTTTTTATCCTGCCCAAGCTAAAACAACCATTAAATAAACGAGTGGTATAAAAGATTCAGAAAAAGCAAGAATTGTAACAGATAATTGAAGCTCTACTGTAATTACTATGAAATATGTCATTGGGTCTTTGGGTACCCCTTAAAAATAGCTAATGCCTCAAAATATTTTAATGAATTACACCGTTTCTGCTAAACTAATTTAAGAACCTACCTCAAATATTTCCATCCTAGAAACCTCTAGTCTACAATGACCACTCTGAGGTTGAAGTGCTTGAAGCTCAGTGCGTAACTGTCTGAGTTTACCAACTAAATCTCTTTTACATCTCACATAGCAATCACTATCTTTTGATGACGATGGTTGATGTTGAGCGGATTGCCCAGCGCTGCTTCCCACTCCTCCATTTTCTAAACAATGGAAAATTATTAAAATTAGATGCAGTTACAACAGTTTAATTTTTTTAATTGAAAATAAATGACTCCAAAGGAAAATTTATATTCCAGGATTAATAAAACTGCAGTCAGAAGCTGCACTACAAGTGGAAGTAAGAAAGATTGCAAAATTTTTTTCTCAAAATTTACACTTTAACATTTTACATCATGAAGCCCAGAAAAGATGCACAAAAGCTTCTATTCCAAAAGAAATTGCAAACTGAAAATACCAATAGGTACTTATGAATACTTAAAATTACAAAATGAGGTAGCATAATTATATTATTAACACCTCTTGGTCCGGCACCCTTTAAACTAGACTAGCCATTGGGGCCGGTCATATTATATGCCATAGGCCTCAATAAATGTTCAAACTATTATAACGTCGATAAAAAAGACGTCAATAAGAAAAACTTTCACGAAAACAAACAGTAAAGCTACCTGAAGACGAACAAACCAGAACTGCCAGAACTAGGTCGAAATAGTTCCAAATAAATCCGTAGAGGTCAGCAGGAGACTACACTGCATGAAAACGTAAAAACGCGTGATCGGCACATAAGCTCTGGCGGCGGAAACACATAAAAACACGTGTGCGGACCATAATGTGTTAAGTATATAAAGAAGGGGATAATTAAACAAAAAAGTATTCAACTAATATTCTGAAAATTCCAATAAACAATTATTCAAAAGGATAAAGCATAGACAGATAAAGAATAAATATTTCATTTTGCATCTGAGTGCATTTTGCAGAACGGCATATTTGCAATAACTATGAAAGATAAAATGGTATTGGGAAAAGGTTATATAGAACAATCAAGGTTATCTGCAATTTGGAAGTTTTTCAGTCATTTTGGTATTTTCAAATTTCAAACCACTAATAAACATCATTTTCACCAATTTTGCAAAAAAATTCAAACCATGCATTAAAACTCTGGATTCATGATGCTGCCGCATTATGCCATCCAGAAACCTCATCAAATGATGTGACTTTCGTTATGCCACCAATAATGGGTTCTATTACTTCTGTTCGGAATATACAAATTACATTTACATATATTAAATATACAAATATTCGTTTACTACCAGAATGTGAGGAGTTTAAAGAACCAAGTATTGTTAACAGTTACAAATTTGAGTAAACTTTCTTATTGGATTATCTTTCTTATTAATTATTGCATTGTCGGAAATATGGTTGAATAACACAGTAGAAGATGGTAAACTTGGTTTTTCAACGACAACATTTGCACAATGTTTATCGGCGTGACCAAAGTGCTAGAGGAGGTGGTGTGTTTATAGCTATCTATTCTTCTTTTTCCTCTAAACGTAGATGTGATTTTGAAAATAAGTGCAGGATTATATGGATTGAAGTGCACTCAGGCATATCCACCGACAATATCTCCACTGCGGGAGAGTGGTTTGTGGGCTGCTTTTATCACCCACCTAACAGTGACATTAGTGTTCTTGAAAAGTGCTTTTAATCCGTACTCTGCTTCCGTGCCCCCAGCCCCAATGTGATATTAGTTGGTGACTTTAATTTATCCATAGACTCGAGGACTGTTGACGATGGAGTCCCAAATGGCACTCAGGATGAATTTTTCCTTGACCACTTCGTAAAGGGTTTAGGCCTGCTGCAGTGCAATTTAAATCCAACAAGGAACTTGGCAAATTTGGACCTTGCTCTCGCCTCTCGTCATTTACAAAGTGCATGCACTGGCAGAAACATTTTCCTAACCGACAATGAATTCTTTGAGTTCGAACTCTTCTCTCCCCCATGCTGTGCAACCAGGCTCCCTATTCCCCCCAGAACTGTTCACGCTTGGAACAAAGCTAATTGGGATGCCATAAACTGCATACTTTCCCCTCTGCCCTGGAAGTATTTGAGGCATTCACACAACTGAAGTATTACATGATATCTGAGTTTATTTAATTCATGTTTTTTGTTGTTGTTTCTAATTACACTTTATTATTTAACCATTTGTTCACAAATCCTATGTAAAAGGTCTTATGTACCGTTTTTGGATTTAATATCAATATATAAATGAAAAAAAGCACAAAGAATGCTCCAAGAAATGACTCAGTGCTCATTCTAGCTGCTAAGGAGTGGATGCATTCAGGCCATAAATCTGTAGCTACTGCAGTAACACTCTGAGAACACTCTCCCCACACACACATAAATGCAGTTGATGGTTTGAGGCGTTACTGAGTGGAACTTACTCATGATGAATAAAAAATTAAACTTTGTTTTTCCACAGAATATATTTATAATTACACGACCATGGTTTCGACGCTCCGCGTCATTCTCAAGGCTTGAGAATGACGCGGAGCGTCGAAACCATGGTCGTGTAATTATAAATATATTCTGTGGAAAAACAAAGTTTAATTTTTTATTCATCACATAAATGCAGCCGAACAAGGTGGCATAGGTTGAACCAAATGTCCACATGCAGTACTGTCTCTAAATGAATATTCAGTTTTTAAACTAATTATGCTATGGAGTTTGTTGTTATTCAAATTTGATTTTCAAGATGGCCACTGTGCACTGCACTTTCTGCCTGTTTCTTTCCAGTCGTCCACCGTTGTGCCAGCAATATTTCAGGGCCCTTGGAACTAATGACACAGAATTGAATTTTATGGGACTGAAAATGTACCGTGTCAATGTAAAAGATGAAGTAAACGATCTCAAGAGTTGCATATTTTATTTTTTGAACCACAGTAAACTCTCGATTAAACGAAGTCAATCCACCATTTTTCTGTCTTTAATGGCCTTTTTTAACATTTTCAGGGGCTATTTAAGATAGAATTGAAAAAAAAAACTCTTTGTTATTGATTTTATGCTACGAAAGATCGTTAAAAATCACAGATATAGATACAAATTCAAAAATAACCTTCGTAGGTTAATATTCGTAGTTACTCCCGTATTGTCATTTTAATGTACGATCTTTATAATTAGTTATTTTCATTATGATTCAGTTATGATCATAAATTATGTAGGATATGATTTTCTACTGGCGAATGTTTGAGGTAAATTCTTTTTGGATTTTCTGTCCAGCTGCCGAGCTCCATCATCTTTGCCGACATTAAAATGGAAGACTTTTTATTCATCATCAATGCCATTGATGCCAGGAGTGAGGTTCCCTGTTTATATAATAAGTCTCTTTTCTTTTATACCAACAGGAGCAAGGTTCCTACCGGAGAAAAGCTAGAGAAGCATCTTCTATTATCAGGGAAATACAGGGAGAAACGTATTTATCCATACTCATTTTTTTCCTACAACACACGTTTTCTCAAGTTATTTAGATGAAGTATAGGTTCACTTGCACAAATTCCCAAATATGATATCCTAAAGCATGTACCTTAACCTCATATAGTTTTCATGTTTCTTTCTCCATTGTATAGAAAATTATGCCAAGTATCATTAATATAGAGAAAAGATTTTCTTTATGTTAGCGCTAAAAATTAGTCGCGCCATTACTGTAAAATGAATAGTAGTGTTGAAAGTACAAAGAATATAACAAATTTATATTGAAAATCGGCAGAGAAGGAGACAGGCAATTTCATCATTGCAGCACCTCAAACCCAGTGGATATCGACAGCATTGATGATAAGAGAAAAGTCTTCCATTGAATTGTTTGCAGAGAGGTAGATGAGTTCATTACCAAGACAGACACCCGAGAACTGAAAAGACTTTAAATCGATCAATACAGTAAACTCTCGATTATAAGAAGCAGGATTTTACGAAGTTTTCGATTATACGAAGTGATATTGCGGTCCCAGCGAAAAGCCTATGCTAAATACATGGCGCTATTCGATTACACGAAGTTTTGATTACATGAAATGTTTTGAAATTACGAACCTCGGCTCGGTCCACAGGAGCAAATGGCATTGGTTTATACGAACTACGGCGACATATTTGTCAACAAAACTAGTTACACCGGCATAAGGAGCTAAAAAAATCAGCACTTTCGACTGTGGTCCATCAAAAGTGTGAAATCGTAAATGATAGCGCAACTTTGGAGAGAAAGAGTTCGCCTAAAACCTCACAGTGGGAATTTAGGGGGAGTAGGAGTCCAGTAAAAATATCGCGACTGACATAATGCCCCTTTTTACGTGCCTATTCGTAAACATCGCATCGACAATACTTCGTAGTTTAAACTAGTTTACTGGATTCCCTTTGATAGCGCATCATGAGAATGTTCTCGAGGTTGGTAATTAATTCAACTAGCCTACAAGTACTTCTACTGCTATAATATCACGGCTATGGTTGATTCGTTACGTTATACCTTCAGGAAGCTGCAGCGGATGAAATCGCGGAAGAGATTAGAGGCTTAAAAGATGATTTTGAAAAATACTTGAAAAAAGCAGAAGGAGCACAGCGCACAGCATCAAACGATTATACTGCCCCAGACGATGATCTCCAGGCTTGCGACAATGCGATGCCGGTACCTACGTCGGAAGAAGCAGTGGCCGGGACTAGTCATAATAGCAGTGACGACGAAGATGAAAGTGAGGAAGTAATTTCGCCAAATAAAAAAGAAGTTTACGCTGCCCTCCAAACATCAAGATATTTTGATCTGGCTAACGATTTAGATTCCCAATTTAATTCCCATTTATGCAAGTGAGAAGCCATGGTGGAAGCGGCGATGGAGAAGAGCAAAAAGCAAAAAAAATAACAGATTTTTTTGGGTAATATCTTTTCGTGTATTTAGTCGGTAGAATACTGTAATAATAATTAGCCTTCCTGAATAAACAACTTAATATCTTAAGTTTTGGGCTCTATTTACCACCAACTTATTTTTCAGGCTACTCGTAATGAAGACGCACTTCTAACTCTGACCATGAACTTTCTTCTCGCGTGCCTCCTCATTCTCCCATGCCGAGAGATCTTTCTTTCCAAAGCCTTTGTTTACTCCCTCCTACGGCCTTCTGCTGATCTTGTTGACACCCACCTTACGCATCCCAAACCTCTCCTTCCCCAGCATTTCCTATTCTTAACGTAGGATTTATTTCTCTGATAATGGAAGATGTTTCTCCTGTCGTTTTCCGGTTGGAACCTTGCTTCTGTCGGCATAAAAGAAGAGAGACATACTATATGAACATAGCACCTCACACTCGGTATGAAGAATATGGTCCTGATGAAGAATAAAGCCTTTCATAGCAACGCCTGCAAAGATGATGGAGCACAGTAGCCGGACGGAGAACTCAAACAGAATTTACTTCAAATATTCGCCAGAAGATAATCATATCCTACGTAATTTATGATCGTAACTGAATCTCAATGAAAATAACTAATTGAAAAGATAGCACATTCAGCTGATTATACAGAGTAACTCGAAATATTAACTTACGAAGGTTATTTTGGAAACGGGTTAAGGCCCTTGTTTTTTTTTTCCTCATCACTGAGCGATAGAGGGCGACATAATTGGCGGTTTGGCCCTTAGAGTATGGTTAGGCCGGCTACCGCTAAAATTCCGTGGGTGTTGGAAACAAATATCTATCTTACGTGTACTTAATAGTTGCTATTCACTCCTAAATGTATAAACACTCCTCACAAATGTACAACATTAAATTCTTATAATAAATTTTGCTATTCATTATTTGATTATGTTTTCTAAACTGGTCGGGAATTTCTTAAGCGATCGTTGATATTGAAGTATGTACAAGAAATGGGAATTCTATGGTGGTATAATTATTTAATGACCTTTCACAGCATAAATCGATAACAAAAAGCCTTTTCTCAGAATTCTTCCGTGAATAACCGCCGAAAACATTTAAATAAGGCCACTAAAGACAAAAAAGGGCGGAAGAAACAAAAGCAAACATTTTTTCGTGACTAATGAAAAAGGTTTGAAATTACGAAACTCGATTTTACGAAGTGCCAATTTTCCGGTCTCACTGACTTCGTATAATCGAGAGTTTACTGTATTTAGTTTTTTCTGTCTCCCTTCCGCGCTAATATTTATTTCTGTTTATGCACCTATTTGTAGTGCTAAAACTAAAAAAACTTTTTTCTATGCCAGTGTTGCATAGCATCATTTTAAATACAGTGAAGAATGAAACCCGATAACCTAAGAAGGGAAAATTATTGAGGTATAATTTTCAAGAGTTCACGAAAGTATATCAATATTGAAACATTTTAAATCTGCACAATATTTATAAAATAATTAGACCAAAACACAATGTATTTCTGGTATCATTTAAGTTTGTTGATCATGTTTATAGTAGGTTAACAAAACCAAAAAATAAGCTATTAATTTCAAATTGACTTCAGGTTTTGGCTCAATTATTTAAAAAATTAAGCAGATTCATCTCGTGCTTCCTAACTTGGCTAAAACGATTAGGGTCAATTATGGAATTGGCAAGGCAGGTAGCCCAGCCGTATCTTTGCGTGAATGGAATGGGAGGGCATGCTAATCCAATAAGTCTCACGCGAGCAAAGACAAACTAAAAATATCTCAAGAAATGACAAAACACGTCGTAGCCAATAAAATGAATAGAATCAGTAAAACAGCACAGGTTCAGTAAAAAGAGTAGGAGTTGCACAGAGGCAGTCATTGGGGACAAAGATGAGTTTAGTAATTGCGAGACAAAAAATGCTGTAAAAGGTCAAAGATCAATCCTATCTTCATATACTGCTACCACGGCTCATATCGATTCAGCACCAAAAGTGAGCTCATCAAACACCTTGAAACTCATTTTGGTGCCAGCAATTTGGACGTTGATTCAGAGTCATCCATGGTGCTAAATATAAAAGTACTACGTGTCGTAGCCAATAAAATGAATAAGGATAACGAAGTTTTCTTCTTCATTTCCCCGGCAATAAGGAATACTTCTCCTGCCTCTGCACTTCCACAGTCAGAGAGCATTCCAAGGGGGTGGGGTAAATAAGAGTGGGATGGGTGCTGCCTGGTTGTGGCAGGATAAAGAGAGGCGCAGCGGGTGGGAGGAAGAGGGGTGGGTAAAGAGCCTTCAGCCTTGCCTGTGACTATGTTTTGGGGCCGTGATTTTTTACGATGCACTCAAGCTCCATCACCGGAGATGGGTGGGAAATGCTAGGGAAGGGGAGATATGATAGTGGAGGGGTGTTTGGGATGCGTAAGTTGGGTGTCAGGAAAATCAGCAAAGGGCTGTAGGAGAGATTGAGCAAAGGTTTTGGAAAGAAAGATCTCTCGGAATGGGGGAACCAGTAGGAAAGCTAAAAGAAAGTTCATGGTTAGAGTTGGAAGAGCCTCTTCATTACGAGTAGCCTGCAAAATAAATTGGCGGTAAATAGAGCCCAATATTTAATATATGTACTCCTCTTCACTTTCATCTTCATTGTCACTGCTATCATGTCTAGTCCTGGCCGCCGCTTCTACTCCACTGTTTGCTGATTTGACACTCGCTAGGCACCGACAGAAGCCCTTCACACAATCTCTCATAAATGGAGTTCAAGCCCATACCTTACGATTCAGCACTTCCAGGACGAAAGACAGCCAGACACCGCCTCCCTCGTGGATCAATAGCAAGGTAATTACGTGAAAAACTTAATGCACAAGATCATCAAACTCCCGTTCAAATTGGCAATAGAGGAGCCATTTTGCCTTCAATATGGGCTCTTGTGTAATGTATTACAGTAGACTCTCGTTATTACGAAGTTCACGGGACCGAAAAATCGGAGGTTCGTAATAACGAAGTTCGTAAGAACGTTTCTTTTAGGAATCGTCGAAAGCAATAGTGTATTATAATACACGGAAAGAAATATAAACAGGAAAATGCGTTTCAGTTTTTCAACAGAAGACTGCGCCATGACGCATTCGAGGGTTGATATCTTCCCGAATACATGAACTCCGATATTCAAACTCGATGCGTCCCAAGACCTTGTTCCTTGGTTGATAAAATTACAGTCCGGCCACCGAGAGTTGTCCAATTACAGACCAAATGGTCTAGGTCCGGGGAGGGGGCAAGGCTGCCATGTAAGAAAGGGAAACGCTTACAAAGTGTTCCGTGAAGAAAAGATCCGGAAGGGACGACGAGCGTCAAGGACCTAGAGGAATAATCACTTGTTCTGTGATTTGAAGAATGGGCTTATTTTGGTGGATCAGGCTTATTTCGGTGTTCGTTTATGCATTTGACAACGTTGTATGACTAGGCGAGGGTGTGAGGTGCGTTTGGGGGACAGCGGTTGGCTTTAAACCCTGCTGGCGCAGGATTATCCGCCCATCCTATTGTGCCGTAATCGGACAACCCTCGCCAGCCGGACTATGTAATTTATCGCAGAGTAAGGTTATCCTGCGGGATGCAACACTGCATTACACGTATGCGCTTACTCAAGCTTGTGGCGAACTGATCTAGCGGGGCCTGCGATGCATTCGGAGCCGAAAAAATAGCTCCCCGTGGTGACGAAGAACGGGGGAAACGTTGAACAGTTCCTAAATTCACTCCATTTTCATTGATACCTTATTCAGATCATGATCACAGTGAGAGTTTCCCAGCGCCACACCGCGTCGTATCGGCCAAATCGAAAGGCGCCAAATTTGAAATTTGAAAATTTTGAATGCTCGTATCTCTGAAAATTCGTAAATCGAATGTGCATAGGAAGAGGTCTGACTGTACATCCTATTTACGAACGGTTATGAGTAGGGCACCCTGACTACACAGGAATGAAGCTAGTTATATGATTTTGCGTGTAAACTGAATAAAGAACCATAATTGACGCTCTTAGGCACAGTAAACGAGAATAACTTAAACATGGCGCAATTATTGAAACTTAAGTGTAGTGAATATCCACCTAAATACCGTGACTTGTGCGTGCAACTTCGTAATAAAGTTCGTATTGTAACTGCCGGGACCGGGACATAGGTTCGTAATTTCGTAAAAACGAAAATTTCGTAATAACGTTTCTTTTACTATTGCTTGGATAGGCCCTTTCGACGGGACCAACGATTTGCTTCGTAATAACGAGAACTTCGTAACAACGTTGTTCATATTAACGAGAGTCTACTGTATATCATCTTTGATATCCTTACTACATCCCCCCACCTAGTTGTTCACAACCACAGTATTTTCCTCAACCAGCACAGGTCTGACCCTACACAACCTCCTCCATCTTCTAACCATCTCCTGTTGATATTTTATGGAGCTTCTTGATTTATTTACTGGAAATAATATATTAATTTAATCTATCATTCTAGTGAATACGACATAAGTTTAATTACCTCTATCACCAGTATCATTTAAATTAATAGCTTCAGTATTTTCAACTGAAGTGTTTGCTTCTCCAGATTGCGATATACTCCCTTCTTCTTCATTGTTCTGGTTTTCATTTGTAATTTGAACTTGAGTCTGGGAATCAAGATGAACTTCTGGCACAGAGGAAGGAATAGGCACTGATGTTGGAGAAGGAGACATGGAGCTCACAGAAGTGTCTTGACTAGGCTCATTCTGAGATGCAGCAGTACTACTAGGATTAGACGATGGAGGAACTTGTTTCCTAAAATAAATTAGTGCAAAAGAGTAAAATAAAAATTTTGCTTTAGTATAAATGTACATTATGTATTATAATATCACCTAAAAATACGTAGGCTAACTACGCATTTGTTTCATATAGCATCTTGAGACTTATGACACTAAAATACAACAGAAAATGAACATTTTCCAGAGACATGAATGGCATGTGAAAAATTACTATGATCCTAACAAAGTAGCTGCCATCAGAGAGAATAAAAACTGCTGAGAAGTATTGAGTAAATAATCAAAGAGATTCACTCTGAAAATTTAAATGGATAACAACAATATGGTTAGTAACCTCAAGAGTATATGGTTGAGAGAAAGCATTTACTAACTACATTACGAAACAGATACAGCCTAATGGCATTAAGTCCACCCATAAGTCTAAGTTTCTTAGGGAAAAGTTTCTTTAGACTTATCCTTTCTTATTAGTCTGAACTCAACAAAAAAATTCAGTGTGCTGATTTAATTAAATGAAATGATTCAAAGCATTCCATCAACTATTTTTTGATACGAGGGGCTCATGCAGTTACACCAGAAATCCTTTGGGTAAAACAAACAGAAAGCTAAGGCCAGGTACTATAACACTTTTTTAAATATTGACTCCCAGCAAATTTCATGTATTAGCCAATAGTTCAGAAGTATTAATATTTGACTCACATTTCAAGTATGGCAAAAAGTGAGTTAATATTAGCAGTAGATGTTTATGAGTACGTATATGATTCTACAAGTACCTCTTGTTCACATGATTATTTGAAGGTCTTTGAAGGTAATTACCTAATATGAACACCTTACTGCCACTGGATACAACTATTAAAAAGATAATGGCAATAATAACATCTTGGATAAAGAGAATATATTTAAGAAAAGTGTCATTGTGAAAACTACAGCATACAAGTGTTTACCCAATCATTTTTATGGCATGAAGATAGACTTCGAGTTGGTGCTAATTTTGTTTATTAATCTAAGCATTGTAATCATGTTATTGAAAATGAGAAGTGGAATTGCTCGACTTTTATTTGCTTTCGTACTTATGATAAGACTAAGATAAATTCTTGGGCAGCTTATACTTGATGATAAATTATACATAAAGTTCTATTGATTTTTAATAATAATTTCATGAATCACATTCTTTAATTTGATATTCACCACATAAGATGGCACATAGTAGTTGTGCCTGTGATGCTACAGTTTTGTCTATGCCCAGTACTCACTTTGGATATTGTAAGATATCTAATAAATGAACTTATTATGTGAGTTATCATGTACTCATCATAAAATACCTCCAATAAAGTGGAAATGGCTTAGAAAAGTAGACGGGGTAAGAAAAACTATTGATAGAAAGGAATTCCTATAATTTGTATGAAACAGACAATTTTCACCGGCAACTAGTTTATTTCCCTAATTTACAAGTTTCCATAAGAGAAACTTAGAAATGCCTCAGTATCACAATTGTGAGATTCATGTATAAATTTGTGAACTTACACCATTGAGAAACAAGTCCCTAATTTAAACATGGGTAGCAAAGATCATTAGTTTTCCATTTGCCAATCATTTGGCAAATAAAATTGATTGATGTAACCTTTCATAGAAATCCAAATGTATTTGACATTAGTTAACAAAGCACATGCCTGAGAACTCTTCCAAGATAGTTTGTAAAGCATGCAAAGTGTGATTAATCAAAATTAAGACTCACTTAATTAAACCACGGATAACAGGACCAGAAAGCCTAGGATCAGTAAACTGTGTAGTCCGATTGTTGTGGTCCACAAAATAAACACGACCTGACCCTGTCTGACGCATCTCCCAGCCAGCTGGCAATGGTCCTAAATCAGCAGTGGCAACAGATCTCACACCACTTACACCACTACTTCCTTCTTCACTGCAATTTACACTTGAAGTAGTTAACATAAGGTCACGTGGAATCCTTGGATCATGCCAAGTGCTAACACCAGTTGGCACATGATAGAAATAAACTTGACCTTGTTGTGTAGTCCGAAGTTCTGAAATAAATTATGGATTGATAAAAGTTAGGCACATGATTGAACAACACTGGCCAGTAATGTTTTTTCCAGGGATGATATAATACATTAAGCACACTTAAAAGTCTGACCATGCACAAACCATTATAACTCCTTCGTGCATTACTAGAATGTCAAATCTTCTTTCAGAATTTTCATATTTCATCATCTATTTAAAAATTTTCTCCGAGTACCAAAGCATAATATTCCAACCTGTAGCTAAGGACACTGCAATTAACCCAGCAGGTTTCTGCCAATTTTTTTCTTCATTCGTTTAAGTAGTTACTGTATAAGCGTATGTAAGAGACACACCTTTCTCCCCAGAAATTGCAGCCGAAAATGGAGGTGAATCTCTTACATGAACTCCTTATCTTCCCCCTCACCTTACCCGGTCACAAGTCCAAGGGGAACTGAGTGGCCCTGGTTTTCAGCGTAAGTCAGTCATCTATAAACCTCCCTTCACCTTTCAAGCAATGACGTTACGAGCAAAGGAGCAACGGAAAAACACGTCCAATCTTGCATGTGATGTCATTGCCTTCAAAGTGAAGGGGCGAAGGCACAGCAATGTGATGTACGCAGTTTGCGTTGCCTGAGGTTTCCAGTCCATCTCGTCTTTTTTGAATGCGCTCATGATATGCTTGCTTCTTGCAAAATTGTGCTGTTTGGACTATGTTGAATATTAGTATCCTTGTAAAACTATTAATCTTTGTGTCAATCAATTAGAGCTTAAAAAAACTTAATGCTGTCAGATATGCATCGCGTTTGGTCTCATTCTTTTTTGAACCTCGTGCATCTCATACAATCATACAATTGCTGAAACACTATCGAGATATCATTGAGCTCAGTAGGTGACCGATTTGGCCTCCAGAAACTGGAAGAATTAAACCTGGTAGACTGAAAAAGGTCACCTGGTGAGATGGGGTAGGGATGAAACATGTTTCCATTTTTCCTTTGAGGCAAGTGATTTATGGTCTGTGGGGTCTCGGAAAAAAAAGACAAAGTCAGAGGCATGGGCTGATGGAGGGCCGAGGGTGGTTTTGTGAAATCTATGCCGTGGTTATTATCTTACAGCGCTGAGATTCCCCGATTGTTGTTCAATTTCTTGGGAAGATTCACGCTATATGTCTGTCGTGTTTTGCCTTAAAATTTTCTGCGGCTGAAATTCTATTGCAATACTCCTACGAGAGTTTTTAAACAAAATTGTTCGTGAGTAGGATAAGCATCGTAGTGCAAAAGCGTACACAATGAGAGGATTGGAACTCTATCTACTCCCTCTTATGGGACATTGCAATATTCACGAAAGCATTGATTTAAAATTTCAGATTCAATTTCTTCGTCAAATTTAGATCTGAAACATAAGGTTAAGGGCATTATCCGTGGATATTTGGATCCGAGGTATTCGATTAGACCATCCCTAGTAAGCAACATAAGGTTTGGGCTACAGGTGAATGCCAACTATCTCCGAGCACCATACATTTTACATAAATTTTGCTGAAAAACGCCACGTAAATTTTTAGCATTGTAAGTGGAAATTTTGATAACTGTCCAAGTCCATACATACGTCTGCTACACCAGGCAACAGGATTTAATTAAAATGCCACAATTATTTTTCTTTAGCCCGTATGCTCAAAATAGGGGTGGGTGTAAATGTGCTGGTACAGTATTTAGATGCTTACAGCTGTAATAAGGTTTAATTTTTCAATTTAACATTTTCAAAATTCACAAAAATTTTCTGAATCACTTTTTCTTATGTGATAGATGTTAGCTGCTAAAGCAAATTTTTTGCACTAAATTTCACATTTTTTATGAAAAATTTTATCCCAAGATATTTTGAGAAATAAATATTATTAAGAATTAAACAGCTTTAAGAATTATTTGGGAGTATATGAAAAAGTATTTGCTTACTCTTCCTTTGAATTAATACTTCATAATTATTTACATGAACCCATTAGTCAGATGATGTTATAACCATGATATCTGTATAAGAATTCCTAGATTCCATTTGTGATAGGATTGGGGTATATCATGACTTGCATTCAGTATTAATCCCAAAATGCCATTCAAGTAATTTGCTTTGGCAAAAATAGGGCTACCACCTACGGTAAACAGGAGGATCTTAGATGTCTTTGAGTTTCGGCAAAGAGAGAAATGAAATTGCTAACTGAACATAATAATGCTTTCAAAGAATGCATTCAAAACATTCCCGCATTCATCGTTGTTTTCGTCCCCCCTGCAAAACGATAGATCGAGGTTCCACTGAATACCTTTTTATTTGTACATTCATCAAGGGAAATAGAAGAAAAATCGTACGTTTAATATGCTTTGCGCAATTCTAGTATTCACTGTATTTGAATATTCGAGCAATGATTTAATATTCGAATTCGATATTCGAGTTTGAGAAATCTGCTATTAGACCCATCTCTAGAAATTACCCTGTATTTTGGCATATCCAAACCAAATGCCTGGATAATCCAGAAAATTGATGACCCATAATGAACTATATGTGGACCATCCTTAGTTTGCACTTGGCTGCTAAGATAGCCAGGAAGGGAAAGCCTTTGCTGCCAGCTGGACGAGGTAGAGTGAGGTACCACATGAAGCAAAGTTGGCAGCTTTTGCTTACATCAGGTAATTTGGTTTACATTATATAGCTTACCACTTTTTCTTGAGAAAACTGGAATATTTCATCAAAATACAGAAGTTTATCTTAATAATTGAATGAAAAGCAAATCTGATTACTTTTGCTAGCTTAAATGGCCACTAAAATGTTGTAATGAATTTACACATACACACTGCAGACTAGATTTCAGATTGCATTACTGATTACTTCAATTTACTCTTCACTTACTTCACTTCACTTCAAGCAATAGAGCTGACGTTTTTGGTCTAAAATATCAAGGTAAGACAAATTCTGTACTTCATAGGAAAAAAATGAGTGCTTGCTAAAACTAAATTTAAATTATTTACGTTTTTTACATTTTTCATTAAAAATTTTGAAATTCCAAGACAAAATGGCGAGCAGAAGGTATTAACCGATTTTGAAAAAAAATCATATCTGTAATACCCACCTGGGAACGAAACTTTTGCCGAGTATTACGATTCACTCCTATAAAAAGTGGCAAAACAAGGCACCCTAATAAGCACCCTCAAACAAGACAATACAGACTGGAAATGCATCTTGCCTGCTACAAGTAGCTCACCTTCCCTCGCTTTGAAGACAACGACATGACATACGCGATCAGAAGTATTCGTCCCTTGCTCCCAGGCCTCATTGCTTGAAAGACAGAAAGCATGCTCCATTCCCTCAAGTTTCGATACACTGTATCATATTCATAGGACTAGCAGTACAAGTAGCGTCGTTGTGGGTTATTTTTGGTATATAACCCACCTTTTTGGTATATAACCCACAACGACGCTACTTGTACTGCTAGCCCTATGAATATGATACAGTGTATCGAAACTAGTCAGGAAAATAAAGTTCCAAATTGTAGAAACAGCAAAGTTTTTCATTCACAAATCAGTCAATCAATTATTCTGTTGAGAAGTTAGGAACTGTTAAGCATTTTGCCAGTTTTTCCTTCCTTAGAACAGTGAAACTTTTTCGGCTTCAGCCACGTCGCACACGCAGCTAGATACTTTGTCACAATCGTAAATTAACATAAATTGTAATGCCGAGTTGCATTCTGCAGGATAACCACACTTTTCGATACCTTGCATAGGTTTATCAATGTACTAACAAGGTGTCGGAACACATCTCGTTTGTACATCTAGGATTTACTGTATTTGTTCATAATTTAATCACGTGTATCGTACACATTACTTTGAAGCTATTCTGCAGTGCAAATATAAGCACAGGAGATTGAAAAGAGTAGGTATTTTGGCAAAGCTATGTTTTTTTGTGATGATTCCTATAAGAAGTGCCCTTCATTTTCCAGCCCTGTGGACTTCATAACAACAAGAGGTTAGTGTTTTTATAAAGTAACTTGAAAACTTATAAAAATGATCTTGAATCACTAAAAATATTAAAACAAGAAAAAAATAGCATTTCTCTGATTGTGTGGACCCAGAAGAAACTTGAATAATTACATTTTTTTCAAGCAGTAACTCCTGAAATCAAGGTTCATTAGTTTCAAGATGTAACTCCTGAAATCAAGGTTCTGATCCACATCTGGAACCAATTAAAGTCTTGCACATCGTTGGTAGTTGACTCGGAAAAATGTAGAGGACTCTGGTCGTTTAGTGCATGCAGCACCGTCTTAGGCAAGTTGACAAACTACATCAAATTCGCGGATAAAAGAGGTGAAAAGATCTTTCAACATTGGGAACCAAAAATGATTGGGGGAAAAAATCTGAATCTCCCCGGTTTCCCCCACGAAACCCCTCAAAAAATTACAAAAGGCTGGAAAAAAAATGACTTCTAGGGTACCTTCTGTTACGCATTCAACTACTGCTCTCGAACCATTCTACTCATTGGAAAGACCATCACGAATTCGAAGACTGCAAGGATGTGGGCTTCCCCTAACATCAGTGTAGTTTCTTTATGCCGAACGACAGCTCCGCAATGATGTGTCGCAGTTGAAAAAGGATCGAAATTTTCATTGATATAATAGGAAAAAACGGCATATGTGCATGCCCCTGGCTGAATGCACGATGCTATCAAGCAATTGATTGATGTTCTGGATTGAAGGAGCAACAGTTCTCACTAGTGGAAGTGCAGCCACAGTTTCTTAAGTTATCCCCCTTGTGAATAGCGTTATTAATTTCCCAGAAACTAAGATGTTTTCACACAGTCATCTACAAGATTTCGTCTATGATTTTATGTTTTCCATTAAAAGTTGGTATGAATTTCTGGAAAAAGAACAATTATTCACTTTTGCCATAATTCTTGATGTACCACTCAAAATCAGTGATTTCCAAAATTCAAATAAAGTTGAAATGATAAAAAAACCATTTGGTTTTGGAGATAACAAGTCTAAACAAAGTCACAAAACAAAAACAGATACCTTAGGAAAAGTGCAACCAAAAATAGGTGATGTAGAGCAACAACCAGTGGCGGCTTGCCCATATGGACTCTTGGATGCCGCCCCTCCCAAAGATTTGGAAAAGGAAAAATATATTAAATACTCATTCAATTGTAATTATACATCTATTAACCAAGGTGTTTTTTCGATCGCATACATCAAAAATGTAGGAAAAACACGCAAAAATAGCGCGAGAAGTTCGCATTTGTAGCCGCCGGGCACTGGCCAGAACGTCCCAATTCTTCACCATGCAGTTATATGAAGAGTGGTAGTGTTGGGGCTGCTGGTGCTATGACGCGTCTAAGCTTGTGGCTTATCGAAGTCTTGGGACGCCGCCCGAGCATGCGCAGAACGACATATCTAGTGAGTTGACACTGCCGTGCCGCCCGGCGGCCGTATAGTCTTGGTATTGCAGTGTTGCAGAATACCTTTCTTTGGTGACCATTTGACTTATTATGTGTAAATTGTTTTAATGTAAATAGGCCTAGTTGTAGAGTTAATAGAGTTAGTGATTGTGTATGTTTTAGTGTTAGTGATTGTTTTGTGTATTAGTGGTAGATTGCCTGAAAAACTCATTAAAATACACAAAATATTCAAAAATTTTGACCCCCAGGTGGAGTGAGCCCCTCCTAGCATTTGACTCACGAGCCGCCACTGGCAACAACAATCAATGTGGGGAATATATTCAGAATAAAAAAGCTGGATTTTAAAATGTATTTGATACATTCCTTTTTACTTATACAATCATCAAGGGAAATAGAAGAATAGTTTTTACTATGCTTTGTACAATTCTAGTATTCGAGGTATTCGAAATTCGAGGTATTCAAATATTCGAGCAATGACTTAATATTCGAATTCGATATTTCAGTTCGAGAAATCTGCCATTCGACCCATCTCCACATTTTAAGTAATAGTGATCTCCTTTATAAATATACTCCATGGTTTGATAATGCAAAAGTATATGCCATGAAATACATTCCAATGTGCAATGGGAAAATCACATGCTTTATCACTCTACAGTTAATCTAAATGGTCATCATTAGCAAATTTAATTCCAAAAGAAGTTTTCTCCGTTACACAGACAGTAGAAATATCTGCTTAGTTTCGAGGTACAGTGGTGGATATGACTATGTAAGGCAAAGCTCATTGGCATTTGAATTCGACCATGTCAGAAACTTCTTGAAGACATCTGTTTTCCAAAATTCTGTCCACTAAGTGTTGTTCCCATACAACCGGGAATTTTAAAACTACATTCCCCTTGTACCAGACAAATTAAATCACAAGCGTCACAGTATGAAGATACCTAAAAGACCAATGTACAATTCTTCCTCAAATTTTCCTAAGTTTACTTTCACCCACGTCTCAAATAAAATGGAGTTTATTCTAACCAAGATATCTGTGAACACAGCCCACATATTGGAATTGAAACTGCATAAGAGCACAACTGTTCCCAAAACTGGTGTAGTGGGTTAAGTATTATGTTACAGATAAGAGGTTCTACATATTTAATCTTAATGACAGATGATTGGGTGCTGTACACCCAATGTGGACATTTTCTGACCTTATAAACTACGTAGAATCTCATACAAGGCACAGAGGATGTTGCACAACAATGAAATTCCTAGGCGTTAAGTAACTTGCTGAAATTTTACAACCACCTTGCATTATCATTTGGGCAGTTGACTGTTGAGACTTTTGACAACCTTTTCAACATTGACCAGCCCTTCTTTCAGTAGGTACCTTCCACTGTATTAAAGATGGTCTGAATAGTGAATCAAGGACCTTTTTCCCGCTTTAAATTCAAAATTAAATGCTTTGAAATGTATACAATGAAGGGAATTGTTGGTGATTGACTCTTTTCTAGGTGATTTATTTGGGAGAGAGACTGCCTGCTATAGGCTCCTTCATCAAGAGGAGAAGAAAGCCTTCATTGGAGAGATTTTTCAAAAAAGTTGACTAGACATCATTCTAATTGTGTTTTTTTGTTTGAGTGCTGTTTAATTCATGTACACCTTCAGCAACTATATTGCACGAAATATCACCCGAATTCCATTTGCCTTTCGTCTTTTTTGAATAAAATGCGAAATATACGCGATCACGAATGTCGCCTGCCGAATGCCGAATTTTGTCGTAAAAATTAAAAGGTATCCAGAGTGCGGGTTCAACAATTACATTTTGTTATGCTCCTTGATATGTCTTTTTATTTATAGTGGATGTAATGAGGGGAATGTCAACTTAAATGCCAAGAGGAAGTTTCACTCGATATCCAATGGAGTTCTTGTTTTTTTTAACTTTTATTTACACTTTCTGCGTATTTTCTAAAGAAATTAGATGATTTGAGGAATTTTTTTAACATATTATAAAAATTTAGTGAATTGAAATAAAATCTGCAAAAAAAAAGGTTTTAGTACGTTATTCCGCTCTTTAGGAACGTAACCCCTAATTAGTATGGAAGTCAATGGTTCCACTTTCGTTCAAGTTTTCGGGAATGCATTGTGTGCGAAAGTCGGGGACTGCCTGTGGAAAAAATGCACTCCTAAACAGAATTTATAATAACAATTCAATTACCATATCCTTCCGGTAAATCCACTGGCTGACTAATATGGGATCTTGCTTGTGCCCTTTGCCTTGCTGATCTTCTCCGAGCTGATGATGAGGACTGAGGAGCACCATTTCCAATACCTGAGGTGGCAATTGCATCTCGTCGACCATTTCGACTACCTTCTGCACTGTCCTCATGCCTTGAGCTTCTCCTTTCCCTAGAATGAGACCTAAATTAAAAGATAATATTGGATCTGAAATGGGTAATGCAATAAATTGAAAATGTAAGAGTTAATATTAAGGAATATAAATTACCACATTTAACAGGGTACATCTATTTTTTCCAACAATATCACAAAATTTAAAGTTTATTGCATCTGCAATCTCATCACAGGATATTGTGAGTCACAATATTTATTGAATGAATAGAAAAGTACGTAACAAATAAAACCTATTTATAATGAACCTCCATATATTTAAAAAATTCAGTAAAAACCTCTTTACTACAAACCCCCATACAGCAAAATTTTAACGTAAACTCCCAATTTCAAAGTAATTGGGCTGGAATCAGACCCCAGAATGCAGGCAAAAAAATGAAACTCCTGTAACAAACCTCCTTAATAAAAATACTTCCAACAGCAATGGCAGTGGTTAGGCTCAAATCATAAAAAGTGTCCCACTAGAAGGAATTACTGAGAAAAAATGCAGTATTTTGCATTGCAGAACATTTTTACCTTCGGAATTTACGTGATGAGCAGGAAGTAGAACCACCGTAGAGGGTGGTATGTAATCCAGGGGCACCAATTTTGGTGTTCCTTTATTTTCAGATTCTAACTAAGGTAAGTGATGAGGCGTAGATCAGGAAGGTTTTTACTGGTGAATTAAGTAAGATTGAGAAAGTTACTCGACTTGAATCGTAAAGCTCATGAAACACTTGACACCCCTGCAATGACGCAACCTGCACATCACAGCCATACAACGAAACCACCCACAGCGAAGTCACAGTTTTCCCAGTCCCAACAAATTTTATGAAGGTATTGCAAAAACCTTTGTATTACAAACTCATAATTCCAGTCCCTCCCTATATATATCATGTAAGAGGAAAAATCTCCTGCAATGAATCTCTATAATTACAAAACCTAACAAGAAAAATGTTCATGTGTAGGCCCTATGAAGGGGAAAAAACCTATTTGTAAAAAATTTTCAGCATCAGGATTGCTAGTGATAACAATTGTTGAATTCCCAGACTTTTCCCAGACAGCTTACCAATTCCCCTAACTGACCACCAACATCTCACCTGCTACTGGAATATTTTATTTCTTCGTAGTAAAATTTTTTGGAAACTAATAAAATGTTGAAATGAAAATCCAATCTATCTTGCTCGGCATCTATGCTCCAACATGCCTCCCCAGTACAGGAAAGGACAGCAGATTCTGATTAGTCATGTATAGGGACATGCAAAAGTCGCAAATGCGATAACGCGAATTTTAGAACGAATTGGTGGGTTTTCCCGCGAATACGCCAATTTCGTGTTAATAGCGATTTTCTCCAATTCATGGGCAAATTTAACCAACTCAGAGACGATTTTCATCATTTTTTTCTTCTGCTCATGCTTCTCCGAAGAAATTGTTTTTCGAGGCATATATTTAAGCTGTCATTTTTCCACTGCAATGGACGCTTTCTGACGCAAAGAGTTTCCGCAGGCCACCGTTCACACACAGCGCCATGAAATCCAAAGAGATGTCTTGTTTGAAAGCGGCCTTAATTTCATAGCGCCGTGCCGAGAATGGCGGCTGGCGAAAAGTCGTCGCGTCTAAAAGTAGCCTCAAGGTAGCACTGTATGTATTTCATGCCATAGGCGGCACACTGCCGGGCCAGATTGAAATGGGCGCCTTGCTGACCGTCAACAACGCCGTGCCGTCAACTGCGCGATTCGACTCTTTTGAAGATATCCATCCATTGAGACCAATGGTTACTTGAAAGCATGGTGCCGTACCGTTGACAACGGCCGGAGCAAAGCCGGTTCGTCTGAAAGCGGCAAGAAGCGGCGGTGCAACGTCTATGCCGTGAAATACACACGGAGAAATATTGAGGTAGCTTTCAGCCGAAATGATTTATCGCCAGATGCCGTTCCCGGCAAAGCGCAATGAAATTCTGCCGCTTTCCGACGAGACAACTCTCTGGATTTCACGTTGCTGTGCCATGAATGGCAGCCCGCGGAAATTCATCGCGTCGGTGAGAGGCCAATGCAGAGAAAAAATTCATGATTTCCACAAAGGAACACATTCGTGGAAATAAGGCGACTTGTTTGTCAGGAGGATGTCTACACCGCATTCACATGATGTCTACAAAGTAGCCAAAATGCCATGGGAATCTGCTGGTTGACTCACTCAAAATACTGGAGTGTTCAAACTATCCTAATGCACACACATTCTATAGAGGGTTAACCCTTTCGCTACTAACTACTAGTGAAATGACTACTACTAATGAAAATATGCAGCAGGACGTTTCTTGAATCGGGGGAGAAAAGCCACAAATTTTCTTTGAAGATTTTTCTACACAGGAGAACGAATGCCAAAAATAATTGTTTCCCCACTCTCCCTCTTTTAAGACAGTTGCGGGTTCGCAATGTCTTAGTTTCGGGACCTAACTAGCGGGACTTAGGCCATACTCTCAAAATCCAGGACCAGGTACCCGGACCCCTCGTCTTAAATTATCCATCTTTCTGGTAAGGGACTGCAGTCATACAATTGTTCTTTCAGTTAGTTTGCGAAATAAATATAAGCTTCTTTCTCAAAAAATATATACTAAGAATTGAATTCTTTGTCTTTTGAGCAGCATTAAAATATTTAAACAAAATTCTACCATAAATATTAAATAAAATCTTGATTTCAGAATAAAAATCAACATGGAAATTGTAAATGCATGAAATCCATTAATACTGACAATAGAGCTTTGTGCGAAATTGGAAAATTCTCAGAATAAAACAAGGAAGTCAATTGGAAGTCTGCAATTTACGTACAAGCAACTATCATCCATACAGCTAATTCATATAAACAAAGCATGAGTTGACAGCGAACCAATGCTGCTGGTTATGTGAGACCAACTACCAAGACCAACTACCCTCAGAGTCTAAGATAATGCGAAGTCCTCATTAGTAAGGATCAAAAAAGGTTGGTGTTGAGAGTGTGTGATTATCTGCAAGATCTTTCTTGACAAATGTCCAACATAAATGCTCCATACATAGGGAACTGAAGAGTTTCATAGAGTTCATTCCTCAATTCATGCTTAGGAGAGAACTCCACCGCCTCGAAAGAGTTAAGGAAGTTATAAATGAGTCTCCAGAGTATTTATAAGAGTACTTTTTTCGATAAAACCACTTATTACATTTGCAAAACATGACAACCTCTAAAACAGCTGGTGTAAAGTCAGTACCTATGCAGATGGCTTAAAAGGCATCAACCAAACTTAGTTCTCTTATGCTAGAAGACCTGAGCAGAAAAATGGGTATTTGAAAAGATCTCGGTTTTTGATCTCCAAGAAGTTTCGACCTACAGACGTGAACCATGACTTAAATACAAAAAATTCATGGCCTCGAATCAATGGAGACAGAGAAGTTGATGTTGGGGTTGGGAGAATTACAGAAATTATTACAAAAGCAAAATTCCCGGGGTTCATTGGATATAATTAATGCAATCCGGGAGCTCAAATTGTCTGAGACATCGTTTGCATCTTAGTGCCTTTAAGCAATTTGGATTCCCTCTGCAATTGGGGACACAGAAAGATTTTTTTCCTGCAATAGCACTGTGTTAACAGATAAGAGAACAAATCTAAAAGAACACAACTTGATCACAATAGCAATATTTCATTTTAAATTGCAGACATTCAAAAATAATTTCTCTTCTATGTAAGCTGGATATATGGATATGCCAAGGATAAAATGTGTAAAATAGGTGAACTCAGGCAATACTCCATGTATATTATTTAGAGATGGGTCGAATAGCAGATTTCTCGAACTCGAATATCGAATTCGAATATTAAATCATTGCTCGAATATTCGCATACCTCAAATACTAAATGATGAATGCTGGAATGTTTGACTCGGTTGCCTATGCAGCAGGCAACACAAGATTTTGGGGAGTAATTTTGATTTCCTTTAAAGGATTCGAACAGGAATTTAGCTGTTAATGGAATATTTTAATTTTATGGAAACAATTGGGCATATAATTAATTCAACTAACATCGCTTTACCTCCACTCCTGCTGCCAAGTGCTAGCTGACAATCTGAGGCATTTTGTAAAATACAAGCTCTTCTCCATAGGATTTTCTTCAATTATTTTCAGTCCATCTTTGGGAGTTCTCAGGAGATAAGAAGGTGAATTGGAATTGCAGGGAGAAACCAAATATCCTGAGAAAATATCCCTTCATCTGGGACTGTAACAATAAAGATTTATAGCACCACTCATAAATTGTAACTTGATATATGTTTTCAGAAAAAAATACCGCATCAACTTCCAAGAAGCTCAGCTGCTCATATCGAGTCTCGCCAGAATGTCAAGCCTCCGTCCTATTTTGACATTATTTCCTCGCGTAAAATGCTTAAATAAAGTCAAAAATGTGTCGCATTTGGTCTTGTTCTTTTTTAAATTACGCGCACATTACTAATATTTCAATCCAATAAAGGTGTAATAATAATTGCCGAAAGTCATTGTTAGACACCTTTCGGGCTAGTAGATGACTCATGCAGCAGTTGACCTCCAGAAAGGGGGAAATTCGAAGCAGGTAGGTAAAAAAAGTCAGTGGGTGAGAAAAGGGGGTGGGCGCGAGACACGCTTTTATTTTTCTCGCGTAACTTGATATTTTTTTCGAAGCTAAGGTCTTCGTAATATGATCCCTGCGCAAGCTGGGACCTTTTTTTATTTCGGAGAAGAGGAAAGCCTCAGAGGGGGACAGCGGATCTTGGGAAATGCGCCAATGTTACTATCCCAAGGTACTCATGCAGCAGTTGAGCTCCAGAAATGGGGAACTTCGAAGCAGGTAGGCAGAAAAAGGTCAGTGGGCTAGAAAAGGGGGGCGTGAGACACGTCTTTATTGTTCTTGTGTAACTTGATATTTTTTTCGAAGCTAAGGTCTTCGTAATACGACCCCTGCCCGAGCGAGGAGGACCTTTTGTTTGATTTCGGCGAAGATGAAAGTGTCAGAGTGGGTGAGGCGAGTGCTGAATGGAGGGGGATAGCAGATCGTGGGAAATGCGCCGATGCTACTATCCCACGGCACTGGAGTTTCCTGGTGAGAGAAACACCGGGGATTTTAGGATTTTTTCACCCGGATCAATTTAGGTTCCCCACGTCGAACTCTTTTCACAGCTCTGACCCGCGAATTTGATGTAGTTCGTCAACTTGCCTGTAACGGCGCTGCATGCACTAAAAGACTAGAGTTCTGTACATTTTTCCGAGTCAACTACCAACGACGTGCGTGCGACAGTGTACGACGCGAAATTCAAAGTATTCGAGGTATTCGAGGCGGTACTTTTCGCATAACTATTCGAGACCTCGAATATCGAATACTTTCTAGTATTCGAGGTATTCCAGTATTCGCGGATACTATTCGCACATCTCTAATATTATTGCTTAAATTATCCCTGGTCAATAATATCCTCAATTTAGGGCAATGGGCGGGCCACTGAATGCATGGCTCTCAATCAACATCAATTATTTTGCCGTTAAAATAACACTGATTTCAGGGCAAAATGACATCGCTTTTGTAAAAATATAACACCACTTTTGGCTATAAAATAACCCCACCTTTTGCATGTCCCTAGTCATGTCTCATAGATATCTGAATGCCAATGCGAATAATTGTGATGAATGTAGTAATAAGAGAAATATCTGGATGTTCCGCTGATTCATGAGGTATGTCCCGTACATGTGTGTGAAAAAAATAAGTTTAAGTTCGTGAATTAAGGGAGGGAGTGTATAAATATATGCATTGGCATTAAAATAAGTAGAATTTCCCATCCAAGTTTCTCCCTGAATTTTACGTGAATCTCGATCTTCTTTTGTTCCTTGGATGTCAGAAAGCAGTTGACAGCATATGCTCACGTCCGTAATTTGCATGAATAGAGAACATTTGAAGGTAGACACCATGGTCAAAAAACGCAAAAAATGTCTAAGCAAGAAAATGAAAATACAAAAGCAATACACGAGAGTGGCATAATTAATTTATCTTCCTGCTCGATTTTCGCAATAAAAAAAAAACACAGAAGATTAGGTCTGCTGTGGTACGGGAGGGGAAACCATCACAGCAAAACCACCCGAGGAATGCAGAATTACGAAGAGAATAAAAAATAGGTATGTTATTCACCCTCTTTGACAAGAAAGATGCATAATTTTTCGGTGTTAATAAACGCACAGGTGAAATCAAATATATAGATTTTAAAGTGAAAATATTGGAACCTACCTTGAACTAGATGAATTTCTTCCTTCAGTTCTAACAAGCCCAGTTCCAGAATTTTCTCCAGATGATTGCTGCTGATTTTGTCTTTCAGATGGAGAATTTGTAGATACTACTCCATTTGAAGTCCTGTCAATGACAAAACTTTTAGAATTAATTTCTTAAAAAAGTTAAATTTTACAAATTTCAAACAACATTCAACCCATTTACGGCCAAAGTTGCGAAAATGCAACATTATTAAAATATGCAAAAAAATTGTTTCAATTGAATTTTATTCATACAGAATTCGCTTTTTCAATAAAAGTACGTTTAAACTGATATTTAGTGAGATGACATTTCATAAGTATTTCGATATTTTAAAAAAACTCAAAAATGTGTCAATTATCAAGTGACCTATTATGCAAGATAAATATGATCAACTAAGAGTAACTATTATCTTTATTAAGTTTTTATTCGTCCATATAAACGCCAAAATTTCCATTAATAGATGTTACAGCTTATGTTTCGCCAGGAAATCAACATACAGCAAAAATCGGATCAGGAACATAATGTTGCGTTTTCGCAACTTTGGCCGAATTCGGTATCTATAGATATAGTCCAGGAAATAAAGCATTTTGGCTTGCAATTTTTTCAAACTGAATCGATTTTCTTGAAATTTTCACAATAAGTAGGGAATACACCAAGAATCAAAATCTACATCATGCCGACGGGCGCTTTTACCCTGGGGGTGGTTTCCACCCCATCTCGGGGGTAGAAAATTTTAATTATATTTTGACCACAGGAATCGATAGAAAAATGAATTCTAAGAATAAAATGTTCTTTCCATTTTTTGCGTCAAATTAATATTTTCTGAGTTATCCCCGATTGAAAGTAACAGTTTTTTGACGAAATAATCAACGATTTAAATCGGTTATAGGCAATTAACTTGAAAAGTATTAATTTTATTAGGAAATTGTCAGTTACAAAACTGTAGCTTTTAAAAATTAAATAAAAATCTTATTTTATATTTCCTTTATGACCAATTCGGACCGAGCTACAACTTGTTGATGGCTATCTTTTGTTTGTCATATGCTAAATTTGAAAGATTCAATACCAAATAGCGGGAAAAATGTATTTTTCGAGGAAAACTTATGCAATCTGTTTAAAAGTATTTAAAAAAAACTTTCTTAAAATGAGAAAAAAAATTTTATCATGAAATATGAGCCAGTTATGATTAAAAATAAGATCAGTCCCCACTTTTTTCTATGAAAAAATCAGTGAGAACAACTCCTTATTACCACACGGGTCAAAATTGATCAATTCCCTTCAGAATTTCCCTTTATTTAAGTATTGTTAATTGATGCTAGATGTTTGTTTATTTACAATTCTAAATTTTGAAAAAATTGGAGGTAAAAGTGGAAAGCCATTTTTTGCGATTTCGTTAAAAATGCTCTCTTTTTTTCAAAACAACTCCAAAAAAAACTGGAGATATGAAAAAAATGCTAGAGTAATAAATTGTAGCTTCTTTATTTTTATATATTTTGGTGTGTTCAAATTTTCTGTATAATAAATATTTGGTGAGATAATGATAATTAAAACATCTATTTACAAGGGAGCTCCACCTTAATTAAACCCTTAAATCCCTCCCCTTTCAAAATTAAGGACTTGAAAAAAATTTAATTCACATGACCTCGTAGTGAGTAAAAGCCCTACTAATTAAATGAACTTTCTATCATCAAAAATAAAGGCGCTATGTTTGAAATACCAATCAAATTTATTTTCCAAAAATTTGAAATCCACAATTCAGAGCATAACATTCCTTATTACCAGTATATATTTTCATTTCTTCGCGGACAATGCCGTTTTTTATCAACGGAAAAAATATCTATGTACTTTTTGGAAGTCAAGGGTTTGTTGTTTTACTTTGTTGTGAGTCTTTTTACAAATGGTTGAGAATAAAAACTCGAAGTAGATAGTGGATCCTGATTTTTCCGGATCAGAGAAAAAAGTGAATACACAATAAAAGGAGTAAGAAAGTGAATGAGAAGATACAATGTGGTAAATAATTTATATTTTTAGGGTAAATGATTTTTTTACATTAACCCTATTCAGCCCATATAAGGGCTGAAATATTCTAAAATTATTTTCAAAACATAAAAAATAATTGTACAAATAATTTAAACTAAATTCTACCCGTATTTAGCCCGATTTCCATCAAAGTTACGAAAACGCAACATCTATTTTTTACCATATGCAAATCTTTATGAAGGCCCATACTTTCAATTTACCTTATTTAACCATGTTAAATGTTATTAGGTAAAATGAAGACAAAAAATTATATATTTTCAAGTATTTCTTTACTCGGCCGGTAATGGGTTAAGCAGACTCTCATTAGTACGAACAATATTATTACAAAGTTCTCGTATACATGAAGTACATTATTGGTCCCAACAAAAAGGCTAATCCAATCTATAGAAAAAGAAATGTTAATACAAAATTTTTGTTATTACGAAACTAAAACCTCAGCCTTGGTCCCAGCAGCTATAAACTGAACTCCATTACAAAGTTCCACAGATGACCAAAGGTGAATATATATACTGCACTATGTTGTATTCATTGCGCTACATTTAAGTTCTCCTCGTGCACTGTGCCCAACAGCGTCAAATACGGTTCTTTCTGCAGTGGGAGATACTTCAGTATCCATGCAAAATCCTTTAATAAGCTTCTTTCCTGTGGAATCATGGTGACCCACTCATTAACGATCATAAATTGGCTGCATGATTAGTCCTCCTCTGATGAATATTCAACTTTCAGAGATATGAACTTTCGAAAAATTCAAGCGTACCTAAAATTTCTAATTTGGTGCCTATGGAGTTGGCCGATGCGACGCTGTGTGGTATAGAGAAACTCGCACTTTGGCCACAGTCTGAACAAAGTAACCATTATTCTGATGAGAAGTCAGGAACTGTTAAGCATTTTGCCCGTTTTTCCTTGCTTAGGACAGTGAAACTTTTTCAGCTCCAGCCACGTCGCACACGCAGCTAGATAGTTTGTCACAATCGTTAATTAACGGGTCATTCCATGTCAAATCAACCAATATTTTGACCAAATGACACCCACCGACTCGGATTTTCATGAAACTTACCATGGTCATAAATTTTGGTATTATTAGAAGTTGTGTGCAATTTTAGCTTCCAATTGTCATTTGTTAATGAAATATGAGCAATTGAAATTTGGGCGTGACCCCTAAAGTGCCGCATCGTGCAACACATGGTGATTTTTATTTTCATCCATAACTCCATTCCTGTGAGATGAAAAGTCATGATTTTTTTTCTAATGCTAAGTGGTCCATAATGATCCCACTATTATCATTAAATATTCACTGCATGAAGTAATTCAGCTGCAAAAAAATAAAGTTTACAAAAAAATCTCCCTTGCACTATTTTTCATTATCAGCATCCACAGGGAAAGGCCATGCGAGTACAGACTCCTGGTTTAGTTTAAAGTAATCACTAATGTATGAGCAAAGATCCTGATGAAAAAAAATCGTGAGTCCAGCGTTCCTTTTAGTAAAAAAAAATACTCGTTCATGTTCACGGGGAAAAAATGGCTCTTTTTCAAGGCACCTAGAAATTACACAATAGGGTAGTTTCCTTCATCAAAGAAAACGAAAGGCATTGATTGCGATTCGTTACCCACCATTAGTGTATTCATAATACACAAATTATTTGGTTTTTGAAATACCGGTTTAGACGAATGGCAAGGGTCAAATTTTATCCTCATTTGAAAAAGGCCAGATTGGCGCCCATGCGATTCCACTCCGCGTGACGTCACAGGGACCTAGTTTCTACACGAGAGGATAGGAGTTATGCATCGTCTGAGGTTACCAATGCAAGCATGAGGCACAGAGCTCAGGGAAACATGTCTTAATAATCACCTATTAAAACTGGCTAATGTCGGAAAGTTTTCTTCGTTTGATAAGGTATTAATAAACCTTTTTTAAGCCAAGCGCTACCGTTCAGGAAGGTACTCAGCTATCCGCTAGCATCCTGCGACGTATCAGAGCTAAGCCTCGCCTCAAGGTCACCTCACCGGGCGGGAGGGGGAACCAGAAATACGACGTACGGAGATATTTCCCGACATTCATACTTAAGCGTCTCGTTTTCGCGCGCTTGAAAATTTTCACTTTTCATTTAATCGCGAAAAATAGATGTTGTCATTTAAAAATCTTAAAGCGCGAAATACGTACTCCAGGAGTAATAATCTTTCGATTAAGGCAATAAAAAAATAATAGGAAACCACCCTATTTAGAGGAGATATAAGCTAATACTCATGATTAAACAATATTGGATCATGCATTATCTCACTATAGTGTATGCTACTGGTTCTTAGAGTAGGAAACACAAAGGCAATCATGTGAATGTACTCCCCAACGTACTGCTAATTTCGTGCTATCAGAACTATTAGAGCAGAGGGAGTATTAATAAAAAAACTGCATGATCCATTGTACACTATTACATTCTACATATCTTTTAATCTGTGTCCTAAGACCAAATACATTTCATTTCCAGATGTATTTACATCACAGGAATGTACATTATCAAATGTCAAAGGTAACCGTCATCAAATCATTTGAATTGAGAAATTTCTCAGGTACTTTTTCCTAATGCTTATTTTCAATGTTTCATTTAGTCATTGTATATCATTGGAAATTTTGGCAAAAACAGTAAAATTAAATTAATGACCTTACCAATTGATTTGAAAGTGAGCCTTCTCTTTTTAACTGGCTGACCACATTCTAAGATGTCTCATTGTTTTTCACAAAGTCTAAATATTTTTTTTTTTAATGTTGTCCACTTCCTCCCTCAAGAAGTAGTATAACCTCCTAGAGCTTGTGGTTGCATGAGAATAAAGCACACACAATAAGTACCGTTGTGGCACACAGCAAACATCATATCTCTCTGGCCAAGAGAATGAAGTTGAGGGCCCTTTAGGTGTCATGAATTTAACTGAAATATCACCATCTTCATGGTTGAAAGCTTTCATTGCTCCAATGTACCACTGCTTGCTATAAATACACACTGCATGTGAACCAACAGCCAAATTATCTGGGAAATCCACTGTTTCAGAACAAAAATCAAATATAATGCTGTACTCATCATCCAGGCCAGTGAACTTTGCAGCGACTTTTCTATCTGATAAAGGCACAAAAGTGATGTAAATTTCTTGTTCCTGGAATTGTTTTTCTTTTCTTCTTTTAAAAAACGAGGATTGTTCTTAGGTGACGTAATTATGTGGTATCAGTTTATTCATTTTGAGGCATAGAATGTCCAAGAGTTCACCAATGGATGATATATACAACTGTAGTTCTGTTCTATCAGTGGAAACCCACTGCCTATATTTCACTGTATCAGAAGGGTCATATTCACAAAATTTAGAAATGATGATATCCTTTAGCCTGGAAGGATCTGGACAGTAAAAACATTTTCTGAGCATACAATCTGCATTGTTTTTGTCACAGATGATGATAGCAATCAACTTCTTATGCTTCCTTCAATTGCAAGGCACTAATTAGCAGTTTCACATTTTGATGTATGACACAAACACAAACTGAATGAGTCCTAGAAGCACCAGCCATCACACACCATTTTGGCTGAAGTGAACAAAATTTGGAGAACCCAATTTTTTCTTGTGGATATTGCTCTTAGAAGAGCACATAAAGTTTCTTCAGGTTATATAAAATCATCCTCTTCTCCATATACCTACTCATTCTTACTCACACTGACTTTATCTTTGACTCCAGGAATCTGTCTAGGATTCTTGTCAAGCTGGTAAAAATTTTCCTTCAGCTCTTCTGTGGAGTTTAGACGTGGTTTCCCAGTACATGGTGATGGCATAGCAGAAATTCCCTTCTCATCAAGTAACTTTTTTGACTGTCTCACAGTGTAGTCTGAAACATGAAATTCACTCATAATCCTTTTCCTAGACCAAGATAAAGGGGCCAGGGTCAGCATTTGAATTTTACCCTGCCAACTAACTGTTGGCAATTAGTCTTAATTTTAGTCAGCAGGCCATCCAAGTTGGCTGCCTTTCGCTTGATGAGTTGACTGTCACTCTCATCTTCATTACTACTTATATTTTCCAGGGATGGATTCACTAATTTCAATGCACCAGACACTTTAGAAACAAGGTAATGCTTAGCCTGTGTTATCTTTCCTTTTCCATATGAGTGTCTACTGTGAGAAGACAAAGAATGTAATTTCAAAGGAGAGCAGTCTAAAGCCTCCAATCTGCAGTTGGCTTCTTCTTATTTTCTATCACTTTCCACCACAGACTTAACTGGTGTAAGTTCTCTCTTGCTTTCCTCACTGCCATTGGAAACAACTTCACTTTTACAAATTTTGGAAATCCTCTTGTCACACCTACAGCAAAATTTTTCTCCAGGCTTCACCAGGATGCCCGCTGCTCACATAGGCTTAGACTTTTTTTAGAGGTATGGTCCTCACAGGACCTTTATGTATGGCAAAGGGGTACAGCATTTAAGCTGGTAACACTCGAATTTCTTTAAGTAGCAATGAAGATGATGAGAGCACACAAGTAAATGTAATCTGAGGTTTCAGGCGAGATGGAGTGGAAACGAGACATAATGATGAACTGCTTCTTCATTATTATCACACAAGTCAACAGTGATGAAAAAGGAATATTGCACAGCAGGGCAATTGATTCTCTGTCCACTTCTGGTAGTTCCTTGAAATAAAAAGTTTGGGTTCTTTTTGTGACATTCAGAACTGTGTTCTTTGCCAACACTACACAATACTATCTCTGACATGGCATGACAGACCTCAATGTGAAAAAGAGATGCTACAATGTAAGCCTAGCTATCAGTCACACTAATATGAGTTACTTAGTCTGAAATTCAACCAGGATATCACTAAGACAGCACCATATGAATGAGAAATTAATTAACTTCACCTAGACTGAAATTTGAAAACTTTCTGATGGCTCTCTTCTGGCTTTACATTTTATACCATACTATTCAGTTACCCATTACTCATGGAAGATACAGCTTAATAGGAATAGTCCTGAAAGCACGAAATTAGCAGTACGTTGGGGAGTACATTCACATGATTGCCTTTGTTTTTCCTACTCTAAGAACCAGTAGCATACACTATAGTGAGATAATGCATGATCCAATATTGTTTAATCATGAGTATTAGCTTATATCTCCTCTAAATTGTGTAATTTCTAGGTGCCTTGAAAAAGAGCCATTTTTTCCCCGTGAACATGAACGAGTATTTTTTTTTACTAAAAGGAACGCTGGACTCACGATTTTTTTTCATCAGGATCTTTGCTCATACATTAGTGATTACTTTAAACTAAACCAGGAGTCTGTACTCGCATGGCCTTTCCCTGTGGATGCTGATAATGAAAAATAGTGCAAGGGAGATTTTTTTGTAAACTTTATTTTTTTGCAGCTGAATTACTTCATGCAGTGAATATTTAATGATAATAGTGGGATCATTATGGACCACTTAGCATTAGAAAAAAAATCATGACTTTTCATCTCACAGGAATGGAGTTATGGATGAAAATAAAAATCACCATGTGTTGCACGATGCGGCACTTTAGGGGTCACGCCCAAATTTCAATTGCTCATATTTCATTAACAAATGACAATTGGAGGCTAAAATTGCACACAATTTCTGATCATACCAAAATGTATGACCATGGTAAGTTTTATGAAAATCCGAGTCGGTGGGTGTCATGGCCTGGTTGATTTGAAATGGAATGACCCTAACACAAATTATAATGCCGAGTTGCATTCTGCAGGATGACCACACTTTTCGATACCTTGCATAGGTTTATCAATGTACGAACAAGGTCTCGGAAAGCATCTCATTTGTACATCTAGGATTTAATGCATTTGTTCATAATTCAATCGTGTGTATCATACACATTACTTTGAAGCTATTCCGCAGTGCAACTATAAGCACATGAGATTGAAAAGAGTAGGTATTTCGGAAAAGCTATATGTATTTATTTGTGATGATTCATACAAGAAGTGCTCTTGATTTTCCAGTCCTGTGAACTTCATAGTAACGAGAGCTTACAGCAGATAGTAAATGGAATACCACATCAGAGCTACAGGTGCTGTTAAGTTATCATGAAGAATTTCAGTATACCAGGACCAGCCATGGTGATAACTTTATGGAGTCACAGTATAGTCTTCAAATTTCTACACAGGAGAATGACCCCTCGGTAGCTTAACTGGATAAATCAATCGATCAAAAATCCAGTCCAGGGGATCCAGTTTCGAATCCATGTTAAGGCAAGCGATTTTTTTCTCGGTGGATTTTTCCAACATGAGAATAATATCAGAGGTTTGACATTAGTTGAATAAATACATGATAACTTTTTCAAATAAACAAAATTCTGATAAAGGAAGCTTCCGAGGGGTTCCGAGAAAAGCACACCAACCAAAGTAATAAACCTCCTCCTATCCGAATGGTTAATAAATGATAAGGTCCCACAAATACTCAAAGCAAAGCAGGCTGCCAACCATAGGCAGGCAAGGATGAACAGGAAGTTTCACCATTTTCAGTTTTTTCCAGGATAAAGGCGGTGGAAAGTCTAGATTTTCTAAATTTTCCTTTCAATTACTTTTGGTCCCCCACCTCTAAGCAAAATGTTAGCTTCCCAGCAATTCTGATTGTCATAAGGAATTTGTATTCATTGGTGAGTGAGTCAATAAGGTACTCATATGTTATAGGGAGACTTCATTTATTAACAAAGGCAGCTTCTCATCCCTTCAAAAGAGTCTGATAAGGAGTTCACTCCAGCTGTTACATTTGTGACTTAAATCAATAAATGTGAATAGGGTAGTTTCCTTCATCAAAGAAAATGAAAGGCATTGATAGCGATTCGTTACCCAACATTAGTGTATGTACTCGTAATATACAAATTATTTTGTTTTAGAAATCCCAGTTCAGACGAATGGCAATGGTCAATTTTAACCTCATTTGAAATGCCAAGTAAGGGCCAGATTGGCAGCCATACGATGCCACTGCATGTGACATCACAGGGGCCCAGATGCTACATGAGTAGTCAGGAGTCTTACATAGTCTGAGATTACCAATGCATGCATGAGGCACAGAGCTCAGGGTCTCATAGGACAATCTAATTATGTATTCCAAATGTAATATGATGCAATGTTCCTCATTCTTGATTCATTCAGCTTAAAAATCTTCCATGTGGTGATGATAAACATTTGTTACTAACCATCAAATACTGCAGCTCTCATCATGCCACTTTCAATGCGCCTATTTCCAATTGAAATTATTGCTTCCCTTGCTAATTCAACTCTATGCTTCATTGCTTACTTAAGTTACAGTCTCAATTCATAGGACCAACAAAAATAATGTTTGAGGAAAATGCATTTTCAAAGTGCTCCATAATTTTGCAGAATATTTAGTCGATTTTATTCTTGGAGGGTATTACCGTATTTGTCTGAATATAGTCCCCCCTTTTTTTCCAAAAATGCCCATGGTAAAAGGGGGGACTATATTCAAACCAATTTTTTTTTATTTTTCCTGAAACCGAAGCCTCAAAATTAGGGGGGGGGGACTATATTCAGAGGGGGACTATATTCGGAGAAATACGGTACTTTAAGTTAATAGTAATTATAACATCGGTTATTATTCATATATTTTTGCTAGAATGCGAAGATCCAAGGATAGGTGGTATGTTGAGATGAGTTGGTTCTGGTATCCAGTTCTCGGTGCGGCCAGTTCTTAGCCTGTGGAACCAGTATCGAGAACCGGTCACATAAAGCCGGTACTTTCGAACCAGCTCAGAATGGTTGTGAGGATTTGAATTTGGTGCACAAAGCCGAAATGTTTTGCAGCATATTCAAGGCCAAAAAGTGAAAAAAAGATTTTAAAATGCACAGATAACTTTCCAATTGCATAGCATCCACGCATTTTTCTTTGGAGAGTAGCACGGTAACATGCACATTTGACGGTTCATCAGTTTGTCTCTCTCACCAACATTGTAAGATTTCCGTAGCCTCGGCCGCTTTCAAACGAGCGGACTCTTTGCCTCATCATCATCAGTCAATAATCCTGAGATTGGTTTGACGCAGCTCTCCATTTCTCTCTCCTATCCCCTAATCTTTTCATAGCTAAATATTTCTTCTCTTTTACATCCTTCATAACCTGTCCTATATAACTCATTCGGGGCCGTCCCTTGCCCTTTTTCCCTTCCATTAGTCCTTCAACGATTGTCTTCATCAGACCATTGTGCCTCAAAATGTGTCCAACTAAGTTGTCCCTTCTTCTGCATAAGGTTTTTAGGTTTCTCTTTTCTCCCACTCTTCTTAGCACTTCCTTGTTACTCACACGGTCAATGCATTTTATCTTCATCATTCTTCGGTAGCACCACATTTCGAATGCTTCCACTCTTGACTTCTCTGCTGCTGTCAACGTCCAAGCCTCGCTTCCATAGAGAAACATACTCCATATGTAGCATCTGATGAATTGTTTCCTTACTTCTATGCTGGTATTTTCAGCTGTAAGAAGATTCTTCTTTTTGTAGAAAGCCCTCTTCGCCTGCACTATTCTACTGTGTATTTCTTTCTTGCTCCGTCCATCGCTGGTAATTCGGCTTCCCAGGTAAGAAAACTCGTTCACCTCTTCAAGTTTATGCTTTCCTAGGTTGATGTTTGTTTTAGCCTCCTCTCTTTTGCTGCAAACTAATATCTTAGTCTTCTTTTTGTTGATTTTCAGCTGATATCTGGCCACTGTCCTTTCCATCTTTGTCAATGTCTTCTTTAAAACCTTCTGTGTCTCGGCTATGACTGCTATGTCGTCAGCAAATTACAGCATGTTAATTTTTTCTCCGTGGATATTGACACCCGAAGCATTTTCCTTGACTTCGTTGATGGCTTTCTCTATGTAAACATTAAAAATTAAGGGGGAAAGCGCACAACCTTGTCTCAGCCCTTTTCTTATTCTCGCTTATGTACCGTTTGGTCCACATTTGATCACAGCTACTTGGTTTTTATACAAACTATGAATAATTCTACGATCATTATAGAGTACGCCAATTTCTTTCAAAATTCCAAGCATTGAATTCCATTCCACGTTATCAAATCCCTTCTCTAAATCGACAAATGCCATGAAAGTCGGTTTGTTTTTCTCCAATCTCTTCTCTATGAGCATCCTAAGTGCCAAAATTGCTTCCCTTGTGCCCCTGCTTTTCCTAAATCCAAATTGGTCCTCATCCAGGAATTCTTCTGCTCTTCGTTCTATTCTCCTGTAAATGATTCTTGTCAGAATCTTCGACGCATTTGTCGTCAGGCTTATGGTCCTAATTCTTCGCACTTCTCAGCTCTCTTCTTTTTGAGTATGGGAATGATGATGTTCTTCTCGAAGTCACTAGGTAAATCTCCTGTTGAGTACATATCGCAGATAGTTTTATACAGTTGAGTTAAGACCTTTTCTCCAGCATTTTTTATTAGCTCTTCCTGAATGTCATCTATTCCTCGGGCCTTATTCTTTCGCAGGTCTCAAATTGCAGCATCAAATTCCAATCTTAAGATGCTTGCTCCAATGTCATCCTTTTCAACTTCACTTTCCTCTTCGATAACTTTTGAGCTAAGCTTGCTTCCGTTGTATAATTCCTCCAGGTATTCCTTCCATCTTTCAGCTTTGTCTTCGTTTTCAATTAGAATGTTTCCATTCTTGTCCCTTATGGTATTACATTTTGCGTTTCGTTCCTTGAAATGGTTCCTCACTATTCTATAGGCCGCTTCCACTTTCCCTTGTACGACGTTATTTTGTACGTCCTCACATATGTTCCTCATCCACGCTTCTCTGGCTTTCCTCGCTTTGCGGCAAATCTCGTTCTTTATTCTCTTGTAGCAAGCCTGTCCTTCCTCAGTATTCGTATTTTTATACTTTCTCCGTTCTTTAATGAGGTCTAGGACTTCATCCGTGATCCATGGCTTTTTCTTAACACATTATCTTCTCCCTAGAACTTCTCTAGCGGCCTTCTGAAACCCACTTTTTATGTTAGTCCAGTTATTCTCAACTGATTTTTCAGACTGATCTAATCCTATCTTGCGCTCCATTACTTCTTGAAAGGCCTGTTGATTTTTTGGCTCCTTTAGTTTCTGCCAGGCGTTCTTTGCTGATTTCTTCAATTTCTTGAATTTCAGATGGCATTTCATCATCACTAGATTATGATCACTGTCGATATCTGCCCCCGGGTAGCTTTTATAGTTCTTCATCTGGTTCCTAAATCTCTGCTTCACTAAAATATAGTCTAGTTGAAATCGTCTTTTGTCTCCTGGAATTTTCCATGTGTATCTTCTTCGCATGTGATTCTTAAATAGAGTGTTGGCAACCACTAATTTGTGTTCTGTGCAGAACTTCAACAGCCTTTCTCCTCTTTCATTTCTATTTCCTAATCCATATTTTCCGGTTATTCTTCCATCCTGGCCTTCGCCGACGACAGCGTTCCAATCACCTAAAACAATTAGGTTTTCTTCTCCCCTTATCTGTTTGATTACTTCCTTGATATCACCGTAGACGTCTTCTACTTCTTCATCCTTGTAGTCTGTCGTAGGCATGTAGACCTGTACCACTACGGTATCTACCAGCTTAGTCTCTATCTTTACCATAACTATCCTTTCATTGTACTGTAGGAAGCTTTTCACACGCATTCCGGCGCTGTTTCTGAGCATTATCCCAACCCCAGCATTACCGTTCAGGGATCCTGTGTGTATAATCCTATAGCTTCCACTCCAAAAGTCTCCCTCCTCAGGCCGTTTCATTTCGCTGATTCCTAGCACGTCGATATTCAATCTTTCCATTTCCACTTTAAGGTTTTCTAGCTTACCGCAAGTCCTGAGTGATCTCTTGTTCCATGTACCTATCCTCATAACTTTATCACAATTGACCGATGTACCCTCTCGGGTAGTCCCCGCCCGGAGATCCGAATGGGGGACTAGTTTACCTCTGGAATTTTTTACCTGGGAGAATTCCATCATGTCAGACAATTTAAAGTTGGAGTAGCTGCGCCTCCTCGGGATAATAATGTGGTGGTTTCCCCTTGCCTTCCACATCGCAGTACTACAGCCGTTAAAGTAAATGTTACCACGCCTGAAGTGCAATGAGTGTCGCTGTACTGACCACCGTGGTCTCCACCTTCACTCATATGAAGAAGAGCTGCTGCCCTCTCCTCCGGGTGATGTGAGGCATAATTGTTGGCAGCCTCTCATTGCCAAGTCACGGTATCTTCACAGGTTTAATGTATCATTTATATGGCCTATCTCACCCAGGGATAGACCCATACCACCTCGGATTACCGCCGCTTTTTGTCCACAACTGCTTATTCGACGAGAGAACTCGCTTATCTCACAGCTAACCTCTATATCTAGAGGTTGACCCACCATCCGCAACCCAGTGGACGCACTTGATGGCTTAACGCTCAGCTGCGAGACTCTTTGCCTAAATAGCTAAATTACTGTTCAGCTATTTTTGACATTGATTTTTCGTTGTATAGCTATCGGATGGCAAACTCAGGTATCCATATTTTTTTATGTAAATTATGCAAGCCAATTGACATTGAGAATTTTGTATCCGATTGTAAGACAAACCCTCTTTTCTGCAGGAGTTAGGAGGGAAAAAAAAACCTTGTCTTAGATTCATGCAAATACGGTAGTTTAAATGATGACATTTCCAATGTATTGGCACATGAAAATTCTAGACTCTATTCACTTTATATCTTTGTCTCTATTAATTAGCTAACAAGGTTAAAATTAAATAAAACAAACCTCGTTGGTCGAACCCACTGCGTAGTTCCTGTAGGATGATTCACATAATAGAGCCGGCCAGTAGGAGTTCTCCATTCCTCCCACCCTTCCGGCAAGTCACCATTGCAGCTTCCATTTGCACCTCCACTGCCGCTGCCAGGACAGCTGAGGTTACCCAAGTCATCAACAACAGCATTGAGACTAACTCCAACACCACTATTTCCAACACTACCTCCACTTATACCCCCACCATCTCTTGACATAAGTGACACAACTATCTGTCCTTTCACTGGATTCGGGTCATCTGCATCAGCCTTGCAGAGATCAAGCCTTTGATCTATATGCAACAAGAAAAATATTGAAATTACGTAAATTCTAAAAAGAAGAAATTGGACTGAGATGCACAAATAACATTTAACGTGAAATGAGAAGGAAAACATAAAGATGAATCACTCAAAGCCAACATTTTCAAAGATTTCAACACAAAAATTAAATGCAAATCAGGAATTATTATATTTCCATTTGAAGTTCAGCTGCAATACATTTGGCCATGGTAGGTAGTTATTGCAAACAAATAATTCTTTGGGACAACAGGGGATGACAGTGTAATTATTAAAGCAAAAATGACTACATTCAACGATTCATTTCAAAAGCATTGTATTTACTTAGTGTGCCTTAGTACTCACAACCAGTGTCTTTCAGCCTTTGTATGGTGTTGGACATGATACGGACACAGCCCAGAAATCCTCCCCATTGCTTCTTGTGTATCTTTTTATGATTCCAAACACTAATGGTAATGCCATCTGCCTTCCCAAGATACCTGAAATAATTGAAAGGTCATCATAAAATTCATCCAATAAAATTTCACCTAAAATAAGCTATAAAAGAAATTCAAGGTCCTTACAAGTCATAATGCTGGTTCCATTTTGGGTCCAAAGTGGACTTACAAGTTTCTGTACTATGGCATTGACCCGAGCCATCAACACTAATTTTAGCAAAGGGATCTGGAAGTCCTGAAAGGGAGTAATGATTAGCATATATGCATATCCAAACAGAATTTCAAACTATCCACAAAGGTAAAAAGACAATAAAATTGAATGAAATTTCTGAGACACGACTTAAGTAAATAGTTCTTTCAGATTGCATCCACAAGAAAAAATACCTGTATTTAGAATACTATTCACCGAGAGAGAGTAATTATACTTACTAAATAATTCTCGCCTGGCAAGGTTACGTGCGCAGAGTACTGAAATAAAGAATTAAATATCAGTGGAATAATACATCATAAGTTAAATTAACACAAAGGAAAGGCATTTCAACTTTAGGATATCCTAAAAGTTAAGTTACTGGAAAAACCACCCACATTCAAGAAATTAAGGAAACAAAGAGATACATTTTTTTAAATAATACACAAGAACTCAATGATCACAAACATAAATCACAACCAGCTAGCTCAATAAAGAGCCATCAAGCCATTTTATTTCAATATCCCATTCTGCCAATCCACATGTAAATCAACATCACAATGGAAATGATCATTCTTCTCTTATAACACTGGACGGCAAAAAATAATTTTTTTCTCGAGCCCTGATACCATTCCTGCTGATTCTTATGTAAAATGACCTTCACAATCCGAATATAACATACATTTTCATCCATCACTCACCGTTTTTGGGGGGAAACCCCCCTCTAATTTTCATCACTTTTGCAATAATATGGAGGAATGAAAAGAATTATATAAGCATTTATATTTCGTATTAGGTTTTTGAGATGTGAAAAGTTCTAAAACATGATGATTAATGGTAAGGATGTAGATTTGGAGGGATTAGTTTCTGTTAATGATTAAAAAAACACATTAAAAAATTATCAACCTTTCCTTTTTTTCTCAATTTTTTCACTTATTTTCTTCATATTTTAGCTCCCATTTCATCTTCCCCACCCGAAATATCCCAGAATAATGGGAAAATATATCAACAGCTCATACCAGCAATAATAAAAAAATTTAAGAACACGGCATAGAAAAAATAATGAAAATGTTTGCCAACAGTTCAGAAGGTACGCAACCACACTGGCGCCCTCAATACCACACGCACATCAACAAAGAGAAAAATAACAAATGTGAAGAATGATGAAGAACATAAGTAATTTGGTACACGATTTCCCATTACACACTGAGGTAGAAGTTTCTCACACAAAAACCAGCAGTAGGCCTAATATACATACCGACATGCCCGCATTCAATTTCCCTGAAAACCTCCTCTCAAATTTGGTAACATCTTCATGAAACCGATGTAGAATCTGAGTTTGAATCTGAATGTAGAATCTGAATCTTCATGAAACCGTCCCCAATGTTAATCTGAAACTGCTCAAAAATATTCTATGAAAAAGTCCAGGTGTGAATGAAGGAAATGCATTTTTAGTGATAAGTTTACACCCCTTTGTCTAATATGCTGACAGCAATTCCTCGACATGGGCGACATCATCATCACTTCTTTGTCACCCAAAACGTTCTAACAAACGTTTCAGAATCCAAGCCAAGCTCGATTTTCTTTATGATTCAGGTGTTTCATAAACGTAAAATCTTGGAAAAGTTTCCTAATCTGTGGGCCTACAAATTCCTTCCTTGGTTTTAGCCTCACTAAGAGGAGGACTTTAAGTTAAAAATTGAAAATCAGCTCCTGTCTTGTCGATTGTTTTCACAAAGTATTTCCTTTGTCCAAGTTTGATGTTCAATGGTGGCAAGTGAATATTTTCTGTTTGAATCAGGCGAACAAGAGCAACATTTTTATAACCATGAGTGAAGATTTCTTGCAGAGGCCGGTTCCGTAAGATGTAATGTTTTTCTCGGGTGCAGCTGCTGTATTCACAAAGGAAGCAGCAGTATTTCATGAAGCCTGATTGCAGTCCCGTGAGTAGAGCGACAACTTTCAGATCAGCACAAACTTACCGATTACAATCACGATAATTAACATTTTCAAGGATTCGGCTGATATTTCCGTAGGTATCCTTCATATCAGCAGAGTATGCAGATAGGACAGAAGGTAACTCATTCCCATTGGCCAACAGGACCACTTTCAAACTTGCCTTTGACGAATCCATAAACAGTCTCCATTTTTCTAGGTCACATGGCATCATCATTTCTATCAACAAATCATTTGATTACAGTAAAATAAACCAAGCCTTCATCTTACATAAAAAGTAATTTCAGTGTTGACTGTCTTGTCCTATAGGAAAAGATTTTTATGCCCTTTTCTTAAGATTGGCATCCATTAAGGCGTAACTTTGTGCCATATGTTATAGTAGTTTTACCAAGTATTTGGTCAAATTACTGCAACAAGTGGTGCAGCAAACACTTGGAGCTTAATCCTAGCCCTGACCGACAATGTGGCAGTCAGAATAAAATTCATAGGCAGTTTTAAGAACTAAAGGAAGAGGTTTTAATTGCGATGTTAAAGTCAATTCACCGCTAACACAGCAGAAGCAATTAGGATAATTTTTCACACGCGTAACATAATTACACATTAAATCACAACTCAAGCCCACATACTGACATGCACTTACAAGGGGAATAGACGACCTTCGGGTGGCCGATTGAGCTCAAATTTTCTGATTCGGTAGATCACGGCTATCAATTAAATATGCCAGACGACTCACTTCTTAAAACTTTTCGAGAAAAAAGCAATTAAAAATCGTAAAAAACGGGTCTACGGTATATATGCGGTATTTCCTTGCCCATTCTGTAGGACAGCGGTAGCCCAGTGGTTACGACGGTTAACTGCAGATGTAAGGATGGCGAGGTCGATCCACACTCAAGGAATTTTATTTATTTTTTTTTCAAGAATTTTATTTTTTGCATTTTTAAAGATTGTTTTCTTATCTTCGTTAGCTCAATGAAAATATTTTTAATTCATTTTTTAAATAATAATAAGTGGTGCAAGGGGTAGGAAATGAAGCAAGGGCTATATAATAGCCTTTCCAAGGGCGATTTTGTATTTATTTGTTCTCTCTAGGTATATTAGGGTATTGCGAGTGTAAATTGTCTTCTGTAGGGGTGGGGACAGAATAATGACATTTAAATTATTAATTGTGAGGGAAATCCACCCTATCGACGGATTATGGTTTCACTGGGAGTTTCAGTGAGAAAATTATTCGTAAGCGTTAAGACGGTAAAAAACGGAGTTCGTATTCGGATTTAGGAGGTCATTTTACATATTAATCAGCAGGAATGGTGTCAGGGCCGATTTTCATGCCATCCAGTGTAACCCATATATCCATTATCTATAGGATTCAAGAGTACCTGATTGTACATTTCCCTTTATGAAGCTATGTTTTTCTGTTTTCCTTGAATGGCACACTGCACACATGCATGATCAAGCAGTGTAATCACAAAACTGAATCCCTCTGCAGAAGCCTCTTCAGGCAACTTGAGTACAATATGACTGTATGGCACAGAACCTAAAACTATGTAGCCGCACAAAGATATGGCACAATCTACAATCACAGACCCGTGTGTTTACATTGGCATGAAGCGCCCATCTTGTGTGGCTCTCGGAAAGCGGTTGTTTCCAAAATAAGTTCTCTTAATAAAGTAAATTAAACACGACGTCAAATAAGTTTTTGCAACAATAAGAGAGCATATGGAGGGTGCTTTATCAGCACAAACAAATACATGGACCTTTGCCATAATCATCAGTGAACCAGATGTACTTGGATTGGGGCATCACTGCAAGGAAAGAAACTAAACATTTTGATTGCAAAAAAGTGGGACATAAAAAGATTGTAAAAACACCAGAATTTGCAACTATTGCAAGAAAAAAGGCCATTTCAGGAAGAATTGGTGCTTCAAAAATTGATAAAAATGATGAAATCAATCGCACGTTCATCTCTTTTAAAGAATTAGCTGAATTACAACGATACTTAGAAGGTGCAGCAAGTCTACATGTCAGATTTTGATACGGTATACAGAACTGGATAAACAAGGTCAAAGCCAACTATGGACAAACAAAGAGAGTTGAAGGAATAGGAAAAAATCAAATATTACATGTTTGATGGGAAAAACTGGCATCTCTCATACATGAATGAAGTTCTTCCCAACACAGAGCTAGAGACATTTGATTTCATTGGGGTGTATTACAAAATTTAAATAGCATAATCAGGTAAATGAAGCTGGTTGTTGTACATTGAATAACAAGAAAGATATTTGGGCCATTTCAGAGGGGAAAGGAAATATCTATATACCAGATAAAGATTAAATTTAAGAAAGGGGCTGCTCCGATATAAGGAGAGAAGAAAATCAATTTGATGGAATAGCATGAAAGTCTAGGGAACCTGAATATAGCAAGGGTCAAATTATTACTTAAAGAAGAAAATATTGATAATGAAGACAATCTGTTTTTCTTTGAGTCATGCATAAAAGGGAAGTTGAACAGAGGTGGTCATGGAAACAGCACAACTGAAATAGCAGAAATAATAGAAGTTGCACATGCTGACATTTGTATGCCAATGGAGAAGTTAGTTGGAGGATCACGATAACTTCTTCGACTGAAAGATCATGCCTCAAGATATAAAAAAGACAAAAATGGTTCTGTTATTTAACCTCTTCCCTACGCAGGGCGTGATTTCACGGCCTGAATTTTCTGACGCTAAAGAAGGAAGGCCGGATTTTCACGGCTTGAAGTTTTCGAATCAAAAGGCCAAAGGCCGTGTTTTCACGATTTCGCGGTCAAGCATGCCAAGTGGGTCCCAACCGCCATTAGGGTCCCTCGGCGCGAGAGGTCCGACCCTTTCCTATTGTCCGCGTGGGGATTATCTCGGCCCATTACGGCACTTAGTGACCCACTCAAGGAAGGTGCTCATGGTCACTTATTTGTTTATAAGTTAAAATAACTAAAAACGTTCATGTTGCATTTATTGAAAATCAATGCGAGGAATTACATTCTGTATGTTCTGCTGATTGGTTCCAAATTTTAAACGGAATTCTAGCGTTCATATTAACGGAGTTGATCATCACCTAGAACAATTTTTGGAGACGCTATTAGATGTTTAACTGTTAATTTTATAACTCACCAGCAAGTTTATAGGAGCGATATTGTAATGATTTACATCTAAAAATATACGTTACTCTGTTAGCTACATTCTAGATGTACATTTGCGGTGAAATTCGATAGAATATTCGATTCAACTTCTATGAAAAAAAGCCCTCGTAATGTAATAAAATATGATTCTCTCAGTTCTTTGTCGTGAGCCAAAATTACAGCGACTATTTTTAATAACCTCTTGCCAACCTTTGAATACAAAGGTATTATAAACGAATTTCGCTATAAATACTGATTAATGCATATCCTAAAAAGTCGTAAATTTAATGTATAGATAAGGAATGTTTTACGTAGGCACATGTTGTGAGAAGCATTCCATACCATTGCAGGAAAGACAACTGCTCTACCCAGGTAGTTACTCTCATATCTTGGATCTCTGGTCAGGTTACATTGCACCTCACAGAGTTAGTTCGGGACACATTAGCGCATTAATGTTTTCTTGGAAAAACTTATTATCCTCCAACTGGAAGACCCAAGAGTATATTGGTGTAAGTATTCTCCTACTGAAATATGTACGTGGAAGGTGATAACCTCACTCTTCTCGGAATAGCTCATTTTCTTTTCACAATTTTCTTGGCGTGTATTCAAATTTAGCCGTTAACTATCTGTACGCATTCCGCTACCTATACCAGGGATGGTTTCTGTGGAACCCTGCTGTGCGATGCAGCCCATACCATGAATGAAAGAGAACTGCTCCACCCAGGTAATTACTCTCATATCTTGCTTCTCTGGTCAGGATCCAGGTGGTCTGCCTTGTGCCCCTCACGGGCTTATTTCGGGACACATTAGCGCATTAATGTTTTCTAGGAAAAACTTATTATCCTCCAACTGGAAGACCCAAGAGTATATTGGTGTAAGTATTCTCCTACTGAAATATGTACGTGGAAGATGATAACCTCACTCTTCTCGGAAAAGCTCATTTTCTTTTCACAATTTTCTTTGCGTGTATTCAAATTTAACCGTAAATGTTCTGTATGCATTCCCCTTCCTCCTCCTGCAAGGATTTTTTTTCAAATGATGTTTCGGTGGAATTACATTTTTTCTTGGAATTATACAGCCAGGATTTTTTTCATGAAGTGCCTTTCGTTTCGCTTTCGTTAGTTTTGCTTACGTTCTCGACCTGTTCAGAGTTACTTGGCCGAGAGGAGCGTTAGGCAAATTTCCAAATGAGGAGTGTAGATTTTGGCATCATGGATCTAAATTATGTTAATATCATAAATCTTAAATACCTAGAAGTAGGCTAGGAACATTGAAAGATTTCATTCCCTTTAAAGTATTTGTTGGTCTATGATATAATGCCGTTTTGCTGAAAACCCTAAAAATAACCGTAGAACTTCGTTTAAAAGTTCTACAGGCATTGCAAAATGAAAGGAATACATTGATGAACTGACATTTAATGCAACAGTGACAATTAAAAAAATTAAAATTGCACTGGTAACAATTAACTGACCGCAAAAGTACGCCGGGATGGGCTGCCTTCGGGGAAAAGGGTCGAGGATTATATTTGCCCAGTTGCCGGGGAAAGGGTCCTGGACCCCGCTAGGAAGGGTCATTAAGGGGAGGAAGCGACTACCTGGTCAGTCCCAAGCCGAAAAAAACTCCGTACGGGGGGAAAAAGAAAATCTCAAACCCTTCGTAGAGCCAAAAGTAACTTACCGAGAAGGAGCTTGGCACGAAAAGGTTAAGAAGTCAAGATAGATGAAGATAGAGACCAGGAAGAAATCAGGAGTTTAAAACTGACATAGAAAGAGAAATCTGCAGAACAGGAGTTGGGTGAAGAAGAAGCCAAAGCAGAGAAAAGAACAGTTCAAAGAAATAAAAGGAAAATCAAGAAATCAGTATGTCTAAATGACCATGTAATAACTTTTCCAGCTAAGCTAGTCGAAAGTGAAGATATCACTTACGAATAAGCAATCACAATGAATGAGTAGAAAACAGCAACCAATGAGGAATTAAGAGCAAATAGTTAAGGGAAAAAATATATGGACTGAAGGTAACAGGCCAGTTGATGCAGAGCAGAGGCAATTTACTGTAAATGAGTCTTATAGAAGAAGATAATCAAAGATAGTGAAAGGAAATATGTGCAAAGCATGTGTGGTTGCAAGAGGCTCCTAGCAAAAAAAAAAGACCTCAGGACTGAACTACTCTGAGGTATACACACCAGTTGTCAAACTAACTTCACTAAGAATCAGTCTAGCTGTGGTGAGTCAGTATGGGATGACAGCTTATCAAATAGATGTTTTTAATGACTTCTTATATGCTGAGATTCAAGATCTAGTATTTATTGAAATACCAGATGGAAATCAAAAAGTAGAGAGGCTCAACAAATCAATTTATGGGTTGAAAAAGTCCCTAAGGTATTGAAATGAGACATTAAGGTAGTCCTCATTTTTCGAATTTCTTTCGGGACACCCCCTCATATCATGCCAACTGGTGCAAAAGCATACAGTGCAACCTCGATATAACGACACCCCACGGTGTACTAATAAACACTCGCTATAGCGAATTGTCGCTTTACCGGAGGTGGAGCAAATAATAGCCAATATACCTGTTACGAACAGACATACAGGAACAGGAGTGGTGCGGCGACAGATAAACATCTATCCGATAAACGTAAGCATAAATCTAGACGAAAGGCGATGTTTTTTTGCATCACTAAATTTCCTTACTCAAACAATGACTAACTATTGAAACAATTTATAAGCGCCGCACAGAATAAAAATCATGGAAAGCATTGTTTCGTCAATCATTATGCCAATGCACAACCGACGAAGCCATTTTTCTATGCACTTAATTAGTTCATTTACATGATCATTCTATTATTTTGGTATTTTCCACTGAAAATTCAAAAATTAATTGATAAAACTGTATCGCGGTTTTTTAATGCCTCAAATATTTCCATTGGTGTATGTTTATTGTTTCTGTACGTTATGCGGCAGTGAAGTGAAATAACGCATTACATTTGTTTCTACAGGCGAAAACAGTGGAAGGTTGTATAACGTTCCCGCCTTGGAAGACTTTTTCTATCAAATAATGTAATACCTACATAATCTACGGTAAAAAGTTTGCTAAGCTTGAAAAATGATATGATTAAAATTGCCGTTGTTGAAAAAAAGTTTCTTTTTGAGTGTTACGCTCGCGAAGTATTTGAAGTAATACACCGAGGTTACCACGGCACTGCAAACGAGAGTTAGTTGTTCTGCGAGTTCTTCCAGCGGCCACCAGGGGATGCTCGGCTACCACGTGACAAAAGAGAGCGCCAGTACGACTCCGACCACTGACGCGAATAGTTCACCCTTGTAAATCCGCAACGGAGAATAAATACGTCCATCCGGGCAATTCACGCTGAGTATCATTGCTTCGTACATCCTACATCATCGCTAAGGTGCACTACCTACCTTTAGAGGCATCATTGCAAGAGATACCTCATACTGCAAGGGTTTTGTCGAGGAGTTGTATGTAAAAAAGTTCCGTTTCGTCTATGTTATATGACGCGGGGAATACTTCTAAAGATACTTACGATCGGAGTACTTTCTTCCACGACTTTGGGTGTACACCGCAGGCATCACCAGCAATTATGAGGGGAGATAACGCTTTGGTGCTTCGCATTAGTATAATCAACTTTCTGCACTCTTGAAATTCTCGATTCGCAATCTATCCCTGAAATGTTCCGCTTTAGGCTTGGGCGTAGCCCCTTTCTCAGAAGTTCCCGCTGATTGGAATGGGCAAAACCACCCGAACAAAGCTCCTTATAACTATTCATCGTCCGCATTCCTTGGGCGCTTCTGTGTTTTTATAATTTTGCAGAGCGAATAGGAAGATAAATTAATTTCGACACTCTCGTATTACTCCTTTATTTTTATACTCTCACTTAGACGTGTTTGGTGTTTTTTTGGCCAAGGTGACTGCCATCAAATGCTTTCTATTCACGCAACTCACGGACGTGCGGGTATGCTGCCGACTGCTTTCTGCCGTCCGAGGAACAAAAGAAGATGAAGCATTAGCGAATGCTAATGCCACAATATTTTCACCAAAATTAACTACTTATTTATCGAACGACAGTTTACCACATAAATTTGAGACTGAGCACTCCATTAACTTCATATCTAACAGATCACTAGCAATTACAGAGGTTAAGGAGTCTTGATGAAAGTCTTCCGGCGGTGAAACCCTCGCTATGGCGAGAGGCAGCACCAAAAGGGTGTCGTAAAAACGAATTTTTTAACACGCTTATTATAGGGTCAATTGACGGTGCATCGGCTATCTCTCGTTATATCGGGAGTGTCGCTATAACCCGTACTCGCTTTAACGAGGTTCCACTGTATTCTGTAAAATATTATTGCAATTGATTTGAGCAGCTTCTCAAAAAGGATACTTTGCTCATAACATGGCGGCACTAAATAAACAAGCTGGTTTTAAAAAGTGTCTTCAACACAAAGTTTGGGAAGTCTAGGACACTAATGTTCCTCCATTTTAAATATTTCAAAACCTATAGAGAATAAATCACTTAGCCCAAATATTAGCCCGTTTTGGCAATAAATAGGGATAAATATAGCATTCAAGGTTATACTGACGAAGTTTAAATTTTATCTAAAGAATTTTATGGTTTTCAATGAATGAGAATGATCAACAAATATTGATTGTATGCAACCCGCATGCCACCCAGTGTCTGCCTGCAGTGGCACGTGCTCACTCTTAGGGCCTTATCTCAGGAACCACCAGTCAAAATCGGAAAATATTTTAAGTGCAGCATGTAAAATGTCCAATGTATCATTGGTCACCATAGAAAATCAGTTTAAGAATACCAGTGCCTTCATATCGCCATTCATATCCCAAAAACAGTCAAAAATGCCAAAATTTCTCAACTTTGAGCGTGATGCGACACGTCTTCTCTTTATTCAATTGCAATAATATTTTACAGAATATGCTTTTACACCAGTTGGCATAAAGTGAGGGGGTGTCTCGAAAGAAAATCGAAAAATAAGGACCACCCTAATGAGACATGGATAATGAATACATACATGAAGAGCCAAGGACTTGTAAAGTCTTAAAAGAATAGTGCTTGTACACTAATCTCACAGGGAACTAGAAAATCTTCATCTAACTGTATGTATATGATCTACTAATATTAGGAATTAATGGTGAAAAAGAAGTTAAAAGCCTCAAAGAAAGCATCAGTAGAAACTACCAGATAAAGGACAAGGGCTGGTACATATTTGGATTTAAAAAATGTTACAAGGTAATTTGAAATGTTGCTTATGTTAGATCAATCAGAATAGGATATTTGTCATCTGGGAGGAGAGCTTCATACAATAATGTTACCCTTCCCAATCACCTAATCAAACAACCATTTTTGAAACGATAGGGTTGCTTACATTACATAAATCAGAAAAATATATTTGCCTGCACGGCCGGTTTACGCAGTAAGCAAAGTATGTGACCGCATAGGGGACCAAGAAAAAAGGGGTTCCTAAGTGCTCAGTTCAATGTTCAGTACTAATCAAAAAAGGAGGTTAAAGGTTGAGGAGGGAGGGAATGTTGTTTGCTTACACTGGAAAAAAGTCTAGAACCAGCCCCGTTTATCTGGGAGGAGAGCTCTGTACAATACCAATATTGAGTTTCATAAATAAAAGGTTTCTCATAAAGGAGAGCAAACCAGTAGTTATTCCTATGAATTCACTTTAAATTGACAACAAATTGGATATTGAGCAACTGAAAAAGCAAGGTAAAATATTATAAGAGAGCCTGATATAGGCTGTAAATGGATCAAGACCATATTTAGGATTAGCTATCGTTACTTGCTGCCTTTTCAAATCCCGGTGAGGTGAAAACCAATGGGTGGCCCTGAAGAGAGTCCCTAGAATGCACAAAGGGCACATTGAACATTGATCTTGAGTCTAAAAGAAGCAAATAGGAGAATGTAATTGGATACGTTGATGCAGATTGGGTGGGTGATACTGACAGAAAGTCAACTATAAGATATGTTGGAGGATTTCATCTCAAATCAGGCAGAGGGGTGTCAGGTGACCATCACCGATTTCCCTGAAAGTTATGTATATGAAAGCAGTATCCTTATGATGAATAATGACTACTTTATCTCAGCTCAGAATTGAACCGTTATTAAGTTACCATACTTTGAACATTGCAGAGTCAGGCCTCAGAGTAAAAAATGAAAAATCACATAAATGCTGATTACTAAGGAACAATGGCCCGTAAATCAGTGGTTATTATTTCATTTTGAAGGGAATTCATACATGCACATTCTGGTCATAACTTGCAAGTCATTTGACACAATAATAAACAAATAGGATTTGTTTAAACAATAAAAATTAGTTATTGTATATCAATTTATAACTAAAAAAGGCCACCTTTTATTTTCTTTATAATTTCTCAGTGGGTAGTTTAAATGCACTGCTATCAATTAAAAAAATAAAAAAGGTAGTATTTCCATACTTTTTGTTTTAAGGCATGTCAAAGTTAGGCATGCTTTACACGTACACCAAAATTGCATACCTTCAAGGTGGAAAAAAATGTTTCATTCTACTAAGCATTCATAACAGTGAAAAGTTCATATCTGAATGATTGGTTACTTCTATTGACTGAAAGCATGTTCAATCTTGTTCACTTCCATGGCATCCAATGTGTTCAAACACCCACTGCTACTTACTGGAAACGGTAAGTGTTTGCACACATCAGATGTGAACTTTTCACTGTTATGAATGCTAAGTAGAATGAAAAATTTTCAAAGTATTTGGATTCTGTCATATGGGCCTCCAAAATGCAGAATAGCATCACTCGACTGTCTACTGAAACCAAATATATAGGTTTAGTCGCGATCCCCAGAACTTTTCACTAAGTCTATTCGCCGGGAAAGCACAAAATCTTTCTTCAAATATATATTGATCTTAGTCATGAAACATGTGAGTAATGATTGGTGAAGCACCTGCTGAAGGAACTACATGCGTCACTGAGTGAACCGATTCCCCTAATTATCTGATCAGCCAGCCACCTGAGAATGAAACATGTCCTAAAAAGATACAATTTTCAAAGAGAGAAGATCAATCATGGAAACGTTGAGGTCAAGTATATCACGTCAGAGAACCAGATTGAGGAAACCATCCTTCCAGAGGTGCTGCGATGAATCTATTTCCTCAATGACCAAACAAATCTGCCTCATACCTTTCATTCAACCCGTCTCACTGTCATATAACAACTTTAACCACCACAATCATTAGTGTGAAGTTGATACGAGGGTTTTTTTATCTAAACTGGAGTGACTTGTAACAGTAGCAGATACGAGAAAATAATGAGCTGATGATATCAATTAGACGTCGGATATCAATGAACAAAATAGACAAATATGGATGTGATCAAGGACTAGAGAGAACTTTTTCCCAGATTTGATAATTTCAACAATTTCAAAGTTGGGAAGAGGAACATACTAAGCGATTAATTAGACAGAGGATGTAACATGGTAGGAAGATATATTAAGTGAGTGGTCGGAAAGAAAAATTATCGGGCCTTAGAGACTAAACTAAACCTCTCCTAATAACATGATTTCCATTTCGGCTTTTGATCCAACCCCCGAGGTAGTGGGAGGCTCCAATACGGAGCATAAATCGCACAACCAAAGGATTACCAAATACGATAAGGATGCCTCAACGAAAGAAAAATTTGATTAAATTTTTAAAACAACCTGCAAAATATAAACAAGAAAACCGACGTTTGCCTCGTACGTAAACTCTTCCCCGTTTTAATCTCAATTTTGCTCACAATCTTTCCTTAAAAAAGCCTTCAATTACATCCCATTACCAATAGATCCTAGGGATACCACTGACGATAAGGAAAAAGATCATTTATAGGATGTTTCAGCCGTAAAAGTCACTAAGGCTCGTTGAATACAATCACTGGTGGCCATGTTGAAATAGGAATGAAACAAAAACACTCCCTCTGAACAATTTTCTAAAACATAATGCAATGAATATAATAACCGATTGATATACTTACTAGTAAGACGAATTTTCATCGCACCATTTCGTCTACTGCCACTCGGGTTGGACATTTTATCCACATAATTCGTCACCACATCCTCGAAATGCGAAAAATATATTCCACTGTTCTGCCCCCTGCGACTCGACAAACCTGTGTATGATGATAGCTAAGCGGAGTGATGGAGTGATCAGCTAGCAGCGCTTCAAGCGCTTAGGGAATCAGCCGCTTTCCAGACAAGTATTCGAAGGAACTACGATTGTATCGGCGGTATCGACAGGTATCGACGTTGAGCTACCATCCCAACCGGCCATGCCCTGGAATTTAGAAGCAAAAGAATTTTGTTTGTATGTGTATATAATATAGAATAATGTTTTCATGTGTTAAAACCACGGTTAAAACTAAAGCTAGACCGAACTCTCGGTAAAACTTTAAAGAATGTAGGATTCATTATGGGAATCTGTCCCAATTTTAACAATATTCATGCGGTAAAGACAGTAGATATGTCGCTTTGTTACGTTCCAATTTGGAATATATTGTTAACTGGTCACTTTATTATAATATCGACTACATCTGGCTTGAAAGTGTCCAAAATAAATTTCTCAAATTAAATAATTACGATTTAGGAATCTCACTGTCTGATTACAACACATTGTATATTCTTTCCCTAGTCAATTTGAAAACTCTTGCACGACATAGGATCCTCAAACAATGTCCCATGAATTCCTATTTAGATTGTTCCTATCTCCTTTATTCATCATCACTGGTCAACAATCCTTGGATTGGTTTGACGCAGCTCTCCACTCAGTTCTCCTATCAGCTAATCTTTTCACTCCTACGTATTTCTTCTCTTTCACATCTCTCTTTACTTGTTCCATATATTTTGTTCGAGGTCTTCCTTTTCCATTCTTGCCTTCCACCTGTCCTTCGACGATTGTCTTCATCAGGCCATCATGTCTCAAGATGTGGCCTATAAGGTTGTTCCGTCTTCTTATTAAGGTTTTCATGAGGCTTCTCTTCTCTCCTACCCTTCTTAGGACTTCCTCGTTACTAACTCGGTCGATCCATTTGATTGTCATCATTCTTCTGTAGCACCACATTTCAAAGGCCTCTATCCTTGCTTTCTCCGCTGCGGTCATTGTCCATGCCTCACTTCCGTATAGGAGCATACTCCAGATGTAGGTTCTTATAAATTGTTTCTTTACATCCATATTTAAGTTTCCCGCTGTAAGCAGGTCTCTCTTTTGGTGGAATGCTCTCTTCGCCTGGGCTATTCTTCTGATAATTTCTTTCTTGCTTCTCCCGTCACTAGTTATCTTGCTTCCCAAATAACAGAATTCATCCACTTCTATCAGTTTTTGCCTCCCTATTTTAATGTTGGTCTTGACTTCTTCTCTTCTGCTGCATACTAAGATCTTGGTTTTCTTCGTGCTTATTTTCAGTTGATATCTACTCATTACCCTACCCATATTAACCAGAATATTTTTCAAATCCTTCTCTGTTTCTGCTATAACGGCTATGTCATCGGCAAATCTTAGCATGCTTATTTTTTCTCCATGGATATTCACTCCCAATGCCTTTTCTTTGATTTCCTTAATGGCTTTCTCAATGTAAACGTTGAAAATTACGGGTGACAATGTACAGCCTTGTCGCACTCCTTTCTTAATTCTTGCTTCTTCACAGCTGGGCCCTGATTTTATCACGGCTACTTGGTTTTTGTATAAAATGTGGATGATTCTTCTGTCATTATAAAGACCCCCAATTTCCTTTAGGATTCCAAGCATTGTGCTCCAATCCACGTTATCAAATGCTTTCTCTAAGTCCACAAACGCAACGAATGTTGGCTTGTTCTTTTCCATTCTCTTTTCTATGAGCAGTCTTAGGGCCAATATTGCTTCCCTTGTGCCTTTGTTTTTTCTGAATCCAAATTGGTCCTCATCCAAGTACTCTTCTGCTTTTCGTTCTATTCTTCTATAGATGATCCTTGTCAGTATCTTTGATGCATGTGTAGTAAGGCTTATGGTCCTAAAATCTTCGCACTTCTCTGCTCGTTTCTTCTTAGGAATAGGGATTATAATGTTCCTCTCGAAATCCTTTGGTATCTCACCTGTCGTATACATTTCACTAATGATTTTGTATAGCTGGTTCAACGTCTTCTCTCCTGAATTTTTGATTAGTTCTGCAGGAATGTCATCAATGCTAGACGCTTTATTTATCCTGAGGTCTCTTACAGCCGCATCAAATTCCGATCTTAAAATTGGGGCTCCCATGTCATCGGCATCCACTTCCCTCTCGTTTTCGATAGCATTGGTTCTGAGGCGACTTCCTTTGTACAAATCTTCCAGATATTCCTTCCATCTCTTCCCTTTTTCTTCGTTTTCAATCAATAGTTCTCCGTTTTTATCCCTAAGGGTATTACATCTTACGCCCCTTTCCTTAAAGTGGTTCCTCACTATCCTATAAGCGGCCTCTACTTTTCCATGTTTAAGATTGTTTTGCACGTCTTCGCAAATGCTTTTCATCCACGTTTCTCTAGCCTTCCGCGCTTTACGACATATTTCGTTCCTTATCCTCTTGTAACGATTCTGTCCTTCCTCTGTTTTCGCAGCCTTGTATTTTCTTCTTTCTTCAATGAGATCTAATACTTCCTGCGTGATCCATGGTTTTTTCATAACGTCTCTTCTTTTACCAAGAACTTCCTCAGCTGCCGCCTGCAGACCACTTCTAATGGTTTTCCAACTCTCTTCCATTGGTTTTTTGGTCGGATCCTCCCCTATTTTATTTTCTACAGCCTCTTTAAAAGCCAGTTGATGCTGAACCTCCCTCAATTTTTCAACCTGCCATATGTTTTTCACGGCTTTCTTCAACTTTTTAAATTTAAGGTGGCATTTCATCATAACTAGGTTATGGTCACTATCGATATCTGCCCCTGGATAGCTTTTGCAGTCCTTCACCTGGTTCCTGAATCTTTGTTTCACTAGAATGTAGTCGATTTGGAATCTTCTACGGTCTCCTGGCATCTTCCACGTGTATCTTCTTCGCAGGGGATTTTTGAATTTCTCCTTTATTAGTAAATTTTAATGGATGCTGACACACCTATAAAAATCCTCACCTGCTTGTTTTTAATTACCAGAGAGCAAATTATGTCTTCAACTCCCAGCTATCCGGAATGATGAGGTATAACTAAAACTAGTCATAACAGTCCGTGAAGCCTTTAAAAATCTAGATTCTTCGAGAGAATATGTCAAAACATTCATGCATTGAAGATAGTAAGTACATATTGCTCTTAAAATTAAGGGGAATATTACTCTCCTTCAAACACTGTAAGTACCCAGTAAACACGAAATGCTGCAGATGCGCATCAGATGCGCTTCGCGGCAGCGCTGCAGCTGCGGCGAAGGCGCTGCTGCAGCGCGTCTAGCACTCCCAAACTTCCCTTTTTTGCATGTCATAAGCGCTGCACAAGCATGTCATAAGCGCTGCACAAGCATGTCATAAGCGCTGCACAAGCATGTCATAAGTGCTGCACAAGCATGTCATAAGCTGCTGCAGAAGCATGCCAGGAGCGCTGCGCTAATGTGCCACGATCGCTTCAAACACATATCCGAATCGCTGAAAATACATTCCTAATGTGCCACTACTATCGCCGCAAAAAAAGGTAGAACGCTGAACTTTAGGCATTTGTATGAAATTCTGCCGAAGCTCCACAGGGTCGTTTCAGATATCGTTGTACTAATGATCCATTATTGTAGTCAAATAAACAATGAGTTGAACGATATCTGACACGACTGTCGAGCTTCGGCAGAATTTATACAAATGCTTTACGTTCAGCATTCTACCATTTTTGCGCCGATAATAGCAATCTTCAAGTACTACTTAAGTATGTGAGGGGCAGCAAGAATTAATTGAAAACACAGGTTTGCAATAAATGATTTTATTAATGATTACTCTGTTTTAAGTATACATTAGAGTACTGATTAATGATAGACATAATACACGAAGACACTCACCCATAATGACACTGCATATTTTCGTTCCCATAAACTTTTTCTTCTTCATCCCCTCAACTCCAGACTTTCCGGTGAGGCAGAAGTGCTTCGCTGCTTCGTCAGTGAATACGAAATATAAAATTTTGTATACTGAGGGTTGCTCCTCATCACCACAAATGCGAGCAAGTTGAGTAACCTGTAAAGAAAAATATTATGTAATCAATGGAATTCTGGTTGAAATTATCATAAAAGAATTAAACACAAATGATTGAGGCCTTACCAAATTATTGTGGAGAAATACATCCTCTGACAGTTCCCTCTCAAGCTCCTCTACATCATCCAAAGTTTTAAGAGGGAATTTCCGGTTGACGGAAATGCTCTCTTCATTCACTACAGGCTTGGACTTTAGCTCTTTCTTTAATTCTGTGAGCAAGCTTAAAGCCATGCTCACCTTCCCATCTAATCTCCTGTATCTCTTTTCCCATATCTTCTCCTGAGCTTGCATGAACCCTAAAATTTTAAATGTGGAAAGGTTAGTTTACAAAGTGACCTTTATGTCAGTACTTATATAAATAAATACATGATAAAAATATTACCATACAACTCTTCTGCTGTTGCCGGCCGCTTAGTCTCTCTTTCTTTCCCACCAGGTGCTTGCGGATCTAGTTGTTTTCCTGCCATGAGAAATGTCCATTAATTTTAACTCGTGTACTGCATAATATATCATCGCGTCAGCCCATCTCGTTAGACAATCTTTTTAATATTTTGCTAAAAAGGTTGGCTAACTAAAAAATTTTGAGCTGCGAACTTTTCCTGTGACATGCGTTACACATTTCCTATTTCATTATTAATGGAAACCTATATAATCAATATTTAAAAGCTTATATCCAATGGTTGCGAACATAACTACGACCACGTATGTAAACAAAAACACAAAGTCTTAAAATGTGTTTATATTCACCATGCTAGAATGCCAATTCTACCTAATTTCAAGGAGAATTGAATTTAAATTAACTAAAATTATACATTTTAAAAGAAGATGATAAATTCTTACCTAATAAGAATCCCCAAGGACGATCAACAGTTCCACAACGTTGGCCGCCATAGACTCAGTAAACTTCCCAAGCACCCTGGTAAACAATCGCGTAGCGGAGGATTGTTGCATTGTTGCACAAACTCACATTAGCAGCGTTCCAGCAGCGTGCTGCAGGCATGCTTTGCGCATGCGCTGTTGATGCGCTGCAATTGCATGTTTCGCCAGCGCGCTGCGAAAGAGCGCTGCACAAGCGCTGTTACCGCGCTTCATTGAAACGGAAACGAACTTGCAGCTGCGAAACCCCTGTGCAGCGCTGCTGCAGCTATTCGTGTTTACTGGGTAAGTTCCCTCACAATTTACATCTAGCCACTCCTTTTGACTTTTTGGGGGTTGCGTTAAATCCTTAGATAAGCGTTAGATTCTTCGAGAGAATATGTCAGAATATTCATGCATTGAAGACAGTAAGTACATATTGCTCTTAAAATTAAGGGGTATATTACTCTCCTTCAAACACTGGTAAGTTCCCTCACACTTTACATCTAGCCACTCCTTTTGATTTTTTGGGGGTTGCGTTAAATCCTGTAAATTCAAGGGTAATCTTGAGAGTCCATCAGCTGGTCCATTATCTTTAGAAGGGATATATTCAATGTCAAAATCATAAGGTGATAGGAACTGTGCATAATGCTGTAATCTACCGGCTGCATAGGCTGGTAAGCCTCTCTTGGGACCGAAAATAGATAATAAAGGCTTATGGTCTGTGACCAGCGTAAATTTCCTACAAAACAAGTACTGGTTCCACTTTTTCATATCAAATACGCAATGGCTGTTGCTTCCTTATCAATCACTGAATAATTAAGTTCATTTGGGGTTAACGCCCAGAAGCAAACCCAATAGGTTTTTCACATCCATTAGCTTGAATTTGAGCTAATACACTTCCTGAACCATAAAATACTGTCTGTGTACAACTTAAGTGGTAGATCCGGATTATGTAGTGAGCTAGGATGGGTGCTGGTATCAGCTTTTGCTTAATGATCTCAACAGATCTCTTACAAAGACACACTCCAAACAAAGGGAACATCTTTTTTTAACAAATTATACAAAGGTGCTGCAATAGAAGATAGCTTAGGCACACACTTAAAGTAATAATTAACTGCAGGCCCAAAAAACCTTTGAGTTGGGAAACATTTTGTGGAATAGGTGCTTTAACCCTCATATGGATTTACAAAATTAGTTACGTCGTTGGATTTTCGGCGCCGCAGCGGCGCCGCGTCATTTTTTGCTATTATCTTTCAAAGTTAGCCAGAATTTACAAGTTTTCCGATTGATAATGGTAAATACATCTATTATCTTTATTTCTTACCGTGTTTTGCTAGATTTAAACCCTTATTGTTGAAGTTATAACAAAAAATCTTGAACGCTGCATTCTTTTCCATTTCTTGCCGTAATGCTCTTTATTTCAGCTCCCTTTGTTTGTTATTTTTGAATGAAAGTTTTAATTTCATGTGTTATTGTTGTTTGAAATATTTTTCTGATATGCAGAGCTCGACAAACTCCGCTTTTTAATGTTTATATTGTTTATAATTTTATGTATCTAAATACTAAAAATGATGACCGAATAAAATTCGTTTATGCCCATATGACATAATTTTGCTTCACTACGTCCACCCATTTGTTATATCTTTGCAGTGTATATAGAAGGAAAAGTTATTGAACGTTAATAATGGAACAGCTGTAGGTTAAGTGAGAAGAGACGAGTGTTACTTTCGTGATTTTTACAAGATTCTGGCGATAAAGACAAATCTTACGAATATTCTGGGAGCTTATGTCCTGCATTAAAAAAATCAAGTCTTATGGGTTTTGAAATATAAATAATATGGGATGACAAGCGACGTGTCAAAGAACCCTACGCTTCTTTGGAGTTGAAGCTAGAAGAGTCGGTACTCTTTTCCTACCACGGAGCCCTATTCCCCCACTGGGGACGTGTAGCCCAAGGGAAACGTTTCCTTAGATATGGACGGGTAAATGTTTTGCGTGGGAGTGCATCAGATTAGGTTTTACTCCTGGATTGGTGGGAAATCCAAAAAAAATAAATTCTTAGAAGTATGTGTTATTGGTGGTAGGGGAGAAGGAGCAGCTGCCTTTTTTACGTCCAGCTCTGCGTGAGAAACCAATGAAAGAATGCTCTGGGGTGACAAAAATACCCTCACTTTGGAAGGACTTCCCTTACATTTTCTTTCCGTTTTCTTTTTTAGCGTTTCACTGACCCAAACATTGAGACTGTCCATACCTTCCCACTAAGCTCCCTTATTCGTCATTCACCACCTTCTTCCCCCCTCCCACAAAACTTGATTGAACTTCTCTCCACCCTAGTGACCCACCCGAGCTAGACCTTCTCGGAATGAAGGGAGGGCCACCGCGGGGCGTTTTGACAAGGCTTTTGTTCCCTGTCCCTCATGCAGCGATGGAAGGAAGAAGAAAAAGCATGCTTTTGTATCTAATTGCCTCCTTGCACTCCCAACCTTTTCCGCAATAAGGATTTTCTACTCCTACCTGTCCTAACGATCTGGGTATTCCCCGATCCTTGGCAGTCGACACACTACCACCACTTCACCCCAAAACAACCTCTTGGCATTCCTTCTCCTTTCTCCTCCTCACTCACCCCTTTACGTTAGTAACACCCCCAATGCATAAAACATCTGTGCATTTCAGTACACAAAGAAACGAGAAATATGTTCACAAATTTTCACCTCACGGTAAATTGTCTTTTCACCTATTCATAATGAAACGATTTTTACCGTGTAAAGTCTAAACTCATCGTCAGGAAAGAGAAATTATTTTCTATCACACAATTAGTTGGGTAGTTATCTGGATTTCACCCCAATGGTAAACTGTCACGTCATCAGTAACTACATAAACGCTTGCAATTTTGTATAGACTATCTTAGACGCAAAGGCATTTATTTTCGAATGAAAGGTACAAGACATATAACAATAACTGTGCGATGTGTTCTTCACGGTAGTCGGTGAAATTTCTGAATCTCCTGGCAAGTTACAGTTACTCATTCAGCGAGAAATATTCACACAACGGTGAGGAAGCATTATTCTACGAATTCGGATAATGCATTGTGTTAAATTTTTCTTAGAATTGCGGCTTGGAGTAATTCTAAACAGAGTCACCCTAGGATGTACCCAAAGGTGACTATCATCACGGCAGGTACGTGGGCGCGGAGCGGAGAAGGTGCCCAAGCAAAACTAAGTCGGAAGCCACGGAAAAAACAAGGAAAACTTGGCTAGCCATGAGTTTCTATGAATAATTCTTGCGAAAAGATGAAGTTTTGTCAATGAACATTACAACGAAGCAAACATAAAGATTCTTAGCTAAAAGAGGAAGCACAATTGGTATTGTAATATTTTCCTTTTGTTAAACAATTTCACTTGGTTTATAAGTTAAAAAAAATAAATAATAGGATTATAAATGTATTATTGCATTTCATATGAAACATAATTGCTTTGACATTAGCGTTGAGAGTGCAGACCCTGACGTAGCGACGAGGAAATTCTCGGCCCAAGCAAAACTAAGTCGGAGGCCCATGAAAAAACAACTTTGACTAGCCATGAGTTTTTATGAATAATTCTCGTAAAAAGATGAAGTTTTGTCAATGAACATCATAACGAGGCAAATAGATTGATTCATAGCAAAAATAGAAAGCAAAATTGGTATGGTAATATTTTCCTTTTTTTAACAATTTTATTTTGTTTATAATGTTTAGAAATATAAGTAATATGATTATATATATATTATAGCATTTCATACGAAACATAATTGCTTTGACATTAACATTGAGAGTGCAGTCAACGACGTAGCGACGAGGAAATACTGAGCGCCGCAGCGGCGCCGAAAATCCAACGACGTAACTTTTTCCATTAGAGGCCAATAAAATGTAAACTATAGACACTACGCTAACAAAATTTTATATTTAGGCGCACAAAGCAGAAAAAATAGACTACTGAAAATTTCAAAATGATTCATTGGAATGAAAAATTTTTACACCACTTTTAAAACCACGAGCGCCGCTAAGGCGCAGCGAATCCATATGAGGGTTAACAATAGCTTTAATTTTGCTGGGTGAAGTCTGAAGGCCCTCTGTACCTATTAGTACATAACCTAAGTATTCTATTGATTTTTGAAAAAATTGACATTTCTCTTTACTTACGGTCAATCCATGGTTACTTAATCTGGAAAACACTTCCCTTAACTTGGCTAAATGATCGTTCTGGTTTTCCCCAGTTATGAGAATGTCATCTAAAAAACAAACTACTTCAGGTATTCCCTGTAGCTCCATTTACCTCTGAAAGAGCCCAGGTCCATCTCGCATCCATGCATTCTCGAATGCGTCATAGGAATTCACCGCTTTACACGACATAATTTTCACTGTTCCTTCGTACATACGTCTGATTGCACAGTGACGTGATCCTTTTTCATTTTTTTAATAGTATTAACCTTTTTACACACAGGTATCCCAATTGCTTTTTTGGAGGAGCTAGGAATTATACCATACTGCAGTATATTAGAGACTTGTTAAAGAAAATATGAAGAGCTATTTTAAATGTTTGGTTAAGAAGTGGGGGGACAACATTCAACTGCATTCTTGAAGGAATAATATTACTTTCTCATGAGTTACATGCAGTGGCATAGCCAGGAAGGGACTCCTGCATCCCCCCCACCCCAAACGTATTAGGTAGTTTTAGCAGAAAAATATTTCATTTCATTTATTCACGGGAAAACCCATTAACGATAGTCATACAAATAATTTCACAGACAATAGAAAATAATGAACACACATACAATAAACCCATAATAATAAAAATTTTTAAATATCAAAACAAAATTGCACACAAATGGATTGGGAGAAAGTTTCAAAAAAGAGGAAAATATGTATGCAGCACAGGCAAAATTTAAAGTTAATAGGGTAGTTTCCTTCATCAAAGAAAACGAAAGGCATTGATTGCGATTCGTTACCCACCATTAGTGTATTCATAATACACAAATTATTTAGTTTTTGAAATACCGGTTTAGACGAATGGCAAGGGTCAAATTTTATCCTCATTTGAAAAAGGCCAGATTGGCGCCCATGCGATTCCACTCCACGTGACGTCACAGGGACCCAGTTTCTACACGAGAGGATAGGAGTTATACATTGTCTGAGGTTACCAATGCATGCACGAGGCACAGAGCTCAGGGAACATGTCTTAATAATCACCTATTAAAACTGGCTAAGGTCGGAAAGTTTTCTTCGTTTGATAAGGTATTAATAAACCTTTTTTAAGCCAAGCGCTACCAGCCAGCAAGGTACTCAGCTACCCGCTAGCATCCTGCGTCCTATCAGCGCTCAGAGCCTCGATCAAGGTCACCGCACAACGCGGGAGGGGGAACCAGAAATGCGTCGCATGGACTTTTTCCCATCATTCCTACTTACGCGTCGCGTTTTCGCGCGCCTGAAATTTTTCACTTTTCATTTAGTCGCGAAAAATAGATATCGTCATTTTAAAATCTAAAAGCGTGAAATAAGTACTCCAGGAGTAATAATCTTTCGATTTAGGCAATAAAAAAATAATAGGAAACCACCCTATTGTGATAATTTAACCTATAAAACAAATCAATTTCATTCCACCAATACTAGGAAGCAATGCTAATATTGATTATTATTTTTACTGTCCTGCTGATCAGCACCCCATTCGTACGGCATCCCTTTCTTCAATAAAGCGTGCAGTGGCTTAGCTATCCCGCTGAATCCGGGGACGAATCTTCTATAATACCCGGCCAACCCAAGAAACCTTTTCAGTTGTTTTGTGGTCTTAGGCTTCGGGAATTCCTGCACCTTTCTCACCTTCTCCTTGTCAGGGCGCACGCCATCCTCCGATATTACATGTCCCAAATATGTGACCTCTTTTCTCAGGAATTCACACTTATCGGGATGCAACTTCAATTTGTGATCTCTCATTTTCTGCAATACGTCTCTCAGTTTCTCGTTATGATCGATCAGGGAGCTCCCATAAACAATAACATCATATCTAGATATACTTGGCATTTCTCTCCTTGAAGGCCACTTAATACGGTGTTGATCAATCGCTGAAATGTGGCCGGGGCTCCTTTTGCTCCAAATGGCATCCTGAGGAAATGGTAGTGATTATTTGGAGTGCTGAATGCCGTTTTCTCGCGATCTTCTTCTTTCATCGGGACCTGATGATATCCGCTAGCCAAATCTAGGGTAGAGAAATATCGTGCCTTGCCAAGTTGGTCGAGGATCTCCGAAATGTTAGGTAGGGGAAAGGCATCTCCCACTGACACGTCATTTAGTCGGCGATAATCTATCACCACTCTCCATTTTCTTTCCCCAGCCCTATTGGAAAATTCTTATAAGAAAATTTCCTTTCAGAAATTGGGCATTTTTCTTATAACAAAATTTCTTATAAGAATTTTTCTTTTAAGAAATTTTCTTATCAGAAATTGGACGTTTTTCTTATAAGAATTTTTCTTGTAAGAATTTTTCTTATAAGAAATTTCTTATAAAGCAAGGCTTATATAATATTAACAAGTCTCATAAAAAGAAGCCTCATTATTAATTATCAATTGCCAACATAAGTTATGGTGACTTAAATGCCTGCCAGATAAAAACCTGAAAGTTATGCGACCTGCGTAACATTCTTATAGAATTCTATAAGAAATACAAAGTTCTAATAAGAATTTATGTAAGACTTATAGGATTCTATAAGAATTTCTGTAATACTTATAAAATCCTACAAGTCTTGCAGAATTCTTATAAGAATTTCTGTAAGACTTATAAGAAATTTCCAATAGGGATCAGCAACCTTCAAGGTGCAGGCACTCACCTCATTCAGCAGATCATTGAAAAAGACAATGAAGATATATGGGCCCAATAGAGAACCCTGCAGGACCTCTGAAGAAGGCGAGAATTGATCAGAAGTGGAAGAACCGATCATAACTATAAGACGACGATCATGTAGATAACTTGATATCCATCACAGAAAGGGGTCAGCCACTCCATAACCCTTCAGTTTTGATATGAGAATAGCGTTGTCAACTTTGTCGAAAGCCTTCATGTCAACGTATACTGTATTAACTTGTTCATTTCTGCGGAAAGCTGACAAAACATATTCTTGAAAGAGTAGGAGGTTCGAAACAGTTGATTTACCACGCATAAAGCCATGCTGAGAAGGGTGGATTACTTTAGACAAAAAAGGATTCAACCAATTGACAACGATGCTCTCAAAGACCTTACCAATTGCAGGGAGGATCGTGATCGGGCGGTAGTTCCGTATGTTGTATGGATCATTGGTCTTGTGAAGAGGAATGATGTAGCCAAGTTTCAAAGAGCTGGGGAAGATGCCTTTAAAAAGTCATTTGTTGAACAGCACTTCAAGGGGCTCTGCAAGAAGAGATCGGCAGTGATGAAGCACTGAGGGTGGAATATTATCGAGACTAGCTCCTTTTATAGTATCTAGGCGATGTAATTTATTTAAAACTTCTTCTTCAGTAGTAAAAAGTTGTAATAGAATATTACACAATTAAAACCTTTTCCCCCACATATTTGATTGGTACCACAGTACCTGCCAAAAAAGTGTAACAAACATTACCACTGTTGCACTTAAAAACAAATATTTAGTAAATAATTGAATAGTGTAACATAACCTCAATCTAAAATTACCTTAGATCTGAAAGTGTAATGTATCCCATGGATTGCATCATGCTATTTTGTAATGCATTAGGCAGATTGCATCACGCCAATTTGTAATGCTTCCAGCAGAATGCATCGTGCAATATTCGCTCACGGTTTGGTTCGCCCATGTATGTTTTGAAGAGGGGAATAAAGCTAATTGGTGGGTTTCCTCTCCTCCCACTCATCCACCCCAGGCCACCCATCTTTATTTGATTAACTTTTATACGATTTTAGTAACGTAGGTTACATGTGTAATAGCTACATGTAATCCTATAAAAAGTAATCGATTAACTAACCTTTTTGCTTAAAAAGACATAAACAGATAGTTGGAGATGTGCTCTTCATAAACATAGCACCATGGCAACTGTACAACTGACTGTAGCAGAAGACAATAGGGTAGTTTCCTTCATCAAAGAAAAGGAAAGGCATTGATTGCGATTCGTTACCCACCATTAGCGTATTCACAATATACAAATTATTTGGTTTTACAAATCCCAGTTTACAAGGACAAATGGCAATGGTCAATTTTAACCGCATTTGAAAAAGGCCAGATTGGTGCCCATGCGATGCCACTCCACGTGACGTCACAGGGACCTAGTTTCTATAGGAGTAGATAGGAGTTTCACATCGTCTGAGATTACCAATGCGGCACAGAGCTCAGGGAAACATGTCCTAATAATCACCTATTAAAACTGGCTAAGGTCGGAAAGTTTTCTTCGTTTGATAAGGTATTAATAATCCTTATTTAAGCCAAGCGCTACCAGCTAGCAGGGTACTCGGCTACCCGGTAGCATCCTGCGTCGTATCAGCGCTCATAGCCACGCCCCAAGGTCACCTTACTTGCGGCAGCGGGAACCAGAACGGCGGCACACGGAGTTTTCCCATCATTCCTACTTAGCTGTCGCGTTTCGAGCGCTTGAAAATTTTCACTTTTCGTTTAATCGCGAAAAATAGATATCATCATTCGAAAGTCTAAGAGCGTGAAATGCGTACTCCAGGAGTAATAATCTTTCGATTTAGGCAATAAAAAAATAATAGGAAACCATCCTATTATGGATAAAATATACACAACTGTGTAGAGGCAGACTCAAACCCTGATAAAAATAAACTCCTCCATGGTGGGTAAAGGAAGGGTAGTAGCCTTCATGATGGGTAGTTACCCTTGCACAACCCACGCCCTACACTATAAGGAGGGTAAGGGAAGGGTAGGACTATCCTTCGTCTACCCTTCCTTGGAACTCCTTCCCTTACCATCCATCTACCCTTCCTCTACCCACCATTAAGGGTAAGGGAAGGGTAGAAAAATCCTTCGTCTACCCTTCCTTGGAACTCCTTCCCTTACCATTCGTCTACCCTTGCTGAAGGGTATAGGAAGGGTAGGCCTATCCTTCCCTTACCCTCATTGGAGGGTAGACCTCCCCACAATGGAGGAGTTTACTATTATCAGGGGTGCCATTTCAACCCATTGCCTTTTCCCTGCTAATTATACCAAAATAATTGCATGGTATAGGTCCCCCCAGGACGCAGAGAACACAACTTCCTGCTTCATTATGCACAGAATTTAGTTTCAGAAAAAAACATCGGCATTCAAATAATGAACATCACTCTCGCGATGTCTCATTGTCAGCCACACAAAAAGGTTACGTCCTAAAAATGTGAATGAAAGAACTTCTAAATGAGTTTTTTTCAAGCAATTATAGAAACCATTGTGTACAGTGACGTAGCCAGGAATTTCGTTTAAGTGATGGGTTTTAAACTAATTCAAACACTTTTCATAATCGAAAAAACTTCAGTAGTTAAAGAAATATTTTTTTAATTAATTATTTTTCAGTATTTTGTTTTCTTTATATGAAGGAAAATGATTGTGTTTTTATATTTCGGGAGGAGGGGGGGGGTCAGGACCACACCCCTGGCTACGCCACTGATTGTGTATATTATTGCTTTATTTAGGGGACTTATAAAGATTAGTTGTGCAGCCCTTTCTATCTTTGCTTTCAAAGCCTACTTATGTTCTTGCACAGAACTCAATACTCTTGAGTGGTGGGTGGGTATATGTGAAAGTAGCTGAGGAGACACTTTCAGGATATGTTTTCCTCAACAATAAATGCTAATTCCCAAGGAAGGGTAGACGAAGGATATTCCTACCCTTCCCTTACCTTTAATAGCATGTAGAGGAAGGGTATATGGATGGTATGGGAAGAAATTCCAAGGAAGGGTAGACGAAGGATTTTTCTACCCTTACCTTACCCTTAATGGTGGGTAGAGGAAGGGTAGACGGATGATAAGGGAAGGAGTTCCAAGGAAGGGTAGACGAAGGATAGTCCTACCCTTCCCCTCCTTGGAGTGTAGGGCGTGGGTTGTACAAGGGTAACTACTATAGTAACTACCTAGTAAGGGTAACTACCTACCATGAAGGCTACTACCCTTCCTTAACCCACCACGGAGGAGTTTATTTTCATCATGGTCGTAATTAAAAAAATATACTACCTATCTTTGTCTCGCGCACACCCATTCGTTCACCACCCTTGGTCTATAATGTATCACGTCGAAGGATCGCTTATGATGTAGCTTCAGTAACTTTAGTCACCAAGAATCCTATTCATTAAGTTAATATTCACTCTTAAGGCCTGGTTACACGGTACATTAACACGTACAAGTTAATATGTATACGTTTGCGTGAATGATTTTGGTGGACCGGAACATGTACGAATGCATGAACCAAATTAGAACAGGTTCTATTTTCCTTTCATGCATTCGCTCAAGTTGGGTGATTACACGGTGCATTTTGGCGTTCATACATTTAGACATTAACCCGTACGTGCTAATGTATCGTGTAACCTGCGTTTAAATATTTAGCAAAATAGAACTGATGACGATGCTATCTAAGAAAATGTCTAGAGTGATACACATATCATACTGGTGACATGGAAAAAATAAAGAATGTAAAAAAAACAATTCGTCGCCTCACTGAATGCTTCATTGAGAAGAAATAGGTAAACTTAAAGGAATGCAGCACATTATTACATGCAAACCCAAATTTCGACCATTTTATAAAGCACTTAAGTAATTGAGGGTCATTTCCATGTAGGATGGAAGTGCACGACTCCTTCAACCTACATTCAATGCTTCTCGAGGGATTGGCGACAAGTGGAGATAGATAACAAAGAATTAATATTCCTATGCTCCTTTCGTTACGCTCATATACAGCACACGTCTCCAACCAGTTTATTGAACATCATGAGGCGCAAGTGTATACTGTATTAATCTCGAATAAACTTCACAATTAAACACCATTAACCACATCCTACAGGGAATTCCGCAGTCTTTAGAAAAAATTAACGTGGAAGGTTGGACTCGATTCTCCAATGATTGTAGAACGGAAAATACCCCTTTCATAACTATTCCGTCACAACGGGTAGAAACAGTTCTTTTCTTCACATTTGCAATATAATTGATGATACATCGCAATACTGTTTGCCACTGGAGGTGTAAGTCGTGTAAACGATCATTTTGTGAGTTCTACGAGTGTATAGGCGTATTGGAGCCTCATGCCAGTGTAGTTCATACTCGATAGAGGCGCTTTGTTTTCTCGGGGTTCGGGTCGTTTCTAGAGTACATAATCTTTGTTTCAGAATTTCAGATTGATGGCTTTGAGGTAGAGCCGGGGTTAGGTCGGGGGTAGTGCACGGTCAAAAATTAATGTTTATTGTGCTTCGTACTACCTCTTGAATCAGTATTTGTATGTTTGAGATGACTGGTCATGGGTGCGTTCACTTGAGTACCTTTAAGGCGACCAGAGGGATACAGCCGTACAGAATAATTCACGCTTACTTCGTAGCATGCACATCAGCTGAGCTAAGGAGACGCAAGGTAATTCATCTAAGGCCGGTGGGACTGCGCCTCGCCTTAAAGAGCCTAAAATACTATAATTTTTTCCGTTTCAATGGTAAACATTGTCCTCTCAGAGTGCTGCAGCTGTCGAAATTAATTAAAGGATTTATATAGAAATGAGACCGTGGGAATGTAATTAAGTGCGCTGAAAATATAATTTTGGTTAAATTATTACTGCCCATGAATAGGTGTTCAACTTGGCACATTGCTATGTAGACGCAGTTAAAGATTGATCACGCATAACTGTGTCATTGGGAGTGTGATGATGGTATTTGTTAAAGCTGATTTTTATTACAGGCTAGGTCATGTTTTTGTCATATGTGCCACAGTACTGGATCCCGTCTACATTCTTGCATGTATTGCATTTTCTTCGGCTGCTACTCTCTTGGGCACATACAGGAGCATGCTGAACAGAAGAAACACTTTCTAGGTACGTTATTAATCTTGAACTCATTGTTTTGTATTGTGTTGTTTATGTCAGCGGAATTAAGCATTGTCAAGGGTCATTACAGCTGTGGATCTCAACTACGGAATGGTTTATTGCTTCCAATGCGGAGATTATGTCTACGAAAAAGATTTGGAAAACATCGCCAGAGAACATCAGGTGAAAGCTACGAAGAGCCTTGGGATGAAAATAATGTATAGGCCCTGGGAACCTACTAGTCATGAAGTGGAGTTACTAAAGCGCAATCCTCGTAGAAAGCGTATAACGGAAAACTCTACCATTGGTATGCTGACTCGTCTTACTTAATATATCACTGTCAATTTTTTTGTGTATAAAAATCAGCTAAAGTTTTTAGTCTCCTAAAACATGCAAATATTTTTTTGCAGGCCTCAGGGGTCTTATAAATCTTGGAAACACATGCTTCATGAATTGTATTGTCCAGGCTTTAACTCATACTCCACTTCTGAGAGACTTTTTCCTCGCAGATCGTCATTTGTGCCAGTTTTCTGACCAGCCTGGAAGGTGTCTAGTGTGTGAAGTTTCACGACTTTTTCAGGAGGTATGATGACCTAGCAGAGTTTCCTTGACAGTTGAAAATTCTACCTATCCAGTAATGTAGATGTTTTGTTTATCAGTGTTTTCCAAAAACTGTATGTACTGTGGTATTTTTGAGGTCTAGTACTAGTCAATTGTGAGAAAAACCTTTCAGGTTCATCAGCATTGTGGAGACAATTCATTCTGTCCTTCTCAATGACTCTCAATGTTATAATCAGGAAAAGGTATATTGCAGGGGTTGCTCGGGCATTATTATGGTGCTCTCACCGCCTGATTTATTGGGAAAAAGGTGGTATGATACTCCCATCGTTAAACACTGCCCATGAGAAATCACCAAACTCAATTCCAGGCGGTGACCTACCACCAAGGCGGTATATGAGCATAACAGCTGGATTGGCAGACTAATAATTTCCTACTTTGGAAATATGTAATAAATATAAAAGGCACTATGATGAATAGCAGTGAACATTTCTCGGGTTTTTATCTTCTTCCTTGGAAGGAGATATTGGGGTTATTCAATGAATGAAAAGTATGATTTTATGTCCCTTAGGTGTCCTCAGCAAAGAAAATTATCAGAATAATACAGCCAACATTCTTGTTCTCATCTCTTGTCTCCCAAATCCCATCTGTCAGAGAAGGAAGGTCCTGAGTGGCACGCAGGCTGTCCCCCTGTGCTCTCACTGCCAGCTGCCTTGCTTTTGGGCTGTGATCCATGGCAGATAATGTGTAGAGAATTAGAATAATCCACAAATAAGCCAGTTCACTGAAGTAGGCCATCTTCTTCATCTCGATGATATTGGCAGATGTACTTATGTTAGGTCGCCGGTTTTGGTCATAGAACTTCATTATTTCAGCGAAAGCTAACTTCCTCAGTGAAAAATGTTTCAGTAATAGGGGTATGAGCTGTCAAAAGGATTTATACACCTCTCTCTCAGGATGCAGCAAATTTTTCAACTCTGCACAGGTATTAGGTCGTACCAATACAATGAATAATGGCACTTTTTTAAATTCTTAATAAAGAGCTGTTAAAGTCCTTCCACTTACACTGCTAAGTCTTCTTTGTCCGAGATAAACTCTCCAACATTTCCAAACATTTCAGATGGCCTTTTATTTTTTCTTTGTTGCCAATGTACTGTCTGGCATTTGAAATTATACTACCAGTATTCCTCTATGCTCCAGTGTATTTTCTTTTCGATTACGTTTTCGAATGATAGAACACACAACAATGGGGTAGTTTCCTTCATCAAAGAAAACGGAAGGCATTGATTGCGATTTGTCACCCACCATTAGTGTATTCATAATAAACTAATTATTTGGTTTATGAAATCTCCGTTTAGATGAATATTAATGGTCAGTTTTAACCTCCCTTGAAAAATGGTCATGCGATGCCACTCCATGTGACGTCACAGGGACCTAGATACTGTACGAGTAGTCAGGAGTTTTACATCGTCTGAGATAACCAATGCATGCATGAGGCACAGAGCTCAGGGAAACATCTCTTAATAATCACATATTAAAAGCATTGCAATTATTTAATATGACCTTATGCAATAATAATTGCAAAGGAATTATGATTGCATAAGGTCAGAAAGTTTCCTTCGTTTGATAGGGTATTAAAAATCCCTGTTTAAGCCAAGCACTACCTCTAGCAGGGTACTCTGCTACCTGCTAGCAGCCTGCATCTTAGCGGCACTCATACCCTCGCACCAAGGTGGCCTCACACAGTGGCAGGCGGAACCAGAATGATGTCACGCGGGCTTTTCCCAGCATTCATACTTAGCCATTGTGTTTTCGCGCGCTTGAAAATTTTCACTTTCCATTTGATCACTAAAAAAAGATAACATATCAAGATAGATAGAATCATTTATAAATCTAAAAGAGTGAAATACGTACTCAAGGAGCAATAATGTTTTGATTTAGGCAATAAAAAAAATAGGAAACCACCCTATTTTGTCATTTTCTCATCTCTTACTGATTTGCAGTGTTTCAGTGCAGTATAGTGTTTCACCTGTAAATGCTTCAGCTGTGGTGAGGTGGATTTTGCACTTCCTCGCAGTAGTCTCACGTTACAGTGCACGCACATGGTTCTTTTTCCGTCAATAAAAATGTTTCTACATGATGAAAGGCATTTTTATCGGTGAAACATGAAATTAAATTGCAATTGCGCAATCTCCAATACAATTAACAATGTTTAGAACAACATTAGCATCACGTGCGACGAGTTGCGGGAACAGAACAAGACAACCATTTAGCGAGAGGAAGGGGTGGGTAGCAGAAGTGCTCAAAGGTTAGGTGGAGGGGAAGGAGTGTGCTCCTCAGTGGTGTAGCCAGGGGGAGGGTCAGGGGGGTCCGGACCCCCCCAAAAATATAAAAACAAAATTATTTTCCTTCATAAAAGAAGACAAAATGTTGAAAACTCAAGGATTTACAAAATATTTTTTTAACAGATGAAGTTTTTTTTATTATGAAAAGTGTTAAAATTAGTTTAGAACCCATGAATTTGTACCCTATTTTTCAATAATTTTCCCCACTGGTTTTGGACCCCCCCGAACGAAATTCTTGGCTATGCCACTGGCGCTCATCCCATCTTTTAAGGCTAGGAATGAGGGAGTCAAGGACGAACATGTCAGTCTTGCTATTTTGTGACGTTGTTGCCTTCAAAGCGAAGTCGGGCAACCTATGTGATGTTGACCTGGCGTTTCCAGGCCGTATCTCCTTGTCTCTCCTGCGCAGTTCGGCATGTCATCTATAGGTGATGCTCGGTCTCAAAGTGTTAAACCAGTCCAATGTTTACCATTGGAAACAGTCAAAAATGTTCATTCATTTGATTAAAACAGGTTATCACAAAATGTTAATGATTAATTGGCAGTTATAAAACAAAATGAAAGTAAAATTAAAGTATCAGAAGGTTTCTCAAAATTTGCAGAGTTGCGACCGAAAATAAAATTACTTATAGAAAACACCATCAAATGCAGTAACAAATGGCAGCTTAGGCAATTAAAAGTAATGCATGATATGTGAAATTGTTCAAGCATTTGGAATAAAATTTTCTGTCATGAGTTCAGTTCTGCCATTTTGTGTTTGTTTAGCACTGTTAAGAGATATACTCTTAGTTTTATCCTTTCAGGTTTGAAACTTAACATTGTTAGTGGCAATGAATAGAGAAAATTAAGGTAGACTTTAAGGAGACTGAAAACTACAGATTGGAATTAATCATCTCATTATTCCTGCTAAAATTGAAGTCATTGAAGCAGTACTGGAAATACTGTGCGAAGTTCGCTCTGAGAAGATGGCTTGGTGGTGTAACTGCCTAACACACCTGACCGGAAATCGGGAGATCTGGGTTCGAATCCCGGCTAAGTCAAATATTTTTTCATGGCGAACTTTATCTGTTGGAGTACTGGAAATAGTTTATGTGATTACTTGAGGTTATTTTATATCTGCAACCTGCATTTAATGTGTCAAATTTTTCATGCCAGTAAATGGTTTTGCCCTTGATCACTTTAAATGAAAGTGAAATTATAACTTGCTGATTGACATAGTTTAAAAGACTTAAATCCTCTGCACATCACAATACTCTGGAGAGTAAAAAGTTGAGGAAAGTCAATTTCAAAGTGGCTGATTTATGTTGGGAGGTGGGGGGGGGGGGGTCACAGTGGTCATGACCCCCTGACCCAAAATTTATTACGTTTATTAGTTTAATAGTTTTTAATCCTTGAAAAGGAGTAAAGGAAGTGTACATATAAGCAAATGCAAGGCTACAAGTCCCAAACGTGAGAGAAATTTGAGTTGTCCTAGAGCTTAAATATCCTTACTGTAAAAAGCAAGCTCAAAAATAAAATAAGCTGTGCCTAAACTCATTAGGTATTATCAGGCCTGGATTTGGATCAGGACCCCCTAAATTTGATTCTGAATCTGTCCCTAATTCAATATCCGGTATTGATACATGTAGGTTCTATTTAATATATCGATGAAATATTTTATGATGAATCTTCAGTATGCATTCATTTCTTTCTATAGGAAAATGAGAAATTTTTACACTAAAACGTCGGGTACCGTAGTTTTACACTAAAACAGTTTAACTTTTCTTTTGGGATAAGCAGTTTTCACATTTAATCGCGTGCCCATCTCATTTTTTGGGCTAATCAACAAACTTCCAGCAGAATGTAAGACTTCTAATATACTTCTGGTTTAGGCTTTGTAAAACTCTAGTGCAATTAACTTACTGCTCAGAATACTTAGTGTTTGATCACTATGTTATGCCATTTATCATTTTAAAAATTATTGGTGATAATTTTATTAATTTTTGTGTAATTTTATGTATATATCAATTAATGCTCAAAATTAAAATAAGCTGTGTCCTAACTTGTCAGGCATTAGGGAGCATGGGTTTGGATCATGACATAAAATACATTATCTGCAATTTATTAATCAGAATATTATTTTTCATAAACACTGCAAGCTCCAGAAATGTTTAAAACTTAAGTGTTGAAAACGTAGAATCATGCTAGGATTTTTTAATTTGAATTTTGTGAGCACCTTGAAAAATGAAATTGATTTCATCTTTTGCAAAAAAAAACATGATTATGTTTTGGATTTCATTATGATGGTAATCATTTTAACCATGATTTTTTAAATGGCAGAAAAGCCTTATTTTGAAACCAAGTGGCTGACATGGGTTATAATGGGGCAAGTTTGCTATGAATGGCCAAATCGTCAAGGGTTTGTGATTTTTCTAAGGTATGAAATAATTTTGCCAGATAGGTGATTTGGCATTATTCCCTAGTATTATATCAGGTGTGAGTTTTCTCGTGTTAATTTTTATTTAATGAACTTACCAATTGATTAACTATTTTTTTTCCTTTGGCCCAAACCATCTTAAATTCATGCAAATATAGCAGATAATTAAGATATCTTCTAATAACATTTTTTTTTTTTTTTTTTTTTTTTTTTTTTTAAGTTTTACTCAGGAAACCGTGCCCCACTGGTTCTTCATCGTCTTCTTCATCTTATTTGGACTCATGCAAGGCACTTGGCGGGGTATGAACAGCAGGATGCCCATGAGTTTTTCATTGCAACATTGGATGTACTTCATCGTCACTGCAAGGGTTCAAGCCCAGTTCCTAGCTCCAATCCTCATCACTGCAACTGTATAATAGATCAAATATTTACTGGCGGTCTTCAATCTGATGTTGTCTGTCAAGCATGCAAGTATGTAATTCCAGGGTTTATGCTATTTATCAATGTATGGAGCGCTTCCTCTGCTTCTTACTTTAAATTGCTGGTATCACATTTGGCATACTATGGAGTTTTGAATGTCCATCTTAATAGAGGTGAATGCCCAAATGGATAATTGAAAGACTCAGATAATCCATTTAAGATCATATCCTTTTCTATTTTTGCTTTGGTGTTTGTTTCATGCTTTCTCGTCAGCTTTTGCACCCTTAGATAAATTAATGAAGAACTTACAATGTACGACCTTCTTGTTGAAAACTTGGTTTCAATTTACGAGCTTAGCTCCCTACATTGACTATATCCTTTGGTGAAGCTGTGTAAAAGAACCTCATATATGTACGACTAACATTTTATGGATTAGCATAGTATTTAAATCCTGGTCCCTGTGAGTGAAACTAATTTAGTTTTCATAAGTTTTTCAATGGTTCTGGAATTGAGGAAGTCATCATATCAAACAATCAAAAAGTATTCAGTAACCAGGATGTGGAAATGCATTGCCCCGTAACCACCTTCTCTTTGTCAAGCAGGTTAAAGTGGTTGGGTTACTATCCTTATTCAATAACAATTTCTCCTGTAAAAGTAACTGAGGCAGGTGGGATGTAGTGGAATGACATCCTGATTTAATGAAAGAGAGAGATGGCAATTTTTCATCAAATGTATTGAATAATATATGACTTGTTTCAACAGTCAGGTCATTTTCAAGTTTATCTCATCGAGGAAATGGAATGTAAGTTTTGCATATAACAGATTATTTTACAAATCTTTTCCTAAGGGTACAGTCCATGGAAGGAGATTAGTTCATAAATTGGAATCAATTTATAAACAAGAGTATATTGAACTTGAAAATTAGCTAAAGCTCGCAACACATCATACATTTTTGTATAAATTTGTGGGAAAATTGCTCTCTTATTTCTCTCTTTTTCATTAAATCATAAATACACGTCTCTTGGCCAAGCCTTGGAAGCTTTCGTGAGTGTGATGGCTCCACCTCGACAAATCTCTGATTTTGATGGGCATACTTTTGAATTTGCTGTAGAGAAATTTAACCTATTGCTCTAGACTTCTCCCTTCGTAAAGAGCATTGTTACAGTATATATTATTATGGCATTGAGGATAAAATTGACCATTTTTTGAGGGTATTCAATATAAATACCAAATTTGGTAACCTATGAGTGGGAACAGGTCATTATATTATCATAAGGATTTTTTGCTATGTACAGTAAACTCTTGATTATACGAAGTCAGTGGGACCGGAAAATTGGCACTTCATAAAATCGAGTAAACATTTTTCATAAGTTACGAAAAAATGTTCGCTTTTGTTTCCTCTGCCCTTTTTTGTCTTTAGTGGCATTATTTGAATGTTTTCGGTGGTTATTCATGGTAGAATTCTTAGAAAAGGCTTTTTGTTATCGATTTATGCTGTGAAAGATCGTTAAATAATTATCCCACTGTGAAATTCCCATTTCTTGTACATACTTCAATATCAACGAACGCTTAAGAAATTCCCGACCAGTTTAGAAAATATAATCAAATAATGGATTGCAAAGTGTATTATAGAATTTAATGTTATTAATTTGTTGTTAGGAGTGAATAGCAACTATTAAGTACGCATAAGATAGATATTTGTTTTCAATACCCACGGAATTTAAACGGCAGCCGGCCTAACCATACTCTAAGGGCCTAACCTCCATTTATGTCGCCCTCTATCGCTCAGTGACAAGAAAAAAAAAGAAAAACGAGGGCCTTAACCCGTTTCCAAACTAACCTTTTTTGCTATCTTTTCAATTAGTTATTTTCATTGAGATTCAGTTACGATCATAAAATACGTAGGATATGATCATTCTTCCGGCAAATATTAGAAGTAAATTCTGTTTGAGTTCTCTGTTCGGCTACTGTGCTCCATCGTCTTCGCAGATGTTGCCTTGAAAGACTTTATTCTTAATCAGGACCATATTATTAATACCGGGTGTGAGGTGCCATTGCGTGTCTCTTCTTTTATGCCGACAGGAGCAAGGTTCCAACCGGAAAACAACAGGAGAAACATCTTCCATTATCAGAGAAATAAAGAGAGAAACGTTATTATCCACATTGAATGTTTTCCTACAAGAGACGTTTTATCATTTCTCAAGGTGTGTGAAGTATTGGTTCACTTCCGTGAATTCCCAAAAATGATACACAAAACCCTGTACCTTAACCTCATTTAGTTTTCGTGTTTCTTTCTCCGCTGTATTGAAAGTTATGCAAAGGATTATTAACATAGAGAAAAGATTTTCTTAGCTTTAGCACTAAAAAATAGTCGCACCATAAACGTAAATAAAGAGAGTGGAAAGAGCAAAGAAAATAATTTCAATTGAAAAGTCAGCAGAAAAGAAGAGAGACAATTATAAGCACGGCACCATTTCCCCGATAGTGGAAGATACTTCTCCAGCCTCTCTCCGGTTAAAAACTTATCCCCGTTGCCGGTAAAGATGAACCATGCCCTTCTCCACAGTCGGAGAATGTTCCCAGTGGGTGGGGTGAATAAGAGTGGGATGGGGATTGCCTGAGGAAAGAAGTGTGGTCAGCATAACGAGTGGTGAAGGGGGCAGGAGAAAGGAGGGTGGGGAAAGGGCCTTCAGCTCTGCCTCAGACTACGTATTTTTTTACGACGCACTCAAGCTCCCTCACCTTAGGAAGGGTGTGAATGGGAAATTTTGGGGAAAGGGGGGTTTGGGATGCCTTAGTTGGGTGTCAGCAAGATCAGCAGAAGGCGGCAGGAGGGAGTAAACAAAGGCTTTGGAAAGAAAGATCTCTCAGCATGGGAGAACGGGGAGGTGCACGAGAAGAAAGTTCATGGTTATAGTTAGTGTGTGTCTTCATTACGAGTAGCCTGAAAAATAAGTTGGTGGTAAATAGAGCCCAATACTTAAGATATTTAAGTTGTTCATTCAGGAAGGCTAATAATATATACACGAAAAGATATTACCCAAAAAAATTGTTATTTGCTTTTTGCCCTTCTCCATTGCCGCTTCCACCATGGTTACTCACTTGCATAAATGGGAATAAAATTCGGGGTTCGAATCGTTAGCCAGATCAATAATATAATATCTTAATGTTTGGAGGGCACCATATACTTCTTTTTTACCAACCTCGAGAACATCCTCATGATGCGCTACCAAAGGAAATCCGGCTGATTTCCAGCTATTTGCGATTGTAGTGGAATAAATCAAGTATGTCTTTGAACCGTGTTTCTGCGATGAAAAATAACAATTTTATTAAATTGGCCATTTTAGCAAAGTTAACAAAATCGTTATTTCTCATCGCAGAATCACGGTTCAGAAACGTAATTGATTGCCTGATTGGCAGGAGTGCGATGCAAACAATCATTTTCGAGGATGGCATTGATTGATAGATTTTCAAAATGCAGCCAGAGCGGTCACTTTAGGGGAGGGAGGCCACCCGCTCGGAGGGTGGAAGAGAGGGGCCAGCGAGGTTGAGCTCGTCAAGGAAAGGGTCCCGGATTAGGGACCCTTCGAAGTGCTTCGGCGAAAAGCAGTCAAGTAGTCTTCGAAGTATGTTCACAGCAGCCTGCCTTGCGAATGTACTGGGTATGTTCACAGCAGTGCAAAGGGTTAAGTAGGAGTGTACGAAATACCCCGCGCGACCTTCCTGACATGTTAAACTACGAAGTATTGTGGATGTGATGTTTACGAATAGGCACGTAAATAGGGGCATTATGTCAGTCGCGATATTTTTACTGAACTCCTACTTCCCCGAAATTCCCACCGTGTGATTTTAGGCAAACCCTTTCTCTCCAAAGTAACGTTATCATTAACGATTTCACACTTTTGATGGACCTCAGTCAGAAGTGCGGATTTTTTTAGCTACTTACGCCGGCGTAACTAGTTTTGTTGACAAATATTTCGCCGTAGTTCGTATGAACGAATGCCATTTGCTCCTGGGGACCGAGGCGAGGTTCATAATTTTATTACATTTCATATAATCGTAACTACGTGTTATTGAATAGCGCCATGTATTTAACATAGGCTTTTCGCCGGGACAGCAATATCACTTAGTAATATCCTGCTTCGTATAATGGAGAGTTTACTGTATTTAGGTACACATCTTTACTTTAAATAATATAAGTTTTAATAATCTAGCTTTTAATTAAAAAGGCTGAGGAAACCAGCTTGAAACCAGCTCATAAGGTACACTTTGCTGTAAATTATGAAAATTATGACCCCATCTTCTGAAAGGTGATGAAATTCTCATGAATTGCTGTGGGAAAAACTCATGTGCATAATCTCTTTAGCAGTGGCCTTTTGTTTTTTCCTATTATGAAAGCTAGGATTTAGAAAGAGATACATTGTATACAGTAAAACTTCGATTTTACGCACTTCGATTTTACATCAAGTCTCGTTTTTACGCAGCGGCACTCAAGTCCGGCCGGAAAGCATAGGGAATTGCAATGGTGAAACTTCGATTTTACATCTTTTCTTGATTTTACGCAGTTTTTCGATTTTGCGCAGCATAAACCCAGCCCCTAAGAGGTCGCTAATCTTGATTTTACGCAGTTGTCTTTCGGCTTGTTTTGAAAATCCGACTAGAGCAATATGCAGTTAGGTTATTATTTCGTCTCAATGAATTGCAAAAATGAATACAGGAACGGTTGAAATGACATCGCGCTGTTGAGCGTGAAACTAAATACATCGCGAATCTAATTATTGCTTCCCCGTGAGCCCTCTTAGGCTCCATTACGAACGCGAATGTCGCTCTTAGTTCAAATTCGCCGTAGAAGGATATCGAAACCTAAAACACACGGCAATCGCCGTGTATGCGTAACTACTTTTGATTAAGACATGATCGCTGGAGATATTAACATTATCACCTTTCGTTTATTATTCGACTTATTGATCGATGCTGTTTATACCCAGAATTATGAGCTACGGAATATCTATCCCCAACTCAAGGCTTTCTAGAATTTTGCCGACGCTATGTTTTCCGTCGCCCCAGCGAAATATAACGGCGAAATGAGTCGTTAAAAATACTCCCGTGCCAAAATTTTGGCTTCCAAGGTGATCCAAAAAAGATAGTCTTACTTCTAGTATGGACGTATGTCGATTGTGATTCAACACGATGGTAAAAGCAGCATGCATTGTCTCATTCCCAGGCTAATCCCACATCTGCGGGACAAATGGAGGCGAGAAAAAATTGCTTGCGCTGCGCGCTTATCAGATCCGACTCAACTTGTATCTCATTGTCAGACGGTTTAAGTTAAACATGATTGGAACTTGAATAGCTATTACCTTAACTCCGCTAGGTGGCAAGCGTTTTAACGGAACGGGAGTTAATGCCCTCGGAGAATAACTCGCGTCGTCAATCGTCATGTAATCATTGAAGTCAAATTCAAGACGTGAGTGATAAGGCAGTCCCTTTAAACTCAGGAATGGCTTAGTACCATTAAATCGAAATACAAAAAGTGTCCGGTGTTGTTATCAGATATGGGGAAGCAAAATATTACGTGAAGCTGAGTCACACGGCTTGTGAGTCGAAGGTCCCGGCGCTGAATTCGCGGAAGAATGCCGACAGAGAAGCTATTCCCGGAAGAGTCAATCTACTAATGCTAAAATTTCATGGGGAAATGCTTTTTTAATGCGTATTAATTATAAAGAAGGAAAAATTTTCAGGACTATTAGTCATTTTTTATTCATCACGGGCGGCATGACGGCAGTTGCGCGGTCATTTAAATAGCTCACTTTAAAAAAGTGATCTAAGCACCGGAAAAATCTGAATTTCCAAATATCCCGGGTCCTGTGTGCTCCGTATTATCTATGGTATGCTATTTGGAGGTAACCAACAACTGGGGTCATTAGCGCCATGAGGTAAGGGCTGGGGGGATAGGAACCCTATGTTGGCATTAGCCAGGTTGTAATGATAAGCTCAAAAGGGACCAGGACTTAACTTCCCATCTGATGGACAAAGTGGTGCACTGGAAGTGCCCTCCACATTAGACTCAAGTAGGGATATGGCCATCTCTGATAAGTCTCTGCTACTGCCAGGACTTGAACCCAGGCCCACAGGGTGTAAAGCCTTTGTGATGTATTAGCAAAATTTTGCTCCCTGTTAATGGGGTTAATTTGGATAACTATCCTCAGGTATCTCATTTCTTCAATCTCCAATCTTTGTTTGTCTGCTGGTGGTAAAACGGATATCCTGAAAACTGCTTTTAATGAGAATATTTTCGAAAATTAGCTTCTCTGCGACCATTAAGTATCACCATTCCGAAATTTCTCCTGGGTATCAGAAGTAATCTTAGTGCCAGAAATGCTGGCATTTCAACCATTTTGTTCAACCATGGGAAACACTGTTCAGGAATGCAAAGTTGTTTCTCTAAAGGTAACAAACACGTCATCTGTGGTGTTGCTTTTGAGTAAATAAGATTATTAGGCTTAATTTTTCCGAGCAATAATGAGCTAGTGTTATCCTGAAAACTATACTCCTCCTCAATACCAACTCTCGATTTTACACACTTTGATTTTACACAGTGCCCATATTTCGGTCCCTCCAACTGCGTAAAATCAAAGTTTTACTGTAGTTTTCTATTTAATGTATATTCTATTTTCAGTGGCGTATCAACAACTATTGATCCTTTCTGGGATATTTCGTTGGACCTTGGACCAGCACCTACTCCCAAAGATGGTGAAGTGGCTGATGCAGAACCAACTTCACTGGTAGACTGCTTAGAGAGATTTACACGTGCCGAGCATCTTGGATCTTCTGCCAAAATTAAATGTAGCAATTGCCAGAGTTATCAGGAATCCACAAAGCAGCTAACTATGAAGAAGTTGCCAGTTGTTGCAAGTTTCCATCTCAAGGTTAGTCATGTTTTGTATGGAGTCTTACACTGATTCTATGTAAAATCCTGGAGTTAAAATTATTCATGAAAGGTCAAAAATTTTTAGCAATGTTTCTTGTCAGTTATAGGAGAGGAGAGTAGCTCTTCTTCTGTTGAGTGAGGTGGAGACCACATATGTGCAAATGGATTGCAGTCTGAAGGTCAAAATTTGTTTCTTGGAAACCACACTTTACTGCTAACCTTAGACAGAAAACAAATGGGAAAATAAGTGGAGGTTCTTCCCCTTGCTACTGTATTGTTATTCAGCTATTCGTATAATCTTGCCTTGACTAGCAGAATGAGAATAGTTCTGTGTGTCACTGCTGACTTGGCCTGAGGAGGCTCTTCGGAAGGCCAATGTGGTGTAAGCTATGTTATAGATGACAACAAAGAGCCAGGCGTTTGGATACAGTAAACTCTCAATTATATGAAGCGGGATATTATGAAGTTAAAATGCGGTCCTGGCGAAAAGCCTGTGGTGAATACATGGCGCTATTCGATTATACGAAGTTTCGATAATACAAAATGTTTTGAATTTACGAACCTCTGCTCGGTCCCCAGGAGCAAATGGCATTCGTTTATATGAACTACGGCGAAAACTTTGCCTGCAAAACTAGTTACGCTGGTGTAGGTAGCTAAAAAATCAGCGCTTCTGACTGTGGTCCATCAAAAGTGCGAAATCGTAAATGATAGTGCAACTTTGGAGAGAAAGGGTTCGCCTAAAACCTCACGGTGGGAATTTAGGGGAAGTAGGAGTTCAGTAAAAATATCGCGACTGACATAATGCCCCTATTTATGTGCCTATTCGTAAACATCACATCCACAATACTTCGTAGTTTAACATGTCAGGAAGGTCGCGTGGGATATTTCTTACACTCCTACTTAAACCCTAGGTAATTGAATCATACCATGAATATGGCACAAGTCCATAAAATTACTCAAATTTCAACTTTCTTGCAGGTCAATAAGTGACCTCGTGACAACACTTTTCTGATCAACAGTTGGAAATATGAGGAAGGAAGAAGAATTAATTCACACGATGATAGATGAAATATTTTTCATTTTAGACGTAATGTTACATTTCGGAGGGGGGGAGGTCGGGGAAAATACTGTGGTTGTCAGCGACGAGAGATGGGGAGAAGTAGTAAAGATATCACTGATGATGTCATATTTTATACATATTGAGGGTAAAATTGCTCTTCTATTGCTAATTCAAACGGGGATTTGATGATTCGGTGCATTAAGTTTTCGCCCAAGCACATTGGTATCTATCCACAAGGGAGGGGGCGTCTCGCTGTCTTTCGTCCTGCAAGCACTGAATCGTACGGGATGGGCTTGAACTAAATTCACAAGGGTGTGAAGGGCTTCAGTTTGTGCCTTGCAAGTGTGTGTAAGCAACAACCAATACTTCTCTGAATCTGCAATAGCAAAGTTTTCTTTGGGAGTGTGTTTGAAATTTGGGGATATGGAGCCTTCACAGCTAAAACGAAAAAGAAGAGTATTATCTTTAGAAATGAAAATGAAAATTATTGAAGAGTTGGAGGCGAAGAGATTAACTAAAGGTGAGATAGTGGAAAAGTTCGGAATCCCACTGTCGACTTTGTCGACAATGCTAGCAAACAGCGGCAAACTATAATAAAAAGTCGGGTCGGGTGTTTTGCTGAAAAAGAAATATCTGTGCTGCGCCAATTTTGCAGAGGTTGAAGAGGAGCTATTCACCTTCTTTTGTAAGTGCCGTGGGCAAAATCTTCCAATTAGTGGACCAAATTGCAAGAAAAGGCCGAATACATACGCTTGCAAAAGAAAATTGACAATTTTAAATGTTCTGGTGGGTAGTTGACTAATTTTGAATCAAGATTAAACATTGTATCTCTGAAGATAAGTGGGGAATAAGGCTCTATTAATACTGAAACTATTGATAAGTGGCACATCGATAATGATGATATACTTCAAGAATATAGTCCCAGAGATCGCTACAATTTTGTTGAAACTGGGCTATTTTTTAATGCATTGCCTGATGCACCCCTGGGTTTCAAAGGGCAAAGGTGCCTTGGGGGGAAAAAGAGTTAAGTGCGTGTTACTGTGGGGCTGTGCATCAACCAAACGGGCACGGACAAAATCAAGTCTGTTGTCATTGGGAAATTTGAAAGGCCTCGGTGCTTAAAACATGTAAAATTGGAAGCCCTCCCAGTTTTTTACCATTTAAATAAAAACAGGTGGATGGCCCGAGAAATTTTCCAGCAAACTATTGTACGTCTACAGAGAAAAATTGCTGGAGAGAACCACATACTTGTTTTAATCATGGATAATGCCACCGTCCATAAATACATGGAAGATCTAAAATTGGCTAATGTTTGAGTCTTCTTTTTACCACCGAACTCGACTAGCAAGTCCCAGCCCGTGGACCAAGGCATTACCCAGAATTTTAAAGTCCTGTAACAGGAGAAGCTTGTGCGGTATTACTTGCGTTGGATCGGTATGTATACATTCATCTGTTTGGCTCATGTGCTTTTGGATATCGATTTAGATATTTTTATTCGTGATTATCATTCTTTCAAATCTATTTGCTGCTTTTAGAAATGGGAACAGAAATGAATAACATCCTGAAATGGACGCTGTTACATGCAATCCGCGCCATAGCCGAGTCCTGGAGAGAGATTTCCTCCCCTATAATAGCAAATTGCTGGAAATCGGCCGGATTCCTTTCGATAGCGCGGCATGAGATTGTTCCCGAGGTTGGTATTAAATACAACTATCCTAACAGTAATTTTACTGTTATAATATCACGGCTATGGTTTTATTCATTATATTATACCTTCAGGAAGCTGCAGCTGATGAAATCGTGGAGGAGATTAGAGGCTTAAAAGATGATTTTGAAAAATACTTGGAAAAAGCAGGGGGAGCACAGCGCGCAACATCAAGCGATTATATTGCCCTAGACGATGATCTCCAGGCTTGCGACGATGCGATGCCAGTACCTGCGTTGGAAGAAGCAGCGGCCAGGACTAGTCATAATAGCAGTAACGACGAAGATGAAAGTGAGGAATTAATTTCACCAAATAAAAAAGAAGTATACGCTGCCCTCCAAACATTAAGATATTATATTATTGATCTGGCTAACGATTCGTACCCCGAATTTAATTCCCATTTATGCAAGTGAGAAACCATGGTGGAAGCGGCGATGAAGAAGGGCAAAAAGCCAATAGCAATTTTTTTGGGTAATATCTTTTCGTGTATGTATTATTAGTCTTCTTGAATAAACAACTTAAATATCTTAAGTATTGGGCTCTATTTACCACCAACTTATTTTTCAGGCTACTCGTAATGAAGACACACTCTAACTATAACCATGAACTTTCTTCTCGTGCACCTCCCCGTTCTCCCATGCTGAGAGATCTTTCTTTCCAAAGCCTTTGTTTACTCCCTCCTGCCGCCTTCTGCTGATCTTGCTGACACCCAACTAAGGCATCCCAAACCCCCCTTTCCCCAGCATTTCCCATTCACACCCTCCCTAAGGTGAGGGAGCTTGAGTGCGTCGTAAAAAAATACGTAGTCTGAGGCAGAGCTGAAGGCCCTTTCCCCACCCTCCTTTCTCCTGCCCCCTTCACCACTCGTTATGCTGACCACACTTCTTTCCTCAGGCAATCCCCATCCCACTTTTATTCACCCCACCCACTGGGAACGTTCTCCGACTGTGGAGAAGGGCATGGTTCATCTTTACCGGCAACGGGGGTAAGTTTTTAACCGGAGAGAGGCTGGAGAAGTATCTTCCACTACCGGGGAAATGGTGCCGTGCTTATAATTGTCTCTCTTCTTTTCTGCTGACTTTTCAATTGAAATTATTTTCTTTGCTCTTTCCACTCTCTTTATTTACGTTTATGGTGCGACTATTTTTTAGTACTAAAACTAAGAAAATATTTTCTCTATGTCAATAATCCTTTGCATAACTTTCAATACGGCGGAGAAAGAAACATGAAAACTAAATGAGGTTAAGGTACAGGATTTTGTGTATCATTTTTGGGAATTCACGGAAGTGAACCAATACTTCACACACGTTGAGAAATGATAAAACGTCTCTTGTAGGAAAACAATCAATGTGGATAATAACGTTTCTCTCTATATTTCTCTGATAATGGAAGATGTTTCTCCTGTCGTTTTCCGGTTGGAACCTTGCTCCTGTCGGCATAAAAGAGGAGACGCGCTATGGCACCTCACACCCGGTGTTAATAATATGGTCCTTATGAAGAATAAAGTCTTTCATAGCAACATCTGCGAAGATGATGGAGCACAGTAGCCAAACGGAGAACTCAAACAGAATTTACTTCTAATATTTACCGGAAGAATGATCATATCCTACGTATTTTATGATCGTAACTGAATCTTAATGAAAATAACTAATTGAAAAGATAGCAAATTCAGCTGAAAATATTCAGCTGAAAGTTATTTTGGAAACGGGTAAAGGCCCTTGTTTTTCTTTTTTTTTCCTCGTCACCGATGTGTAGAGGGCGACAGTTAGGCCAGCTGCTGCTAAAATCCCGTGGGTGTTGGAAACAACTATCTATCTTACGTGTACTTAATAGTTGCTATTCGCTCCTAACCACAAATTTATAACATTAAATTTTTAATAATAAGCTTGGCAATTCATTTTTTTATTACTTTTTCTAAACTGGTCGGGAATTTCTTAAGCGATCATTGATATTGAAGTAAAAGAAATGGGAAGTTTATGATGGTATCGGAAACTACACTATCAGGCACCACACAGCGTAGTTGTTTCTCGCACAAGTTATCCGGGATGTAACTGCTTTGGGATGCGGATCCGTGATCACTGATCACAATTGCGAACCCCGATGCTAGGAAAACAGGAACTCGGAACTCCCGAGAAGGCAACGGGTGTGCAATCACGCCATCGCGCAGCAGCGGTTATAGGAAACCAGAATGGAAAATTGTCTATGTTGGAGAGTGCCTGACTATGACTCATGCTATCTCTACTTCCACTTCCCTCCACGGCAACAATTACGAATTCGCGGTATGAAAGATGACGTCCAAGTAGACTTGAAACATTCCTTGTCAACAAGTATATAAAATAATTTCATTTTATGAAGGGAATTCCAATGGAAATAATCAGTCCGGTGTAGACTTGCATTAAAAGGCAAATATCCCGGTGATTTTGCATCATTTTAAGTTTTTTTAAAGAGCACGGAAAACAACAAAAAAGTGCAAAACTCATGCATGGATAAACTGCAGCCGGATAATCGGGAGTATTAGTCATGGGTAATAGTTGCTTCAGGATCTAGGAGCCATATTATAGTAGAATGACTTGCAAATTGTTCAGCATTTTTTTTATTTTAACTGTCATGTATATTTAAAATTGGCTTAAAAATGTATATACAGTAAAGAAGTATTCAATATTTTAGTCCGGTATTAGGAAAATAATTAAATATTCATGTTCGATATTCGAATTTGAGAAAAATTCTATTCGACCCATCTCTAATTAAAACCTTTTTAAGATATGCAATTTTTAATTGGAGAGGTTAGTCATTATATTAGTTCAGCCGGCAATCTATCTATCTGGATATGATGAAAGATTCTTGTTTCTGTTAGAAATGGTGTCTGTCCTGATATACATATTTTTAAAGTTTGTGGGCCTCTAGAAATTTAAAAATTAAACCATCGTATTATCTCTACTTGAAAAGATAATCACTTATTTTTTACATTATTGAAATGCCTTTTTTATGGGAACAACTTTCACTTGGTTAAGGGCGGGGCTTAGTTACAAGTGGGTTCTTTATAAGTGGGGTCTTCTGTATTTACCTATTATAAGACATATTATGAGTAGTTATGAGTGTAAAGCCTAAACCTTATATGTCATGCATTGTGACATTACAGTAAACACTAGGGTGCCTCGTTTTGCCAGTTTTTTTAAGGAGCGTATCGGAATACCCGGCAAAAGTTGCATACCCGGGTGGGTATTACAGATACAATTTCTTTTCAAAATCGGTTCATATCTTCTGTTCGCCATTTTGTCTTGAAATTTCAAAATTTTTGACGAAAAACTATGAAAATGTAAATAATTTTAATTTGGTTTCATCAAGCACTCATTGCTTCCAGTGGGGTATAACATTGGTCTTTCTTTGATATTTCAGCCCAAAGAAGTCAGCTTTATTGGTTCTAATTATCGAGTAATTCACCTTTTATCGTACCCCTGATAGCAGTTTGGTGGGGGTATGCAACACGCAACACGCAGACTCGTTTTACGCTGTGCGTGTGATAAATGACGTGAAATAGATAAAGCATAAATCATGTCTAAAGTTGTCAAGGATAGTTACTAGGATGAGAGTATGCTCTGTTATTTCATCGCCAACTATATTGACCATATTTTCGTGTAAGAAGATATCACTGAAGATGGAAACTATCATTTGGAATTCACTATGTGATGGTTTTATGTCCCTCAAGGATCAAATTTTCCTCCCCTGCTATCAGAAAAGAGATTTATTTTAGTATGATATCGGAAATGTAGAGCTCCTCACCCACCTACCCAGTGAAGCTAGCCAAGCGACCCAGAGCTCACCATGTGGAGGTGGCTACATCTTGGGTTCCTCTGCCTCCTCTACCCAACCAACCAACCAACCAACGTAATGCAGATCAGTTTATTTGTTCTGAATTGTCACCATCCGGAAATGTCGTGAAAATTGAGATTTTGATTGAAATTTTGGCAGAATATGCGATGAAATCAAAGTAGATCTGATGATGCCATCCCTGGCGTTATTGCTGCATACATTTGTAGCCGCTTCGGAGACTAGCTTCTCTGTCCGTTTCATGCCACTATGTGACGGAGATATACATCTAATGACTATTATGGCGAAGTATTTTCAAGAAGATATATTTTTTTTAACCTTCATTTGATACATTTCCCACAACCGGTGGCATGGTAATAGAAACATCAGTGAAATTCTGGCGTAGGTTTCCGCGGCGTTGCTCATGGTCAGTGCTTTCCCAGTTTATCATCTCTCCATAATGCATGGCTTCAAAATTCAAATGGGGAACAATTTTTCATCTAGGATTTAACATTTTCCCGGCGAACAGAATATATAAACTTTTCTCAGGATTCCGTGCGGTGTAAGATTTTGTAGGAGCACCTTACAAAATCTTGCCCGTGCGGAATCCCGAGAAAAGTTCATATAATTTTTCATCTGATGCAATGATTTAAATTATCTGCTTCGTGTTCTATAGCTCTAATAATTTAAGTTAGTGCCTCTTGTTGGACAGTCAGTTGATGATCACTTATCACTGCGAGAAGAATATTTTCTGGTAGTGCGGGAAACACTTTTGTTTGTATGTATGAATTATCTAATGCTTGATACTTTCTTGGGAAGTACCTATATCTTTGAATGGTCTCAAAGACGTGACAATCACCATCGGCGATGGAAGACTGAGTCCTGATCCTGAATTGCAACAGTATTCAGACTTTTAATATAAATTTCACTATTTCGATAATTTTCTTGGTAGGTTTCTTTGTCGAAAGGTATAATCGAAGAACTCTGTTAGCTCTCTGCTATTATTTAGTTTTCTAGGTAACATAGCGACTATCCCTTCTGGACATATTCCAGACGCAATGGTTTGAGATATCTTGACTAAGTACCTCAGTTCCTTATTAAGATTTCATATTTCTTCTGGGCTTTTGCTTGGCTTGGCAAGTCACAACTTATGAGATGAAATGACACCACTGGAAGCTTTTCACATACTGGCAGTTCTGAAACTATGTTACCTGTGTATTAATACGGGCTGGAAAAACCACAGTTAGTATGAGCGGAGAAAGCTCGAAACGGCAACTCAATGAAATGGTAAGGTAAGGTGCCATTGCATAGCCCGGCATTTCTTCTAGTTTTTGCAGGAACTGCTCTTCCAACCCGCATTAGTGTTCGTCCCGTCATAGCCAAGAACACCAATCTCATGGAATCCACCACTGTGATTTGACTGATCATGAACTCGAAAATAGCTGTAGCCTCATTATGTGCTAAACTTGTAGATGATGCGACGTGACCTACGTAACGAGCATTAGGTTCTACTACAAGTGATATATGTATTCTCTTCCCTGACTGTACCTGTGGGTGTTTTTGCCTTGTCAAGTCCATCAAAGTACAGGGTTTTGATGGGATAATCATCCTTAAAGCAGCGCTTCAGATATAGAGAACTTTTTAATTTAGCACACCGAATTTTGCTCTTGTCTATAAACAATGCAGACGTTATGTCACTATATTGCTTTTGGGGCATAATTCCAGCTTTTAAAGCTGCGTGAAGTACAGTGGATGTAATGTGTGCTGCAGCCCCCTCACTTACGCTACATTATCTCTGGGAAATTATGGCAGTCTAACTCAAGTCTTATTTGACTTAGGACTTTCTTACCCTTGGTTAGGTGAATATCACACCCTTAGCGCACCACTCGTCATGGTTTTCCTCATCAACTTGAGTATCCTCAAAGTATTCCCTATCATTCAAAAACGACAATCGTTGATTCAGATGATTTGAGTGTAAGCCTCTCATTTATATGATTACGTTCAGCCCTTTCTCGCATGTTTTGACATAGGGATGTCAATAGTTCCTAATCGGAATATTCTTGGACCTCGCTGATCCGCAAGGAACTGGTGCTCTAGGATAGAAACATTTTTTCCTTATGACAGACACATTTGGGAAAATTGGAACATTTGCAGTAGGCTATATCAATTAGTTTCATCGCCTCCTTAGTAAAATACCTCAACAAATCATTCTATGTTTTCTGAACTACCATTTTACTCAATAGGATTTAATCTGCCCAATTTTTTTCATCATGTAGCGTGAGATGAGTTGAAGTACTCTGGTTTTCGTAACTGCTGGAACAGAAGCTTTTTTCCAAATGGCACATACATTGACAGAAACTTCAGTGATATCTTCTTACACAAAAATATGGTCATTATAGTTGGCGATGACATAACAGAGCATACTCTCATCCTTGTAACTATCCTTGACAACTTCAGACATGATTTATGCTTTTTGGATTGAATAAAATCTTCACGTCATTTATCGCACGCACAGCGTAAAACGAGTCTGCGTGTTGCGGGTTGCATACCCCCACCAAACTGCTTTCGGGGGTACGATAAAAGGTCATTTTCTCGATAATTAGAACCAATACAGCTGACATATTTGGGCTGTAATATCAAAGAAAGACCAATGTTATACCCCACTGGAAACAATGAGTGCTGGTTAAAACCAAATTAAAATTATTTACATTTTTATCGTTTTTCGTTAAGCATTTTGAAATTTCAAGACAAAATGGCGAACAGAAAATATTAACCGATTTTGAAAAGAAATCGAATCTGTAATACCCACCCTGGTACACAACTTTTGCCGGGTATTACGATTCGCTCCTAAAAAAAATGTGGCAAAACAAGGCACCCTAGTAAACACTTCATTTACACTATTGGACAGACCAAAATATGTGTACATTGTAAAATGAGCTTTTATAATAAAGAATTGGTAATAAGAAGATTCATAAGTTTTAGGAGACCCAATGCATTTCATTTTTTGCAAAATTTGTCATTCATTAATCTGATGCTGATACATGGGAAGATAATTCAGAATAACTGGAGTCTAGTTCTTAACTCATTTGAGATGTATTTCACCAAGGTTAGGTGTCATTGGGACAAAAAATGGAACCTATTTATCTCCTCTACAAGTCCTAAATATCAATATCCATTATATGTCTTATATTCTTGCTTGGGGACCTCCATGAAGCTAGATTCAGATGAAAACGATATCACACCTGAGTCACCAGTGAAGTGCTACTGCCCAAAGAATTACCTGAGGTTTCTGTGGCGATCATTCATGTTTTGAGAGGTTTTTGGGCTTTCTTCTATGAACCCTCAAACAAAATTATGTATGGTAAGCCTGAGCCACTGCCTCTATTTGGTGCGCATGAGCTTGTGTATGGCCTCCGTGATCTTGCCGTCCTACCTACAAGTTGGCTAATCATCTGGGTAAAATCTGCATATGTAGGGAGGTACAAACACTAAACTCAAGAGATTTCATCCATATCTAGGAAGATATTCATATACTACCAACTGATATCAGCTAGTACATGATGTCACTATTCACCAGGAAAACTCTGGCTTACATCTTGACATTGCTGGGGAAAATTTTCAATCCTGATGTGGTGAAAGTTTTTCACCACATGTTTACCTCCTGCTACTACTTTTTCAACAGGTCTTCCATGATGTCAAAGATGTGAGAAATTTGAGGAAGCACTTCTCATACCTGCTGCATTCCAAGTGTGTCTAAAAGCATGTGGATGACGCTTTCCTTATATGGCCCCATAAGAAAGAGACAATCGAATAATTTTTTTGAGCATATTAACAGCCAACTACCCAAAATAAAATTCACCATGGGAATGGTTGACTGGGTTGCTTATATCTCAGGAAACACATGATTTTTAGCTTGTAAATATGACATTCATTAAAGGATTCAAACAATATTTTAGCTGTTTACTGGAATATTAGTACATACTTTATGGAAACACTTAGGGCATACTGTTGTTTGGCTAATCTCTTTTAAATATTCTAAAGGAACATGCCACCTCGCTAAAAAATGTTTGTTCTCCGTCTTGGCATTTGCACTGCTATTATAGATATCCTTCTGATGCAAACATTCTTATCCATCAAACGCCATTTCAAGTACATGTATTTACAACAGCAATGTGCATGTTATGCCTAAAACAACCGCTTTCGCTGGTGTAGTGAGTGGTTGTGAGATGATCTCAAAGGCCAAAAATAGTATAATGTCTGAAATGTTCCTTTCTAGTAAGTAAATTTTTAATATAATTGAGGCAATCGAGTAAAGCATGAACGATGTTGTGTTAACTGACAGTGGCACATCCACCTGATCCTTGGCTTCATCCCACTTCTTATTTTCACCAGGTAGCTCACTCTACCCCTACCCTTACCATCATGTGCTAGCGGACAACGAAAGGTGTTTAACAATATTCACGGGCTTCCAGCCCAGATTCTTATCTTCTTCTTTAGTTATTTTCAGTCCATATTTTAAAGTTCTCACTTGTTACTTCGGAGGGACCATGGTCTGAAGAGGAATAAAAATAAAACTAATAAAAATGAAACTCGACTTTATTAAACCCTCACAAAAAACACTTGCTGGTTTGAAGTCAACCCATCCTGGAAAATATGGAACCATTCATACGCGGTGAAGTCCGTACCGATGCTGTAGCGTACTGCGTACACAAAGGCAACTGCAGAGGGCGAAGCATGACCTTATGACTGCACAATGAAATTTGTTGTCCTAAAGAGGAGGAAACTTACCCACTCATCTTTCGTAGCGTAGCACCAGATGTGCAAATGAATTTGAATTCCTAGTTGGGAGAAACAAAATATCCTGAGACGATATCCCTTGGTCAGTAATTCAGACAAGTGAGACTTATAGCATAACTAGTGCATAAAGTGTAACCTGATATCCTGTTTTTGGAAAAAATTTGCCTCAACTGCCAAAAAGCTCAGGTGCGAGGATATCGAGTTTCGTTAGAAACCTAAGTCTCCATTGTATTTTTCCAACTTATTTCCTTGCTTAAATAATGTCAGAAATGCATCGTTTGGTCTTGTTCTTTTTTGAATTACTTGCGCATTAATAATGTGTCCATCTAATAAAGTATAGTACTAATTGCCTGAAGTCATTGTTAGACACCTTTTGGGCTAATAGGTGACCCATGCAACAGTTGACCTCCAGAAACGGGGAACTTTGAAGGAGTTAGACTGAAATAGGTCAGTGGGCGAGAAAGGGGAGGTAGTTTCTATTTTTCTCGTATAATTTGATATTTTCTTTTGGAGCTAATGATTTATGGTCTTCATAATACGATCCCTGAACAAGGTGGGACCGAGAAACTACCAATCAGTGACGACCCAGCCAATGCCGAGTTGTATACATATATTCATGGAAAGACAGAACTACAGCATCTTAACTCAGCACTGATGGTGCTTGAAAAGAATTCTGGCGAAACTTTGGCCAATATTGGTCATCTTACCCAGTGTAACACCTAAGAATTCATCCAATAGAAGAATAGAACAAATAGAAGCAAAATGTAACTAACTATGCTGTTGTCATTTACATAGAAAGGGATTATTTATTGAAAAAATATTATTATACTGCAATTCACAATTAGTTTTGAAAATTTATTGCCTTTGTGGGGCATAGTCCATCAATTTATTCCATTTTACCAAACCTGCCATAGGTAAGCCATAAAATAAATATTAAGAAGGTAATGCTGCATGGATTTCTGCAACCTCACTCAATAAGCAGCAGGCCTATCACATATTTAGCTAGCTTTGAGTGGGTAAAATTTCATCTTGTTTCTGTATTTTGTTGTAAATCTAGCTAACAATAGTCAATTAAGCATTGAGTTCATAAACATTCATTTTTATGTGTTTTGGGAATTGAGCGAGTTAGCAATAGCTAACCAAATTTGAGGAAATAAAATATTAACTCATGTATATAATATTTTGCATTTCAGAGATTTGAGCATTCCAGCCGATTTCATAAAAAAATATCTACTCTCATCACATTCCCAGAGCATTTAGACATGACTCCGTTTATGTCCCACCGGAGAAATAATCATAATAATAATAAAGATTTATCTACTTCTCATGGTGATAACCGGTAAGTTTGCTGTGTATTTTATTAACTGTGTATTAGGCAGCTTCCTTGAAACCTTGCACCTTGACTGTCAGTGATGACGTACCAACTTATATATTTTGAATTTTTCAAACTTTTCAGAGCTTCTTTTAAAAATACTTAAATTTTTAATCTAGTCATTGAAACCTTAAATGATGAATCTAGATAGGCCCCACTTTTTCCCCCGATAGTAAGCTTCAACGTTTAAAATTTAGTTATTTTATCATAACTACTTTGAAATTACCTCTTTAGTTCCTCATTTAATGCATACTTTTTTTCTGTAGGGCAGTGCATGATTTAGGAATATTTTAAATACCAATGTTTTAATGGAAGAATTTCCAATTCAACTTTAAGGTGTCACTGGTAGTTCTGAAAGTATTTTCCAAATGTGTTTACTTTTATATAGCTCTTTGTACAGTCCCCGCAAAATGCCTTGTGACATGTAGAACAGCACCATTCATTGTTTTAGTTTGGTTATTAGTTTCATTTCTTATTTTCTCTGCTGAAAAAGTTATACATTTTAATTGTAATGAGTCATAAAAAATGTTTCTGTTTAGCATGAGCTGATTCAGCCTTCAAAGGATGAATCGATTATCTAGGATTGGAGGATAAAAATACTATGTTTGCATTATTACTCTACTAGTGACTGGCTCCATGGGGTCATACATTTAAACGTTCCATCCAGCAGAGATTGTATTCCACTTTTGAAGTCATCCAATAGACAGCGACACATGTTCTATACTTTCACCACAAGTTCCTCAGAATGTTCTCTTGAGAAAATCAAATAATAAATTAGGATACATGTAGAGAGAATGCCCAGACTTTGGAAACCTCCAAACCGAAATTCTTGCAGGGTGAGGTGGCCAAGGGAAAAGAACTGGTCCTCTAACTTGAATATGTGACTTTACATGCTTGCAAAGAGAACTCTACCATCACCTATCCAAACCAACATTCCTGTTCAGATACTGAGTGACAAGAATGTTGTGCTTGAGAGTAACATTCTTGAACCTATTATCATGTATTACCGATCAATGTATGTAATTCTTTTGAATTTTATGGTATATCAACTGAATTACCTCAAGTCTTTCTTAACTAACTTTCTTATTAACACATTATGATCCGCACACGTGTTTTTACGTGTTTCCGCCGCCAGCGCTTATGTGCCCATCACGCGTTTTTACGTTTTCATGCAGTGTAGTCTCCTGCTGACCTCTACAGATTTATTTGGAACTATTTCGACCTAGTTCTGGTTTGTGCGCCTTCAGGTAGCTTTACTGTTTGTTTTTGTGAAAGTTTTTCTTATTGACGTCTTTTTTATCGACGTTATAATAGTTTGAACATATATTGAGGCCTATTGAGTAAAAATGCAAAAAGTAACCGGCCCCAATCTAGTTTAAAGGGTGCGGGACCAAGAGGTGTTAATAGCATTGGCATTGAAAATATATTTTTTTTGGTGAAAAACGATGATTAGAACACTCTTAAAATCCAAGTGGAAAACAAACAGGAAAAAGAAATGTTTCCTCACGTTCACATCAGAACTCATTCCCCAATGGGCTTAGGCAACCAAGGCAAATACATATAACATAGCATGAGTTTGCACCATTTTCAAATGCATATTTCTCCAAAAATTCATGTTGATGTTACGGTGGCTTCTTTTACTGTATTGTCTGTATGATCACAAACTATAAACTCCTCCAATTTTGGTACAATAGGCAACTTCACATCTTACGTTCTCAAAGAATGGTATATATCTGGCAATAATATCTATCTATTATCCATTTCCAATACATATTAGGTTCTAATTAATTGGTGTTATGACAATTACTTACATTGAAATGCGCTAGTATAATTAAAAAATTTTCCAGAGTAGGGGAAGGCTTCATTAAAAAAAAAGAAGAGAACAGTATCTGTAACAAAGAATTTATTTAATATTTGATGGCTTCTCTGATATTAATCACCTCTTGAAGTCTATTTCTCATAGACTTTACAAGATGTTTGCTTATTTAGGGAATTTGCTTGACAGATAACTGTATCTCTAATTCTAAATATGTAATTGTAATTATAAATTGCCTAAATCGATTCTGTATTGGTTCTTTGTCCTTGCGGCTTTTCTCTCACATTTCTGCATCATCATGCCCCAAAGGTTTTCTGTAGGATTTAATTGCAGAGATCTTACTGGCTGTCATGGTAGGACTTGAATATCCAAATGCAGACCGAAAAATTCCTTCACAATGGGACAGGACCTCTGCAGTCTCTCAAATTACTAACCCTTGTTCGAATGCTCTCTTCCTCGCATATCCCCTCCTACTTCTCTAATCCCGCCCCCTTTGCCATCTAACAAGTGGAGGCACACAAATTTGTGTTCTCACTGCGATGGCTCTGTTCTCCATGTCGCAAGATTGTGGTGACTGTGGTGGACAAGTCTGTGGGTTGACTGTACAAAGCTATAAAATGGGAAATTTTGAGTTGGATCAAAGTTAACCAAACATAAAAAAGTATTTGATCTCTTCAAAAATATTTAATTTTTAAATATTGGAGAAATAAAAATCTCTCCGTAAATGGAAAATATAATACTTTTGTTGTTAAAAGACTTTGAGGGATTAAAGTAGGCTTATCATTCATATAAATGGGGCCAAACGAAGCCATGTTTTTGATGCTTGTTTTACTCATGAATTCTTGCTTCTCACTGTGACTAAAATTGATTCATTAATTTTTAATAGGTACTCCTTATTTGCTGTGATAAACCATCTAGGATCTTTGGATGCTGGCCACTACACTGCATTCATTCGTCAACACAGGGATAATTGGTTTAAATGTGATGACCATCTTATAACGAGAGCCAAGATTCAAGATGTTCTGGACAGTGAAGGGTATTGCATACTTATCTTGCATGCTGTTTTCTTTTCTTGTGCTGCTGAATACTGTTATATATATAAATGCGGCCTGACTGGGACTGTCAGGCTGCATTTGCCCTCTCATTTTTTACCATCTGATTTTCTGGCTTTTACCATCTACTACATCACTGTTGTCCTCGCCCTTTTTCCATTATATGTTCCTATCCCTTTCTTTCCTTCTCTATGAATTTCTTTGTATGTTTGCACTTAAGGCTCCGTGTGAATGAATGAAGGAGTATTGCCTCTCCTCACCCACCATGTCTAGCACTTTGTCATTCCTCCTCTTCTTTGTCCATTTCACCTTCTCCATTTTTCTCCCCATACCCACATCTCGAATGCCTCCAATATTCTCTCGTCCTCCTTCCTCAGTGTCCACATTTCTGCACCGTAAAGAGCACTCAGGATCAAACTCTTCACTGACCTTTTTTTTTTTAAACTCTTACTTAACGACCGTCTCAGAAGTTCCTTCCTGTTCATGAACACCTCCTTTGCTAACGCAACTCTCTTCTTGATGTCCTTACTACTGGATCCATTTTCCTCTAATGTGCTGCCTAAATAGTTGAATTACTCTACCTGCTCAAGCTTCTCCTAACCTACTTTTATCTTGAGTCTCACATTCCTCGCTCGCGATATTTTACAAAATCACATTACCTAGGTCTTCTTGTGATTAATCCTCATCCCATACTCCTTGCTCCGCTTGTCTAATGCATCCACTAGAGCCTGCAGTCCCCTCGGTGACTGGCAGATGAGCGCATGATCATCCGTGAACCTTACTGATTTAAACATCATTCCTCCCACTTTCACTCCAGCTTCCAACTGGACCCAAGCTTCTCTTACCATCTACTCAACATATGCGTTAAAAAGCAGGGGCGATTAAAGACAACCTTCTCTCACTCCCCGGCCAATGCTTGTCCACCCAGATAATCCATCCGCTACCCTCACTTGCTGTCTGGGCCATATACAGATTACGAATCAGTCGCCTATCCCTCCAATCTACACCTATTCTCTTGAGTATATCCATTACTTCACCCAGTTTACCCTATCAAATGCTTCTTCAAAATCCACGAAATAGGCATACATGTCTTGGTCATACTCTAGGTTCCTCTCCACGAGGGACCTCATTATTGCTATTGCATCACGAGTTGACTTCCCTCTTCTAAAACCAAACTGCTCTTCGCTCAAATACTCGTTTGCCGTAGCCTCCATTTTTCTGTTCAATATCCGCAGTACCACTTTCGTCGCGTGTGATATTAGACTAATACTCCTATAATCTCCGCATTCCACAGCTTTCCTCTTTTTCAGTAGTGGAATTAAAACCATCTTCACAAAATCCTCCAGCCAACATCTCTCCTCATAGATCCTGCATCCTAGATTGAAAAACTTTTTCTTACTATCCTTCCCTAGTTTCTTCAGGAGCTCGCATGGGATATTGTCCACACCCTATGCTTTCCTAGCCTTCATATCATGATGTGCTCTCTCGATTTCCGAACCTAAGATCCCCGACCCAAGATCATCCTCCTCCACTGCACTTCTCTCCTCTAAAGTCAATCTCTCCAGCCTTTTTCTTCCGTGTTACAGATCTTCCACATATTCCTTCCATCTACTCTACCTCTTCTCGCTCAGTTAGCATCCTCCCATCTTTAGCCTTAATTTTAGACATGGCTTGTCCTCTTTTGCCGCCCGATAGCGACTTAACTTTGGCATACAATGCACCTACCTCTCCTTCCTTCTGGAACTTTTTTATTTCCTCGCACTGCCTTTTCCACCAAGCCTCCCTTGCCCTCTTAGTTTCATGTCGTAATCGATAATTAAGCTCGGGCTGTTCAAGTAATATATACAAGGGCCGTTCAAAAAGTATCGAACCTTCTTCCTCCCACATCAACAAATGAAGTGCTGGCGGCCAAGCTTAGCTGGGATGTGTAGGTGACTGTAATGCACCCACATGCACTGTTTTGTATCATGACAAAGCTTCAATCGCCGGCAGTCAGCCTAGAAGTGTAGACCTCTCTGCTGTGCTTGGCAGTTTTTTTCATGTTATAAAATGATAGAAAAACTTGAGCAGCGTTACTGCATTAAATTTTTCCGGAAGCTTGGCGATTTGCAAGTGTAAACAAATGGCAAGATTTAACAGGCTTTGGGGGAGTTTGCTGTGGCATTACGTGTTTATATCTTGCAGATTCGTAATGTAAGCCCCAGGCACAGGGAACTCCGATTGTCTGTCACTAGGTGGAAGAGGGAAGGACTCTACAAAAAAAAGAATAATCGGCAGTCAGAGAAACAATTGTGACAAAATTACAAGTCATATTCAATCAAAATGTATTCCAAGTAGATATATTCAAAATCAAAATTATTACAAAAATCAATGATGATAACTAATAATCTCATAAGGTACATTAGCTATACTTTGAAAGGCTAAGTACAAAGCTGTGTTCGCCTGCCTGCACCAAAAATGATTTTTGAGAAATCACTCTCTCAGTCGACCGATGTGATCGCGACGGCCACCGATGAGCAAGAGAACTGCCCAAGATGCAAATAGTGGCAGAGTGGAGGGGGGAATTTAGCCAAGGAGTGGGGGAATTACAGCGTTGTTCAAGTGAGCTGCATCTGTATAAACTTCCGGCAGGCGCCCGTGTTGACTGGAACCTCTATGAGAAGTCTCGTAGAACACTTCTCGTCATCCAAGCAGGGTTTGGGGGAGAACAGCGTACTGCCAGGTTTCTTCTCCTCTATCTCCTGGGTTGGAGACATGGCCAAGTGGTGTGATCGCTGGTTGAGGCAAGGCATTGGAATTCAAGGAGGAAAAAGACATAGTAGGATGAGGTCTTAGAGGGAGAGAGAGTTATGATAGGATAAAGTGGAGTACTTCTTACTCCAAACTGCATTCTTATGCCTCAGCACCCGCTTCCACTAGATTGCCAGGTGTAGGTATTCCTCCACCATACTGGCTATATAAGTCTTGATCTCCAGGTGGGCTGGATCGAAGGGCTGGTTCAGATGGCAACTTTGGAGGACAGAGTTCGGAGACAAGAGTTCCAAGATGTAGAGTCTCCAAGCCTTTGAGTCGAAGGGCCTTTGCACGAAAATCCTTTGTGCGATAAACCTTAGCACGAAAAGCCCTTAGCAGGATAAGTTCTGCGGATAAGTTCAGAGGAATTTCTGGGGGGGAGGGGTACCAGAAATTATCGAGGGAGGGTTCACTAAAAAATGCCACACTACCATGAGCAGTACTTGAACAAAAGAGTGGTGCAATCGATTTAAAAATGGTCAAACATCAGTAGAAAGTGAATCGCGTTCAGGCAGGTCAAGTCAAGGTCATGTTGTCTGTCTTCTTTGACTTCAGTGGAATGGTGCGTCATGAGTATGCTAAAAAAAATACTATCTTGATGTACCATCACAAACAATATTTACTATCTTGAGGTTCTTTGTTACCTACATGATGCTGTGCAGCGAAAATGAACGAATCTGTGGGCAACAAAAACTGGGTAGCTCCATCACGGCAATGCACCTGCCCATTCTGCACATCTAATTCAGAGTTTTCTCGCTAAAACAACTATCCTCTAGTTTGCAAAGTTCCTTACTCTCCCGATACGGCTCATTGCGACTTCTGGCTATTTCCTAAGCTGAAAATGCCACTGAAGGAAATCAATTTCAAGAAAAAGGAGAGATTAAATAGAATATGTTCTTTGTTAACATCTCCTAAAAACCATTAAGGATATAACTCCACTACAAGTGGAAGGGGTCTAACAAATTCCTTGCCTGACCTGCGGGAAGAATTACATCGGCGAAACAGGCAGATCAGTCAAAACACGCCTAGAGGAGCACGAGAGAGCGATTCGACTGGGGCGATCAACAAAGTCCGCGGTAGCCGAACACGCAGCGCTTGGCCACACAATCGACCTCAAGGAACCCAAAATCCTTGTCAAAGTAAAAGGTTTTAAACAGAGACCCGTCAGAGAAGCCATTGAAATATCGGAAAAAGAAAAGAACAATTTCAACAGGGACACCGGCATTAAAATTAGCCGTACTTGGCAACCCGTGGTGAGAAAAAACAATCAGCAACCCACTCCTCCAACCTCCCGCTCTCCTCCCCCCACCACCTGACACAGATACCTATATAAAGGATTTTACTTTCCCAACTCTTCATAATCCCTTGAAAAAGCGACCAGCATCGGTCGGGAAACATTGGGGCCACCCAAGAATTGACCCAGCGACATAGCCCAAAAGTTTTTATCCATTGTGGCAGAAGTGCTAGGAGAAGTGTGTACATCACGAAGGAGACTGCATTAAAGGGGATTAAAAGTTTGTAGCTCTATTTCAATGAATGCACTTTTAATTAAAAAAAAGTCCGATACCTTTTTTACAGCCCTCGTACTTTCTTTTGCCCGGCTCTGTGTCCACGTTCCTCCACTTCCTTCTCTCCTCCATTTCTTTTACCATTGCCTCCATAACCCAAGGCTTCTTTATAGTTCTGCTGTCAATGTAGCCAATTGACTTCTCCGCCGCTTTGATAATTCCCATTTTGATATTATCCCATTTAAAATAGCACAATTTCTAGTATTTCCATGCACACATCCAGTTGAAAGTCACAGCAGTTGCATGGTTGTAGTTTATGGTAATTTGAAAGTGTAGTCATATGGTACATAAAATTCTCTGCAGTAAAACAATGCTGCTCCTTCTAATATAAATAATGCTTGTGTGTTGATTCATTTTCGCTTGAAAAAATTGTGGAAATTGTGGTGTTATGAATGACTTATTTTATAAACAAATTCTTGCCCTCTCCAGAAATGTGTTCTCTTATTTTTATACTTTCTGTGCATGAAGTGTAGTATCAAGGAGAACGTGTTTGTTTACTCTGTAGAATCAATCATGGAGTCACTGTTAGTACTGGAGACTGAAGGAAATATGTAGAGTCTGATGAAAACTACAGGATTCAACATGATATGATAATTAGAGGATGATTACGTTCGAGGTTAAAGAAGAGTGAGATATTTGTAGGTTGCTCTTTATGTTGCAGAAATTTGAATACATAGGAAGGGGGATGAGATTAGACGAGGGGCATCAAGGATGTGGGTATGAAGATTGGAGAGGGTGAGATGAATAGAGAGAAAATGGTGACGGAGTGTAGGTGAGGGAACTTCTATGCATGGAATAGAAATTATCTGCAGTTTGGATATAGCCAGTACTAGACTGGGAGTGATACTGGAAACGGTGTTAAAAAGAAAGCTCTTTCCCAAGGAGGAATGAAAAGTCATTATGACATCATCCTGATGTCATTTTCAAGTCATGGCTTGGTGGTCACAGTGACCTCAAAATGGTCCCTTGAAATGACATCTTTCTTGACTCATGATGATGTCAATACAACCTTAAATGACTACCTATCATTTTGACCCCGTTTTGACCGCACTTTGACTATTTGTGACAAAACCTATTTGTTCTTCTAATGAACATTCATACCATAATTTCTGTATTTATATTGTCATTTAGGAATAAATTAAACACCTCAGAAATGAAACCCAACCTTTATTATGATTTATTGCAACAAAAAACAAATTTTACAAGAAAAAAATCCTCAGGATTTTTTTTTACTTTTCCTCTTCTTCGTGTTTCTTTTCTCCATCTTCCAATAAAAATCGAGAAAAATCATATACATTGGCCATTTCAGTTGATTCTGTAGCATTCCCTTTCCCCTCAGTTGCTGTAGTTGCTCAAGCAATTGCAGGCAATTGAGCAATTGTGTTGAATCACTGCTGAATCTTTGCCTTCGTCTTAATTACTTCATCTTCAGGGAAATTCTTCCATTGTGGGGCTTCAAATTAAAGGGAAAAAAAATATCACCAAGAAGCTGAAAGTTTCTAATTTTGATAAAAAATAAAATTGACACTAACTGCAAATAGCCTTATTGATCTAGGGTTTGTTGAATATAATTTTTCCTAGCCCTCCATCCCAATTGATAAAGCGAGCAAATCCATTTGTACACATTTTTCTGATCACATGAGCTGAAAACTCCTTCTCATCAGTATGGTTAACTGCAATTTATCTGAGATGTGAAACCTGTGAGAAAGGAAACCAAATTAAATTTTAACTTTAACATATGACAGAAGAAGGGAAAATAGAAAGGATTAGTTCCATGGATAATGTGGAGTGGATATCTGTCAATTTACTCACAAATGATTTGAAGAGTTGATGTTTTTAGGAGCTCTTCAAAGTTGTTTAAATCCTTCTGGTCATTCAGAAGAAATTTGTGCATATTAGCTGGTTCAAACATCTCATCTTCTGAAGCAATATAAAGCAAATTTTCATTTCCTATTCCTTTCGTGGATGGCTACAATCTCTTGTCTCATTTGTAAAAATAAGCGTAAATAATAATAATAATAATTTATTCTTCCATGCATACATATTTTTTACAGACTATTACATCCATTCAAGGAAGTAAGGTAGCCCATAAGGCAATAAGCCTGTGTTTGGGCTAACTTCAAATTTCATAAATTGCGGAAATGATAACACATACAACCAAAATACACAATACCTTGAGAAAAAAAAACATGTGCGTAGTAATATAATAACAGAGCTGACCTTAAGATGAGATACAACTTATAATGTACAACACATATGATGCCTAGGGTATTTTCTGCAATATACCGACCCTTTACCATAGCTTTTCGATGTCTTCAAAAGTCATTATCCATTTCTGTATCAACCTTTTGTATTTACCAAAACAATTTGTTTCTTTAATTGTATTTGGTAGCATATTATACAATTTTGGTCCCATGTACAAAAAACTCCTTTTATACATCGTTAAATTAGGCTTGTGCATAGGGATCGAGAAACCTCTGCGAGAATTAAACAGCACATAGCTCCCAAACATTTTTGGGCTATATCCACTACGCAAAAAAAAATTTTTTAACACTTTATAACAATACATATATCTTAGCGGGAGTATGTTAAGTTCAATGAATAAAGGACGGGAATGTTCGTAACGCTTTTTAAGTAATAATAGTCTAACAATTTTTTTCTGCACGAAGTAGGCTGATTTTAAGGTGTTAAAATAAGCTTTACCCCAACAAGTAAGCCCATAATCCAACTTGGAGTGTACCAAAGCATGGTAAATCATTTTTCGGGCAAAGAGAGGGCATTTATTACGGATAAAATAAAATTTGGTGAGACTACGCTTTAAAACAGCACTTACATTTGCGATTTGCTTATCCCATTTCAGGCGATAATCTAATGTTACTCCCAGATACTTCACTTCTTTTGTCATTTTAATAACAGGGCAAGTACAAGAGTGCATTGAACAGTCTAAGGTGTGATACTGTAATTTGACATCAAGATTATAATAGTCACAAATATCATAAAACATACATTGTGTTTTTCTTTCGCTTAGTTCCAAGCCGTTATATTGAAACCAGTGTCGTAGACAGGATAAGTCATGCTGCATGGCATTAACAACTTCATCCCAAGTAGAATACACATAATTTAAGGCCACATCATCTGCGAAAGTTGTTATCTTACCATTTAATTCAAGGTTACATAAATCATTAATATAAGTTAAGAAGAGAATAGGGCCCAATACAGAACCCTGAGGTACACCAGTATTGATACTGCTAAAGGCACTAAACGAGTTTTTTACCTTTACACATTGTGAACGATTAGTTAAGTAGCTCCGAAACCAGTTAAGAGCTATACCTCTTATGCCAGCCATTTCTAATTTCTGTAACAGTATTTTGTGGTCTAATGAATCGAATGCTTTTTTGATGTCAATAAAAATAGTCCCAACTCGTTTCTTGGCATTAATACCTTCAAAACATCAGTCATATAATTCATTAATGCGTGTTCAGTACTTTTACCTCTTAAAAAACCAAACTGATTAACACTAAAGAATTTTACTTTATGGAGAGTCTTTTTTTCATCGACTTCTCAACTATTTTAGATAGTATGGAAAGTAGTGAAATAGGCCTATAATTTTCAATATTGAGCCGTTCCCCTTTTTTAAATACTGGAATGACTACTGCCTTTTTCAATGGATTAGGAAATTGACCTTTCTCGAAGCTCAAATTGCAGGTATGGGCAAAAACAGGTGCTATATTTGTGATTACACTTTTCAATGTGCAGCAGTCTATTTCATCTATCCCTGGAGTTTTTCCTAAAGGAAGGGCATTTACGATTGTAGTTATTTCATAAGCTGTCACTGGTTCAACGAAGAAAGAGTTCAACACGTTATTATATGCACTAGGGTTTTTTAAGTGTATGTTATGACGAGTATCGTGGAATAATTGAGCAGAATCAAAAACACTCATAAAATATTTGTTAAATTCAAGTGCTAGAGTAGAGGGATCATTTATTAATTCTCCATCAATATTTAGCTCCAGGTCCTGTTTGACAGCTTTGTCTTCTCCAGTTAATTCATTTAACAACTTCCATTTTTCTTTTATATTTGAATTGAGTACTTGGAACTTGTTAACATAGTACTGATTTAAGGCTATCTTAGTTTCCTTTCGTAATTTATTTCTAAATTTAAGGAAATGTTTCCTCAAACTTTCATTGTTAGGGTGGCATTTAGTCTTAATGAATAGTAGTTCTTTTCTTTTAGCTTTTTTAACAAGTTCCTGGGTCATCCATGGTTTTAATATTGGTGAACGTTTAGCATCAGAATTCACTGAATACCTGGATAAGTTAATGCAACGCTGAAATGTATCAATAAACATGGAGCACGCTGTAGAAGTAACTTCTTCTGCCAATACAGATGCCCAGTTTGTATCCTTAATTAGCCCTTTTAATTTACACTGATCAATACGTAGGTTGTGATCGTTCTTTTGTTTGTCGGTACCCGAACTTATGATCAGATTTTTACGGCTAATTTTTATCGTTGTCAATGAATGGTCAGTTATGGCCATATGCATTACGTTACTTATGCAAGTGTATTTATACGAATTTAATAGTCTCACAAAAATATGGTCAATACAGGTGGATGACGATTTTGTTATGCGCGTTGGTTCAACAATGAGGCCCGTTAGCCCATACATGCACATAAGATTACTGTAAGATTCTGAATCTCCATTAGAGACAAGAATATTTATGTTTAGGTCTCCAACTACTACTAAGTTACCTTTTACACTTTTCAGAATAGGTTCAATGTCACTTACAAATATTGATACAGGGAAATTAAGATATCTATATAAACTCAAAACATTAATTTCTATAAAGCTAAGTTTTATATTTAACAATAAACAGTCAGCAGTATTTAAATCAATAGTGCATTCTGAGCATATTTGATTTTCTTCGACAAATGCAATTATACCTTTTGAGCGAGCATTATTATTACATTTGACAAATGATTTATACCTGGGAATGGTGTACAGGTTAGCTTCAGAATCATGAATCCACGTTTCTGTTAGAATTATAACATTTGGTACAAAGGTCAGAGTATTCAAATGTAGCAGAAAAACGTCAAAGTTGCTCCTCAAACTGCGGATATTTTGCTGAATTATAGTTATATTATCAAGTTCATTGAATGTGGTAATATTTGGTATATTCATTAAGATAGGAGGAAAATTATAGCTTACTGATGTCGTCCATGCATAAAACCAGTTTCGCAGGATGTTTTTCTGCCTTTCTCAGATATATTTTACCCCCACGTATCCACAAGAAGTCGTAATTTTTTGTCTTCTTTGCCTCCCTCGCTGCACTGAAGAGTCTTCTCCGACCGGGGCAAAGTGACTCATTGATGTATATCGGTGAGTCTGTCAGTGGAGTTCCTTCCAGAGTCAAATGTCTGGTGGAGAAGTTCCTCTTGACTCTCCGCTTTAGAAGTATGTCCTCTTTAGTGCGTTGAGAGACAAACTTCACGTGGATTCCTCCTGGTTTGTCATTAGACATAGACTTATACCTATAGCAAAAATCAATGGCTTCGTCTTTTATCTCCACTCCTAGCTCAGCTCCAATTTTACACACGACTTGGGTAAGGTTTTCATGCGCACAAAAGGGGACACCATGTATTTCCACGCTATTTTCTAGAGCACGTTGTTCTAAATCATCACAACGGCTTAGAGCGTCGTTCACACGTTTCTTTAGCTGCACATTTTCATTCTGAAGAGCAGAAATTTGCTCATAGCACCGATCTAACCTTTTCCCCTGCTCTTCAATAATTTTCACACTATCATCTAACCTCTCATATAACTTATTTATGGAATCTCCCAGATTATTTTCTGTGACTTTCAACTCATTTTTCATCTCTTTAATTAATGCGTACACATCTTCTAGAGATGTGCTGCCTTCACAGCGATCACTGGACACCGAATCACGCAGACTTTGCCGGTGAACACTTTGGCACTCACTACACTTCCACGTCTGCCCACTTGCCTTAATGCCCTCGATGTCCTCCTTTGACATGGATTGTTTCAAGCAGTTGCCATGGAAACATTTTTTGCACTTGTCACTAGCAAGGTAGATGGTGTTTCGCGTGGTTTTTTTACACACGGAGCAGTTGCTCATAGTAGTGTAGATCTTCTCACTTGGCAAGGGAAGGAGCAGCAATCACATACAGTAACGCCCGGTTATAACTTTCAGATAACTAGCGTAATAAGGTCACTGGATTATCGCACTCACTCTATATAGCATTTTTGACAGCTTGTAAGTCACTATGGTTGAATGGCTCATTTCCGACAAAACAGCAGACTGACCAATAATCCGAGAAAGTAAAACAAATGTTCAATTGGGTGGTTTCCTATTATTTTTTTATTGCTTAAATCGAAAGATTATTACTCCTGGAGTATGTATTTCATGCTTGTAGATTTTTTAATGACGATATTTATTTTTCGCGATTAAATGAAAAGTGAAAATTTTCAAGCGTGCAAAAACACGACTAAGCATGAATGCTGAGAAAACCGTGTGTGATATCATTCTGGTTCCCGCTGTCACCGTGTGAGGTCACCTTGGGGCGAGGCTTTGAGCGCTGATATGATGCAGGCTGCTAGAAGGTAGCAGAGTATCCTGCTAGCAGGTAGCGCTTGGCTTGAATAAGGATTATTAATACCCTATCAAACGAAGGAAACTTTCCGACCTTAAGCAGTTTTAATAGGTGGTTATCAAGACATGCTTCCCTGAGCTCTGTGCCTCATGCATGCATTGGTAATCTCAGACAATGTGAAACTCCTGACTACTCGTGTAGCATCTGGGCCCCTATGACGTCACATGGAGTGGCATCGCATGGCTGCCAATCTGGCCCGTACTTGGCATTTCAAATGAGGTTAAAATTGACCATTGCCATTCGTCTGAACTGGGATTTGTAAAACAAATAGTTTGTATATTATGAATACACTAATGGTGGGTAACGAATCGCAGTCAATGCCTTTCGTTTTCTTTGATGAAGGAAACTACCCTATTGTTGATTTGAATTGAAAACCGATATTTATTATTGGCTATTATTCCTGTGGTGATGCACATATGAGCCAACACCAAAAATAATATTGAAAGGGAGGAGAAGCTTTATTACTTATGCAAATGCGGCAATCGGCGATGAGGAGTTTATTAAAAAAACCGCGGGAAATAGCAAAAGGCACGTCACGGATTCCCTTCGATATATTTTGGCACAAAAGGTTCATACCCAGGGGCTTTTTTGCTCTAAGAGCGAATAATAGACCATTTTTAAGGAACAATTATCATATAAAGTCATTGAATCTTGGATGAAAATCGATAAAAATATCGAGACCGAAAAAAATCGCTATCCAATAAAATATCACAATATATCATCCTATACAAATATCGGGGCCCATAAAAATCGCCTTCGGATAAAATACTATGATGTATCATTCCATAAAAAAATCTCCTGCCCGATAAAAATTTGCCTTCAGATAATATATCACAATATATAATTCGATGAAAAAATAACTCCTATTTAATATCACGATGTATCATCCAATAAAAAAATTGCCTCCTTCCTTCTTATTCCCAAAACTTCCATTATTTATAACATGATAAATGGTGATATTTTAACCGAGCAGCAATTTTTATAGCATGATATTTCGTGATATTTTAGCACTGGCTATTTTTTATCGGATGATGAAGCGTAGTATTTTAACAGATGCGATTTTTATCAGGCCTGATATTTTTTATCGGATGATATATGTCATCGAAAGAATATTTCTACCTGATAATAGTAGTTTCGTAGTATTTTATCAGAAGACTATTTTTAACGATTCCGATATTTTTAATGGTTCCATTAATTTATCGCTTCTGATATTTTTATTGGATGATATATCATGATATTTTTTCGGTTCCGATATTCTATAGGTCCCGATACTTTTAACATGCCCTATTTATTACTATCGCGATATTTCACGATATATCGCCCAGGGCAAGTGGCACAGTCACGTCTTGGGTTGCCAATAGGGGAAGGGACAGGAGGGGAGAATTTTAAGGGGCACCGCCTTTTAAATTTAGACCTAATACCTGGGTATGCCTCTGAGCGGCATAATGGATGTAGCCACTGACTATTGGCTCTCCAAAATTAATAATCATCTGTAGAACTAGCCCAGGGAAAGGAAATGGCCCCCCTCTTTAATGTATGATATTCACATGCCTGGTTGTGTGAAGTGTCAGGGGATGAGCTCTACCCTCACCTTCCCAAACCAACCTTCAGGTTGAAATATGGAAAGAGAGAGTATCATAGACAGTATTTGACAATTTTTTATAGGTTCTCACTGCCAGTGAAAACTTGTACAAATGAATTTTAAAAAACACCTTCACAGTCATGACTGAATAGTGACTTTTCATGGGTCATTCTGAGGTCAAAGTCATATCATTTTGACTTTCCTTCCTCCTTGGGTTGGTACATGGTAAAAGAGTTGAAAGGGATTCATGCATGGAATGAAGAATAATATGATTTGTGTGGAGCTGTAAATTTAAAGAGGGAAGGGAAATTGGTTAAGCGATTGACAAATGTTCCAAATAAAATTGCTTTAACTGGTAGAATACCTGTAATTGTAAATTATTTGTGTGTGCTGATGCCAAAGGTATATAAGTGCATATTTAATTCTTTTATATTCTTGTGACATATATATTTTTCTGTATTTAATGACACCATTCTTTGAAATTTTCTCAAGTAGTGCATTCTTTTTTCTTAAAGCATTAATTACATTTTTATTGTTTATTCCAGATATCTTCTTTTCTACCATAAGCAGATACTGGAGTATGAGTAATTGATGATGGGCTCCTATAGAGAATGTATCCAGTATTAGAGAGAAATGTCTTGTGTCTGCCAAGTGGAGAAGTTATGGTTGTGATTTGACACACAAACTGTCATTTGAAAATGACCACTGTGTCAGTGACTAATGTGGCATTGCTGTACCTAAGTGAGTGATGGCAGTCTTCTCAGTCAGTGATATATTGATGTCCATGCTCTATAAACATAGTGTCTTCTATATCAGTATATATACCAGAATAATTGTGAGTGAATCTCATTGGCTATATGTGTGTGTTAAATGAACTACTTTACTCCAAAGCAGTTCAAATGTATTTGTAAAAAGCTTTTGGTATTTGATTATTGGGTGGCTATTAGTGAATTGTTGGTTGATTTTGATGTATAATAGAATATTCCACTTTTTGGGTGGTTGCAATCATTGAAACTGTTGAAAATTAACTTTTGTGATAATAATATTACCAATCAATTTGTTGGTATTCTCTTATGCTGTCAGTGGTCAGCTTATGAATGATTTCACAAGAAGACTGGCAGTTTTACATGTTCACTTGAAAGGCATTATTCATGGCAATCTAATTAGTTAACCACTGTGTTGGTTGTTTGTATTATTATTATTTTAACTTGGAAGGATGAATCCTTTTGGATATGTTCTTTATCAAAATATTTGTTGTTTTTATATATCTAGTATGAAAACCAAAATCATATATTATGTAAAGTTAATGAATTGCTGAAAAAATGAAGTGCATAGGCTTGTATATTTATGAAGGAATGGCATAAAACTTTGGTATTTGTAGTATCATTGAATGCATTGATAAAATTGATTGCTGCTATCTATTCATTCCATTAGCAATTTGATATGTGAACTTAAATTTCTTGCTCAATAAACATTTTTATTTATAACTGGCATCAAAATTTTATGTCAGTGGAGATGAAGTTGGTATAAATGCATTTTTCAAATTATTAACAAATGGGGTAGAAAAAATTATTATTTATCCCAGATATTGGATGACTGGAAAGTTTTAACTGTACTGGAAAGACTCATTTTCCTGATATGCCATGTTATGTAGGTATCAACTGTCCATATATACAGTGAAACCTCGATTTTACATTCCCCCATTATACATTTTCCCCGATTTTGCACCGTTTTTATCAGGTCCCAAACAATACCGCCTTTAGAAAATGATACTCTATTTTACAATATCCTCAATTTTGCACTTTTTGTAAGTGGTCCATTCAAAAGTGTAAAATAGAGGTTTCACTGTAGTTGATTTACTCTTTCAGTACAAGGTTTTTCACCATTGATTTATCATGCAATATAGCATTTGAGGATGCCTTTTATGTATTATTTTTACTCTGACATTTCATAATTTAGTATGAGATTTGAGAACAAATGTTCATTAAAAATGGGAATGCTTTCTTTTAAGCCTTTATCTCATAAGCCTCTGATGTTAACATTTTTTTCGTTCTAAAAGATAATATATATGATGAGTCCATATAATTGATTGTGGAAGGTTACTTGGGAATTCCACCAGGTTAGGTTCTCCAACTCCATCTCGGCCAACGTTTCCATAGTTCAAGGTGTCCATCATCATCAGGGCAGATGTTGGACAATTCGTACATCAAAACATCGGCCGAGATGGAATTGGAGAACCTGACCTGGCGGAATTCCTGAGTAACCTTCCATGATTCTATATGCCGGGAAAGCCTGCAATCATTCTTCACATGTAAATGATGTCAGAAAGAAACTGCTATGTCAGGAATGGGGAACCGGTTATTTAAATGATGGAGTGTTTTCAAGAATAGGTAGTGAGTACCATCGCCTGTAACTTTTATTGACTCAATTCTTAAAATTGTCACGTGTCAGCCGTAAGTGAATGGATAATGGACTTTTTTTTGCGTTAATAGGTTCAATTTTTAAAAGATAGTGTATAAAATGACTGCTGTCATCTGCAATAGATTTGGGTAACATGGGACAGTTCATCATGGAAGAAGAGTTCACTAATTAGAAAAACATAATAATAATAAGTTTATTACTCCAGCGATCAAGTACATGATATAGGACAGGTCAGACATGTTACAGTTTAATTAACAAAATTACAAGAATGATAAGAAAAAACACTAAAAACAATATTATATTCGGTCATAAATGAGATCATCAATTTTGTAGTACATTTTATGGATTAAAATTTCCTTGATTCTGGTCTTAAATGTAGAACTATTAATGCATTTCAATGCATTGGTCAATGCATTGTACAGTTTACGACCCATTAAGTTAGGACCAGTGCGTACATATGGTACATGTAGGTCATTGGAGCTTCTGGTATAGTGATTGTGTACAGCACTGTTTTTATTAAGACGTTGCGTACCGGGGTATTTAAATTACACGGAACGCCGATTCTGGGTGGAGGTGTTGAGATTGGAATTATGCCTTTGGTTTCAACATGGTTAAAAAGCTAATGTTTAGAATATAACTTTACCCAATCAAACGTTAAGATATATCAATTCATTATGAATAACGAACAACAACTGAAAACGTACTAATGAATACGTATTGTAAGATTTAAAATTGTTTAGGTTGACGCGCCTCAATGACGAGAATCTTCGTCATTCGTCCGGAACATTCAGGAAAAAAATTATGAGAATTCTTGCCATCCGTACACAACGTGTTAAATTGGTTCATATGATTATGAGTGTACAATAACATGTAAAGGAGACTCAAGGAAAAGGTAGAAGGCCCAGCTTTCTAAAAATTGGTTTGCTAGAGGCAAGATAATGAGAATTTGCTATGTATTAGTCACACAGCTCTTTTTTGCATTTTAAAGATTTTGGATGCATGAGGTGAGGAACCCCAGAATAAAATGCCATATGTTAAATGGGAGTAAATCTGTCCATAGTGCAAGGCCATCAGCATGTCTTGAGATACACTGGATCTTATGGATCGTATTAGAAAACATTTGGAACTTAACTTCTTGGTCAGTAGGTATAGCATCTAGCTGTAGGCCAAGAAATTTCACACATTCCACCTGGGGATTTGGTGAATGTGAACTCTAATAGAACAATTTGTTTTGTTCTTATTTTTAAAATAGACAATTTGGGACTTCTCAACATTAAGATCAAGGAGGTTGTTTAAGCACCAGTTACTTAGATTATCAGATACTAATTTACATTGATTGGACACAGTGTCTAAGTCAGTTGATGAAACAAGAACATTAGTATCATCCACATACAGAACAGGATGAGCACCCAAAATGTTTGAGAAAATATAAGATTTACATTAACATAGGTTAGAAACAAAATAGGCCCCAAAATGGAACCCTGTGGGACACCCTGAGCAGTGGCGGACACAGAAAAAACTCAAGGGGGGGGGCGCAACATATCTTGAGTTTTCTTTACTTTTATCATAATAAAAGATGATCAAGTCACAGGCAAAGTATATGAAAATTTTATTTAAAGTGTTTATAAACATGTAAAAGACAATGTCATCTAATGATATAAAAAGTTACAATTGTGGTTTTGCAATGTTCGGCAATACAGGCGGACCCGCAAGGGGGGGGGCGCGCACCCCCTGCGCCCCCCATCTGTATCCGCCACTGACCCTGAGTAACCTGTTTTTTATGTGAGTGGTAACAACCACCATTTACTTTGATAACTATTTGCTGGGATCTATTGCTTAGATAGGATTCAATCCAATTATTAGCAATACCAAGACCATAAAGTTTTCTTAAGAGTAGTGGGTGATTCACACTATCAAAAGCCTTGCTGAGGAGAACATAGCAGCAATTTCTAATTTACTGTGCGGCGTAACGCGAACAGAATATGATTAATAACATCACAGACAGCAGAGATTGTGGATTTCCCTCGGCGGAAACCATGCTGATCGGAAGACAAAAGCATATTGCACTTCAAGAATAATATGAATCTATTAAAATATACCTTCTCAAATATTTCAGAAAATACAGATTGGATTGAAATTGGTCGGTAAGAATTTAGATCGAAGGTAGGTACACTAGGTAAGTAATATTCTAAAGAATTTTCTTGTTTAAGCCTATCCTTGCAATGATAATTCTATTTACTCTTTCAAAATTTTTATTGCGGAAACAATTCAATTGTCCCAACTTCCCGCCCTATTTTGGGGAATTTGCTACTATGGAAACAAAATGGCGTCTTGCTATCTCTCTTTCGTGAATTCTCAGGGTGAAAGATGTCTGTAATCGCTGTATCACTTCCGGTCGTGTGTGGTGCATTTTACAAGCGAAGACTCGTCAGCTGATTCTCACCGAAAGAATATTTCTTAAAAATTGAGAAAAGAATGTCAAAATCCAAAAGAATTGTAAGCATTTAAATAATATAGACTTATGAACAATGTTTTCATAGCTCTTTATTTCCTTAATGTTACTTGTGAAACTGTAGTCAGCAATAAATATTATGAATTAGTCAATGATATAAAGGATGTAAATGTTGTCATTACGTTTTAAAGGTAGTCATGCACCGCCTAAATTATCCTCTAATTTTCAATTCGACTGCTTTGAGCTTTCTTTCTGGCGAACATACGTCTGTAAGAAATTTAATGTTGAGGGGCAGTAATTATGCATTATATTTATTTTATAAATGTACTTTTCAATTAGACTGTCCGCGTTCAATCTCCGGATGGAACAAAAAGGGTGGAAGTTGGGCCATATGATACCACCAAGCTGCTGTACGAAAAGGTGAGAAGTGACTATTTTTCACCGGTTGAATTTTGCTGTCTGTGAAATAGCCTGTCATTCTTAGATTTCCTTGTAGTCGTTGGAAAGTTATTAGTGTAAAGTACACAGTTCCATTGGGAACACTTTTATATAATCGGATACTTGGTTCTGATGAGGATTTAAATTTGCATTCTAAGCTGTTGTTGTTGACTCAGGATTCATGACCCATTTCAAATTCATCAGGTACATGATGCTTTCGACCTATCTGGATTTGGTTTTGCGCTCTATCGAAGTCGAGACAAAAAGGATGAGCTAATTTCATCTCGCAGCCACACAGTGAAGGATTCCCGTTTGGGTCATGGAGATATGATATACCTGTGTCCACTAAATGGTACACTACTGCACCCTGACGAAGCTTCTGTTAGCGGTTATTGTAGACATGCAGGTAAGTTGGTTGAATATCTCGTTTCATGGTGTTTTGTATAGCTTTAGCGAAGTAATGATTAAAACCACTCAATGCTGGGATTTCAGGCAGCGAAACCGGAACCTCGACCCGCGAAGGATTGGAAAGAAAGTCATCTTCAAGTTCTCTGAATCAGTTGAGTTCCAACTCTTCCCGTGATTCTGTTACAAATAAAATTACCGTCAAAGAAGATGAAGTGGATTTGCAGCTCTGGAAAATGGATGGAAAAATACAGCGCCAGAGAGATAGAAAGCTGTGAGTGTTGAATTATTAGAATTGATTAACCTGTAAATATGGTTCGTATTTGTAGGTGGAAATGTATACTGAGGAAGTATCTGTGTTAGTGGTGGTTAGGTTTCCTTGTAGTCGTCAGAAAGTTATTAGTGTAAAGTACACATCTCCATTGGGAACACTTTTATGTAATAGGATTCTTAGTTCTGATGAGGATTTAAATTTGCATTCTATGCTGTTGTTATTAACTCTGAATTCATTACCCTTTTCAAATTCATCAGGCACATGATGCTTTCGACCTATCTGGATTTGATTTTGCGCTAGTTGGTAGAGACTTTAGTTATAATTTGAATCTTATTCCCCTGGATCTTGCAATTTAATGCATAAACTACACAGATCTTCCATGAATTTAGAAAAATGTGAATGTGTTGGGACAAATTGTCCTTTTATCATATCTCATGAGAAAATTTACTTTATCTTGGAAAAAAATCTAGGTAAATGGTGGAAAATTCTACATTTCCTTTTACATACATTTTTTTGGGAACCAGAATGGAAAGTATTCCGTATACTGAGATATTATCTTGATCCTATAGTATATAGATTGAAAAGCGTGTCTTACTGTATTACTAATTTAGTTTGTGCAAACTATCTATAAATTGCTAAATGGCTAACTCTGACGAGGGTCGTAAAGGTATTTTATCTATTTATCACATCCCCCGTAAACAGCACATAACGGCCTTTTACAACGAGGGTTTCCAATATTAACAAAGTACAACACAAACATCCATGCCCTGGATAGGGATCACCTACCCAGGCGGGATTCGAACCCACGACCTACGGTTTGGCAGGCGAGGACTTTACCCCACCGCCACCGAGGCCGGCAAGACAGACTGTTCAAGATTTAAACAGGCTTATTCATTGATAACCAATTGAAAGTGTCCATAGTTTGAAAAACTCTTGAAAACCCTATTGCAATTTTAAAATTGTCAACTTCTGGGACAGCTGAAAGAAATTTTATTAGAGGTTTCTGAGACCATAATTGAAGTTCTCTCTGAATGTTGTTAAAACTCAACAAAACCTCTTGGGAACCTCTTCAAAGTGTTGGCAAATCCATAAAAAATCTTGGTATGGTAATACACAAAACCTCAAGCCTTGGCCATCTCGAACAAGGTGTTCAGCATCCTCCTTCAAATCCCATCTGAATCGACTGCCATGAAACCTCAGAAAATCTCTTCATAGCATAAGAGAAATCATGATAGCATGCTAACAATGTGATAGCCATTTCCCCTCAGGCTGAGAAAGAAGTTAAAACTTCGAAAGCTCCGAGTTTTATTTTTCCTGTGTGAGTTTTTCTTTTTATGTGTCTATGTTTTAGTGATAGTGACTTGAACCATTTATATTATGTGCTACCTGATTCTCATTTTTCCACAACATTATGTATATACACCCATGCCTCATTTAGCGCAAATTCAGACCTCGGGGAAACTTCCCAACGCAGCTTTGCCTAATCAAATAACTGTTCTTTTGATAAAACATGAACTTGCACTAATTACACACAAAATTACTCTCATTTTATGCATATTTATAGTATTTCTTGCCTCAAATCTTATTCTTTGTTTATATATTTGTTGAAATCTATTGCCGCGCAATGGCCAAAAACAACTCGTCATGCTGTCCGAGTAGCCGACCTACAGAAGTACTCAAGTAAAAATTTCTCCCTTGCAACTTGACTGAAACTGGGCTGAAACTACCTTGAGACTCACTGCCTTGCTTCTATGCTGAAACTGCATTGAAATTGAAACAAACCAGTGGAGTTTGGGAGAGGAATGGCAGTGCAGTAGCAGTGCAATTAAGAACTCCAGCTACTCCAATGAAACTCCCTTGGCTGACTAAACTGAAACTTCCTTGGCTAGCTACACTGAAACTCCCTTGGCCACTAACTAGACTGAAACTCCCTTGGCTACCAGCTAGACTAAAACTCCCTTGGCCAGCTAGACTGAAACTCCATTGGATAGCTAGGCTGAAACTCCCTTGTATGCTAGGTTGAAACTCCCTTGTTTGGCTGAATACATTTCCCCTACCCAATCCATTAAAATTCCCTTGTCAAATCATATGAAACACAGTCAATTAACAACTTGCGCAACCCAGCCAACAGTGGCTGATCACATAACAGATTTCTCCCACAATTTTGCATGCATGATAAGAGATAAAGGGTGGATAGGTGATTGCGATCAACAATAGTTATTATAACTGCAATGACCACAACATTTTTCAAGACACAATTTATTTGAACATGAAAATACATCAATAAATTAATAACTGTTAAAAGCACATACAAAAATATTCCAAATGAAAGAAGTCATGGAAGTTAGATGCTCCTGAAAAAGAGAAGAAACATGACTGACGAGAGTCACAAACGACTTAACTCAAAATCAAATTAGCAAAATTGCACATGAAAAACTCTCCTTTACTTGGCTTATTAGTTATATGGTGCATTAATGTGAACCATTCAAATTAGAGAAAGCAAAACTTAAATTATCACTGAGGAAGCATGCGCTTTGCATCATAGTTAAATAAAAAATGAAGCGTTGGCTCGTTACTTAGGCTGTGTGTGAACTCCAAACGAAAACCACGTAAGATTCCAAAACATTCAGCAGTAACTAATAAGTATAAGCAGTAAATATACATTGCACTATAGCGAAACATACCCGCATTCCTTATTTCTTCGAAAGCCCGCTCGAGCTCACTGAGTCCGGTCCTCCGCAGTATGACTAACGGACGGCGCGGCATCCGCGGCATTGATGACCGGTCGGTGTATTATCCTCCTCGTCCGGGGTATCCATGAGGCAGGAAAAGTGGACGGCAGATGCCAACGCGTTGAAAGAAGAATTCGTTATTGGCTGCATGACCCCCGAAAAAGGAGCTTGAAATCCTTAAACGTGCCTGGATTAAAACACGAATTCAATGTCAACGTTCTCATGGCTAAACATGGAAGGAATAAACATGCCATCAGAGAAGTTAAAACGCTTACCTCTAATTATGACTGCAGTCACCACCACTGACCTCGTTCTCCCCTTCACCTTAATTTCGATTAATTCTTGCCGTTAACAAACGTCGAAGTACCGGGAAAATATTTATGCCATCAATCTTTTCATGCTAAAACCCACGCTCACCTCGCTCCTAGCAACTTGAGAGAAATAACGGCAACCGACAGCTTGACGCGCGGGAAAAGGTATACGTGTTGCCAAAAGCTAAATTTAAAAAATACATTGCCGCTGAAAACAGGGGTCGCGTATATGTCCGGTAGAAGGGTTCCGTATGTTGGCAAATCTTACGATGGGTAGCACACACGCAGCAAGGGAAAAGCAGTTCAAATTCATGAGGGAGAGGGGATACCCAAATGCTGCAGCAGCTCTGTGGCAGGGCAGTTAAGACATTCGGCAAGAGAGATTCAGTGGAGTTACATATTAAGTTGGCCTGGCCTTTGAGCCTACTGTCCAGCTCAGTGCCGGTAGAGCTCATGTGCAGCAAGGGAGAAACAGTTCAAATCCATGAGGGAGAGGGGATACCCAATGCTGCCGCAGCTCTGTGGCAAGGCAGTAAAGACATGCGGCAAGAGAGACGCAGTGGTGTCATAAATTCGGCCTGGCCCGAGCCTATTGTCCAGTTCAGTATCAGTGGGGCACATATGCAGCAAGGGAGAAGCAGTTAAAATTCAATGGACTTGCAAGGGAGAATGGCATCAGAGTTTCAGTTGAGTGCTCTTTTTCTTGTTGAGGACAAGGCAGTGCAGTGCAGTGACAAGGTTGTTTCAAGGCAGTTTGAGCGCATTCAGTGGAGTTTCAGCCCAGAATCAGCTCGTGTTTCAAGGGAGAAATTTTTACTTGAGTAATGTATCTCATCTCCTTTACTGAATGAAATTAGTTAATTTAGACCATTAATTAAGTTTGGAGTCAGTGGAAATGAGTTTTTTTTAAACAATATGGTTTGAGATGTATTTTTTGCCGTCTTAGGTTATCAGGCAAATAGACTTCCATGTAAAGGCTCCAGCTTAAAGCCTTCAAGTTTATAGGTATTCAGGGGAGAGAATTGGAGCAGGGACCGAGTTGCGCATGAATAGCATCAACACGTGAAAGGGTCCTAGACAGATTCTCAGACACATTAGCTTCTTTCCCTTCCAGCAGTCATAAGCCCTCTGCATCTCAGGAATACAGTGCGGCAATTGTTCAGCAGTAGAAGGTAATTTTAGCCAGGTTTTAGAGCCATACTTAGGTTAGTAGCCAAAATTAGGTTAGAGCCATACGGATTAAAAACCAAGTGAACAAAGGCAAAATATAGGAATGTGAATAGGAAACAAAAGGAGTATTCAAGAAAAATAAGCCTAGAATAGGAATTGAAAGTGATCTATGGCTTTGAAATCGGAGAACGTCAAAGTGGTGTTGTCAGTCCTCATTCGCACCATTTTTATGAATAGAGACGAAGGTAAAATGCCAGTGACATCAGCCAAACCACTGCAACCAAGCAGTCAACACGTACACGAAGTTCATTGCTGGTTAAAAAATGGAAAGACTTCTAATTACCTGAATTTATATAAATAAGGTTTTTAAGGCTAATAATAATTAGAATACATATGATTATAGGAAATTCGATACCCAACACCTATGCTACCAGGAACACATCCCTACCTTCCCAATGTTAAAATGCTCTCGTATAAGGCAAATTCGATTTGCTCAAAGACCCCATGGAAGGCATCCCTTGTGCTAAGCGAAGAATGGGTGTGTGTATATGTATCTAATACATAAAATTCTCGTGTCATGATATTGTGTTTCCAAACTCCTCTGAAACGGCAGGACCAATGCCTATGAAAGGGTCTAGCCGGTTAAAATGGTGAAAAGTGCCCCCAGATGTTTTGAAAAATAAAAAAATGTACACTTAAGGTGCATCAAAAATTAGGTTTCCCCTAAGTTTCAGGCCTTAACAGTGTTTTTCATTTATTAACCATATCTCCAGTTTTAATTTTTGTAAAATCTTTTTCTTGATATTAAAATGTATATACTATTAGTTTTTATAGAGCGTTCCACATTCAGTTGAAAGTATGGGTTCTTATGGAGATTCATCTCCCATGTTTTTCTCCATAAGGCCGGGAGCGCAGTGTTGTCAATAGCAGCATAAAAAATTAATATTGCGCAATGCACTGTTTAACAGTGTATTTTAATGTAAAAAGAGATGCTGCATTCATAGGCATCAATAATTTTTACATAAAAATTATAACAAAGGCTATAAAAAACATTTCCTTAAATTTTCGTTACAAACATGTATTTTTTTACTTCTTGCAATTGTCGTATAACCGTTAACTATATTGAATTGAATCCTCTACGCAAAATTCTTCATACTTTTTTCTCTATTATAAGGTTTTCATCAATGTTATAATAATTGAGAAAAAATGTACATAGTTACACCAATGTAACACACTTGAGGGAAAGAAAATTTGGATTTTTATAAGGTAAAAAGTAGTTTTGATTTTTTGAGATGGGTAGTTAAAAGAAAGGTGAATGAATCTATCCTGGAAAATACTCCTCCAACATTAAAATCAATCTTAAGCTCGGTAAATATGGTGATCATTCGCTTTTCAAAAGGACAACATTATATCGTCTTCTTGAGGACACAGGCTTCGGTTACGAATGCAGAAGAAAAAGAAGCATCCTTATCGCCAGGAATGGTATTGTTCGTTGGCGGCTAATGATTTTAGGCAGCAGAAAAATGTCTTTGCAAACAGAGTTTCATTGTATTCACAGTCAAAACCTGGATTAATGTTGGAAAATCAGAGGAATAAATAGACTTGCCACGACTAAAAATAGAAACTCTGCATCAGGCTTTCCTTGCTGGACTTAACAATAAGTGCTGGGCATTCAGTCAGAAATAGGGCTCATAAAAGGAACATTGAAAGGGTTTCCATGCAAGAAGAACCCAATTGATGGGCATGGTGAAGTTGATGCCAAATGTTACGAGAGCTGGTTTGATCATTCACGTCTTGCAAACCCAACCGAAGGCTCTATTGTATTGGTAAATCATAGCATTTATCCAAGCATTTTAAGTCGTCCGAAAAGTAGAATTTCGGGATCTCCTCAAAATAGGCATTATTTTAGGCTGTTACCTACTCCTTAGATGTAAACCTTTGTCCACCAAGCTATTTATTGAAGTTGGAAAATGAGAAAAAGTCATTGGAGGTCAAATCTTATCCATACGGAAAGTTTTGTAATGATTAGAACATATCGTATAAGCGTGTGTAAGAGGCACACCTTTTTCCCAGAAATTGCAGCCGAAAATGGGGGTGCATCTCTTACACAAACTTCTTCCCCTCTCCCCTACACCGGTCGCAAGTCGAAAGGGAACCTTGTCGAAAGTCGAAAGGCGAAAGGCCTTGGTTTTCAGTGTGAGTCAGTCATCTGAAATCCTCGCTCAAAAGCAAGCGGCAGGCAGGGGAGTTTCTCCCTTAGTGTCGTTTTTTTTAAATTCACTGTTTGCTTTTCTTACTTGTAAGCATCGTGCCATCATGTCGGTACCTCAGAGGTGAACATGGTAAAGATCGAGCGGGGTTTTTTGCTCTGAAGGGCGCGCTAAATTTACTGCCACAAGTGGACATCCCGTGGCATTTATTCTGCAAATAGTAATCGTATATAAAACATGGAGAAAGGCGTAGTTTTGAAGGACAATACCTGGTTAATAGTCAATATCTGCCTTGCTGAGTAATTTCCATTACGCTGAAGACCTGATTTAAAAAAATTATCTTCAGATGCTAATATGAGGATTATTGCAACTGAAAATTATATTGGTGTCAAAACCTGTGGTTTAAAAAATTTGAACAAGTGTATGCATTGTTGAACTAAATGGTGGACAGAAGAAATCGGAAATGCTTATAAGTGGAGAGTGCTGAAGGAGAGGTCGAGGGGAAGGAGCGCGCTCCCTCTGTCTTTCAAGCAACGAGGCTATGAGCAAAGTAGCATGGGAAGAACACATCCGATCTTGCATGTGAACATGCCTTAAAAGCGAAGGGGCGAAGGTGCAACTATGTAATATACGCAGTTTGCTGCCTGAAGTTTCCAGTCTGTCTTGTCTTGTTTGAATGTGCTCATGCTACGCTTGTTTCGTCCGAAATGGTCCTGTTTGGACTACGTTGAATATTAGTAGCCTTGTTGTGACTATAAATCTTTGGGCCAAAAAATTAGAGCTTAAAAAACTTAAATGCTGTCAGATATAGGTTGCATTAGGTCTCATTCTTTTTAGAACCTCGTGTGTATCATACAATGGGGAATTCCACTGAAAATGGATGATTATGCAATAAAAAAATATCTTTCATACTGAAAATCACAGTGAAAGCAGTTCTTCTCTAACCTGCGTATTATTCGTAAAATTCCTATTTGAAAATTGTATAGTAATCTTGCGCTCCAAACGACCCATCACCATGTTGGCTGAACATGACATCAGAGTCCAGTAAACTGTACGTTTACGTGGTGCCAGTACACTATTTGTCCCAGTTTTAGAAAAACTTATGTACCTCTCAGTTCCACTTTTTCATAGCATTATATGTTTATTTCATCATCAGTCGTGTGAAATATTTATCCTGAATAAACGACAAGTTTATAGATTTTATGGATACTGGAAGATGCATCAGTCTTGAGAAATAGCGCTTAATACTTTTTCATCTTCCTCATCTTCGGCGATTTCCACAATACATGGTTATTAGTCTCACTTTACGTTCCGGTGTCACTTTATCCCCAAGAGTGCAAACGCTCAAATTTACTAACAGTTGAAGCTATCAAACTTCTGCGACTCACCGTGAACCTTTCTTCCAGGCCTCGGCAATGCTTAATAAATCGCCGTCAAACATGTTCCGTTTTATTCCTCTAAAACGTTAACTTCACGCATTCCAACATTGCACCAAGAACACATTAAAAGCAATGAGTGAATGACAGTAGTTAAATGAGATACAAACCAAGTTTTATAGTACTAACGATTGTTTATTTAATTTATGTTACATTTCAATTTTGCGGCTTCTACACTCCGTGCTTAGAAATCTTCATTACTGAAGAGGAAATAATTGACCATGAAGTAATCTACATTCAGATTGTTCCCAGAATGCGTCTTTACAAAGTCGGAGATAGCCTTTACAGAATACGCTCACCGTAAAAACTTTAAAATATTCACAACTATTTTTACACACCCTTCAAGTTATGATTAGTATCGTCGTAGATGTTTGTTCTTGTCGCAATCGTTTTGTTATTGCCATGGAGCGAATCTGCTTACTCGCATTCTGACGTCACAGGGCGTTCTTGTAGCTTGAGTGAATTTTGTAATTTTAGCGAAATTTGAAACTCTGTAGCAACAAGAATATTGAGAATTATGAAGTCTTATTTTGCATGCCTAAATAAATTTAATTCATTTATCTAGAAATGTTAAAAAATTACCTTCTTAATTTTATGAGAGCAACGCATTGCTGAAAGCTATCAAGATATGTTCGGGTTCAGTATAGATGACTCACCTAACATTTGGCCTCCAGAAACTGAGAAAATTGAAGCTGGTAGACCGAAAAAGGTCTGTTGGTGAAAAGGGGTAGGGATGAAACACTTCCCATTGTTCCCGTGTAACTTGATATTTTCATTTGAGGCAAGTGATTTATGGTGTGTGGGGCCTAAGAAAGGAAAAAAAATGGCAGATACATTGCCTGACGGAGGGACGAGTGTGGTTCCTTGAAATCTACAATGTGGTTATTATCCTATGGCACTGAGATTCCCCCGATTGTGGTTCAATCTCTTGACCAATATCTTGGGAAGGTTCATGCTATGTGCTGTTGTGTTTTGTCTTAAAATTTTCCACGGCTGCAATTCTATTGCAATACTCCTACGAGGGCTTTAAAACAAAATTGTTCGTGAGTAGGGCAAGCATCGTAGAGCAATGGCGTATGTGGAACTCTTTCTACTTCCTCTTATGGGACGTTGCATTCACGAAAGCATTGTTTTAAAATTTCGGATTCAGATTCAATTTCTTCAACGAATTTGGATTCGGAGTATAAGGTGAAGGGCATTATCGGTGGATATTTGGATCCGAGGTATCCGATCCGACCATCCCTAATAAGCATCATAAGGTTGAGACTACAAGTGAATGCCTACATATCTCCAAATGCCATACATATTGTGCAAATTTAGCTGAAAAAATGCCGTGTAAAATTTTAGTATTGAAAGAGGAAATTTTGATAACTGTCGAAAGTCAGGCATACGTCTGCAACACCGCACGATAGGATAAAAGAAAATGCATCCCTACATCAAAGTATAAACCTAATTTTTTTCAGATTTTTAAAATTGGTGGAACACGGTCACAAACATGAATAACTGCTTTGCGCCGTTTGCATTCTATGTATTCCAGGATGATTTTTGGTTTGATTGTTGAGGGCAGTGATTGTTGATAATTTTGTAATATTATTGATTAAGAATAAAGATAAACAATGTCTATCGCACTTAGATTAATCGTAATTATTGATTATAACCATACTGTTAAGCTTTAAGTTCGTCTTCAAGCTTCAGGAAATACAACGTACCGTATAAGCGTGTGTAAGAGGCGCACCCCTATTTTGAGCATCGAAGCTATGAAGAAAACATTTTTCGGCATTTTTTTATACTATCGCGTGGTGTTGCATACGTACTCCTGGAATTTCGACAGTTATCGAACTTTCCTCTTTCAATACTAATTGAAGGAGGAAATTTTGATAACTGCAGCGGTAATAGTGGCATAAGAGGGAGTAGAAAGAGTTCCGATCCTCTCTTCGCATACGCCGTTGCTCTACGATGCTTGTCCTATTCACGAACACTTTTGTTAAAATGCTCTCGCAGGAGCATTGCAATAGAATTGCGGCCGTGGAAAATTTTAAGGCAAAACACGACAGGCACATAGCATGAACCTTCCCAAGAGCTTGGACAACAATCGGGGCAATCTCAGCGCCGTAGGATAATAACCACGTCGTAGATTTAACGGAGCCACACTCGGCCCTCCATCAGCCAATGCCTCTGCCGTTTATTTTTTCCTTTCCGAGACCCCACAGGAAAATGGGAAAACCTCAAGTTACAGGGGAACAATGGAAATGTGTTTCATCCCTACCCCGTCTCACCAACTGACCTTGATCGATCTCCCAGTTTATGGAGGCCAAATGCTAGGTGAGTCATCTACTGAACCCGAAGATATCTCGATAGCTTTCAATAATTGTGTGACACGCACAAAGCTCAATAAAGAAAGAGATCTAACGCGACGCTTATCTGACGGACGGAGTTTTTTAAGCTCTAATTGTTTGACACAAAGATTTATAGTTGCAACAAGGCAACAATATTAAAAATAGTCCAAACAGGACAATTTCAGAGGAAACAAGCGTAGAATTAGCGCATTCAAACAAGACGAGACGGACTGGAAACTTCAGGCAACGCAAACTGCGTATATCATATTGCTGTGCCTTCGCCCCTTCGCTTTGAAGGCAACGACATCACATGCAAGATCGGACGTGTTCGTCCATTGCTCCTTCGCTCATAGCCTCGTTGCTTGAAATACGGAGGGGAGGGAGCGCGGTCCTTCCCCTCGACCTCTCCTTTAGCATCTTCACTTAAAAGCATTTCCGATTTCTTCTGTCCACCATTTAGTCCAGCAATGAAAACACTCGTTAGAATTTTTTAAATCGCAGGTTTTAACACCAATATAATTTTCAGTTGCAATAATCCTCATATTAGCGTCTGAAGATGATTTTTGGAAAATCAGGTCCTCAGCGTAATGGAAATTACTCAGCAAGACAGATATTGACTATTAACCAGGTATGTCCTTCAAAACTACGCGTTTCTCTACGTTTGATAAGTGATTACTATATGCAGTATAAATGCCGCAGGATGCCCACTCGTGGCAGTAAATTTAGCGCGCCCTCCGGAGCGAAAAACCCCGCGCGATCTCTTATGTTCACCTCTGGGGTACCGACGTGACGACGCGATGCTTACAAAAAAAGCAAACAGGAGCATTTTAAAAATACGTCACTAAGGGAGAAACTCCCCTGCCTGCCGCTTGTTTTTGACCCAGGGTTTCAGATGACTGACTCACGCTGAAAACCAAGGCCACTCAGTTCCCCTTGGACTTGCGACCGGTGAAGGGGAGGGGGGGAAGAGAAGAAGTTTGTGTAAGAGGCGCACCCTCATTTATGGCTGCAATTTCTGGGAAAAAAGGTGCGCCTCTTACACGCGCTTATACGGTATATCCTGACTTTTATTAACCATGAAGTTATTGCCAGCATTTGAGCCTATTTATTAGTAGTGCGACAATATGACAATATAGCAGGTTTTTATTTTCTATAGTTGAAATTCTCTTAAAAAAAATTGTTCAATGCATTCTGCTTTATATTTCTTGTACCGCGAGTATTTTTGTGTTAATTTTTTCTTGGGGAACCAAAGCATCGTCTGCTCCCACGATACTTGCCAAGTAATGACGCACGTACTCTTCGCGTTGAACTGCATTTGGATGCTTCATGGTTGTAGAAAGAGAGGTGTGGGATGAATGTAAGAAGATTAATGGCTGATAATAATTAAGTAACTAATGAATTTGGAGGTTTGCACACTCGGAAAATACTAGGAAACAACTTGCGGGTTGCTTCATGGCAAATAATTGAGTGTACTAACCAGGAAAGCGCCGCTATTTCAAGTGTACTAAGCAAATAGTTTTACCTGTATTTTACCTGCTCATTTCGTACCGGGGCTGGGACAAATCATTTTGCTATGAAGGAAAACGTGCTAAAGAGGAACGTATTAACCAAGTTCGACTGTATTACAATCCGAGAATTTAGGAGCCCATTGAACATTGCAGAAAATAGTTTTCTTCAGAATTATAAAGCTTAATAAATATAGCTTAAAATACAAATAACAAAAATAAGTTATGGATCCAGGAATGGCTGCATCCTTTGTGACGCTAGGGGTTCACTTGATGAGGACGGGCCAAAAAGAGAACCATACCCAGTGGCGACACGGTTGGGGAATCAAAAGAACCGAAATAGGCCCCATGGCTGTATAAGCAGTCATTTGCCATAGGCTGATTGGTGGCATGAGTGCATAAGCAGTCTTCCTCATGGAATGTGTTAAAATTAGGGATGGACGAATTCAGGATTTTTTTCGGACTCGGATCCGGATCGGATCCTTGATTTTCAGAGCCGGATCTTGGGATATTTTGGGATCCTAATGCATTTTCTATTGTCTGCTATAAAACGAAGTAATTATTCAAGTTTCTACTGGGTAAATACAATAAAAAAAAGCTCTTTAGATTTACATACACATCTAAATATTTTTACTGATTAAAAATCATTTTTATAAGCTTTCAAATTATTATTTTGTTAAAGTTTAAATCTTTACACGCTCAGGATGTAAACTGTTACACTTGCATTTGGAAATGAAAATAGATTTCAATCTTTGGATAAACCATTACCTGATTTTTGATATTCCTTGCATAAGTTTCCCCAGAATTTTATCACTTTTTCATCGAATATTGAATTGTGTTTCACCCGCAAATGCTTCAGATGAAAAAGATTAGTTGGTGAGATGGAGCACAGATGAAACACGCCTCTGTTGTTCTCTTGTGACTTGATATTTTCCTAATAATACATTAATTTATGGACTGTGTGGTCTTGGAAGGAAAAAAATATCGGAGGCATGGGGTGATGGATGGCTGAGGGTGTTATTTTTAACTGCGACGAAGTTACTTTTGACGTGGTTGTTATTCTATGGAGTTGAGATTCTCCCGATGGCTGTTCAATCTCTTTGTAAGAGTCACACTATATGCCAGTCGTATTTTGCCGTAAAAATTTTCCCGGCTGAAATTCTGTTGCATAACTCCTACGAGAGCTTTTATACATTTTGGTTCATGAGTAGGCCAAGCATAGCAGTGCAACAGCGCATGCAAAGGTAGAATCGAAACTCTTCCACTCCCTCGTATGGGACGCTGCATTCACTGAAGCATAAATTTAAAATTTCGGATCAAGATCCGATGCCTTCAGCAAATTGGGATAGGAAGTATCAGATGAAGGGCAATATCCGCAGATATTTGGATCCGAATTATCCGATCCGACCATCCCTAGTTAAAATATAAACTGAGAAGGTGCCCTGATATGACGGTTTACCATAAAAATGAAAAGGACATTGTAAAAAGAAAACTTATAAAATTCGTTCAGTTGAAAAATTCATTGCATCTTAAAAATCATCAAATTATGTATGTTCAAAATATGAACCACATATTAACAACATTGGAAAAAAAAATTGCTAAATTTGCGTTAACTTCACGTATCGTTAGGAAAAATTGGGTTAATTGCATTCCAATTATGGGAGTTTCCTTCATCAAAGAAAACGTTTATGGTGGAATATTTAGCTTATATTATACCAATTATAAATTAGCTATGGTATCTATTGGGGATGCATAGATCCAGGAATTTATTCTTACGAAGATCGGATTGGATACTTTATTTCAGGTGTTGGATATTTAGATATTTTTGGATCCAAATGCGTTTTCAATTTCCTATTATATAACAAAGTAATTATTAAAGTTTTTATCTGGGTACAAAAGTCAAAGGAATGATTTTTAGATATTCGTACGCAAATTAAAATTAGGGATCCAGATTCGAAGCCTTCAATATCAATGTATCAATCCTTCGAAGCCTTCAATAAGTATCAATGATTGGAATAGGGTGGTTTCCTATTATTTTTTATTGCCTAAATCGAAAGATTATTACTCCTGGAGTACGCATTTCACGCTCTTTGACTTTCGAATGACGATATCTATTTTTCTCGATTAAACGAAAAGTGCAAATTTTCAAGCGCGCGAAACGCGACGGCTAAGTAGGAATGATGGGAAAAATTCCGTGTGATGTATTTCTGGCTCCCACTGCCGCCCTGTGAGGTGACCTTGAGGCGAGGCTTGAGCGCTGATGCGACGCAGGCTGCTAGCAGGTAGCTGAGTACCCTGCTAGCAGGTATCGCTTGGCTTAAATATGGATTATTACTACCTTATCAATTAAGGAACCTTTCCGACCTTAGACAATTTTAATAAGTGATTATTAAGAGATGTTTCCCTGAGCTCTGTGACTCATGCATGCATTGGTAATCTCAGAGGATATATAACTCTTATCCTCTCGTGTGGAAACTTGGTCCCTGTGACGTCACGCGGAGTGGAATCGCATGGGCGCCAATCTGGCCTTTTTCAAATGCGGTTAAAATTGACCCTTGCCATTCGTCTAAACCGGTATTTCTAAAACCAAATAATTTGTATGTTATGAATTCACTAATGGTGGGTAACGAATCGCAATCAATGCCTTTCGTTTTTTTTTATGAAGGAAACTACCCTATTGGTATCATCAATTTCTGGTATCAGTCTATTCCTACGATTGGCTTTTTGGTCAGAATAGTGAAATTTATTATCTCTAAAATGTGTGCTGTTTTGTTTTTTTATGTAACTTATGTCTCTTTGTGTAGCCACTTGTAATTATTTTTATATCTGTTCTTGGCAGATGCCACCATGGACCAAATGGATGCTGTGTTCATTGTTCACCTCTGGAGCCGTTTGATGATGTATATCTCAAAGAGCAGAATGTAAAGCATATGTCATTTCATGCATACCTCAGAAAGCTAACTGCAGGAGTGGACAGGTAAGATAATTCATAGAAAATACAGTAAATTCCGGTTATTACGCGCCTCACTTTACCGCGGTTTCGGATATACCGCGGGTCTCACCATGTCCCCCGAGATGATTACATTGACCTTTTTTTTGAGGTAGGTAACTTTGTGGTGAATTTTATCTCGGCGTGACTACCGACGCGTCGTAACTTCAAGCGACTGTATTAACGCGGTTGGCGACGTATTCCATACATTGTTTCGTAGCCATAAAAAAAACTCGGTAATGCCTGATCGGTCATTGTGTCTTGCGAACTCGAGCTGAAAAGTGTGTTGCACGGCTATAATAATTTTCGAGATTCTGGGAGATTGAGATAATTCTCATTCGTACGTTCGCACCGCGGCGCTCAAACCAAGGTAGGTACTCAATGCTCACAGGCTTCGAGCATTTTATAATGAAGGTGCTGTTTTACCTTTTTCTTAATATGAATATGAAAATTACTTTTTTACGAAAATTTTCATTGATTTTAGGGTTAAAACGATGTCTGTCAAAAGGAAAACTTACACAATAAAAGAAAAGTTGGGCATAATCGACAGAGTGAAACGCGGTGATTCAAAATCAAGTTTATTCAGGGAGTTTGGTGTTCCTGAAGGAACTATTCGTGGTTGGATGAAAGAAGAAGTTAAATTACGATCATTCGTTGATCAAGTGGATGACGAAATAGGACTTGATAGAAAAAAGGCCAGATTGAGTGCTGCTGGTGAAGTGGATGAATGTTTGTTCAAGTGGTTTGTTCAGAAGCGCAGTGAAGGTGTTCCATTATATGGTCCACTTTTACAAGCACAGGCAATTAAATTAAATAAACAAATAGGTGGTGCTCATGATTTTGTTGCTTCTGCTGGCTGGCTATCGAGGTGGAAAATTCGCCACGGGGTAGCGCAAGTTAACATGCAAGGAGAATCTCGTTCCAGTGACAGTGAAGCAGCTAGAGAATTCTGTGGGACTTTACGCAAGATGATTGATGAGGGTGAGTACACTGAAGAGCAATTGTATAACTGCGATGAAACCGCTCTCTACTACAGATTGCTTCCAACAAAATCACTTGATATTAAGAAGTCGGCAAATAAATCCGGAATAAAAATGAGCAAAGAAAGAGTGACTTAATTATTACTGTGCGCGAACAAATCAGGAAGTCACAAGTTAAAACCTCTGTGTATTGGTAAAAATCGAAGTCCTCGGTGCTTCAAGCACGTTAATATGACAGCACTACCCATAAATTACAAAAACAGTCAGAATGCCTGGATGACTAGAGACATTTTTTTATCTTGGTTCAATGAAGATTTTGTTCCATCGGTTAAGAGCCACTTAAGATCAAAAAAGTTAGAAGAGAAGGCTCTACTTCTGTTAGATAACTGTCCGGCCCATCCGTCTTCTGAGCTCTTGATATCGAGGGATGGCAAAATAGTGGCTTCGTTTTTACCAAAAAATACGACAGCTCTTATTCAGCCCATGGATCAAGGGATAATTAGAGCATTTAAAGTCCATTATCGGCGGGAATTGCTCACTAGTGTCATAAATTCAGAACTGCAGGTACAAGAATATCTGAAAACAGTCACCCTGAAGAATATGGCTTATAATATTGGATTGGCGTGGAAGAAAATAACTTCAGCTACAATCCTAAATTGCTGGTCAAAGTGCGAGTATACAGCGGGCGATAGCATGGAAGACGAAGACGAGTTTTTGGGTTTCACGGAAGAGGACGCACGTGAAGCTTCAGATGTTCTTTCTAATAAACTATTTGTGAGTGATCTCGAGGCCTGGGTTCGCGAAGACGAGGAAACTCCTGTATCTGCTTATAAGAGTGACGAAGAAATTGTGGCTGCAGTCCAGAGCCGCGCAAAAACAGCTGCATTATCGGAAGATGAGAGCGAGAATGAAGAAGACGAATGTGAGGTCGAGATGCCAAAAATTGGCCATTTATTACATAATATTAGTGAATTGATGAATTGGTTGGAGGGACAAAGTGATTGCGATAGTATTCATCTGTTGCACTTGCAAAGCATAAAAAATTACGTGACAAAGAAAAGCCATCAACTATCGTGGCAAAAGAAAATATCCGAGTATTTTAGTAACTCCCGTTAAAGTAGAGCGTCTAAATCATAAAATTAATATTTTTAATAATGTATTACGCAAATAAATTGGCTATAAAAATTACCTTTAAGGGTTTTTTTATTGCTTCCCACGTATTTCCCGTTATAACGCGGTTGTCCGATAACGCGGGTGTAAACTATGTCCCCCTAGACCCGCGTTATAACCGAATTTTACTGTACTCATGAGCTATCCGTGGAGTTGCCACAGAGCAAGATTTTTTGACTGCTGGATGAACAAAACACTAAGTTATGATAAAAACTTTACTTGTTGGAACATATATGACATTTTGAGTGCAGTAAACTCTTGATTATATGAAGTCAGCGGGACGGGAAAATAGGCACTTCATTATATCGAGTTTCATAATTTAAAACCTTTTTAATAAGTTATGAAAATATGTTTGCTTCTGTTCCCACTGCCCTTTTTCGGTATTAAGTGGCCTTGTACAACGTTTTCGGTCTCTATTTAAGTTGCTCTTTCTTTGTGATTTTATGCTGTGAAAGATCGTTAAAAATCACACGGCCCTAAACATCCCATTCTTTATTGTTAAATATCAACGATCTTAGCGCTAAAGAAATATCCGTCCATTTAAGAAAAGTAATGAAATAAAATCTTGAAACTTTTTGCAATAGAATTTAATCCAAGAATATTGTGGTCAATAGGGAATAGCAGCTATTATCTACGCATAAGATTAATATATGTTTCCAATGCCTACTAAATTTTAACAGCAGCCCGCCTAACAGCCATTAATGATGCCTAATATTGCTCAGTGACAAGAAAAAAAAGAGGGTCATAGCCTGATTCCAAAATAATCCTCATTGGTTAATATTTGTAGTTCCTTCCGTATTGTCAGGTGAATGTACAATCTTTTTAATTAGTTATTTTCATTATGATTCAGTTACGATCATAAATTGCGAAGGATATGATTTTCTACTGGTGAATATTTGAAGTAAATTCTTTTTGGGCTCTCTGTCCAGGTGCCGTGCTGCATCATCTTTGCATACATTAAAATGGAAGACTTTTTATCGGTAATCGACGCCATTGATGCCAGGAGTGAGGTGTCATGTTCATGTAACAAGTCTCTCTTCTTTTATGACAATGGGAGCTAGGTTCCTTAGTATCTTCGTTAAACAGGAGAATAAAGAGAGAATTGTTATTTTCCACATTCTTCTTTTCCTACAACACACGTGTTTTCATTTCTCAACTTAGTTAGGAAAAGTATTGGTTCACTGGAGTTAATTCCCAAAATTGATACCCCTAAACGTGTACCTTAACCTCATTTCATTTTGGTGTTCCTTTCTCCATTGTATTGAAAATTATGCCAAGTATCACTGATATAGAAAAAAGATTTTCTTAGTTATAGCGCTAAAAATTAGTCGTGCCATAATCGTAAATAAATAGTACTGTGGGAAGGAGAAAGCAAATAACTAATATTGTTTGAAAAGTCAGCAGAGAAAAAGGCAGGCAATTTTATAATCGCAGCACCTCACACCCAGTGGCTATCAACGGCATTGATGACGATGGAAAATCTTCGATTGAATCGTTGGCAGAGAGGTAGATGGAGCGCCTTACCCGGATAGACACCCAAGAAGAATGTAATTAGCTCATTATTTACTTTTTCCTTTCTCCTGTCTGAGCTAATAATTATTTCCATTTGTGGCATGCCTATAAATGGTGCTAATTAAAAAAAACTGTATTTCTAAATCAGTCTTACATAGCATCATTTTAAATATGGTGAGGACTGAAATCCGAAAACCTAAGAAGGGAAATGTATTGAGTAGAGATGTGCGAATAGTATCCACGAATACTCAAATACCTCGAATACTAGAAAGTATTCAATATCCGAGGTCTCGAATAATTATACTAAAGCTACGCTCTCGGATAACTCAAATACTTTGAAGTTTGCACCATACACTCACACGCTGGTAGTTGACTTGGAAAAATGTAGAGGACTCTAGTTGTTTTGTGAATGCAGCGCCGTTTTAGGCAAGGTGACGAACTGCATCAAATTCGCGGATTAGTTGGAAAAGAGTTCAACGTGGGGAACCGAAAATGATCAGGTGAAAAAATCTGAAAATTCCCAGTTTCCCCCACCAGGAGAACCTCAGTGCGGCGGGATAGTAACTACGTAGCATAATTCCCAAAATCCACTACCCCCTCCATCCATCAGCCCTCCACCCCTCCTCTGATGCTTTCCTCCTCTCCGAAATCAAACAAAAGGCCCCAGCTCGTGCAGGGTTCGTATTAGGAAGACCATAAATCAAAATCCTCAAAAGAAAATATCAAGTTACAGAAGAGTAATAGAATCGTGTTTCACCCTTCCCTCATTCTCCCCCACTGACCTTTCCCTGCCTACCTGATTCGAAGTTCCCTATTTCTAGAGGTCAACTGCTGCATGAGTCATCTATTAGCCCGAAAGGTGTCTAACAATGACTTGGCAATTGATATTACACCTTCATTGGATTGAAATACAGTAGTTTCCGTTTAACGGGTCCACCAGTTACTTGGGGCAGCCGCTTAATTGGGGCAGATCTTGAAGAACAGAACCCAATATAGGAATATCCTAGAGTATTCTCCGCTTAATTGGGACAGCATGCTGCTTTATTGGGCCATTAGTCGGCAACGTAGGCTTTATACTCGCGACGAAATTAAATTTTTTTGTTTTAAGAATACTATTTTTTACATTTTCCTCCTTTGATGTACTCTTATTTTTCACAAATGTTCCTATTCGTACCCCATATTGAAAGATCTTGTTGTTATACTATCCGCAAGAGGATAAGACTTTTCTTTAATAGGACTTAGTAAAAGACACTCATTCATCGTCGCCCGAGGCTGTGAAATATATTTTTAACAAAAATGTTATAATTCTTTAAAATGATAATAAATTAACTAAACTCGCTGATTTATTAATCAAATTAATATTTTAATAAACTTATGTTGCATTATAACCATTCTCTAGTCTTCTTTCTATCATTTCAGCGTTTGTTTATGCCCATATACAAGAGAGTTCGCGTAATTGGGGCAGCCGCTTAATTGAGGCAAAAATCACAAGTCCCGATATGTCCCAATTAACCGGAATCTACTGTATCAGTAATGTGCATGTAATTTAAAAAAGAATAAGACCAAACATGACGTATTTCTGTCTTTATTTAAGCATTTTCCACAAGGAAATAAATGTCAAAATACGACAGAGACTTAGCATTCTGGCAAAACTCGATATCCTCGCAGCTGAGCTACTTGGAAGTTGATGCAGTATTTTTTTTCCAAAAACATTTATCAAGTTACAATTTATGAGTGGTGCTATAAATCTTTATTGTTACAGTCTCAGACGAAGGGATATTTTCCCAGGATATTTGGTTTCTCCCTGATGGCAATTCCAATTCATCTTCTTATCTCATGAAAACTTCCAAATATAGACTTAAAATAATTGTAGAAAATCTGGTGGAGAAGCGCGTGTATTTTGTAACTTGCCTCGGATTGTCCGCTAGCACTTGACAGTAGGAGTGGGGGTAAAGCGAGCTACCTGTTGAAACTAAGAAGTTGGATGAAGCTGAGTATCAGATGGGCATGCTGCTGAAATGGCGTTTGGTAGATATGAATGTATACATCAGACAGAAATCCATCCTAGCAGTGTAAATGCTGAGACGGCATGAAATCATTTTTTCGCGAGGTGGTGTGTCCCCATAGGATATTTGAGAGTAATGTTAGTTGAATCAACTATATGCCCAAATTGTTTCCATAAAATGAAAATATTCCATTAATCACCTAAATTCCTGTTTGAATACTTCAAAAGAAATCACAATTACTCGCCACAATCCTTAGTTTCCTGCTGCATAGGCAACCTTGTCAAACATTACCGCATTCATCGTTTTTTCATCCATCCCCTTGAAAAACAATAGATCGAGGTTCCACTGTATGCCTTTTTATTTAGACATACATCAAGGGAAATAGAAGAAAAACGTACGTTTAATATGCTTTGCGCAATTCTAGTGTTCGAGGTATTCAAAATTCGAGGTATTCGAATATTCGAGCAATGATTTAATATTCGAATTCGATATTCAAGTTTGAGAAATCTCTCATTCGACCCATCTCTAGGATTGAGTTATAATTTTCAAGAGTCCACAGAAGTAAACCAACACAGCAAAATTTTTATCTACTCAATAAATAGAAAACAATCAGCCCAAAACATGACCACAATTTCACTACGTATCATCAAAAGCTTCGTAATATCCTGCTACATATAATCGAGAATTTACTGTAATTCAACTTTATTTAGTGAATCTTGTGCAATGATAACTTATCTGTTTTAATTTTATTATCATTCGATGTTCTGGTGTAATGGATAAAGTGAATATTTTTCGGCCCTCACCTACTTCATCACCTAAAACAAATTATAATCTTACATCTATCCACAATAACGGTAGAAAACGAAGTCTATGAAAGCGAGATTACAGCTAATCAAATAGAGTACTTGAATAGATTCTCAGTTAAAAATTTAAATTCCCTTATGTTGTAAAAATTACTTTGAGAATTATCAAAATACACTGCAGAACCTGATAGCAGTAAGATTTAAAAAAACATATTAGATTCTGGCTCAGTTGGAACTGTGAAATCACTCTTAATATTAAACTGTTGTTTTTATTAAATATTGTTCAATAACCCCAAAAAGTCACTCCACAGGGATTACTCCAGCTGTTTTTAGTGTGAGGCTTACTACCATCATAGCTAACGTAAATCATACTTTTGAGCATTTTATTCATTAATTATTGAATACAATTTCAATGTAAAGTGAAATTATATGTTGTTATGTTGGATGTCATTTGCTGAAGCAATAAGAAATCTAATTTTAAAAGTCCCAGCATCAGACTCACTTGCTGAACTGTAAATTTATTTGCTGTTTTTTCTCTGATCTCTTTGATGCTCCAAATATGTCACTACTGCAGGTTATGACATTGCATAAGACTATTACAGCAATTGGTAACCATTCAAAAATTCATACCTTATATCTGTCTGAATAGTAGTTAAAATGATGAGTGGTGGCTGCGAAGTAAGTGATCCAATGAGTGGGATGAAATTTCATGGAATGTGGATTCATATGAGCATTGGAATTCCATATTTTTCAAGTTAACGATGTAATATAGGAGGGGATAGGATAATCGCAATCTGTGGAGAAGCTGCCTCTATAAAGGGTCTACTATTGTTTTTCGACACAGTGACTTCTATATAGTTGCAGTAATGAAACCTAATAACACAAGCATTAATACATATATGTAAAAGCATACTAGCTATGTCAATTATCTTTCGTGGCAATGCATGAATAATAACTGTTTTGAATTGATAGAGAGACAATTGGTATATTAAGTCCACATTCAGTTGTCTGCAACCTCAGCATTCAAATTTTGTCGAGGTTCACACAATCTGATGTAATATCATTGGAAATAGTGACCTATAGCAGCAGCAGGATGCAAAATTTGATTTGAATACTGACTACTACTGGCTTTGCTACCCGTTGTGAATGAAATCGAGTTTGATTCATTGAAATTTTAGGACTAATATTTTAACAAGTTGTTTTTTTCTCCTCAGGGGAAAGTTTGTAGCATTAGAAGACATTAGTTGCCGCATAAAACCTGGCTGCAAAGATCATCCACCTTGGCCAAAAGGAATCTGCTCTAAGTGTCAGCCAAATGCAATTACATTGAACCGCCAGGTATGTGAGTTTTTTCTTCAATGGTCATTGCATGTAGTTGTGGCAGCCACAGAAAAATGGAAAATTATATCATGATACGGATGACTTGACTGAATCTGAATACATTATATGTTGTCGTATGTTTTTAGGCATATTTTTGCGATTTCTTTGAATTATGATCAGTTACATCTTGTATTTAATGATTTCAACCCTTAAGTTCACTTACAACAGTTGTTTCAAAATATTGCCATCAGAAATACAAATAATTAAGGATGAGTCGGTTCTTAAATTTTTTTGGTTCTCGGTACTGGTCCGTTTCTCCCCCATCAGTTCTTGGTTCTCGATACTCGGTTCCAAGGTTGAATTCTTATTATCTGAATTAATGGCAAAATACAACAACAAGCATACAAAAGAAGGGAATGAAAATAATTTCACTAAAGATGTAAGTTAGCATGAAAGCTCTGTAAAGAAAACTTAACCGTCTCCATAATTTATTTGCCAAGTAAAAAAGTTTAAATAACAGGCGGTTGTTAAAGATGCATGATCAATCAATATATCACATTACATCAGACGGCCACTGGTTCTTTCTCTAGGTTTTGATTTAAAAAATTCAACATTTTACCCTATCTGGGTCTGATATTCTCCTTTTGGGAGAAATATTGCCTTCAATACTGAACAGGCATTCTCTGAAAACAGTAGTGGTCGATGTTGATTTTGAAGGGCTGCGTGAAATATGCTTGGAGCACAGTTTACATGCTGCATAGATAGTTAGCATAGCATCAGGATCAATAGTGAAACTCCTACAACTTCTGATGACATCACCCATTAATTTGTTGTAACTTGTGAGTCAGTTCAAAATATATTTTGCATTCTGCCATGAAGCTTAAATTGTTATTTTAAATGACAACTTGCTCAAGTGCTTCTCTGTCACAGTTCTTATAATCTCAACAATAAATTGCTCAACATGCCGGAAAAGCGACACCATGGATAAATTAAGCAGCTGTGAGGCAATGCAAAATTGTAATGCAGTGTTACATTCTGCAGGATAACCACACTTTTCGATGCCTTGTATAGGTTTATCAACTTACGAACAAGCTCTTGGAACGCATTTAGCTCGTACGTCAAAGAATTACTGTAGAGCCATCCCCCGAGTTACATTAGAGATGCGTCCCGGTAGACTCTGCGTAAGTTGAAATTTACGGAAGTCTAACATTCTTCGTTAGTGCTTCAGAGATTTCAATGGGTGGGGTGAATTCTCAGCGGAGAAATGTGCGGTAAATTCTCGGTGAAGTTTCATTCAATTCATTGCAATATTCATGAACTCTTCCGCGTATTCTTATGTTATTAGATACAAAATCAATAAACATTAATATATATTGAGAGTTGCATCTCGAGCATTGCCAATCAAAATGCGTAATATTATTCCCCGAATTGACCGATCGCGTGGATTCGGCTATCTCAAGGCTACATTACTAAACTGAATACTTATGCATTCATTATGTTATACTGCGATCTAACAAGGGGAGACCACGAAAGTTGCTCCGCCTTTTTCGATGCCGTATTTTTTATGGCCTTCGGAATGGTGAACACATCCCTGAACTAGTAGTGGTTCCGTTGAATGGGCCTTAGTTTGGCTGTAATTAATTAATTTTTATGCGGTACTTTTCACAATCCGCATATAGTCCCATGATATCACGCACATCTCAAGCGGGTCGGGTGGGTTAGTGGTTAGCGTTTACGGCTGCCACCCGGGGGGCCAGAGTTCAAGGCTCCGTGATGGCTTTTTATTTTCTTGCCTCCATTGTGATCATACGGCGTCAACTTTTTTATTATTTATTAATTGCGACAAGCATAGACATGAGACTATTCTTTTATCACCATAATGACGTTTAGGTATTTAAGCAGTGTCATTTTCAACGCGGAGAAGTGAAGGCTCCACTTTCTACTCAAAAACATAACGAAAGATTAACGGGGGGCTAAAACAGTGGCTTTTTTTGGTAGAAATGACATTTGTTGGTGCATATCTTGTTATTATATTGGAAGGGCTACGGAAGATTTTGGGAAGCGGCGAGCACAAGACACATTTGGTGTAATTGTTGCTTTTAACCCTCTAGCGGGCGCGATTGTTATTGCTTCACAACCGGGCGAATGGCGTACTTTGCCTATGTTATGTGCATATATGATAATACTCGATTTTTGTTAAAATTAATCTTTACTTGTAGAAATTAGTATAATCTTATACATTTATAGGTGATACAGATATAAAGGTACAGAGGTGGTATACGGCCGGTCTCCCGGCGTAATTTATACTCCACGTGTGACGGGTTCCTCTTGCTGATCTAAAAAAAATTAGCTACAGTACCTCGAACTTTGAAAACTCGCAATGTAGACAGTCAAAGTACATTGTAGGAATACACGAGACCATTCTGGCCCAGAATGTACGCACGATGTTGAAATCCTTGGTTTTCGAAGAATGGCGTATTTTATACGCCAACACGTTCGGTCCAGGGTCATAAACTTTTATTTCATCCTATTTATTAATGGAAATTATATTTCGGAATGGTTATTTCAGCACATAGGTACTGTGTAAGTAAATTCCCTTTGGAGTAAAGTGAATTACAAGTGTTCGAGAAATATGGCATTTTATAATCGTTTTTTGTTCTTATTAATGATGTCTGTACGGATGTTGTTGGTCGCCGCGAGCCTTTAATGGCATGTGCTCTAGCAAGAGTGGTTTCCATTTTTAATGTGGAAGTTGATCAGTATAACCAATGAAAAAATTAACAATTTGGCGCACACCAACCCCATGCTAGTGTAGTCGTCGTATCTCCGTGTTTGAAATGACACTGCTTAAATACCTAACGCCATTATGGTGATAAAAAAATAGTCTCATGTCTATGCTTGTCGCAATTAAAATTAATAAAAATGTTGACGCCGTATGATCACAATGGAGGCAAGAAAATTAAAAGCCGTCACGGAGCCTTGAACCCTGGTCACCCGGGTGGCGGCCGTAAACGCTAACCACTAACCCAACCAAACCGCTTGAGATGTGCGTGATATCATGGGACTATATGCGGATTGTGAAAAGTACCGCATAAAAATTAATTAATTACAGCCAAACTAAGGCCCATTCAACGGAACCACTACTATTTCAGGGATGTGTTCACCATTCCGAAGGCCATAAAAAATACGGCATCGAAAAAGGCGGAGCAACTTTCGTGGTCTCCCCTTGTAAGTTTAATCATTCTATCTTCTGCCTTTTATGTATTACGTTGATTGATGAATCTGGTGATTTCACTGTCACAGTTAATACACGTAGGAGGAGTGTCGAGGATTACGAGCAAATAACACACAAAAAATACCAGTACTAATTCACTATATTCTTAGATACATCACACGCACATACACCCAATCTTTCACGCACGCAAACATACTTTCATTCTCTCGTGTCTCAACGAAATGACGTGAAAATATCATCATTTGATTAATTACTTCGCTGAAAACATCGAAGAGTATTTCCAATGTACGATTGAGTGAGCTTTTATTCAGCCAACTCTGTCATTAGCTTGCAACAGAGTTAGTGGGGAAAAGCTTTCAATAATGCAGTATTCATTTACATTGGCACACGATATGAGAGAACGAGAAAATGCAGCTTGATAAAATCTTTGCAAAATGCAACACGGTAACCCAGTCACCAGAAACATGTAAACAAGTACGCAATTAATATCGTTTGTCAACTTTTTCTTCACTTTTTCGCAGCGTTTATTGCCAACACTCAAATTTTTAATGCCTTTATGTGGATACTAACAAATTCTTTTCCGTAATAAAGATTTCTGCTCGGACTTCATTTTCTTTTAATTCCACAGATGGAAATGTGCAAAATTAAGGATTCAATTTTTAAATTGTTGAAAGTCGGTGTTCGGGTTTGTATGCTGTGTAACAAGCTGTATCGTACAGGAGTGAGAGCAACCACTTCCATTGCTAGAACTGCAAATTTTCACTTTGATTGGTTACTTGGGATTTATAAGCGATTTTTCTGCAGAAATTAATGAAAATTCCTTCAAGGAATGATAAAAATGGGTCACTTTGTTTTGTTTAGCACGTAAAAAACTCGATAACTATTTGATATTTTTCTGCCATTTGGTGTACGAGCGAATATCTACTTCATCGTGCTCTTATTCAAAAGTTAACGCAATCACTTGAAATACGGTTATCACTTACGTAAGTACGGATTTACGTAAGTCGAGACATACGTAACTCGGGGGATGCCTGTATATGTAGATGAATCAATCATAAGACCACTTTCAGACGAAATAATTTTCCACCAGCTGCCGTTTACTGTGGCTGCGTTTGGCACATGGCATTGCTGAGAGTTGTCTCGCCTGAAAGCCACCTGAATTTCACATGAATGGCGGCCGGTGAAAAGTCGTTTCATCTGAAAGCAGCTGCGATGTAGCATTGTCTATATTTCACACTGTAGATGGTGCATCGCCGGGCTGGATAAAAATGGGCGTCACACCATCAACGACGCGATTCAAGTGGTTTTAAGACATCCGTAGAGACCTATGGTAAGTCGAAAGATCCTAAATGTGCATGCCAGCGATCAGCTGTCAAAAGTATAAAAACGTGGATGCCATGCACTCAGAAAATAATGTACGCATTTTTAAATCTATTTTCACTTTTTGGCCTTGAATACGCTGCAGACCATTTTGGCGTTGGGCAACAAATTCATATCCGCGCTAATGTTCCGAGCTAGTTCTAAAATATCGACATAATGCTATTGGTCCTCGATACCAATTCCACAGGCCAAGAATTGACTGTACTGAGAACCGACCCATCTCTACAAATGATAAAGATCAATAATCATAGTGCTTAATGATTATATTCACATTTTATGCTTAATTTGGGTGACTATTTAGCTACTAGAGTCATTTGGGTCACGTCACTTCAAATGAGTCAGCTGATATGCCTTGTATGAGTAATAGCTGGGACATTGACAATAAAGGAGCTAATGCATTAGCGATGATAAATGACCTCTCTGCCAAGAATTATATATGTAAACTTAATCAGGGAAAAAATGTGATACAGTAGACTTTTTATTACGAAGTTCACAGGACCGAAAACCCAGAGGTTCTTAATAACGAAGTTGTTGAAGTTAATGGATTAACCAATTTAAATGAAAAGAAATAAGCAAATGGGTTACCAAGGGTCAAGAGTTGTTGATTAGTTACAGGATAAGATGAATCAGTCAAAGAGACAACAACAATGTGTATAATTTGATATCAATAAGATCATTATTTACATTATAACTGTGTCTATAGTTATTTATGGAGCAGAAGGAAAATTAAATCCGTTCGTATGAACATTTCTTTTAGGAATCGTCAAAAAAAAACATTATATGATAAACGTGATTAAATTATGCTGAAATATATTTAAACAGGGAATTCGTTTCAGTTTCTCAACAGAAGAATGCGGCATGACGTAATCGAGAGTTGATATCTTCCCGAATACAGTAAGTCCGATATACGAACTAGATGCGTTCCAAGACCTTGTTCCTAAGTTGATAAACCTACAGTACGGTCTCCGAGAGTTGTCTGATGACACGCAGAATGGTCTAGGTCGGGGTAGGGGGCAAGGTTGCCAGGTAAGAAAGGGAAATGCCTACAAAGGTTTGTGGGAAGAAAGGAGCCGGAAGGGACGATGAGCGTGAATGACCCAGAGGAAGAATCACTTCACTTGGTGATTCGAAGAAAGGGCTTGTTTTGGTGGATCAGGCTTATTTCGGTGCTCTTTATGCATTTGACAACATTGTATGATTAGGTGATAGTGTGAGGTGCGTTTGGGGGACAGCGATTGGCTGTAAACCGTGCTGGCATAGGGTTATCCGCCCGTCCTATTGTGCCATCATCAATTAAATCCAATAGAAGTTCGTATGAACATTTCTTTTAGGAATCGTACAAAAAAAGTTATATGGTAAACGTGATTAAATTATGCTGAAATATATTTAAACAGGACAACATAGACAACTCTTGCCGGCCGGACTGTTAGCAAGGCATCGAGGAGTATGGTTATCTTGCAGAATGCAACACTTCATAACAATTGTGCGCTAACTCACGATTGTGATGAACTGATCTAGCTGGGCGTGCAAAGCAGCCGAAGCTGAAAAATATCGCTCTCCGTGGCGAGGATGAATTGGTGAAACGCTGCACAGTTCCTAACTTCACACTGGATTCAGTGATACTTTGCTCAGATTATGACCAGACTGTGAGTTCCTCTATGCCGCACCACGTAGCCAAAACAAAAGGCACCAAATTCGAAATTTTAAATTTTTGGATGCTGGTATTTCTGAAAGTTCGTAAATCGAATGTGCATAGGAAGAGGACAAACTGTACGTTCAATTTACGAGTGGTTATGAGTAGGTCACCATGACTCCACATGAATTAAACTTATTGCAGTAGAAGCCCGGTTTTACAAGTGCTCATAATCCCTCGGAAATTACTCGCAAAACCGAGCACTCATTGTATCTGAAGGCGTTGAATAAACTGACCTAGCAGTGTCATTTCAAACGCGGAGATACAGCGACTATGCTAGCCAAGGTTGGTGTCTCTAAAATGTTAATTTTTTTTTGCTTACAATGATCAACTTCCGCATTAAAAATGAAAACCACTCTTGCGAGAGCACATACCATTAAAGGCTCGCGGGGAGCAACAATATGCGCACAGACATAATTAATAAGAACACAAAACAAATATAAAATGCCATATCTCTTGAATCACTTGTAATTCACATTACTCCAAAGGGAGTTTACTTACACAGTATCTATGTGTTAAAAGAACCATTCCGAAATATAATTTCAATTAACAAAAAGGATGAAATAAAAGTTGATAACCCTGGTCCAGGCGCGCTGGCGTATAAAATTCGTCAATCTTCGAAAACCAAAGATCTCATCATTGTACGTACATTCTGGTCTAGAATGCTCTTGTGTATTCCTACAGAGTACTTTGACTGTCTATATTGCGAGTTCTCGAAGTTCGAGGCATGATAGCTAATTTTTTAGATCAGCAAGAGGAACCCGTCACCCGTGGCGTATAAATTACACCGCCCGACCGGCCGTGTACCTCCGGTACCTTTATATCTGTATCAGCTATAAATGTAAAAGATTGATGAGACAAATAAAGATATATTTAACAAAAATCAAGTTTTGTCATTTATGCACATGTCATGGGCAAAGTATGCCATTCGCCCTGTCGTGTAAAAATGACAGTCGTGCACGCTAGAGGGTTAAAAGCAACAATTACGCCAAATGTGTCAATATATTCCTTAGCCCTTCCAATAAAATAACAAGAGGTCCACCAACAAATGTCATTTCTTCGAAAAAAAGCCACTGTTATTTCTCCCACTTGATCTTTCGGTATATTTTTGGGAGAGTAGCAAGTGTAGCCATCATTTCTCCACAATTGAAATGGCACTGCTTAAATATTTAAACGCCATTATGGTGATTAAAAAATTGTCTCATGTCTATGCTTGAGGCAATTAAAATTTATGAAAAACTTGACACCGTATGATCACAATGAAGACAACAAAATGAACTGCCATGAGGAAGCCCTGAACCTTGGCTCCCTGAGTGGGAATCACGTGCGCTACCACTACCCCACCTGACCTGCCTAGTGAAAGGTGTGAAATTTTGAAATTATATACGGCTGATGAAAAATACCACATGGAAAGTAATTAATTACAGCCAAACTAAGGCCCATTCAACGGAACCAATACTAGTTCAGAGATGTGTTCACCATTACGAAGGCCATAAAAAATACAGAGACGTCGAAAATAGGCATTGAAAAAGGCGGAGCAAGGTATGTGGTCTCCCCTTGTAAGTTGTACTGGACAAACCAAGAGGATATGTCTGTCCCAATTCTGAGGCTATGTATGACATAGAATAGATTTGATGAGATTAAAAAATATCTACGCCTCTCCGATGATTGTCAACTATGCCAAAGGGATAAATTTTCAAAATTCAGGTCTATTCTCAAAAGTCTAAACCAAAATTTCATTCACTTTGAATTTATTTCAAACAAATAGTGCATTGAGGAACAAATGGCTCCATATTTCGGGCAACTCTCAGCTAAAATGTTCATCCGTGGTAAAAAATTAGATTTGGTTATAAATTGTAGTGTCTTGCCTCATCTACAGACTATCTCCATCAGTTTTTGCCATATGGAGGTGCCAAGCCAGGAAGAGATAGTTCATTACCACTTGGAGAAGGGGTTGCTCTAAATCTGTTGAATTTTTATAAATGTCCGAAACACCATGCCGTGCATTTAGATAATTTCTTCACCAGTTTGTCTATTAGCAACTCAAAGTTGCAATGGCGTTTTTGCGATGAGAACAGATAAAGAAAATCGAACCTGGACAATGCATACTCAAGCCTCCGAGGGATTGACAAAAACCTAAAGAGGATTTTGACTATTTTTATTTTATTTTTTTTATTTTATTCTCAAACCACCGGATACAGCTCTTATTGGCCATTTTACACCGGGGTGTTCAACAAATGTAACAAGTAAACGTACACAAACGACCATGCCCTGGACCAGGGAAACCTACCCAGGCGGGACTCGAACCCGCGACCTCTTGTTTGGCAGGCGAGAACGTTACCCCGCCGCCACCGAGGCCGGCTTTCTTTTTTTTCTTTGACAAGTCAAAAAATATTCTATTAGTACGATGGTATGAAAATTCTTTAGACACTGTTGCTTCAACTTACGAGAATATTGAACCCGTAGTAAGGACGAAAAGGTACAAATGGAGGCTGAATAAGAGTGATCTGATTCAGCAATCAAATGTCATCAATGATTACATTTAGGGAATGGTAGTGGTACACGATAACTCTGTTGCATGTTACCTTATCCAGATTAGGGGCAATGGTTGTGGACTCTATTCATAAATGGTCTAGATAGAGCAATGATGAATGCGTGACGATTTTACACATTAGTCGCGGGTAAAGCAATTCCTTAGTTAGACTTCCGGCCTGAGATTGTAAGAATTTTACTAGGGCAGAAAGAGGTTTCCAAAATAAAGACTGATGAAGTTTGGTATAAAAATCGGTAGCCACATGCAGGACGCCCTTGGAAAAAGGACAAACCCCAGCATGTCCGTCAAGACAGAATAAGGCATTTTATCCAAAGGAATACTGATAACTCCCGCCAAAGATGTTGAGTATGCAAATCACGATAAAAAAATGAAAGATAAAACCTAAGTTTTAAAAACCTGTTTTTTAATTTTTTTACAGGAGTTTTCCCAGCGTTGTGTAAACGCAACATTATGAAAATCATATATTATGCTGAAAAAATTTTTTTTAAATGAAAATATATCTTAATTAGTCCAAAATAAACTGGAAAATACGAAAAAAACAAAGTTAAAAATGCTGCATACAGTCTGGGGAATAATGGGTTAAGTTGGAATTGTAAAAACTGTTCTTTCTTAATGATTTTATGTTGTGAAAGATCATTAAAAAATCATATTATTATTATTATTATTATTATTTTGCCCAGCGATATATATATTTGCCCAGCGATCTAGTACAATAAATAATGTCCCAGATATAAGGAACGTCAAGTCATACAATATATACATATAGGTACCAAAATAAGAAACAGTATATTACCTTATACACATATTTACATTAAAATGTGAAAGAGCATCATCCAGATATTTCTCAACTGAATAATACATTTTTCTTAGTACAGTAAAACCTCTTTACATCGTAATGGAGGGGACCAAAATATGGGCAATTTGATGTATGGAGGTTCACTATAGAGAGGTTTTAGTGATAGGCACCATTTTTTTCATATCCTTCGGAAATGAAAGGCATTGCTGTCTTTTAAACCATAGTTTTTATGTGTTTAAACAAGCATGCATGTATTCGTGAACATATATTTATTATTTAATAATAACAGAAAGCGAGCGCTACTGCATCATCTTTACCATGATTTGATAGAAAACAATGTGAGCTCTCTTAATTCAACAGTCAGTTAAAATGATTAGGATAGTGGGATTCCTCTTTTCTTATTTACTGTTAGGTATGCTCTCATATTGAACAAAGTGGCCATAACTAATGATTAACGTGAAAATTACAGCATATTAAAGGTGTATAAGAAAAAAAATAAGCGTGAAATATTTATCGCTGAAAATGTCATTCCATGTACGTAATTGTGGCTGCATTAATGGTCTCTAGTTGTCTCGGTACAAGTTGTGGAGGTATTTAGGCTGTCTCGGGGGTGTCTCCTTGGTATGATAAGTGGAGGTTTTACGAGATAAAGAGGTTCACTACATGTATCCCTTTTACAGAAGTTATGACCCATTTTAATGTACTGAAAAGCTTTTCAGCAAATAAAGCAGTTGGAGATGCATTTCCCCAATTTTGGAAAATACATAGAATAAATGCATATTTTAAAAATATTCTCACAACACATAAGAGTGTATTATAGTATAAAATTGAATTAAATGGATATCAATTTGTTTAAAATAAACTAGAGATTGATTTAGATTTAATGGCGGCGTATATGTACCATTTTGAGTGGTAAGCAGAAAAGCAATATTTGTCAATAATACATGTATCGCAAACAGTGCGGTTGACGGAAGCACAATATTCTCCAGCACGGCAACGCCATATTTTATTTAGTATAACGGGGACTAAATGATCATTAGCATCATAACATATTTTATTGTCTGCCTCTGTTGAAAATGAAGTAGTACGGCGGCTATACTTGGCTTCGCATCGATATATGCCAAATTATGTTTGCGCTATTACACACCTGAACTCTAATTGTGACTAGATTTCCGCTTAGAACAGATTGTGAACAGCTACATCCATAAGCCAAGAAAAAATATTCCACCACCACCACCAAAACGAATTTACTTCCGCCAAATGAATTGCATGCAAGGATGGATACCGAAATACGCAATAATATTCCTGTCAAAAGAGGCTTTTCTCGGTGGGAAAAATCCCCCTGAAACGTTCTTTCAATTTAGAGTGATCTACGGGCGTAACTCCAACGAAATGTCATTCATGTTGGACATCGTATAGTCTGCACAGTGAAGGCATTTACAGTGGAACCCCGATTTATCGTTCCCGCATTCATCGTTTTCCTGCATTCATCGTTCGCCGCTCCTGGTCCCAAATTAAGTTCCATAAAGACAATGTAATTTTTTCCCGCATCTATCGTTTCCCGAAGTATCGTTTTCCCGCATTGATCGTTTGAAGATCGCGGTCCCGTCGTATAATTTTCCCACATTCATCGTTTGATAAAAATGAGACGGTGTTTACAACGTGTTATTTATGGCTAATAACAACAGACACATAGTTTGAATCTTCCCCAGGATATTGAAATGCGATAGGGAGAAGCAGAGTGCCGTGGTATAGTTACATTAGCGCATTTCCCAAGATCCGGTATCCCCCTCCATTCAGCACTCGCCTCCCCCAGGTTGAAGCTTTCCTCTTCTCCGAAATAAAAAAGGTCCCAGCTAGAGCAGGGATCGTATTACGACGACCTTAGCTTCAGAAGAAAATATCAAGTTACTCGAGATCAGAAGAAACCTTTTTCATGCCTCCCCCATTCTCGACCGCTGACTTTATTTTTAGACGACTCGCTTCAAAGATCCCCACTTCTGGAGGTCTACTTCTGCATGAATCATCAATTAGCCCAAAAGGTGTCTAAAAATGAATTTCAGTAATTGGTATTATACTTTTATTAGATTGAGATATTAGTGATGTGCACATAATTCAAAAAAGAATGATACAGAACACGACGTATTTCTAACGTTATTTAACCATTTTAAGCTAGGAAATAGTTGGAATAATACGATGGTGATTTCTGGCTCGCAGCTGATAGCGGATTTTTTTTCGAAAACAGGGCGTCTGATTACAATTTACGAGTTATGCTAGAAGTCTCACTTGTCTGAGGTGCAAATGAAGCGATATCTTCTCAGGATATTTTGTTTCTCCCTACTAGCATTCTGAATTCATCTGCTCATCTAGAGCTACGCTACTTATTGTTACTAAATGAGTGGGTAAGTTGCCTTCTCTATAGGATAAAAATTTCATTGCGCAGTCATATGGTCATGCTTCACCCTCTGCAGTAAGCTCTGCCTACGCCGTAAGCGATAGCATTAGTGCCGAACTTCACCTTGTACGAGTAGTTCTGTACTTTCCAGGGTGGGTTGACGTAAAACTTAAAACGTGGGAATAAAAGTTAAAAAATACAAATTTATGGCTTAATTGATAAATAATAGATCGTTTGGTGAGAATACGAAGGAAAAAACGTTGAAATTACAACAAATTCTAACTAGAGCATAAAATTTGCAACTTTGCAGATTTGCATAGGGATCCGCCCAATGTAACATTTATGTCAAAGTACCATTTATCAGAGAATATTAGAGAAATGAAAAGCAATACCAAACATATTAATGTATTATTAATAATTTTGTATCATTATGTTGATATATACCCAAAATTGTAGCTGATTGTGAGGTGCAAATAGTTAATGAAAAAATTTAATATTTACACCAAGCAAACGCCCATTTTTAGTGCCTAGGGAAGGCACCTAAGTACGGGGATTGCTTAAAGGATAGGCCTTCACTCTTACTTGACAATTCTTAACCTGAATTGATGCACTTAGCTTCCTCTTTCTAATAAAGCAAAGAACACATCAATGTACCGCCCCCGAGCAATGCAAGAGCCATTACAGTGGAGCGATACGAGGTGTGACATTTTTGTTACTTTGGGCAGATCCAGGTTAAGGGAACCAAATTACAGCTATGAAGATTATTCAAAAGTATTGCCTCTCCATAGCAACACAACAAAAAGTGATACATTACTCTGGTTAAATTTTCCACTGAACTGAATTTTAAGATATTCAATATTATATTAGGTAACTTGGTGTGGTTTAATTCATGCTCCAGTAATAGTTAGAAATTATAATTGCCAAGCACGTTACTTTCATTATTCGCAAATTGCAGCTGAGAATCCAATGTAGCAACCATCAGGATGTGCTCGATCTTTCAACTTTCATATAATTATTTTAGTGAAAATAATTATCCGATGAAAATTATTATTCTTCTATATGTATTTAAGAAAATAATCAGGTAATTTTGAAGGTACTTTATTTCTGTTAATGACCTCAGCCTTTCATCTATAGCATGTATATAATATTGAAACTTTGCAAAATAATATCGAAAGTACTTGGAAAATATCACTGCAGATTTTGCTGTGGATATACTATATTTTTCTATATTGAACTATATTTTTTTTACTTTTAAACTTTTCTTAAGCCCATACAATTCAGTATATGCCTCACTTTATAATTTTTATATGTACTTCACTGCTGGTAATCCATGCGAGTAATTAATGGGTAAAGAAAGGCTAATGACAAAAAGGGTAAAATTGCCCCAAGTTACTCACATAATTTCCATCTAAATTATCTTTTGTGCTAGCTGGGAATTATTATTATTAACAAAAACTAATTGCATTGATTGTGCAGGTTGGTCAAGGAACATAAAATCATTATCTGTACTAGCTGGACAGGTTCTATCAGGTTGAATATGGGCAAATAGATCAGAAACACTACAAATGATAAATTTTTAATTGTTTACCTATTTAAATTGTTGATTAGTCATTCATACATATGCTAATATTCTTGGTGGAAGAGCAGTGCTTTGTAATCACATTTGGGGATGTATTGGAAGTGCCTGTACCACATGTTTTGCAGCAATATTTAGTGTTTTTGACCTTTTGACTTTTTTATATTTGATGATACGAGAGGAAATTTTTATTAATGCAAATCTGCCCTAAATTTTATCACTCTGAAATAGGCAAAATTGAATTATGAATTATTGACAGGTTATATAACTAAATTTAGAGCTCTGTAAATGAATTTGTTAGTTTGCAAACCTAAAATATTTCTTACTAGGGTTGGTGTTGCATATGTTGGAAACTTTCTATTTTAACTCACTATTTTTTTTTATATCATCACCTCGCGAAAAACATTACATTCAAGGTTTTAACGTTAGGGAATTCTTACAATCAACAACAATTGACTGTAACAAACACTCATGCCTTGGATAGGGGCACCCTAACTTCTTCTAACGTCATGAGATTTCTTTCATTTAGAAACTGAAACTAATTTTCTTGTTTTTATATGTTTGCACATAATTTAATCGCGTTAATTATGCAGTTTTTTTTCGACGATTCCTAAAAGAAATGTTCACACGTACTTCATTATTACAAACCTCCGGTTTTTCGGTCCTGTGAATTTCTTAAGAACAAGAATCTACTGTATCAATAAAATATATTTTGTACTTTATTTGTCATCATTTTGTTTCCTTGCCTCTCTATTATTTAATTTGTTACTGTATTTAGTCCGTCATCTCACTCTGAGTGGTATCTCTTGTGTTCCTAATTCTTAAAGTTTGAATCTTTGCCATTTGTGATTAAAATTCAGTGTTTATGTGTTAGTTTATGATCATTTGTTTTACATTTATCAGTTTTATGAGTCTTCATTTTCTCTTCTACTTTTAGGTTTACCGTCACGTGGACAATGTAATGTTTGAGAATCCATATTTAGTTGAAAGATTTCTCAATTACTGGAGAACTACTGGCCATCAGCGAATTGGTTTTCTGTATGGAAATTATGAAGTTCATACTGATGTCCCTTTAGGGATTCGAGCTACTGTTGCTGCCATTTATGAGCCACCTCAGGTAAATAAGATAAAGTTATTACTCATATTTTCTTTTTTTTATATTTGCTCTAATTGGTAATTAAATTCCTGAGTTGAATTAACTGCTGCTAACTGGAATTTTGATGAATATTCCATCATCTCAGTTATTAAAAGTTATTTCATGTTCCTCTTAGTGTTTTAACACATTGCGGACTGGGTATTTAATTCCAATCCCATCGGGTAGGACCGGGCATTTAAAGGAGCTTTAACCTAAGTGACACTAATACATGACAACCCTCATAGCATGTTTACTTTTTAATGTATTTTAATAAAATTTGAAGTGTTTTACTTACCAGAGATGTTAGTATGTACTTAGTTTCTGTATGGTATTTTCTTAAACATGCTCCATTGTGCAAGGCAACCTTTCAGAATACACAGATATGCCGAGTTTCCTTCTTAAGTTTATTAGCAGAACAAACTCGACTCATCCGTGATGGATATTTCTTCTTCCCATACCCCACTCTCTTCTCTGGAGTGTGTTTCATCATTCCATCTGCTAGCCTTGTCAGGTTATCCTGCTGAGGCGCTCACTTTGTAGGCCTTTCTATTTTGCCATCTGTGTCATCATCGCTTGTAGATGCACTTCTTCCCTCCTCACATTTAGCCCAACCCTTGGCTACTTCCAAGAAAAATTTTTTGAAGGTCACACGGGTAGATGTGCTCAACGTTTTGTATACCACTAAAGACTTAAATAGGACACAGTTGATCAACCACAACACAACTTTTTTTCTGCTTCATAGTTTTTCTTAGAACTGAATAGTAAGCCGAAGTCTGTCAGAAAAGTAAGTCTGCTTTATCTACTCCTCCTATGTACTTATTGTACTCCAAAATACATTTAGGTCAACTGGGGAGAGAAACACTCCAATGGCCGTAACAGGGTACCTTGTCACAGGTATAAACAAAACACTGTGTGGTATGCTGGAACGGGAAGATTCGCAGCAGTGACCAACCCCAGCCTCTCAACCGGAAACCCTTCACTAACACATGTTCAACAGTGAAGAAACCTTCGCGAGGGTTTTAGGGAGGGTAGCAAGGTCCCCGCTACCCTCCCTAAAACCCTTGGGGATTGGAGTGTTTCTTTCCCCAGTTGACCTTGAGGCCGTAGAGCTCACCTTTTTATCTATACATTTAGGTGTTTTTCTGTATTAAATTATTCTGTATTAAATAAGTGTAAATACGGATGTAAAAGGGTTAATATGGTTTCCTCTAATTTTTTTCCTTCAGCTGTGTATATATCTACATTGCAAATATTACCTCAGCCCCAAAGAGGCCGCTAATCTTGATTTTACGCAGTTGAAATGACGTCGCGCTGTTGAGCGTGAAATTAAAAACATCGCGAATCTAATTATCGCTTCCCCCTGCGCCCTCTAAGTAATATTTCAGGCTCCTTTATGAACGCTCGCTCTTAGTTCAAATTTGCCGTAGAAGGATATCGAAACCTGAAACTTACGGCAATCGCCGTGTATGTGTAACTACTTTTGATTAAGATAAATGATCGACGGAGATGTTAACATTATCACCTTTCGTTTATTATTCGACTTATTGATCGACGCTGTTTATAACATATTTATTGTAATTACAGTAGATGGTCGTTAATCCGGAATTATGAACTACGGAATACCTATCCCAAACGGAGGGTTTTCTAGAATTTTGCTAACGCTATGTTTTCCGTCGCCCCAGCGAAATATAACGTCGAAATGAGCCGTTAAAAATCCTCCCGTGCCAAAATTTTGGCTTCCAAGGTGATCCAAAAAAGATAGTTGTACTTCTAGTATGGACGTAAGTCGATGGTGATTCAACACGATGGTAAAAGCAGCATGCGTTGTCTCTTTCCACGGGCTAACCCCACATCTGCGGGACGAATGGAGGCGAGGGAAAGTTGCTTGCGCGGCGCACGTATCAGAACTGACTCAACTTGTATCTCATTGTCAGTGGGTTTAAATGAAATATGATTGGAACTTGAATAGCTATTAGTTTAACCCCGCTAGGTGGAAAGCGTTTATTTTTTAACGGAACGGGAGTAAATGCCTTCAGAGAATAACTCGCGTCGTCAATCGTCATGTAATCATTGAAGTCAAATTCAAGACGTGAGTGGGAAGGCAGTCCATTTAAACTCAGGAATGGCTTAGCACCATTAAATCGAAATACAAAAAGTGTCCGGTGTTGTTATCAGATATGGGGAAGCAAAATATTATGTGAAGCTGAGTCACACGGCTTGTGAGTCGAAGGCCCCGGCGCTGAATTCGCGGAAGAATGCCGACAGAGAAGCTATTCCTGGAAGAGTCAATCTACTAATGCTAAAATTTCATGGGGAAATGCTTTTTTAATGCGTATAAATTATAAAGAATGAAAATTGTTCCGGACTATTAATATTTTTTTATTCATCACTGGCGGCATAACGGTAGTTGCGCCATTATTTAAATAGCTAACTTTAAAAAAGAGATCAAAACACCGGAAAAATCTGAATTTCCGAATATCCCGGGTCCTGCGTGCTTACCTATGGTATGCTATTTTAAGCCTTCTAAAGATAATGAGCTAGTGTTATCCTGAAAAGTATACTCCTACTCAATGCCAAATCTTGATTTTACACACTTTGATTTTACACAGTGCCCATATTTCGGTCCCTCCAACTGCGTAAAATCAAAGTTTTACAGTAAATCTCAATCTCCCCTCCATGGTATTACTCCATCATTTAGGGAGAGATTATGTTTAGGCATATACACCGTTTTAAATTTTTCTAAGAAATATGATAGTATTGGTCTAATTTTATGTAACCTATTGGAAGATTCAGAATTTGATTCATTATCACTGAAATGCTAAGAATTCCAAATTTTTTCAAATCTGTTCCTGATGAGCAAATTACTAAAAATGGGCGTATTGATTAATTCATCAGTGCTCCAATATTCCTTGATTGAATCTTTCCTGACTTTTCCCATCAAAATTATAATTGCTAAGAAAACTTTCATCTCTGCCACCATTACATTTTTCCACTTCCAAGTTTTCTGCGAAGATTTGTATCTGCCTTCATTCTGCATTCGATACAACTGTCTCATTGCTCATCATTTCGAGGAAATCATCCTCAAAAAACATTTTGCCACTTCTAAAACACATTCACAATTATCAGGGGCATTGATGACTGCCACTCCCTGAAAATCTTCCAGACTTCTTCGAAGGTCAATTTTATTCCATGTCACCGAGGTGTCTTTTACTAAGCTACCATTGCTATCACTTGCATCTGAGTCACTATCATCTATGTAAACTAACTGTGCAGCTTTTCTTTTACGTTGTCTTCCACCAATATCAAAACCAATTTCACTATCTGAGCTCTCAAACTCATCTTCACAATCATCTGTCACATCTGATAATGCATCAAGACAAAGTTCTTCCTATATAAGCTTCTCTGTGGTGATGTCAATGGTAAAAAGTTGACATACGTATGATATGTGATTTTGGTGAGAAGTACCAAAAAATCGCCAAAATATGCTCTGTTAAACAAAACTATTGTTGATTCACTGTTAAAACCACTAACTCTTACAAAGGTGGAAAGACATTTTTTCCTAGCTTCAGTCATTGCACAGAAATATCTTATAGTGCTACTCAAATGCCTATACACCTGGTACTTTTTTTAGTAAATATGGTATTGCCAGATTGGATAAATGATTATTTTCATCATAAATAATTAATTATTTGTTACATGCTCTGTGCACCTTTTCCTATTTACCCGTACTGAAAGAGAATTTTTTACGTCCAAAAGGGCAAATTCAATTTGTCATGTAACTTTTGAGCAAGTGGGGTCAAATTTGACCTCAAATGCTTTTTTCACTATTAACAAGTAAACATCAGCAAAATAGCAATCTTTACTGCCCTTGTCGAGCTGAAGTTGTAATAGAGTGAGTAGTGTCTGTATGGCATCGACTTCATTTCTTCAAATGAAAGTGTTTTTATAAAATTTAAATTAACCAGTATGAATTTAATTTTTATAATCTCTGGTAACATGTAGTCTATCCTCATCTAACACCCTTGTCTCATGTAAATTTTAAAAAAGCAACACCGAACATTGATAAAACGTAAATATATATGTATTCTGCATAAGATACAATCTTAAAAATATCTCTGAAGTCTCTAATCACTTGAAAATTAAAGTTGGAGTTCCTAACCAGTTCCACCACTGATGTTTTAAATTATCAATCACCTCTTTTAAACCTTGTTCTCTCTCCCATCCGACAGCTCCATGACCATTCCTGCTGACCCTCATCACCAACAGCTTTTTTCTTCCTATCCTTTTCTCCTTTGTTCCACCCATCTCTGACTTTGTACTCCTTCCTCATCTTCTTCCCAAGGTATTTATGGTGGAGTTTTTTAAGATTGTTAATAGCTTGTATTTAGCAGGTATAGCAGGCTTGATAGTGGCATTACATGCCTAAACTTTGGTTGGGTGGGTATTTTAAATAGATTTTTTGGAAAATGATGTCTGTTTTATTACACTGTAGAAATTGTCCTATTTGTCGTATGCATTGGCTTTGAATGCCAAGTACCGTATTTACTCGTAGAAGCCACGCACCTTTTTTCTGGAAATGCCGGTGAAAAAAGAGGGTGCGTGGCTTGCATGAATCCTCCAAATTTTAATGTAAACTGCATACCATTTTCCACCAAATTCCTATCGTTTATTTCTCCAGAGTTTAGCATTGGTAAATAATTTCAGAATTAAATTACTGACATGTTTTAACTTAAATAATCATGGTATCATAACTTAAATTTATCCATTCACCAATAAATCACGAGTTCCTATGTTAGACCGCACCCAAAAAGCACTAAGAAGTTTTTTGCTCCAGAGCCAGCCAAAAAATGGGGTTGTGCGGGATACACGATGACGCGGTATACACGAATAAATACGGTATCTTAAATTTTTCTCTTTTATGGAACAGTAAATTTAATTCTATTTTTACTCTTTTTTTTTTAGGAAAGCACAAGAGATTCTGTTAGCCTTTTACCCGATGAGAGGGAGGATGACGTTGAAAATTTGGCCTTCCAGATTGGCTTACGCCGGGTTGGATGGATTTTTACTGATTTGGTTGCAGATGACATCAAGAAAGGAACGGTTAGTCATTGAATTAGTTGAATTTATTAAATTATTTGTCAAATTTCTTCAAATGTATGTTCATATCTATGTTGGTTGCAGGTTAAGCATTTCCGGAATATTGAAGGCCACTTCCTTTCTGCAGAAGAATGCATAATGGCTGGCACATTTCAAAACAAACACCCTAATCCATGCAGATTTTCTCAGAATGGCTATTTTGGCTCCAAGTTTGTCACTGTTTGTGTTACTGGTAAGTCACTTCTCTTTACCTCACCAGCAAGGAATAAGAGAGTAAATACTCTGCCTATCTAGAAACCCAGCTGAGAAATTTTTTAGCGGGTACCTTTGACCTGAAGATGGGAACAGGATGGCTCCCGAAACTGTTGTCATCCAAAAACAACCAACGCAGCTGAGGAACCCGAAAATCAGCACTGACCATGAGCAATGCCGTGGAAACCTACGCCAGAATTTTAATATTTTTTACTTTTACATACTTTGTATAATTTTCCGCACAATGGAGAACTTGCATAGGTCGTCGATTGCTCTAAAAACTATTTTGAATAATTAAAATGGATACATTAGCTCGCAAAAATACCTAAAGTTTCCCCATTCATCATCAAAATAAATAAAAAAATTGACTTGAAAATCGAGAAAAATTTCTCTGAGCCGACCACTGCGGAAAGACACCCGAGCATTGCCGAGGCCAGGTGTGACGTCTTAGGTGCCTAAACAACCGTAGGGAGTTGGGAAATATGCTGACGTCATGCTGTAAAATTTGTTTTGAGGGAGTATTTAGCCACTCCTCGTTACTCTATTTTGTTCTGTTATTCTTGGTCAAGTTTTCCTATTACTATTGTGCCACGATTATTACTTGGGATATTATTAATGCGACATCGGGATGATGAAGGACAAGCGTTTCACTAAGTATGTTTTAGTTATCAGAAAAATGGATGATAACTTTGCCGCTCGTTCGAATAGTACACTTGAAATTCATCTACATTTACATAATAGACAGCAAGCCGCCTAAAAGGCGTGTGGCAGGGGGTGTTAGGACACCAGCCTTTTTTTTAGGACAACAAAAATTGATGCAACAACCCTCATAGAATTTGTAATGACAAATTATTGCTATACGTCGGTGGCAAATCAAGATGTAAAAGAAACTTGTAATACTGGAGGATAACAATCGTAAGCTTACGAGCTGTGCTGTTGAATTTGGCAATGCCGTATTAGTGGAGAAGGAAGTCCTATCTGTCCTACTGTACGAATTCACAGCAAAACAGTCTGCACACAATCACATGTGAGATTGTGAATCGGTTCCACTGCCAACACACACACACACAAGCTACAACCTATTTCAATAATATAGGCAAATCCATAAACAATGTACTAGCATACACCATAAAAATATAGTGGGAAACAGGCGAATACAATTATAAAAAATTGGTAGTCACTACAATTCTTATATTCATTACGTACAACTTACAATAACAGAGCTTGTTATGATGACATTAGTAAACATCAAAATTGTTCTAGTTACATAAATAAATGAGGTGCCATCGATAACACCAACTTAAAATTAACGTATCCCCCCTTCCAATGGCCGTGGCTCAGACTCCTACAATGATGTTATTTAGGTATAATAAAATGTTTTGTTTCACTGCTCCAGTTTTATATTTTTTGTGCTTACTCAGATATAAATATTATAATTACTACAAAATATGAAAACTTCCGAGCCTCTATTGTTGGATATTTTGCTTTAAATATAAAATAATCAACACGTCTCACAAACGAAGCTATCACAACTGCTGGCAACTATTACAAACAAGCACAACAATTGCTTCATGTGATGTTTAAGCACCTATGACGTCTTCGAGGCTTCATCGGCAGTGACTTGAAGGGTTAGGGGGATCTTGGCGTGTTTTGAAATTCGTTATATTTATCATTGAATACCTCACGAAGGAAAACTCATATTTACATGCAGGTTTCTTTGTTGAATTCAGAAAATAATTTTCTGTCTGCCTGTGAAATAAAAAAAATCATGCAAATTCCCCATTATGACTTCGAAATAAAAAAATTAGTTTCTTCAACCTACCCTGGTATGCAACCCAAGTGCCACACAAAATGTCTGCCTGGTGTGGCGCACGTCACTCTTGGGGCGATATCCCGAGGACCAAAGGCCAGAAATGAAAGATATTTGAGGTGCTGAACCACAAATGTCTAAAGAGTCGTTGTAAAAAACAGAAATGTGATAGAATAATCTGGGAGTGACATTATCCATAGTTATGTCTAAAAAAACACCCAAAAATACCGAAATTTCAAAACATTAAGTGCGATGCGGCACATTTTCCTGGTATCCGATTTCAAAAATATTTTTCACTATTATTACCTGGATAGATCCCTGTTGGCCTCGGTGAAAACATGAGGAAGGGGTGGTTTGGCAAGGAGGCAGAATAAGGGCTGGTTCATAGGTTGAATGACCCATTGTTTATAATCCCATGGTCAGTTAGTTAAGTATCACATTTATCATTACTGTTTACTTGAATCAGTTTTATTTGCCAATGCCTCAGATGGGTTATTAAAAATTAGGGATGGTGGGATCGGATACTTCGAATCCAAATTCGCTGAAGGCATCGGATCTGGATCTGAAATTTTAAGTTTATGCTTCAGTGAATGCAACGTCCCATACGAGGGAGTGGAAAGAGTTACGATTCTACCTTCACATGCGCCATTGCACTGCGATGCTTGGCCTACCCATGAACCATTTTGTGAATTTTGAATTAACCATTTTGTGAACCGTTTTCACCATGAATCTCACGTAGGAGTTATGCAACAGAATTTCAGCCGGGAAAATTTTTATGGCAAAATACGACTGGCATATAGTGTGACTCTTACAAAGAGATTGAACAGCCATCGGGAGAATCTCAACTCCGAAGGATAACAACCACGTCAAAAGGGACTACGTCGCAGTTAAAAAAAACACTGTTGGCCATCCATCACCACATGCTTGTGATATTTTTTTTCCTTTCTGAGCCCACACAGTCCATAAAACATTATCTGTTAAGGAAAATATCAAGTTAATAGAGAAAAATAGAAGCGCGTTTCATCCGTACCCCATCTCACCAAATCACTTTTTTCATCTTACCTACTCCAATTCTCTGTTTTTGGAGAACAAACACCAGGTGAGTCACTTACTGGACCCGAATATGCCTCGATAGTTTTCAGCAATTGGATGACGTGCAAGAGATTCAAGAAAGAATGAGACCAAACGCATCGCATTTATGGCATATTTAGTTTTTACAAGCTCAAATCGATTGTAACAATTTTTTTTGTTTCAACGAGGCCATGCCAATATTCAATATTGTTCAAGCAGCACAATTTTCAAAGAAATAGGCATGGAATCAGTACCGTCGAACAAGAAGATCCGGCCTGGAAACGACAACTGTATAGATCACATAGGTTGCCTGTCGTTGCTTTGAAGGCAACGATGCCACAAAATAGCAAGATCTAACATGTTCGTCCTTGACTCCCTCATTCAGTGTGACGTTGCGTGAAAGACGAAGGGATTGCTCTCCTTCCCCACTACCTCTCCTTCACGCACTTGTGCTACCCACCCCTTCCTCTCGCTGAGCGGTCGTCTCGTTCTGTACCCGCAACTCGTCGCACGTGACGCTAATGTTTTTCTAAACGTTGTTAATTGTGTTGCAGATCACGCTGTTGCAATTTAATTGAATGATATACCAATAAAAATGTCTTTCATTGTGTAGAAACATTTTTATTGACATAAGGGACATTAAGAGCATGTGCGTGGACTGTGACGTGAAACTATCGCGAGGAAATGGAAAATCCACCTCACCCCAACTGAAGCATTTGCAGGCGAAAAACAAGTCAATATGTGATGAGAAAGTGATAAAATTCTGGGGAAACTTATGTGAGGAATATCTAAAATCAGTCAATGGTTTATCCGAAGATGGAAACCTATTTTCATTTCCAAATGCAAGCGTAACAGTTTCCATCCTGAGCGTGTAAAGATTTTATCATTTAAAAAAAATAATTTGAAAGCTTATAAAAACGATATAACAATCAGTAAAAATGTTTAGACGTGTGTGTAAATATAAAGAGCATATTTTTGATTGTATTTACCCAGAAGAAACTTGAATACTTACTTCGTTTTATAGCAGACAATTGAAAATGCATTAGGATCCGAAAATATCCGAAGATCCGGCTCTGAAAATCAAGGATGCGATCTGGATCTGGGTCCGAAAAAAATCCCGGATCTATCCATTCCAATTAAAAATGTCATCAAAGGTATACAGAGTGAAGACCTTGAATGTGTGATTTACTGAATAAGATCATCACCTTGTAACTTTGATTTGGGAATCATTTTTACTCATAAACTGGCCATAGAAAGTGATAGGTGTGGAACTCAAGGTCTGGAATTGTAATATCAGCCTGCCTGTTAGCTAGTTTGTGTTACCCATGACACAGTAATGTAACCTCCCTATTACAAACCCTCTGGTTTATGAAGTTCAAAAATTAGGGTACTTTCAACTTCATTTGGAGAAATAAATTGGAGTTTCTAGTGTGTTACTTATTGTTCACGCAGTTGTTTTCCTTGAGCGAAAGATCCTCAGAGAAAAAAATCAAAAAATCACAGATGTTGTCCGGTAGTGACCCAAAATCGGGGTTCGAATCCCGGTCAAGGCAAATGATTTTTTCTCTGTGGATCTTTCGCACGATTGTGCATTGCGGGTGACTCCGTAAAAAGTTATCACCGCGGCTAGTCCCCGTATACTTTAAACCTGTTTTCCTTAACTTTTCCATCTTTATGACTTGGATGCATCTATGTCAAAATGTTAAATGGTGTTTTGCACGCTCCTTGATACTAGAAAGTATTCGATATTCGAGATCTCAAATAAGTATGCTGAAGGTACCATCTCGAAAACCTCGAATACTTTGAATTTTGCACCATACACTCACACGCTGGTAGTTGACTCGGAAAAATGTAGAGGACTCTAGATGTTTTGTGAATGCAGCGCCGTTTTAGGCAAGGTGACGAACTACATCAAATTCGCAGATTAGAGCGGTGAAAAGAGTTCGACGTGGGGAACCGAAAATGATAGGGTGAAAAGATCCGAAAATACCCAGTTTCCACCACCAGGAGAAGCTCAGTGCCGTGGGATAGTAACTACGTAGTACAGTTCTCAAAATCCGCTACCCCCTCCATCCATCAGCCCTCAGCCCCTCCGCCGACGCTTTCCTCCTTTCCGAAATCAAACAAAAGGCCATAGCTCGAGCAGCATTCATATTATGAAGACCATAATTCAAAAGCTTCAAAAGAAAATATCACGTTACATGAGAATAATAGAATCGTGTTTCACCCTTCCCTCTTTCTCCCCCACTGACCTTTTTCTGCTTACCTGCTTCGAAGTTCCCCATTGCTGGAGGTCAACTGCTGCATGAATCATTTTAGCCCAAAAGATGTCTAAAAATGACTTGGCAATTGATATTACACCTTCATTGGATTGAAATATTAGTAATGTGCGCGTAATTAAAAGAATAAGACCAAACACAACGTATTTCTGACTTTCTTTAAGCATTTTACACAAGGAAATAAATTTCAAAATATGACGGAGACTTAGCGATCTGGCGAAACTCGATATCCTCGCAGCTGAGCTTCTCGGAAGTTTATGCAGTATTTTTTTCTGAAAACACATATCAAGTTACAATTTATGAGTTATGCTATAAATCTCTATTGTCACAGTCACAGACAAAGGGATATTTTCTCAGGATATTTGGTTTCTCCCTGCTAGCAATTCGAATTCATCTGCTAGAACTTCCAAAGATGGACTGAAAATAAACGAAGAAGAAGAAAATCTGGTGGAGAAGCGCGTGTATTTTGCAAAATGCCTCGGATTGTCCACTAGCACTTGACAGTAGGAGTGGGGGTAAAGGGAGCTACCTGTTGAAAAAAAGAAGTTAGATGAAGCCGAGTATTAGATGGGCGTGCTGCTGATATGGCATTTGGTAGATAAGAATGTATACATCAGACAGAAATCCATCGTAGCAGTGTAAATGCTGAGACGGCATGGAATCATTTTTTCGCGAGGTGGTGTGTCCCCTAAGGATATTAGAAAGAGATGTTAGTTGAATCAACTATATGCCCAAATTTTTTCCGTAAAATTAAAATATTCCATTAATCAGCTAAATTCCTGTTTGAATCCTTTAAAGGAAATCACAATTACTCGCCAAAATCCTCGGTTTCATGCTGCATAGGCAACCTAGTCAAACATTCCCGCATTCATCGTTTTTTTCGTCCATCCCCTTGAAAAACGATAGATCGAGGTTCCACTGGATACCTTTTTATTTATACCTTCATCAAGGGAAATAGAAGAAGAAACGTACGTTTAATGTGCTTTGCACTTCTCTAGTATTCGAGGTATTCGAAATATGAGGTATTCGAATATTCGAGCAACAATTTAATATTTGAGTTGATTTTCGAGTTTGAGAAATCTGCTATTCGACCCATCTCTATTATTTACTGATCATTTTCCAGGGGATGCAAGTAATCAAGTCCATATGGAGGGTTACCAGATCTCAAACCAGTGCATGGCCTTAGTTAGAGACGACTGCTTTGTGCCCACCAAGGATGCTCCTGAGCTAGGATATGTTCGAGAATCTTCTGATCGCCAGTATGTGCCTGATGTTTATTACAAAGTAAGTTTGAAAACCTTCACAAATCTCATTGTATCACTGCTGCTCCTTATCATTCTCTTTTTTGGGATGTTAAATTGCACATGTTTTTGATTTTCCTGAGTATGTCCCTTTGCTTAACAAAACATCTTACGTTAGTGAATGTTATCCTTGTCAGGAACTCACTGCTGCAAGGACATAGGTCACTAAGGTATTATGTCCTCTGTGGCTGCTCAATTGCAACTGCAACAATTTTTATCTCTTTTAAAATTTGACCAAAATGTGTTAATGTTGGCTTCTGGTACTTTGAATTCATCAGCATAAAGGGTCGTAAAATGTTGAATGCAATGAAATGAAACCTTGATAAGATTAACTTTCAAACCTGTTTAGTTCTCTTTGGATTGAGGTGCACAATTAGTCTGGTTAGTTAGAAACTGAGTAAGTTATAGTATTTTTCCAATCTAATATGCATGTTAGTATTTACTATAAATTTCTTTTACATATCTAATTGAAATATTTAGTGGAAGTATCTTTGGCTGTTTTTTCATGTAAATTAATATATGGGCACTACAATTCTGAATAGATATTTTGAGAAGAATGATTAATCACTTTTTTATGTTGGCTATATCGTCGCATATTCTGGAGGCTATGAATGACTGCTCTAAAGTCTTCTCTTGGCTTCAGCAAATCTCTTTTTTTGTTATTTTGAAATAAAAGGTTTGGAGCTGTAACTCCCAATTTTATTGCAATGCATCGAGAACATGCATATATAAAATTGAAATGAAATTGGAGCATTTGTACCCATGCCAAATCAAACACAATATTGCACAAAAACATGCTGAGATTCTTCGCTGTATTATTCTTCGGCCTGCTAGTGAATGAAGTTTAGGTAGAGGTTAGTCCATTTGTAGCCGTTAGTTGTTTCAACGTTTATTGGGGCAGATACCCAATGTATTAATTAGAAATTGTCACCAGGAATGTGCATTTAATCGAGAAGTGATTACAAAAGGCCAGACAACTCTGAAGAAAAAGGCTGTAAAATGTTAATGTGATGGAGCATATTTTAATATGTTAGGAATGAAATTTATACATCTCACAAATAGTTTTTGAGGGATACGGGACCTCAAGCAGGATTACTGCTTTAACTCTCAGAAGAAATGGATGAATAAAGGAAAAACGTATAACTAGGGAAATTTTCAGGCATGCGAGGGGTTCAAAATTTTTTACTTAACTCCACCTTTATAATTTTGAGTTAAAGATGTCATAACTATTTTTTGTGAATACCGGAGGCACTAAAGATGCTGAAAACATTATTTAACATTTCAGAGCATAAAAAATTTCATCGGGTGGTGTCCATATATGTGAAACAGAATTATGTTATTGTTTCTGTTTTCCGGAAGAGAAGAAATGTTGGCCGTTCTTACAGTTGACACAGGTAAACCCAAATATAATTCTGTTTTACTTTATTTAACATGCCTCATTGGTACGAAGTTAAAAAACATAATTCTAGTTTTGATGTAAGTAAAAGAAATAGCATCTCAACCTAAAATTAGTTAAAGAAATATTTAAAGCCCAAATTTTACAAATGGAGTTGAATACACAGATTAATGGGAGGCATCATAATTTCTTTAGAACAAAAATGAAAAGAAAAAGGGAATTAATGACTCAAGGTCCTTAAGTAGTACATATATTAAATGTAATAGGCAGCACGATTTTAAAAGGATATTCTCCTTAATTGTCTCTGCAAAGTACACAACATGGTAAATTATTTCAGGCTAGACAGTGATAGAATATTCTTGCTAGTTGCAATCAAGTTTTATAAACTTTACTTTCAGTGGACATTAAGGCGTATGTGTAGAAAAGTTGAAGGGATATGCAAGTACTCGAAGTTGAGTAAGTAGTTTCAGTTACAGAGGTGTCGAGGACAGCAAGTTCAGATATCTGCTGACAGGAGGTGCTTATCATGAAACTTGCATAATAACATCATTTTTAAAGTCGACTAGTCATTCTTATTCTTTGGCTTGCAAGTTTCAGCTTGCTGTATACGTAGCAGTCAAACACTATAATAGTCAACGCGGGCACGGAATATCTTTTCGTTAGCCGCGGCTGATAAACGTCTTCCAACCTAGTGCCGGAAATGGAGTGGGCAGCTGAATAGACTGATACTTTAATATGTGACACTTATATACTCAACCTTGCTTTCTTTACTCAAATGTTGAGAGAGTACGTAAAAATTGTTAAGATTTCAATGAACAATATGTGACTTATAGGTCTTGGTGGGTAATGCCAGTTTTTGCTGCTGTTTGACTTCATAAGTGGTGCCATCTTTCAGCCTATGAGTGCTACATACTTCGGATGTTAATTTTTGTTTATTCCTTTGTTGCGTTTAGTTTACTTCTTGAACTTACGAAACAAGAGTTGCTTAGGTTGATTAACGAAGCGAGAAGTAAAGAAATATTCTTTTGGTTATCAAAGCCTAAGATAACTTCTATAGTTAATTTGCTTCGTCTGCTTATATTTTATGAAGATTCAAGATCCATAAAAATCATTGATATAATTTTAAACAAAAATTCCTAAGGCTTTCAAATCTTGCAATTTTGCTGAGAATGTACTTGTCCAGACACTCAAGTGTGTAGAGAAAGATAATTTTCTGCAGGCAGTTATACTGTAACATATAGACGTCAAAACCTGCTGTCTGAGCTTGTAGAACAATTAGTTTTCTGCATGAGAATTTGAAAAGTATTAAAAATGAGTCACATTACATGATTAATTTACGTAAATCATCTTTATTACAATTTGCAAATGTTTTTACTCAGGGCTCTTTTTAGCAGTTTGGATAGATATATTAATGAAATTGACTACATATTACTTCAGGTTAATTCATTCCATTTTTACTTATGGAATTGTGTAACACACATTAAGTTTCATTCACCACTGTTTAATTGTGACACAATTACTATCAACGGTCCTCATCATCCTTTCCTTTATTCATCAAGCTAAGCATGCAGAATAGAAAATTCGAAAGGGGAGTGGAAAAATGATATGTAATATGTAGAGATGTGCGAATAGTATCCGCGAATACTCGAATACCTCGAATATTAGAAAGTATTCGATATTCGAGGTTTCGAATCGTTATGCGAAAAGTACCGCCTCGAATACTTTGAATTTCGCGTCATACACTGTCGCACGCACGTCGTTGGTAGTTGACTCGGAAAAATGTAGAGAACTGTAGTCATTTAGTGCTCGCAGCGCCGTTTTACGCAAGTTGACGAATTACATCAAATTCGTGGATTTTAGCGGTGAAAAGAGTTCGACGAGGGGAACCGAAAATGGTTGGGTGAAAAAATCCGAAAATCCCCGATTCCCCCCACCAGGAGAACCTCAGTGCCGTGGGATAGCATCCTTAGGGCATTTCCCACGATCCGCTATCCCCCTCCATTCAGCACTCGCCTCTCCCACTCTGAGGCTTTCCTCTTCTCCGAAATCAAACAAAAGGTCCCAGCTGGCGCAGGGATCGCATTACGAAGACCCCTGCTTCGAAAAAAATATCGAGTTACGAGAACAATAAAAACGTGTTTCTCGCCCTCCCCCCTTTTCTCACCCACTGACCTTTTTATGGCTACCTGCTTCGAAGTTCCCCATTTCTGGAGGTCAACTGCTGTGTGTACCGTGGGATACTTACATTAGCGCATTTCCCAAGATCCGGTATCCCTCTCCATTCAGCACTAGCCCACCCCTCTGAAGATTTCATCTTCTTCAAAATAAAAAAAAGGTCACAGCTCGCGCAGGGATCATATTACGAAGACCTTAGCTTCGAAAAAATACTGGGTTACACGAGAACAATAGATACGTGTTTCCGGCCCTCCCTTTTCTCCCCCACTGACCTTTTTTTTCCTACCAGCTTCGAAGTTCTCCATTTCTGTGGAGGTCAACCGCTGCATGAGTCATCTATTAGCACAAAAGGTGTCTAAGAATGACTTTCGTCAATTGATGTTACACCTTTAATGAATTGAAATATTAGTAATGTGCGCGTAATTTAAAAAAGAATAAGACCAAACACGACGTATTTCTGAGTTTATTTAAGCATTTTACGCAAAGAAATAAATGTCAAAATACGACGGAGACTTAGCATTCTGGTGAAACTCGATATGAGCAGCAGAGCTTCTCGGAAGTTGATGCGGTATTTTTTTCCGAAAGCATATATCAAGTTACAATTAATGAGTGGTGCTATAAATCTTTATTGTTACAGTCCCAGACAAAGGGATATTTTCACAGAATATTTGGTTTCTCCCTGATAGCAATTCCAATTCATCTTCTTATCTCGTGAGAACTCCCAAAGATGGACTGAAAATAATTGAAGAAACTCCGGTGGAAAAGAGCTTGTATTTTGCAAAATGCCTCAGATTGTCAGCTAGCACTTGGCAGCAGGAGTGGGGGTAAAGCGATGTTAGTTGAATTAATTATATGCCCAATTGTTTCCATAAAATTAAAATATTCATTAATCAGCTAAATTCCTGTTCGAATCATTTAAAGTAAATCAAAATTACACCGCAAAATCTTGTGTTGCCTGCTGCATAGGCAACCGAGTCAAACATTCCAGCATTCATCATTTAGTATTCGAGGTATTCGAATATTCGAGCAATGATGTAATATTCGAATTCGAGAAATCTGCTATTCGACCCATCTCTAGTAATATGTTTAAGCATGCATCGTTGCATAGCCTGGTCCCTACTTCACTCAACTCCATACTCAAGAGCACTTTTCAATTCAACTTGATACTCGACTCAAGAACAAAAAGTACTACTCGCATATCCCTAAAAAGTTGTAAAACCCTTAAAATTTGGATTTCACCTTTACCACGCGAATTTCAAAATGATGCAGTATGTGTGGCACTCATCTGAATTGTTTTCTACAGTAAAACTTTAATTTTACGCGCTTTGATTTTGCATCAAGTCTTGTTTTTACGCTGTGACATTCAAGTCAGGCTGGAAAGCATAGGGAATTTCAATGGTGAAACTTCGATTTTACATCTTTTCTTGATTTTACCCAGTTTTTTTATTCTGGCTGCATTTCCGCAGAACCATAGAGCCCACTATTCTTGATTTTACATAGTTGTCTTTTGACTTCGAGTAGTGCAGCCTCAGTATTGAAAATAATTCTGATCTCAATTTTATCTACATATTGTCAAGTTTCTCCGGGAATAAGTATCACATTACAATGCGTATCAAACAAAGCTAGATTGATGACAATGGCGGTTCCATTTACAAACCATATTCCTCCAAATCATGTTTTATCATAATTATATTCTCCGTGAAGTAATCGTGTGTGATTGCATAGTCGGGGATCCAAGTTCATGGGAGCCTTGGAGCCCCGCAACAGTTCATCTACGTAAATAAAAGAAAGTCGAAAATCGTGTTAGTTATAACACTTATAACTCAAGAACGGCTGCACCGATTTTTATAATATTATGTTCTTTGGGTTCGTCTCAGCCCTGGATAACATGTAGGTAGAGGAATTTTGCGAGACGCGATATTGCGAAATAACGCGAAATAACAAGAAATAATGCGAAATCGGTGAATAAAAACGAAATTTCACGTTTTTTGCGATTTTAGGTGGATTAGCAAAAAAAATCACATCTAATGAGTCATAATCTATTATAACCTAAGCCTTCATTGTTTAACGCTGCCGACGTTCATTTGCTCTATCTCATTTCAATTCCAAGGTCAATTGGCTCGTTTAGTCTCGTGCATAACGTATCCACGAATTATCGTGCACTGTAGTGATTTCTCCACCAGAATTTTCCGTTAAATTTTCCCCAGCCTCTCTTCGATTCCCATGTATCAATCCTGAAATGTTTAGAATGAGGCGCTTTCTCACCTGAAGAATTAGATATTATGAATTAAAAATGTGCGGAAAGAAATTTAATGCGGCCGCAGAAGAGCGGAAATACAAGCTCACTCACCTGGTACGCGTCAATGCCGAGCAGTAATTCTGGTGACTCACCGCGACGCATTAGACAGCGTTATTGGATAACTTGTTGCAGGAAAACCTTGAGTGTGTGTCTAATATAATAATTTTGTTGACTTAAACACGGCCGCTGGCTGGGATCGGGCCGCCGTTCACTGCACGCCCCACAGCATGGCAGAGAGTCATCTCGTCTGAAAGGGGCCAGAATATCACGGCGTCGTGACGTGAATGGCGGCCGGCAAAAAGTCGTTTCGTCGCGAAAGCTGCCTCAATGTAGCACTGCCTGCATTTCACGCCATAGACGGCGCACTACCGTGCCGGATTGAAATAGTTGCCGTGGTGACCATGGCGGCCGTCAACGGTGCCTCGGGATCAACTGCGCGATTCGATTCGTTTAAAGATATCCATAGACACGTATGGTTATTTGAAAGCACAATGCGCTAGCAATTGAGGGAAGGGAAGGAAGGAGCAGAAAGGATAGAAGGAGAGGGGGTTCTCCTTAGTAGCAGATGGATCGTCGGATATTCGGCTCTCCACTGAGCTACAATGCAAAAAAAAAAATCATTTCGACATTGGCCAAATCTAACATCTAATTTTTCAGGTGAGTAATCGTCTCATTGTAGATGTTTCAGGATCGATAAATGGGCAATAATTTTTCAAGGTTATTTGAATCTGATTATGTTTTGTTAAGTGTACTTCTTTCACTGTCTTTCCTGACCGATTGGTAATAGCTGTAATCAAAACTAAGCGATTTTGTTGTATCTAGACTTGGAACTAATTTTCTTGTGTTGAGCACTCGGTGACATCTTCACACCAAATGCCTTTGGGCATGATTATGAGGAAGCGAAGTCACCCCAATGAGAATTCAATAAACAATTTGCTTTTACAAATTTTATTCACCCCAAGGATTCTAACCAATGAAATCTCTGTAAATTAAGAGCGATATTATTTAGCAGAGGTTGAGGGATACAAATTACAGCTATGAAGGTTATTAAAAAGTATTGCCTCACCATGGCGACACAACAAAAAGTGATGCATTACTCTGGTTAAATTTTCCACTTAATAGGGTGGTTTCCTATTATTTTTTTATTGCCTATATCGAAAGATTATTACCCTTGGAGTACGCATTTTGCGCTTTTAGATTTTTAAATGACGATATCTATTTTTAGCTATTAAATGAAAAGTGAAAATTTTCAAGCACGCGAAAACGCGATGGCTAAGTATGAATGCTGGGAAAACCCCGTGTAACGTCATTCTGGTTCCCGCTTCCCCCGTGTGAGGTGACCTTGGGGCAAGGATATTGTGTGCCGCTGCAATGCTGGCTGCTAGCAGGTAGCAGAGTACCCTGCTAGCAGGTAGCGCTTGGCTAAATAAGGATTATTAATACCCTATCAAACGAAGGAAACTTTCTGACCATAGGCAGTTTTATTAGGTGATTATTAAGACATGTTCCCCTGAGCTCTGTGCCCCATGCGTGCATTGGTAATCTCAGACAATGTAAAACTCCTATCCTCTCGTGTAGAAACTAGGTCCCTGTGACGTCTTGCGGAGTGGCATCACATGGGCGCCAATCTGGCCTTTTTCAAATGCGGTTAAAATTGACCATTGCCATTCGTGTAAACTGGGATTTGTAAAACCAAATAATTTGTATATTATGAATACACTAATGGTGGGTAAAGAATCGCAATCAATGCCTTTTGTTTTCTTTGATGAAGGAAACTACCCTATTAAATTTACAATTTTCAATATTGTATCAGGTAACTTGGTGTGGTTTAATTCATGCTCCAGTAGTAGTTAGAAATTATAATTGCCAGGCACATGACTTTGACACTTGCAGTTGCGTTCATGTTCCTCCTTCATTATTTATTTGTCCACTTGTAGTGATTGTTATGGACCACTATTTGCAAGTCGCAATTGACGATCCAATATAGCCAATTGTCAAGATGTGTTCGATCTTGCAACTCTCATGTAATTATTTTAGCGAAAATAAGTATTTGATGAAAATAAGTATTCTTCTACATGTATTTGAGAAAATAACGTACTCCCATTATTACGAAGTTCACGGGACCGAAAAACCGGATGTTCGTAATGACGAAGTTGGTATGGAAGTTTCTTTTGGGAATCAGCGAAAGAAAAAAAACATACAATGTCAAAATTTCTTGTCTCTTCAATCTCCCGCACATCTTCAGAGTCGAGTGTATAATACAAGTGATTAAATTATGTGCAAGTCTCCTCGATATAGGAAGAAGATGCTTTCCTAGACCTTGCTCGTAAGTTGATAAACCTACGCAAGGCATCCAGGAGAGTGGTTATCCTGCAGAATGCAACACTGCATCACAATCGTGTGTTAACTCATGGTTGTGACAAACTGATCTAGCTTGCAACGTATCCGGAGCCGAAAAAAATCGCTTTCAGCGGGAAGAAGGAATGGGCAAGACGCTGAACAGTTCCTGACTTGACACCGGATTAAATGATAGTTTGTTCTGATTATGCTCAAAGTGCAAGTTCCTCTATGCCACATCGTGTCACATCGGCAAACTCCAAAGATGCCAAATTTGAAATTTCGGGCGCGCTTGAATTTTTTGAATGTTCCTATCTTCGAAAGTTCGTAAATCCAATGTGCGTAGGAAGAGGACTAACTGTACATCCAATTTATGAGCTTTAATGAGTGGGTCACCATAATTCTACAGGTATGAAGCTTATTTAATGATGTTGCGTGCATATTGAAGTATCTCCTACTGAAGAAAGAACCATAATTGACGCCCTGGCATAGTACAAGAAGAGGACATAAACGTAGATCAATGATGATAATGTAGTGTAGCGTATATCCTCCTAAATGCCATTGCTTTTTTGCGGAATTTCATAGTAAAGTTCATTTCGCAACCGCTGGGGCTGGGACTGAAGTTTGTAATTTTATAATCACGATAATGTCGTAATAACATTTCTTTAACCTTAGATTGGATAGGCCTTTCATCGGGACCAACGATTTGCTTCGGAATAACGAGGACTTCGTAATAACGTTGTTCGTATTAACGAGAGAATACTCTAATCAGTTAATTTTTATGTTACTTTATTTCTGTTAATGACCTCAGCCTTTCATCGGTAGCATGTATATAATATTGAAGTTTTGCAAAATTATATCGAAAATAGTTTGAAAAATATAACTAAAATTTTGCTGTGGATATATTGAACTTAATTTTTCTACTTTTGACTTTTCTTAAGCTCATACATTTCAGAATATGCCTCACTATATATTTTTTACACTTCACCGCTGTCAATTCTGCACGCGAGTAATTAATGGGTAAAGCGAAGGGTTATGATGAACAGGGTAAAACTGCCCCAAATTACTGAAATACTTTCCTTCTAAATTATCTTTGGTGCTGACTGGGGTGTATGTAAACTTCTTACTAAATACCCCGTATAGAGCATTATGTGAAAATAAAAATTGTGCGATAAATGTGCGTTTTAATTTTGTCACATTTTTGGCGAATTATCTTGCCTTGAATCTTAGAATTACCTTAATCTCTCACTTCAATTTTTAATGGCTGTTTTAATTAAAGTTAAAATTAATGCATTAGGTTTTTCATTTTTAAGCTGAGACTTTCCTTAAAATATTTCATATCAGACAAGTTGATTTAATCCCAATTCCTATTATTTTTGAATGTGAAAAAAAGTCATTTTTCTCCATTTTCAATCTATCTAAAAATAGATCTTAATATGTATGTATTCTAAAGGTAAAATTTTGTGGTGCGCATAAATACTTTTTTAAATATTTTAAAATTTACACATTTCTCCCTCATGGTTTGGATGTGCTAATTGCATCACACAGTGGTTATGCGATCTATAATTTCAGTGATAAACCATATTTGTATTATTGACTAAATTCTTTTCTAGAAGGAAATGAAAGAACTGAGCTGAAGGTTTGGGTTGAAAATCAGATGGTATGACTTGTTCTCAAAGTTACTCAAGCTGTTATGCTTATGTACTTAAGTAATGTATAAATTATTTTCGTATAAATATGAGTTGTTATTCAAAGAAATATCCATTGCAATATCACCTTGAGAGATTAGTAGAATAAAAAGAATTGGTTTCTTTCTAAATACGATCCACTTCATTTTGGTGAAAAGTACTTTGGCATTTTGGTTTCATTTGATATTTGTCATTTTTAATTTAGGTTCCTTTTCTCATACCTTCAGTAGTGAAACAGTTAGAGGATAAAAGTTTTCTACCATCTTAGATCCCTCTTTGATATAATGTTTATTGTATTTAGAACTTTACCTTCAATAATAATAACTACACAATTTCCATTTCACTAATACTCTGCCAGGTCAAATAAGAGCATATTAAATTCTTACTTCCCCAGTATGTGTTTTAATTGATATTTTGTAATTTGAGTATGAATCTGAGATTTTTTGCATCGTCTGTGTCTTTGTCATCTAAAATTATTAGTATAATTATTAGTATTCTATCATCTGTCCTGATAATTGTTATTGACTTGATAAATTTCAAGAATTTTTGTGAAGGAAGAAGTTGTAAAAGCCTTTGCAATGGATATCACATATCCCTATTTGTAAGAAAAGCAGACTTCTGGGCTGATGAAAGATGAACTCATAAGTATTATTTCTATAAAAAATACTCAAAAACATTTTATTTTCATTATTTGCTGAGGTAATATTAATGAAGTGTGTCCTTTCTGGAATTCACTGAACGTATGCATTCATGAGGTATAAGGTCTGCACAGCAAGAGCATCTAATATTCTGGGCAAAGTTCTTGGTACAAATCTAGAAAATAATTAGAAACCAATAATGAGAGGCTTTTTCAGGAATAGTCAATCATTTTATGAAAGATGATTAACTTCCTCTAATCAGTAATCATTCAATGAGGCTGCATGGAAAATTTAAGTAGTAGTTATCTGAATGTATTATGTTGAGCCATTGAGAAAAGTTTAAATGTTTATCAAAGTCATTAATAAATATTCTTAATCCCTCTTTCAGTTATATCCTAGACTTCTAATGTATGGCAAAAGTGCAAAAATAACATGAAAAGTACTTAAATTAAAGTGAAAAATATGTATCTTTAATGTATGCTTTACTTCTGAAAGTAGATACATTGCATTTACAGAATGGTATTAAAATATTGCTGATACCATAAACTATTTGCTTTTTATCACTTATTGAGTTCATGGTAATCTATTGGTATCTTTTGCAGTATATGATCAAATTATCAGGGCTCCCACGCAACCGTGAAAACCTTAAAACTGTGAATAAGCCGTGAATTTTGTCTACCCTGAAGTAACCTGGAAACAGCCGTGAATTTCGTCACTAAACCTTTAAAAAATCTGTCAAACTTGTTTTTAGATCTACGATTGACTGATCGAAAGAATAATCGGTTTGTCCATCATATTTCAAGGCCAGTCATATTTCAAGGTCACTGTCCTCACATTTATCTGCACAAGTATATTCCTAGCGCAATTATTGGTCCATGTGCCATGATGACACAATCATTGACCTTAAGCCTGTACAAAAGCTGTAAGACTAGTAACGAAATTGTTCATTAACCCTGTCAAAAATTCAGACACTTCTTAACTTACCTGGCACCCTGGTCCCTCCATTTTCCCACTCGCAACAACTGCAATTGATTGACTGGCTGTGTTTTTGTTTTGAGCATTTTCAACATATGTACCTGGGAAACTTAGAATCACTAGCTAAAAATTTCTCAAAGCACATTCAACCAAAATTGATGATCTATTCTAGTCATCTATATCAACAGAACTTGAATAAATTGTAAAATATTTCTATGCCCCTGCAGGAAGAGGTTTTTTATTGGTTTGTATCAAATGATTGGAAGAAATAATGGGTTTTGAGGTGTAATGGAAGGATTGGCAATAGTAAGTCCTTTAGGATATAAATGAACACAAAGAATTATCATAGAACTTTTGACTGCTGCATAGGAACCAATTCTGGAGTCATGCCTATTTCGCTGCCAGGATATGGAAAAAATACAAAAAAAACTTTCAGTAGTTTCTGTGGCACATTAAAAGGAGTGTTATGCTGCAAATCCATTGGACAGTAAATACTTCAAATTGAAAGACTACTTAGCACTTTAAAGTAGACAATTTTTGGAATAGACATGTCAAATATCATGAACTTCAAAATGAGACAAAGTGAATCACATCAAGAGATGAAATGAATATTTTTTATTCTAAAATAAAACAAGGTGATATTTTGGTGAAAAATTGTAATTTATAACTCTTCATAGTATGAAAATAGTTTTATAACATGTTCAACTGTAAAAGCTTGTGAATCAAGTCATATTACCTGATTTTCAACCCAAATCTCCAGCTCAGCTCTAGCATGTTTGTCTCTATTAGCAGTTATTTAATAATATAAATATCAAATATTGGCAGTAGTAATAGCTAATCATTGAAGCTAAAGGTCATATTACCATGGCCTCAATCAATTAGTGCATCCATTGCTTGCATTATATGCATACTGTTTGTATTTATGATGGAGGTGATGTGCTGCTTGGGAGAAATATGTAAATATTCATTTAAAAACCGCTTTTGAGTTGCTACTAAATTTAAATTTTGGAATATGACCCAGATAGCACAGATTTGAACTTATTCTTGGAGAAATCAGATATTGTGGGGATAAGCTTATCTTCCACGTTTATTATCCCTTTTTTCCTGCAATTTCAAGCATTTGGGGAGGGGTTGTCACAGTACCATATTGCCAAAATTGGCCGCATAGCGGTGCTGACGTCCTCCATTGCCATTAATGCAATTAGTGGCTTCGTTTTTACATTTGTGTTGTTGTGTATAGAGGTGTTTGTGAGTTAAAGCAATACATCTACGCAGTAATAGTTTAATGCATTGAATCTTTCCTCATCGAAAGCCAATTTATGTATTTACATTATTTTCTCGTAATTCTCATTAATCTCGTGTGGTGGCACAGCGATTGTACGCGAAACGGCCGCCACCTACCGGCAATTACGGCGTAAGGATAGGTGTATCTCCTGCTATGCGGACATTCATCTCCGATTTATCCCCAAATGCGGCGTGGATTCTTCATACTTTATCTCTGCATCCAGATAGCGGCATCACGGCATATATGTATAATATCCTCGTATTTAGAGATAAGGTAAAATCTGTGCTATCTGGGAAAGGCCAATTCTGAGATGGAGTATTACAGAAAGATTCATTAACGATTTTTGAAACAAAATTTTGAAATAATTGGAATTGGTATCCATTGAATTGGAATTGGTGAATCCATTCATTCAATATTAAATGTCTTAAGCAAAATCTTAAAAATTAGAACTAAATAATTGACTAAGTATTGTAGAGTGGAGAGCTGTTATGAATTCAATGATTTAAGGTATTTTCTATTTTCGTGACAAGTTAAAAAATAAAAATGTTCCTATTTGAAATATAGCTTTCTTTCATAAGAACATCGTGCACCCTGATTCCATAAATGTCATTAGCCTGTGATAACTGGAGTTCTGACATTTCTGTCAATGCATTGACATTGATGCAGTCAGACCAATTCGGTAACTTCTGGCCCACCTCTATAATGTTCCCAACCCATCAATTTTTTAATATGGTCCGCGGGAAATGCAGAATTTTTGTGTTTGTGGTTTATTTTAAGTGAGAGAAACAATATCAGAGCTTATGTAACTTCAAGGGTCATGTACTTTTCTACACCTCAAAAATTGAAATCTTTCGGCCATTAAAAAAATCAAAGAATGGGTAAAATTTAATTAAAAAAAACAATTTGCCATGTGAAGATTTCGTTCTCTCTATAAAAAACAATGAAATGCACCAATCAAATATTTTGTCGGTGACAAGATGAAGATGACTGTTTCGCTGTTCTCATAGTTTTCCGCGTGTTCCGCTTCACTCTTACAACTGTAGAAGGTAAACGTTTACGTTTAAATACTGTCTAATGATTCATTATTAAAGTCGAATAAACAGTGAGTAAAATGATGTATTAAATGACCCTATGAAGCTTTGGCAGAGTTTCAAAATGCTTAAGTTCAGCATTCTGCTTTTTTTGCACCGATTGTAGGTTGCCTCTATGCACCTCTTTATTAAACTATGAATTTGTGTCATTAATGCGTGGTTGTAGTGCTTGCACACCTCAATCTTGACATAAATGTTATGAATGAATTAACCATATTAATGAAATGGGATAGACTACATGCAAATTATGATGAATTGAAGAATATGAATCTATGGATTCATTTCTTCAAATCACACTGCTGTGAACTTGGCTCAAGGAGATGACTCATAAGGAGGATGGTCCACAGAAAAGTCCCACGAAATATATCTCAAGGACAATTTTTTTTAGGTAGAATTAATTACTTCTTTATTACTTGTAATGTTTGTTCCAAAAGAAAATAAATAGTGCAAAACAATTAATTAGGATGCCATTAACTATAATAAGGTTTCATCATTTAAATCTTAAAAATGAGACCTAAATCATTTACTGAGTGTAATAAGAGTGGAATCTGCGGCGTTTCTCCAAATGAGTCACGGCTTTCGGGTGTTACTCTGCGTTATGTTGTCCATAGGTGACGGCAGTTTCTCTAGCCATCCTGCTAGCATCTTCAGGTCAGAAGTAGCAATGCATAAATTTGGCCATCTTTACAGGCACTAGGGGGATCAGAGGTCGGTTCTGATTGGTTGATTCTCATGTGGGCTCTGATTCTGCCATCTCGGAGCACGTGTGGTTGGAACCTTGCCACACCGTGGACTTCAATAAGCCTTAAGTCCTGTGTAATGAAAGCATCTACTATCCTAGGCTAATTCGAGATAACTAAGAATAGAGAATAATAACTAAGATAAGAGAATAGAGATAACTAATCATCCTGAGAACTGCAACAGAGAAGACGGCTACACATTAGCCAGCACATGGAAAAGGGTATTGAAAATGAATTACTAATCATAGCCCACCTAAAGAAATAGGACAAAATTCGTGACCAATTCAGCAGCATTACTTTTCAAAGCTGATCTTTATTGAAGCGTTGACATGGGAAAGGTAGTTAGTCACTAAATGTGAATTTTACAGGAGGCAAAGGAAAGAGGTTTGCCAACATTATGAAGCTAATATTTGTGTACAAACATCGTCAATCTTAGCAACTGATGTATTGTACCAATTTTCTTTCTGCCTTGTGCATGCCATTTGCATTTGCAAAGTTACCTTCTCCATGAAGAATCGAAATTTCAATTTTTCTGATGTACTACCTTTTCCATGTCAGCACTTCAATTATTCTGGCACAGATTTCACTAGTAATACACAAAGTTGTATCCATATGGATGAAGTGACTTCATATATACATCAAGTTAAATTTCCTATGGGATAATCGCATAGGATTTTGACATTAACTACTTTGACGTCCTACAAAAATTTGGAGTTAATATAATAGTTAATTGTGATGGAAGGATCTTTGAAAAACTTTTTTTGGAGGTTTCTATTGGCACTTCGCTCATCCTTATGGTAGACAACATGAGAAGACAGATTTGTCAATGCATTACTGTACTGCCTGTCAAAAGACCTGTACAGGATCAGAATAGAAATTTGTTCACAGAATTGCTCAAATGCACGAGCAATCAATTCTCTCCAGTGAAAACTAGCACCCATGTTAAGCTTATGACATTTACAGAATCAAGATGTTGGGGTGTCCAGTTTGAGGTGGATATAAATTCATAATGATCTCTTGATCTAAACCTTGAAACTCAAAGAGCAAAAGGTGGTTGAATAGAGATTAAATATCCCATTATATTCCACACTACTACTGCACTTGGTGAATCTATGTTTGATGGACTATTAGATATTCTAAATTTTTTACTTTTAGGTTTTTGCAGCAATTAAATGCACCGAGTGTAAACCATTTTCAAGTGCACTACTGCATAAAATGAACTTTAAATGCTCAAAGTTTCATTTGCTCTTCCTGCTGGGAATGTGATAAGGAGATGACGACGTTCCCAGCAGGTACAAAACGTTGAGCATTTAAAGCCATTATGCCACGCAGCAGTGCCCTCGGAAATGTTCTATATTAGTGAATTATGAATTCTAATGGTAACTTAATATTTTACGTAAAATAGCATTAGTGATCCCCTGTAAATAGCATAAAATACAAAGTGAAGCATCGTACAACTTATAGTGAACTAGGGTATCACTTTTGAAACCACATCCCGGAAAGTTACAATGTACTATTTAGTTAGATATGTGGAGAAACTATTTAGTTTATCTACCCAAATCTGTAATCTGAGCATTAAACATTTTTGGGAGACCCATACATATTAAGAGAAACATAAGCATGAATTTCCAAATGAGAAAACGTTGTACCCTCACATTAATCCCCTTCCATAAACCAAAACAGACCACCTTCACTGAAATCAGAGCATTTTGGGCTTTGCACAAAGTTCTCAATTGATCTGGGAAGTTAGCCTGACATTTCCCGCTCTTACATCGGCCATCAAAAGACCAAGACGAGCTCTAAAGTAAGGCCAATGGAATATCCAGCACATTAAGGACGTAATATTCTTATATTTTTCAGCTCAGTAATCTCTGCTAAAAATGGTTAATATATATGTACGTTAATTAAAGCATAATGCTTAGCCTTAATGTAAATGCTGTTTCCTTCTGCGTACAGTTTCACCTGCTATAGTAATGAATAATTTCACATAATTAACAATGGCAGTAAGTGGAATTTCCTTCTCATAGATACAAAAGTAAATTTATTCAAATAATTAAGTTTTTTTTTTCGAATTACAGATAGCATTCTTTAGCGAGAAATTCATGGTTGACTCCCATTCAAAAATTCGAAGAGAAAGAAAAATATTCAAGAAGCATTTGCATTTTTTATTTAGTAAACAATCCTTAAGATTTCAGAAGACAAATGAGAAAAATTTCCTTTCATGTGATAATCATTCTTCTCAGAAATATCTACGTAATAAATTATATATGATAAATTAATGGTAAATAATTACCATTCTTGAATTTAAGAAAGTGAAAGTGCTAACTACCAATTTCATTTGTGGAGAGTGGTATGAAAAAAGGAAGGTGTGGAGTCTTAGTGTTTCCTGGGAATGTACGTGTAGGTATTTAGATAAGAATTCATCCAAGATGGCTGTAGAATATCATGATGTTAACCTTCCACAATGATTTGAAATGTGATGAGTGATCACATGTAATATTCATTAGCTGTGATGAAATAGTCGTTGATGGTACCTTCCTTTGTCAGATGAAATTTACAAATTCCTAGCGTTGAGCTAATTTAAGACAAATAAGCTATATCTGCCAATGAGACTCCAGAGTGTAATTACGTCATACATATTGGTAGCTTAGTAGCACAGAAATCTAATTGTTTGGAGATCACTAGTATACATAATATACCCGGGCATACAATATATAAGACTTATTCCTGCATAAAAATGACACGGAGAAGAGGCAGTTATATGGTATTTTAACCGTGAATGTTAACAGTAACACTATTTAGGAAATATTACAAGTAGGTTTAAAATGATATTACAGTTGAGGACCTCGTATCCGGAATCCAGAAACCCGGAACGTTTGAAAATTCCTCTGCACAGTGTTTCGACTTTCCACCTCGTAGCACAATTCTCCTAGCCTTGTTCTGGGATGAGTGGAAAGTTGAAGTGCACATGTGAAAGTGAACATGCACTAACAACCTCGGCAAGGACACCAGGGATCTCAAATATCAAGCACAAGAGCCTGAAAGCATTTCTAAATTTATTAATTAACAAACTATACCATGAAGACCAGAAACCCTTTGGTCCCAAGCTTTCCGGATTTTAGGTCCTCAATTGTACTTATCTCATTTGTAAATTGATTTAGCATAATAGAAAATTGTGGATTAGGTATTAAGAAGTTAGGTCGACCACTAACTTTCTGAATAAGGAGTGCAACCACCAGAGTTAGTAAATACTACTGATTAAGTATGAATTAGATCAGCATTTGAATATGGGTATGCATCCCTTGACAGTAATCCCTAAACATATTGTAGCGAATATTTTTAGTAAATAGAGGAATATATCGTAGCAGTAATAATGTGGCAGTCAGTATGTAATATTAAGTCTTTTTTTTGCCAAAAGATGATATTTTAATACCTTACTTAATTGTGCTTTCCCATGCCAATTTACTGCCTTGGTATTTCGTAGGAAAAAAAACTACTTCTCAGCTGTACTGTGAACTCATGAATTGCCTTGCAGCCTTGTCTCTCCCATGAGTTAGGCATCATACCAAGAGAGAGAGAGCAAGCATGTCGTGGGAAAACCAGTACATATATGGATAATGGGAATAATTCAAACTGGCCCTTTCAAATTATAGACAGCAGAAGCAGTACCTGAGCTTTGTGCTCAGAGGAAAATAAATGTACTTGCTCTGGTCATGAACACTAACATTTGCAAGTGATAGTACAAGATACCTAGCATAGCTGACTTGTTTGTCAATGATAATATTTTAGTTTATATGAGGTTTGGCTTTGGCTGGAGGATGAGGCTTCTGTATTTTTTAAAATTAATAATCAATACTGGAATTTTATATTGAAGTTGAGATTCTGGAGGGAGATACTTATTAAGTCAAAGGAAAGGTAAATCTAAACATGTGGCTACCATGATGGTGTGAAGGCAAATAGGGTAACTTCAGTCTAAAATCAGTTCTATCATTATTTCATTTCAGGGCTAGAAAATGGCATTTATAGATACTTAACTACATACGTTTGGAATTTTTAAGTTATGAAAAATGCAACATCCTTAAGCTAAGTTATTACCCCTTACCTCGAACCCTCTTCAATTTCTCAAATGTAGCTGGAATAAAGCAGACCTCACTTCTTTCCTTCATCTCACGGAGCCATGGTTTGTTGAAGCCCATCAATATTCAAAGTCATGATTTGATGGCGCGTACTTGTATGCTTATTACTCAAATTTTGGACAGCATCTACATATTACCTTTTAGTTCAGTTGATTGAGAAAGCCTATTAAAAATGCATGAAAAGGGGTAGGAAGATAAATAAAAGACATCATGTTTATTTTGCGTATATTTCCATCGATTGGAGCTACACGATTTTATCACAAATGTAAGGCACTTCCTCAGTGCAACGATATCTTGCAAGTGACCTTTAGGCTTGAGGGGCTTATATTTCGTGATTGCTCCTCTAAACCAGCATAGCTCACTCGGTATGACAATGGAATGTGTCCCTGCCACGATTGTGAACCCCTCCTGTTTCGTGGGCTCTGGTATATGCCATTGAGGGAGGAATATGAAGGACGAAGGTCACTACTTAAGTACAAGGACAAATCGCTTAAATTTAATTCGCAGATTACAAACTAAACTCCCACCCCCATTGTACATGAATTTCACGCTCTTCCGGACGTTTTTTTAAGAGTTTTTATATTATTTCTGGCGACTAGCTAAAAGCTACAGATAAAGCCACAGTCAAAACTAAAAGCTGCTATGTGATAAGGCACAAATAAGGATGGTTTCCGACGTTAGTGACTGATGTGGTTGATTTACTCGGGAAACTCGTTGAATAGGTATTTGATAAAAGCGTAACTGGCTTTAGAGCAATATTAACATTAAGATATTTAAATGTATTTAAAGAAACCAAATTTGAATCTATTGCTGAGGCAGAATTAATGCATACTCAAGAATGTAATGACAGAATACTTCAAAATCAATGCTTCAGTTGAATCATTGTTACGAGTATATTAAATTTATTATGTTGGCAACTATAATGATAGTTTTGTTTTTGCAATTGAGACTTAATTTTCGAGGTTAGTGTCCCTGAACTACACAAGGAAGTTGCTCACTTAATAGATTTATTCACTTGCACAAAGATGTGAGCTCAAAGAAATGAGGGTACAGGTTAATACTCAGGATAGTTATTTGTACATGTACATTAATGAATAAGTGCCATAAACAACTTCGATCTTCATAACATCAAAATAATAATATGAAGCATAAGGAACCAAAGGTGTAAAACTGTGCTCTTGGCACATAGAGGGAGAGATGGCATATGGAACCTAGTTAGGCCTTCTGTGTTGCTGAGATCAGACCCTAGATACGCACATTAATAGTATTTAATGACACTCTCCAGAAGAAGCTGTGAAAGCACAGCAGTTTCCAAGCAAAGCTCTACTGAAAATGGTCCTGCCACCACATTGGCATACCGGCCAGTCCCAGAATCTCAAGCGTTAGACCTGGGGGAAGAGTGAAATGTTAAAATGCTCACAGTTTTCCACATTTGGAGATCATAATTGTCTTTGTAGGTTTCCCAGTTGGATCTCCATACGTTGATATCTTTTCCACGATTTCCAAACCTTCAACAACATGTCCAAATATAGCTGTAAAGCCACGCATTTCCTGCAGAATGATACGGAATTGTGAGCCCACCATTCCCAAGTTGTCATGGCGCTTTTGGGTTCTTCGCATCCCAACAGCACCTCTAACAGCAGGAAATTTGGTATCATCTGGCATGAAATAACCATCTTCAAAGATACTTCGGCCGCCTCTACCATTGTTTAACTCAAAGTCTCCTGTGATAACTGATTCACCTTCCCAACACTGAAAAATTTGGCAGCCCTTATAACTAACACCAACATCTCCTGTGCATAAAACACCAAAGTTCTTGGCCATCTTCGGAGCAACATCTGGGCATACTTCAATGACAATGCGGCCTAGTGGAATTCCATTCACATCCACATTAAAATAATACAGTGGATAAGGAGAGGGGGGTGGACGAGGGCCCATGGATGGTGGCTGCTGTGGTGGTGGTGGAGCACTTACCACCACAGTGCCACTGCTGGAGTTGCCATCTCCTACCGGTGGGGGGTTGGCATATGGGGGAGGAGGTGGTGCATGGTGAACGTGAGGGGGCACTGCCACTGGGACTGAACTTCCAGGAGACGATACAGGAACAGGCCTCGATGATGCAACTGAAGTTGAGAGAGGGTTTGCATTGGCGTGGGATGGGGCAGGAGGTGGTGGCTGCTGTGCTTGTTGCTGTGTTTGTGGAGAGTACTCAGGAACTCCATTTTGCTGAAGATGGTGGGACTTAGTTAGTACATGTCTGGAATACAGCTGTGACATGCAGTAATTAGCAAGGAAAAGGATTGGATTGTGAGAGTGGTGGTCTGAAGATCCGTCCAGAAAAAGTGAAGGTTGTTCATTACGGTGAATGGTTTGCAATGCTTGTTTAAGAAGAGTGAAGTCAAACACAATACCACTATTACTAATGAGGTCATCGAGTTGACACTGCAAGAACATTTCCTGGTATTTTGCCTGAAGTTTTTGCTTCTCCATAGAAAGAGAAGCACATACGGAATGGGCATCTGCGGGCCCTTCGACTACATTAAGTCCAGCCTCTGCTTTCCCTAACATGTCACGAGCTTCTGCCACTTCCGGGACATGGCTCCATCCATTTTGCAGGTCGGTTTCTACGTGTGTTTTCAGAGTAACACAGGCTTCAAGCACCTTCAGCAGAAAGTCGCGTTGCTGCATCATTAATCGCTGAATTTCGGTCAGCATTTTTCCTACTGATGCAAGCTCCGATCTTGCTTCAGCCACCATTTGGTCTCTAGCCTCTGATCGGGAATCCACTCGATGACCGAGACCAGACACATGATCTTGGGCAGCACATGCACGACAGATCATCTCACGACAAGTGTGGCACCATAAAGCGAGCGGCATTCCGTGGGTATGGCAATTTTCGCTTTGGGGTACTTTATTTCCGCTGCCACCGCCTCCACCCCGCTCTTTATCCGGTGGCTTTGACCCAAACTTGAGGGAAGAGAAGTTCTTGGCTAGCACGAGGACGGCGTTATAGGACTGAAGAGTGTCGTGACCCCTCTCTGGCAATTCGGTGGGTTTCCAGCAATGTACACAGTATAGCTCATGACCTTTGGTGAGCACCGTCTGCATACATTTCAGACAAAAGAAATGTTTGCAGCTGAGTATCTTGGGCGCACGGTCCGAATCGTTAAATCGTTGTTTGCAGCAGCTGCAGATGATGATTTCTTCTATCTCGGATAATATACTTGGATCCATCATCTAGAAAAAGGGAAAAGTATAAATTAATTAAAACCATTTCGCAGTTGATATTAATTGTTAATCAACTTTATAGAAGCTGTAGGTTTACTAAGTGTATAATTTTTGTCTCACAACATCTTAGGATTGAAAAAATTTTCTGGATTAAGTTGACTCTAATTGTAAGATTAGTTAACTGTTAAAATTACACAGAATCGAAAATAATTTCTAGTGGCAAAGCATAGAATATCTAACTACAATTATCAATTAAATGAAAGGTTACTGATAACACTAGTCACAGCGTGGAACCATTTCTTATCAGTTTCAAGCCATAACTCAAGTACATGAATCGCAAGTCACTTAATAACAGAGCAAAGTAGTCAAACATTATAATAAATAAGGTTTATAAATAGGGCATATATGCACTTAATTTTATTCCTTGAAGAAAGCCATCATACCGTGATTATTGTTGTCGCCGCAGAATAATAGAAGTGGAAACGATGCTAGGCAAGATACGAGACTAACTAGTAGCGGTGAATTCGGATGATTTGGCAAAATATTAACAATTATTCGTAGCTTTCGATGCCCGAGGAAGCAGCGCGTATAATTTACATCACGACATTTGGTCGCCGGCGGCTTAATAACAGCCACAAGCACGGCCGTTGTGCCACATCATGATGTTTGCACTGAACCACTTGGCATGGCGGACCGTGGGTGCCCAAGAAAGCTCTTCTGGGTAACTCCGCCAATTTGCCGCGAGATGACGGTACAATACGTAACTTAGGTGGCGCTTTGAAATAGTGTTAGAATTTCTTAAAGAAACACGGAAATAGGGGAAATTGGTGTCAAATACTTATCTTTCTCTCAAAATTTATGTTTATTCAGTAAAAGTAAAATATACAATGCTATGTAATTGTTCAAAAATTGTTTTCAATGCTCTTTGATATCTGTCAAATCCTGTGGGAAGCCATGTTTCGGCCATAGGTGTACGAGATTCCATCATTATGTTTATTGTTGTTGATGCACGCCTTCGCGTTTTCTGTCATGTAATATGTTTCGCGACTAATAGTAGGAAAATGAAAATAAATTAACGCAATGGAGGTTAAGTATTTGTGACTGAGTATGTATACCGTAGTTCTTACATTTAAAATTTGTGGTCTTGAATATGAGTTGTGCTTGGTGTTAGCGAAGTAAAATCGATAGAGATGGGTCGTGTGAAGGTCCACCGTCCGTATATTCTCGGAGTAATATCTATGTCATCGATGCTTATTTCTCTTCATTAGTTTAATCGTACGAAGTTGCATAATACATTTGTTTAATCCTACTATGTGATTCGCGGTTAAGCAGCCAAATTTATTGCTGTGTTCGATCATTTCCCTTACAGATAACGAATGTGCGTATAATGTTATTTATGGTAAAATTTTAGCGAATTTATTTCAACTATTTTTCGTAAATTTTTGTTTAATCAAGGAAATACCTCCATTGATTTATTGTCACAAACTAGATAATCACGGCCGCGATAATGTTTTATTTTTTAATGCAGGATTATTGTAATGGTGGTCTTGAGAACTAATTTCATATCTGCAGATGTAGCGTGTCTGCGGGGAAAGGAAACATCTATAATTCTCTTCAGGCCTGTAGTTTCGGTCATTGAAGAGGTTACTTGTAGATAACTTAATCTAATTTTATCATGCGATGCTCGAAAAGTCGACTTTGATCATTGGGGTACAGAATGTAATTACGTGCGTTGCGAATTGTTTCATTTGAGTGATGATTGCGTTGAGGCATTAGTGAGTGGAAATACAAACTCATTCTACTGAGCGATCAGGGTGAGGTGCAGTTCGGAGAAATGTTGGCGTGGGTGAAAGTTAAAAAATGGTACGATGTATTCGTAGTGTTCACCGGGTCGTACGTAATCGCGCTTAATGTTCTACTATCGCGCATGGGCATGTACGTGTGATCTTATAAGTATATACGTAATAAAATGAGAGAGATTTTTCAGTTGCAAGATATGATGCTTGTCCATGTGTGCTTCTCTGAAATAATTTATGTTAATTATTTCTTCATTCAGAATGACTTCAAATGTCATTATTTCCTTTCTAAACATTAAGAGTAATACCTCAGAAGCTATGGTTCTCCCTCTTTCCATGATTTTATGAAACCCTCAATATGTAAATATTTAAGCATATTAATCTGTTTCCTGTGGTAATCTTGGCAACGATTCAGAAGCCAGTGAAAGGCTGGAATAAATCTCTGAAATTGTAAAGTATGTGTACTTGCCACAATGAAAGAATTCGATATACTCCAAGCAAAGGTTACAAATATTACTTAATTGTTTTGCAAGCACCTTCTTTCACTGGTGTATTGCTTATGCATTAGAGCTTCAATTCATGGGTTAATTAGCTGTTATTTGGATTGTCACTTCCTTAGCCAGCTCCATCTATAGCTCCTGCATTCTTCCTGTTTTCCCCCCTTCAAATCTTCCTGTGTTGTCCAATAATTGTATTTTTCCCCGAAAAACCATATATACATACTTAGTTCTAGGTAGTACGACATATGAACCAGGTCTTTCTGAGCCACTGCGCAGACCACTACTCCATCCAAGTTATTTGATTCCCATGGCAATTTACAAAGGTCCACAGTGGTAGATTTTTTTACCAAAAGCCTCTTTGTCTGCCTGAGTTTATGGTCCAATTTCCAATCCAAGGGAAGTTTTTTCCTTGGAAATTATTATGAATTTCATTGCTGCTATGGCTGCAGGTTTTAAATATATCACACTTCCCACCATTCATTGTTTTTGTGGGTCTTACCACTGGTAGTGGCTTCTTTGAAGTCCATATTTCCTAGTGTTGCCATCCTAGATGGACCACTAGGGCTTAATGTGAATGTATGGAGGTCCTAATTCCTTTGCTACACTGGAAATAAATCTATGTTAATAATTTCTATTTCAATGAGAGTTAAACTTACTGGCTACCATACTGAATGGCTCGGGGAAAAAGCAAATGCTCAAAGAGAAGGAAGGGTATGATGAAGAGAAAGATTGAGAGGTGAAAAAAGGGATTGATGGTGCTTTAGTAGGTGCGGTTGATCCCTGGTGCAGAAAATGCATGGAAAGCCTAAAAACGAGACATTTTTACGGACGAAATTATAGACATTTTTCTCACTAATAGTAAATTTCACACCTCTGTACACTCAAAAAGCACTAATAAACAGCATATTTCATGCGAATAGATATACGAGAGCCGTCAAACACATTGCCTTTAATTGCCAGTGCTGTGTTTAGTCTCTCGTCTCTGCATTGAGGACAAGACTTGAATTTCCTGGCGTTGTCGGTACGAGACTCTCGGCACGATGTCGGCAAGTCTTGATGAGACTCGAGAAGTCTCACCCCTTCGAGACTTCTCAACACCTGTTGAGACTCCCGGGCAAGGCAAGAATTTCCGATAAAAATAGCTATTGGTTGCAAATAGAGTTTACTTAGGTATCCATTATAACTTTTTCGTATTTATTCACTCTATTAAAATATTTTATTTAATGAGTTTCTCTCTGCATCCATATTTTAAATGTGTGTGCATGGTACTATGATAAAGTTCCCAGCAAGAGATTTGGAAAAGTTTTTTTATTTCGTTTTCCTGACCTCAATATGTATAATATTAAATTTGAATATTCGAGTATAGGTCTTACAATTGAAATGCAAATTTTGTCAATGTTTCTGTATATTTATAAACCATTATCAGGACTTAAAATGAACATAATATGTTGATACATAGATGTATTTAAGGATTACATCAATGCTTCTTATTGCAGTAATATAACACTTCTGCAAAAAAAAGTTCAAAGAAATGCCCAGCTACAATTTAGGGTGTTTCTGGCTAATTTTGGGTCGCTGAATCCGAAAATGACCTCCGCTTTTTTCTATCACCCTCCATTTTTATGAGCAACCTCTAAATTTGGGAAAACAACCCCGTATCTAAATTATCGCTTTTCAAGGGACTTTAACTAAAGTTATCTGCTTCTGATTGAAAAATCTGACATTTTAAGGCTATCAGCATCACGAGAGAGACAAACTTGACTGGGGTTGAAAAGATTTAGGGTGTGAAAACTGAAAAAAAACTAAGAAACATTGAAATAACTATTTTTCTTCGCTTTTTATTGCATATGATATGGTAGCAAATAGAAGAGTTTTTTTGTTTATTAAATTGTAGCTGGGCATTTTTTTAACTTTTTTTGCAGAACAGTGTAATAAAATGGAAACATTCAGTTGTAAAGTAACGAAAAAGAAGAGACAATAGTCTGTCAGAATCCAAGTCATGAAACAGACAGTGAAATTTTTATAGCCAATATAATATAGTATTCGTTTCAGACTGCCATTTTTTTCTCTATCACTTAGTTTATATTCTCTCATGTAATAGAGGACAGTCATCAGTATTGTAGAATGTTTTATTAGTTTATCGATCCTATCAAAATATCAGTTTTACCTGTAAATTTTATTCTCTTTTTTATACTGTATTTATTTCTTTAAATATAGAAAAGAATCTTTGAGGATGAGTTATTCATTTATATTTTGCTAAGGGGAGCTTACCATCAGCCTCCATGTTTAAACATTGTTGTGGTGCTGTGAATCTTTCATTTGTGTACTTATACACATTCCTCTATGTATACATCTTCATATGCACGAGTAAATGTACATACACTTTGGCATATAAATGCAAACATTCTCTTACACCTATACACACCCATATAGATATACTGCATTAGTATTTGAAAAAAAGAAAAAGACAAAAACTGTTTGTTTTTAATTATCAAAATGTGGCACGAGCATTTACTAACTTTACTGAATGTGCTCAAGGAGTTTTTACATAGTAATGAGCAAAATAGATATTGAAGAATACCTGTTTATTGAATGGCGAAAAGGTATTAAATACACAAATACAACATCTGTATAAGGAAATAACCACTTGGTGAAAGAGGAATTATTACAATAGTAAAAACGAAGGTTCTTATAGTAAAGGTTGCCTCATTCGCGACTCAGGCTCCCATTGGCTTGACGTCACTGTAGACCCAACTTCCAGCACCATTTCAAATTCTAGCCTTTCCGCGGGCATAACTGCTTACCGCAGCGAGTTCTTGAAGTTACCCTCTATCGAACACTACAAGCTGAATTTTAAATTGAATGCCGATTTATGAAAATAATGATGTGAAGATTTAAAAAAAGATAAATTCGTGTATTCAGACGCTATAATTTACTGATGAAGTGATGAAATGGGAAGGTGTGCGAGTTAATTCTGTGTCCACACTTCCTTCCTGTAACTCTCAAAAACACTGTTTTCCTTGCTCTTTCCGCAATGTAATTTAAACTTAGATTAATATGGCTGGGAGGAAAATATGCAAAAAACGAATTCGTTGCTTCAAAAAAATTACAGTTCCGCCACTTTTTAAGTAGAAATTGTGCTTGTTTTCATTCCTCGCCGGGCTTTGAAAATATATGAGATAAAGTTAATTATGCAAGAGGACATTGAAATCCTTTACTTCAATGGGAAGAAAAAAATAAGCATATAGAATGAAAAGAGTGGTAAATTTACGGTTATTACCATTTTAAAATCATTCGTAATAGGAATTCAAAGTGATCACACGTTAAGCAAAGAATCATACAGATGAAACGGAACTAACTTCAATATTATGCTGAGAGAAATAAGAATTCCCCGGTAAAATAATTTCTAGAAATGGAAAATGAACCACCAACAATTGCCGTTATCAAAACAGCACCATAGTTGCCCGCTTGAGTGGAGAACAGCCTTCGAATCAGAGGACTCTTCTCTATCTTAAATCCCACAGAAAGTTTCCACTGTAGCCTTTGGTCAAAAATTCTAAAAGAAAAATGTTTCATGGCACCAAAAAGCACTGCAGGAAACAAATTCGATAATTTTCAGTGACAATTGCTAAAACAAAAACTTAGACTAATGCATAGCAGCTATGTATTTGGTCGATCATAAGTCTGTTGTAGAAATTTAGCTCCACCGTCAAGGTTCATTTTGAAGAGGGTATAAATAATAAGACTCAAGAATTGATGTAAAAGGATTTACTGAACAATTTTACAAATCTTTTTAGTGGTACTACCAAAGTTGCTCTTCCTTGTTGCATTTTTTGTTCAAACATTTTATTCTTGTGAAGATCCTATGCTTGGCGTAACATTTAATAATTGCTTTGACCAAGTTGGAGACACAGCTCAGAACATTGGTAATTTGTCGAATTAGTCCTAATTAGAGGGTAGAGTCTACTTCATTACAGTTTGCAAGTAAATATAAACGCGAAAGAGTACATAAAAATATTATATGGTTTGACTCAAATCAATATTTATAATTTTATAAAGGCTATTCTTAACCAATTTACCAGTTCGAGAGAAAATATTATGATAAAAGTTAATGTAATTTTCTTTTATGTGGACTACGATTTAACACTTGATTCCTGATAAATATTTTTATACACGCTAAAACTTTTCTGTCCCTAAATTAATAAACAATTTTGCGCAACCGTGGCCTCGAAAAAATCTCAATAGCTCTCAAAGGCATACGAAAGGACTCAAATTTACAGACTTAGTACTGGAAATTTGTCTACCTGATATCTTACCATTGGCACACGATGTTACTCATAGCGTACGAGGTAAACGATGAATTTGCAAAATAGTCCCTGCATGAATGAGTGCGCAAAATATTAAGTTCAATTTGTCTTCAAAGGGAAGAATTCCTGATTTTCCAATGCAATAGGGGCATCTAAGTTCTTGATTACGAAATCTTTAGCATATCCACTTTGTCTGACTGATTCACTTTCACAACTTTTCTCACATGTGTGGGGGGCAAGACACGGTCAATTATTTGATTAGTTAATACATATATACAATAAAAAGATATTTCAATTTAAGCATCCGCCTGTAATATGAGACATTCCGTCCAGCTTTCTTCGTTTTCGACAATCTGTTGGAGCACGTTGCCACAGTACAACGGGAGCCTGGCATATCCGACGATTAAAGATGCTCTTCACCCACAAAAAGTTTGTATTATGAGTAGTGGATCACAAAGACAATTTCCAGTGAAATTGCAGGAAATCTCAGATCACATCAAATCAAATCTCAGATCACAGAGCTCAGTTTTCCATGTACCATGTCCGTGGCGACCCCAATTGTAATCACAATGTGATTCAATATAAAAGGTGCTATTCACATCAAGCTCAAATTGAATTTCAAAATTTACTCAAGGAGCAATCCTGGGACTGTGTTTTTACTGATGTCGCTTTTGATGTAAAATTTAGTAATTTTCTTGACACATTTTTGTACTGTTTTAATGTCTGCTTCCCTAAGAAAGCTATGAAATCCCCTGGGCCTCAAAAAACAAAGTGCAAGTGGGTTACTCATGAAATCAGGACTTCATCTGAAAAATTGAAACGAGTATTCCATGAGCTAAAAGCAAACAACTCGGAGTCCCAAAGGAAATACTATAAATCCATTAAGAAGATGCATATTGACCTAATTAGTGAGACCAAAAGAAAGTACAATATATCCATTATCAATTCGTCTAATCAGAAAAGTAGATCTGCTTGGGCACTAATTAAGAATGCCACCTCTTGCACAGACAGTGATAGGTCTAAAATCAAGGCCATTCATCATGACGATGCCATGGTCTCTGATTATAATGATATTGCAAATCTATTTAATCATAACTTCCTGACTTCCATCTGTGAACTTTTTAAGAATGTTAGCCAACAACAGACCAACAAGTCTTCATCATTGCATCGGTCACATTATGACCATACAATCTTTCTTCAGCCCACTGATGTAAAAGAAATTGATACCATAATAGAAAAGATAAATAAAAAACACTCCGCAGGTTATGATGATATTCCATGCTCCTTATATTAAAAGGCAATGCCAAATTGTCTGTGATCCATCCACTTGTGCATCTAATTAATGAATCTCTGTCACTTGGAATATTTCCCAATAGATTGAAAGTTGCTAAAGTCATCCCAGTATTGAAGGGTGGTGACCCACACAACATGAACAATTATAGACCTATATCTGTTCCCTCCCTGTTTTCTAAAATATTTGAACAAGTGATGTACAATAGATTACTCTCTTTCTTTAATAAATTTAAGATTCTAACGGATTCCCAGTTTGGTTTTATAAAAAATAGATCTACTGAAACAGCAATATATAAACTCCTGTATGATATCATCTTAGAACTTGATAAGCAGAATCATATAACAGGGGTGTTCTTTGACTTAAGGAAAGCATTTGATTCTGTTGATCATGAAATACTGCTGAGGAAACTTAAGATGTATGGAGTCTCTGGAATTGCCAATCAGTGGTTAAAATCCTTTTTAAGTGAAAGATCACAAGTGGTACAGATTTACTCTGCTGAGTCATATACTAATATAACTTCTACTCCCTTAGCAATTTTCAGAGGTGTTCCCCAAGGATCTATTTTGGGCCCCCTCCTTTTTCTCATCTACATAAATGACCTTCCAAAGTACTTCGACTGTGGTTCAGTGTACATGTAGGCTGATGACACAACCCACCTTACCTCTAATAAGCACTTAGACTCTACGGTAGTCCAAAGAAACATAAATTCTATGAGTGACTGGTGCAATGATAATAGGGTATTTCTAAATAATGATAAATCAACTTTCATTCAATTTCATACCTATCAAAGAAAGATCACTTCTTCTCCTCTCCTAAGGTTAAATGGATCCTCCCTTATTTCCTCTTCTGTGACTAAATTTTTAGGTTTATATATTCATGAGTCACTATCTTGGGAATTTCATGTTGATAAACTGTCTACAAAGGTGTCCAGTGGCTGTTACCTACTTAGAAGAATTGTCCCTCTGGTTGATACTGCTACTGCACTCTCAGTCTATTATGCATATATCCATAGTCGATTGATGTATGGGATTGCAGTATGGGGCCATTCCCACCATTCTACTCGTCTTTTTAGGCTCCAGAAATGGGCCATTAGAATAATAAAAAACATTCCTAGGCGAAGCAGCTGCAAGCCCTATTTCAAATCCTTAAGGATTCTTACGCTACCTTGCCTATACATTTTTTCTGCAATTACCTTTGTTCAACAAAATAAGCAGTTTTACAGTCTCAAAACCAATGCTGATATCCACAACTATAACACAAGGGGTTGTAGTGATTTAAGAGTTACTGTACATAAATCAACCATGTTCAGCAAAAACCCCATATATGCTGGGTCAAAATATTTCAAATGTTTACCTCTAAAGATTAAACAGCTAGATTCATTCTCCAAATTCAAAGGTCAACTTTATCAGTATTTATGTGACAATCCCTGTTATTCAGTGGATGAATTTATGTCTTTATAACCTGTCTTTTGAAAATGTTACTTTTATGTTTATGTCTGTACCTATCCTTCTCGCCTTAAATATTATTTTTTAATACCTCATGTATGTACTATTCTTGTGACTTGTTCCATACGTGGCTCAGACACGTCTCTGGGAACCAATAAAAATATTATTATTATTATTAAATGTGTTCAGATTCGCGTTAAACACATGGCGGCGCAAGGTCTCAGGAACTTATTCTCTCTCAATTTCTAGCGTGCAAACAATGAAATGGCTAGGGTCAGCTGGGATACAGGGTCTACAGTGATGTAACGGGACTTCTGCTGGCGCATGCGCAGTTACGAATGAGGCAACCTTACAGTCTAAGAACCTTGAGTAAAAACTACCTTCATAAGGATATACATACCCATTGGAAGAGGGTTGATCGACATTAATAAAAGTTGCATTTTAAGAAGAATTATCAATTTGATTTCTATTAATGTAAAAAATATGTAGACTTGGAAATAATATTCTTCCATTGAGCACCTGGTGACAACATCTTCCACACCAAATGCATTTTGACCTAATTTTTAGGAATGGTACTCAAATGAGAATCTTGTGAATCTATGTGATTTGCCAAATTTTTTTCCTTCCCAAGGATGCAAAACCCTGAAATCACTGGAAATAAAGAGCGTTATACTTTAGCAGAGCTTTAGGGAACCAAATTACAGCTATGAATGGGCTGGGGAGGGGGGGTGTTTTTAGGTGCAACTAATAACGGGGGTGTCTGGGGGTATGGAAAACCCACCAGGAAAAGCAGGAGGTAAGAGATTAATAAATTGCGGAATTTTAAGATAAATGGTTCAAAATGGTGAGTTTTACGGCTTTCTGAGGGATATTTTATTAATCCTTACACTTTTCTACAAGTAACATCAATCTAATTAAGTTTAATGAATTAAACTTAAAATTTCTTTGAGCTCTGGGGGGTTTATCCCCTGAAACCTCTCCATTGCTGCACCACTGCCAGGCATTTCACTTTGGCATTTGCATTCATATTTCTCTTTAATATTAGGCTATTTGTAGCCTACATTACCATCCACTATTGGTAAATTGTAATTACGGATCCAGCATAGCCAACTATCATGGCATGTTCGATTAAGTGAAAATAAATATCCTATGAAAATTAGTATTCTTTTATTTTTATATTCAAGAAAACAATCAGGTAATTTTTTAATACTTTATTTCCATGAGTGACCTCAGCCGTTCATCGAGAATGTGTATACAAGGTGAAAATTTGCAGAATTAAATCGAATATGATGACAGAAATATCATTACTGATAACAGATTTTACTGAGGATATATTGAACTTTATTTTTCTACTTCTAACTTTTCTTAAGCATATACATACAATTAAGTATGTATATGCCTCACTATATATTTTTTTTTATTTCACTGTTGGGAATTCTGTATGGGAGTAAATATTGGGTAAGAAAAGGTTAATGATGAAAAGTGTAAACTTGCCCCTAGTTACTCAAATAATTTCCATCCAAATTATCTTTTGTACTGGCTGGGGTAGTGAGTCTCTTTTCCATGAAGTGTTCATTATCCAAATGGTTCTTGTTTTTCTTGTTGTAGTAGTTGTTTAGAGTCATCACATATTTTTGTAATTTTCGACATTATATCAGATAACTTAGTTTAGTTTACTTAAATGCTCCTGTAGTAGATAGAAATTATTTTGGTATTATTTAGTAGTTAGTTAATTCATCGCATATTTTTAAAGGTCAGTTACATTTTATGTTCCTAAGTAAACACACATTAATATTTAAGGATCAGTTCAGTGCTTTGTTTTCCTTAAAAGCACCTCCAAGTCCATGTCATTTAGTTTTGGATCTTATTCATTGTAAAGTATCTTTAGTTTTGTGTTGAGTGAAGTGCTTCCTTATAGCAGTTTGTGACTTTACCCATTGCGACCCCAGATGTTAATCCATAATGTAATACTGATGCTACCAAAAGTATGATATAATGTATTTGTGTATATGAGTCACAGTATATTTTTGTGCATCATTTATTAGTCTTTGAAAGTAATGGAATATCATTTCTGTTTCTAGGAGAAGGACAGCTATGGAAATGAGGTTCCTCGATTGGCACGACCTCTGCCAGTGGAATATCTGTTGGTTGATGTTCCAGCATCCACACCTTTAAATCCCCTGTTCACATTCCACTGTGACCCCGCTGTTGAATCTTTTCCTGTAGAAAACAGGTATACATATATTGTGGATATGCATAATTAGCATTTATAGATAAAGCCTGTCATCTGGTATAATAATCAGCCAATGGCAGCACGTAGGCTTGCTTGTAATTGGATTAGGTGTTCGATCTTACTCTTTGTGAAAGTATATCAAGTAAAGAAGAGAAAGATAATGGAAACCTTTACTTTAATTGAATTCTCATTGTTTTTGGAGATTGTGTGCATATTTTACCTATATACTGGGGATGAAGGTGCTTTAGCACACAGGTGAAGGAAGACAATGGTTCCATCGAAGTGTAGGCAGTGTCAAGAAACTACATAATAATAATAATTTATTCACTGAAGGCAATACAATTGGATAGTTTCGTCAAGTGGAGTGCATTTCATAAAGCATTAAAACACATAACAAATGATGGCAATAGGACACAATGTGTACACAAATGACAATTAAAGATAAATCAGGACAATATTTAAATCAGTGGTTAAGGCATAATACGTATAAATGATATAATTACCCTTACTAATTTAAGTTTTACCTTATATAGAGCCTAAAATTCATCAATAGAATATAAAGGTTTTTTTATTCAAAATTTGTTGAGTTCAATTTTGAATTTATACTAATTGCTGATTTTCTTAATATTTTGAGGGAGTGAATTGTGGAGTTTGGCTCCTTTGTGATATGGACCCTCGGTATTTAGTGTGGTAGATCTAGTTTTGATGTGGACATCTAGATTTGACCTGGTATGATGCTGGTGAATGTTGCAGTTTAACTCATATAATTTCATATTATTTTTAACAAACAGAATGAGTTCAAAAATAAACAAAGAGGGTAGGGGCCATGGTTGATGTTAGCTTTAGATAAACCGTGGAACTCCATAGAATTGATCTTTTGAGAAATGGCTAGTGGACTTAGGTACTATCCACCAATGATATTCTGCTCTTCTTCTACCATGTCAAATTTTTTCTCTACCCTGTATGTGAATGTGATCACACTCTGCTGAATCTCAGGAGGCAACATTCCACTCCCATTGCCTGGCATCAAACCTCGGGCTGATGCTGTAGGCCAGCGATAGGTGCATAGTTAAGTAGTTACGTAGATACTGTAGTGAGATGCAAGCACATAGCCAGAAATTTGCTTCAGGGGAGGTTGTGTGGTGTGAAGGTTGCCTACACTGATATTTTGTTGTCTGTCTGCACTCATTGGTAAACCATACACTTCCTTAATCAGTTGTATATTTTGTTTCATTCTGTAAATAATGCTTAAAGTTAAATTCATTTTTTATCCATTCAGGGAAGGATGCAATGTTTAGGTTTAATCTTAAGAAGGGATGAGGAGTATGTGGGAGAACAGAATTGGAAATTTCCATGTAGATGGGAAAGGAACGAGGGGAAGACCAAAGAGAATATGAAGGGACTATGACAAGAATGTTTTGATGGAGAAGGGTATAATTGAAGTGGATGCCCAGAATCAAGTGACTTAAAGGCGAATAGTTAATATAATTATAACATTGTAATACAGTGAAGAGCATTCTGGTATGGAGTCCGAGTTCTTACCTATACATGAAAACTTTCCTGTCTGCCACTGCTTGTTCAAGTGCTTAAATAGTCCTGATTCGTTTTATTATGTATGTGGGAGTTTTACCATTCCCCATCAAAGGACAAAAATCAATGCATTTTCAGACATGCTAGTTTTGCTTATTTAGACTTGAATCTTCCTTTGTATGTAAGTATTGTACGACATGTGAGAAAAAAGAGGGTAATAAGTAGCTGAAAAAGTTGACGTGGTAGATAAAAACTAATGTTGTTTTCTTATCCAAGGGCCAAAAGTTAGTCAAATTCAAGTCACAGATCGCTGTTCCCCAGAAGTATTGGATAGGGGTGGTAGTATCGGATACATTGGATACAAATATCCACGGATATTGACCTCCATTGGATACTTTGGATCCTAATTCATTGTAGGCATGGGATCTAGATCCGAAATTTTAAAATTAATGCTTCAATGAAAAGTGGAAAGAGTTCTGATTCTCTCTTTTCATGTGCCATCACATTATGATGCTTGTCCTACTTTTGAACCACTTTTTTTATCTCGTAGGGGTATTGCAACAGAATTTCAGCCAAGGAAAACTCTAAGGCTAAATAGGATAGGCACATAGTGTGACTCTTCCCAAGATATGGAACCATCATCGGGGGAATCTCAGCATTGTAGGATAATACCTACGTCTAAAGTAACTATGTTGCAGATTTCAGAAAACCACCCATGGCCCTCCATCAGCCCATGTCTCTGACTTTTTTTTTCGTTTCCGAGGTCACATAGACCATAAATCATAGACTTCGAAGGGAAATATCTAGTTACATGGGAACAATCAAAGTGTGTTTCATCCTCACCCAGTCTCAAAAACTGACCTTTTTCGGCCTACCTGCTGCATTCTCCATTTCTGGAGGACAAATCTTAGATCTTCTGCTGCCCACCACTTCCTCTCACTGAGTGGTCATCTCGCTCTGTTCCCGGACCTCGATGCATGTGACCTTAATGTTGTTGCAAAAATTGTCAATTGTTTTTCAGATTGTGCCGATGGAATTTCATTTCATGATATACTGATAAAAATGTCTTTCATTGTGTAGAAACATTTTTATTAAGATAAGGAGAGCACAATGTATGCCATGAGCGTGTACTGTGGGGTGAAATTATCGCAAGAAAGTGTAAAATCCTCGTCAGCAGGTTTACACTGTGCACTTTTCCGAACTGAGTTATATCTAGCGCTCCACAAGTCATGACTAATTAATGCTGCTTCTAGGGGCTATTTTCACGAGATATTGAGTATCAGTCAAGCATCGGTCTAGCGTTGCATAAACTTGCCCCAAGAACGGGGCAATACTTGGACCTAAAAAGATTTTTTCACGGTTAAAAATGCAAATAGGCCCAACAACTGAATGCATAAAATTCTGACTTTATTAATTGTTTTATAAAACTGCTATGTCTAAAATTTCTTAAGTTAAGACATAAAAATTAAATAATTCATTGAAATAAATCTGCATATGCGTGACCTGGTCTACCCTATGTAGATTGAATAAAGAAAATATGTTTCTAACAAGCCATTAAAATGCTTATTTTTATAGTTTCATTGAATTTTTTTCTTAATTATTATGATAAGTCAAAAATTATGAAAATAAGTTCAGCTTATCATGATCTATAAATAGTGTAACTGAACTGTTCATTGATACTAGGCAGTACGGCGTTCGCCGGGTCAGCTGGTCAGATATAAAAATCCATCAGACAGTATGTTAATTTGTTTATAGCCACATATTTTCAAAGCTAAAGCTGATCTTTGAATAATCAAATGTTCTATTTAGTACCAATTTTTGGAAAAAATCACGGAATGGGTTGGGTAAATTCATAATGAATCTCTATGTGCATTAACTCTGTACACATATTGTGAAAACACAACAGAAACAGTTACATATTTGCTTTGGACTTGGATTCAAACTAGGGACCACCCAATTTCGCGTTGAGTGCTCTGGTAGCTTGTAGTGGATATTTTCCCATAATAAGTACCATATTTTTATTTTTAGTTAATTGAACTTGAAACATTATTTAATTTGAAACATCCTGTATCCACCCATCCCTAGTATTTGATAATTTAAGTATGAAAATATTTTTAAGCTGTTGCAATTTCATTTGTAGGAAATATAATTATATATGTCAACTTTATTTATAATCATTCACTGTCAGTGTAATCATTTTTGGGAATTTTATAATTTTTTTAGACTGGTTGATGGCCACATTCAAGACTTCAATGCTCTCACTACGTATCTGAGTCAGTTTAGGGATGGTGATTTCTTCAAAGCTGTGTCTGATTTTCATCTGCTGCTTTACATTTCAACAATGGAAATGCTACCACTTAAGGTAGGTTAAGGAATAAGTTGATTCTTAACCTCAACTATGGATATAGAATAATATTTAGGTGAATTAGCCATTGGTAATTGAGGCTGAACCTATGACACCAGGGAAAGCAAACTTTTCTATCAAATTGTATCCCATGTAATGGTCTAGCAATTTTAATTGCTTAACTATAAACATTAAATAGGATAGGTCACCCCTGCATTATAAAATGTTCCTTTTCTGCCCATCTATGATGTATTGTGATGTTAACTGGTATTAGTCCAGTAATTGATGCTGAATATCAGCTGTAACCTCAAATTCTTTGGAACTCCATCGCATTTCATGAAAATTTGGATCAAGGGTCATCTTCCCCTCAGCTTCAATAGTGGTATGAGCCCAACTGATGTTTTTTTATTATGCAAGTAAAAACAATCCCTTGTTGAAAAAAAATCATAAATTAAGGTCTAAACATTTTAGTTATAAAAATCTTATTTAAACATAAAGATTCAAAATAATGTCATTTTCTCAAGCATGGTATATGATATTTGAACTATTCAACCCTTATTAACCTCCACATCCTAATATTATTGTGGAATAAGTACATTGTGAGAGCTCAGAATGTTTTACACGTGCTTTTATTTGAAATAAAACTTCATTACCTGGTCTTGAAAAAAAATTTAATGATTGCCACTTTTCAGACCTTAAAAGACACCTCTATCTTAAAAATAATGACAGAAAATCTCTCATCAAAAGTTTGGAATGCTTCAATTGCGCAATCATTTTAAATAAAAATTCTGTCATTGCTTATGAAAAACTTTTTCAACTTTTCAACCCTAATGAACCACCCCATGCTAAAAATAATGGTTAAAATTTATTTTTATTAATTTTTAAAAAGCTTGGAATGCTCTAATTGTACAATATTCTCAATTGAAAATTTCCTAATAGGTTATGGAAGGCTTTGCCCTTTTAACCCTTCTAACAAAATCAATACAAATATTTTCTTGATTTTAATCATTATTTAATCAATTTTTTTATTATTGTAGGAAAGATAGAAAAAAAATTTCTTAATTGCATGTAGCATGCACACATTTTTTATTCATTTCAAATTATAATGTAACTATTAGAATGTTTAAATACTCTTTCCTCGTAGGCAATGAATTATGACTGGAAAGTTGTTCAATTATTTATTAATTTTCATTTTGGAAGTTGTATGTGACACCGAGAAATGTATACCTGTATAAATTAATTTCCCATCAAAGAGTACGGACTCGGGGAATTTATTTTCTTTCAAATGGAGTGGGGATAATGCTTAGCAGTAATGGTGAAGACAGAAACCAAATCTACTGTAGTGGTGCAGGTTTACATGCCTACATCAGATTATGAAGGAGTAGAAGATGTCGAGTTAGATATAGTGGAGGTAATCAAACAGGTAAGAGGGGAAGAGAACATTATTTTTGGTGTCCGGAATACTGTTGTTGGCGAAGGTCAGGACTAAATAATAACAGGAAAATATGGATTAGGAAACTCAAATGAAAGAGGAGAAAGTCTACTTGAATACTGATCTGAACACAAGCTGGTGGTTGCAAACATATTATCAGCAGAATAGCCCAGGCCAAGAGAGCATTCCACGGAAAGAAAGATTACTTACAGTGGGAAATTTAAACATAGAAGTAGGGAGACAGTTTACCAGAACTTACATTTGAAATATGCCTCTCTATAGATGTAATGCATTGCCAATGACAGCTGTAGAGAAATCAATGGCAGAGGCCTTCAAATTATGGTGCCACAGAAGAATAATGATGATCAAATGGATCGACTGAGTAAGTAATGAGGAAGTCCTAAGAAGGTTATGAGAGAAGAGATACCTCATGAAAACCTTGACAAGAAGACATAACACCCTTATAGCCCATATCTGGAGACATGATGGCCTGATGAGGACAAGCATAGAGGGTCAAGTAGAAGGCAAAAACAGGCTCCAAATGAAATATGTGGAACAGGTAAAGAAGGATGTAAAAGAGAAGAAATAAGTAGATGTGAAAAGATTAGCTGAAAGAAGAATTGGGGAGAGAGCTGTGTCAAACCAACCTTAGGATTATTGACCAGTGATGATGAAGATGAAGTAAATCGTTCATACTATTTTTGTTTTCATTAGGAATGCATTTGTCCATTACTTGAAGCTGTTTAAAGTAAAGATGAGGAAATTTATTTTTATTTGTATGTATTTTTAAATGCTTTATGTTATTTTATTATTTCCAGTTTATATTTGTAATTCCAGAAGTGATATTGGAAATTAAAGGAATTGTTTCAGCTGACTTAAATTCCTACTGTATGATATTCGCGATATAAAATGAAGCGTAGAAATAAGGTTATCTTTGGGTCATATCCTAACTTACAGACACATTTTCTAGTATCAGTAAGTGAGAGGTTTCTCTGTATTTTAATTACTAGATACCAGGATTACTATGATAAACTTAAAGTTAAAATTTTATTTAATACTAGTATTGACTCCTTTGTTTTTATTGCTGCAATTTTCTTGCATGGAATTTGACTATTTATATGGCTTATGTATGTTATACAGATACTCATTGTCTTATTTTTGTTTTCATTAGGAATGCATTGGTCCATTACTTGAAGCTGTTAAAAGTAAAGATGAGGGAAAGGCCAAAGATTGGGCGCGGTCAGAACAGTGGGCTACTGTTGAACAGGTGATTGCTGCTAGTACCAGCTCTGGAGGTCCTTCTTCTCCATTGTCATCTGGAGCTATCTCAGGTGGTTCCTTGTCTCGAGTAACCTTTGCTGATATTGGTGATGATGGTGCAGTTGGTGGTTCTGTAGGATTAAATGCAACATCATCTCCTTCAACATCTGGTCCAGTCCCTGGAAATTCAGCATCAATGTGGACATGTCGGCATTGCACCTTTCTTAACCGGCCTCAACTCAATGCATGCGATATTTGCAGCTTGCCAAGGTAGAGAAGATATATCTGTGATTGAAAAGTACATATGCAGTGCAGTGTCAATGAAAGTTAAGATGATATTTGTGAAGTTTTTTTTACCACATCTATAGTCAGCATTGATGTGAATACTTGGAATAACTCTTCTCAATTGCTGAAGAAAATGCTCTTATCATAACATTATCTTCTGTGATGCTTATGATGCATTTTTCATTTTAATAAAGACCATACAGCCACAAAATCACTCCGGAAGCTTCAAATGATTTCTGCTAAATGTAACTGTGAAACCATTACTATTCAGGAGGTTTACTGTTATCTTATCTACTCAAATACGTTTTGTGATCAGGATCATCATAATTTTTTCACTCAAGTTATAAAGAGAGATTTTATCATTCATTGATGAAATGGTACAGATAAGTTAATCAGTTCTTAACAATGCTAGATATTTGGTTTCCTGCTCAAAGAACTGTGATTATAATTAAGTTATTTGTGCCCTTAGTTCTTTAAAGCTGTTTCTGGAACTGTGAGTAATTTATTATCTAAGTAAAGTATCAATAAACTATTCTAAAGGTTCCCTTTTGTAATTATGAAGTTTTATATTTTGTTGTAGGTGTATTCTTTGATAGTCAAATCTTTAAATTTCATAATTTTTTTAGGTGGTATTGATTGTGTGTAGAGGTGATAGAACATTGAGTTTTCTTATACCATTTTATAGCAATTTTGATTTTACTTACAAGGGTTTTACTTACTCAGGATCTGGATGCGGATTTTATTTTCTGAAACTCTATACAGTGTAACTTCGATAAAATGAGACCCCACGGTGCTCCAATAATCACTCGCTATAGCGAATTGTTGCTTTACCGGAGGTGGAGCAAATAATAGCCAATGTACCTGTTGCGAACAGTTATACAGGAACAGGAGTGGTGCGGCGACAGATAAATTTCTATCCGATAAACGTAAGCATAAATCCAGATGGAAGGCGATGTGTCTTTGCATCACTAAATTTCCTTACTTAAACAAAGTTTTATCAATCATGCCAATGCACAACCGACGAAGCCATTTTTCTATGCACTTAATTAGTGCATTTACGTAATCATTTTGTTATTTTGGTATTTTCCACTGAAAATTCAAAAATGAACTTATAAAACTGTATCGCGGTTATTTAATGCCTCAAATGTTTCCATTGCTGTATGTTTATTGTTCCTGTTGTTAAGCGGCTGTTAAGTGAAATAACGTATTGCATTTGTTTCTGCAGTCGAAAATGGTGGAAGGTTGTATAACGTTCCTGCCTTGGAAGACTTTTTCTATCATATACTGTAATATCTACATTATCTACGGTAAAAATTAATATCTTCATTATCTACAGTAAAAAGTTTGCTAAGCTTGAAAAATGATGTGATTAAAATTGCCATTGTTAAAAAAGTTCCTTTTTTGAGTGTCACGCTCGCGACTTATTTGAAATAATACACCGAGTTTACCACGGCACTGCAATAAAAATGATTTGAATTAAAATTGGTAATATCAGAAAAGATATAAACTTGATACAGTAAAACCTCTTTACATCGTAATGGAGGGGACCAAAATTTGGGCAATTTGATGTATGGAGGTTCACTATAGAGAGGTTTTAGTGGTAGGCACCATTTTTTCATATACTTGGGAAATGAAAGATGATACTGTCTTTTAAGCCATTATATTAATATATTTAAACATATAGGTATGCATAAGTGAACATATATTTACAATTTAATGATTACACAAACATAAAAGTAAATTGTTCAAGAGGCCTTTTTAGAAAATAATTTAGTTAATGGGTTTGCTTAAAAAAAAATTCCAACTCCTTCGAAATAATGTTTTCCATTCCACGAGCACTTTTTAATGTCATTTTCACTATAAATAAATCACTAGCTGTTTTCGTTAATGCCTTTTGACCTAAGAAATAATTCCCTGGTCTAAGGGTTGTAATTTACTAATAGTGTTAGGAGGAAAGAACAATAGCTATATATTTGTTAACATAATTTCTTCATCCTCGTATTTAACTGCCTGAGTTTTTTTATTTGTGCAGCCTATATGTAGTTTCTTCTGTTTTTCCTCGGTTGTTTAAAATAGATGTGAGGGTGAATGATGGTATTCCAAAGGTCACTGCCTTCTGCCTGTCCTTGTTGATGGCTAGGAAAGTTGCTAATTATGTGGTAATGTCAAGCCGTCGCCTTCTTTTATTTCTCGAATCCATCATCAGCCTATGATTAATTAAGTAATTTTAATATTTTTTCATATTTTATGGCAAATAATTGAAAATACTACTTATTATATCTTTTAGAATTGATTTATCATTCTTATAACATGTGACTTGTTAAAGATTATAAAAAAATAAATAAACACGTGACTACTGCAAAAAAATAGACAAAAAATGGAGCATACTCATGAAAATTTTGTTGAATTCCCTCTCTCCAAAATGCAATGCACGTAGCGTTCCGAGGAAAAACTCTGTTGAGGGCACACAGAAATGCTAGGTCTGCGAAAGAACGTGATTTCCCGGTGAGAATGCTGGGCGAACTACTTCAGAATGCGGCGGCGACGGTAAAATATTTCATTGCCCTACCGCATATTAGCTAATTAGCTGTCTCCTTCACCTAACACTGTCGCGCATGCATTGATGTTCGTTCAGTATTGGCGACTCAAATCACCACTAGCGGCGCTAGCGTCGGTGACGAAATTTTCCAAGATGGCGGACACATTGGTGATAAAGTATGTTGCTAGATTAGATCGCAACGAGCGTTATATGGCTATTTTGCTCCATCTTCTGCTATATTTTTCCTTAATATCTATCGAGTTATTAAGTATCGTATTTGCACGTCACAGTACAGAGGATTTTCCGTATGTAGTGCTCTTTTTCATTAAATATATATCGTTTTTTGAACCACACTCCATTACATTGGTGCACATTTATCTATTCCGCTGGTTCATTATTAACTTCATTTTAGAGCTCTATCGTAACTTGTTCTTGTTGTAAAAATTTCAACTTGTAAAGCGTCATGGAAAACACTAACAAGACGATGGTCCCACCGAGGAAAACGATGATGAGGAGAAATTAAGCGTTTCTCAATGTTATTTGGTGGTCTTATTGAACTCTGAAATTGGAACTCCGTTCCCATACATTCCCTTCAGATTCCTTTTTTGAAACAGGTTCCTCCATAAAACTTCCTCTTGTAATACCCATAGTTTAACTGTGCTACTAATGTCCTCACTTATTTTTACTGCAATGGCTTTGTAATTATAAAACTGCATGCTAACTAAACATTACTTCATAAACATTTTATCATTGCTCTCTAACAAATCACTTGTGTTACGATTGGGCCCATGATTGAACTGTGATTTAAATGTCCTCACTTATGTTGACTTAAATGGCTTTGTTTTTATGAACCTGCTTTCTATCTGAACGTTATTTCATAAAAATTTTTCATTTCTCTTCCTAAGAAATCACTACAGTGACGACTAGGCCCATGATTGAACTTGATATTAATGTCCTCTCTGTTGTTGACTTCAATGGCCTTGTATTTATGAACCTGCATGCCAACTGAACCTTACTTCATTAACATGTTATCATTGCTCCTCCTAAGGAATCTCTTTTTTGATGATTAGGCCCATGATTGAACTGTGATTTTAATTTCCTCGCTGTTGTTGACTTCAATGGCTTTGTATTTATGAGCCTGCATGCCAACTGAACCTTGCTTCATAAACATTTTATCATTGTTCCTCCTAAAAAATCACTTGTTTGATGATTATGCCCATGATTGAACTTTGATTTTAATTTCCTCACTGTTGTTGACTTCAATGGCTTTGTATTTATGAGCCTGCATGCCAACTGAACCTTGCTTCATAAACATTTTATCATTGCTCCTCCTAAGAAATCACTTGTTTGATGATTATGCCCATGATTGAACTATGATTTTAATTTCCTCACTCTTGTTGACTTCAATGGCCTTGTATTTATGAACCTGCATGCCAACTGAACCCTACTTCATAAACATTTTATCATTGCTCCTCCTGAGAAATCACTTGTTTGATGATTATGCCCATGATTGAACTTTGATTTTAATTTACTCACAGTTGTTGACTTCAATGGCTTTGTATTTATGAGCCTGCATGCCAACTGAACCTTGCTTCATAAACATTTTATCATTGTTCCTCCTAACAAATCACTTGTTTGATGATTAGGCCCATGATTGAACTTTGATTTTAATTTACTCACAGTTGTTGACTTCAATGGCTTTGTATTTATGAGCCTGCATGCCAACTGAACCTTGCTTCATAAACATTTTATCATTGTTCCTCCTAACAAATCACTTGTTTGATGATTAGGCCCATGATTGAACTTTGATTTTAATTTACTCACAGTTGTTGACTTCAATGGCTTTGTATTTATGAGCCTGCATGCCAACTGAACCTTGCTTCATAAACATTTTATCATTGTTCCTCCTAACAAATCACTTGTTTGATGATTAGGCCCATGATTGAACTTTGATTTTAATTTCCTCACTGTTGTTGACTTCAATGGCTTTGTATTTATGAACCTGCATGCCAACTGAACCTTACTTCATAAACATTTTATCATTGCTCCTCCTCGGAAATCACTTAATTGTTTGATGATTATGCCCATGATTGAACTATGATTTTAATTTCCTCACTGTTGTTGACTTCAATGGCTTTGTTTTTATGAGCCTGCATGCCAACTGAACCTTGCTTCATAAACATTTTATCATTGTTCCTCCTAACAAATCACTTGTTTGATGAAACGCGTCCATGACGCCGAGAGATGCCGATCATTTTCCTCTTGAATGAAAAAAGGGATACATATGATATGTACGACGAAAGTAAAATAAAGAAGGAGGAATGAAAGGAATTAAACTATAAATACTTTAGACTTATTAAGAGGTTATTACAGTTAACTTCCGAGAAGAAATAATGAGGTAATTACAGTTAACTTCGGAGAAGAAATAATGGAAATGACTGCAAGCGAAGTTCGAATACGTGAGAGGCTGAGTTGTGAGAACAGAAAATTCAGTTACGTTACAGTTAAGAGTTACATAAAATATACAGTTTTGGAGGTATCACTGAAATGTGAGATAAGCGAAAGATCTATTAACCCCTTCACTGACGGATATTTCTCAACAAATATCACAAAAAATGTCATATTATTTTATTACGTTTTTTAATTATTTACAGGTAGATATTAAATAAAAAACATTCATTTAAGTGTTTTACGAAGTCATTTATTTTAAAATTTACTCTTATTATATCACTTTTTAAAAAATTTCATGTATTCTTGCATAAAAATCAAGTAAAATATTTCACAATAAATATAGTCACAAAAATTACTCACTATAAAAACAGACGATGGAGTTAGAAAAATATTAATATAAACTCCAAATTTGAAACGGTAAAATATTATATAAACTAAAAGTCTATTTTTGTGTGGTACACTTTGAAACACCCACATTACAGTCAGGGCAAAAATTGCGACTCTTACTCCTCACCATTTTTCCACGCGCATCTCGCTTTCGGGAGCACACGGCACACTTCCGAGTTGGGTTTGACTTATTTTCCGTGGGCGGGATTATGTCTGGGAAATGCCTCTCGGTAATTCGGAGGGGATGGGCTTTTGCAGGTGGCCTACCTGCCTTAGGGGAGGGAACACTTGGGAAGTACAGTTCAATCATTTTATCTATTAGGTCCAGCCTGTATTGCAAATGTGTTTTATCACCACCTGTTTTTCGACATAAAACATATGAATTCCATAAGCAAATTTCCATCAAATGAAAAAATAATTTTTTACAATATTTTTTCCATCTTTTTCTTGGGATTGGATAGTCAGCCAAATGCTGATCTACCCTGTCAACACCCCGCATTGCCCCATTGTAATTGATGACTACCTTTGGTTTCATAACCACTGCCCCCCTTTTCTGCACCTCTCTCATTTCCCTATTGTGAACTGAAGAGAGTAACTTTACTTCCTTTTCGTCCTTCCAGGGAAGAACCAAATTTTTTCCTTTACGGAAAGCTGCCACATCTCCTTTCTTCATTTTTTTCTTCTTCAGCCCCTCTGGCATCCCCTTTCCTGTTCTGCACACAGTGCCATAAGTATCACAAGAATGAGAAACTAGTTCCTCGGCTAGTTGTGGAGAGGTATAAAAATTGTCTGTCGTGACGCAATACCCTTTTTCAAGTAGTGGTTTCATCAGTGACAATACCACTTGGGAGGACATTGGCATACTTTCAAAGTCTTTGTCAAGAGTAGTGCCTTGTTTTTATGCCGAATCTAGCTCTTTGTACAGTAATTCGCAGAGGAAATAAATGTTAGCTGTGAACACTCCAAAAGACTCCGTAGAACTGACACTAGAATTTTATGGAATGGGAGTGTAAGTAACCCAAAACAGATAGTGGTAAAAGGACAGAGGCAAAGAAACCAAAACATGAGGGTCAGAGGCATTGGGAAGGGAAAAATGGTGAGAAAGAGTGTTTTTTGTCATGTGCGGCTGTAAAAAGGGAAAGTGGAGGGCAGTAGGGAAAAACCGATGAGGGTGCAGTGGTTGCATGAAAGGGAGATCGGAGGGGAGGAGGATGAAAAGGATGAAAGGGCGGCTGCGACAGTAGATAGTGCGTAAAAGGAAAGGCGGAGGGGAGAGAACAATGGACGAAGAGAAGGGATGGATAAACAAGGGGGTTGGGAGATAGAAAATATGTCTTCCCTGGAAGGGAGAAATAGCTGAATAGCCGAAGGTTCTATGTCAAATCTATGCACGGTCACAAATATTGGCGAACTTACAGAAATGAAATAATAATCAGTTGTATTTGTAGCTAAATAACAAACGGAAAACTAAAAAACAAAGATATAGTTTGTCATTATGAAGAAAAAAGACAATAAAACATCACTGAGCAAGTTGATTTTCGGTGCGAAGATTTTGACACCATATTGCTGAAAGAGAACATTATCAGAAAGTTCCCGACTACTGTTACGTAGTTGACAGAAATGGCTTTCGAACACGCGACCTTTGGAATAGCAGCTTGGACGTAATTTATTTACGAGGTCCCGTCGACTACACTGAAGAGTAAGTAATGATAGTTTTGCTTAGTAGTGTTTATAAAATGTTTCAAATTAATTTATTCACGGAATAAAGATAATACAACATCCTTTCCGATAGCAAGATTCGAACGCGCGACCTTCAGAATAGCAAGACGGCACTTGTCTGCCGACTCACTTCGGCTGTTCCAACGATTGATAAAAACTCTGCGAAAAGTCATCGCAGTTATTTATAAAACGCATTGTTTCTTTGTTCATTTATCACATCTCGATACACAATAGGTGTAGAAACATAAACATTACGAGAAATAATAGATTTTTCCCCTCTTTTGGACCTCGAAAAAACGTAGAAGTTTGCCGGATATCATGCATTGTGAAGACACGTATGCACTCTCACGGCAAAACTACGTACTTCTAATAAGGGGACGAGATATCTCGTCCAGATCACGAAAGAAGAAGCCAACTTGACATAGGACGAGTTAACTCGGCCGCGTCAGTTTTTGCGCGTCTTCTTAGGACGAGATATCTCGTCCGAATCAGGGAAGGGGTTAAAGAGGGATAATTGTCAGGAAAGAAGCCAACAGGCGTCAGGGACTACTATAAGGCACTACGCAGCCTATATTCGGCATATGAATTACACGTAAACAGTCCACTCCATCACCATCGCGCTGCTTACATTTTTCGCCGGTAGTTGGCGTCTTCCGGGCTGGAATCGCGAATTGCTAGAAATTGACGTCCCGGACTCCCGATGGAAGAGTCAGATTTCGCGGCATATATACGCAAGCAAGACATATGACTATCGCTTAGCGCAATAAATTTTAAACTACGATCGTTCACGAAAGCATCGAAAAAATTACCAAGGCGGTAGTAAGAAAGTGCTACACCCGGAAATATGGGAATAAAATAATTGCGAAACTGTATTTGATTTATTTCAAGTCGCGGAAAATTCATGAAATATTTTCATTTTAGAAGCGGAAGTAGCAATGTGGTCGACTAATTCTGTCTCCATGGATGGGAGTGAAGTTAGTTGAAATATTTCCGTCAGTAAGTGATTATAGGCTGCGCTGGACGCCTCTTTTATTAACTGAACATAATATGTAGGCACTTACAAGAAAATAAAGCCATCAGTAAAAGACAGCGAGTGCTATCGCGCAATTTTGACCATGATTCGAGAGAAAACGATGTGTTCTGTCTTCATTTACCGTCACTTAATATGATTAGGATAGTTGGATGCCCTAACTAATGGTTAACGTGAAAATAATTAAAGGTGTATAAGAAAAAAATAAGCGTGAAACATTTATCGCTGAAAATGTCATTCCATTATGGTAATCGCAGCTGCATTAATGGTCTCTAGTTGTCTCGGTATGATTTGCGGAGGTAGTTAGGCCGTCTCGGGGCTGTCTTGTTAGTAAGATATATGGAGGTTTTACGAGATAAAGAGGTTCACTATATAGAGGTTTGCCTATAAATTTACATGTAAATCTGACGGGACCAGAGGGTTGGTACGAAGTATGGAGGTTTACGATGTAAAGAGGTTCACTACATAGAGGTTTTACTGTATTATTTCACGAAAAAATGTAACGCAGATACTATGCTGATATTTCACTCAAGTAAAACAAAAGCAAGATGCAAGAAACAGTGACGAATATAACTCACATGGGTAATATTTTCGGCAAAGAAACGGAAAGGCATACGCATCTGATGGACCCTAAGGCCAAAACAACTTAAGAGTATGAATTTATTGATTTAACGATCTCAATAATGACTTAGAAACATGAAAAAGGAATGCAGAATTTTTTGAATTAAACAAAAAGTACAGCATCAGCTCTTCACATATGCAAATATGCCTTCTGTGGCGGCGCCAAATGCATACGACATGGCGCCAAACGAGAGTCAGTTGTTCTGTGAGTTCTTCAAGCCGCCACCAGGGGAAGCTTGGCTACCCAGGTGACGGAAGAGAGCGCCAGTACGACTCCAACCACTGACGCGAATAGTTCACCCTTGTGAATCCGCAGCAGAGAATAAATACGTCCATCTGGACAATTCACGCTGAGTATCATTGCATCGTACATCCTACATCATTGCTAAGGCGCACTACCTACCCTTAGAGGCATCATTGCAAGAAATACCTCGTACTGCAAGGGTTTTTTCGGGGAGTAGGATGTAAAAAAGTTCCGTTTTGTCTATGTTATATCACGCGAGGAATATACCTTAAGATACTTAGGATCGGAGTCCTTTCTTCCACGACTTCGGGTTTACACCGCAGGCATCACCAGCAATTATAACGGGAGATAACGCTTTGGTGCTTTGCATTAGTACAATCAACCTTCCGCAATCTTGAAATTCTCGATTCGCAATCTATCCCTGAAATACTCTGCTTTAGGCTTAGACGTAGCCCCTTTATCAGAAGTTCCCGCATATTGGAGTGGGCAAAACCACCCGAACAAAGCTCCTTCTAACTCTACACAGTCTGCATTCCTTGGGCACTTTTGTTTTTTTTAATTGTGATGAGTGAATAGGAAGATAATTAATTTTGACACTCTCATATTACTCTTTTATTTTTATTTTCTTGCTTAGATGTGTTTGGTGTTTTTTTGGCCATGGTGTCTGCCATCAAATGCTTTCTATTCACACAACTCATGGACGTGCAGGTATGCTTCAGACTGCTTACTGCTGCCCGAGGAACAAAAGATCAAGCATTTGCGAATGTTTATGCCACAATATTTTCACCAAAATGAACTACTTATTTATCGAACGACAGTTTACTACATGAATTTGAGACTGAGCACTCCATGCTAACTTAATTTCTTTCAGATCGCAAGAAATTACCGAGATAAAGGACTCTTGGTGAAGGTTTTCCGGCGATCTCTCCGGCGAAACTATCGCTATGGCGAGTGCCAACACCAAAAGGGCCTCGTAAAAACAAATTTTTTTTACATGCTTGTTATAGAGTCAATTGATGGTGCATTGGCTATCTCTCGTAATGGCGGGGGTCTCGCAATAGCCTGTACTCGCTTTAACGAGGTTCCACTGTAGGCAAGGTAGAAAAAGTGTCACGGCTTTCTTCCACATAGGGCTGCATTTGAGAGATATTCGCATGTTTAGATTTTGCACCGCATGACTTCCCTTGAGTAATCGCTCCCTCTTAACTATGGCTGTGGCGGCATGGTCTAGGGCACTAGTCCTCTAACCTATAGTAGGTGTCCCATGGTGGAGTCCCACTGTCGGCAATATATTTTTCTCTCTTCTAATTTTTGAAATCACTGTTACAACTCATCCTCATTCGTTTTATTTAGTTACCTCGTGATTTTTTTATTTTCATATCAATCTATGGATTTTAAAAGGAACTCTGAATTGTGCCGTGCCTCACTAATTAGAGGACGTATATAATTACTTACACGCAAATTTCCGGGGAATTTGCTCATCCTCACCCTAACCATTGCTCCCACAGCCTCTTTGTATATTCGTAATCTTAAGTCTTTCTTATCAACAAATAAACACCATAGTCTATCCTCACATTCAGTTACTGACCCTAGCCAGTTTCCCCTCCTACCCTTCAAGTACAATGACCTTGCTTTCTAGCAGCCTACTCAAGCCTTCTACTAGTTTTCGAGGTCTTCTTTGTTTAGCTTTCGCACCTGTTATTACACAATTAGGCCTCAGTGCCTCATTCAGGGATTATTGAGGGTCATCTGTGGAGAGAGGGTTGTTGGGATGGAACTCTTTGAAGGATGCTAGAAGGCAGGTCATAAGGGAGGCATGGTGAGTGGAAGGATATTCTGTTGTAAGGGTTAAGATTTGTTGGGAAGACAGTGGGTGGGCTGTGGAGAAAATCTAATGGAGGGAAAGCCTAGTGGAAATGATATTTTGAATAAAAAACCGTTGTAGCGGAAAAATACCTGTGCTTCAGAAATGGAAAAAGACATTTAAAGTGGAGGCACAAGCATCAAAAACTGGGGAACGATTCATGAATGGATGTACGATCGGTAAACTGATGCGAGGTAGAGATGTGCATCGGTGCACATGTTGAGCACATTACCTGGAATTTCACAGGTAAGTAATTACATACGTCCTCTAATTCGTGTGGTGTAAGGCACAATTCGGGGTTTCATTTAAAATCCATAAATGGATATGAAAATAAAAAAATCGCGAAGTAACTAAATAAAACGAATGGGGATGAGTTGTAACAGTGATTTAAAAATTAGAAGAGAGAAAATTATATTGCCGACACTGGGACCTGAGTGCCCTAGACCATGCCGCCACAGCCATAGTTAAGAGGGAGCGATTACTCAAGGGAAGTCATGCTGCGCGAAATCTAAACATTCGAATATCTCTCAAATGCAGGCCTTGTTGGAAGAAAGCTGTGACATTTTTTCTACCTTACCTATATAGTTTCAGAAAATAACATCCACATCCATATTCCGAAAGTCACTTTGGTGATGTCTCCTTGTTAGTTGCACTTGATCACGTCCTTTATTTTAAATGAGTCATTAAATTTTGTCTGCAATGGAATGGAAACGGCTGGTTTATCAGTGTCTTATAAAAAAAACACTTCAAAATCTACTAGTATTTCATTATAAACACTGCAAAACAACTTTTCCCTAAGTTATCAAAATCTAGCTCAGCATTGTCGACTGAAGATGATTTTTCTTTTATGCAAATCTGGAAAACTTTTGACCATTCAAGAAAAAGGATGAGCCTCCGCAATTATGTTGAAATATTCAGACTAAAAATGTTAACAAGATATCATGGTAGAATCATGTAATACTTGATGAAGTGAAAGACATGTTGATGAATTCAGCAATCTTGTAATTGAATAGAGGAGTATTGCATATTAATATTCTTTTATTAGAGAAATTTAACAAAATTTTCTCAATGCATATGCCTAATACTTAATAGATCACGTCTCCTGGGTGTATTATATCCTTTTTCCAAACTCATGGTGGGTGACCTTGAATGTGCCTCTGTCCCTTTCAATCTTCTAGCCAATCACAGTGGCACGTGGAAGTGTGGAGGACTTGTCTCTCTCTCACTTCCATGCAGTAAACATCCCTCTCCAGCCTTCAATGTTGCCTTATGTAATCTATGGAGATCGCAGAGCATTCGTTAGGTTGGTTTGCTTTTGAGTGAGCATACATTTATGTACTTTCACTGATTAGCAATGCTGGTTGGCTACATGGAAGGGAATAGTGAAGTGGTTGAGACAGTGGTCTGACTGGCCATCTAGCTGCCAAGAATCTGGAAAAACGGTGTAGGATGCAATATATTTATGAAGAAACTTTCTGCTGGAAATAGAAAAGTTACCCTGCATCAGCAGATTAGGTTTAAAACGTATAATTTTTAGCTACCCGGAGGAATTTTTTTTAATTAGTTGAAGGGCAGCTTTGAGATTTGCTTTGGTATCAGCCCTTGGGGAAAATGTAGATTGCATAGCTTAAAAACAATTCCCTCGAAATACCCATTATTTACTAACTTTAGAATCAAAATTATTTTGAAGCTGCTGATTCCAATACCAATTCCGATACCATGTGTTAGATAGATACTGTAGTTTGATTACACTGCTTGAGGGGTGGTCCTATTTTGGGTTCCAACCGCATGAAGAATAGGTTTAAACATATTAAGTATAGCACATAATATAGTAAAATGGTTATGTATTTAGAATGCCCACTGTATTTTTATAGAGGATGGTTGGGAAATATATTTGTTCATGCAATGAATTTTTAAAATATATACTTAATATAATATTTGAAATGCCATTGAGGTCGTGTTTAGGTGGGATGTTTGACCGGTCTTTTGCAGAATTAATTTTTAGCAATAGCAACGTACTTGGCAAGGACTTGTCATGCATGTGTATCAAAGGTTCAGCTATGACTTTGCAGCTTATTTAATGCAGAACTCTTAACTATTATACTTAACTATTAATATTCTAGGGGAAAATATTTCTTAAGAGGAGGTTATGAATAACTTGTTGGAACTTCAATAATGTAAATTTGCACTTATGAATCATTAATGTATAAATTTAAGCACATTTTAAAAATACTATGTATTTTAATAATTTTTTATTGAACCTATTCTTTTACCAAAAATATGCTCATTGAATTTACGATGAAAGATCTAAAATTTAATCCATATCCAATGTTTTCAGTTACAGTTAGATCCCGATTTCAGATTTTCGCATTTAGTGTTTATTTTTTGGGGTCCCGATTTATTCCGCAAGCGAGCAATGTAAAAATTATCCTCATCTAGTGTTTTCACATTTAACGTCATAAAAAATTGTCCCGCACAAGATATTTTTGCCCGATTTAATGTTTTTTCATTATGGTGTATTCAAATGATTATAGAAATCTTTGAATTTCTGCTCAACAACTAGAAAATTCTCATGAAATTTTAGCAAGAGTCGATTGAATTTACCCAGGAATGCTTCTCCATCAGCATTCTCACACAAATGTGGCACTGGGACCTTCAACTTGCAAGTCGGGTTATTTGTCTTCACGTGATGTTTCACTCCCCTTCTTATCCAAACACTTTTTGTTTCAAATTCAATCTAATGGAGTTAAGTCATCCCTTAATAACCTGTATTGACCTTATCTATCACTTCTTGAACTTGACTTTGATGGTTACGTGACGACTAATGACACGAGTTATTCTCCGAGGTCACTACTATGATGCTTTTCTGGGAATGCTTTTCATCTATGGCTTACACACCTTTCAACTTCCATCTCTGATCTCTACAGGAAGTGCATTGTTTGATCAATAATTATTCATGTATAAACTCTTCTCGGGATACCGCGCGGGTAAGATTATATGAGAGCGCCGACATTTTGGATACCTACTTGCAACCCATTCTCACGGCTACTGACAGAAAATCTGAAGTGACCGTTTCAAGCTCAGCATTAGGAGGGGCCGGATTGGTTGAGTCCCGATCGTTGTCGCGAAGGACCGTGGACCAGCGTAGACTTAGCTCTGGCAAGCATAACTATTTTAATATCCGGTGTCTTTGTTTACATTTTTATTCTCAAGTCTTATTTCAATAGCCTCTTTAGTTAAACGATCCCAAAATTGATTTGATCGCCATAAAATTCTGGTGTCATCCCACCGTATTTTAAGGTCCTCATCCAGACTATGCTCGACTATGGCTAATTTTTCCGGTTGACCAAGTCGGAAATGCCTTTGATGTTCTTTGAGACGAGTAGATATTGTTCGCCCAGTCTCCCCCACGTAGATATTACCACACTCACAGGGGATTTTATAAACTCCAGGAGTCATAAGGCCAATTGGATCTTTTACACATACGAGGCGGTCTCTTAAACTTGTCATAGATCGATGGATGGTTTCGATATTATACCTCCTCAAAACCCTAGAAATTTTGCCCGATATCGTAGAAATATAGGGTAAAAAGGTCCTGGCTGTTGGTTTAGGTTGGTCTTCCTTCATAACCGAGCTCTCTGCAGTTTCGGAGGATTTTCTGAAGGCCAAAGAGATCTGTCGCTCTCCATACCAATTCTGGAGGATAGTCCAATTCCGAAGGAAGACACTGCGCGTCGGAAATTGCTCTTGCATGAAGTATCAGGGTGGAAAGAACAGCTTCACATTGAGAAGGATGATGGTGACTATGGCCATTGAGGTACAGATATGTATGTGTGGGTTTACGAAAGACACTATGACTCAGTTTGCCATTTTCTTTCCTATGGATGAGGACATCAGAAAGGCAATCTTATTATTCCGCTCTATCTCCATAGTGAACTTGATGTTCAGGTGTTGGTCATCCAAAAAGTGTGAAGAGCATCTACTCCATGAGGCCATATTATGAAGGTGTCACCAACATATCTTAGGAAGCATTTAGGGTGTAACGGAGCAGATTGAAAGGCTCTCTTCAAAATCTTGCATATAAAAGTTGGCAATGGCTGGTGGCAAAGGGGATCCCATTGCAACTCCATCTGCCATTTCGTAGAAACTACCGTTGTATTTAAAAAGGTGGATGAAAGCATATGATGGAATAACGTTACCGTCCCACTGTCAAATTTCTCCTCCAGAAGTTTGAACCTATCAGCTAAAGGAACCCATGTGAACAAGGAAACAACATCGAAGCTGACCATGATATCCGTCTTCTCCAAAGTAAGCTTTTCCACGATCCCTACAAAATGAGAAGAGTTTTTACATGTTTTTCTCCAGGAAAGCGTAAAATCTTAAATATTTATTCAGTCCGCTATTTTCCCTTCGAAAGAGGAGGCCCAATATTATTTGTGCAGTTTATCCGAAGATTCTTTCTATAATCCATTCCAATGTCAGTTTCTATGGATGAACCGTAAAAGAACCGAGGAAGTGTTTTCCCTGACATGATGGTGGGTGAGAGCATTCTTTCTCTTTGGAAAAACATCATATTACATGGTATTTAGATATCCTGGAGCCCATTCGCGAAATGTGGATGGCTGTAATCAATGTTGATTCAAAAATCTGCTATTATTTATATGTGAAAAGAGAGTGGCAATCAGACTTTTGATGACTGTATCACAGTCCATGACTAAATAAATCGCAAATCACACAAACACTGTATAATTATGGTAAAATATATGAGCACGGAAAAATACGAAAATCCAGCAGGAATTCCTTGGTGGTTGACTTCGACATTGTAACTTTGACAAAATTGCCAAACTCCAGAGACAGTGACAATTTTTCATATCAGCTCAAGTTCTGTTTAAGATGAAATATTTTCACTATGCAGAGTTAGCTAATTGTTTCTCAAGGTACAACCATGTTTTATTAATAACTGGTGAGAAACAAGGTGATCTGCATACTGAATAAGCAACTTCTCTTGGCTCCATTTGACCTGCATGAGGCGATGGATATATGGCAACAAATCTGGTGTTACCATCGATAACCTTTGACTTGTATGCATACTCGAAATAAGATACTCCTATTTTGGATGATTTCGGAATCCAATATGTGCAAAATGTGAGTTTTTTTTTAATCAAAGCTACTGAAAAATGAGTAAAAATGGAATCAAGTTCATAGTAATATTCTGCGTGGAAATGCTTTTAAGTCGATGTACATAATAATTTTCTTAAAATATAATCCACTCATTGCTTTATTTTACTTCCCAATTTTTTTAGCTCACTCCTGAAAATTATTATGAAACCATCTTGGTGGGATATGAACATTTAATCAATGAATATTTTTGCTGCATATGGCACTAGTGATGAGGGGGTGGGGCCTGAAATTCCCCCCACACCCTAATATGATAACTCAATTATGTGTTGTGCTTCTTCATTAAAGAAAACAAAATGTTGAAAGTTCATATATTTACAAGATTTCTTTGAAGAATGAAGTTGTTTCCAGTATAAAAACTGTTAAAAATCCTCTATTTTCTAATTTTTTTTAATTTCCCCAGCACCCTAGTTTTGGACCCCCCAAATGAAATTCCTGGCTACTCCACTGTGTGGCACCTTTTGGTGACTTAAAAATAAATTATTTATTAATAGAAAGCCATTCCAATCATTACAGACCCTAAAACCTGAAATAAATGGCTGGTGGCTTGTGAATGATCTTGAAAAAGGTTCTGGTCAATTTTGAAAAGAATAGCGACCTGAATATTGAGAAAGGAGTGGTTGGAGAACAAAGCCACCGTAGACTCTCTGGGGAAGGGGGGGTTATAGCAGGCAAGATGGCAGGTGACGAAGGTGGCTCACTGTCTTTTAAATAGAAAATGAAATTGTTCACAATGAGAATATTTTGAAAAATAATGAGTTACTTCCAATTATTATATGGATATAATTGCAGCCAATAAATGCTACACTCGCGAAGAGCTCAGCACCATCATGAATAAGGATAGGCCCTTGGCCTTTGTTCCCTCCCTTCTTTTCTCATCTGTGAAAGACGAAGCATAGCAGCACAGGCAAATGACATATCTAATGGTTGTGACAGAATGGCTTTACAATTGTATTCTGACATGTCCTACCCAGCAATACACACAAATATGCTTTCCACGGAGGAGATGATATCAACAGACAACTTCGTAACTCGACTCAAGAGAGGATTCAAGCTAGCTCTAAGGCATAGCATACAAGAATATAAAACCAGCAGGCTTATCATGTTGCTATCTCCAATAGGGTGGTTTCCTATTATTTTTTTATTGCCTAAATCGAAAGATTATTACTCCTGGAGTACGTATTTCATGCTTTTAGATTTTTAAATGACGGTATCTATTTTTTGCTATTGAATGAAAAGTGAAAATTTTCAAGCACGCGAAAACGCGACGGGTAAGTATGAATGCCGGGGAAAAACTCTATGTGACGTCATTCTGGTTCCCGCTGCCGCAACTGAGGTGACCTTGGGGTGAGCTCTGAGCGCTGATACGACGCAGGATGCTGGCGGGCAGCAGAGTACCATGCTAGCTGGTAGTGCTTGGCTTAAATAAGGATTATTATTAATACCTTATCAAGCGAAGGAAACTTTCCGACCTTAGGTATTTTTAATGTGTTGTTATTAAGACATGTTTCCCTGAGCTCTGTGGCTCATGCATGCATTGGTAATCTCAGACGATGTAAAACTCCTATCTACTCGTATAGAAACTATGTCCCTGTGACGTCACGTGGAGTGGCATCGCATGGGCCTTCTTCAATCTGGCCTTTTTCAAATGAGGATAAAAATTAACCATTGCCATTCGTCTAAACCAGTATTTCTACAACCAAATATGTAATTTGTATATTATGAATACACTAATCGTGGGTAATGAATCGCAATCAATGCCTTTCGTTTTCTTTGTTGAAGGAAACTACCCTATATTGAGTAAGTCCTTCCTCAGCCCTTTGTTGAACTCAAAGAGTTTGTTTAATGCAATGGAGGAATGCACCGAAGTGTAAGTGGAGTGGGCACCAAGTTGTTACCACCTCTGAGGCAAGCTTTTCCAGAGATATTCCACCTCTTACTGTGGTTTTCTAAACTCGGACTGAACATCATGTTGATCCCATATGCGTGAAAGCTTGCAAGGTTTTCTTAAATGCTTGTTTGTTTGCTAATAAACACAGCCATATAAGAAAAATGTATGGCCATACATATTCTGAATGGAAAAAGAGGTTTGAATTCATCTATGAAATTTAAATATTATGCAGCAGGTTAGGGGGTGTCTGCTAATTACATGAAATGGTTTTGGTTATTTCGGACCTCTCCTCCCCCAAAGTGAGATAACATTAGATTTGGCTCGACCCCCTCGCCCCTAATCGCATGTGAGATTGTTCAAAATGCATATTTTCAGTGTGAATGCGTTAATCTCTGCTTCATTGCATTGGATTTATTTAAAAAAATTTAATTACGAAGATTGTAGTCTAGAATCACATTTCACCCTGTTTCTCTAGGAAAAAAAATTATGTGATACTTGCCAGGAATCCTCTCTCCCCCACGAGAGATAAAGTGAGAATTTGGCTTTACCACTTTCCCCTCAATGCCTCACATAATTAATGAATGCCCCCTTATGCAGCCACAATTTCCCTTTCGGCTATATTGCAGTCAACATTTCAGTTTTTTTTTTAATCCCAGTAATTATATTCACCATGCATTACACCAATTGGTACCATTTCACTTCAACATTTACAACAGCTACCAGCTCCACATGGAGACGAAGCTTTTAGGCCTACCATACTTGTTCCTTCCTGGCCTCAAGACTGGGCCTGCGCAGTTTGGCCGGAGCCTCAGGCCTACCATACAGAACTGAACAGTCCAGACCTTGAGGCCAAACTGAACGTGCATGGTAGGCCTTAGCCACAATCTATGTATAAAATGAACGACCAATTTTCCCTATCTTTTGATTGTTAGAATTAAAATTTTTTCTTATAAAGAAATTACATCACATTAACACATTTTATACAAAATCTTAAGCATGAAAGATTTTGTACTTCAAGTATATTTAAAAATACAGCTTGTTTTCGGAATGCAATCTGCTGAATAATGCAAAACACTTGACAAGAAAAGATGCTATGTCCAAACAGTCTCCATGAACAAGATCTAGCAAAAATGTATGCCACAGTAATAACATGCCATTTATAACAGAAAGAAGCAATCAAAGGCGAAAACATATAATTTGAACTTATACACACAGACTATTTACATTCTTACAAAAATGGATCATACACCATACATTAATAATAAATTTTTTTGAACAAAATTTTGTTTCTCATATTGATTTTTCCTTTAAAATTCACTACTGTATGTTTAAGTTGGCCACTGCAACTTCATGGATTCTATGAAAATAAATTTAAATACGTATCTCCTTTAAATTGGTTGAGATTTCTTTAGAGATAAAAATGACACTTCAAAAATTCTTACTCTTTTTTCCATCTCCGTATGTCTTAAGATATACCTGAGGCTTCAAATGCACATAGAAACACACTGGAACAAAACCTTAAAACTTGCTACTCTCATTTTCAAAAAATGCTCCGCTGTGAAATAGTGAATGTCCAAGAATCATAAATTCCTAAAAATGTTCAATCCAATTAAGGAAGGCTTACCCCGTAATGCCTTCACAATACTATTAAAACATATGATTATAAAATAATTTCCAGAGTAGAAGTAGTTGCATTATCTTTATGAGATTAACTCATATAAAATTGTGCTTGTGTTTCATGGGTTTTAAAAAGCAAGTCATTTCACCTTTTCGTACATTCACATAATATATATATTTAACATATTACCTTTTCCATAAAAAGCAACATTTTAGGGTAAAAATGAGACATGAAAATGGTAAAGAGCCAAAACCTACATAAAGAAAGGAACAAATACAATGGTAATCACTGTACTGTCAGCTCTCATATCATTTTGTACAGATATTACTAATGGCTTGAAAGATAACATATTGCAACTGTTATGCATATAAAGTAACACACTGCAATATCCATTAAAAGGCAATAAACAATGGATTTCTTGGAATGACTCCCAATGCATTTTGGCATTTTAACAATGTGAGTTTTCAAGAGGTGGATATAGACAAATCCTCTTCTGATGTTACAATTGTCTCAAAATAGTAGCAATTTTAAATGGTCCGTAAAATATCAACAAAGTGGCACTTAGTGATCATTCCTTCAGATTTTAATTACAAATATTATAAAGGTGAAAACGCCAAAAATAAAATTATAGAACACTGTTTGGGATTCCATTTTGCATACCTTTTGCAAATGTATAGCTTAAAATACAAAAAAAGTTAGAGGATTGAGATCTTAATGTTACTAGCAAAATAACTAAGAGTAAATCCTCAAACCTGGAGGAATAATAAACAATATTATATAAAATCAACATACAAAATGTGATATCTTACAAGGTTTATAGTTCCCAAGAAATGTTTATACATTTTTAACCACCTTTAATTTATATTGTTCACACAAATGCCAAAATCTTGAGTTATTCTGTCTCTATTCAGTCTTTTGAGTGACTGGAGGAAATTCGCTTTCATCATCAAGACGGAAGCCACCTCGAGGGGGTGACTCAGTTGCAGCAACCATCTCATGGAACTTTTCAGAATCTGTCAAATAATTTCAAACATAATATTTACATAAGTACCATTGATTTGATAATGCTAAACTTATATTTTTATCATTAATTTTCAAAATTTTCCTGTATATGCTAATTATACAGTTTTAATTTTCAATTATTTATTACATGATTAGTCAAAGAAATTTGCAAAATTTAAAAAGACCCTTCCCCATAAATCACTAATTGGGGAAAATTCTCAGAAAATTTACACTAAATAATAGTAAAAAATAATCATATAAGAGCAATAACTAATATTTCTTATCAGCAAGTTGATTTTAATTCTAAGAGAAATTTCAATAAATTTATAATTATTATTATTATTATTAAATACTAGACATTCGATCTACCAGTAATATAGTGCAAGGGCAATAAAACTATGATTAAATAAATTACAATGCCCAAGGGAAACCAATACTGGGTTCAAATTGATAAAACATAACACACAAATAATATGTACTCTTACAAGTATGAAATGCAAGTAGCCATTCAACACTTTTGGAGTAAATCCTTGCCAGTAAGCATGTATGTGCATAAAATTATATTTAAATGCTAATTTTTGTACCTTTGTCTTCTGTGTGCATAGGGTGCAGCAGTACAATATACTAATTTGAATTGGCACCAGGAACCAAGGTTTGACTACCTCTGGGTGAGGATTCAAATGGGTGGTTTGGAAAGTTTCTGTCTTCCACTCTAAGTGCTGATAATGCACTGAATGAAGTAGCAGCAGTCATTGACCATAGAGATAGAAAATTCTAGCATGAACAAAGATGTTGAGGAGATTGCCTTACCGACATGTTGTTTAGGGCTGATCTCACACGACATTCTCACCCCATCATCTTTTCCTATATTTGGAATTTCTCTGAATATGTTTTACCATGTATCATGCAAGTTCTGACAAAAACAAAATCTTGAACATCATTGGAAATTACTTCATAGTTTATCATTATTGAGGTATAAAGAATGCTAACTTCAAGACAATCAAGCTTTGGTTAGGAGAGTAAGCGTAAGCAGCAGAGTCAATTTGCCATTTGAATGCATCCAGTAAATACATTGTTGGAACTAAAGCATTCGACAGAAAAACTTCTTGATCCTTCCATTTAACTGAAATAACTCCCTAGTGGCCAAACCTCATTTTCTGGCACTAAAGTCAAACCATTAAGTTGAGCAACTGCATCTTGCATAGGTATATATGTAATAAGAGGAATAAATGATTCAAAACACAATTAAACACTGAGCAAAAACAGCATTGTATAGATGGAATGATGGATAGAAAAAAATTAATTGAATGCACAGATTATACATACACACCGTAGAGCCTTGATTATCCAAGTGGATTAAAAAACTATGCAATAATACATTAACAAATATTTATTTCATCATCAAATTTTACCGTGATTTCCATATCATACTCTGCACCCTTTTTGTGCTCATCATCATCATTAGTCAACAATCCTAAGATTGGTTTGACGCAGCTCTCTATTTCTCTCTCCTATCCGCTAATCTTTTCATAGCTACATATTTCTTCTCTTTCCATTACAAAAATAATAGAAAGGGAGATTAGAAGAAAGCAGCAAGAGGGAAGTAATGTAGTGTTTAAGAGGGACTGGCTAGGGAAATGAAGGGCAGGTACTCCACTAAACCACTGATTAGACTAACAATTATTGAGGCTCCACTGTATGTACATACATGGTTCATTCGGTTCATGGTATGTGCATACATACATTTCCCCTCAAATAATAAAGGTTATAATAATTAACGAAATATCATTATTTGACTGAGAATTTTATGCTTGGAAGTTACCTAAATGTGTATGTATATTTCATGAAAGAAAATTCTTTCAGCCAATTCCAAGATAAGAGTATTTGAGACACTTCATTCAACTAATTTTTCAACTCCAAATGAAAAAAAAAACAAGAAAGTGAAAAGTTCTTGTCCTGACTCAGAAATGATGCATATTTGTTTCTTACATGGTTCCTTGCCTCAACAGTTCATCAGGCAAATTTCAAACTGCTCTCTCAAATAGTTTGTATGTATTTATGAGGAGTAGACATCTTGCAAGTTTTTCATTAAAATGAATAAACGTGCACATTGTGCAGTCACAAAACTCTTTATTTGTGATGGGTTAACCCCAAAGGAAGTTCATCCAGTTAACTTAAGTTTACAGAGACTCTTTCATGTGAACCCTTAAAAGGAGGGCAGCTGACTAAATATTGTTCCACATCCCTTGAAGATGATCCACATGAGGGACAGCCAAAAATTGCACCCACATTGGAAACCACAAAAAAGTCCATAGTAATGTGTTGAATGATAGGTCAGTGAAGGTGAGAGAGATAGCTGAAGCTGTGGGAAAATCAGAAGAAAGAGAAGTGGGAGATCTTGCACAAAGAATTGGGAATGTGAAAGCTCTCCCCAACATTGATTCCACATTTGCTGAATGCTGATAAAAAGCAAACGTGCAAATAATTTTTGCAGAAATCCTTGGTCCAATTGAATATGAACCAGACCAATTTTGTGCAGTAATTTGTCACCATGGATGAGACATGGGTCCACCACTACACACCAGAAATGGAATAGTATCCCATGCAGTGGAATTGAAGAGGATTGCATCTACTGCAAAGGTCATGGCCAGCATGTTTTGGGATGTGAAAGGGATCCTGTTTATTGATTACCTTGTAAAAGGCAGAACAATTATGGGCAAATATTACTCCATCTTGACCAATTGGACGCCAAAATTTGCATTAAGAGGTCTTGCTTGAAGAAGAAAAAGGTCATCTTTCACCCGGATAACACATCTGTGGCCAACAGTGTGCTGGTGATAGGAAAATGAGGAATTTACGGTACAAAATGCTTGGTTATCTCCCCTATTCTACCGATTTAGCAACCTGAGACTTCCATATGTTCCCAAACTTGAAAAAATTCATTTATAAGAAGCACTTTGCATCCAATGAAGAAGTTGTGAGGTCTACAGATGAATACTTTCATAACCTTCCATACTCTCAGTTCCGGGAAGGAAAAATGACGGAGAAATCCTGGCGCAAGTGTGTTGACGTATAGGGAGATGATGTAGAAAAATGAAATTATTTTTTTATATAAGGCAAAGAACTTCTCATCATACCCTTTTAGTAAAAAATTATTTAAAAATAAAAGAATTTAATCAACTTTCTTGATTGTAAGTTTTACCATGAGCCATTAATAATAGCTATAAAACCATTAAGAGCATAAATACACATGTAATATTTAAGAGTAAGATTTTTGGTAAATAATTTTATTACTTATAAACACTAGGATTTTTCACCTTAACTTAATGAATCTAATTAAACATATCACATTAATGAATTCCTAATACCATGAACTACATATGGACCCCTAAAATTCATATAAATTAACACTGAATGTAAAACACTCAGCTGATGTGAGTCGCTTAAAATGTAACCTACGACGACATTCATTTCGTATGTTTTAAGCTTTATAGGGAAAACTTAGTTCCACACACAAGTTTGAACACATTGATATTAAGTTGCATAAATTATCATACCAGAAATGCAAATTTTGACTAGATTATGAAGTGGAAACACACAATGAACAATGAATTCATGTGTATCACACAGTTTTTACAATGAATATTTTAGTTAAAATAGGCTAGCTATCAGAAGCATTTTTCAGGGTGTGATCCCATTCAAACTAAAAATACCAAGTGATTGGCTACAAGAAATAACTATGATGAAAGACAAGGAATGAAGAAAATTTGGCACTTTGATTAGATCATAAAAACTGCTGAAATAAATTTATTCTCTGCATTAAAAACTATAAGAATGTTCATGAAAACAATGCTGGAGAATAATGTGTATCTGCAAATAATTTATTTTGATAGAAATTTTAAATTATCGTTCTGTGAAAAAAAGGAGGGGGAAAACCATGCTTTCTCAAAATTTTTAAGGTGTTCTGGCCACGTCTTATGAGGAATTCAACTAAAACCACTCGAAAAAGGATAATACAGAGCAAACTTGATAAAATAAGACCCCACGTTGCTCAAATAAACACTCGCTACAGCAAACTGTCGCTTTACCTGAGGTAGAGCAAATATATAATAGCCAACATATGTACCTATTGTGTACACTTATACAGGAACAGGATTGGTGCAGCTACAGAGAAATTTCTATGCGATAAACGTAAGCATAAATCCAGACAAAAGGAGATGTTTTTTGCATCATTAAATTTCCTTATCTTAATAACAACTATTCAAGCAATTTATTAGTGCCGCACAGAATAAAAATCATGCGAAGCATTGCTTTTTCAATCATTATGCCAATGCACAACTGACAAAGCCACTTTTCTATGTATATACTTAATTAGTGCATTTACATGATCATTCTATTAATTTGGTATTTTCCTACTGAAAATTCAAACAATTACTGATAAAACTGTATCCTGGTTATTAAATGCCTCAGATGCTTCCATTGGTGTATGTTTATTGTTCCTGTATGTTACGCGGCAGTTATGCGAAATAATGTAACGCATTTGTTTCTGCAGACAAAAACGGTGGAAGGTGGTTGAACGATCCTGCCTTTGAAGACTTTTTCTATCATCCAACGTAATGTATTCATTATCTGTGGTAAAAATTTTGCTAAACATGCATAAAGATGTGATTAAAATTGCCGTTGTTTCAAATAAAAGTTTACTTTTGAATGTTACGCTCGCGACGTCATTGAAATAATACAGTGTGTACCATGGCACTGCAATAAAACCGATTTGAATTAAAATTGTTTATGAAAGAAAAGATATTAACGTGATATTATTTCATGAAAAATATAACACAGATATAATGCTGATGTCACTTAAGTAAAACGAGAAACTGCGACTAATATAACACAAATGGGTAATATGTGCGACAAAGAAACTGTAAGGCATACACATCTGATGGACTCTAAGGCCAGCAAAACTTACGAGTATGAATTTATTGATATATCATTCTCAATAATGAATGCGAAACATGAAAAAGGAATGTAGAATTTTTTTAAATAGTTAAACTAAAAGCACAGCATCAGCTCTTCACATATACCATCGCTAAGGTGCACTATACCTGCCTTTAGAAGCATTATTGCAAGAAATACCACATACTGCAAGGGTTTTGTAGGGGAGTAGGTCATAAAAGAGTTCTGTTTTATCTACGCTATATCATGCGGGGAATACTTCTTAAGATATTCCGCTAGGATCGGAGTCCTTTCTTCCACGACTTCTGGGTTACACTGCAGGCATCACCAGCAATTATGTAGGGAGATAACGCTTTCATGCTTTGAATTAGTATAACCAACCTTCCAAACTCTCGAAGTTCTCGATTCTCAATCTATCCCTGAAATACTCCGCTTTAGCCTTAAGGATAGCCCCTTTCTCTCTAGTTCCCACAGATTGAAGTGGGCAAAAACACCTGAGCAATTAAGCTCCTTCTAACTCTTCATGATCTGCATTCCTTGGGTGCTTTTGTTTTTTTATATCGTGAAGAGCAAATATGAAAATAAATTGATGACGCCACTCTCGTATTACTCTATAATTTTCGTTTTCTTGCTTAGATGTGTTTTGCATTTATTGGCCATGGTGTCTACCTACAAATGCTCTTTATTCACACAACTCACAGACGTGTGGGTATGCTGCCGACTGCTTTCTGCCTCCCAAGGAACAAAAGGAGATCGACCATTCGTGAATGTTAATGCCACAATATTTTCACCAAAATGAACTACAGCTTACTACATGAATTTGTGATTGAGTGCTCCATGTTAACTTCATTTCTAACAGATCGCCAGCAATTACAGAATTAGGATCTCTTGGTGAAGGTTTTCCAGCAATGGAAACTCTCGCTATGGTGAGTGCCAACACCACAAGGGCCTCGTTAAACAATTTTCTTCTTACATGGTAATTTAAGGTCAATTGATGGAGCCTCGGCTATCTCTCATAATGGCAGGGGTCTCGTAATAGCCTGTACTCGCTTTAACAAGGTTCCACTGTAGCTGCATGGGTGGGGTTGGTAGACTTTTAATGATCACTTTACACATTTTCCTTGAATAAATAAAGCACTGATCCCAAGAGAAATAATACTATGTTAAAATTAAACTACACAAAATCTGAAGCAAAAATTAAATTTTTTTCTATATGATGAAGATTCGAGAAAGAGGTGGGCAGCAGAAGCATGTAAACGAGAGGTGGAGGGGAAGAAGTGCACTCCCTCTACCTTTCATGCAACAAGGCTATGAATGAGGGAGTCAAGGACGAACATGTTATATTGTGCTATTATTTGACGTCGGTCCCTTCAAAGCTAAGCGATATAATCAGTTGGCGTTTCCAGTCCGTCTCTTCTTGTTTGAAGGTGATGTTGCTATGCTTGTTTCTTTGAAAATTGTTCTGTTTGGACAATGCTGAATATTGGTATAGTGTTGTTGTAACTAAAAAACTTTGTGTCAATCAATTAGAGATCAAAAACCTAAATACTGTCAGAAATGCGTCGCATCTGGTCTTATTCTTTTTTTAACCTTATGCGTGCCATCCAATTTCCGAAAGCTATCGAGACGTCTTCGGGCCCAGTAAGTCGCTCACCTAGCATTTGTCCTTGAGAAACGGAAAATTGAAGCAGGTGGGATGAAAAAGGTTAGTGGGTAATATAGGGTAGGGATGAAACTCGTTTCCATTGTTCTCGTGTAACTTGATATTTTCTTTCGAAGATATACGGCCTGGTAGGTCTCCGAAAGGAAAAAGAAAAACATTAGAAGCAAGGGCAGATGGAAGGCCGAGGGTGGCTTTTTGAAATTGCAATGTAGTTATTATCCTACGTAGCTGACATTACCCCGATGGTTGCTAAATTCACAATATGTGCCCGTCGTATTTTGACTTAAAATTTTCCATGAAATTGACTTGAAATTCGGTTAGATAACCCCAATGAGAGCTTGTAAACAAAATGGTTCATGTATAGGACAAGTATCACAGTGCATCGGCACATGCAAAGAGAGGATCAAAACTTTTTCCACTCTCTCTTATTTGCTAGGTTGGATGCTGTATTCACTGAAGCATTAATTTAAAGTTTTGGATCCACATCCGATGTCTTCAGCAAATTTGGATCCAAAGTATTCGGTGAAGGGCAATACCTGCAGATATTTGGATCCAAGGTATCCGATCCGACTGTCTCTAAAAAAGACAGTTTCCTTCTTCAGAGGCTAAGAAGATATCCAGTATTTACCCATATTTGAAAGCTAAATAAACTCAAATTTACCAGAAAAGAGCATTTATCTTCTCAAGAAACATCTTTCTTTGAAGGCTAACATTTCAAATCTTACTAACTGAATTATTGTCATTACATTTTTACTTCTTGGGAGACAGAGAGAGAATGCAGTGTTAGCTGATCAGCAAATAATGATGAGCTCTCGTTGTCCTCATTACCCACACATCCATTTTATAATAGCTATGCAAATTATTCAGCAGATAATTTCCTCATAGCAGTGGCACAGCTTTCTACTCGACTTCCCTCCAGAACACACCACATAATGCAGACGATTGTTGCCAACCAAAATGGTAATAGGGTAGTTTCCTTCATCAAAGAAAACGATAGGCAATGATTGCGATTCGTTACCCACCATTAGTGTATTCATAATACACAAATTATTTGGTTTTTGAAATACCGGTTTAGACGAATAGCAAGGGTCAAATTTTATCCACATTTGAAAAAGGCCAGATTGGCGCCCATGCGATTCCACTCCGCGTGAAGTCACAGGGACCTAGTTTCTACACGAGAGGATAGGAGTTATACATCGTCTGAGGTTACCAATGCATGCATGAGGCACAGAGCTCAGGGAAACATGTCTTAATAATCACCTATTAAAACTGGCTAAGGTCGGAAAGTTTTCTTCGTTTGATAAGGTATTAATAAACCTTTTCTAAGCCAAGCGCTACCATTCAGCAAGGTACTCAGCTATCCGCTAGCATCCTGCGTCCTATCAGCGCTCAGAGCCTCGATCAAGGTCACTTCACAAGGAGAGAGGGGGAACCAGAAATGCATCGCACGGACTTTCCTACTTACGTGTCGCGTTTTTGCGCGCTTGAAATTTTTCACTTTTCATTTAATCGCAAAAAATAGATATCATCATTTAAAAATCTAAAAGCGCGAAATACGTACTCCAGGAGTAATAATCTTTCGATTTAGGCAATAAAAAAATAATAGGAAACCACCCTATTGCATGCAAGCCATTAATAAAAAGTTCTTCAAGGTTGGTGCACCATACTTTCTTCTACAACAATTAACATTTAGTGGTTCCAAGTCAAAAAAGGGAAGGCAAAGGGATGTCATGAATATTTAGTAATAACAACTTATAAAAAGCATGGAAATTGGTAAATACTAGGACTGAGTCAGTTCCACCCACCGTTCATCTGTTCTAATTCAAGTTCAATCTTGGAGTTGGTTCTTAGTCCTGTTTCTAATTCTACTTCTCCAACAATTGTTTCATTCTCACTATTTCATACTTAAAAAATGTTTATCAACGAGTCTTAAAGTGTACATATGTATAAGGAAAAACCAATATTTTGAATAAATTCTCTGACATGTAAATGACGTGTAAAATAACAATCCTTACAAGTTTAAATGTACACACACTTAGTACATGGCCATTGTAACATAATGTAAACAAGCCACCATGAAAATTAATGAAAACAAGACATCTGAGTGCAATAATGTAAAATTGCAAGGACTTTGGCTGATTAAAAGCATTAACCTTTTCCCTACTATTCACGTATATATACGTGTGGACGTTTCCTGACCCGGGAGACGACGGCCGTATATTTACGTGTGAGATTTTCCTTGCCAGGAGAACGAAAGCCGTATATTTACGTTTTCTAGCTCTCCCCCTTTTAGGACGGTCGCGGGTGTACGTCGTCTTTGCCTTGGGACCCAACCCTGCGGGGTTTAGGATTTACCCTCGGAATCCAGGCGCAGGTACCCAGAACCCTCGTCTTTTATAACCCCGGTTAGCGGTAAGGGACAGCGGTCATACAATTGTTTATCCAGTCAGGTTTCGAAATAAATATTTGTTCATTTCTCAAGAAAATTAACTAAGAATTGAATTATCTGTCTTATGAACAGCGTTTACAATTTTTAAACGAAATTCTACGATAAATATTAACTTACATCTCGAGTTATGTATAGCCATCAGCATGGAAATTGTAGCTGCATTAAATGCGTTAATATTGGCCTTAGAACTTCGTTTAGAATTTGACAATGCTCAGATAAAAATGAGGAATTCAATTCAAAGTCTGCAATTTACGTGCAAGCAACAATTATTCATATGCTAAATACATATAAGCAATAGATAAGTTGACCGCGAACCAATGCCACAGGTATGGTCGTAAACCCGGAAAGGAGGGAGCACAACTACTCTCGGAGTCCGAGATAATGCGAAGTCCCAGGGAGGAGTGGTCGAAAAAGGTTCCGCGAGACACTTATTAACGAATGTAATTCCAAAAATGCTCCGTACCACGAGAAAGAAGAGTCTCTTGGGGCTCAGTACAGCAGTCATGCTAAGACGAAAACTCCGCCGTCTCGAAAGGGTTAAATAACATAGCAGTATGAGATGGATGTGTACCAATGTAGGACATAATGTAAGTGTCCACCAGGTGGTTTCCCTATGGTATTTTATATAGTTGAAATTGTTTTTCAAACAGAAATGATAAGATTTTCATCATGAAACATTCCGCATCCTTTGGTAAAAGAAAATTCGTCAATCACGGAAAAATGTTAATTTCGTGAGTCTAACAGCAACATTCTTTTGAAAGGTAGAAAATTGTAATTCTTACAAAACTAACTAAAAAAATCTCACTTTAATAGAGTTTCTCTCAGGCTCAGGTCAACATTTCACATGAAAAAGTGCCAAAGCACAATTTTTTGTGAAACCAAGTAAATTTTGCTTCAATGCCGTATTACCTAAGTTTGCAAAAATTTGTTGCCTGCGGTAATTATGTCCATGATGTTCCTCTCTTTAATCATGTAATATAAAATTTGCTTAAGAAAATTTTCCAAAGCTGGTTTAAAGTAAATTATTTTGGTTCTGATACTTTTCAGCTTTGGTTCAGATTCTCCTCCTACGCTGAAAAATAACTGCCTGTGTTAACAAGAACTGAAGAACAGAACTGACCAAATCCTGATAAATACCCCCAATTTACTAGCTCATTTTCCTCTCCACCCTTCACACCACTCATATTAAACAATGCAAACCCCTATCAGTGCAAGGGACTGGACCTCAGGTTTTTCTTCTGAGGGGGCAAGAGCAGAAGAAAGCAAAGCCACACTAATAGACACATTATCCTCTGAAGAAAGCATAGGTCTTGCAAAATGGATATCTGAAAAATAAGGACTGGGAGAGTTAATCATTTAATAAGATGGAGTAGAGTGTTTCATTAAAGAATGATGTTGAAATGCAAGAAATGGGTGGTCTCTCATCAGTTTTTTCCTTTTTTATCACCAATAAAATGATTTCAATCCCCTTAATCATGACAGGAACTGGGAGAAAATCTATGCCTCACAATGAAAAATATTAGAAAGCACAACATTCCTTTTCACTGTCCCCAAATAAGTACAAATAAAATGATTGATATGGTTTTATGCATTTAAACTTTGGGCACAGCAATATTAGCCTTTTCATTAATTTCCATCCAAAATGGAGATGATTATGATTGACACAAGATGAAATCATACACTAAGTATCACCTATCTGGATTTGCTATGATTTAACAATTTGCATAATTATTTAATTATCCTAGTATATTAGGAAGGCACAAAAGAATAGCCAAAAGGCATAGTAACTTCAAAAAGTTTCCATGGATGAAACTTATATTTGACTTCACCATTTAAAGGAATTCCTCAGCCATCATATTTACTTCCCCATCAAAATTTATTGTCTTAAATGCTTGACAAAAAAAAACAAGGAATTTATGCCTCAATGTATATTCAAGGGGAATGGAAAAAGTGACAGAATTATGAAAATGTGGCAAAACTAAGAATATGAATTACAATTTTGGAAAATCAACTTCTTCTTAATTAATTAGTTCTATGCTATGCTAAACAGTGATTTTACAATTTGACAGTATTTTCACTAAGTACTCCATACAAGTAGATATTAACTTCAATAAAATCTATGTTGATTGTGCCCTTGATACAACTTACTATCTCATTGAATCAATTGAAATGAATCTTATATGTACTCATATAATAGGTATGCACTTCATACAGTCTGAAAAGGCACCTATTCAGAAAATACAATCTTTCGATATCATTTACTCCCTTCTAATACATTATACCACAAAATAGCCTACACATAAATAAATGATTCATTTGAATACAAATTTTTATTCATCCTGAGTATCCAGAGTAACAACCTATGTATGTTAAGAGTCTGATCCAATCAATATCTTCAAAAACGAGCAAACAGTTTCACCTTTATTAACACTAATATAAAACTAAGAGATGCGACAAAGACTTGTACTGAGCCATATCCAAGTGTATAAGGGGACTATAGAAAACTATCTTGCAATGAATTTTCTTAGTTCAGACCAATTGTGCAAAAATATCTAGTAAGCAGTTTAAGAAACTATATGTTCAAAAAAGTGAGACCAAAACATAATAACAAAAATTACAAGGGCTCCTCTCATCTGAAATCAAAATAAAAACTAACAATGTCAAATGAAAGATTCTTGTAATTTGAATCATGGAAACAGAATTTTCTAATAAATGTTCACATCACTCATGCCTCAATATCAGGTTAGAAGGGCAGTTCTGGAAATGACCAACCAATTCATTTTTGACCATTCCCATCATTAGAATGAAATTCTTAAACAAGTATAAATATGATGTAGATAACAGAAGATGATGAACGACCACTCATTCCTCAGATACCAGTACCTGACATGAAGCCTGGAGATCGGCCCCTCACTATCCCTGCGTAGCTACCTAATGGGCCTGGAGTAGAAGGTGACAAACAAAACAAGGAGTCAGTTGGGGAGTGGCTCAAGGCAGCAAGGGAAGTAGGGAAGACGCAGCCTTGGCCTGATCAAAAGGTAAGAACAAAATTGTTATATATGTTTATTTTTGTTTCAATTTGGCCTCTGAGAGTTCCAAATTATCTTCATCAAGCCCAAATTATAATACTTTGAAAATTTGAACTAAATCTTAAAATTTCCTACAGTTTGTTTCCACTGAATGATTGTACATTAGATGTGAATAAAAAAAACTAGTCTGCTACCAATGGCTTACAAACAGAACCTAAAATTTAGATAAAAAATTAGTGAACTTCTGTAATTGTAACTTGAGAAAAATAGAGCCATTACTGATGAACTCCACATCTGAGGAGAACTTAGAAACTAGTAAAGAAAAATAATAGTTTTGACAAAATAACTTAAATGCACATCATGAGTACCTTTTAGGTGTCACCTGGTAAAAACGGAATTTGTATTTAAAAGAATTTGTGGTGAAATACATTGAGTAGTATATTGTGAGTAGTATTTAAAAAGTGTGCATTAATAATGTAATGATCATTGATATTATATTCTAGCAATTTGCAAGTGATAATGTCTGGCAAAAATGTCACAAATAGAAATAGAGATTCTATTTGCTTCCAAACAAAATTTTGCCATTTTTAATGTAGGCAAGGAGTGTAAAACATTTTCATATGAAATGTTTTACATTAACATATATCAACCAAAAATCATGTAGAATGGCTTTTGACTAACAAAATAGGTAAGTTGTTAATAATACATGAAGATAGTCACATAAAGCAAGGCATGATACAGTACAAATAAAATATTACATTTCTTCCAGCAAAAATAATGAACACTTACAAAATCCCTGAGGTTATTTCTTAATCTTAGTGTTGTAAAGGTACATATTTAATTAAAAAATATTAACTAAGGAGTTGAAAAGTTCTCATAAAGCTACAAATTTATCATAAAGTTACCTGTTGGTTTGTCGTAAGTCATGAGTTAATGACTTCAGTATTAGTGAAGAATTTATTAAGCTTTTAATCTACACAATTTTTCCAGAGATTAGGTAGCAATGAGTATTTTACAAGTGATTTAAAATCTTAAGTGTCCAGAAAATTACACACAGAGGCATAGTTGGTCTACTGCCAAATAATCTTACTGTAAACTTTTAAACGGTTTTCAGATATCGTAACATATTTTTTACTCTTAGTTGATACTTTAGAATCCAATCATCTCATGTAAGTTACCACATCTAGCAAGCCATTGAATTTAGTGAGATAGAATTAGAGCTTAGTTTTCCTACAGCCACATATGAAAGGTCTCAAAATAAAACTAATACCACTTGCACAGTTTCCTAGGCAACTATGTGATTCCTTTTAACAACAAAGCTGAGTAGATACAAGTAGAACAATGCATCAATAATAGTGATTTAAAGTAGACCCATCTGCATTGATAGTAAATTTTCCCATGGGAAAGTTTCAATATTACAATGCATATATTTGTGCATGCTATATGTGATAAAATTCTTCACTTGACACTCTTTCGCATATTGCAATCAGTGGTGCCGACTCCATGGGGCCTGAGGGGGCTTGAGCCCCCTCGATAATTCCTTATGGGTGTGAGGAAAAAAGGGTCAGGCTTGTCGACTTTCCCCGGAATGTCCAGACACAGAGATTAGAGTTATCAGGGTTCTAATGCTGATCATATGACTCTTCTAAAATGCTTAAAAAACTTAAAACTCACTACTTATAAAATTTCCCGGGGAAAGATCCCCGGTTTGGGTCCCCCCCAATATTTTTTTTAAGTCGGCGTTCCTGATTGCAATAATAACAATTCAACGTTATTATTTTCGATGGGATGAGCAAGAGAGGCATTTCAGGTTTTGGAGCAGGGTGGAAAATATTTTTCCTGAACATTAAAGAATATGAAACAAGAAAAACATTTCCTCAAAGTTAACTAAGAGCGGTTACTTGTATGTATTCCATTACTCTGATATGATATAGTGGACGCTTGGTCATAAGAGTGCTCATAATCCCTGGAAAACTGCTCGCTACATCCAGTGCTTGTTATATCCAAATGTGAAGGATGAAGCCCTTCAAATCTAATATTCATATTTACTGACCACTATTCTTTTGTATCACAGCTATTTCACACAGTAGCAAGATTGCATCTTACTATTGCAAGGCTTATAATATGTATTGGTGAGCAATTTTGCCAATTAAATAACGCCAAACAATTATTGGCAATGGTTTCCTATTACCACTCATCAGTGGCTGCATGTCGCACAATGTGTAGCAATGTGATCATGGATCTGGGATCATCAAGGACTGGTAAGATGTGTCAAATCACATTGCGACCACAGAAACCATTTTTAAAACATCGTATCAGATAGCCACATCACAAAAAGTTGCACAAGATATTAGTAGCAGTCATAGCAGGAAGCAGTTCTGTAAGCATGTGGCAGAGTTGTGCCATCCACAAAACTTGGAAGCAATAAAAAAAACAGCTCTTGTTTTATTTTCATTTTGATTTACAGGTCTACAGACTTTATTTCTCAGATAGGGTGCTACTCTGGTTTAATTTAGTATCATTAATGACATGAGCTGTATTCACATGATAGCGGAATGGAGAAACACGGTAAAACAGCAAATAAATCAACAGCGGATCAGTGGCGTGCAGAAGGTGCAGGCAAAAGTCAACTAGATCCTTTTCCAATTGTTGGTTTTCTGACTGATCTACCCCATGTAAACCTGACACAACTCTGAGTTAGAAACCCCCTTTGCCCGCACTGCCACTGTCTGACGTCATCTAATTCCCTCAGAGCTTCTCCGTCTTCTGCTCTGGGCATTCAGGTTTATGAAAAAGAACTATAGTAAACTCCTGATTATATGAAGCAGGATTCTATGAAATTTTTGATAATAGATAATAAAATTGTGCTCCCGGCGAAAAGTGTATGGTAAATACATGGCCCTATTCGAAAATATGAAGTTTTGAAGTTACAAAATGTTTGAAATTACAAGCATTGGGCTCAGTCCCCAGGAGAAAATGGAATTCGTTTATACGAACTACGGCAAAAAATTTGTCAGCAAAACTAGTTATGCCAGCGTAAGCATAGCCACTTAGAGAGAAGGCCCGATCACAAGTGACGGTTTTGGCTCTGATGTCAGCACGAGTAGTGCTGTGTTTTGCCGGCTGCTGTTGGAGACCATGTTGTTTTCGCGTGAATCTACATTACGTTTTACCACATTTCTGGGATTTTTGTGGTGTCAGTTGGTGAAAATTGTAGTTTCTGAGGATAGTGAAGTTTCCTTTATTCTTGAATTTCATTCACTCGGCTTAAAAAACGTGTTAGTTAGGCATTTTTAATAGAGATGGGCCGAATAGCAGATTTCTCGAATTCGAATATTAAATCATTGCTCGAATATTCGAATACCTCGAATTTCGAATACCTCGAATTTCGAATACCTCGAATTTCGAATACCTCGAATACTAAACGATGAATGCTGGAATGTTTGACTCGGTTGCCTATGCAGCCGGCAACACAAGATTTTGGGGAGTAATTTTGATTTCCTTTAAAGGATTCGAACAGGAATTTAGCTGATTAATGGAATATTTTAATTTTATGGAAACAATTGGGCATATAATTAATTCAACTAACATCGCTTAACCCCCACTCCTGCTGCCAAGTGCTAGCTGGCAATCTGAGGCATTTTGCAAAATACAACCTCTTCTCCACCGGATTTTCTTCAATTATTTTCAGTCCATCTTTGGGAGTTCTCACGAGATAAGAGGATGAATTGGAATTGCTATCAGGGAGAAACCAAATATCCTGAGAAAATATCCCTTCGTCTGGGACTGTAACAATAAAGATTTATAGCACAACTCATAAATTGTAACTTGATATATGTTTTCGGGAAAAAAATACCACATCAACTTCCGAGAAGCTCTGCTGCTCATATCGAGTCTCGCCAGAATGCCAAGCCTCCCTCCTATTTTGACGTATATTTCCTCGCGTAAAATGCTTAAATAAAGTCAGAAATGCATCGCGTTTGGTCTTGTTCTTTTTTAAATTACGCGCACATTACTACTATTTAATTCCAACAAAGGTGTAATATCAATTGCTGAAAGTCATAGTTAGACACCTTTTGGGCTAATAGGTGACTCATGCAGTGGTTGACCTCCACAGAAATTGGGAACTTCTAAGCTGGTAGGAAAAAAAAGGTCAGTGGGGGAGAAAAAGGAGGGCCCGAAACAAGTTTCTATTGTTCTCCTGTAACTTGGTATTTTTTCGAAGCTAAGGTCTTCGTAATATGATCCCTGCGCGAGCTGTGACCTTTTTTTTATTTCGAAGAAGAGTAAAGCCTCAGAGGGGGGGCTAGTGCTGAGTGGAGAGGGATACCGGATCTTGGGAAATACGCTAATGTAATATCCCACGATACTCACACAGCAGTTGATCTCCAGAAATGGGGAACTTCGAAGCAGGTAGCCAGGAAAAGGTCAGTGGGTGAGAAAAGGGGGGAGGGCGTGAAACACGTTTATATTGTTCTCGTAACTCGATATTTTTTCCGAAGCAGGGGTCTTCGTAATGCGATCCCTGAGGGAGCTGGGACCTTTCGTTTGATTTCGGAGAAGAGGAAAGCTTCAGAGTGGGTGAGGCGAATGCTGAATGGAGGGGGATAGCGGATCGTGGGAAATGCCCTAAGGTTGCTATCCCACGGCACTGAGGTTCTCCTGGTGGGGAGAATCAGGGATTTTTGGATTTTTTCACCCGACCATTTTCGGTTCCCCTCTTCGAACTCTTTTCACCGCTAAAATCTACGAATTTGATGTAATTCGTCAACTTGCACAAAACGGCGCTGCGAGCACTAAATGACTGCAGTTCTCTACATTTTTCCGAGTCAACTACCAACGACGTGCGTGCGACAGTGTATGACGCGAAATTCAAAGTATTCGAGGTATTCGAGGCGGTACTTTTCGCATAACTATTCGAAACCTCGAATATCGAATACTTTCTAATATTCGAGGTATTCGAGTATTCGCGGATACTATTCGCACATCTCTAATTTTTAACAAAAATGCCTTCCCACGAGTGTAGTGCTAGGATGCGAAGAAAACTCCCGGACTGGACCCTATGTTCAAGTTTTTAGCTTTCCAAAAGATCCTGAGATGAAGACCAAGTGGAATTGGGCGATCAAGAGAGATAATTTCACCACCAGGAAAAACAGTAAGTATGTACCCTTTCTCGCTGCAATTATTTGCAGATAATTTCTAACCAGATGTGGCTCGGGGATGTTGGTGAATGACTTCAGTACTGAAAGTGGGGATTTAACACGTTCAACGCTGACTGACGACGATCGTCGTCCGAGTCCGCTCTCCCTTTCCAAGGCCATATACGAGAGACGCTGACCCAAAGCGCTTCCGTTTCGCTTGTCAGTCGTTCATTAGCCCTCAGGGCGAGTGCATCGGCAGTAGCCGGAGTGATTCATCCCTAGGAGTGTTCCTGCAGCTATTTCTCTTCAATGGTAAGTTACACTTTTTTTTGTTTCCTCTCCAATTATCACTCTCCTTCTGTGCTTTTAATGTGAATCGACCCCTTTTTAACGTAAAACAACTTTCGTAAGTGGTGGAAAACATTAGTTTAAAGTTTTGCATTTTTTTATTTGTGAATTCCTCCCCCCCCCCTCTCAACCTCCGCATTCTCCCCGTACCCATATTTACAATTTCATGTGTTTTTTTTATTTTTCTATAATTTGTAGATACATATATTGTTTGTGACAATAGTTCAAAATTGCATTTCCAAAATAACTTCGTGAATGTAAAGTTGTTTTCTTTATTTGTATTTTAAGTCAGACAAGTAAAGTCGTTGTTAAGTAAAATTATTTATTACATTATGTGAAATATTTTTCCGTTTTGGACAGATTCTCATTATTCTAGTTTAGATTGAGGCTAAGCATTATAATGCATTCCGGAGCATGTAATTACATTCCTGCATTTTATTTTACCAGGAATATGCTATTAGCAAATATTTTACGTTTTTTTACAAGTTTGTCTTCAATAGCTGATAATCTGCAGGAGTATTTTCCTCCAGCCACTTGTAACTTGAATATTTCCCTTATGACATTCGATAAATATTTATCATCATTTGCGCTTGTTGTTGTTATCAGTAGGCTCTCACCGAACGCGTCAATTTCTTTGCAGATATAAAATAAGGCCTTTAATCCAGCAAATGTACTTACCAGCTGTGAAGCCTAATATGACGACATCATATGCTATTTGCCACCGCAAGCAGCAACAAATGATATCTTATATCTCCAATGTGTACTGTGTGTGCACTAGCCAACTTTGAAGATGATGGCTGAAGTTGGCAGTTATCAGTGCACGCAATTGTAAACCCATGTATTCAGGACCGATGTACAGAACTCCAGTTTGAAGTTGAGGTTCAAATTGACACTAATTGTAAACTAAGCATTACTTATGATGAATGAGTATAAAAATCTGATGATGTGATGATCAATCAACAGATATTCAGGGCTGCATAATGAATTAATTATAAACATAGTCATTTAATGACGAGATATTTCAAGCACAAATATATGCACTGCTCTCCTTAAAAGCAGGTAGTGCCTGCATTATGGATGTGACAAATTATTATGGAAGTTTCTAAAAAATCTTCAAGATCATGATTTGAAAATAGCTAGAATTCTAATAAATATCACATAGTTGCTGTAACTACATCTGCAATAGCTTCATTAACTTGAAATTTCAGTACAGTGGAACTTGGTTAGTACGTTTCTGAAGGGACCACGAAAAATGAACGTACTAACCAGGAAAACGTACTAACGAGGAAAGTAAATAATAGCAGTCGGGGTTATTGCAATCAGTGAAAAAGTCGTCATAATTACAATTACTATCAGTAGTTCTCATAGGATCGCCTTCCTGAACTCTTTTCACATTTAAAATCAAGAAAATGAGCGCTACCATGAAAAACAATACCATGTGAATAAAAATCGCAATTTTTCATGGACATCCCGGAGAGGATTTCATGATTACGGCGTCTATCTCCCGTGATTTATCCTATATCTATTTACAGAACGAGGACGAGTGAAGCTCAGACAAGCGAAGACAAGTCATTTTTCTTTCTCACAGCGTACTCGGAGAGTATGACAACAACCCGGAGTAACTCAACTGGTTTTTTAAACATCATAAAAATTGGGCAAAATTATATTGACTTTCAAATTACGGCAACAGCCGCAGACATTCGCTTCTGGAATGATACCATTTCGATTGTAAAATCGATCGATATATCGACTGATGACACGCAAGATTATTAGATTACGACGTAATTACAAGAAAATTTTATATTAACAGTTGAAATTTACTTTCAAAATTTGTCTAATGTCGTCTGCTTTCGTTCCGAGATCAAGTATTTTTAAGATAAGCTTCGCGTGGAGATCCAGAGGATCATCTGCTCCCGCAACAGTAGTCAAGTAAATACGCACGACGTCGAGTTTATGGAGCAGTACTGTTTTAGATAATGTGGGAATTGTCTAATACCGTTAAGACTCATTTCTTCATCATGATAACTCGTGCAATAGCAACAATTGCCCACTCATGAACTTTGTGCGCAGTAGTGGGCACTCCCAAGCTCCAAAGGCAACAGAAGGTGAGGAGCTCGGGGTGGGGAAAATTGGGGCTTCTTATTGGCTGTAGTTTTTCATAGTCAGACATTCCCAAAAAATGGCCGCATTTTATTTTTCATCACGTCACAAGAATGTAGAAATGCATTTGGATAAATTACGGTAGAAGAAAGAGATGTGGAATGAATGGAAGAATGTTAATGGCTAATAATAATAAATTAAATCATGAATTCAGACGTTTGCGACTCTTAAGAAGACACTAGAGAACGAATTGCGGGTTGCGTCACGGCAAGCAATTGAGCGTACTAACCAGGAAAGCGCAATTTTTTCAAACGTACTAACCAAATTCTTTTACCTGTATTTTGTTCGGATGGTACCAGGACCGAGGGAAATCGCCGTACTAAGGAGGAAAACGTACTAAGGAGGAACGTACTAACCAAGTTCCACTGTATTTGAAATATATTATATCAATTGTTAAGGTTTTTTTTTAATTCCTGAAATATCACTAACTTTATATAATGTTTTATTGCTAATGTTTTTCATTTATAAAATTTAGCTAATTAAATGTAGGAAAATGTCATGCATGCATATGAAATCCATCGGTTGAGGACATCCTGTTTAGCAAATCTCTATCATAAAAATAATAATGGAAGACAGTGAAATTCATGGATAATCGAACTCATGCACACATAGAAGAAAATTCAATTTCAATTTGCCCAATTATAGCTATTTCAATAACTGGTGTACACAGATTAAAATCATGAACAGCACCTGTTCCAGAAGTTGCTGATGTGTTTGTTGGTACAGGTCTTGGCAGTGTTGAACTAGATGATGCAGATGATGGAGATACATGAATACCAGCAGAGGAAGCTGTTCCAGCAACTAATGCAGCTGCAGTAATTCCTCCCATTTCTCCAGGGGTGGTAACATTAGGATCAGTGGCATCTCCAGCAGATGAAATTGCTGAGGGAACATCAGGTTTACCATCCAGCCTAGAGAGGAGCATTATTTTTAAACTTCAAAACGGCAAACAAAAAATAATCAAAATACTAGTTTTAAAGATTCAATAATACAACACTTTTTGCTCTAAACTAAAAGTAAACCATTTCCTTGGAACTCCAATTTCAGTTGGTCTCTCAAATATCACACTGTCATTCCCTGACTTTCCAGGCTACGAACACATTTTTCCAGGCTGTTTCACCATACATTATTCATGAACTATTAACAATTATACAGATGATAAAAAATGAGCATGTACAGCTACGGAGTCACCTTAAATTTCATTCAAGCAGAAGTACAATGTAAAATGAATTTTAACAGTTTCAGAGCACCTTCAACTTTTTTTTAAATTTTGCTTTCCCAAAATATTATGATGATTTATATAAAACTGGAATCCACAAAAGGTGATGGCTTATTTTCTGGTGACTGAGAGACAGCTTCTTATTCCCAGGGGAGATTTGAACCCAAAACCCTAGGATTAGTAGGCACAGGCATAAAATTCTGCCACCACCATTTGAATGGAAATAAATTGAGCATATATACTAGCAGAGATTCAATTAATTTTATGGCAAGAGCAGGGTCTCTGAAAGAAATTACCACTGATCTCTCTCATCTCATCAAAATGTATTACTAACAGCATATTCATTATATTTCCTGCTTTTGCTTACCAAAAATCATCCATCACAAAATAAAATGTCTACAAACCAGTATCCAAAGGAATTAGATTAACAGAAAGCAAGAAAACTTTCATGAAGTGATTTTATTATTTTTTAAGAACACTTTTCGAATAGAGGATATATAAAGTGATTTTCACATATTCATCTGTGCAATTCATAACTGCTTCCATAACTGTAACTCACAAAAATATTAGATAACTTGATAGCTTACAGTAGCTCAAATGTAACAGATGAGCCACGGGTTAAGCCGTGGGTCTGGGTTTGTAAGATTACTGGGCGCCAGTACGGGATGCTGCGTAAGAGGGAAAAATAATTCCGCCCGTACTAGGAATTGTGACAACTCCCCTGTTGGAGAAAGTAATTCCCTCAGAAAGTTGGGAGGATTGCGCTAGCGACCAAACCACTCCCTTTTCATCACCGGGAATATGGGGAAGGGAAATAGGATAACAAATCAGGAATACACTGGACTTCAACTAACTAAACTCCTGGCACTAGCCTCGCCAAAAAAAAAAAAACAACGCTGTCAAAAAAATAGCTGACTGCCAGCGGCAATCCTCACCCTCACGTCTCCTGGGAACGACTCACTCTCACCACCACAGCGGTGGCAGAACTTTAAGAGAGGTTTGCCGCATTGGCAAAAAAAGTGATTCGGGGAGTCGCAATTCCAGCACTTTACTGCCGGGGGCCGTTCTTTTTCTGCAGAACTTAGAACCGGCACAGACCCAAAACTTACAGCACTATCGCGGGCAAAACCAAATTCAGAATCTACCATATCAGACTGCTCGGGAGGCGGTTTGCATGCTTCTTTCCGCGATCACTGCTCCTCTACAGCGCGACCAAAAATAAGCAATTCTCTCATGCTGGAAAATGTGTTTGACAAACTTTGTCCTAAGTAGTCTGGGTGTAAATTCCCATACGCCAACTCAGTTAAATCCCTCTCAGTCAGCGGTTGTCTTAGACGCCTATTCATGGCGGACATGAATGTTAAAAATGCATTTATTCTCTCACCCGCCCCTTGCGTACGCACGAACATGTCTTTCCACAGCCGCATGTCGTAATCTGCTAGCAGATAAGCTTTGCGGAATCTATCCCTAAGACAGGAAAATGAGTCAAATGACTCGTGGTTCACTCGAAACCACTTCAAAGCCTGCCCTTTTAAAATTTCCGGAGCAAGTCGCAACATAACGGCATCGGTGGCCTCGTTGAATATTTGAAATTCCTCACAGGCTTCCAAGAATGAAGCAACGCTTTCTGTTTCATCCCCGCGGAAGGAAAGTCCCTTTCTAGTGGCTAATGTTGACCAATTGATAGGTCCTAAACGCGGATTTACACTAACCGTAGCCTCCGCTAAACTTTTCAACAAATTATCGAACGTGTTTCCCTAAAGAGCGGGAGGTGCGGTCGAAGCCACAGCAGCAGGCAGATTTTTGCAATACTCCCTTAATAGACTTCGAAGCTGATCTAAGGTACCTTCTGTAGGTAAACCAAATCTCGTGCAATAAGAGATCGCTTCCGTCTTGGATAACTCATTTATCCAGGAGGTACCCGTTTTACCTTCCATGACTAGCTACAAACAAAGGAAAAATAAGGTGGGGTACTAATCTTCTTTTCCTGGGGTTCGTCGGGATAAACTACGGGACAGGGTGAACCGTGGGAAAGAACCAATAACAGGATAGGAAAAACAACGTTGCCCATAACGATAACAGTAACCTTATGAAATCCGTGAACCTCGTGGTGGGAGCAGATGGACGTCTACCAATATATCTTGGTGCCCAACGTGGGGCTATTGAAACCAAAGGAATTATATCAGGAGCATGATTCTGGGGATTCAGAGGAGTTTGATACTCAGACCTATGTGGGGAAATTAAAGGCGTCTCTGACGAAAATGCTCGTGGAGGCCTCGAAGGCCCAGTTAAAGGCGTCGACGCAACAAGCCCACTACTATACTTTAAGGTGTCGTCGGGTGCAATTCCTCAAGGATACGCTGGTGTGGCGTCAGAATTTTCCCCGTTCTGATGTGGCTGAGTTCACGGCGGCCAAACTCAAACCAAAGTTTTTAGGGCCATATGTCGTGAAAGACAGGTTTTCAGAGTCAATTTACCACTTATACACCCTCAAGGGCAAAGCCTCTGGTGAATGGCACGTACGAGATTTGAAACCAGTACATTAATCTACTGCAGCGGTCGAGCACATCGCTGTGGGGTTTTCCATTCCACTTAGTGTGTGTGTTCTTTTGGGGGGGGATGATGTGACGGCTGCCAGTCCTTACGCTGCTGCGCTCGCCACTTTTCTTATGTCTTCATTGGATTCCACCCCCGACCGCAGAGGGCACACCGGGCAGTGGACGGAAGGTGAGCCGTGGGGCAGAAGAGAGTGAGTCGTTCCAAGGAGACATGAGGGCGAGGATTGCCGTAGGCAGTCACCTATTTTTTTTGACAGCGTTGTTTTTTTTGGCGATGCTAGTGCCAGGAATTTAGTCAGTTGAAGTCCAGTGTATTCCTTATTTGTTATCCCATTTCCCTTCCCCATATTCCCGGTGATGAAAAGGGAGTGGTTTGGTCGCTAGCGCGATCCTCCCAACTTTCTGAGGGAATTACTTTCTCCAACAGGGGAGTTGTCACAATTCCTAGTACGGACGGAATTATTTTTCCCTCTTACGCAGCATCCCGTACTGGGGCACAGTAATCTTACAAACCCAGTCCCACGGCTTAATCCCCGGCTCAACTGTTACAACAGCAAAAGTATAACTCTGAAGTTCAGTACATTTGGCAATTCATTTTATAAGTACTTTTAACCTTTTTTCTTGATTGAAGCTTTCGCAGCTCATGGTGATTAAAAAGAGTGACATACGGGTATATGCCGCGTGTCGTAGTGGAGATTGCCCCGACGTTTCGCGACCGACTGCTGGTCACTTCTTTGAGGGAATGATGCTGGGATTTGGTTTTTTGCTGCCCTTTTTTATTTCAGGTGGGAGGGGTGGGCGGAGGGTGTGAGGATTGAGGACTGGATGGGGAAGATAATGAAATGCTGCGGATGACTGGGTTCCCAGTACTGCTGATTCTCAATCCGGTATCTCTGTTATTATAGTTGTTCTTGTTCTTCTTTATTTCTATGGCTACGCTGATGAGTTGGGCTTTAAAAGCTTGCAATGACATTCTTCCAATGGCGAAACAATTTTTACGAACAAGTTTCAGGGGCGGCGATGGGATCTCCCATCTCTCCAGTGGTGGCGAATATTTATATGGAACACTTGGAAACAGTGGCAATCAAAAATGCAGCGCATAAACCCTAAATTTGGCTATGGTACATAGACGACACTTTTATCATTTGGACCCATGGTCGACAGAAGTTAGGAGAATTTTTTGAATATTTAAATACCCTTAATAGCAATATTAAATTCATTATGGAGATAGAAGAATCAGGAAAACTGCCATTTCTCGATGTCTTGGTCAAGAAGAATGACAACGGAAGCCTAGGCCATGCCGTGTATAGAAAACCGACGTCAACAAATCGGTATCTCCATGCCAGTTCTCATCACCACCCTGCTCAATTAAATGCTGTGATGACCTCTCTAATTGAACGTTCGATCTGGCTGAGTGACGCGAAGAATCTATCTTCAGAAACTATTAAGCTGAAACTCATCCTATGTCTAAATGGTTACGACAACAGAGCTATATACCGGAATATTAAAAAGATTATCAAGAAGGGCAACAGGAACAATTCACAAGACAAAGAAGACATCATTAGCAAAAAAAAAACCTTCGTCCCCTATGTAAAAAGGAAGGACAGATAAGATCAGCAACATCCTCCGGAAATTTGACATTAAAGCCATTTTTAAACCAAACGCCCAAGTATGACACCTCCTGGGAAATGCCACGGATAGGACGCCACTTTAAATTGAAGGAGTACACAAAATCACCTGCGGAACGTGCGGGAAGAAATACATCGGGGAAATGGGACAAACAGGCAAAACCTGAATAGAAGAGTTGAATGGCACAAGCGTGCCATTCAACTGGGCTACTCTTCAAAGTAAGCCGTAGCGGAGCACGAAGCCACTGCACATGCAATCGACTCCAAAAAATCAAGAGTCATTGCGAGGGTAAAACATTTTAAAGCCTGACTCATCTGCGAAGCCATTGGAATAAAGAAGAACAAGAACAACTATAAGAGAGATACCGAATTGAGAATCAGCAGTACTTGGAACCCAGTCATCCGCAACATTTTGTTATCTTCCCCATCCAGTCCTCACTCCTCACACCCTCCGCCCGACCCTCCCACCTGAAATAAAAAAGGGCAGCAAAAAAATAAATCCCAGCATCATTCCCTTGAAGGAGAGACCAGCAGTCGGTCGCGAAACGTCGAGGCAATCTCCACCACGACACGCGGCATATGTCACTCTTTTTAATCACTTTTAACCTTGCCCAATAAGTAAATGAATCCCAATTTGACATATTAATTTGTGTTAAATATTAAGGCACTTAAAGGTACATTGATACAGACCAGGTATAAAATAATTGCCAATCCCTGATAATATTTACTCACCTGTGTTGTTTCAGCAGGTTACAATCACCTCCTTCTGAGGTATCCAAATTATAAATATACAGGTATCCATCAGCTGAAGCAACGAGCAAGCGTAAAATTTTCTGCACTCTGAAAAAAAACAAAGGTATGATCATGCTTTTTCAATTTCATTCCAAAAATTCACAATTTCAAAGCTGTAAATATGAATACAATATTCACACCACAAATGACCACAAATTCTGCACAGAATGAAAAAACTGTCGCTATCACATGATGATGATTAGATTATAATACCTAAATCTAAGTGCAATTAAAATAATTTGAGAAAAACAATATTCTCAAACATTATGACATAAGTTTTTTATCTTTCAGACATGGTTAGAATAAGCAAATATTAATTTAAGAACATCAAATATTACACTCAATAATAACAAAACTAAGGAAGTCATTCTATCTTAATACTGCCTCCCCAAATTATTATCAGTAACATAGAAAACAAATCAAAGGGTCACCTACGTTGTAATGGCACAAACATTTCGCATTCCTTGAAAGGGAAGATGCACCGATGCAAATGCTCTGCCTTGATTGAAGACATCAGTGACTTGTGAGGGAAGATAATTAGCTGATGCAGAAACTGCCTTCGTCAAATACCCCATCCAACCCTGGCACTCCTCTGGGGCTGCTCGACAACTTCTGTGGGATGGGATAAGTTAATTTGCATAACTCTTATCAATTATTTGATTATCTGTGCATCTGTGACTTCCAATAGTAAGTAACTCACATATCTTTGGGTTCATCTAGGCGAAACACATGTACAGTTTCAGTATTGCTTGAGCAACACAAGAAATATGAGTCCATGGAAAAGGCAAGACTGCATATTGAGACACAACGCTTCACTCCTCTTCGAAACTCAAACACCTTGGAACCATCAGCAACATTAAATACTCTTATAACAGTGCCTTTCTCAGATGCAGTAGCCACCCTGGCACCAGAAGGATTGAAGGCCAGTGCTGCTAATGGACTATCATGAGCAGGAATCATGGTTTTGGCATGCTGACCAAGGAGACAATAACATGTAAATATCTATTCATCATAACAAACAAGATAAATATAAATTATAAACACCCACACAGTAATTACTATGAACAAAATCCTAATTGAAAACAAAAAGAACTTCAGATAGAGCTTAAATCATCCCACACAAAAACTTCTCAATGGATATATTACTGATGGCAAATAAAGTCAACCCCATTAATAATAGATATACTCACAAGATTTACAGCATCAAAAATCTGGACTTCTCCGATAGTGTTTGAACCAGGATATGCCAGAAAACAATTCTCACTATTAACTGATAGGGTACAAAGGCCCATTGGATTGGGTGGTGTGTCCCGTATTGTATGTAAAACTTTCATATCTCTAATATTATGTATATACAACGATTCCTCCAAACAAACCACCAGCCGCTGCAAAAAATAAAATTTACTGCAGAGATCTTTTACATATGTCAACAACATGAAATATTAAATCATTCAACATGTTCACAGTATAGAAGCTCTATAATACAAAGTCCCATACCATAGCTCTATAATGCCATGAACAGAGTCTTCTCTCTTTTTTCCCCATTGATAATTAAATATGTAATTAGTAATTTCATTATTTTGTGATATCAGTGTTTATTTTATCACAGCCAGCAGCATTTGGATAAGAGTTTACCAACATGAACAAATTACAATTTACATCGAATTACTATGCAAAGCAATGTAAATCCAAGCATGTACGTAAGGGACATCGCTGAACTCACTCATGTGATGCTTCTCTAGTGCTTTGTTTTGCTCGTGATTAATTGCATTAATTTATCAGAGGTACTGCATGTGCAAAGAATTTCGTTCAATCTAGAAGCAAGATACTCTTGGAGCAGGAGACAAAAACTTTTGCATGAGAAATAAGCTTGCCCACTAATATATACAACAAATATGAAAGGTGCAACAAAAAAAATGAATAAGTTTTTATTGAATTCTGAGGAATATTTTGATTTAAAAACCTATTTGCCATATATTTACAACACAATTACAAATTGCAACAATTTAAACACTTATGCCATCATGTTCACCACCAATCCACCTAGCAAAAAAAAATTATCAGAAGTGAAATATAATACAATTCATATTTCCATTAAAGAAGCAAAACAATAATTCAGGTGCAAGAGCTCAAAAGAATTCTCATAAAAACCCAAAAACGTTATCGCTAAAATTAATTAACTACTCACCGCTCTATTAAGTTTTACAGCAAGAATAGTATTTGAATAGCTGTAGTTGCATATTTCAGTGCCTTTTTTAAAATGACAAACTTTCAACTTCCTGGGAGAAGAGAGACTAACAACTGCCACGAGACTGCTGCTGAAGAGACGCTCCACAATACAGATGTCTTCAGAATCTGTATCAGAGAAAAAAATTATTTTTGACAGCATGAAATGCTATGAATATCAACATTAAGTGGTGTCACACTCTAACCTCACTGTAAGTATCACCACAACGAAAAAGTAACGCCAAAATGGTACCTAATGCTATTTAATAGGATGTTTGATCTTAGACAATGCACCTTCAGTGGAAGTAAGTGGCAAAATATTTTACTTTTAAACGGACAGCTCTATTCCTGATATCACCTATTCTTTCAGTCCCAAATATCTATGAGCAGAGCTTTATGGCATCAGAAATTTTCAAATATGTATTGTGAAAATTAGTGATGGGTCGATTCCAAAATTTTAACGATTCCGATTCTACCGATACCGATTCTATCGATTCTGACGCCATAGGCTCCAAGAAAAAATCACTCAATTTCAGGCAACCACTTAAAAAATTATTACTCTGTGAAAGAATAAGTTGACAATAGCATCTTTCATATCAAAACTATATTCAATTAAAATATAATAGCTAAATTTCAACACAGAACATACCTGAAAAGTGGTGTTACCTCATAGGTATCACTTTACAATATTAGCACTCATGTTTAAATTTAAAACAAAAGTATCTCCTTTTATATCTATTTTTTATTGAAAATATCTTATCATTGTCAATAATTTCTCACAAATTTAGTCTCCTTTTACAGACTTCACATTTTCGCTCAGAAAGCAAAGCATCTTTACTCTGTCAGGATAAAGCCTGTTGCGTTTTACATCACATATTTTTCCTGCCGAACTAAAAAATCTTTCACTGAACACAGTGGATGGCGGTATGGCAAGAAACGCTAATACTTTCAGCCTTGAGTACGATATACAAGTCTTCCAGTATTTCCCAGGGAAGGAAAATGGTGGTGCATTCATCTCTGATAAATAATCTTCCACTTCAGCTTCAACAGTGTTTGCTATGGTGACTTTGGGTACTTTTCCAAATGCATCACTGTATCTTGACCATATACCTATCACAGGCTCCCTAGTCTGCATTTGCTCCTCCGGAATATAATAGGGAAGTCTGAGTTGCACTTTTTGATCTCATGTTGAGTTGAAAATTACTCGCGAGTATCGAATCGAGTCGAGTATGGTAATTTCTGAACCAGGAATACAGCAATGCATACGACAATATATTCTACTCCAATTTTCTATAAGGAATTTCTTGCCTAGTAATGTAAGAAGGAAAATATAATGAGGATCGTTGATGGTTACTGTCAGAAGTAGGAGATGAATGAAAATTAATGTGTCTTCAACAGTTCCATAGGCACAGCTGAGATTAATTAACCCCAAGTAATATGTCGGCCATTTAACTCATATATGTATCAAAACTACAAGGGAGAGCCCTGAGTATAGTCATTTTCACAGTTATAATAAAGATTACATGCAACGTATATGAATCATGTAATACTTGGTCCTTTCAAATTCTCAAGCAGAAAAACCAATTATGCTACATGCTCAGCCAGCAGGTTTTGACGTCTCCATGTTACAGTATTACTGACTGCAGAAAATTGCCTTTTCCTACACACTTGTGTGACTTGGCAAGCACTTTCCAACCAAATATATAAGATTTCGGAAACTGGAATTTTTATTAAAAATTATATCAACATTTTTATGGATCTCGAATCTTCATGTAATTCAAGTGGACGAAGCGAACGAACTACAGAACTAAGCTTTAGTCTTGCAGAGCCAAAAAAAACTTCTCACGTCGTTTTATCAACCTTAAAAACTCTTGTTTTTTTTAAGTCCAAGAAAGTAACTAAACGATACAAATGAATATCACATCGGACGGACGCAGTAATAAAAAAGGCTAAAAGATGCCTTGTGATGTGTAAACTCTGCTTTCCACGCGACTCACCTCGGCGAAGGTGGAAAGGGAAAAAGGGTAAAGGTTGTTGCTTTTCGCGGAAACAGTTAATTTTTCTCTATCTTAAGCAAGCCCCTTTGGCCCCAATGGAAAACCTTCCACTGTTTCCATCGACCGTCTCAAGTCAGCCCATCTTCTTGAGGAGGACTCTCCGCCTACTCCATCAGTGCCATCACCAGATATTACCACTCACTCCAGCCGCACCGTCCGTCCTCCGGACCGTTTTGGGGTCGACACTCTCTCTCTTCCGAGTAGTATGGCGCAACATCCGCCACAACACACAGTAGAGAAAATCGGGAATGTTCCAGGAACTTCCAGCGTGGCGTTCGCCGTTACTATATAAACAAGCCATCTCAGCCAACAATGATTCAGTCAGTTCAGTCTATACTTCGAAGAGATAATTAACGCTCCAATGCAGAAACGACACAAGTGTGTTATTTAGCGTAGTAATCATAACATAAGTATTATTCAGCGTAGTAAATCGCTACATTATCCACCACAAGTCTATTAACTCACATAACTTATTCATTATATTAAAACTATTTAGCAGTGAAAAATGTTAGTTTTCTCATCACCTAGTGTTTCCTGTACACTAAAGAAGCGTTATGCATAAATTATTAGTTTTCCTTAAAAAAAGTTTTAAATTGCATATTAATTTCCCAGATAGTCAAACATCGAGTCCAGTAGACTGTTTTAACCTTTTTTTATACATTTCTTTTACAAATTTATCATTCTACTTGGCATTCACAAAAGATTAAGGCTAAACACAATAATGCAAATCGGACATCATCTAAACAAGTTATTGACTGCTATGATATTGTAAACATAACAAGCAAGTATAATTTGCGTAAAATATTTTCCATGATTTGGCTACATTGTGGTAAAACAACGATTCCTCAAATGCAGTTTTCTCAGAAGAGGCAAAATAAATATAAGCACAGAAGAAAGTAAGAAGCATCAAGAGTCTCACGGGCACACCATGCCTGGTTTTGATGCAATTCAGAAAAAATATTTTTAAGATACCTTAGCTCTAAAAGTAGTTGGAATGACTGGATTGAATAGGATATACATATATAATAAGAAGAAGTTGAAAATGTATGCCAAGCTGACATTTCAACTACAAAATATAATTTAAAAAATTTGAAGCGATGAGTCCGAGAGACTCACTCCGTATTAGGGTTATGCCAGAAGCCTTTTTCCATTTACTTTCCTGTGACCAAGCATAAGGAGTGGCAGTTACTGACTGGAACAGTTGTGAATTGCAATCACCTTATAGTGTTTGCAGATCGGTTTTGCTTTTTTGACCTCACTCATGAATCATATATGTTTTAATTTGCCAATTTAATAAATGTTCATACTTGATTTTTCTTCCATTTATCAAAAAATGTTTCACCCTTTTGGTAAAACTAAATTTAGAACCACATATTTTGTCAAGTACAAATATGCATTACTCAAGAGTGCACGGCTCTTTTCCTGAGGTTTGAAGGTGAAAAACTAAAAATATAGTATTATGGTAACTTGGTATTATGCCATTTTATCTCAGGATTTGGTTAATATTTAAATCATACAGTTGGTGTATTTGACAGCTGTTATTATGCATGTAATACTGGGTCAAGACTTTAGCAAAAACCTCATTGCCCCATGATAATCCTGTTTCTGCAGGATACAACGGCTATAATCGGATACAAATTTATTCATTTGAATATGCAGTACTGCTTAATTAATTAGGTTGTTGCCCTGTAAGAATCTGTGTTATAACTGGGCATTGAAGTACAGCTAATTGCACAACTATGCCACGCCCCCTTCAAACCCGCCATTACGGAGGAAATGGGGCACTCCATTACGTTCCTATGGGTTGATGGTTAGCTGGTATTTGAATCTACCTATAGATGGCTTCTCTACTATTTTTTGCTCTGTCATTGATGACTTTTACTTAATCTACACCCGGCAATACGTCAAAGCTTAGCCTATCAATTGACGTCATTATGTTGACAATGAAGCAGCAAAAGACTGACCTGTGCTGGATGGGTACTGCATAGAATGAGTAGCCGCATGTGAAATTAATATTAATATGTACCATTGCAGATAATATAACAAAAAGAATGAACATGCTAAAGAACTCATAGAAGTGCGAAACTATGATTTAGTTTAAAATTTATTGATTTAGTTAAAGATGGTATAGAGAAAATTTTTTCAATGGGAAATTGTGGCAATTAACTTGATTCTCTTAGCAAAAAACATACATATTCTGCAAGGCAATGCATTGCAACTATCGTTTTTTATTTCGTCTTTGTTTAACTGTGCTCTTTTGCTTGGTAGTTATCATCCTATTTTTAGCTGTTAATTTTTATGAACCTGAGCAAAATGAGTTAGCTGTAATTTGAATATATAAAGTAGAAATTAGATTAGCCCAATTATTTTTATATGGAGGCTAAATAACATATGCAGATCTTTAAGCATTTAGAATATGAGCTGTCTCTAAGTAAAAATGTTCCAATGCTAACTACTTTATCCAAACTTTTTCCAATTGATTAAGATACATAAGCACAATTCCATTGAGAAATGAATACCACATTGAATACGATGCAGTATTTCAGGATACTAACAATTTTGATGTAATTATTTAATACATAATTAAAATGATCAATAATCAGAATTAATGATCATAACAGTTCTTCGTTCTCATAAGGGTTATTTTTATAATACGTTAACTAGTTTATAGCGAAGAATAGTTTAAATATTTACCATTTTCATATATCTGCTCCAAATTGTCGACAGAATTTAGGGAAAAAAGGCGATAGCCAGTCTTCGTGCCAACAGCCAGTGACCTAAAAGGAAATACACACCACCTTTTAAATGCACAACAATCATACACAATAAATGCTTCAAAAAATATGAAGGTGAACGATATTCTTGAAATATAACATACGCTAGGCATAAACATGTTTAACGCAGTAAAATTTAAACATTACAGAAAAGAGAAACGCTTTTTTTCCGGGCCAAAATTCAACAGTGACACGTATCGTGAAGTTACGCAAATAAGCATGATGACATTTGCTCGTACCTTTCACTTTCTGTAACACACGGATATTTAATTTAGATTCGATTATCATAATAAGACATTCTCTACTTTTTAAACGTAGCCATAGGAAAACCACAGAATATATGGTGAATAATCTCCAATGATAGCAGTGCAAATAACAAATGACATAACACAACAGGGCAGTTTACATACGTGCAATCCTGATTGAAATTAACAAAGAAAACACCACTGTTGGGATCAGCTCCTTGACTTGCGAGGTTCATTAGTCCTGATATACCAGCCTTCAATCCCTGCGTCAATACATCTACGTTTCTGGCGAAATTTTGCATATATATTGCGTAAATGTCAGCGACCTTGGCAGCCTCACTCCATATTGATATTGACCACAGAAACAGCTGAGTTAGCGTTGCGCGATTGTTTATAAGTTGCGAACTCGCGAATGATGACGGATGAAAGGCTGTGACGAATCGAGGTGTGGGGAGTTGTTGGTAAATGTTGAATTTTTAGTGAAAGCAAATTTATTTTATGGTGGAGGATGGAATAATAGAAACTGATCAATTTCTTATTTGAATGCCACATTTGGAGATAGCCATTAGTATTAATGACAGCAATGAATGTTTGGGACTACGTAATTGGTTCACTACGGCACTGATTGCGACACATGAGAAGGTATGTACAAGCACGGGATGGATTCAACTTGACTGATAGAGCGAGCGACTTTAGATAATGGTTGTTAGCAACCATTAAGGGTAGTGACCTGTTTATCTACCAGGGAAGTGCGATAACTGTAACAGCTTTTGTTGTCGATGTGAACTTAAGTGAAATGCATTTTTGAAATGCTCTTGAACACTTTGTTTATCATTGAAATGTACCTTTGGTATTGAGTCCTCTTTTGTGACCGAGATCAATGTTTCGTGAAACAACTGTGATAACTTGCTGGAAAAATGTGTATCCTTTATTTTGTCGATAACTGCATTGCATATTTTATGGGTTTTCTCTCCAGACAACCCACACAGCACACGAACATCTTTAGGACTTCCGGTGACTGTCCATCAAGTGGCATACGAACGGGCTGTCGGCATTTATGCCAAAGGATGTCCGCTGCACGTCCGCATGTCAGTAAAAAAAAGGCTGCCTGCGGACGTCCTGATCAGGACGTCTGTAGGCAGCCTTTCGAAGGTGTCCGCTTTGGACACCTTCAGGACACATTTAGGTTAGGACTGAATTTTGTTCGTTACCAATAAATACTAGGTCCGGATATTTAAATAAATAAGGCATCGATTTCATGTACAATATTTATTAGACTTCTTTGGTACAAGAAGCTAACACAAGAAATTAAATATTACTTATTTTTCTTCTTCCCCTGCAAGCGTTCCTTGGCGTGCCTAATCCAATTTCTCACAGTCACCTCTACATATTTTCCAGGGTCTCCTGCACTGAGCTCCTGTAAAGATGACTGATATAATTATGCAGCATCGTGTCTGGTAGATGAAAGGCCAATAGCATAAGACAAGCCCTGTTGGAAAATTCTTGTAAAAATTGGACACATTTCTTATAAGAATTTTTCTTATTAGAAAATTTTGATCAGAAATTGAGCAAAATTAAGAATATTTCTTGTAAGTATCAAATTCAAAATGTTATTTATAAGAAATTTTCTGATGGAAAAAATCATTATAAATATCATATCATTATGCTTAAAACACATGTGCAAACTTCTATAAAAAGCTACATAAGATTTACATCCCTACTCTAGGAAGCCACAGCCTCATTACTCTTGGGCTTAACATACTTAAAAGTCTTAAAATCATAAAGTTAAAATTGTGAAACCTGTCCACAGTAGGCCCTGAACATTTTTGAAACTTTTCTTTAACAAAAATGTGTTGCCTCATTGAACTCGTTATAAAACAAACATTTAGAAACCATGGATGAGAAGTTACTTTTCTCATCAAGAAGCTTGACAGCTATAACAAAAAGCCAATAGGAATGTACTTACGGATAATAATCCTAGCCAATCTAAGGACTGTGAAGGATCGCTTGCTGCCAGCACCAGCTAAGCTAAATTCTGTGGTCATATCTTCACTGATCACCCTTCTCATAATTCACCAGGTGGCATCTGAGGCAGTATTTCTTCCTGTTATACTCAAGTATAGACTACCTGTTTAATATGACTGGTAGCTTAGAACATTGTTTATAAAGCCAACATAACATATGATACATAGAAATATGAATGTCAAATATTTTGGCATTACATGGCCATCTTATCAGAAAAAGGTTCATTTTTTAAGTGCTCCTTCAAGGTCCTTAACTCAGCCTCTGTGGATATATTTAAGAATACATTTTATTGTGGAATAATATTCTCTCGGTATTCCCACCGGGTTAGATACTCCATTTCTGCCGCCATTAAAAATCTCTGATTCAGGGCACGGAATGCACGATGCTGACGAATCGGCGGAAATGGAACTTATAACCTGGTGGGAATCACAAGAGAAGTTAACCCACATCATTCTCTGGGAAATTATCAAATCTTTTTCAAAATTGTACTCACCTTCTAAGAACAGCAGGTACTGGGCTTCGCGGTACGATGGTTGCTATTAATATATTTGGAGCCTTAACAATTCAGCGACTTGAAAATTTTGTCTCCGTGAAAAAATGTGGTCACCTTCGCTTACACTTTCATACGATGACTTTTTACAACTTTCGGCGTGAATTATCAAGACTCCAGAATATATGTATTAAATATCTCTCTTTACGATGTTATACTTTATTTGATGATCATAAAACAAAAACAATGTAAATTCTTTGCGTAAAAAAGGTTAAATTAACAATATTATTTGGATGACTCAATTTTCATTCATTGAAAGAAAGAAGCCTTAAGAAAATTCTTCCAAGAAACTGTCCACATTGATTTTGGTCCAATAGGACTTCACAAGTGTGGTCAAAACTTTTGTACGGATGGGATACTGATTGGACGTCCAAGATCGGACAGTGTGTGGACGGATGGCAAGGACATCAGCTGGTCGTCCTCTGGCTGTCCTGAAAATCCGCGGACAGCGAGAATATGCCTCAGACACGCAGCAGATGTCCTTTGGCAACAACGTGCGTTGTGGGAATAAAGTGTTACATGCTTCATTTTCCATCGCCAGAACATGGGTATACCCAGTGTGGGACAAGAGAGGGCAGCTGCCCCCCCCCCCCAGTAGCAAAAATTGCAAATGTCTTATAGGAAAATAATATTTTTTCAAGCAAATAATTTGGAAAACTAATACAGAGCTGTTACAGTTTCCTTAAAATGTTTTTTTCATTCACCTTTTCCGTGCTTAAATCTTACCTACAACTTACACAGCCATGGCTTGCCCCCCCCCCCTCCCTAGTTTTGATCCTGGGTACGCCCTTACGCCACAACACTATCGCTTATCTGATATCAGGGGAGGATTCAGCATCACATTAAGGGGGGATCCAGGTCATGACTTGGGTCCAGGAAGCATGGAAATTATTGTCATGAATTTGCATATGCACTCTGTTTACTAAGATACAGACACTATGTTAAAATAATAAAATTTTTGGGGTTCCATGACCTCTATGATCCGCCCCTGCCTGATAGCTATGCCTAACTCAATCCTTCCCATCTCTAGGAAGGTTTCCCGGGGTAATGTCCTATTTGAGTTTCTTGGTCCATATATGTGTCAGGGGGGAGGCCAAGGGATATCCTGCGTTTTGGGTGTCTGCCAGCTGCAGCTTTGAACTATCGTTGTACCTCCCCTACATTTAGTAAATATAACTATTTTGAATTTATTATTTATTTACAATTTTATACAGCCCGTTTAAAACTTTGTGACCTCTTGGTGATCAGTGTTGAGCTTGGGCGAGTCTGTTATGAAGAAGTAACATTAAACAGGGTTGTAGGTGGCAATTGCCATTTTTGCATGGGCCTTGCATCCCAGTTTATACCTGGTAGTTTAGCAGCTGCCAGTGATCATTTTTACCTTTTCAGTGGAAGTCCTTGTGCATCAAAATGAGCTAAGGAGAACATTGCCACAAGCGAGTGCAATGGGACCAGTGTTACCTTTGCAGTGATAGTGAAGGAGAAGATGGAAAACAAGCTTCTAATGAGCTCATGCGATGCACACTAAACCTAAGAATAGTACTATAGGGTTATAATCCTTACCGAAAAATTGCATAGGTAAGAGTCTGAATGACAATAAACAATAATAATATTATTTATTGCCTAAGGATCTTGGTACATGCATGTTCCATGCTATACTGCATGTCGATGTTTCAGTACAATATATAATACCCGCACAGAACATATTTACATAGCCAAATATTCATCAACAGAATGAAATAAATGAGCCTCAGAGAAATAAAAATATTATTTAAAACTACTGTCTATGTTTTCCCTGGTGAGATGATTTCCAGTGGAATTACAAGTGAAACCTATGCATTTGCCATTTTTCAAAAATTTACCCTGACCACCCATTGCCTTGGGGGTTTATCCCCTCCAGGCCGCTCCATCCCCCAAAGCATGATCCTAGTAATCCTGCAGCTGCAATGATTATATTAATGCTTTGATAGGTGATGATTCATACAAGAATTAGAAATTTCCTATTTGAAAGTGACCTGTTCCTGATATTCTCTCCTCATAGTCCCCTTCTGAGCTTCTACATTCCCTTTCCTCGCCTTCCTAACTTTCATAATGGGGTAATTTCCTTCATCAAAGAAAACGAAAGGCATTGATTGCGATTCATCACCCAGCATTAGTGTATTCATAATATAAAAATAATTTGGTTTTAGAAATCCCAGTTTAGACAAATGGCAATGGTCAATTTTAACCGCATTGGAAAAAGGCCAGATTGGTGCCCATGCGATGCCACTCCATGTGATGTCTAAGGGACCTAGTTTCTATAAGAGTATTAGAGTAAGTCTCTAGTAAACTCGGGAGACTTTTGGGAGTCATTTTCTAGTGTATAAACTGAATTTTAAGCGGAAAAAAGTATATAGCGGTACTAAGTGTTTACTGTAGTATATCAGCATACTGTTTATAAAAAGTATGTAATTTCCTTATTCCGAGGAATAAACGATTTCGATTTTACATTGTCGTGATGGGCGAATTTTCAAACTCGGATTTCGGCCTTGAGACATGTGCCATATGAAAATTTGAAATCTCCGTGAAAAACTGAATAACTATCTACCCTACTTTCCCCGTAACCCTCTTTGTTAATTCATAATAAAATCCCGAAAAATATCCTGCACGCGAAAAATCTTGTTTGAACCTAATTTGAAACCGTGAAGCCCGGCGCGTGCAAGAATTGAGATGAGGAGCGGCAATGCGCCGCCGCGCAGCGGTGTTGATCGTCACTCGTTGAACCAAGAATCGTCTGCGGTGGTTGTTGAATGACGAATGCACTCAATTAAAGGCTGTTGGTATAACATGTATAAGTCTTGCCCCATGTTTGTTGTCAATTAAATCTTAGAATATGTATACATCTAATTGCATATTAAAATATTTCCAGTTATGAGCTTAATCGGAATTGATTATATCCAAGTCGGCGTTTGTGATGCTAAGTAAAAGTTAGCTGAAACTGTGTATATTACGTAAGTTACGTACCTCATATTCCCCTCTGTGCTTTTCTGATATTATTAATCAGTGTATTTGCGTGCTCATGTTCATAAAATCCTGTTTTTGTCCAGCCGTGGCGTAGAATTTACGGCCAAGACTCGAGATGCTTGATACTAGCAGTTGGCCATTATTAATATTTTTTTATCGTCTTCCTGAACCTTGAAATTATTGTTTGGCTCTCTTTGTTTATTTTTCAGGTGTAATTATGTGTTGTGTGCGTGGCCGCCGTGAATTGCTCAAGAAATGACTTCAATATTGTTACCATCGAATTCGGCGAGGATGAGATTCAACGCCGAGTTAAAGACGCTTTATTCTTACATTACGAACAAATTAAAAGGGTAGGTTCATATCATTAAATTATTTATTTTCGTATGGGCGAGGGAGCAATTTATACAGGGAAAATTGATGCTTTGATTCATTATAGTATCTATTAATTAGCCGTGCATGTTTGATCCTTGCTCTAATGTCGCAATGTCGAATGTAACGTTTCTATTTCCAACTTAATTTATCTCCAGTTTTTTTATTCAATCATAAATTTCCTTCGGGTGAATAGTTTTTATAAGTGATTGGTTTCGATTGCACTCATGATTACTGTCATTTATCTTATCAATTGTTTGCTTCGTGTTTTAAACACTAACAATTATGGAAGATGACTAAATAACCATTGTTCGTAAACAATATCTTTCATTAATTTGCCTATCAATTTTGCTTTGCCCTTCAAGCACCAGCTGCCTCTGTTATCTGTATCTTACACCACTGTGTATGTTTATTCAACTCATCAATCTCATTTACATTTTATGGAAAAATTTTACCGAAACCTGGTGCAATATCATAGAATTTTACCATACAGTTTATTTCCTTGTCTCCTTCCTTACAGGTCTTTTTTTTAATGGCTTAAGCCATCAGAATTCTCACACAACAATCCCCCTCTCATCCCACAACAACCCATAGCAACCTACCACCACTCTTCATTACACATAAACATCAAATCAATGGAAGTACATATCAATGGAACATAAAAATAAATATCAAACTGGTCATGCTTTTTGTGTTGTATGCTGAAGCATGATTCCAACAGCAGTTATACTTGAAGGTTTGGATGATGTCACAAACTTTGTAATGTTTAACCATTGAGTTAAGATTTTAATGCATATACTTTCCCAAAAACTTTCGTAAGGCCTTTTTATGTAGTGTATAAATAACTTGTATATACAAGTTAATGTCTAAATGTAGGAGCATGAGAATGAATGCCAAAATGTACCATATGGTACATATGTAACCACCCAACTTGTGCAAATGCATGAGCAGAAAATAGAACCTGTTCTAATTTGATTGATTCATGCATTCGAACATATTCCGTTCTGGTATACCAAAATCCTTCATGCAATCAGATATTAACTCATATGTTTTAACCCATTTATGCCTAGTGTTCCATTTTTGGAACACCTAACGGGACATTCTAATTTAATGACTACGACTCATAATACACCAATATGACACGGTTTTTCTTCTTGTGCCTCTTTATAAAGATATGTTGTATTATGGAGTGCAAATATTTAGTCAGTTTTGCCAACCCATCGCAGCCAATGTGTTGAGAAATATCAGTTTTTTTTTTCAAAGCAGTTTTTCTGAGACCATCTCTAATGTTATATTATTAACTATTTTCCATTTCGTCCAAATGTTGTAAATTTTTCCCAGCATGTTCAGTAATAGTTAACCTAAAGTGCTTAATGAACAAAATTTTGAAACAACTTATTTTGTTTTAGTCATAAGCTTTTATATAACAGTGTACCATTTTTGGAACATTAGGCAAATCCACTATGTACTATTATGCGTGCATTCAGGTGCACTGAAATATTCACTTTAATTTTAAATCAAGCAAGCAATTCGATGTGGAACAATTAATAATCTTCCCGGTTCATTGCTGCACGCTTCTGCTCATCTCATTCATGGTTCTTCTGACGAACACTTTGACAATGCTGACCTTTCGCTGATACCGGATGGTGAAACTAATGAAAATTACGGTGCATTGGCTTCTTCTTTGCCTCAACCTCTTCTTGCTCAAAGAAAAAAGGTAACCATAGTTGTGCGCAAATGGAAGAATTCCGATCTGACTGCCCAGCCAGTAGGAGGTAGTTTCAGGAGAACAAATCTCGAAAATGAAAACCCTAGCAGAATATTTAGAACTCGATCTGACTGCCAGTGGTTTTTGGGAATAATTTTCCTGAGTGGTTGCGTCTCTGTTCCGAGACGACATATGTTTTGGGAGCTAAGACCAGATTCACATAATTCTCTAGTTAGTGGTGCAATAAGATGTGACTGATTTGAAACAATATTTTCAAATTTGCATTTTGCTGGCAATTCTAACTTGAACCACGTGGACAAGTTTTCCAAGCTGCGACCTCTAATTGAGCGTCTGAATGACATTTGTATGAAATTTGCACCAAATGAAATATACTTCAGCTTTGATGAGGCCATGATTTCCTATTTTGGTCGTTACGAATGCAAACAGTTCAATCGGGGTTAGCCCTTTCAGTTTGGGTATAAATTCTTGTTTGTTCCAACGCGTCTAGGCTACCTTTGCTGGTTTCAGCCTTATCAAGGAAATAACCCGAACACTCAATAACAAGAATATGGTGTAGGTGCTTCAATTATTTTGCGATTGAATGAGGCACTCCCAACGCAGCATCCTGGTAAATACCATTTTGTGTTCGACAACTCTTTTTACAAGCATTGCACTCCTTGATAAACTTCACTCAATGGGCAACCAAGCAAGAGGCACAGCGAGAAAAGATCGCGTGGACAAACCTCCTTTACTATCTGATGCTACCCTAAATAAAAAGATATGGGAACATTTGATTGCCGAATTAATGGAAAAGGCAATATTATTTGTAGATGGAATGATACCAGTGTTGTGATTGTTGCATCTTCCGGTGCCGGTGTCAATCCTTTGCAACAGTCAGTCGTTATTCTCAAAAGCAGAAAAAAAGATACAATTATATCTTTTTTTCTGCTTACCTAAGTTACTCAGCCAAATTTTTAATCAAGGTGTATAATCAGTATATGGGAGGAGTGGACCAAGCTGATGAAAATATTGACAAGTGTCAAGCATCAATCCGTGGAAAGAGATGATACTCGAACCCTCCGGTTATGCTTTGAGCTGGGTTCACAAAATGCTTGGCAATTGCATAAAATAAACTATGTGAAGCCAATAAATCTTCTTGAATTTCGTCGCCATGTGACCTGTCACAATATAGAGACATATTGTCATCCTGCTGAGCCTGGTAAGAAAGGGAGACCATCTATGAAGCGTAACTTAGACTCACGTCATGACGGCATGAATCATTATAATGTAAAGCAGAGAAAGCAAACTCACTGTGTCCAACGTGACAAAAATATGTACCACTTTTCAATGTTAAAATTGCAATGTATCCTTGCATGTTAAGTGTTCACCTGGATATCATTCTTAGTAGTGACTTAATAAAAGTCTTCTTCAAATTTTCAAAATCAAATTTTTTGCATGTTATCAATGAGTATGTCATAGAAGTGGATTTGCCTAGTGTTCCATTTTTGGAACACCTCGTAATTAATAATTGGCCAGAGATACATTGTTTTTTCTTTCGGATATTGTTTTCATACGTATTTTTATCTACAATATGTAAAAATCAGGGTAAAATTCACATTTTTCAAACCTTCGGCATAAATGGGTTAATGTATTTTGTAATCAGGACTTACAGGAGTCTCAGGAGGTGGTTCTTTATGTTCCTTTTTTTTTAGTCATATTGATGTTGAAAGAATCAAAAGACAGGTTTCAAGACAGTTTCACTCAGTCATTTAAGTCACCATTGATATTAAAATGCATCCAATTAAGATGGACTTAATGTGGGGGTGGAAAGAATTCACTTAGCTACTTAATGGCATTAAAGGTATTGGTATTAAATTCAGGAATTGTATATTTTCAGACGGAAAACTATACTGAGCCAATACAAAAGATTTGCAAACATGAACATTATACTTACTGAGATACTTTGCTTTAACATATCACTGGAGCCAAACTGCTGCCGATAAATTTTTTTATCTATATTTACTAGAGATGTGCAAATAGTATCCGCGAATACTCGAATACCTCGAATACTAGAAAGTATTCGATATTCGAGGTCTCGAATAGTTATGCGAAAAGTACCGCCTCGAATACCTCGAATACTTTGAAATTCGTGTCGTATACTGTCGCACGCACGTCGTTGGTAGTAGACTCGGAAAAATGAACAGAACTGTAGTCTTTTAGTGCATGCAGCGCCGTTATAGGCAAGTTGACGAACTACATCAAATTCGCGGGTCAGAGCGGTGAAAAGAGTTCGACATGGGAAACCTAAATGGATCCGGGTGAAAAAATCCGAAAATCCCCGGTTTCCTCCACCAGGAAACTCCAGTGCCGTGGGATAGTAACATCGGCGCATAGCCCACGATCTGCTATCCCCCTCCATTCAGCATTCGCCTCACCCACTCTGACACTTTCATCTTCTCCGAAATCAAACAAAAGGTCCTCGCTCGGGCAGGGGTCGAATTACGAAAACCATAGCTTCGAAAAAAATATCAAGTTGCACGAGAACAATAAAGACGTGACTCACGCCCCCCTTTTCTAACCCACTGACCTTTTTCTGGCTACCTGCTTCGAAGTTCCCCATTTCTGGAGCTCAACTGCTGCATGAGTACCGTGGGATAGTAACATTAGCGCATTTCCCAAGATCCGCTATCCCCCTCTGAGGCTTTCTACTTCTCCGAAATAAAAAAGGTCCCACCTCGCGCAGGGATCATATTACGAAGACCTAGGCTTCGAAAAAAAAATATCAAGTTACGCGAGAAAAATGAAAACGTGTCTCGCGCCCACCCCCTTTTCTCACCCACTGACCTTTTTCTACCTACCTGCTTCGAATTTCCCCCTTTCTGGAGGTCAACTGCTGCATGAGTCATCTACTAGCCCGAAAGGTGTCTAGCAATGACTTTCGGCAATTATTATTACACCTTTATTGGATTGAAATATTAGTGATGTGCGCGTAATTTAAAAAAGAACAAGACCAAACGCGACGCATTTCTGACTTTATTTAAGCATTTTACGCGTGGAAATAAATGTCAAAATAGGACGGAGGCTTGGCATTCTGGCGAGACTCGATATGAGCAGCAGAGCTTCTCGGTAGTTGATGTGGTATTTTTTTCCTAAAACATATATCAAGTTACAATTTATGAGTGGTGCTATAAATCTTTATTGTTACAGTCCCAGACGAAGGGATATTTTCTCAGGATATTTGGTTTCTCCCTGATAGCAATTCCAATTCATCTTCTTATCTCGTGAGAACTCCCAAAGATGGACTGAAAATAATTGAAGAAAATCCGGTGGAGAAGAGCTTGAATTTTACAAAATGCCTCAGATTGTCAGCTAGCACTTGGCAGCAGGTATGGGGGTAAAGCGATGTTAGTTGAATTAATTATATGCCCAATTGTTTCCATAAAATTAAAATATTCCATTAATCAGCTAAATTCCTGTTCGAATCCTTTAAAGGAAATCAAAATTACTCCCCAAAATCTTGTGTTGCCTGCTGCATAGGCAACCGAGTCAAACATTCCAGCATTCATCATTTAGTATTCGAGGTATTCGAAATTCGAGGTATTCGAATATTCGAGCAATGATTTAATATTCGAATTCGATATTCGAGTTCGAGAAATCTGCTATTCGACCCATCTCTAATATTTACGAAAGTATTGATAATTTATGCATTTGAAATTTTAAATTTAGGAATCAAATCTGATCTGCATGAGGTATTATTCCTTGAGTACCTGTCTAATAGCACCATAGGCAGGTTAGAAAAATAAAAGAATATTGAAGATTTACCTACACAGACAGTGATGAGAAAAGATTTCATCTAAGCTATATGATAATTTAATTGGGCAGACTTATATATCGAATATGTAATAATTATTTTTGTGCATCACTCTCATAGGCAGTGTATAATATGCATTTGAATATTTTCTCCGCCTCTCTCCAACAAATCTCCTTTTGCTCCTCTCTCCCTGTCTTTAGCTTTAAATGCCATTTTGTGTAGTGAAAAGGTGTTCTGTGCTCATAAGTTTTGCAAACCTTTGCCCATTGTGAAAGTAATGCCTCAGTCTACATTTTCCTTAAATAATTATTTTATGCACGGTGGATTTTACATAGCCATTTATCTTTAGTCATGCAGTTTGGTGATACTATTGGATAGTGTTGGAAAGAGTAATTTTATCGGAACAGAGAATAGATAGTGCAATCAAAATTACAATTCACTCAACAGCTGAGTGTCTTTTTTTTGCTACTCTTCAACTGATAACTGGAGGAAGTTTTCCCATGTACGAGGATGTAATGTGGTGCTCCAAATGAAAAAGTGGCAGTAGAGAGAAGGATTTGAACCACTATGTAAGGCTATAGCCCTACTCTGATGAAAAAATAGGAGAACTTATATTTCTCAAACTAGATATGTTGTCTACTTTATGTCAGGTTTTGCCATAAAAAAAGAGTGCCATTTTTCAACATTATATCACTACGATATCAACCAAAATATTAAAAAATGATGGAAAATGTAGTAAAAGTACCGCAATACAGGAATGTAATGTTTTTTTATTCATTAAAATTCTTCCAAAACTCTACCAACAGCTCAACTCTTTAAGTTTTTTGAAAAAAACAAGATCAGGCGTGGTTTCGGAAATTTGGTCATGTTTTGTCTTCTGTATCTTAGCAATGGATGGGATCTATGGAAAATTACTTATTATTTCATGATGATCTATTATTAGTGAGCATATACATCAAGTTTCAAATAACTACCGTAAAAAGAAGCAATTTTGGACTTTTGTCCGGCTTTTTCCGATTTCAGACCACTATGCAATGGCACGTTATGCTTTGACGGTAGAAAAAAGACAAAAAAGAGGAAAATTTGATGTAAAAATAAAGTATACATCATAGCTACCGCAAAAGATCAAATGGAGATTCTTGCTGAACCTAGTGGAGTTTATGTAGGACATGTTTCACCAGAAACAGGGGATGCACATCGTCCCGTCAATGCTGCCCTGTACTTAGTGGGAACCACTCGTATAAATACTTCTTTCCTGCGATGTATTAGTTACGATGTGTGTCCCACAAACACAGGCTGAAAAGGAGGTACTCTGTACACCTATCATGCCAGAGTGTCTTGGAAGAACCTTGCAATGCTTCCTTGGTGTGCCAGATTCACTCAAACAAGTTCCCGCTCGAAATATAATTTGACGGCCCAACAACCAGACCAAACAGCTACGTTTGCCTGATTGAAACAATTAGCCTCAATATTCCTAACTGTGATTTATATATATCAGTAATTAGCACTTATTATAAGTACTCCCTGGATATGGTCTATTGTTTTGCCAGTGGCAACATCACACAGCGGCTGGGAGAGCATGATCCTGGAGAAATGGATAACAGTCAGTGGGGAAGAATGGCAATAGGGTCCTGCAGGTGCATGTTGGAACAAGAAAACCTTTTGTGGCTCTTCAAAAAATTACTAAATAAATCATGATGTTTTAAATTCCAATGTAGTTTTAAATCAAGGAAAACTGAAAGATAACAGAGGGAGCCACAAATGTTTGAAAGCAATACCATAGTCATGTCAATTCCCTACGAAAAATCAAGAGGTTCTCCAGGACTCTATTCGGAATAATTTTTTTTGCCTTCCTAGAGAACATTTTATTTACTGTGGTGAATGTTGAAGTGATTGCAGTTCAAAGAGGAGCCTTTCTCAGGATTGTGAACACACAGAAACTGGATTTGGTGGCTCACTCAGGCATTTTCACTTTCCTCTGTTAAGGCCTGTTTACATGATACATTAACACGTACGAGTTAATGTACGTTTGCGTGAATGATTTTTGTGGACCGGAACGGAACATGTACGAATGCCTGAACCAAATTAGAACAGGTTCTATTTTTTGTGCATGCATTCGCACAAGTTGGGTGGTTACACGGTGCATTTTGGCGTTCATTCTCGCGTCCATACATTTAGACATTAACCCGTACGAGTTAATGTACCGTGTAAACAGGCCTTTAAACTTTATGGCAATGGATTACAAAAAAATTATTACCTAGGATAATACATTTTTTTCTTCAACTCCTCTTCTTTAAATACTTTTCAACTGAGGAACTTGAATTAATTCTGACGAAAGAGGCTCACCTACAATGCATCTAGATTCCAGACATGCCTTGCAATACTCAATCCATTGAAAGACATTTTAAAATGGTTAGAGAAGAATCACAAAATGTGAGCACACTTGGCAAAAGGGATGGAAATATTTGTCATAAAATACTCATGCCCAAACCTAGTAAAAAGAAGGAGGCAATAGCAAAGGTCAGAGGCTGTGTGGATGTGGAAGTGATGCTAGCTGATTCAGTCAGTAACGAGCAGGTGGCTCCCTATAAGTTGGCAGTAGGTTTCTGCCACTAGCGGCTGCTGTTGGTGTTTTCCACTTTTTAAATGCAGGGTGTTGTTCATATTTGGGAACCTGCTTGTGCTACAGAATTTGTATGGCCATGGGACCAAGATTGTTGGTGATTGCAGCAAGAGAATGCTTGTAGAATGGCTACCTTCTGAGATAGGTCCTGAGACTGTGAGAGAGAGAAGCAATCGAATCGGTGGACAGTGGCTGGGTAGGTGGGTTGATGGACCTTGATGTTGCAGTCGGTGAGCTTGGTGACTTCAAATCTAGGGGCAAACTCAGTTGGACTCAAAGAATAACTTGGATGGCTTCTGGAAGATGCTACAGTTAAACCATCTGTAGAAGGATATTTTGAACTTGGTCCCTGGTGCCTTGCTGCCTGCTAAGGAGAAAAGATGATGCAGAAATTAAGGTGGAGTTCTCTATTCTAGCTCTTCCTCAAAAAGAATTGTCTCATCTGCTTCTCTTGTGAGAGCAAGAGGTGCCTAATAAGCTTCTCTTTGAGACATTGATACCAACCGTACCAAAACCAGACAACTTGGCTGTCATGCAAGCATGGTGGAAGCTTCAGCGACTCGTGATGAACGCCAGGAGTGTGCACAGCATGATGTTCATTAGTGTGCTTCAAGCTCTCCAGCATTGGTGTGAGTCATGAGATAAATGTTTCACTGCAGTTCCTCATTTTCTTGCTTGAAGAGCATAAGCTGTCATTGAAGGCCTGCCATGGTGCTGTTGCAATTAATGAAAATAATGCACCTTCTTCAATTACAGCATATTCTCGATTATCTGGGCTAATGTAGGGGAGAGGCGGCGCGAGTATTCAGAAAACACGAATAATCCAAACTTTCACTTAAATTTCATGTAATTTCATAATTCATTTAAATCAAACAATTTAATATTATTTTTGCACATTGTCTGTCATTTTAGGTTGTTCTCCGGAACCATTCACATTCATCTTTTACCGACTGCGATCTTTTTAGTGGCCATAACGTGATTGTACTCTTATTCCTTCTGCTCCGTGAAATGCCTGATTTCCGAAAACCGCACACCCATGTCTGCGATATCACGGATTTAGATAATTGATTTCACGAATGCTTCAAAACTAATGCGCGACTTCGAAACTACAATGTCAGGCACCATGTTGTGTAGTCGCATCTCACACAAGTTGCCCAGTATGCAACTACATAGTCTCGGCGTAAATATGTCCGAGTGTGACGAAATCTCCGGTTCCTTTGGGCCGTATTCAACTGAATGCGAGGCCACGGCAATAATTGCACCTTTGTGATAAGAAATATAGAATTATAGAATGTACACAACATTTATCTTAATTTGCGATAGGTCAACCATCGAAGAATGTTCTAAATTCAATCGAGAGTTTTTTCCACCACTGATCGTCGTCTGCATGCTAGAGCAGATGTCCAAGTAAACTAGAAACATTCCTTGTCAAAAATTAAATACAATAATTTCCTTTTACGATGATGATTATAATGGAAATAATAAGCCTGGTGTAGCCTTGCATTAAAATGCAAAAATCCTGGTGCTTTTGCGTGCGATTAATTTTTTAAAAAGATCGTGGAAAATGTCAAAGAAGTATAAAACTCTGCACAAATAAGCCGCAACACGAATAAACCGCAGCTGGATAGTCGGAGGTCTGCTGTATATTCAAATATCAAGTCATTCATTTTCGTTATATTAACAGTACCCACCTCAATGAGGAATGTGGCAAAAAATAAAGGTAACTGCAAGGCATTCATTCATAAAAAGTTGACAGCTCTAACAAAATACATATACTACATAATATACCATTACAAACTGTTAAAATTCAAATATTTATTTACTGCCTAATTTTTGAACCGAAATTGGTTCATGTGTGAATATGACCATTACCGTTTTGCATGCATAATGTTCTTATTGAGGATTACAGAATATTTGAATACTTGATTGTAATAGCTTATTGTATTTCATTTATTGCAAATATTAACTTCAAATCTATAACTTATAAATGTTGGCCAAGTCATGAGGGATTATAAACTTCATTCTTGGTAACTTTACCTATCAATAATGTTGGTGATGACGTGGGACATCCAGATTTTACTCATAGACTGTTGTTTGTGGATTTCTGACTGGAACTATATATTTTTAGGGTCCATTGGATGAATGCCAAAGCTAGACCAGATCAAGCCTATGTACCAACTACTATTGAACATGTGGCGAATGTGATGACGCATGGTGTAAGTTCAAATTAAATTTTACTTTTTGATTCATTATTAACTTGTATTATATGTGGTTGTGCTAGCAACTTAGAATCCGTGTCAATTCAAATTTAAGACAAAAACTCCTCTCAATTCCAACTTTTATTCAAAATTATAGCTGAGCTACTTGCAGTTGATATTATATCTGCATAACTAAATACATAATACGATGTTTATCAGCTCATATTTGATGCTTTGAAATTTAGATATTCATTCGGAATATGTTACTGATTAAATTACCTCCTTTTATGCAAAAATTTCAAGAAGAAAACTTTGCAGTGACTACCTTCTGGTACATATTACTTGAGCATTCTAATCTTTACAGCTAGGATATAAATAATAATAATAATTGTAGTTATATTGGTCCAGGAAAATATGTTTGTGCCTATATAAGACTATCACTTCCTTCCTATTATGGTGTAGTACACATTATTATATGTTCTTTCTCTCTTTTTTGTAGGAATTTAGTAGTATGTTTCATTTTTTGTGCTGATGACAATTAGGAAGTTAATCTGGAATTAAATTAGAGTAAAGACTATTATTTTTCTGTAAATTTAAACAATAAAACTTAAACTTGACTATCAGTTGAAAATTTGGTGTTTGCACAGTTGTAGACTATTTTGTCATGAATGGCTAGCATAATTTATTATCACATAGTAATTTTACCTAATATAAAGAATGGCTCTTTCATCTCAAATCAGGCAGATAGTGCAAAATCATGTCTGGTGACTATCACCGATTTCTATGAAAGTTAAATATATAAAAGCAGTAAATAATATGCTAAGCAGTAAATTATGATAAATTATGATCACCTCATCTCAGCTCAGAACTGAACCGTTATGAAGTTACCATGCATTGAACATTGCCGAATTGGGCCTCAGAGTAAAAAATGAAAAATCACATGAATGCTGATTACTAAGGAACCATGGTTTATATAGCAGTGGTTGTTGTTTCATTTTGAAGACATTTCACTTATGCGCATTCTGAAATAGTTTGCCAGTCATTTGAAGCAATAATAAACAAATAGCAGTTTTTTAAACAATAGAAATTAGTCATTATTTAACATTTGGATTATTTTGGATGCCATGGAAGTACACAAGATTGAACTTGCTTTCAGTCAATGGATGTAACCAATCAATCAGATACGAACTTTTTATCCATTATGGCGTATATCCATATAAAATAAAAGGTGGCCTTTTTTAGTAATAAATTTTTAAAGAATGACTAATTTCTATTGTTTAAAAAAGTGCCATTTGTTTATTATTGCATCAAATGGCTTGCAAATTATTTCAGAATGTGCATAAGTGAATTGTTTTCAAAATGAAATAATAACCACTGCTATATGGGCCATGATTCCTTAGTAATCAGCATTGATGTGATTTTTCATTTTTTACTCTGAGGCCTAACTCGGCAATATTCAAAGGATCGTAACTTTATAATGGTTCGGTTCTGAGCTGAGATGAAGTGATCATTATTTATCATAAGGATACTGCTTTCATATATACATATGACTTTCATAGAAATCGGTGATGACACTCCTGCTTGATTTTCCAGAAGTGTAATAATGTCTAGTATGGTATATTATCAACTTGGATATTATTGTTGAATTATTTTCTCATGCCTTTGGTTACTTTATCATCTTTCTCTATATTTGGTGCTCTGTATTTACTTATTTTTACATATTTTGTCTAACTACTTGTTAAGTGGACTTGAATGTGTACAAAGAATAAATATTAATAATGACTAAGAAAAGGTCATAAAACGATTCAAAATAAGGTGGCAACAGTTCCATTTTTTGCCAAAGAAACCATGTAAAAAGATCTTAAGTGAGGCATGGATTTGCTTGTTTTGGAGAATCTCTGTTGGCAGCAAGTTTGGCCCCTGCTACTTCCCGTTTGTGCCCACCCTCGCCTGTTCTCTCCACTAAAAGTTTAGGCAGGCCAGTCATCACTTAGGCCAGTGAGTCCCTGCTCATTCGGCTTGTTGCTCTCACCATAAGCAGCTCTCGTTAGGATAGGGGAAAAAAAGCTCACCCTCACACATACTCGCCAGGATGAAGGCAAGTGGATTTATCAACCCTAGGACTGGGGCGTTTTAACTAAATACCCATTCTTTCAGGTGGAGATATGCATTTGGAATTAAAATATTAAAATGATTAGTGTGGCAGTAAGAATGGGAACTTAGACCAACTAACGATCTAATGGTACTTTGTATTTTGTAAAGTGTTCTTTATTTTGTTAATTCAAATTCTAACCTTTCGAAACTGCTTCTGTCTGCTTATATTTATTTATTTATTATGTTTAATGTTCGGCCAACATATACATAATTATAGGGCGAACAATACAGGAATATAACTACAAAAAAAATTGAAAATAAATTGGTCACAGCCACAAAATAGTAACAATCATGATAACAAATGCAGAAAAATATTAACTAAATACTATCACAGTCGCGAAACATATTCTTAACATCTTTTACAAAGCAGTATTTCTTTTGATACAAGTCTACATCGTTGAAATTTTTGTTATATAGTACACAAATCCTTCGTATTGGCGTATTGGAACAATAATTTGTTTTAACCTTCGATATGTAAAATGTTCTTTTAAACCGGCTATTAACATTTGGAACTGTTATTTTTATTTCCTTCAGTAACTCATAACATAGGCCCTTATTGATGACATCATGCAGAAACAGAAGGTTGTTTATGGTTCTTCTATTTTGCAGGGTATGGAGACCAAACACTCTTAACAAATTACTATAACAAACATAATTTTCGAAAAGCGGATACACATGATATAATACAAAATATAGGCTGCTATTCTGGATGGAATAGCATTATGCTATTCTCCGATATTGCAACCGATGTTGCTATAATATAGCGTATTGCAACGCCTATGCTATTTGGTATTCAGAACGGTTGCAATTCGTGTTTTTACTACACCGGAAGACGTAATTCTCAGAATAGCATAGGCCCGTAGCAATTCACTATTCTGAACGGCGAATTGCAACCGGTAGGCTTGCTATAATATTACGCAGTCTTCGAGGCCGAGCTATTCGGTATTGCAACCCTGAAAACGTGCGCATTGCGATGTCGAATTGTTTTTCTGAGGTTAAAGTAACATAATCAAGCATTGAAAAATGGAATAATAGCCAAAAATAAAATGTTATCTGCTTTATTTTAATTAAATAATAGTAGCATAAGTGATGAATATTTCACTAGTTAAGTGAATTGGTTAGAAATTAACATTCGAGCTTAATATATGAAGCTCAAGCTTGCTTCATCGACAGTACGAAAACAATAACAATTAATGCAAAGAATTACTACGATTAGCCCAAATTTTCCGTGTTTTATTCATATTTACAACTCATAATTTTATTTCATCACTTGACTTGCTACTAAAAATATCATCAATGTAGGCTATCAGGTCGATTCTTGAAAATTTTCAAGCTTGTGTGAACACACTAACTCGCCAAATATAATAACAGTTATAGCTTTCAATGAAAACCATATATTACCATAATAATACCATATACTTTGATCAGCCGTTCATTTCCTCAATTGGACAGTATATACAAAAACATGCAATGAGTCGAAATTTTTTTCCCCACTATTCGCTACCTTCTACAATTAAAACTTAAAATTTACAAACTTATAACACGGGCAGTCGACTTGAATTACTTGCTTGAAAACAAAGGATTTCTCCGAACACCAATAAAGTTTCCGAACAAATATGATTCGCCACAAACGTTTAATGGAATATCCATGTACATCATTAATGCAATATATATCATGTGGAATTCAATACAAATTGTTTCCTCTATAGGCAAGTAAGTTATTCACACAATTAAGTTTCAGTATATCGGCACAGTTCAGGGTCTATCAAAAATTTCAGTGAGCATATTAAAATCAGCTGATACGAAAACAATAATAAGTGACACAACAGCACTTTCCACACGATTCACTTTTTCACAGTTGTTCCATCCATCCTCAAATTCACCATCACATCCCTCTGCTTTTTCCAAATCTGCAGCTGAAATATTGATACTATTCCATCATATTACATGAAAGCACAGCGGTGACGTTGCCACCTACTTCATTTCCTAAACAGAGAATGAATACTGAAATTAGGGAGTCATATAATATAAAGCTAGTATTAGAAACGAAAGCTTCTAGTTCATACAGTAAAGCTATATCGTCACGATCAAAGCAATAAAAGTTGGTACATATTTATTTTGACATGCAACGAACAGACAGACTTCGAAGCCTAAGACAATTACGAAGAAAATCAAACATATTTAGGTTTCAATGATTATTTCGCATAACATATATCTCACGATAAAGGACCGATCGGATATAGGTAAATGATTCAATATTTATGCCCGATAAATCATCATTATAACAGTAAAATTATGACCTAACCCACCTGTCTGAAGCCATTGTGATATTATCAAAACAACAGCAATCAGCTGATTTCCTAAACGAGATTTTCAAAGCATATTATATAAATCCACGGTTTAATATAATTTTTAAATGCAAATGAAGCAATTATTTGTAATTGCAAGTCAATATTCCATAAAATACAGAAAAATATATAAAATATCTTCTCCCTCATTGGTTGCGCAAACTGTTCAGAAAGTTTTTCATACGGGAAGGGGCGGAGCTTCCAAATAGCTCGCGCAAGAAATAGCATGCTGCTATTCCGAACAAAATTATTACTACGCTTCATTCTGAATACGGGGTCGTTGCAATAATGACCCGCAGAATAGCATATGCTATTTTTTGCAACGCTTATCCAGAATAGCAGCCATAGAAATCTTAAAAATCTCTTTTGAACCTGCTCTAGCAATACAATATGCTTCTTTAAATAGGGATTCCAAATAACTGACCCATATTCCAACTTACTTCTTACATAAGAGTAATACAATGTCTTAAGTACCATCTCAGAGTCAAAATATTTTGACATACGGTGTATAAAGCCCAACAGTTTAAATGCAGTTATGCTAATATTCAATATATGTATGGTGAAATACATTTTGCTATCAAAGGTGACCCCTAGATCCTTCAATTCATTAGTCTTATTCAATTTGGATTCTTCCATATGGTAATTGTATTTGATTACATTTTTTCTCCGTGAAAAAGATAAAACAACATACTTATCAACATTAAAAAATAAATCATTTTCATGAGACCACGTGACCAGACTATTTAAATCTAACTGTATCTGTAGACAATGTTGTAAATTGTTCACCTTTCTATATATTTTAACATCATCTGCAAACATTAGACATCTTGAATGATGGATACATTGGGGAAAGTCATTAACAAATATCAAAAACAGAAGTGGACCCAGGTTCTAGCCTTGGGATACACCAGATATAACATAGTATTTTTCAGACACCACGTTTCGATACACTACGTATTGTTTTCTTTGGTATAGAAATGAACTCAAAAGAGTTAACAAAGAACCCATAATGCCAACACTTTTCAGTTTGCTTAGCAATATGTTATGTTGTACAGTATCAAAGGCTTTTTTAAAGTCTAGGTAGACTGCATCCACCTGAGAACCGCTATCCATGGAATTCATAATATAATCAGTTAAGATAGCTAGGTTGGTAGTTACTGACCTATTAGCTATAAAGCCGTGTTGTGTATCACTTATCTGATTTTTTATGAGAAAGTTAATAAGCTTACATAAAATACCCTCAAATATTTTTGAAAAAACAGACAATATACTTATAGGCCTATAATTTTTTATGTCGTTTCGTTCTCCCTTTTTAAAAATGGGACACACCTTGGCAGTTTTCCAATTTGTGGGAAATACTCCACTTTTTAAAGAGTTATTAAACAGCTGACATAAAGGTTGAGCTAAGATCTCTTTACAGCCTTTCACAATATACGCAGGGATATTGTCAGGACCAATAGACTTTTTGGTATCTAAACTTTGAATTGCTTCAACCACTTCATCCTTGCTAATACTAATAATAGTTATATTATCATTGTTTTGGGCAAGGGTTTCGTCAACACACTTTATCTTAGAGGGATCCACTTGTGTAACATAAGCAGACATAAAATATTCTTTAAATGCATTAACTATTTCTCTTGGTGAGGCAAATTCACAACCATTTAGTGTAAGCACTTCAGGGATATGACCACTAGCCTTATTTTTTCTCACAAATTTCCAAAAACTATTATAGTTCCCATTGACAACTTCATGTTTGATATTTTCCAAGTGAGCACTTAAAGCTTTATTAATAATTTCTCTAAGTTCTATTCTTAAAGTATTTTATTTTGATTTGTGATAACTTGACCCAGTTTTCTTGAACAGTAGTCTATGCCTATCTTTCTTCTTTATTTTTTTAATTACTTCGTGATTGTACCACGAAGGATACTTGTATGTACTTTGATATTTTACATTTTGGGATAGATATATCAATCGCTCCATTTAGGTAATTGTAAAACATTTCCAAATCAATATTGACATCACTAGTAGATGAAATTGCTTCCAATCTTTACTCCGCAGCTCCTCATATAATTTCAAGTAGGTAGTTACCTCTTATAAAGTTATATGAATTGCTAAAATCTATTGTTTTTTTTGTAATACCACAGTCATAATGAACGGTTGCTGCTGGGTGATAGTGATCTTCTTTAATCACTGGCAACGTACAGCGAATCACCTCAATATTACTCTCGACCACATTAGTAAGAACAAGATCAAGAAATTTTCCGTAGCTATTTTCCACATTGTTCTTCTGTTTCAGACCCATTAAGTTCATGAACATCAACAACTCAATACATAATGGTGTTCTCGTTTCAATGGATGACATGAATGAAGGGCAATTAAAGTCACCAAGGATAAATATTTCATTATTAATAATTTCACTATAGGTCAATTTGTCAAAAAAATTAGTATGCACTTCAAGCAAAGCATCTGGAGGGAAATAAACTACACATAAATACACCCATTTATTATTTTTCACCTTCACCTTGATCCAAATATTTTCATCACATGTTTCTAATTCTTTTAACCTCATTGACTTATACGTATCCTTCACCATTACCATTACTCCACCACCTAGTTTTTTGCCAAAGTCTCATTTATGTCTTTCCGATGTAATTTGTATCTGCCACTCATGCATACCTCTGAATCACTTATATAATTATTTAACCATGTTTCACTTATACATATTATATCATTGTCAAGATCACCTAACGAGATGTTGAACATGTTTAACTTACTTCTCAAACCTCTCACATTCTGATAATAGATGGAAAGTTGCTGATTAAATGCACAAATTGTTCCATTCCAATCTTCCGTCCCTGGTAAACAAGAATCCCTTCCTCATTGTAAGGTTTCTATATCAGACTCACTTCGAATGCTTATTCTATCCACACCTTCACTTTTGCGAACAAATATACGACCTCCGCGCACCCATAAATACTTTATCTTGCCATTTCTTTTAAGGTCTCTTGCTAGGGCATACAACCTTCTGTTTGTTTGTGTTAAAGCTTGATTTACAAAAATAGGGCTAGCCGCGTTAACATTCCCTGTGTTCAGGTGAAGGTCCGAGAGTGACAGATTTCTCTTCACCGTCCTGGATCGAACAAATTCTTCCGCTATGCTTGACTGGGCAAAACGTACAACTAGCGGCGGATGCTTAGACCGGGTATAATGCTTCTTCCCTACCCTATATGCAGCTTCAATATCACTCCCATCGAATTTAATACCCAAGGCAAGACCTGTTTTACACACGATTGCTGAAGGAGCATCGTCATTTGACATCGGAACACCATGCGTTCTGATGTCAAATGATGATGTGAACACCATGGTATACGAGGTGTGTTCAAAAAGTATCGCGAATTTTGAATTTTTCGCGGGTTACGTATAATCGAATTTCGATTTTTTTGTGGCGTTATGTTGGTACTCATGTCTGTCACTTATGCCGACAAGCTCGGCCATTTTGAATGTTTACTTAATTGTTTACAGCTGCTTTGCTTGCACGTGTTTTGGATCGTCTTCGATTTTTACCATGGATCAAAGAACCTGTATCAAATTTTGTGTGAACAACGAAATTAAGTGCGCGGATGCATTCCGAATGTTGACTGTGGCATACGGAGAAGCTACCTTGGACCGAAGCAACGTTTATCAGTGGTACAAAATGTTCTCAGAAGGCCGAGAAGATGTGAACGACGAAGAGCGTGCCGGACGCCCGAGCACTTCAACAACAGACGAAAAAATTAATGAAGTGGAGAAAATGGTATTGGCCAATCGTCGAATCACCGTTAGAGAAGTTGCTGAGGACCTAAACATATCGATTGGCTCGTGCCATTCCATTTTTATCAATGATTTGGGCATGAGACGGGTCGGGTTGGGTTGGGTTTGGGTCCGCGACGACCCAAATTTTCTGCAGAGGGTCATAACTGGTGACGAATCGTGGGTTTATGGTTATGACGTGGAAACCAAAGCTCAATCATCTCAATGGAAGCTGCCGCACGAACCAAGACCGAAAAAAGCGCGCCAAGTTCGGTCGAATGTGAAAGTTTTGCTGACAGTTTTCTTCGATTGCAGGGGCGTGGTGCATCATGAGTTCTTGCCACAGGGTAGAACGGTCAATAAGGAATATTAGCTGCAAGTTATGCGCAATTTGCGCGAAGCAATCCGCCAGAAACGCCCGGATTTGTGGAAGAACAAAAATTGGCTTTTGCACCACGATAACGCCCCTGCTCACACATCGTTGCTTGTGCGCGACTTTTTGGCCAAAAACAACACACTAATGATGCCGCAGCCACCGTATTCCCCAGATCTGGCCCCCTGTGACTTTTTCTTGTTCCCTAAACTGAAGAGACCCATGAAAGGACGACGTTACGCTACGATTGACGAGATAAAGACGGCATCGAAGGAGGAGCTGAACAAGATAAAAAAAATGATTTTTTGAAGTGCTTCGAAGATTGGAAAAACCGTTGGCACAAGTGTATAATATCTCATGGGGATTACTTTGAAGGGGACAAAATAGATATTCATGAATAAATAAATAATTTTTGAAAAAACACAAAAGTCGCGATATTTTTTGAACACACCTCGTATGACCAGATTTTCCATTACCTGAGTTTAGAATTCCTTTTGGAGTAGAAAATGTTACATAGAATTTTATATTTTTACTAGAGATGTGCGAATAGTATCCGCGAATACTCGAGTACCTCGAATACTAGATAGTATTCGATATTCGAGATCTTGAATAATTATGCTAAGGGCACTATTTCGAATACCTCGAATACTTTGAATACCGTGCCATACACTGTCGCATGCACATTGTTGGTAGTTTAGTTGGAAAAATGTAGAGAACTCTAGTCGTCTAGAGCATGCAGTGCCATTTTAGGCAAGTTGACAAACTACACCAAATTTGTGGATTAGAGTGGTGAAAAGAGTTCGACGAGGAGAACCAAAAATGATCGGGTGAAAAAATCCGAAAATCCCCGGTTTCCCCCACCAGAAGAACCTCAGTGCCATGGAATAGTAACTATGTAGCACAATTACCAAAATCCTCTACCCCTTCCATCCATCAGCCCTCGGCCCCTCCTCCGACGCTTTCCTCCTCTCTGAAATCAAACAAAAGACCCCAGCTTGCGCAGGGTTGTATTACGAAGACCATAAATGAAAAGCTTCAAAAGAAAATATCAGGTTACAGGAGGAGAATAGAATCGTGTTTCACCCTTCCCTCTTTCTCCCCCACTGACCTTTTTCTGCCTACCTACTTTGAAGTTCCCCATTTCTGGAGGTCAACTGCTGCATGAATCATCTATTAGCCCAAAAGGTGTCTAACAGTGACTTTCGGCAATTGATATTACACCTTTATCGGATTGAAATATTAGTAATGTGCGTGTAATTTAAAAAAGAATAAGACCATATGCGACATATTTCTGACATCATTTAAGCATTTTACGCAAGGAAATAAATGTCACCATACGACGGAGACTTAGAATTCTGGCGAAACTCGATATCCTTGCAGCTGAGCTTCTCAGAAGTTGATGCGGTATTTTTTCCAAAAACATATACATACATATCAAGTTACATAAAAAACATGTACATATCAATTTATGAGTTATGCTATAAATCTTCATTGTCACAGTCGCAGGCGAAGGCATATTTTCTCAGGATATTTGCTTTCTCCCTGCTAGCTATTCAAATTCATCTGCTTATCTCGTGAGAAATTCCAAAGATGGACTGAAAATAATTGAAAAAGAAGAAAATCCAGTGGAGAAGCGCGAGTATTTTGCAAAACGCCTCGGATTGTCCGCTGGCACTTGACAGTAGGAGTGGGGCTAAAGCAAGCTACCTGTTGAAAATAAGAAAATGGATGAAGCCGAGTATCAAATGGGCGTGCCGCTGATATGGCTTTTGGTAGATAAGAATGTATACATCAGACAGAAATCCATCGTAGCAGTGTAAATGCCGAGACGGTATGCGATCATTTTTTCGCGAGGTAGTGTGTCCCCTTAGAATATTTTGAAGAGATGTAAGTTGAATCAACTATATGCCCAAATTGTTTCCATAAAATTAAAATATTCCATTAATCAGCTAAATTCTTGTTTGAATCCTTTAAATGAATTCTCAATTACGCACCAAAATCCTGAGTTTCCTGCTGCATAGGCAACCTGGTCAAACATTCCCGCATTCATGGTTGTATTCTTCCCCCCAGCAAAACGATAGATTGAGGTTCCACTGTATACCTTTTTATTTATTCATTCATCAAGTGAAATAGAAGAAGAAGCATACGTTTAATAGGCATTGCGCAATTCTAGTATTCGAGGTATTCCAAATTTGAGGTATTTGAATATTCGAGCAATGATTTAATGCTTGAATTTGATATTCGAGTTTCAGAAATCTGCTATTCGACCCATCTCTAATTTTTACATATGTATGTTTTTATTATATTACATATTATTACTCCTGCATCTATATTTCAGGATTTTTGCCTTCATTTTGCTTTAGCGAGAATAGAACATATCTTTTGCCTACCCTTGCAAAATATTAGAAATGAAAATAATAACAACTTTTGCATTCTATGGACAACTTGCGAGCATATACAAGTTAGCAAACTGATTTGGAGGTAAAGCATCCTCCCTTACATTCCCCCTCCCTTTCAATTGTGGGACACCTTTGTGCAAGGCTTCCCTCTCGTTGTCAGTTAAGTGCTGCTTCCTGTATTTTCTGACATGAATTTGGCCCACTTGCCCAGTAGGCAATTGATAGTGAATATTGGCCTACTTTTAAGAATGAACCAGTTTGGATGACCCTGTAGTTGATGGTGTCCAATTAAAGTTGGTGGTTGTTTTCGGGAATTGCTGCGTAGGTAACATTTTCTTACTCAACATTTCACTTCTCCTACTGGGAGCATTATCAAGAGAATGGGAGGGAAACCAGTGCGGACTCCTTCATGAAAAATTCGGCACATTTTATAGAGATCCTGAAAGACCTTCGAGTGACCGAAAAAGATATTTTAGTCAGCTTTGATGTCACGTCACTGTTTACGAAAGTTCCTGTACCTGATTCAGTGGAAATTTTAAAAACTTATTGGTGATGGACTTCCAGAGGACTACCCAAAATTAGTTGAATTCTGCCTTATAAACAATTATTTCCTACACAACGGGGAAATACATGAACAGGAAAGTGGCATGGCAATGGGTTCCCCGCTTTCTCCCGTAATAGCCAATTTATATATGGAGTGTTTTGAGAAGTAGGCACTTGAGACGAGTGAAGAGAAACCATCATGCTGGTTGAGATATGTAGATGACACTTTTGTGATCTGGCCACATGGGAAAGAAAAACTTGAGGCATTCCACGAACATCTAATACAGTACATCCAGACATCAAATTCACTAAAGAGCTTGAAGAAGGAGGTTCTCTCCCTTTCCTAGATGTCCTGGTTAAAAGAAAATGGATGGAAGCCTGGGCCATTCACTGTATAGAAAGAAGACCCACACCGACACGTATTTGAATTCAACATTGCATCACCACCCACAACAAAAGGCCTGCGTCATAAAAACGCTAACCCACCGAGCCAAAATCGTGTCTAATGCAGAGCATATCAGTGGTGAAATGCAACACCTTATGTGGACACTGAAAGGTAATGGTTACAGTGTCTCTTTCATATAAAGAGCGATGAAAGAAAGACACCCGCCTCTAGATGACGACCACAAGGGGAAGAAGCCATTAGCATAAGCTAAACTTCCACTCATCTATGGGGTCACCGACAGAATCGCTAGAATCCTGCAAAAATACAACATCAAGACTCGCTTCTGCACGGTGAAGAAAATTCAAAATATCCTACCTTCACCGAAGGATAGCCATCCTCCCCTTCAATCCATGGGAGTGTATGAGGTTCCCTGCTGCTGCGGCAGAAGCTGCGTGGGACAGAGCAAGTGTTCTATCTCCCAAAGGCTTAAAGAGCATGAAAGAGCATTGAAACTGCATCAGTGGGATGCATCAGCGGTCGCTGGACATTACGCCTCCAGACCTGGGCATAAAATAATGTTTAACGCTGCATGGGTATTGGCGAAGATGGAAGAATATCATCCGCGTCTTGTACGTGAATCCGTCGAGATAGCGAAAAGGCCAAACAACTTCAATAGGGACGAAGGATATAACTAAATATACATATGTAAAAATTAGAGATGGGTCGAATAGCAGATTTCTGAAACTCAAATATCGAATTCGAATATTAAATCATTGCTCGAATATTCAAATACCTCGAATTTTGAATACCTCGAATACCAGAATTGTGCAATACCTCAGCCACACATGGAGAGGGTTCCTGGCCCAATATAATGACCAACGGCTATCGCCTTCCATGCAAATTCAAAATCGGGTCAAAAATGGGTCAACGAAACCTATTTAAGCTCGGGATGAGAACAGTTTCCCTCCCATTCTCTTGATAGCGCTCCCAGTAGGAGAAGTGAAATGTTGAGTAAGAAAATGTTACCTATGCAGCAATTCCCGAAAACAACCACCAACATTGAAAAAAGAAGCTGTGAAAATCTTCATACGTGTCCAATTAAAGTTCTCTTGAGAGTAGATGCCTATTTTCGAGGTTTCTTCGGCAGAATATCCGCTGTTATGTAGTAAAAATTCTTATAACTAACCTTAAGATAGGCAAGGCAATGATTTTGCAAGAGTTATATCTTGCTCTCTCTTGCAGTTTAAAATGAAAAGCAGTTGTGGTTAATTGTATCAGTTAGTGTCAACAAAGCTAGCGTTTGTTACTGTACCCATAGTGTTAGTTTTGCTGTGTGTCTGTATCCTGTATTTTTTCTTTAGCACCTCTTATTTTATCATGCTATTATGTTCTTTCGTTTTTTCCTACAAATATGTACAATGCATGGTGCAAAATTCATGAACTTGCCTTTGTCTTGTTGAAGGTAGCTTTCCTCATGTATGTATTTCGTTTCTCTTTGCTAGCATATAAATTCCAGTATTAGCATTCCAAGATTCCGTATGCATTAAGAATGTGGCTTAAACTCTAATTTCCTGAACTCAAATTTCTTCCTTTAGGTAATCCAGTCTACAGCAGGTCTAGGGGCCTTTTTACTGCTGGTTTATTTCTTAAAGAGGGTTCTATCTCCTCTTGATATAAAAATGGAGAGGGGATTAGCTTCAACTCCTCAGCATAATAATGTTGCTGTTTACCCCTAGCTTTCCACTTTTCAGCACTGTCATTGTCAGTAGTTTTGCCGTGCTTATGTTAGCTGATTCGGCATGTAAAGACAGTTTCTTGCTGGTATTCTTTATATGTAGGCATCAACTCACCATCCATAGTCTGGTGGACTCAGTGGTGGCTTTAAGCTTCTGCATTCAGCAATTTCTGTTTCATTGTCATCACTGGTCAACAATCCTAAGTCTGGTTTGACACAGCTCTCCACTCAATTCTCCTGACAGCTAATCTTTTCCCACAAATATTTTTCTGCTCTTTCTTATGCTTCTTTACCTGGTCCTTATATTTTATTCACGGTCCTCCTTTTCCATTCTTATCATTTGCTCGTCCCTCAACGATTGTCTTCATCTATCTATCATGTATCAAGATATGGCTGATTGGGTTTTCCTGTCTTCTTCCCAAGGTTTTCATAAAGCTTCTCTTCTCTCCTAATCTTCTTTGGACTACCAGATTACTCATTTGGTCAATCCATTTGATCCTCATCATTCTGTTGTTGCACCATTTTTCGATAGCAACCACTCTTGATTTCACCCTTGAATTCTAACCCACCACTTTGTCAATGTCCATGCCTCACTTCCATAGAGGACCACACTGAATCTAAGTTCTGGTAAATTGTTTCCTTAATCCTATGCTACTTTTCCGCTGTAAGTAAATCCTGTTTTTGGTGACATGATCTCTTCTTCTGGGCTGTTCTGCTGGTAATGTTTTCTTTCTTGTCACATCCTTCTTCCCAAATAACAGAAACCTCTTTCAGTTTTTGTTTCCCTGTTTTAATGTTAGTCTTCACTTATTCTCTTCTACTGTGTACTATCATCTTACTTTCCTTTGTATTTTCAGCTGACATCTACCCATTATCCAATGTACATTTACCAGAATCTCCTTAAAATCGTATTTAAAAAGTATTCTAGCATGCAGATTTTTCCTCCATGATTTCTTTTGTTTTATCTGCACCTGATACTTTTTCTTTGATTTCATTAATGGCTTTCTCGATGGAAACATTTAAAATTATGGGTGGCAATGCACAGTCTTGTTTCACTCCTATCCTCATTCTCGCTTCTTCACAGCTGGGTCCTGATTTTATCACCTCTACTTGGCTTTTTCATCAACTGTGGATGAGTATCCTGTCATAGTAAAGAACTTCAGTTTCTATCAGGATTCCAAGCAGAGAGTTCCAATCCACATTGTCACTATCTGGAACTCATGTGTTGTCGGGCTAGTGGTCCTAAATTTCTCACCTCCCTGCTCTTTCTCTTGGGAATCAAAATGATGATAAATACTCCAAAGGATGCAGTTTGCCATGAAAAATTTTTTGACTCAAAGTCCTTCGGTATCTCACCTGTTGAATACATTTTCTACATCTGGTTCAACATCTTTTCTCCTGCATTTTTACCTTGCTCAGCAGGAATAATGTCAATTCCAGATATTTTATTCCTCTGATCTGATATTAAAATTGAGGCTCCCATGTAATCTGTATCCACTTCCCCTTCATTTTCAATAGCTTTTGTCCTTGTTTTACTGGTAGGCTGTTTCCTCTGTACAACTCTTCCAAAAGATATTTCTTCCATCTCTTCACTCTGTCTTCATTTTCAAATAGTTTTCCCCTTAGGGTATCACATTTCTCACCTTATTCCTTGAAGTGGTTCCTCTATATCCTTTAGGCGGCTTCTACTGTTCTATGAACAAGAGTGTTCTGTACGTCATCATAGATATTTTTCGTCAACATTTCTCTAGCCTTGCTTGCCTAATGACAAATCTCGTTTCTTATTCTCTTGTAGCTTTTCTGTCCTTCCTCTGTTTTTACATTCTTGTACTTTCTTCTTTGTTAAATGTGACGTTAGACTTCCTGTGTAATCCATAGTTTTATCTTGACGACTATTCTCCTACCAAGACCTTCTTCAACTGCTGCATGTAGTCCACTTCTTATATTTTTCCAGTTCTTTTACACTAATTTCTTGGTCACAAACTATCCTAATTTATTCTCCTTAGCTTCTTGAAATTCCAGGTGTTTTTAGCCTCTGTCAATTTTTCAACCTTCCAAATATTTTTCACCTGTTTCTTCCTTTATTTTAATTTTAGGTGGTATTTCATCATAGTCATGGTCATTGTCGATATCAGCTCTGGTTTGCTTTTGCAATCCTTCACCTCATCCTGAATCTTTGTTGCACTAGAATGTTGACGATTTGGAACATTGTTTTGTTGTACTTTCCACATGTATCTTCTTCACATGGTATACTTGAATAATGTGTTGTCACTCATTTGGCTGTTTTCTGTGCAGAATTTAAATAACCTTCCTCCTCTTTAATTTCAGTTTCTTGATCCATATTTTCCATTTATTCTTCTGTCTTTAGTAAACTTGCTTATCTCTCAGCTAACCTCCTCTATATCTAGAGGTAGACCAACCATCCGAAACCTGGTGTACATATTCAGTGCTATTAGCCATATATTAGCCAGAGCTGTGGCCTTTGCTTGACTTAAATTTTTTTACATAAAAAAGAATCTTAATCTTTCAAAGGCTCAACTTAGCCAACCGCCTTGTCTCATCTGATTGTTGAGATTTTTTAAGAATTTCATGAGTTAAAATAATGATTATCAATTGTACTATGAAGTCCCTTAGCTCAGTCCCACAGGTTGAAATGTTGAAAATGGCAAAAATACCATCTTCGCTATTTTTTACGTGTCATTTTCAAATTCAATAACAACTCTTATAGTTAATGATCAGCTTATTCCTTATAAATTAAATAGAAATTAGGGTATATTAATGGGAATCTGCATAAGTAATTCATCAGAATGCATAAGTAATTAATAACAAATTTTATCTCTTTATATTTAAACTTAAACAGAGGAAAATGCTTCTATTTTCATATAATTTTTGCATTTGGAAATGTCTTCAATTAAAAAAAATCACTATAGGGTAAATATTTTTAAAATATAGATTCCTGGCGATAATATTCATTTATTTTTAAATATAATGTAAGTTTTATGCATTTTGGGATGATTTATGTCATGGATTTAAGGTGATAATGCCACTCTGATGCTTTAAATGAATAAATTATTTTGCATCATGTTCTGTGTTTTGTGTGTATGTGGATATTTCTTTCCCTACTGCCTGTAAAAAAAAGCAAGAGGAGTTTGAGGAGCTCTACCTTCTAAACAAAGCTATCAATTTCAATGCTACAAAAAAAACAAATTATTAAGAATTTATTTCTTTGTTAAATCAGTTACATAAAAATTTTTTGGCCCCTTATTATATTATTTCCTGTACTCAATTTTTTCTGAACAAAGTGTGTACCAGTTTTTTGTGTGTAAAATCAAGTTGCCCATGAGCGTTTGGCATTCCCTTAGTTTTCCTTCCAATAACTTGGAATTTTGATGTAAGAAAACCATATCTGTTATGAACAGTTTTCAAAAAACAAATTTTTTATGCCATAAAAATTGAGGGATTTGTTGTAAACAGTGCAAATCTCTGCTAACTTCGAAACCAATGGATCAATTGAAAAATTGATTGGTACTGTTGTGTGCTGTAGAATGTAAGTAATGCAGGTACATATATAGATCATACACGTTAAATGGCAACAATATATTCAATATCGTTTGATATTTATTTTTGTTTTGAGCTCTGGTAGTTACTTTTTCTCTGTCTAGCGAGGCAGGCCAAAACAAAGCAGCTGAAAAGAGAAAATCTCTCAAAGCCAAGCGCAGTTGCCATATCGTGCATTGTGATGCACTGTATGTACTGTGGTAGTTTATGAATCATCCACTGCTTGCTACTGCCGAGTCGGTGGCAACCATGCCCCTCTCTTCTCCTCCCTCTCCCACAACAGAGCTACCAGTACACACATAAATACATCTACCTAAATAATAAGCAATATTGACGTGATTAGCGATATTGAATGTAATTGTTATAACTGCCAGTCTTCAATCGTACAGTATATATCAGTACCAATCAATTTTCAATTGATCCGTTTGTTTCAAAATTAGCAGAGATTTGCATTGTTTATGACAAAACCCTCAATTTTTTGTGACATAAGCAATTTGGTTTCTGCAAAATGTTATTAACAGATCTGGCTTTCTTATACAAAATTCCAAGTTACTGGAAGGAAAACTTAGAGAATGCCATACGCTCGAAGTTGGGCAACTTGATTTCACACACAAAAAACAGGTACATACTTTTTTCAGAAAAAATTGAGTACTGGAAATAATATGGGGCCAAAAAAATGTTAAGTAAATGATTCAACACAGGCATGAATTCTTAATCATTTTCTTTTTGTAGCATTGAAATTGATTGCTTCGTTTAGAAGGTAGAGCTCCTCAAACTCAGTTGTCTTGCTTTTTTTTTACAGACAGTAATTCATGATGCATAATTAAAAGGGGTATTTGTTTTCAATGAATGTTATTTGTGCTAATTTTTATGCCCTGTAAGTGTTGTTGCAGTAATATGTTAACTGCTTCTGTAATATTTTCAGTCAATGTTTGCTTGTGTAATTGATTTCTAAAAACTCTTCAACTTTAATTTCTCATGTTACTGAAAAAATGTCTACTCCAGGTTTGGGTTGCACCAAGCATTTATGCTTGCACAACCTTGGTGCAGCGCTCAGCTAGCTGGCCTCAGTACTGGTCAGCTCTCATCTATGGTGCTGCCTTAATTCTCCTTTTCACCATCTCAACTTTCTTCCATTCAGTCTTTTTCTGCTCAAGAGAACGCTCTGGGAGAATGGGGTATGACAATAATATGTCTTTGTCTTTGTATGGGCTTGATAACTTAATGTATAAAATTATTTGCATGTGTGAGACTTGAAACTTCATTGGTGCTGGAATGTGTGAATGATTTTTTTTTTTTGTGAGCTGGATTGATTGCTGTAAATCACGTTAACTTAAATAAAAATTAGCTACATAATTTTCATTTAACTAATATAAAGGGAATGCAAAACATATTCATTTAAAGAATGAGTTTCTTCTGTAAATTCATTTTTTTTCCAAAAATCTTCTCTCAGGTAATTAAGAATATATGCGGGTCATTATTTTGTAAATGCATCCATTGAGTAATCATTCTTATCTTATTTTTAGTATTTTCTTCAAATTAATGCATTTTCAACGACTAAACCTATATTTTGAGAAATGACTTCTTTCTGACTATTGTCAATTGTTTTTTAATATGGTCTGGAAATGTGGGCCTTTTGAGTAAACTGTGCCAAGCCATTCTTATGTGACATTTTTTTTGAGAAAAATGATCACAAAAACAACTGCATCACAATATGTAGCTCCAAACATCCATCAAAGTGCAGGTACTTCCATCCAGTTTGCTCTGATCACAATTTGTGCATTCTTTTACTATTTTCGGCCCAAAGAAAATGGAAAATTATGCTTCAAGCTTTATACCTTATTTCCTCTCTTTTGTCATATGTCTGATATCTCAATGTACTTATTGCATTTTAAAATACATTCCATTGTTATGTAAACGGATACAAAATTTCTGGCCTCGGAAGAAACAAATGGGGAACTTGCATGAATATATTTTATTTCACAGGCGGACAGAAAATGATTTAATGAATTCACAAAGAAAGAGCATGTAAATCTGAGTTTTCCTTCGTGAGATATTCAATGATGAATATAGCGAATTTTAAAGCATGCCAAAAACTCCCTCACCCCCCAAGCCACTGCCGATGAAGCCTCGATGACATCATAGGTGCCGAAACATCACCTGAAGCAATTGTTTTGATTGTTTGTAATAGTTGCCAGCAGTTGTGAGAGCTTCGTTTGTGAGACGTGTTGATTATTTTCATTTTAAAGCAAAATATCCAATGATAGAGGCTCAGAAGTCCTCATATTTTGTAGTAATTCTAATATTTATATCTGAGTAAGCACAAAAAATATAAAACTGGAGCACAGGAGTGAAACCAAACATTTTATAATACCATCATTGTTGGAGTCTGAGTCACGGCCGTTGAAGGTAGATATGTTGATTGTAAGTTGGTGTTATCGACGGCACCTCATTCATTTATATAATTAGAACATTTGTGATGTTTTCTAATGTCCCCTATGCTTATATGTGTATACAATAGCTTCATCCATTTATTCGTAGGTACTGGAAAATTCGTTATATAGGATAGTCTGTGCTTGTATTATGAGGTGAATTCCAGTCAATGCAACTTTTGCTTGCTGATTGGAGATTTTTAGGAACTTTTTTTGTGCCAAAATAGGGTTATTTTCAACATGACAACTATCGTTAAGCTACTGCTAATAATAACAGTGTCAGTGGTTGTAATGCAGTACAATGTAAAGTTTGACAAGGCTGAAAAATATCGGCCAAGAGTTTAGGGAATATACGAAGTTAAGTGCTCTTACGGAGACTCATACATTGGCCAAACATCAAGAGCCATTAAATGCAGAATGCAAGAACACCTAAGGGCCACCAAGAATACACAGTTTCGGTTATCCGCCATCGCCGAGCATGTTTGGGAAGGACCAAAATACAATGTGGACTTTGAAAATGCAAAAATCATTGCTAGAGAAAAGCATTACTTTCCCTGACTCATAGGAGAGGTTATCAAAATAGCGAAAACATCCACATTCAACAGGGAGGACAGCCATTTGCTCTCAAACACCTGGAATAGACTCTTACTCAAACGGACCAATCAGAACGCACCTAGCCCAAACCAAGGCCTATATAAGACGGGCAAAAAACCTGCATCAAACACTTCGAACCTGAGACACCAGCTGCAACGCCGGCGAAACTGTCGTCATGAAGATGAAACGACACGGAGGTCAACCCGAAAACCTTTCTAAGCAGTCTCCAACTTTGTTCCTGGCCCTCAGGAGACCTATGGGGGCCCGCCCTGGGTACCCCGTTTCCACTACCTCATTGACCATCCAACAAAAATGATCGTTGGATTTTTTTCCTCATAGAAAAATCTGTCAATTTCGTTGGTAAATCAAATAATAGTTTTGCTAGTAGTGGGCCCTGTTGTCCCCATGGCAACGTGGGTTTTTCCCTGTCCCCTACCTTCCTCTCCTATCCTCTTCCCGGAGACGTCGACAGGCTCGTATTGCAGCGGTGCCTCCTTCCTTTTTCCTTCCCATTCCACCCCCTACCTGGGTGGCTGGGTGTATCAATTGAATCATTGGGTCCCAGCCCCGGTGTGTTGTATCCTTCAAAGGGGCCCCCTTTAGCCCCCATTCAATTGCCTCATTGACCGAATGCCTGCGAACTAATGTGGCCAGCCACGTGAATGCAAAGCAGTCTGTCCATAGGTAGAATAGTATCCACTCTTTGCTGTCTCTACAGCCTAGGGTGGGCTGAAAAATGACTTTTTTTAGGATCAAATGTGCCCTATGCTGGAAAGTTGCCAACTTACATCAGGGGCTCGGATTCAAAATTTCTCAAAATTGGATATTATTAATCACTGCCACCCTGGCCCCACAATTAAAAAGATTTTTCGAACATTCAGGCTGAATTTAGAAGCATCCATGGAGGATAAATCACTGCTACTGTTCCCATTTTGGCAATAAACAGTGATAAATATACAGCATTCAAGGTTATATTGATGAAGTTTAAAGTTTAGGTTCGAAGATTTTCGCGGCGTTGATTAGATGATCTTTCCATTCTATTCGGGTTTTCACTGCGTTTGTTGTGTTTTAATGACAACAGTTTCGCTGACATTGCAGTCAGCGTCTTCAGGTCGAAGGTGAAATTTTGGAAAATTTTTCCGCCTTTTTCCCAAATTAGTGGAATACTGTCTAAGGAATTCCTACTTCTTATGGAATGGAGAATTTTACGAACAAACCGAGGGGGCAGCAATGGGGTCGCCACTATCTCCAGTTGTAGCGAACCTTTTCATGGAGGATTTCGAAGAAAAGGCCATCGCGTCGTACGAAAAGAAACCATTGCTCTGGCTGAGATACGTTGACGACACGTTCATCAATTGGCCCCATTGCATGGAAGAATTGCAGAAATTCCTATAGCATCTCAACTCGCAGCACCACGGTATCAAATTCGCCATGGAAATGGAACGTGATGGTCAACTTCCCTTCCTGGATGTTTTGGTAAAAAGGAAAAGGAATGGGCTCCTAGGACATGCCGTTCACAGAAAGAAGACGCATACTGACCGCTACCTGAACGCTTCTTCGCACCACCACCCAGTGCAAAAAATCTCCTTGGTGGCAACACTAATACATCGTGCCTATGCCATCTCAGACACCGAGTCACTATCTACGGAGAAGAAGTATCTCATTGAAGTGCTGGTAAGGAATGGCTACAGCAGTAGCATGGTGAATAGAAGATTTGTGGAGCAGGAGAACAAAGACGCAGCCCCAAAAAGGACCTCTGAGGAAGAGAGCCGGCTGGAGTCAGAAGCATACGCCACAATTCCCTTTGTGGCGGGCACATCAGAAAAGATTGCCAGAATGCTCAGAAAACACAACGTAATAACACGTTTCAATTGCGTGACAAAGATATCAGACATGCTATCCGGAGCGAAAGACAAACTCCCTATGGACCTTTACGAGGGAATATATCGAGTGCCTTGTTCATGTGGTAAATATTACATTGGCGAAATCTGCAGATCAATGAAAGTCCGATTGCAGGAACATCGAAGGGCTACCAAAAACAAGCAGCACCAACTCTCAGCCATATCTGAGCATGCTTGGAGTGAACCTGGACATAACATCCTCTTTGAAGACGCCAGGATAATAGCTAAAGAAAATAAATACTTCCCTCGCCTGATCAGAGAAGCTATTGAGATAGCAAAACCGCCCGCGAATTTCAACAGGGATCAAGGCTACAGCCTGCGTATTGCATGGAAGAGGATTCTCTGACCACCAACAAAGAGAGATGGACAACCGGCCAATGAGAGAGCAGCAGCGGATCAGCGGCCGCGGCCGCCTATATAAGGCAGAAAATTTTATGCCTATAAAAGGCGGAAAAATTTTCCAAAATTTCACCTTCGACCTGAAGACGCTGACTGCAATGTCAGCAAAACCGTTGTCATTAAAACACAACAAATGCGGTGAAAACCCGAATAGAATGGAAAGATCAAGTTTAAAGTTTATCTGAAGAATTTTAATGGTTTTACGATTGTTGAGAATGATACACTCTTGGTGTGATATCATGGGAACCAAAGAGTAGAAATGAAATATACTATATTTGAGGTGATTCACCACCTGCACTAGGTATGTGGACCGATTTTTGAAAGTGACTGTAGATGTTTTGGTGTTTTAAGTTGCCTTTGTGCACATGCCCAAAATGATCAATGATGTATGATATAAATTGTTAAAAGTAATTTAAAGTAAGGAAAAGGGGTGGTAATGTTTGAATGGTAAATATTTTATTTCATGGGGTCATCATGCCAAATTTACCATCAGTCCATCACTTTTGTGAGATAAGGAGAGAGAAATTTGCTTTCTGCAATCAATATACAGATAGTGGGAATGGCCCTCTTTTTCTGAAGTGATTTTGGCAAAATCCTTCAGGAGATGAGGAAATTTGAAAAGATACTGTTGATCCGTGCTCCGTGTATTAAAGTCTGTTTGCAAGACAGTTTTAAATGAATAGGCTCGAACCCAAAATAGCATTGACTACTGACTTCAAGATTGCCACAATCTTGAAGTCAGTAGTCAATATGTCCATTGGCAAAATTTGGGCTCCTCATTTCCACAGACATTTTTTCCTCCTTTGTCGATGTTAAGTCTACTAACAGTAAGTGCAATTGGCATATAGACCACTGTAAGGGACGTTGGAGTTGTGGTACTAGTAGCAGATGATCCCTCCTTTCTGATCAGTATTCATTTAGGTGGCATAACATCCAATTACGTACATACTTGTAAATTTGATGTATCAGTATTTTTTGCAAAGAAATCAAGAATTGCCAAATTAATGTTTTATGACCCTCCTGCGGGGGATAAACCCCAAAAGTGGGACCCTGGTTCTTCAACTAACTCTTTATGTGTATAATCTATCCTCCCATCAAAATAGAGGCCTTGAATGGCTCTTTGATTCTTTTATTTTGGTTTCAATATACCTTACATCTTCTTTTTCTACCTGTGTAAGTAATTAGGATTCACTATCCTGGATTTTCTTTATGATCATCTTCCTATGATGTGATGAATGATCTTCCAGGGTTATGATTTTTGTGCCAATGATAGTTGCACCGATGATCACTGCAGCTTAGAGTGACACACAAATTTCCGGCACCATTTCTTACTCATACTTCTGCTACAGTTTACAATTGCAGTTTCATATTCCCTGTAGAAGGTTTAGGTTTTTTATATCTTTAATATTCGTCTGATGGAAATGTAGGGATCCAAACCAGCCGATTCCTCATCTGTTGAATTTTCTTTGGATGTTAATGAGGAAATTTCTTAATGCCCACTGTATTCCTCTGCAAGAATTAATCATGTTAAAATGACCTCTGTCAGTTACCTTTGTAGATTTTTCTTCATTCTTCAAGTCTCTGTAGCATCCTATCCAGTAGCCATCATCTTTCATTTTGTCCATTGATCTCTCAAAAAGACTTCTTCATTAGGGGGAACATTGTCATCTTTTCTCGTATATGTTCTTCTTCACATTCATGCACAAATATTGCAAAATTTCAAATGCATATTCATTTTTTTATGTATTATCATTTTCTTGCCATTTGCTGATTCACAGAAAATCATTGTAATATCTGAAACCATAACCATGGTCTTTCAAGTTGTCTGTAGAAATGTAGACCACCTCAATTGCCTGTTTATTGCTTGCCACTGTGTTTTATTTGTTGCTGGTGTTTCTTTACTTGGGGAAAATCCTATTCTTTTAACTTTGCAATCCAATTTCCTGCCATTATTTGGTTTTCCTATAAATCACCTCTGAAGTTACCCTTCTTCCCCTTACTTCCACTAAGAAATATGTACTTGGATAAAAATTGTCTCAACATAATTTGTGCCTCCACTGTTGTTCTGCCAGAAAATTGGTTTCCTTTCTGAAGTAATATTACTCATAGGAATGAAACAAAGGAAAATTCAGATATGGTCTTTTTTGTAGAGCTGTGCGAATAGTATCCGCGAATACTCGAATACTAGAAAGTATTCGATATTCAAGATCTCGAATAGTTATGCCAAAGATACCGTCTCGAATACCTCGAATACTTTGAATTTCGCGTCATACACTGTCGCTCGCACGTCGTTGGTAGTTGACTCGGAAAAATTAAGAGAACTCTTGTCGTTTAGTGCATGCAGCGCCCTTTTAGGCAAGCTGACGAACTACATCAAATTCGAGGTTTAGAGCGGTTAGAACAGTGAAAAGAGTTTGACTTGGGGAACTGAAATTGATCGGGTGAAAAAAATCCGAAAATCCCAGGTGCCCCCCATCAGGAGAGCCTCAGTGCCGTGGGATAGCAACATTGGCACATTTCCCACGATCCGCTATCCCCCTCAATCTGACGATTTCCTCTTTTCCGAAATCAAACAAAGGGTCCCAGCTCATGCAGGGATCGTATTACTAAAACCTTAGCTTCGAAAAAATATTAAGTTACCGGTAAAATAATAGAATCGCGTTTCACCATTCACTCTTTCTCCCCCACTGACCATTTTCCCGCATTCATCTTTTGATAAAAATGAGACGAGGTATTTACCATGTGCACTTTGTGGTTAATAACGACAGGCACTTTTGAATCTTCCCCAGGAGATGAAACTACCATAGGGTGAAACTCAGGGCCGTGGGATAGTGAAATTGGCGCATTTCCCACGATGTGCAATCCCCCTCCATTCAGCGTTCGCCCCACCCCCTCCGACGATTTCCTCTTCTCCGAAATCAAACCAAAAGGTCCCAGCTCGCGCAGAGATCGTATTACGAAGACCTTAGCTTCGAAAAAAATATCAAATTACACGAGAACAATAAAAATGTAAAATGTGTCTCACACCCTCCCCCTTCTACTCATCCACTGGTCTTTTTTTGCTTACCTGCTTTGAAGTTCCCCATTTCTGGAGGTCAACTGCTGCATGAGTCATCTACTAGCCCAAAAGTTGTCTAACAATGACTTTCGGCAATTGATGTTACACTTTTATTGGATTGAAATATAATTAATGTGCGCGTAATTTAAAAAAGAATAAGACCAAACACGACATATTTCTGACTTTATTTAAGCATTTTACGCAGGAAAATAAATGCCTGAAAGACAAAGAAATACGACGGAGGCTTAGCATTTTGGCGTAATGCTCAAATATGGTGGTTTCCTATTATTTTTTTATTGCCTAAATCGAAAGGTTATTACTCCTGAAGTTCATATTTAACGCTTTTAGATTTTTATTAGACGATATCTATTTTTGGCGATTAAATGAAAAGTGAAAATTTTCAAGCGCACGAAAATGCGACGGGTAAGTATGAATGCCGGGAAAAACTCCGCGTGACGTTCTACTTCTGCTGCGTTCGGCTTGGAGTTGAATGAACAATAATCATTCTAAATTGAAATTGTGACTGTCATGAATTTGTTTATGATATATGGGTTATCCCTCAGACTAGAGTTGACCACTGACTTATCAGATTTTGATGAAAATGGGAATGCATGTTTGCCTCTTTGAATAAATATACTAGTGTGCACCGAATGATCGAGGGCTTTACGTAATAGAATTCCATTTAAAGGAAAGAAAGCTCTAAGCTTCCTTAAAATGATTAATTTTTAGGAGGCAAAGTGTTTAATTTCCTTCCTTAAAAATACCTATAGGTACATTCCCTGAGAATTAAAAAAATAGCTTAACCATCGGCATATTTCGGCAGTTGTTAGAGAAAATGAAATTTTGATGCCACATTTTTCAAAAAGGAATCAAAGTAAATAATATTGGCAAATTTATTTTTGCACTACTATTTTTGTAAAATTTTGAAAATTTAAGGAAAGCAGTTTTTTTTTGTAGTTATGTATTTGTTTAAATGATATTTTAATGAATGTATTCACCAATATTTTTTATTTTTTTATTCTTAAGATTTTTTATAATCAAAATATTATTTATAACATTTGGGAGATTGTTCTTCCACGTAGTAGAGAAAAAAATTTTTGTGTCTCTCAATGTGATGCCCATTTGGGTTCAATAAGACCCCTAATTTTTCCTCGTTTTCTCCTCCCTTTGAATTGCTGCATGCTCAAGATAATTGGACAGCCTGAAGAAGTTAGTGTATTCATTGATGTTGTACATAATCCCATTGTATGTATTTGTAGTATGTGAGCCAAAGCACCACTCTTTAGAGTATTACAAATGTTTAACATGTCGACTGCCATGCCGGTCATAATGACCGGAGTTGAGTGGCTTCCCTTCACGCCACGCCGGTCATAGTGACCGGCCTCCGAGTGACTGTTTCAAAGTGGATTTCTGATGCCGGAGTGTGGCATGGCGGTCAACATGTTAAACATTTATAATACTCTAAAGAGTGGCGCTTTGGCTCACATACTACAAATACGTGATCTCTTGCTAATGTATGGGCCATGATCGTTGTGGCATCAGAATATAAATATTTATTTTTAAGTAAAGTACAAAAAAAAATTTAATGTTTTATGATCCAGGAATAGTTAATGGAATGGAAAACACCAATGGCATCAGAGGACATATCTACTAAAAATATCATGGTGGTCAACGTGTTAAATATTTCTCGAAAATTCATTTATGGGTTGCCAATAAGTTTAACTTTTGCAAAAGTATGAAGTATGTCTTGAGTGTGGTACCAAAAATGTCTTTCTAATGAGTCTCATAAAAAATGAATGAGTGAACCAAGTTTCTGCTTATTTTTAATTCTCTGCACTTTTAACCCAGAATGATCATAGGAAAACATGCAACAGTGATGATAAGGAAAATATGTATGATAAATGTTTTTTTTTTTAATTTCAGGCAATTGAAGGACCTTCTACATCGAGGAGATCGTGCAATGATTTATGTGTTCATTGCAGCCTCATATTTTCCTTGGCTTACTCTTCGTCCTCTCCCTCCTGATGGATGGGCAGCAGAACTTCCTTGGGTTGTTTGGCTTCTTGCATTCCTAGGGATATTATACCAGCAGGTTTACCATGAACAGTACAAGTGGTTGGAAACTCTGTTTTACCTGATAATGGGCATTGGCCCATCTATTGCTATATTGCACATGGTGAGCACCCATTTATCTTATTCATTCTACAATTTAGAAACACCTTGTTTTTTCACCCTATAAGCATGTAAAATAGTACACAAAGGCTCCTGTCATTATTTAGAGTATAGAGTCAAGTTGTATTTGTCAACAAACATTTATAATAGTGAGAGAAATACATATTTCTTGTGCTTTGAATCTACATCCTGATGTACAAGAGGGTGGTATTTGATACTGGAGAAAATTTGAGGATTTTTCTGGAGTCAAACCTATAAAGAAGAGTTCAGGCCTAAAATCCATAAATTTTGCATGTGCTATAAGAATGGGAAATTGTATGGTACTTCTGGATTTAAGAAATGCATTATATTGGATCATTGAGTATATATTATCAAGGTACTAGACTGTGAAGTTTGGAGTTGTCCATTAAGTTTTTAGAAATCTTGTGAGATCTTGACTTAAGTTAAAAATATCATGGCATTAAAAGATAAAAGTGCAGTGGCATGCCTGCTAGGAACTATTACAGAACCACCTGTCTATGTGAAAGAAAGAAATATTATCCGTTATACTGGAATTCAAATTTATATAACCACTCAATGCCATCATTTATACTCAGTACGTGCCGTTTAAATTTCGTATGCTGCCGTCATGCGTATCCAGTACGCTTCCTGACCGTCTGTATCTAATATTTTTTCTCCATTAGATAATGCATTTTTAATTAAAAATAATTACTCAGCATGTTGAATAAATGTTTTTTCTTTCTAATAAAATATTCATAGCAATTTTATGCCCTCAGGTTTTTTTTAAATGCTTCGATGAAATTCCGTTTTAAACCGGCAAGTTGACGAATTTGGTATTAAAAATCAATGCCTTTCTTCAACTGTACTATCTTGAAAACTGTTGCCTATTCTGCTTATGAGACGTCAAGAAGGGTCGGCTACTTCAGCTTGAGATACGATATCTTCCTTAAAAGCTCACTACATTCTCTCTGTCTCCTCCTTGTGTATCGTCACCTCGAGCCCCAAGTGTGTTTGGTCCGCCTCGTTAGTCCTAAGGTAAGGGGCCATGTGCTTCGCTCTACATTTATTTTTTTTTCTTCTTTTGCGGGCTGTAATCAATGAAGATAAGATTCCTTCTAAACAGTCTGCATATACTAGGACCCCTTCGAGATATTTTCTCATCTCTTGATGGAGCTTCGAAACTACGTGCTTAAGTCCACTAGAACCATTCATGCTGTGTGTTGTTCTTTCAGGCAGTGTGTTGAAATTCTCGTCGGGTGCACTTCCTGTGTGTGGTTAATTTTATTTATAATTGGGGATCCTACAAAATGGGAATAGTATTGAAAGGCAAAAAAGAGACTATGAAGTGCAGAATGTAGTTAATGCCAAGCATGGGAAAAGAAGGGACAGCGTGTGCTGTTGTGAACAATATGCCGTGGGTTTATGCTTTGATTGCTTCAAATCATGTCACACAAAGCAGAATTACTAAGGTAAAGTCATTTGAATACATATTTACATAGTGACATTTGAAACAACAGAAAATGAGTACCTATATGAAATGTTTCGTTAATTATAGAACTAAGTCAAGAAATCGTCCAACTTATGAATTTTCAAGTAGGCAAAATGCATAATCCTTTCGAGGATATCCAATCGGTTATGAAATTTTCAACCCCACATCACTAAAATACATCATGTAAATATATAAAAAATTTCATGGAAAGTTAGAGATCGCTGGTCCGATTGTCTTCCAGTTGAAAATGCTGAAAATCTATTACGAACTCTTAGCAGGAGAGCCTTAATCAGAGATAAAAACACTTAACTCCTATGAAATAAGAAATAATCTGTTGCTCTGCTTTCTTTTTGTATAAGTAATGGGGTTTGGGAAGCTTATGCCAATACAGAGAACACAAGAAAAGCACTTTCTATAATAATGAAAAAAAAACTATTAGGCTGTTATCTATGAAAAGAAATGTACAGTTAAAGAAACACAAGACATCCACTTTTTGTTAAAAGAAACTTTTATTTCATAATAATGTGACCTACTTTCACCATTTCCTTGGTTCCACGAATACAAATTCACAGCAAAACAAACTGCACACGATTCATATGTGAGATCGTAAATCAGTTCCGCTGCCAACACCCAAACAAGCTACAACGTATTTCAATAATTTAGGAAAAATCCATGAACGATATAAGATTTCACACCATTAAAAATAATGGGAAATAGGCAAATGCAATCATCGAAAACTGGAAGTAACTACAATTTTTATGTTCATTATGTAAGAATAATAATCACAGAGCTCTTTATGATGAAAACTATTATTTATTCACTGAATTAGCCCACATAAGCGGCACAGGTGACTTTTCTCACATCCATTTGTTGATATGCTTGACATACTAGAAAAACAAACTTCACACACAGCTTTGATCTTAGTAGCTTGATTGTGAAATTTCTTAGCTACGGTGAACAATGCAAGTGAACACGCCACTGACGATTTTTGCATTACTGTCAGACATTTATCGATAGCGTAATAGCTCTGTTTACAATTCAGTCACAATGGAACACACTGATAATTACAACTCTTGACCCATGTTTTTCAACCTTGGCAAACTTTGTGCATTACAATCTCTGGCACTGTGATTATTTTCAGCTGTAGATTAATGGGAGTTTTCAGGTTGAAAATAACACTATTTTGGCACAAAAAATGTTCGTAGTATTCTCCTAGCAGTGAGCAAAAGTTGTATTCACTTTTTAATGCGAGCATAGGCTATCCTAAACGATGAATTTTCTGGCAACTACGAATAAATAGGTGAAGTTATTGTATATAAAAGCATAGCGGACATTAGAAAACATCACAATTGTTCTAATTACATAAATGAATGAGGTGCGGTCAATAACACCAACTTACAATCAACGTATCCACCTTCAACGGCCGTGGCTCAGACTCCAACAACGATGGTATTATAAAATGTTTGGTCTTTGATGTATTCGTAAAATCATTTCCTGTCACTTGTGAAAAAAAAAATTCATGCAAGTTCCCCATTGAACATGAATTGTTATTCCTCACTGACTTGCCTTTTTTTAAACTCCATTATTTGCATTTGCTTAAAATACTCGAGGTAGTCTCTATTTTTACTCCTTTTCTTTGCGACATATTATAATTCCTACCTCAATGATTGAAAAAATTTCCTACGTATATTATGTTGATTAAGAACAAAGAAGGCTGGCATTAAAACCATTATTCAAAACCTTCACTCAAATCCAATTATTTCAGATGGTAGAATCGAATTATTAGCAATGATTATAAGCCCTGGTCATAAAATGACACCTTTGATAGTACCCTGAGACCAGTCTCAAAAGAATGATGTTGGCATCTGAGAAAGTGTGAATTCCTGATAGATTTGAGTTACGTACTATTTTGTACCATCAGTTTTGTGCGTATTGCTAGGTATGTCCGTATACAACTGGAAAGCTATTTTCGTGCTAACATTTGATGTCATATTAAATAACTTGAAATGCCCTTGTTATCCTGGTTATGTGGGATGCCCGACCACTATGCTTCATCTTTCACATAGGAGACTAGAAGGGGAGACGAAGGCCGAGATCTAATAATTACATTTTGTGATTTACAATGGCACTGAGCTTTTCTTAGGTAGATTATTCTTTAGCTTCGATTATATCCAATGAATTGTAAAAAGTAGTCCATTATATTTCATAACATTCTCTTCATAAAGAAGTGAATTCTTTATTTATCTGACAGAGCGCCTTCTCTTTCTACTGCCATAAAACTCTAGAGAACCTGTGGTAGCTTCCTTCCCCACCTACTCTCCTTCCTCAACACTCAGTAACTAATATTTTCTCAATTGAATTCAACCACATTTATAAACCAATGGGACAATAAGGGAGCTTGAAATGAATTGTGGAGGCTTATACATTATGTAAATCCGTTTCAAGATATGAAGTAATGATACGTTTCACTTTTCCACGTAAAATCTTTATTTCAAAGGAGTCAACATTTTTCACTGTACTGTAGTGTCATCTGGACTAAAACAGAAGTTAACCATGCCAGAATAAATAGTCACGTAAGGAGGGTGGGGGAGAGAGTTGAATGCAGGGGTGAGGGGAGGGCGTTTAAGGTTTGTTCTGTTGTGGATGGTTGGTTTGAAGCCAATGTGTTTAAGAATTTACCGACTATCGACTCTCTTTTCATGTAATTTTGTTATCTAATGAACCAACAGTTATTTCATTTTTATTGATATCTTAGATCTCTCAAATGCTGACTGACTGTTGACATTTGTGTCTCTAGTAAGATTATACGTTAGCTTGTTTTTTTATCCCTGTAACATGGTATTTGATATGTTTGTACTTTTTGGGATTCTAATATTTATTCCACTTTCCCTTGGTTTTCAGAATCCCTTCTAATGATGGGAGTCCCATCATGGGTACATTTAACAAACTGTTGGAGTGGCCCACCCATCCAACGTCATTTCTTTACTTATCTCCTTAACATTTTCTCTCTAAAACATATAACAGTATTGGTAATCAGCTTTGTTTAACTTTTGTGCCTATGATGGTCCATCCAGACTCATTGTCATCAACCACAGCTATCCATCTACTCTCTATGTTCACTGTTCTGCAATTTCTTTGTGAAGGCTAATGACAATTTGGGTTAAGTATCAAGTAAAAAATTCATACATAGTATTACCTCTTTGAATGCATATTTGTAGAATGAACCATTATCGTTGAATATAAACCTCACATGAGGGGATTTTACATTAAGATGGCTAGGTGGTCGACTCTATTCCAAAGCGTATTATAAACCAACAACTCGCCACGCTGCGCGCGCTCAGTAGGGGGCTACGCCCCCTAAAACCCCCCCGCATCCGGCTTCGCCGCCTGCCCCCACCGAACGGCTTCGCCGTCCCACCCGCGACTCCTCGGAACGGCTTCGCCGTTCCTCGTCAGGGGTCGGCTTCGCCGCCCAGATAATGAGGTAGCCCTGTGACAGAGACGCGCTAGTTCCTCGGAACGGCTTCGCCGTTCATCGTGGAAGGGCGGCTTCACCGCCCAAGGGTTACCCGAGTCACCCCGAGGCGTCGACTCCTGGGAACGGCATCGCCCTTCGTCGTGATGGGGCGGCTTCGCCGCCCAAGGTTTACCTATTTCCCCGAGCCATCGACTCCTCGGAACGGCTGCGCCATTCCTCGCGTGTGGGCGGCTTCGCCGCCCAAGGGTTATCGGCGCCCTCCCCCGTAAGCTTCCTCGTGATGGGGTGGCTTCGCCGCCCAGGGTTTACCCGTGTTCCCCCGGGCCGTCGACTCCTCGGAACGGCTTCGCCGTTCCTCGTCTGTGGGCGGCTTCGCCGCCCAAGGGTTATCGGCGCCCTCCCCCCTCGTAAGACACCCATTCCGCTGCTCCACGTGATGGAGCGGATTTGCCGCCCGAGGGTTCTCGGAGTTTTTCCGCGCCTCTGACTCCTCGGAGTGGCTCCGTCGTTCTTGGGGCGGGGGCAGCTTTGCCGCCAGGGTTTTCACTCCTCACAGAGTTTCCGGTGTCCCCCCGAGCCGGACCTCAAGGTTTACCGGTGTCCCCCAGAGCCGAGCCTCGAGGTTCACCAGTGTCCCCCCGAGGCGTCGACTCCTCGGAACGGCTGCGCCGTTCCTCGCCTGTGGGCGGCTTCGTCGCCCAGAGGTTATCGTCGCCCTCGCCCCTCGTTAGACACCCGTTCGGCTGCTCCACGTGTCGGGGCGGATTCGCCACCCGATGGTTCTCGGAGTTTTCCGCTTCTCTGACTCCTCGGAGTGCGTCTGTCGTTCCTGGAGCGGGGGGAGCTTCGCCGCCTGGGTTTTCACTCCTCAACAAGCAATGCGTACTGCCGGCTACCCCTTTACGTTTACAAAGGCTGCCGGGGAATAATGTTGCAGAATGTAGACGAATACTAGCCGTCATTGTGGCATTTTAGCTTATGACGATGTTTTTAAGGCGGTCGTGGGGGTTTCCAGGGGTTTATGTGAGTGTACTGACTACGGTTACAATCATCCTAAGGAATTCCTTAGTGATGAGTCATAGGAGAACGGAATTACTGATTAAATATGCGAAAACAGCAAATAAACATGCTATTTACGGAGAAAAAAATTTTTTCGCTGGTTTTCTCGGAAGCCACGTGAAATTACGAGAAGTTGTCCTGCATAACATTTGTTTGCCTACCTACAATAAAAATTCCAGCGCTCTAGCTTTAGGGGAACAATGAATTTTTCCCTATTACTCACATACATATTACAAATTCTGTGTTCTCCACATAGCGGTACATAGGCGCTGTAATAAGGCATTACTCACGCGATTTTCGTGCCCCTAACTTATGGGGTATAAAAAAATCGCGTTTAGGTGTCCATGCACCAGGACTATCAATTCTGCTCTACTATTTTGTTAAGAAATGTACATTTAAAAATTCGAAGTTTTATTGCGGGTTATTTAATGGGCATGCATAATTGAGCTTAACGGGTAAATATAGCCGACACAAATCCCATTCCGAATAAATAAAAAGGATACAACTGGGATGAATGGTACACAAAATATACGACTTCTTAGGTAATTTTTATTTTTTTGGGGGGGGTCCCAGGAAGTTTTCGGGGGACTTAAAGTGCTTTTCCCGTGTAACGCGGCATCGTTTACTTTCGAGAGAAATTTCGGCTGTATAGCTGTAGTGCAAGCATGGTTTATCGACGGTGTCACCCGTTTAAATTAAATATTCTGCGTTCTCCTGGTAGCGGCGCGTAGGGGCACGAGAAAGGCGTCAATCACCTGAATTTGGTGTCCGTACCACGTCGGGAAGTGGCAAAAAAAAATTCCGAAAAATTTAAAACCGTGTGTTGAGGGAATGCAAACTTCACGGCGGATGTGTTGTAAGTTACCAAACGTTGTAGGAGTCGCAATTTCAATGGAAATACATAATCGTTAATAACTCGAAATTCTTTCGTCTTATGGATGCATGAAGATAGCTGAAAAATTGAATAAAAAATCTAGTATCTTGCATTTAAGTGAATTTGTCCTACGATTATTGCAAATTGGTGAAAAAAATTCCGAAATTCGGCCCGTAAGAAAAGCATTGAAAATTTGAAAAAGTTAAAAAAAATACATTAAATCAAAATATTGCAAAGAAAACCACACCAAAAAATCAACCAAAAAATCTAGTATCTCATACGTTAAGGACGTATTCCTGCAACGATTTAAAGTTGGTTTTAAAAAAATCCAAAGATAGGCCCATAAGAAAAGCATTGGAAATTTTAAAAAATTATAAAAAATACTCTAAATCAAAATATGGCAAAATGTTTCACATCAAAAAATCGGCCAAAAAATCTAGTTTCCGTCAGGGAAATTTCATGTTCCCGTGACATTTGAAAGTAGGCGATGAATGGAAAACGTTTTAGTCCCATAAGGCTCCAACGTTAATTCGGATCGATATATCTCGAAACCCGATCGACTTTTTCGAGTTTTCGGACTTTTCCCACCGATGAATATTTGTTCTCCACCCACGGTGAAAATTTCGTCTTCCCAGCACGTCCGGAAGTGGTCGGGAATTTGTATACGTGAATGAGTGAGTGAATGAATGAGTGAGCTATCTGTCACACATCGGGTTGTATATAATATAGACTCGCCGCGCTGCGCGCGCTCGTTAGGGGGCTACGCCCCCTAAAGCCCCCCCGCATCCGGCTTCGCCGGCTGCCCCCACCGGACGGCTTCGCCGTCCCACCCGCAGCGTCTCGGAACGGCTTCGCCGTTCCTCGTCAGGGGTCGGCTTCGCCGCCCAGATCTCGAGGTAGCCCTGTGAGGGAGACCCGCTAGTTCCTCGGAACGCCTTCGCCGTTCATCATGCGAGGGCGGCTTCGCCGCCCAAGGGTTACCCGAGTCCCCCCGAGGCGTCGACTCCTGGTAACGGCATCGCCCTTCCTCGTGGCGGGGCGGCTTCGCCGCCCAAGGTTTACCGGTGTTCCCCCGCGCCTTCGACAACTCGGAACGGCTGCGCCGTTCCTCGCCTGTGGGCGGCTTCACCGCCCAAGGGTTATCTCGTCGTAATGGGGCGGCTTCGCCACCCGAGGTTTACCTATTTCCCCGAGCCATCGCCTCCTCGGAACGGCTGCGCCGTTCCTCGCGTGAGGGCGGCTTCGCCGCCCAAGGGTTATCGGCGCCCTCCCTCGTTAGCTTCCTCGTAATGGAGCGGGTTCGCCGCCCAGGGTTAACCCGTGTTCCCCCGAGGCGTCGACTCCTGGGAACGGCGTCGCCCTTCCGCGTGATAGGGCGGCTTCGCCGCCCAAGGTTTACTTTGTTCCCCCGAGCCGTCGACTCCTCGGAACGGCTTCCTAACGGCGCCCTAACGGCTTCCTAACGGCGCCCTAAAACCCCCCCGCATCCGGCTTCGCCGGCTGCCCCCACCGGACGGCTTCGCCGTCCCACCCGCGGCGTCTCGGAACGGCTTCGCCGTTCCTCGTCAGGGGTCGGCTTCGCCGCCCAGATATCGAGGTAGCCCTGTGACGGAGACCCGCTAGTTCCTCGGAACGCCGAGCGGGTTCGCCGCCCAAGGGTTACCCGAGTCCCCCCGAGGCGTCGACTCCTGGTAACGGCATCGCCCTTCCTCGTGATGGGGCGGCTTTGCCGCCCAAGGTTTTCCTGGGTCCCTCCGAGCCATCGACTTCTCGGAACGGCTTCGCCGTTCCTCGCCCGTGGTCGGCTTTGCCGCCCAAGGTTTACCTGTGTCCCCCCGAGCCGTCGCCTCCACCGGACGGCTTCGCCGTCCCACCCGCGGCGTCTCGGAACGGCTTCGCCGTTCCTCGTCAGGGGTCGGCTTCGCCGCCCAGATATCGAGGTAGCCCTGTGACGGAGACCCTCTTGTACCTCGGAACGGCTTCGCCGGTCATCGTGGGAGGGCGGCTTCGCCGCCCAAGGGTTACCCGAGTCCCCCCGAGGCTCCACTCCTGGTAACGGCATCGCCCTTCTTCGTGATGGGGCGGCTCAGCCGCCCAAGGTTTTCCTGGGTCCCCCCGAGCCGTCGACTTCTCGGAACGGCTTCGCCGTTCCTCGCCCGTGGTCGGCTTCGCCGCCCAAGGTTTACCTGTGGCCCCCCGAGCCGTCGCCTCCTCGGAACGGCTTCGCCGTTCCTCGCCTGTGGGCGGCTTCGCCGCCCGAGGGTTATCGGCGACCCGAATCCGGCTTCGCCGGCTGCCCCCACCGGACGGCTTCGCCGCCCAGATATCGAGGTAGCCCTGTGACGGAGACCCGCTAGTTCCTCGTGGGAGGGCGGCTTCGCCGCACAAGTGTTACCCGAGTCCCCCCGAGGCGTCGGCTCCTGGGAACGGCATCGCCCTTCCTCGTGATGGGGCGGCTTCGCCGCCCAAGGTTTACCTGTGTACCCCCGGGCCATCGACTCCTCGGAACGGCTTCGCCGTTCCTCGCCCGTGGGCGGCTTCGCCGCCCAGGGGGTATCGTCGCCCTCCCCCCTCGTAAGACACACGTATGGGTGCTCCGCGTGTCGGGGCGGATTCGCCGCCCGAGGGTTCTCGGAGTTTTTCCTCGCCTCTGACTCCTCGGAGTGCGTCCGACGTTTTTGGAGCTGGGGGAGCTTCGCCGCCCGGGTTTTCACTCCTTACCAAGCAGTGAGAACTACCGGCTATCCCCTATCGTTTACGAAGGCTGCCGGGGGATAATATTGGAGGATGTAGACACATGCTAGCCGTGATTGTGGCATCTTTTTAATTTATAACGATGTTTTTAAGGCAGTCCTGGGAGTTTCCAGGGTTTTATTTGTGAGTGTACTGACTACGGTCACAATCATCCTAAGAAATTACTTAGCGATGAGTCATAGGAGAAGGGAATTACTGCTTAAATATGCTAAAACACCAAAGAACATGCTATTTACAGAAAAAAAATAATTTTTTCCCTGGTCTTCTAGGAAGCCACGTGAAATTTAGAGGGGTTTTCTTGCATAAAAGGTCTTTGTCTACCTACAATAAAAATTCCAGCGATCTAGCTGTAGGGGAACAATGAATTTTCCCGTATTATTAATATTTAGATTTCCAATTCTGTGTTCTCCACATAGCGGTGCATAGGCGCTTTAATAAGGCATAACTCCTGTGAATTTCGTAGCCGTACCTTATGGGGAAGTGGTTTAAAAAATTCGCCTTTAGGTGTCCATGTCCATGAGCCCCTTTTATTACTCTACTATTTTGTTAAGAAATGTACATTTAAAAATTTGAAGTTTTATTGCGGGTGAGTAATTGGGGCAGGATAATTGAACATGACGCGTAAATATAGCCGACACAATTCCCATTCGGAATCAATAAAAACGATACACCTGGGATGAATGGTACACGAAATATACGACTTATTAGGTAATTTTTATTTTTTTGGGGGGTTCACAGGGGGTTTTCGGGGGACCTAAAGTGCTTGTTCTGTATAACGCGGCATCGTTTACCTTGGATAAAAATTTCGGCTCTGTAGCTGTAGTGTAAGCATGCTTTTTCGACGGTGTCATCCGTTTAAATTAAGTATTCTGCGTTCTCCGGGTAGCGGCACGTAGGGGCAACAAAAAGACGTCACTCACGTTAATTTCGTGGCCGTATGTCGTCGGGAAGTGGCAGAAAAAAATTCCGAAAAATTTAAAATCGTGTGTTGAGGGAATGCAAACTTCACGGCGGATGTATTGTAAGTTACCAAACGTTGTAGGAGTCGCAATTTCAATGGAAATACATAATCGTTAATAACTCGAAATTCGTTCGTCTTACGGATACATGAAGATAGCCGAAAAATTGAATAAAAAATCTTGTATCTTGCATTTAAGTGAATTTGTCCTACGATTATTGCAAATCGGTCAAAAAAATTCCCAAAGTAAGCCCATAAGAAAAGCATTGGAAATTTTAAATTGTTAAAAAAAATACTTTTAAACAAAAAATTGCAAAGGCAACCACACCAAAAAATCAACCAAAAAATCTAGTGTCTCATACGTTAGGGACTTATTCCTACAACGATTTAAAGTTGGTTTTAAAAAAATCCAAAGATAGGCCCATAAGAAAAGCATTGGAAATTTAAAAAAATTATAAAAAATACTTTCAATCAAAATATGGCAAACTGTTTCGCATCAAAAAATCGGCCGAAAAATCTAGTTTCCGTCAGTGAAATTTCATGTTCCCGTGACATTTTTAAGTAGGCAAATAATGGAATATGTTTTAGTCCCATAAGGCTCCAATGTTAATTCGGATCGATATATCTCGAAAACCGATCGACTTTTTCGAGTTTTCGGACTTTTCCCCCCGATGAATATTTTTTCTCCACGACCCGTAAAAATTTCGTCTCCCCAGCACGTCCGGAAGTGGTCGGGAATTTGTATACGTGAATGAGTCAGTGAGTGTGCTATCTGTCACACATCGGGTTGTATATAATATAGATTATTCCTTATGAGTTTTTGGGTGGTGATGTATAGTTTATAGATGATGAATTTTCCTCAATTTCATAGATCCAGCCCATTCAATTCATCCCGTAGCTAATGATCTTGATACGCATTTCATATTATTCATTCTATGTAATCAGTTTTAATTTTCACAGATCATCAATGTAGAATTTTTCCATACTGCATTTGTTGTACACTAGAATATGCATGTTTTTTGTTAGTACAGTACACTTCTGATTATCCGGACTATTGATGGGAAGAGACGGCACGAATAATCGGAAAACAAGGATAATCCAAACTTTCACTTAAATGTCTTGTAATGTTCATAATTCACGGAAAACAAACAATTTATGCAATTATTCTGTTATTTAAGAGTGCTTCCCGGACTCATTGAGAGCTTTCTTCGCCAGTTCGCGATCTTTTTTGCGGCGATAACATGGTTGTACTTGTATTATAAATGCTCCATGTAAGACCTGTTTTCGAAAACCACACATCCGTGGCTGTGTGATCATGGATACAGAAAAGTGGTTTGCACGAATGCTTCAAAACCACTGCTCAACATCAGAAACTACACTGTCAGGCACCACGCCACGTATTTGCATCTCGCACAAGTTGCCCGGGTTGCAACTAGTGCGCGACTTGTATCAGTGATCAAGGAGCGCAGTCGTGCAGTGCGAGGCTTGGAAAACAGGAACACAGTGCTCCCGTGAATGCAGCTAGTGCGTGATCACTTCCATTTTGCGAAGGGGGTTCTAACGGAAATAATAAGCCCCGTGTATCCTAGCATTAATGCCGTAATTCTGATGATTTTGCGTCCGATTTAAAAAAATAAAGATCGCAGAAAAAAATTGAGCGAGAGTGAAAATCATGCACGGATAATCCGCAACCTAGATAAACGTCACCCAGATAATCAGGAGTGTGCTGTACATGAATTTATCTTTTCTGAATGTACTAATTATGTACCAATAATATAATTTTTATGCAAAAAAACCCTTTAATCATGTCTTTCATGTTCTATTTCTATTACAGAGTGACTTTTCTGGGTTGAGGGAGCTAAAGATTGGTGGTGTGATTTACCTTTTAGGTGTGTTTTTCTTCAAAGCTGATGGGTGTATACCTTGTGCTCATGCTATCTGGCACATATTTGTAGTTTGTGCTGCTGCTGTACATTATTATGCAATTTTAAATTATCTGTATGTGTAAAAAAATGTATAAATGGCTTTTGTATGTTTTTCTCAGAACCATGTAATTTCTGGGGATTACTCGTATGGTCACCATTTATTTCATTATTACCAGATATTGGTTTTGATGTATAGATGAATGGAGGGCTCTAACAAGTGTTTCTCAAAATGGTTGATAATTAAAAATTTCTGAAGTTAGCTCATATTTTTGTAATTATTTTTATAGAAGTTTGATGGTAGTTTTTATGGTTGCTTTATATTTCATAGTTAAAAACTTTCATTGAAAGTGATAATGATGAGTACATAATAGCTCACAGGGAATCATTCGTATCAATGCAAATTTGTAGCCTCATAATTATTAAATTTATTTTAAGTGTTGTTTTTAGATTTTTTATGTGTTTTTTATGTTGTAAATCAAATAATTGATATGTGTGTTAAAAAAGTACTTCACTGCATTGGAATATCACCTGCTAGTAGCACATAAAAATACTCAACTGTTTGTTCTTTCAAAAATCTTTATTAAATTGTTTCTTGATTTTGTCAGTCCTTGAGTAGAGGAATCAGAGGAATATCATATGGGCTTCTTTTTGGAATTGAAATGTATTTTAAACTGACATTTAGGAATAATCGTTGTTGATGTTGTTTTTTTTTTTTTGAAGTTATACAAGATTTTCATCAATGCTCTCTATTTTCTCAGTTATAAAAAGTTATTACTGTTACTTATTAAATATTGATTTCAGCATGTTAAAATTTGTTTTCATTTACAGATCTTATTCAAAAATATTGTTGTGAGGATAATGTTTTCTTAAATACCATTCAACCTATTTCATCAATCCATCCAATACAGACATGTGGTTCACACCCTTCTTTCTCTCTATGCTAAATATTCTGTTTTTCTTCACCTGGTGGATCACATTGTCCAGGACAAAACTTGTAAGCACAAGAGTGGAGCATGACCCACTGGTAGGTCTCACTCTTGCTAGACTGGATTCAGAGGTGTCATGGAAAATAATCAGTGCCGGAACACACTTCCCTTAACTTTTTTTCGAGTGAAATATAACTCGGTGAGTTATTTTTATTACAAACTACGTCTGCATATTTTAAAATTTATATTCCTTTGTTTAAACTATATTTAGTCTGGTTTAAATCATTTTTGCTCATAAGTATGAAAAAAGAAGACAAAATAGGCTAATTTAATTAAATGTTTTGGAGACAGAAACGGAACCCTTTGTTGTAAAATTAAAATACACAATTACAATAAACAAAATTTTATTTACGTGACCCACTATCATATACATATACCCTAAAGGAAAGCTATGGAACTCCTTGTTAAAAATCGCGTAGTAAGCTCAATTGTAGCGGCGGCAATCGTTCCTACAGGACAGCCATATTAGATTAAGTAACCAAAGGTGGTGTCATAGAGTTTATATTGCTATAGGAGGCTCAACTGCGGGGCAGTGGCCATGTTAATGTGAAACCGGTCTCCGCACATTAATTTGCACTCCAACTTTAGTCACCAGTGGTGCAAGGATCGGTAGCCTTCAGTGTTTTTCTCTTTGAATTCCATTCATAACTCCGAAAGACCTACTACTGTCATGGACCTATGGCTTCAGTGTTCGACTCCCACCCTGAGGTTCTGAGATTGAGACTCATCAATTATAATTTTTTCAATATCACTTTCTACTTTTTCTTTTAAATAAGCTTGCTTTTCACTATTTATATATGATTTCCCCTTATTCTGTGCAAGGATTTTTTCTGTGCTCATGCGGCATGTGAAGTTTTCGCGATGCGGCATGTGCAATTTTCTCTTTGAATTATTTAATTTCCTTGTTGAAACATGACGCATTATCAGTATAGAAATGTGCTTTGGATTCCTTTCATATTGAATTACTATGGGTAGTGGGCTCTTACAATACAAGCCTATTTTTCGAATCGTTGGTAAAGAACCGCTGAAAACCAGATAGAGCGAGCCAGGCAGGGAATGAGTTCTTCCTCCAGAGTTGGGGACGGTCAGTCAGACGGACGGGATCTTTTCACTCAGCAAGCTGTCACGCATCTAATAAGAGGCTCCAGAGAGGCGTCATGTTGGTAAATTTTGCTTTTTCCATCTAGAGAATTTTCATTTTAATTATTTAAGAATATAGCTTTTCCTGTTATGTTTTCTTTTCCTACTCAGCAGGGTGTTAAGAGTCCTAATAATAACTAAAACTGATTCGAAAACGAGGCATAATTGGTAAGAATGAGTTGACAATATCATTTTGCAGCATAAAAAAAAACAAATACATGTGTATCTTAATAATGCGTTGTGTTGCGATTTGAAAATGTAGCAATTCAAAGGAAGTTTCCGTGTGAAAAAATGGGAAAACATCACAAGTGTGTAAAAACATTTCGTAGCACAGAATTAAAATTATCAGTGAAAATCATGAATATAATTACAAATAGCAGGTTTCTGAAAAAGAAGGGAAGGGAAAGGGAATTATGAAAAAGATAACCGTTGGTGGGAATCGAACACGGAACTGGAAAATGGAATTCCAGTACCTTAACCGCTGGACCATATTTTCAGTACGTGATGTGGTCTAATACGTATGTTTTGAAGGGGCTACATTGCACTCGTAAATGTTTTCCTGCCTCTTTTTAATTATTAGATATGAAATTAAGCTTAATATTAATAAACTGAGCTTGATTTTGAGCAATAAACGATTACATTCAACGCATAATGCATCTCTTGCAGGCTAATACATATGTTTACCTGGATCCTACCGACTGGAACGCCTCTATTTATTGCAACAGGTGGGAATCAATGGAACCATGGGAGTAGAGAATCCTGTATCGAGTATTTATGGGTGGTGTTTAACCCAGTGAGAAATGGGTGGTGGAAATTACGGTGGAGATTAGGTGGAAATGTAACGTGGATACCACGTGTTTTTGGTCGTGGAATCAACGTGGAAATTTGGTGGAAAAATTAAAACAGCAGTAGGTGCTGTCCTAAAACCATTAAAACCTCAACCACTCTATATCTAAACCAAATACCCAGCATTTAATGTCCTTCCTAATACAATTCCAAACGAAAACTGAATAAGCAGGAAATTTAGACTTCTTTCTCTAACCATGTGCAGATAGTTCTTCATGATGAAAGCAAATGTGCATTGCAATGCTTTGGTTCATGTCATGAATTTTTCAATTAAAAATATTGCATAGATGAGAAAAAGTATCGAAATAGTATAAAATATCCATAAAATAACTTGTAATAGCTTCCAGACATTTTGTAGGCATCTGAATGTTCCCTTTTCTGATATCTACAAGATATCTTGAGAAGATATTGTCTAGATAATCATATTCATATTGGACCCACGGGGAAAATTCAGGATAAATGACTCGAATATAATATATTTCGGCATAACATAAGTTCATTTTTCAACTGGTGGTTTAGGTTGGTGGAGCAGGAGGTTATGGTATAGTATCTTGTGGAAATTCTTCCTGAATATTGGAACCTCTCTGCCTTTCGCTTTTTTCTAATTAGGGCTTCCTCCTCTGATTCCAAATTTGAAGTTTCCAACGCAGCTTACAATTTATTTAATTTCTCAAAGGAGTAGTGCAACATAATCAATTAATGTTGATTCAATGTTTTGCAGTACTTAGAGGTCTTGAGAAGTTTTCAATTCAAGTTTTTGCGTTCCTTCATCAAGGCTATGAATGAATATGAGTATGTACATAACTGTGATATATAAAAGTTTATGACAATTTTTGTTATGATAGTAAAATTATTTTGTTGTAAATTAATTAAAAAGGAAGAGACTAGAATTTTGACATACCTTTTATTTCACTGAATTGGATTATTTATTGATGGTAATAAAGCTGAGTTAGTTTATAGTTACCCATCAATTTTGATTAACTAAATAATAATAAATTTTGCTTAAATTGTGGATGCTCTTTTATCTCAAAGATTTCTTTTTTTTTATATGTATCATTTATTTAAATAATCTTTTTGTGAAATTACTTTCAGTATCTAAAATTCCGGTAATTTAGAAGGCTAAGCAGTAATCATACTTTCATATAATAGATGTATTCTAGACATCTAGTAGATATTTAAAATATCCAAGACATTGCAGACGTGCTCCAGATATCCAGAAGATATTTTGTGCTATATGCGGGTGATATTTTGTGATGTGGAGAATGAAATTTAAAATATTTATAAAATAGAACAATAAGATGAATGAATAATTTAATAGTGAAGTTCCAGCAGGAGCTAGTATAGTGGATATAAAAATAAAATCTGCCTATCACGCAAATGCTTGAAAACCCACTGATTCTATTTTACACATAATACTAATCCTGCCTTTCCATGAACTGCATATAATTAGAATGTAGGATGCATTTTCACATAACTAGCGTGGTTTCAGGATGATAAATGTCGCAATGTCACTAGAGAGTTAAGTTCCTTCGAATTAGAAATTCCGTTAAATATTTTATACTAATCACCATAGATGCACTTGAAATCAACGTGGGTTCCACATTAATTTGTGGTGGATTCCACGATGATGTGACCACCCATTGCTCGCTGGGATCGTGTATATTCATGGTCTACATCGCACTTTCATCAATCTAAGTTACTTGTAGACTGGATATAGACATTTCATGTGTCTACGATTTTTCATGTGCTCTCATGGCTGCCTTTCCACGAATTATAAAAAAATAGAATGTGCGATACATTTTCACATAACTAGCGTGGTTACAGGATGATAAATGACGCAATGTCACCAGAGAGTTAAGTTCCACAAATTAGAAATTCTGTTTAACATTTTATGCTAATCACCAAAAATCCACTTGAAATCAACATGGATTCCCCGTGGGTCCAACCACTCAATATCCACCACCACCATATATCCACGAGTCGACGTGGATTCCACCACCCATTTCTCACTGGGAATATTTAATGAAATTTACAAAAAATGAACTTATTGATTTTCTTTAAGTTGAATTTTAAGAAATTGAGTTTACAAAAGTTAATCAAATTTACAAAACAAATGGGTTTTCTTTCTTCAGAGAAGGTTTTGCAGTGCATATCCTAGTCTCGTCTGCTGTGCGATGTCTCCTCAACCAGGTGTTCACATTCCTCTCCTTTATACTAGGTCCATGTTTTTTTTATGAACATAAGGCTTGAAATATGCATGTTTAAGAGTCTAGATCACAAATCAGTCATTATCTGGATCATAAGACTAAAACCTTATTCGCATTTTGATGAACTACATGGGATCAGTTTAGTGCAGTTCAACAATGGGATGAAACCTTTTGGTAGTTATAAAAGTGAATTGGCCTCAATGTAATCTCGAGAGCAGTTACTTGTTTTGGTTTTGTTAAGCTTAAACCTCTTGTAGAGATTTTGAATTTTCTCTTCCCCATATCGTACTGATTTATCGGTAATCCACTGATCAGTTTCCAGTACTTTTAAATCAGATAAAAGAGAATCGTACTGTTTACAGTTTGAAAGGGCGCTTACTGATGTTGACTCATGACTGGATTTAGTAGTAATCATTCTTCTTGTCAAATTGTTTTTACACTTGTTATCAGTTGTTTGTGGTTAATGATAGCCATTTTTGGATTGTTTGTAATGGGTACATTGTTGAAATTACTGTCCTTCTCAGCAATATAAGCCTTAAGGTTCTTGGTTCCAGGCTTTTCTTTCAGACTTTCAAAACATCATATACTTCTTCTGATCAACTTATCAGCATAAACTGCAGTAGTTTCTATTTTGCGAAGCCTCTGAAAGCATCAAAAGTTCCACCAAAATGTCATACATGATGGCTAAATTTAACAGAAACTGTGATGATGAAAATTGCCTTGATAGGCCACAGTTCATAAATCTTTCAGTAGCACTTCTGTTCTCGTCTATTTTCACCTTCTCAAAGTGGTCGTAAATGGCATAGTGACCTTACCATACAGCAGAACTGCACGATAAGAACTTGCAACCCATATAGTTCCTAAAACTTTTCCAATTTTTTGGAGTTCCTGTTGCAGTTTTGAGGCACACTCGGAAATTTCACGCCAGTTTTTTGGTGACTTACTGTACATGGATATTCTTTATCTATAAATATTTGAAAGTTATTTATGGCCCCAACTTCATCAATTGCATCACTTAAGGCTAGCTCTAATCTATGGTTCATGCAATGCAAGACAATAATATCTGGGTACATCTCAAGCAATCTTTCAGCTACACCTGATTTTTTTCCCAGCATGATGCTGGCACCATCACTTGCAAATGAAACAAAATTTTCTTTCAAGTAATCATCATCAAATCCAGCATTTTTCAAACAGCTTAGAAAACGTTCAACAATTACCTGAGAAGCTTGACTGCTCAGCTCAATCAACTCTAACGAGAACAAATCTCAACTCTTGTAAGAACAAAAAATGAGGATTCTGCTCTTTGCAGAATTCACATGTTATTATTTACAATATACTATTAAGGCCGTTTTACACGGGGCACGTACTTGCACAATCTGACGTGTGTACGAAGGCACAGTCAAAATTGCGTCATGTAAAGCGGTGAATTGCTAGAACACATGCGAGAATGTATGGACGTGAGATGGCAAAATAGCCCGTTCTAATTTCGTTCATGCATTCGTGTAATTCCACTCCATTTTAGAAATTAATGCAGCTCCAATTTCTCAATTTCTCCAATTCTAACATTTAAAAGAAGTCTGAGTAAAGCCTATTGCTCTTTGCAAGATAGTAAGGAGTTCTGATAACAAATTTTGTTGTTTTGAGGTTTGAAACATTCATGGTATCTGTGGCTTTTTCAATAGTTAGGGATTTGCTTACTTCAACAATCTTTTCGGCTGCCTTATTACTAGAAGATATTTTATGGTCGAAAATCTTTTTCCTCAGCAATGTGATTTGAGCAGCCTTAGTTTTACCATTAAAAGCAATTACGTAAGAACACCATTCATTTGAAATGCTGGAGCAGTCTGTCTTAAAAGCACCTAAGTGCGAATCCTGTTTACAAACACTACAGCCAAGTTTTCCTTCCTTACACTCAATCCAAGGAAATGCTTCTTTTTTTCGCTCCCACATTTCTTGGTTCCAAACAGATGGCCACTTCAAGTCAGAGATAATAGGTCTATCAGACTCATCCAGCTTAAGGCAACATTCAATCGAATTACACTGTTCAGTAAAATAATCTTTACTTTCCTCACCTGCAGCGGTTTATGAAAGAGAAACAGAAGAAGTGGGTTCTTTTTTTCCTACTTCGAAAAATGACATTGTATAGTTCTTGCTTCTTACTTTGAGATACCATTGCAGTATTTTCCACTACACTTATCACACTTGAATAAAGTATTCTACTACACTTGTTAACATGTAGGCCGAAAATAACTATTTTAAATAAATATGAAATAACACAGGCGAATTACCATGATTTGTTCAAGTACACTACACACAAACTGTAAATAATACAGGAGTCGAGTACAATGTCACAGTTGACACAGACTAGTGCAGAACGATCCAGTAAACAAACAGACAGTGAAGAAAGAGACAGTGAACGACAACGGGGCAAGCAGCCACGTTTGGACAAAGTGAGGTGGGGGAGTATTTTAGGCCGCTTTCAGATGAGATGACTTTTCGCCAGCCGCCGTTCACGGCACGGCCCCGTGAAATCCACAGAGTCATCTCGTTTGAAGGCAGTCTGAAATTCTATGTATCACAGTGTGTATTTCACGCCGTAGACAGTGCAACACAGGGCCGGATTGAAATGGGTTCCATGATGACCACGGTGCCGTGCCGTCTACGGCACGATTCGACTCGTTTGAAGGAATCCATAGAGAATTATCGTTATTTGAAAGCACGGCACCGTGCCGTGGACAGTCGCCAGCAAAAAGTGGGCTCTTCTGAAAGCAGCCATACACTGGTTTTTGAGCAGTATAATGAATCACCCAACCACCAATTTTTTCAGCAAGTATATAATAAACATTTAAAAAATTGTTTTGGTTACAAATATAAATATTAAAAATTTAAAAGGTGCTAAAATTTATAGTTTTATTTGACTGTTATGTCGTTTCTAACCAGTGCCAGAATGGCATTCTGGCACCATGACACCCCTTACTGGATGGCACCACCCGAATTGGTCAACCATTTTCAACAAAGACCACCACTCAGAGAAAACTCATCAACATGCTATTATGAGTGAAATGCATACATTTGGAGCGAGTGGAATGCATGCTAAGATTAGATAGAACTAACCCTAGGGACATCAGAATTCGGGAATGGTCCGATTGGATGAAAACAGATGAAAATACAAATATATATACAATTTTTTTTTATTTTTGACATTTTATCATTTTTTTGGTTGCATTTGGTTTTTTTTATTATATATGTATTTTTTCTTTTTGTAAAACTTTTATAATTTCTTTGGAAGCTTTCATATTTATATCTTGATTTCATAAGTTTTCAATATTGTATTTCCTGCAGCAGCTGGGAGGACAAAAACACAAAACATTGTCTATAATTATACAATAATAATTTGAGATCAAAGACATTGGAAATAATGTGGAGTTACCGAATTAATATTTATTTTGGAAGTCTTAATATTGTTCCCCTCTTCATAACATCTTCCTGGTTTTACCACTCAGATGTCTTTGCATCTCCTGTGATTTTTCTCATGGGTGTGCTATCCGCCATCGTTATTTGACAGTCAGCCGTCTTCTCTACTGGCGATCGGCTGCTTGTATTTATCGCACGGGCGGACTGTGATGTCCACTATTGGCTGGATTTCTGCGAGCGGCAACCTTTGCCTTTTCAAAGAAACTTTTCGCCCGTTGGGGCAGAAGTTCCTTCAAGGTTTTTATTTTGGTGGCTTCGTGCAAGCTGGCAACGCTCTCGTATTGGGTCACGTTGAGAATGCAGCGAAGGCTGACATACAGCATGACCTGTAGATGTCCTAGGTGAGTTGGTACTGCAGAGGACCATACTGGTGATGTGTAGGTCATCACTGGCAGGACACATGTGCGGTGGAGCCGCAGTTTTGTCTCCAGGCTCAGCACGGGCAGGTTCAGTATAGCACACAGCCATTAGAGTGCAGAAAAACCTCTCCCACGTGCCTTCTTCACTTGCTGCTTCCATATTAGGCCTCGATCTAGGACGACTCCTAGGTAGATGACTAAAGACTCACATTGTATGACAGCCTCACCCACCGTCACCTACTGAGGGAGAGGCTGTCGATTCTTCTGGAAGATGATCGCCTTTATCTTCCCAGCATTCACTGCAAACCTTCATTGACGATACCAGGACAGGATCTCATCAATTGTGAACTGAAGCCTCTTCGCCGCTGTGAGCGACAGAGAATAGCCTCGTCATCTGCATAAAGAGAGAATAATGCATCTCTTCAAGGGGAAGGGATGTCGTGTGTGAAGATGTTGAGATGGTCCCATTAGGGAGCCCTGTGGCATGCCGGCGAGGATCTGCCATGTCGAGGAGTCCCTGCCGAACCATCTCATGCTGAATCTCCTTCTGCCAAGATACGATGCGATGATCTTGATCAGCCATGCTGGAAACCGAAGGCGATGCATCTTCATCAGAAGAGCTCCGTGCCATACTCGGTCGACTGCCTTCGAGATGTCCAGAAAGAGCGCTGCAACAGAGCCCATGGGAGTTCTCTGATGACGACATTCGGAATGTTGTCAGGTCCTGGGGCCTTCCTGAAGGGCAGGATAGCTCCCACATCCTGCCTTTTGGAAGTAACTCGGAAAATTTCCACCTTATATAGGCCTTTTCATCCCGCTGCTGTTCTTTCATTGGTCGATGGTTGACCATCTCTCATTGCTGGCCTCCCATTGGTTGGTGGTTGGACGACACGTTCAATGTTCATCATTTGGCCCCACTGCACCGAAGAACTGCAGAAATTCCTATAGCATTTCAACTTGCAGCACCATGCCATATAATTCACCATGGAAACAGAACATAATGGTCAACTTCCCTTCCTGGATGTCTTGGAAAAGAAAAAGCAGTGGGCTCCTAGGACATGCCGTTCACAGAAAGAAGAGGCATACTGACCACTACCTGAACACTTCTTCGCATCACCACCCAATGCAAAAAATCTCCTTGGTGGCAACACTAATACATAGCACCTATGCCATCTCAGACACCAAGAAGAAGCATCCTATTGAAGCGCTTGGAAGGAACGGCTACAGCAGAAGCATGGTGAATAAAAGATTTGCCAAGCAGCAAAACAAAGACATGGCCCTGAAAAGGTTCTCTGAGGAAGAGAACCAGCGGGAGCCAGAAGCATATGCCACAAACCCCTACATCAGAAAAGATTGCCATAGTGCTCAGAAAACACAACGTCATAACAGGTTTCAACTGTGTGACAAAAATATCAGATACACTTCCCGGAGCAAAGGACAAAATCCTGCAGGAACCTTTACGAAGGAGTATATCGTGTGCCTTGCTCATGTGGAAAAGATTACATCAGCGAGACTTGCAGATCGCTGAAAATCCGATTGCAGGGGCATTGAAGGGCTACAAAGAACAAGCAGCACCAACTTTCCGCCATATCCGAGCATGCTTGGAGTGAACCTGGACATAACATACTCTTTCAAGACACCAAAATAATAGCCATGGAAAATAAATACTACTCTCGCCTTATCAGAGAAGCCATTGAGATTGTGAAAACGCTGGCAAATTTTAACAGGGATCAGGGCTATCACCTGCACAATGCATGGAAAAGAATTCTCCAACCACCAACCAATGGGAGGCCAGCAATGAGATGGAAAACCACCGACCAATGAGAGAACAGTAGCAGGATGAAAAGGCCTATATAAGTCAGAAATTTTTCGAGTTACTTCACCTTTGACCTTGAGATGCTGACTGCAATGTCAATGGAACCGTTGTCGCCAAAAGCCTACGGATGCGGTGAAAACCCGAAGAGAATGCAGAGATCATCTGATCAGATTTGACGCCACAAAAATCTTTGAACCTACATTCTTCCTTTATCTCTTGGCCTCCCCAGGCCATTTGTATCTTCTAAATATGGGCCATAGCACTGCCATTCACAGATTGTGTGTATGATCCTGTAGCTCCTGCTCCAAGTCTCCTCATTGGATAACTTCATTTTGTTGATTGCTTGTAGGTTCTTATTCAATCTTTACATTTCCACCTTCAGGTTCTCTCACTTTCAGCAGGTTTGGAGAAGCCTCATGTTTTTTGTTCCTACCATTAAAAGTTTCTTACATGGGATGGATGCACCCTTAGGGCATTGTCTATGCCCAGAGATCCAAACAGTAGACTAGTTTATCTCCAGAATATTTAACTGAAGAGTGTGTAATCATGTCTTTAAAGAGAAATAAAAAGTGGATCATCTGCTACTTCTTAGAATAATTATACTAGGGTTCCCTTCCTTCACATCACATTACATTCAATACAGTCCACCATTATTCAACACGCAAACAAGGGTTCATCAAACCACTGCGTAATGCTGGAAACTACATTGCCAGACACCACACCATGCAGTTGCATCGTGCATAAGCTGCCCATAAGGCAACAACTACCAGTCATGGTTCTGACTACTAATAACACCTATTTTCCAAGAAACAGAGAGATGATGGACAGCGTGATTGCACACCAGTTGCCTTTATGGAAGCTTTGTGTTCATGATTTCACAGCATGGAGGTATTTTCAGAAAGCAGGGCTGTACTCAACAGTCATGCAATCACACCGTCACATAAGTGGGATAGTGAGCATTGTAAACTGGGGACAAGTAGGGGGCGTATCGTCTTCCATGCTGATCTTATCTACAACACCAATTGGTCGATGGCAACTAAAAACTTGAGGTACAATGATCATAAAGGACAAAAGAAGGATTAGATAATAAATATCAATCCATTAATGATCATATTTTGAGAAATTTGCAGTATTACTCTGAATAGACTATGTGTTGTGGCTTGGATCAGTAGCCTGTATGCTACTCTACACTTGTCACCAATCTCTGCTATGTACATAAAAACTGACATAGGTCTGATCTTATTCGTAACTGTGAAGTTCCGCTATGACAAAGCCTCCTTATACTTTCACAAATAAATTTTGTCAGGACCATAGAAAACTTTGTAATTGCAAAATTTGTTGTATATGTGTTTGTAATATGGCAGCTCTGCTGCAATCATAAATTGACCTACAAAGGTTACTGAAAACATCCAAGTTCAAGAAAAGCAAAGATTTGAATTATTCCCCATAAAATTATTCAGAGCATAAATAATAAGCCTCAGAAGTTTGGCATTCAACTCTGGCTCAGCTCAGTGGCAAAGATGACGTGTGATGCTGTAGCCTCCACATCATAGGAAACATAACTTACAGCCAATGAAGAAAATTATGGTCAGTCACATTGCATATAAAAGATGAAATACTAGTCACTGAGTGCTGCAGTCATGACATATTTCATGACTCATTTAACTATTTCAGACTGGGTACTTTATTTTTTATGTACACATTTAAAAAAATTTGTTTTCTTTATCTTTATGGAATTTTATTTTATTTGTGGTACCTACCACCTCATCTCAAAATACTGATACAATATGTATTAACAAAATCATTGATATCGGTGAATAACTACTAAGGTGCATAGACAGCCAGAGACATATGTATACATAATATGTGAGACCGAAGACATAAGCAGAAAAACTGTGCTTGAGGAAAGAGTATAGGTAAGGATTGCTCCTGCCTCCCCCCTGGTTGTTGCATCCCAGACTTATTTCTGTGGTTGAATCCACCAAAATAAGGTAATTTGTACTATATGCATCTATAAAGAATAACAGTATTTTTGGGGGAAGACAAGCAAAGAAAGGGTAACCTTTCTGCAAAGCGAAGAGCATCTTTCTCTCTCTTTTTGCGAGATATCTTCCTTGAGAGAATCTAATTTGTTATTTGGATTTATTTCAGTCCCTTTCCATTTTATACAGATTTTTACAAAAGAGTGAATCAGTGGGGCACTAACTGACCGACACATAGGTATATCACTCATGTAATATGTCTACTCTTAGACTATTAAATATTCCATTTTCCCATAACAGGCATTTAGAAATGTCTACCACTCTTCATTAACATAATTTATTAGTGCTAAAGATCACAAGCATTCAATATAAAGCTTAAAAATATATATAAACAGCTTTATTCTTTGGAACAGACCAAAAATAACCACTCATAATGATAAACGATGCTCTTTTTGTTAAAGTTGTAACATGGTACATTAATGTTTTCTTCAAATTGTGACTAATGTGACAATTATATATGTACTGCTGTACAGGAAAAATACAGGTCCTTTATGGCAGACTGCTAGGATGCTCTCCTGGGTTATTTGAAAAAAAAAACTGGAAAACAATCGAGTATGATGCCAAAATTTAAACATTTTAAGCCATCCATCAAAATGGTAATTACTTGAGATGGATTCTTGTTTCTATTCCTCTGCATGGAGTATATGGAGTCAAAATAATCTACAACAGACCGATCCTAACCTCTTTTCTTTATAATAGATAGAAATAATTTACAGATTATCATTAAAAGAATTCATTATGCTAGCTACTTAAGCCAATTTCAGACCATCCAAATGTTCACCATGCATCATGGAATAGCAAATGAGGAGTGACTCAAAATAACTATAGACTTTTATGAGTGCCAGGCAATGCATTCAACTGAGCCATCCATGTCTGCACCCTGTTCATGGTCTTCGTGGTTCTCACAGTGCCCATTTAAATCTGAATCGTCCAAATGATATTTGCCATTTAAGATGTTGAATGGTTCTAAGCAAGACTGGAAAATATTCAAACTGTGCCATTGAGCACAAAGGGCGGACTGTGCCATCCACTGCACCATGCCATGGGCAGCGAGCTGCAAAAAGCAGGCTAATCTGAAAACAGCCGGACTCTCACTTCATTGCTGTTTATTATCTCCGTAGTTACTTATCCGTTTATCTTTATCTTGTGTAGCTCCTTTAATGTTATTAAATAAGCGTAATGTAAAAAAGTAAATAATTTCTACAAGACTCAAAAAGCTGAATCCCATAAAGAGGCCCAGAAGTCCACCGCAGTTTGCTGAAAGTAAAAATATACACAAGTGATTATAAATATGAAAACATATCCATTCTATAGATACAGAAAAAGCATGAGAAGTTGAATACCCCATTGATATTTTAAAATGTATATGGAAAAATTTATCCATGCATTTGTGTCCTGGTTAATGATATCTGAGGTTGGGTTCCAAGCCAAAAAGCATACATATATATACTCCTTAAGCCACTGGAAAACTGAGTGAGGATAATTGATACAAGCACCATTTTCAGCACATTGTGAAGAAAGTAACTCCAATATTTTTTGATAGCCCTACAATGTCTGGTGAAAAATACTCAAACATATAAACCAGTGTAAATAATATTTACCAGAGCCAAATGTTTGTGTTCTCCATGCCCATGTTCACTGTTTTGAGCAACAAAGTTTCAACCACTTTTTAAAGTTAACGAGTGAAATATCAGTCACTTGCTCAGTTAATGTGCAATTATATGTATTAGAAAAATGAGAGGAAATAAATTGTTCGATAATATTTTTCAGACTAAAATTTTTATTAGTATTACTTTCAAGAAAAATGCTATCTACTTTTTCTCTGAAGAAAGTGCAAGATATTTTAGAGCAGTGAGGAAAACAACAAGTTTGTACATCACCTTATGTCAATTTATCTTTTTCAATGAAAAGCAAGATATTTTCCAATGGATTAAACAAGGATTTTGAATGAATTATCAATAGCCATTCGGGATGGATATTGTTTATCAGGTCATGGAGAATTTCGGCCAGCTGTTATTATTAATTTTAAGCAGTTTGCTGAATTAAAATGATCACTTAAAAAAATCATGGTAAGTAATGTTCATCATAGAATTTCATTAAACAATTTAAAGCATTCAGTCCAAGCAATACTCGGAAAAATAATGGCATTGGAATTTTCCCTCATTTCAATTTAAAACACTTTCCCTGAACATATTCTTGGTGCATTTGCTTCTAGAGTTATTATTGTAAATATCAATTTTTCAAAACCTTAAAACATAATTGCAAAAGTGACACAATGATAGCCAAAATGTCATCGGTTTCTAAGAAATGTATGGCATAAGACTTCATTTTTTTCCACAACTTTATATGCTATAACTAATATTCATGCGACAGCGCATTGTGTTTCTGACAAATATTTAGTTTGGCATTGGAAATTATAAAAAGAGGAAGTCTTTGAAGAAAGTCAGGAAGATGCCTTATACAAGCCAGATTTAGAAAGATACCTGAAATGAAAAGAACTGAACTGAAATGATAATGAAAAGAACCTGAAATGCTAACTGACAACCATTTATGGATTAGTAAAAGAGCGAAGTGTGAAACATCAACCCCCTTGGAGAGGAATGGAATAAAAGATGAAGGAAGTGTGGTCCATATTTCATTTTTAATATTTTTAGAGCATAGCATTATATAGCCTTTGATGGCTGCAAAATTTGTGATGTTGGCTTAAGTAGGAGAGTTAATGCCCCTTAAAGTTACTACTTGCAATTTTCAAATAGGATATGTTTATTTTAGAGATGGGTCGAATAGCAGATTTCTCGAATTCGAATATCGAATTCGAATATTAAATCATAGCTCGAATATTCGAATACCTCGAATTTCGAATACCTCGAATACTAAATGATGAATGCTGGAATGTTTGACTCGGTTGCCTATGCAGCAGGCAACACAAGATTTTGGGGAGTAATTTTGATTTCCTTAAAATGATTCGAACAGGAATTTAGCTGATTAATGAATAATTTAATTTTATGGAAACAATTGGGCATATAATTAATTCAACTAACATCGCTTTACCCCCACTCCTGCTGCCAAGTGCTAGCTGACAATCTGAGGCATTTTGCAAAATACAAGCTCTTTTCCACCGGATTTTCTTCAATTATTTTCAGTCCATCTTTGGGAGTTCTCACGAGATAAGAAGATGAATTGGAATTGCTATCAGGGAGAAACCAAATATTCTGAGAAAATATCCTTTTGTCTGTGACTGTAACAATAAAGATTTATAGCACCACTCATAAATTGTAACTTGATATATGTTTTCTGAAAAAAAATACGGCATCAACTTCCGAGAAGCTCTGCTGCTCATATCGAGTTTCGCCAGAATGCTAAGTCTCCGTCGTGTTTTGACATTTATTTCTTTGCGTAAAATGCTTAAATAAACTCAGAAATACGTCGTGTTTGGTCTTATTCTTTTTGAAATTACGCGCACATTACTAATATTTCAATTCAATAAAGGTGTAACATCAATTGACGAAAGTCATTCTTAGACACCTTTTGTGCTAATAGATGACTCATGCAGCGGTTGACCTCCACAGAAATGGGGAACTTCGAAGCTGGTAGGAAAAAAAAGGTCAGTGGGGGAGGAAAGGGAGGGCCCGAAACACGTTTCTATTGTTCTCGCGTATTTTTTCGAAGCTAAGCTCTTCGTAATATGATCCCTGCGCGAGCTGTGACCTTTTTTTTTATTTTGAAGAAGAGGAAAGCCTCAGAGGGGGGGCCAGTGCTGAATGGAGAGGGATACCGGATCTTGGGAAATGCGCTAATGTAAGTATCCCACGGTACTCACACAGCAGTTGACCTCCAGAAATGGGGAACTTCGAAGCAGGTAGCCAGAAAAAGGTCAGTGGGTGAGAAAAGGGGGGAGGGTGTGAAACACGTTTTTATTGTTCTCGTAACTCGATATTTTTTTCGAAGCAGGGGTCTTCCTAATGCGATCCCTGCGCGAGCTGGGACCTTTTGTTTGATTTTGGAGAAGAGGAAAGCGTCAGAGTGGTTGAGGCGAGTGCTGAATGGAGGGGGATAGAGGATCGTGGGAAATGGCCTAAGGTTGCTATCCCACGGCACTGAGTTTCTCCTGGTGGGGGGAATCGGGGATTTTCGGATTTTTTCACCCGACTATTTTCGGTTCCCCTCGTCGAACACTTTTCACCGCTAAAATCCACGAATTTGATGCAATTCGTCAACTTGCGTAAAACGGCGCTGCGAGCACTAAATGACTACAGTTCTCTACATTTTTCCGAGTCACTACCAACGACGTGCGTGCGACAGTGTATGACGCGAAATTCAAAGTATTCGAGGTATTCGAGGCGGTACTTTTCGCATAACTATTCGAAATCTCGAATATCGAATACTTTCTAGTATTCGAGGTATTCGAGTATTCGCGGATACTATTCGCACATCTCTAGTTTATTTCATTTGCAATGCAAAGTAAGGTGATTGCAGCTTGTAGTCCTCCAGTTGATATGCATATCAATAGGCATGCCAGCAATTAACCATTCACTGAGTGAGTGGTTCAGGCTGGCTAAGTTATGCAGAAATGCATGGAGACTTCCTACTCAATCCAGTGAGAGAAGCAACTTCCCCCCAAGCTACAAATTTTCAATTTTGAGTATCCTCAATCCAGTCAAAGCATGCTCAAATTAGTCGGTAGTAAAAAAAAAATTATGAATGTAGTTTTCCCACCCAGTTGCCTTTATATTATTTATTTATGAACAGTTTATTGTTATATAAGTCAAAGATAATTTCAATAAATTGATATTCAAGAATTTTTTGTCTGTATAGTTCAATTCAAAGTCGTCTAGGTTTCTCTCCTTTAATTGTTAAAATGTCCCAGCATTTCATTGCTCTACATCTCCTTAGGTCAATTAAATATGCTTCCTCATAACTCTTGCTTCATTTTCCAGCCTTATTTCATTTTTAAGTCTTTTAATGGTCAGTATTTTTTTAGTAATATCTTTGATGAGCTTTTTCAGTCACCAGCTTTGCTACCAAAATAATAGATTTTGTTCCTATCAGGATAGTTTACCATTAAGTTTTTTAAATTAAATTAATTCATTATCTTTTTGCCATTTGATTTCCTGACCTGGATTCTATCGGACATTATCTATACATCAAGTTAAATTTTCTTGTTATTAACCAAAATTTCTCTTAATGACGTGTTTTCAAAAGCTCTTACTTTACCCCTTTCCTGCTGGTACCTACAATTGGAAAACATTTTCCGCGCCACGAGTAGCATGAGAATATTTTAAACCTCTAAAAACAGAGCTCTTTTTTGGGGTGGAGTTACCCTGGTATTTTTGTCCCTCAGATTTGGAACCCAGCCCTTACCCGGCCACAGGACTACACCCGCTCACTCTATCATAGCATGAATCCACGGTCAACTTATTGTGTTACCAGTGTTTTTTTCAACTAAACGTTGTACTTGTTTTTCAATAACTTACTCTTCTAAAAGAATCACTATCATTTATTTAAGCATTGCGGAATTTCAAATGAATTTCTAGCGTTAATAACAACAATGTAGGTAAGTAAATAAAAGATAATAAGACTAAGTCCAGAAGTCTGTTATTTTTAATGCTAAAATTTCATTTAAAAATTGCTTATGCATATAAAAAACAATAAAGTCATTTCAAAGTATTAAAAATTGTAATATGCAACAAAAACTATCGACAATATAACCACTTTGCAACGGATTCCTGTGGTGAGGATGATCGTAAATGAGTGGAAGGGTCGGGCTTAATTGCTGAGGAGTGGCCACGAGGACTTGCTAAGCTGGGTCTAAGGTCAGGCAGGACCTGAATGCATCAGGCAATTGCTACCTCAGCGGTCACTTCCCTTCTCTTGCATCGGCTAGAGCCGACGTCTGGTCGTTTGCATTAAAAAATCTGCGACAGCTATACCCGACGTCAGGTGTTCTACATTTGAAAATTCCCATTCGGAAAATTACCGAAGAATGATTGTACAGAAATTGATATCTCTGCAAGACTGTGGTAAGGACATAAAGACAATGAAATTGAGTGTACTGAATGCCTTGCACTACATATCATGGGCCTGGAAACAGTTTAAGGACTCTGCCATAAACATTTGCTACAGAAGGGCAGGATTTCATGTTGATAGTGTCGAAGAAATTCCAGCTGACTTGACTTGTGACGATTGTTAAAGTGTATGCTCAATAGTTTCCCTTCATGTCTGTCTGCTAGGGTTTAGTATCAATTTTTCGATACTCTAGATTGTGATGATTGTCGATTGTGTGTGCGTGCACTTCCAGTGCATGCTGGTGGTCTCTGTGTGTGTTCGCACCTCTTGTACCATTGAGTTGTATCCATTTATATTCTAATATATTTCATTGAACTAATGCTGTGTGAATCTTATTACCACTGCCATAACTCCTTAGCAACAGGTTATGGGCCCAGGGATCGTGCTGTGCGGTTGTAGACGTTAGTTATTCGATAAATTGGATATAAGAAAAGGCGAGACCATGGCGGATCAGGATGAGTTGATGGATTCTGATAGGCACATGAATCCAATCCAGAGCAAGGAGAATTATGAATATGTACTGGAGGACCATGTCGGAGGCGTCGCTGATCTTTCTAAATTGCTGGGACGCAATCAGCCCTAGACTGAGTGTTGATGATTTGAAGAAACCGGAAAATGTGCGTAAAGACAACAAGGCTCGCGCATACATTTTCCGACATGTGCGCCCGGAGTACCTTACGGATATCAGTCATTTACGGTCAGCCATGGAGTGTTGGAACACGTTAGAAGAAATTCATGGTAGAGCTACATCCATGGATATAGCTATGTGTCTCCGAGAGCTGGGCAGCATTGAGAAGACCAAGTCAATGGACATCTCTGCATACACTGGGAAGATACAGGAGCTCTGTTGAAAATTCACAAAAAACAGTATCGTGTTCCAAGATCACATTGTGGCTTCTTTTATAGAGGCGGGACTTGTGAAAGATCCACATTATTCGACTTATGTAAGAATTACGAAGATCGATGAGAGACTGACTTCAAGGGCGGTGAAATCAGACCTTCTGCTTGAGGAGAGAAGAGTTAATGCTGCCGAGTCGTCTGCACATGGCAGTGCGTTGGCCGCCAGGACGTTCAACAGGACGAGACTAGCCAACAACAAAGATAGTGTAAAGCAGAGGAGCACAGGTGATCAAAAATGTTACAGATGTGGAAAGTGGGGCCACATTTCCTATCAGTGTGGTGCGCCAAGGGGAGACAAGAAGTCGGAGGAAAGGGAAGGAAAAAGCGAGGAGTCACGGGAGACACGAGAGAGGAGGGGACAAGCCGAAGTTCAAAGGACTCATCTCTGCGTTTGCTTTGACTTGCTCCCAAAGACAAAAGGTTAGTTACCTATATTCATGTGCATCAAACCAAATGATGCCAGACCGTCACCGCTTCATTGATTTCCAACCTGCCGCCGGAGAAGTAAGGATTGGAAAGAGACGTCTGACCGTGAAGGGGAAGGGAACAATCGTCATTAAGTTAACAAACTCTTGTGGGAGCTGGACTTTGTCATTATCAAATGCACTGTGGGTACCTGAATTGGATGTAAATCTTGTGTCTGTCAGGCAGCTGGCGAAGAAAGGTGTTCAGACCGTGTTTACATTGAATGAAGTGATTGGAGAGCATGATGACGGTGATGTTTTGTTCAATGCCTTAGTGGAAAATGATGTGTACTATTTAGAGACTGAGCCAGATGAGAACTACGTTGCAAATGTTTCTGTCAATGATGAGTGTAATGGTGATACAGAAATTGAAGTATTTCAGGCCAAAGCTTTCAAGAGTATGTTGTGGCACGAGAGATTAGGACATCTCCGTGAAGATGCTAAGAACAGAATCCCAGGTCTTGATCTCAAGAAAGAGGATTTCAAAAGGGACGACGAGTTATGTGAAGTCTGTGTGAAGGGTAAAATGACTAAGTTGCCATTTCCGAAAGTTGCTCATCACAATTGTGAATGCCCTTTAGAAATTGTCCACAGTGACGTAAGTGGTAGGGCACAGTGTCAATCGTTGGGGGGAGGTCATTATTTTGCGACCTTCATTGATGATTTCTCTCGGTTCACAAATGTCAGGATAATTAAGAAAAAGAGTGAAGTCTTTAAATGCTTTACAGAATACCACAGAGAGGTTGAGGCTCAGCATCAGGTGAAAATAAGTGCCTTTCAATCGGATAATGGTGGGGAATATACAAGTGTTGAATTTGAAAATTATTTGAAGGCTGAGGGTATTGTACATCAGAAAAGTGTGCCTAGAAACCCCAAGCAAAATGGTGTGTCAGAACGTGCCAACAGAACACTAGTGGAAATGGCAAGGTGTTTACTTATTCAATCAGGGCTTCCTGTTTTCTTGTGGGCTGAAGCCATAAGTTCAGCATGTCATATCAGAAATTTGTGTCCATCATCTGCGATTGAGAACAAAATTCCCTTGGAATTATGGAAAGGAGAGAAGGCTGACATCCAAGGGGAGCTTTCTAGATTGCGGGTGTTTGGTTGTAAGGTCTGGTATCTGGTGAGTCCAACTGGAAATAAGTTTGACAGTAGGGCAGATGAAGGTATTTTTGTGGGATATGATAGAGAAGTGAAAGGGTACAGAATCTATTTGCCAAAAAGTAGGAGTGTCATCATATCATGTCATGTACGTTTTGAGGAGAGAGTGTTCCCGTGTAAAGAGGTGTGTGAAATCACTCACATTCCAAATAGATGCAATGATTGGATATGGCATGTGGATGATGAGGGGACCTTTGACCCAGATGAGCCTGAAGTCCAGAGTGATGGTGAGTATGAGGGAGGAGATGGTGATTTTTTCTTGGAGAACTTGATGAATGAAAATGAAAATCAGGAGGGGGTACTTGTCGATGGGGTTAATTTGGGAGTTGAAAATGCACTTGCCCCCAGGAGATCTTCTAGACTTCGAAAAAAAAAAGACTCATTCTTGTCGTGGGAACATTGCAATGACTTGTAAGGCTCAAAATCTGTGTGTCCATTTCTGTAAATGATGCTTTAAGGGGAAATGAATCTAAAAAATGGAGATTAGCAATGGAGGCTGAATTAGAAAACCTTTACAAAAAGGATGAGTGGGACATTGTCAAGAGAACGTTAAATACAAATGTGATTGATTGTAAGTGGGTTCTAAGCATTAAAAGGGATTAAAACAGACCTAAGGCTAGACCTGTAGCAAGGGGTTCTGGCAAAGACATGGAGTGGACTTCACTGAGACCTTCAGTCCAATTGTAAAATGCAGAACATTGAGGATTTTACTTTATCTGTGTGCTGAGAATGAATGGTGTTATGAACACATTGGTGTGGTGAGCGCTTACCTGAACAGTGCCTTAGATGAGGACATATATACGGAGCAACCTGAATTTTTCGAAATTGAGGGAAAGAATAAGAACCAATATGTGTGCAAACTAAAGAAAAGTCTGTATGGGCTGAAGCAAGCAGGGAGAATGTGGTTTAAACACAAACAATATTTTGAAGGGTATGGACTTGAAACCTTGCTTGAGTGATTCATGTGTATATGTAAATGAAACTAAGGATCTCATTGTGGCTGTGTACGTTGACGATTTTTTGATTGTTGGGAAAAAGCCTATGATTGAAGGTTTTAAGAGCGGGATTAAAGAAAAGTTGGATGTCAAAATGTTGGGCTCTGACACCTAATTTCTTTCTGTTCATCTAACTATGCCTGACAGTGAGACAGTTGTGTTCGACCAATCTGCCCAAGTGAGTCAAATGTTAGAGTTATTTGATATTATAAATGAGACTGGAGTGTCAACACCTTTAGCTAAGGAGTGTGAAGCTAGTTTTGATATTGATTGCGATGAACCTTTTGATAAAAAATTGTATGAGCAAGCTATTGGTCATATAATGTATGTTGCCACAAAGCCGCCCAGATGTTGCATGTGCCATAGGTAAACTAAGTCAAAAATGTGTAAATCCTACTGTGTCTGATTGGAGAGCTGTGAAGAGTGTGTTTAAGTATTTGCTCAAAACGATAGTGTTGAAACTTGTTTATCGAAAGACTGGGAAAACTTTAAGGGTGTTTTGCGATTCAGACTTTGCAGGTTGCATTTTTTTCACTAAATGGCCTTTAGAATATGTATACACTTTTATGGAAATTTTTACCAAATTCTGAGATTCGTCAATAATTCGTTCAGTTAAAGTGGAATTATAGATTCACTTCAATTAAACTAATTACATTTCTCCTCACAAGGACACAAAATAAGGTAAATTTCAAAAATTCAGGAGGTATCAATTCAGTCCAAAGCTGAATTAGAGATTCTATAAACCAACAAGGTAATTTTCCTTACCTAGGAAATCTGTTTGCCCATACAGTTCACCTCTTCGGCTGGTAATGAACTGCCACTCTTTGAAAAAAATTGATAACTTCCCAATCTTCTTCCTGGTGAATTAGAGATTAAGTGCTTCAGAAATTGTTTTTCCCTGTTATGTACCTATATCTTCAATTACTCACCCAAAATAGTCACTTTCATTCTCAGTTATGTTAAATGCTGCCATAATTTTTTCAAAATCAAATTCTCCCATTGAAGTTTCAGCATCATAGTTTAATTCTGTACAGGCTGGCAAGCAATTACACCCTCCACTTCCAGAGCCAGCATCCATTTTCATAGCATTGAGTATTTCAGAGTGTTGCAGTTGCTCTGGAAATCAGATCAACTGAGCTTTTATAGTGTGAAGACTTGAAATAATAAGTACCTAATGTAACTCAATGCACCAAATATTTCCTACCTGTAACATTATGTATGCAGCCAATACTCCCAATTCCACAAAGAGAAATATTGTTACCTAAAATTTAAATAATTTCCTCTTAAATCACGAAAAAACTCTGGAAACATACATGATTCATAACAAGTACCTAATATAAAAAAAATTGCATCATGCCAATGAGGAGGAATCCAATGATGCAGTGCTTCATTACTAAAATTTTAGTAACAGGAATGCATACCAACAAATTTAATCCACATGATTTTCTAATATAAGCTCCCCTAAAACATACAATTTTTTACACTTGTAATAAAAGTTACAATGAGGAAACATGATTTACCAAATATATATATTAAAAAAATGCAATTTTTTGTCACAAACTAATTGGTTGTGAACTTGCCAGCACATGCCACAGCATGCAGCATACTATCCCTCATTCAGAGGAGAATTATAAAGACTTGATACACAGTACAATAGACAGGTGCAGAAAAATCACCACTAAAATCAGTGGAAGATGAGTACACATAGAGGATTGTTGGCTATGCAAGCAAGGAAAAGAGGTTAAAAATCAAATAGGTACATTAGAATCCTGATTTCAGGATTTTTGGGAGGGGGGGACAAAATTTAAAACACTAAATGCAGAAAAAAACTTAATTAGGACCTTCCATTTTTTGAGGATTTAGTCTCCAATGATTTTAACCGCTCTCTCTATAAAAAATATATACATATTTCAATTCACTAAAAGGTGAAGCATGCAACAAAATAAATATTCATCTATAAATTGTGCTTTTTCCATTGGTCAGCAAACACTTTTCAGAAAACACCTATAACAATGGGAAGTAAATTTAAAATGACAAGCAATACATGGATGATGTCTTACATAAAAACATAACAACTCGGAATTTTATTGAGGAATGTTTTCAACAGTAATAATTCCGTTTCTACGCATTTCACAGTTGCCTCGATGCATTTTTTAACTTCATTCTGTAGACATTAGGTTAATGTATGTATGAGAGGTTAATTTATGTATGAGACTACGTGCTTCAAAAATCATCATCATCACATCATTAAGACAAGTAAAATACAGATACAGCAGAGGATCAATAATCTGGAATCCTTTACCACAGAATATCTATATCACGACAAGTTTTCTAGAATTTTGCCAATGTAATGTTTTCTGTAGCCCCAGCAAAATGATGGCCAAATGAACTGTTAAAAAGCTTACTGAACTACATTTTGACTTATAAGGTCATCCAAAAAATTTCTAGCATTCGTACAATTCCATAGTAATTCTATATGATGCACAGTGGTTCCAAATCAACAATAGCAGGACAAAAGTCCTAAGCGGCTTTTTGGTGATAGCTTCTTGAAACTTTGGAAAAATATGCACACTAACATATACATATATAGTTTTCATGAAAGGGCAGCATTTGGGATTCCCTTGACCCTATCCTTGAATGAAGCTCTCCATTTACCATGATAACGGTACCATGACAAACGTAAATGGAGAACTCCATTGGAACTGGTATGGTTTCTCAGTTTAGATTGGCTTCCATTTAGTCGGTTTTCAAGAGGGTTGTATGAACATGGATTTTGTGGCCAGGTCCATGGACACTAAATAGAAACGCATTCTCTGATATTACCGACAAAATTGTGTCAATCAAGTCATGCTTTCCATGTGAATTTAATAGACCCTCCAGAAACCTTTAGGAGTTGAAGCTGTATAAGGGAACAGAGTGGAGACGCCTTCTCTGTTATGATGGCTTATTGGTTTTTAAACATAGAGCATTAACCTTTTCCTACTTTTCACGTATATATACGTGTGGATGTTTCCTTACCTGGGAGACGACGGCCGTATATTTACGTGTGAGATTTTCCTGGCCAGACTAATGAAAGCCGTGTATATACGTTTTCTAGCTCTCCCACTTTTAGGACGGTCGCGGGTTTACGTCATCCTTTACTCGGGACCTAACCCTGCGGAGTTAAGGATTTACCCTCGGAATCCGGGAGCAGGTATAACCCCTCTTAGTGGTAAGGGACAGTGGTCGTACAATTGTTTATCCAGTCAGTTTTCAAAATAAATATTTGTTCATTTCTCATAAAAAATTAAGAATTGAAATATTTTTTTTGAGCAGCGTTTACAATTTTCAAACGAAGTTCTTCGATAAATATTAACTTATATCTTGATTTATGTATACACATCAACATGGAAATTGTTGCTGCATTCAATGCGTTAATATTGACCTTAGAACTTCGTTTAAAATTTGACAATGCTCAGAAAAAAAATGAGGAATTCAATTCAAAGTCTGAAATTTACGTGCAAGCAACAATTATCCATTTGTTAATGCATATAAGCAATACATAAGTTGACCGCGAACCAATGCCGCAGGTATGGTCATAAACCCGGAAATGAGGGATCACAACTACTCTCGGAGTTCGAGATAATGTGGAGTTCCAGCAGGGAGGGGTCGAAAAAGGTTTAGCGAGACCCTTCTCAACGAATGTCCTCCAAAAATGCTCCGTACCACGAGAAAGAAGAGTCTCTTGGGGCTCAGTACAGCAGTCATGCTATGACGAAAACTCCGCCGTCTCGAAAGGGTTAAATGTGAACATTTACAAGCAGTTTTTACTTCTCCATTGTGCCATTTTCATTCTAACAAGCCCTTATCATATCCAGCAAAATGAAAATATTGAGAGGCCAGAAGAATTTTTGGAGGCATTTATAAAGCATCGTGCATCAACCTATGGCAAACGTTTCATCTCATATAATGTCCATTCACTAATGTATTTAGGAAATGAATGCAGTAAACATGATGCCTTGGAGGAATTTTCAACTTTTAATTTTGAAATAAATTTAAATCATTGAAAGAATCACTCCGATCTGGTTACAAACCACAGTAACAGCTAGCATTCAGGGAACTTCAAAGAGAGGATAGCAAAAAGATTTTGAGTGAGCCAGAAAATGATGTTAAATCAATCCAGAAACATAGGGATCCCCTTGAAGAAAAGCCAGGAATTCAGTAAAAAAGTTACAATATAATAGGATAACTTACAATACAAAAAGAAAGTATGACTCATGCTACAGAACAAAGTCTGGTGATATCATTCTAATGAAAAATATTGCACATAGTCAAGAAGGAAAAGTGATATTTATTGGAAACAAGTTTTTTCTACAGGATGATTTCTATAATGTATTATTCTTTGAACTCGTCTGAGTTGGGCATACTTAAAGTTTATAGACTTGACAGCAAAACATTGCACTTTGACTTCAATGATGTGCAATCCAAATGTGAATTTACTTCCTGATGATGATGACAAATTCCTTTGCATTCCTCTTCTTTATTATTTCTGACAACTATTTCATTGTGAGGTAAAGTAACATGATACCGTATAAGCGTATGTAAGAGCTGCACACGTGTAAGAGACACACCCCTATTTTGAGAATCAAAGCTTAAGAAAAAAAAATTTGCGGCATTTTTTTTCCTATCGCGCGGTGTTGAAGATGTATGCCTGGACTTTTGACAGCTATCAAAATTTCCTCAATCAATACTAAAAATTTACGCAGCATTTTTCCATCTAAATTTCCACGATATGTATGGAGCTCAGAGATATGTAGGTATTTGCTTGTAGTCTTAACCTTATGATGCTTATTAGGGATGGTGGGATTGCATACCTCGCAACCAAACATCTACGGATAATGCCCTTCACCTTATACTACAGATCCAAATTCGTCGAAGAAATTGAATCTGAATCCGAAATTTTAAATCAATGCTTTCGTGAATGCAACGACCCATAAGAGGTAGTAGACAGAGTTCCTATCCTCTCTTTACATATGCCATTGCTCTACGATGTTTGTCCAACAATTTTGTTTAAAAGCTCTTTGCAATCCTTTGTGCATCCTTTGCAATTCAATGTATCGTCGTCTTTCCTCTTGTTTAAATTCAGGCGATCACATTTACTGCGAATCTAAAATTGACATTCACTGCTAAATACCTTTCAACACTCCTTATAAACAGTATTTGAACTTATTCCCATTATTTCTGCTCTCTTTATCACTATTTTTTTTGGAGTCACATGTAGAACATTATCATGTTCAGGCTTATTTTCCATTCTATTTTCTGTTCAATAGTTTAGTTTCCTTCATCAAATAAAACGAAAGGCATTGATTGCGATTTGTCACCCATCATTAGTGTATTCATAATATAAAAATTATTTGATTTTAGAATTTCTAGTTTAGACGAATGGCAATGGTCAATTTAAACTGCATTTAAAAAACGCCAGATTGGCGCCCATGCGATGCCACTCCATGTGACATCACAGGGACCTAGTTTCTATACGAGTAGACAGGAGTTTTACATCGGAAAATGGGAAACAATGGGAAACCACCCTATTATGAGCGATTTATGACGAGCGAGTTAAAGACGGTGATTTAGTTGTCAAAACTTTGATTTTCATTCTCATTTGATTTTTTCATTTTCATTTTCATTCACACCTTTAAATATTCACCATCAAATTTAATATTCCTTTGTATGTACACTTTCACACTTCTTCATCAAATTTTTTTGCCATAAAACTTTTGTTTTTATAGAAAAATGAAATTTATAAAATATAAGGGAAACACAGTCAACAGCTTAAGAACATAAAATTTTCAGATTTCATTAATCAGCTCTTTGCCCCCAGTCATAAGCAACCATTCACGACTTCATAGAGAAGTAATCTGTAAATAAACATTTCAAAAAAGTACTCATACAATTTACTACATCAAACAACTTACTTGGCATGAAGAATGGCATGCAGTGGCATACTTCAAGAGTAGTATTCACCAGGCACTCCAACTCACAATTTCTTTGGGTGTAATGAGTAAAAAACCTCAATTGTCTCTCTCGTTGAAAAAGGCATCGACGTCTAGAGGAGGGATAGTCCTGCAGCTCATTGGTGGTACCCATTATGTTGGGTTTAACACTCACAACCACATCTTGATTGAGGGGAGCTCGAAAAAAAAGCTCACTCATTCTTGGAAATTCAGATGGATTGTGCAGTAACACCTGTAAAAGAATTCAAATGCTCATGCCATGCAGACATTGAAATAATTACATTTTTAACATTAAAGAAGGAGTTATTAATATAAACTAATGACTGACAGTTTAAAATAATGTGCAATACAAATCCTCAGGTTATTCATGGGGAGTTTTTCATGAAATCTATCACTATAGAACCACATACCGTATAAGCACGTGTAAGAGATGCACCCCTATTTTGGCAATCGAAGCTAGAAAAAAAAAAAATTTACGACATTTTTTTATCCTATCGCTCAGTGTTGGAGACGTATGCCTGGACTTTCGACAGCTATCAAAATTTCCTCCTTCAATACTAAAAATTTACGCTAAATTTACAGGATATGTTGGCACTCGGAGATACCGTATAAGCGCGTGTAAGAGGCGCACTTTTTTTCCCAGAAATTGCAGCCGAAAATGAGGGTGCGCCTCTTACACAAACTTCCTATCTTCCCCCCTCCCCTTTACCGGTCGCAAGTCCGAGGGGAACTGATTGGCCTTGGTTTTCAGCGTGAGTCAGTCATCTGAAACCCTAGGTCAAAAACAAGTGGCAGGCAGGGGAGTTTCTCCCTTAGTGACGTATTTTTAAAATGCTCCTGTTTGCTTTTTAAGCATAGCGCCGTCACGTCAGTACCCCAGAGGTGAACATGATAAGATCGCGCAGGGTTTTTCGCTCCGGAGGGCGCGCTAAATTTACTGCCACGAGTGGGTATCCCGTGGCATTTATACTGCATTTAGTAATCGCTTATCAAACGTAGAGAAACGCGTAGTTTTGAAGGACATACCTGGTTAATAGTCAATATCTGCCTTGCCGAGTGATTTCCATCACGCTGAGGACCTGATTTTTCAAAAATCATCTTCAGATGCTAATATGAGGATTATTGCAACAGAAAATTATATTGGTGTCAAAACCTGCGCTTTAAAAAATTCGAACGAGTGTGTTCATTGCTGGACTAAATTGTGGATATAAGAAATCAGAAATACTTATAAGTGAAGAGCACGGAAGGAGAGGTCGAGGGGAAGGAGCGCGATCCCTCCGTCTTCGAAGCAGCGAGGCTACGAGCGAAGGAGCAAGGGACGAACACGTCCGATCTTGTATGTGACGTCATTGCCTTCAAAATCGAAGGGGCGAAGGCGCAGCAATGTGATATATGCAGTTTGCGTTGCCTGAAATTTCCAGTCAGTCTCGTCTTTTTTGAATGCGCTTATGCTACGCTTGTTTCTTCCGAAATTGGGCTGTTTGGACTATTTTGAATATAAGTAGCCTTGTTGTAACTATGAATCTTTGTGTCAAACAATTAGAGCTTAAAAAACTTAAATTCTGTCAAATATGCGTCGCGTTTGATCTCATTCTTTTTAGAACCTCGTGCGTGTCATACAATTGCTGAAAGATATCAAGATATCTTCGAGCTCAGTATGTGACTCACCTAGTATTTGGCCTCCAGAAACTAGGAGAATTGAACCTGAGACCGTTGGTGAGATGGGGTAGGGATGAAACACGTTTCCATTGTTCCCCTGTAACTTGATATTTTCATGTGGGGTCTCGGAAAGGGAAAAAAAACGGCAGAGGTAATAGCTGATGGAGGGCCGAGTGTGGCTCCGTTAAATCTACGATGTGGTTATTATCCTACGGCGCTGAGATTGCTCCGATTGTTGTCCAAGCTCTTGGGAAGGTTCATGCTATGTGCCTGTCGTGTTTTGCCTTAAAATTTTCTACGGCTGCAATTCTATTGCAATACTCCTGTGAGAGCATTTAAACAAAATTGTTCGTGAATAGGACAAGCATCGTAGAGCAACAGCGTATGCGAAGAGAGGATTGGAACTCTTTGTACTCCCTCTTATGCCGCTATTACCGCCGCAGTTATCAAAATGTCCTCTTTCAATTAGTATTAAAAGAGGGAATTTCGATAACTTTCCAAATTCCAGGCATACGTCTGCAACATCGCGCGATAGTATAAAAAAATGCCGCAAATTTTTTTTCTTCATAGCTTCGATGCTCAAAATAGGGGTGCGCCTCTTACACATGTGCGCCTCTTACACACGCTTATACGGTATGTAGGTATTCACTTGTAGTCTTAACCTTAAGATGCTTACTAGGGATGGCCAGATCGGATACCTTGGATCCAAACCACGGTTAATGCCCTTCACCTTATACTCTGGATCCAAATTCGTCGAAGAAATTGAATCTGAATCCGAAATTTTATATCAATGAGTAGAAAGAGTTCCGATATTTCCTTTGCATACGCCGTTGCTCTATGATGCTTGTCCTACTCACAAACAATTATGTTTAAAAGCTCTCGTAAGAGTATTTCAGTGGAATTGCAGCTGTGGAAAATTTTAAGGCAAAACACGACAGGCAACTTCACGACATGAACCTTCCCAAGAGATTGAGCAACAATCAGGGGAATCTCAGTGCCATAGGATAATAACCACATCGTAGATTTCACGGAACCATGCTTGTCCCTTCATCAGGCAATGTATCTGCCATTTTTTTCCTTTCTTAGACCCCATACACCATAAATCACTTGCCTCAAATGAAAATATCAAGTTACACAGGAACAATGGAAACATGTTTCATCTCACCAACTGACATTTTTTGGTCTACCAGGTTCAATTCTTCCAGTTTCTGGAGGCCAAATGCTAGGCGAGTCACCTACTGACAAGGAGACATCACCAAAGTGATGTTTGGGATCTGGATGCCTATGTTATTTTCTGAAACTATATAGGTAAGGTAGAAACAGTGTCATGGCTTTCTTCCACATAGGCCCGGGTTCAAGAGATATTCACATGTAAAGATTTTGCACAACAGGACTTCCCTTGAGTAATCCCTCCCTCTTAACTATGGCCGTGGCTATGTGGTGTATGGCGCTGGTCTTCTAACCTACAGTGGGTGTCCCGGGTTCGAGTCCCAGTGTCAGCAATATATTTTTCTCTCTTCTATTTTTTACATCACTCTTACAACTCATCCCCATTCGTTTTATTTAGTTACTTCGTTTAGAGGGCACGGGGGGAAGATAGGAAGTTTGTGTAAGAGACACAACCCCATTTTCGGCTGCAATTTCTGGGAAAAAAAGGTATGCCTTTTACACGTGCTTATACGGTATGTATAAATATTTTTTTTCCAAACCCAAATTGCTAGTGCAAGAAGGTAGTGAGCACATGGATCTGAAAAGTCACATCAAATCTCATTATTTCAGAGAGCTAATACTGATGAATTACTATTTTTTGAACAGTACCTTGAAACCCCCTATAGTCCTACACCTGGCATCATAATCTTCTGGATCTGCTTTGAAATAAATATGAAGACCAGAAGAAGCTCCTGCACCAGGCCCTCTATGTGGGTACGTATCAATAGGTGCAGTTCTGGGGTAACCATCCTGGGCATTCCAGTCAGACCACTCAGTTTCCCGAGGATGTTTGAGACCAAAACTCTCATTAAATCCATCTATTGTCCTTGAAAAGATAAAACCTTCATCAGATTGGTGATGCCTTTCAATGTCACCAACAAAAGCAATGAAATAAATGACATGCTTTCTAAGAGCGATAAATGCATGCAGAAAAATGCTACCATCAGCTAGTCACAAAGATTTTATACCTTTTCATCCCTTTATACTTTTTTCAGGTATTAATTGCTGGGCAAGGGCCATTCAACAGTCACATTCCAATGGATGTACAACAAATGTAATGTTTTAATACCTCCATGCACAAGCTTTTTAACATCAGTGCTCCAAATTTTATTTTCCAAACTAAATTTAAAATATTGACATGGAAAAATTAATACATATTACTATTCGCAGAGCACTTCTCAAATGAGATTAAAATTTCAGAAATTAAAAAAAGTTAAGGGTGTGTAAGATTGCGGTAGTAGAATTAGTTCAATAACCAATTTTGCAGAGGTCCAACACTACAAAGTAATTAGCTATCATTACGAGACAAATTATAAGGGTTACCAGGACAAACCTGGAACTAGGTGAATAATGAACTCTTCTGCTATAAACAGACACCTAGTCAGAAATATGCTTTGGGGGTGGAAAAATGGAGTGTTAGAGGATAGGTGTCCCAGAGACCAATGGTCTCCTCAGTAGATGTATCATGGGTAGTTGCTGAAAGGGAAAACCTTTTGGGAGGGGGAGGATGGGTTGAAGCCCTCATAACCCCCCTTGCTACGAGGTAGGTGCTGGGCCATACACTGCAAGGCATTGAAGTACACATAACCCTCAATAGGGGAGAATAAAATTTTTCAATGATAACAAAATAAAGAAGAAAGAAGTTAAAGTTAAATAATAATAGTAATTCCTGTATTGCTTACAGGTACCCCCAATTACAAGCAATTTAATATAGGAAAATTACAAACAATTTGGACAATCACACACATCCATGCCCTGGGTGCAGTAAAGTCACCCAGGCACAATTCAAATCAGCAACCCCTATGTTATCAAGTGAGGATGCTACCCTGCCACCACCTAGGCTGGCATCATACACATAGTCATACTTGAAAATCAATACATCAATCTGGCATTACTAGCAAACCTTACCTAATGGAGAAAGAGGTCCCAAAGGTTGAATGGCAGATCTTTTCTTAACTTAAGGTGCACGTTGCTTCTCACCTACTTTCATAATGAAACTTCTGTGGAACATATGGAGCCAAATGCAAGGCTGTTCAAGGTATAAGTATTTATCAAGTAAAGTATATTGTAAAACATAGGGACAGGCCATTGGCAAGCACCGGTCCAGAAACTGTGTTGGCAACACATTTGATCAACGTTGTAAACTCCACACTTTGTTGCATTGTAGAATTCAACTGTATCTAGTTTTTTTTTTCAGAAGCCTCATTTATTTCAGCAGATTGATTTGTAGCAGTATGCACTCAGGTTATTCCTGAGTGCATGCTGCTACAAATCAAAATACTTTTGAAAGATACTGTAGTGGGTATGGGATCTTTACCTTTTTTTCACAGGAGGAGGAACTTCCCTTCGAATATTGTTGAGAGTATTAACAATACTTGTCATTCAATTTCCAATCTCTTTAACTCCTGATAAAAATGTGAAGATTATCCACTGTGACATTTCTACCCTTATCCAAGAATGGTTCAAGGAGGGTAACATTTTTATGTAATTTTCTGCTCTGTAGGTATTCCCTCATCCTTTTCAAAGTATTGGAAAACATTCAGCAAATAATGTTCCTTTGCATCTGCTGCCATACAGTACTTAACTCCATACTTATCCGGCTTGTTACCCATGAATTGGGCTGAGGGACATCTACACATGGATGGGAACATTTGCTTAACTATAGTAATCTTCTCAGTAGGCTTATAGTAGGTGATACCGTTATCTGTGAACTTGTTCCACATCTCAGACGCGAGGAAAAATTTGCCAGCTCACTTACGTTGAGGCCTGGTTGCCTTTTTATCAAATCTTAAAAATTTCATGATCCCTTGAAGCTATTTCTCCCTATTGTTTTAGTGAAGAAAGAGGGGCCCAAATTTTTGTCCCCAAAGGTACATATTTGTAATCCTGTGTGGCATATGCCCCAAACACGTACAGTGTGGCAATAAAAGTATCAAGTGATTCCAAAGATGTAGACCAATACATTGCCTTCTTTGCATACACCTTAGTTTTGTGCATTTTTTGATGAGCCTAAGCATAGATACACAAACATACAATCGCAAGCTAGCAAGGGGGAGTTGTTCTCAATGGAGCATTTCACATACCCAGGACCACCAGTTTCACGCAGAAATTTCTACTAATTCTGTCTTCCAGTGGTATCACCAGAGGCAATGCTTGTCCAAATAGTACCATCCACCACATGCTCTTCACTTCCTACCTCTGCTCTCTGAGGAACTATCAAAGAGGCCACTGCCATCCCCAGAGCCACCTCCAAAAATCATCAGCATCTTCATTATTGTCAGAGGGTGCATAGACGACAGGGTTAGTGGATCCACGGCTATCCCCCCAGCAGCCTCTTGCGGCTTGACATTCAGCAGCAACGTGAACATTAGCAGCTCAAATTCCCTTCATGCTAATCACTCGAAATTTCTCAAAGCTGCGACAGAGCTGATAAGTACACATTGATAATTGATCTAGTTTGATTCATTATGTCAATAAATACTTTCAATGCAACCAGTAATTCATTGTCTGTCACATCACAAGGTCAATTTTTTCTGCACAAAATGCAAACGATGGAGGCCCAGAACTTAGTCTTACATTTACAGACGAAATACAAATGAGGGACAGAAAACTAAATGGGAAAAGACAAAAAAAGGAAAAGAGGGAGTAGAGAAGGAAATGAGGGAAACCTTGGCTTTGCCACCACTGCACTCTGATCTCTGTCCTCCACTTGACGAGAGAATGCCTTACAAATAAGCTTCAGCGAGAGAATACCTTTTCTGAAAGGACTCTGTCTTTGAAAACTTGTAGAGCCCTCTACATGCAAAAAAAAACGAAAGAAACACAAAAACCAAAGCAGACGGGAAAATGGAAGAAAAGAGGGAAATTTAAAACTTCAAAGAATGGAGAATTAAAGACTGCTCCGACCTGCACTTTGCCAAAAGTCTGGGATTGATCAAATTTGTAAAACTCCAAAAATGAAAATAAATGCAATATTTGGTAATCACCTTTGTGGCATATTAAGTATCCCCCAGAAATTTTCCAATGGAAATCTATCTTCCTTGGACAATCTTCCCTCTGCAGAAATCTTAGTCATCAAACTTAGCCACATGAATTTTATGCAAAGGACTTTTCACTAGAGATGTGAAAATAGTATTCGGGAATACACGAATACCTCGAATACTAGAATGCATTCGATATTCGAGATCTCGAATAATTATGCTTAAGGTGCGATCTCGAAAATCTCGAATACTTTGAATTTCGCATCATATACTGTTGCATGCACATCATTGGTAGTTGACTCGGAAAAATGTAGAGAACTTTAGTCATTTAGTGCATGCAGCACCGTTTTACCCAAGTTTAGGAATTATATCAAATTCATGGATTAGAGCAATGAAAAGAATTCGACATGGGGAACCGAAAATGATCGGGTGAAAAAATCCGAAAATTCCCTGTTTCCCCCACCAGGAGAACCTCAGTGCCGTGGAATAGTAACTACGTAGCTCAATTCCCAAAATCCGCTGCCCCCTCCATCCATCAGCACTCGGCCCCTCCTGCGATGCTTTCCTCCTCTCCAAAATCAAACAAAAGGCCCCAGCTCACGCAGGGTTCGTATTACGAAGACCATAAATCAAAAGCTTCAAAAGAAAATATCAAGTTACAGGAGAATAATAGAATCATGTTTCACCCTTCCCTCTTTCTCCCCCACTGACCTTTTTCTGCTTACCTGCTTCGAAGACCCCCATTGCTGGAGGTCAACTGCTGTATGAGTCATCTATTAGCCCAAAAGTTGTCTAAAAATGACTTTCGGAAATTGATATTACTCCTTTATTGGATTGAAATATTAGTAATGTGCGCATAATTTAAAAAAGAATAAGACCAAACACGACGTATTTATGACTTTATTTAAGGATTTTATGCAAGGAAATATGTAAATGTCCAAATACGACGGAGACTTAGCATTCTGGCAAAACTCGATATCCTTGCAGCTGAGCTCCGAAGTTGATGCGGTATTTTTATCCGAAAACATATAAAAAGTTACAATTTATGAGTTGTGCTATAAATATCTATTGTCACAGACGATGGGATATTTTCTCAGGATATTTGGTATCTCCCTGGAAGCAATTCGAATTCATCTGCTTATCTCGTGAGAACTTCTGAAGATGGACTGAAAATTATTCAAGAAGAAGAAAATCTGTTGGAGAAGCACGTGTATTTTGCAAAACACCTCAGATTGTCTGACAGTAGCAGTGGGGGTAAAGTGAGCTACCTGTTGAAAATAAGAAAATGGATGAAGCCGAGTATCAGATGGGCGTACCACTGAAATGGCGTTTGGTAGATATGAATGTATACATCAGACAGAAATCCATCGTAGCAGCTTGTAAATGCCGAAATGGCATGAAATAATTTTTTTGCGAGGTGGCGTGTCCCCTTAGGATATTTGAGAGAGATGTTAGTTGAATCAACTATAAGCCCAAATTGTTACCATAAAATGGAAATATTCCATTAATCAGCTAAATTCATGTTTGAATCCTTTAAAAGAAATCACAACCCACACAGCACACTCAAAACTTATACCGTATAAAAGTTGTATAAATGGATTCGTATAATATGCAAATAATATTCCGTCGATTATGTACATCCATGGTATAAATTTGTGCATAATATGTACATAAAAGGTGCATATAAATGGTATATATGGGTATAATATGTGCATATTAGAGATGTGCGAATAGTATCCGCGAATACTCGAATACCTCGAATACTAGAAAGTATTCGATATTCGAGATCTCGAATAGTTATGCCAAAGGTGCCGTCTCGAATACCTCGAATACTTTGAATTTCGCGTCATACACTGTCGCACGCACGTCGTTGGTAGTTGACTCGGAAAAATGTAGAGAACTGTAGTCATTTAGTGCTCGCAGCGCCGTTTTACGCAAGTTGACGAATTACATCAAATTCGTGGATTTTAGCGGTGAAAAGAGTTCGACGAGGGGAACCGAAAATGGTTGGGTGAAAAAATCCGAAAATCCCAGATTTCCCCCACCAGGAGAACCTCAGTGCCGTGGGATAGCAACCTTAGGGCATTTCCCACGATCCGCTATCCCCCTCCATTCAGCACTCGCCTCACCCACTCTGACGCTTTCCTCTTCTCCGAAATAAAACAGAAGGTCCCAGCTCGCGCAGGGATCGCATTACGAAGACCCCTGCTTCGAAAAAAATATCGAGTTACGAGAACAATAAAAACGTGTTTCACGCCCTCCCCCCTTTTCTCACCCCCTGACCTTTTTCTGGCTACCTGCTTCGAAGTTCCCCATTTCTGGAGGTCGACTGCTGTGTGAGTACCGTGGGATACTTACATTAGCGCATTTCCCAAGATCCGGTATCCCTCACCATTCAGCAGTAGCCCCCCCCCTCTGAGGCTTTCCTCTTCTTCGAAATAAAAAAAAGGTCACAGCTCGCACAGGGATCATATTACGAAGACCTTAGCTTCGAAAAAATACCAAGTTACACGAGAACAATAGAAACGTGTTTCCGGCCCTCCCTTTTCTCCCCCACTGACCTTTTTTTTCCTACCAGCTTCGAAGTTCCCCATTTCTGTGGAGGTCAACCGCTGCATGAGTCATCTATTAGCACAAAAGGTGTCTAAGAATGACTTTCGTCAATTGATGTTACACCTTTATTGAATTGAAATATTAGTAATGTGCGCGTAATTTCAAAAAGAATAAGACCAAACACGACGTATTTCTGAGTTTATTTAAGCATTTTACGCAAAGAAATAAATGTCAAAATACGACGGAGACTTAGCATTCTGGCGAAACTCGATATGAGCAGCAGAGCTTCTCGGAAGTTGATGCGGTATTTTTTTCCGAAAGCATATATCAAGTTACAATTAATGAGTGGTGCTATAAATCTTTTTTGTTACAGTCCCAGACAAAGGGATATTTTCTCAGAATATTTGATAGCAATTCCAATTCATCTTCTTATCTCGTGAGAACTCCCAAAGATGGACTGAAAATAATTGAAGAAAATCCGGTGGAATAGAGCTTGTATTTTGCAAAATGCCTCAGATTGTCAGCTAGCACTTGGCAGCAGAAGTGGGGGTAAAGCGATGTTAGTTGAATTAATGATATGCCCAATTGTTTCCATAAAATAAAAATATTCATTAATCAGCTAAATTCCTGTTCGAATCATTTAAAGGAAATCAAAATTACTCCCCAAAATCTTGTGTTGCCTGCTGCATAGGCAACCGAGTCAAACATTCCAGCATTCATCATTTAGTATTCGAGGTATTCGAAATTCGAGGTATTCGAATATTCGAGCAATGATTTAATATTCGAATTCGATATTCGAATTCGAGAAATCTGCTATTCGACCCATCTCTAGTGCATATATATATATAGCCCCATCGATGGTATAAATCGTGCATAAAATGTACATAAAAGGAGCATATAAATGGTATAATGTCCTCATATATTCCATATATATGCAAACATAATGCCATTCCATCAGTGCACTGAATTGTTGAGGCCTTTACTTTGTAGAATTCCATTATATGGTTGGAAGAAAATTACTTTGCTTTTCTACAAAACACACACTTTATTGCAGACTAGTTTCGGTACACTGTACCATTTTCAAGACTATTGATGCACATAAGATTTTGCCGGGATAGATACTCTGTGGTCGGGTGATTGGAGGGGAAGGGGAGGGGGGAGGTAAGTGACGGGAAGGGTGAAGGTGGGAAGGGATAGGGGAAAACCAGAGGTAGTTACAGAGAGGAGAGTGGGTTGGCGTCACAGGGATTTTTTGGGGTGTAATAGTGGAATGTCTAGGAGGGGGGAGTGGAAAGGGAAAAGGTGGTCATTAGCAATGGGTTCTTTCCTCTTTACAATTTTTAAAATTTCCAACTGTTCCCTGATGTCCAGCTGTGTTCCTTTCTTGACTCGGTGCAGCAATTCCGGGGTAAAATCTGCTTGGTGGCCTTGCAAGGTAGCATGCTACCTTCAGTCAAGGACCCCATTGACTCAACCCTCAAGAGCGGGGTCTACCAATTACGGTGTGGTGATTGTGACTCCAAATACATAGGAAAAACAGGAAGGAGTCTGACCATACAAGCAGAGGAACACCGGCGCGATTACTGCAACAACACCAGGATGTCCCAATTCGCTACCCATCTTCGGGAGGAAGGCCACCAAGCAGATTTTACCCTGGAATTGCTGCACCGAGTCAAGAAAGGAACACAGCTGGACATCAGGGAACAGTTGGAAATTTTAAAAATTGTAAAGAGGAAAGAACCCATTGCTAATGACCACCTTTTCCCTTTCCACTCCCCCCTCCTAGACATTCCACTATTACACCCCAAAAAATCCCTGTGATGCCAACCCACTCTCCTCTCTGTAACTACCTCTGGTTTTCCCCTATCCCTTTCCACCTTCACCCTTCCCGTCACTTACCTCCCCCCTCCCCTTCCCCTCCAATCACCCGACCACAGAGTATCTATCCCGGCAAAATCTTATGTGTATCAATAGTCTTGAAAATGGTACAGTGTACTGAAACTAGTCGGCATTAAATTTTGTGTTTTGTAGAAAAGCAAAGTCTATGATTTGTAAAGGAATGAAGATGCATCAAAATAAACAAAAAATGGCCCTTTAGAACCTCCCAATTGCATTTCAAATGGAAATAATACTTTTGCAAACTAAAAATAAGCATATTAGGTCATTGAATACTTTCAAAATAAAAAGTCCTTTGGGGCATAGGTTCCCAGCTATTAAAAGTAAAGGCATTATAATGTATGGATATGAACTTCATTTCTATCACAATACATTTTGAATAGGAAAACAACTTTTTCTGAATTTTAAAAATTTGGGCCTGCCTCTTGGACAGCGATAAGGTAAACTGAAAGCAACAACCAGGCAGTGGAAATGATTCAAATGTACTTACATATTGTTCGTGAATATCTGAGTGGTAGCAAGCATGTTGAATGTATAACACACTCCTTCTTCCGTTAATATTGGACGAAATAATTCACGGCAGCATCTAGCAAATTGTCCTTTCCACTCACAATAAAAGAAGTCATCACAGGGAGGTGCAGCCTATTTTGCATCAAGAATTGGCAAACAAATTATGCAATATACAATCTGGGGCTAAGGTAGTCAGTGAAATAGCCTTTTAATGAAAAGTTTCAGCCAAAAAAGAAAACATGACACACATGCAAGCTGTTAGACATGATGTAAAATGCCTTGGTGACTTGGGACAGTGGGTTGACTTGGGACAATTTGGTAGGATCTTATTTAGGTTCACACTACTGCAAAATGGAAGTAAGGAAATAAAATAATGTACAGCCTGAAGTTATTAGCTACTGCAAAATGCCTAATACAATGGGATAAATTATTATTGGCATTGCCTTCTCTGACCCCATGGCAGTTTCTGGGCTATTTCACTCATGGTTAGTGGGTTCTATGCTAGAAACAGTGACCTTAATCTAAGCTTGTAATATTTCTACCATTTTTATCCCCATAAAAACTTTTTATATAGGTAGGACAAACAATGTTCCCTAATTTTTTTGATAAGTAAATTTTTTCACAGCAAACATGGCTGGAAACTATCCATAAAACTATTGCCTAAAAATATTTCACAGTTTTTAATTATATGGATTTCTTTGGTTTTGGGCACAGCAAAGGGTGACTTGGGACAGTCACAAAAACATGCCAAGCAAGTATAAAAAAGATCCTGGTTCCAGAAAATACTAAGACTCTAGTGATGAATCTTTACAGAAAGGTGTGGATAGTGTTAAAAAGGAAAACTATCCATAAGGAAAGCAGCTGATTAATATTGTGTCACCAAATCAATTCTCCAAAGGAAATTAAAAGGAGAGAATCTCTCTCTACATGGAGGACAGACAGTATTGCTGGCAGATGGGTCAGTGTTGGTGCAAGGAATCTTAAAAATAGCTAATTGGGGATTTCTTATTCAAAAGCGTGATGTCTGCTTACTTGAAAAAACCGTATCTTGATAGAATAGGTCGGACAGAGAAGCGATTCAAAATAAATATGCCTGGTATAGATTGGGTTTGCACCTTCCTTAAACATCACAAGGGAAAATTAACTGTCAGGCTTGAATATGAAGCGCACAAGAGCTGCAGTACCCTCATATATACTATAAAAGAGTATTTTGATAATATTGAACTGACAGTGGAGGGAGTTCCACTGCAGAACGTGGTTAATTATGATAAGGTTTGATTCAGGATCCTAATAAATTAAGTGTTGAAGCTACATTGATGAGAAACTATACATGGTAATTATAAAGATTAGAGATGTGCGAATAGTATCCGCGAATACTCAAATACTAGAAAGTATTCGATATTCGAGGTCTCAAATAGTTATGCGAAAAGTACCGCCTCGAATACTTTGAATTTCGCGTCGTACACTACGCATGTCACTGGTAGTTGACTAGTAAAAATGTGGAGAACTATAGTCTTTTGGTGCATGCAGCGCTATTTTAGGCAAGTTGGCGAACTACATCGAATTTGCGGGTTAGAGCGGTGAAAAGAGTTCGACGTGGGGAACCTAAATTGATCTGGGTGAAGAAATCCGAAAATCCCCGGTTTCCCCCACCAGGAAAACCTCAGTGCCGTGGGATAGTAACTACGTAGCACAATTCCCAAAATTCACTTCCCCCTCCATCCATCAGCCCTCGGCCCCTCCTCCGACGCTTTCCTCCTCTTCGAAATCAAACAAAAGGCCCCAGCTCGCGCAGGTTTCGTATGAGACGAAGTGTTTACCATGTGTCATTTATGGCTAATAAGGACAGGCACTTAGTTTGAATCTTTTCCAGGAGATGAAACTACCATAGGGAGAAACTCAGTGCCGTGGGACAGTAACATTGGCGCATTTTCCACGATCTTCTATCCCCCTCCATTCAGCACTCGCCTCACCCACTCTGACGCTTTCCTCTTCTCCGAAATCAAACAAAAGGTTCTCGCTTGCGCAGGGATCTTATTACGAAGACCATAGCTTCAAAAAAAATATCAAGTTACACGAGAACAATAAAGACGTGTCTCACGCCCACCTTTTCCAACCCACTGACCTTTTTCTGCCTACCTGCTTCGAAGTTCCCCATTTCTGGAGGTCAACTGCTGCATGAGTACCATGGGATAGTTACATTGGCGCATTTCCCAAGATCTGCTAACCCCCTCCATTCCGCACTAGCCCCTCTCTGAGGCTTTCCTCTCCTCCGAAATAAAAAAAAGTCCCAGCTCGCGCAGGGATCATATTACGAAGACCTTAGCTTCGAAAAAAATATCAAGTTACACGAGAACAAAAGAAATGTGTTTCGCGCCCCACCACCCCCTTCTCTCACCCACTGACCTTTTTCAGCCTACCTGCTTCTAAGTTTCCAGTTTCTGGAGGTCAACTGCTGCATGAATCACCAATAAGCCCAAAAGGTGTCTAACTATGACTTTCGGCAATTGATATTACACCTTTGTTGGATTGAAATATTAGTAATGTGTGCGTAATTTAAAAAAGAACAAGACCAAACGTGACGCATTTCTGACTTTATTTAAGTATTTTAGGCGAGGAAATAAATGTCAAAATAGGACCGAGACTTGGCATTCTGGCGAGACTCGATATGAGCAGCAGAGCTTCTCGGAAGGGATATTTTCTCAGGATATTTGGTTTCTCCCTAATAGTAATTCCAATTCATCTTCTTATCTCGTGAGAACTCCCAAAGATGGACTGAAAATAATTGAAGAAAATCCGGTGGAGAAGAGCTTGTATTTTACAAAATGCCTCAGATTGTCAGCTAGCACTTGGCAGCAGGAGTGGGGGTAAAGCGATTATAGTTGAATTAATTATATGCCCAATTGTTTCCATAAAATTAAAATATTCCATTAATCAGCTAAATTCCTGTTCGAATCCTTTAAAGGAAATCAAAATTACTTCCCAAAATCTTGTGTTGCATGCTGCATAGGCAACCGAGTCAAACATTCCAGCATTCATTGTTTAGTATTCGAGGTATTCGAAATTCGAGGTATTCGAGTATTCGAGCAATGATTTAATATTCGAGTTCGAGAAATCTGCTATTCGACCCATCTCTAATAAAGATACATTTATTTTTCCAAACTAATATATCATTGACAGAGCTCAATTTCTTTGTGTTCTATCTAGGGAAAACCTTTGAAAGCCGGGGTCATTTTAAGTTTGAAAATGAAATTGTGTGATTATAATAATGTTTTTGTTGAAGTTAAATATATTTTTATATTAATACCCTCACTTTATCATAATGAATGATTTAAAATACCTTAGTACAAAATCATGTTTTAATGTTTGAAGTTTTGAAAATTATAGTAAAAGACTTGATTAAAATGTAAAATTATTGGCATATGATCACTTAGTTTTTTGTTTATTTTTTCCTGACAAATCTATATTTTTAAAAATAAACAAATTAGAGACCCAAGTCACCCGTATGGACTGCATATTTGGATCTGACTTGATTTGCAGGGGGTGTCCAAAGTCACCCCATCATGAGGTGTGACTTGGGACAGTTCTAATTAGTTAATAAATCTACAAATAATTACCTCATAAAATTGATCTTTTTTGCAATTATTCCTGACACAAAGCTTGCACTTCGATACTGATTTCAAAAAATTTAACAGAAATTGGAGAGACTATTTGAGTTTTGAATGCTAAAACTGTCCCAAGTCACCCACTTTGACGGTACTATGAGTGTACTTCTTAATGAGTAGGTGTACCAAAGACATCCTTAGAAGGGTTAATTATGATGAAGTATTTGATAAATTTTAACCTCATACTTAACAAGTTTTAATTCTGGTATTTTATGCTTTGAAACAAATGTGTTCAATATTCAATAGTTGCAGAAGATATCAAACAGTAACTTATAGCTTCTTTTCGTCAGTACAACTGATTTAAACAAAAACATATTGGATGTTTTCCAGTTACTCAGCAATTGATGCCTTAGTATTTAAGATTTTATTTTTGGCCTACAAGTGACAAATGGATGTCACCAATAATTATTTTAGAGGACAAATTTGGAAACAAAGTGAACAAAATGGATAGTTGATGTGAATATTTCATGTAATTCCCAGGAAAAATAACATGGTGTATGGTATTTTTAAAAATTAACTAACCTCTTGAAAGAATTGAATGGCTCCAATATCAATTGTCTCACTGGCACCATCAGTAAAATCTGGGTCCTCACAGAGCAAGCTTTTATATTCATGCTTTCTGCGACTGAAATAAAATTTTCATTGGAATTGTGGATAAAGATGTTCGTTTTAAGAGTGAATAAGACTACTGCTAGTAGCTCCATGAAATATACATTATCTTCAATGATATAGGCCAGGGAAATACCCAAGAAGTAGGATATTTATAAATAAATAAAGCCACTCAATTATGAAGCTAAAATTCCCTAAATTTGCCAAAATACTTTCACATTTGTTCATACTGCTTGATGATCTAGTAAAGCCTTAAATTTGGAAACATGAGGGATCCAGTACTCTAAACATTGTACCTAGAGGGTTTGTAAAGCAAGACTAACTTTACCGGCTGAATTAGCCAGCTGATTTATTGAATGATTCAGCAAAAAATATCTCCAAAATCAATTTTTATGGCCAGTAATGATTACTTAGGAAGTACAGTAGTAGTCATAAATGGACAGGAAGTACTATGGTAGCTACAAGTGGCAGGAGGTAGATGGTTTATAAGCAAACAAGTTTCCTGTTTTCATGAATTGCCACATCCTTGGGATAGAAATTTACAATGGAAAATTTGGCAATGACCTCCATACTTCTATTTTTCTTAGACATAGCTATAATTTATTTTACGACTAGTTTCAAATAGTAAATGAAGAACGCTGTAAGTCATTGATGTTTTAAGTTAACTAGTCATTTTCCAGAAAGATGAAACTAATATAAATCATCTTTTCCAATAAATCACATGATACTTGATAGAAACTTACTTCTCTGAAGAAATATCTTTCTCTCTTGCCAGCATCTGGTTGATATAAGAGTAGTTATAAATATTTCTTCTATATTTAACCTCAGAACATATAGTGACAGCAGGGAAAGGTATTTGCCATACTGGAGTTGATGAATCCGCAAATGAAACAATGACTGGAGAGTTTTCCCATTTTCTCCATACTTTAAGAATTACCAGGCTGCATGCATAAATACTAAGTCCAAAGGCCAAGATCCAACAGATTCTATTAAGTAATTAAAAAGGATATTATTAGAACTTAATATGATTACGAAAAAAACAAACTATGCACTGATTTTTTTAAATGAAAGAAGCCATCAACAACTATGAATCAAAATTTTGTCTAATAATCTAGTACAGTGAAACTTGCCTTTAGCGGAACCTGAGTTAAGCAGAAACTTGCCTTATCCGGAAAATATTTTAGGTCCAGGCAGTCGCAATAGGGTTTTACGTATATTGGTACCCTCAGTTAAATAGAAACTGTCAAATGCGGAAACAGAATTTGATTCCTGGGCACGTACATCTGGGTTAAACGGAATTGCTGAAAATAATTCAGCAAAAAGTTTTTAGCATAAGGAAATGACATCCTAAAATGTTCAGTAAAGCCCTCTCCCTAAAAAACCATCCTTAAAACATAACCAGCCAAAGGTGCTGCTATATGGCCTATGTCATTGTTGACTGACGTCATGTCGCACGTGGGACTCAGGACAATATGGCATCAATCTTGACCAAAACACTTCCACGTCTCCCTAAACCTAGCATTAACCCTCCACTAGTGCCTAATGTCCCACTGTGAGTTTCGTTTCACGTATATTTCGTCAAATGCTCAACAACACTCCTCCCTCTTCCCTCCCGTCGCCTTTTTCTTCCTTAACAATTTCGCCTGCCCATATTTGCATCCTTACCTTCCCTCCAACTCATAGAACCCTCTCCTCTCTCTACATACACAACATTTTGTGCAGCCTTGCTCGCAACCGAATTAGAAGGAATCATTCTCCTCCGTGCTGCTGTTGGGGTAAGACTACAACACGGAACGCAAAGAATGAGAGGAACTGCTGATTGATTTCCGCCATGCCACGTAATGTCACCATATTAACACTGAAAAATAAACTGGCTTGATCGAGTGTTTTGAACGAGAAAAACATTGCACTAGGCAGATAGGTACATGAGAAGTTTAAGTGTGGAAAGATGCAAGTTTATGAAGCAATTTAGAAGAAGGACGAAATTAAGAAAGACTTTGAAAGGGGTAGGTGGTCCTTGGAAACACATTTTTTCATATCCCATAACACAACAGTTTGCAAAATGACACACCATAAAGTAATTGTTGTTTCTGTCCATTATTTTAGACCTCAGTTTACATTCAAAGAGGAAAACACCCCTCTGCGAGTAGGAAGAATTAAACAAATTAGTTTGGGAATGGTTTGTGCAAGCAAGATCGAGGAATATTCCATTGTCTGGTCCAATGGTGCAAAAAAGGCAAAGGCATTTGCAGTTTATTTAGGAAAATTAGATTTTAAAGCCTCTAATGGATAGCTAGAGTGCTTCAGAGCAAGACGCAATATTGTTAGGAGCATTGTTGTTGGCGAGTCAAACGACAAGGATATGGAAACCCTAGAGGAGACAAGGATATGGACACCGTAGAGGAGTTGAAATGCACAGTTCAAGTATAAATGAAAGACTATCAATCATATGATACCTATAACAGGGATGAAACTGGAATGTTTTTTTAGGCCTCTGCCATCTAAAACATTGTGCATAAAAGGAGAAAATTGCAAGGGTTTGTAAGCATTTGTAAGTCCTATTTCTTGGAATTAGGGCATAAATGGAAACAATTGTTACATTTACACTTATTCTTTATTCTGTTGGAGGGAAGCACTCTTTAAGAGCATCTGACCATTGTCTTAGGTTGAAATATGACAGGGGCTCCTAAAGCCTCTTCTCATCGAGATATCAGCTCGACCACGATGCTTCAAACTCATTGAAATTTATTTATTTTAGTTATTTCCAACTTGAGAAGCCACAGATCAAATGGAGAAATAATAAAACAGCATGGAACACGGCTTCAATCAGGGAAGAGTGGCTTAAAAGTTTCAATGCCGAAATGAAGAGGAAAGATAGAGAGGTCAAACTTTTCCTTGATAATGGAACCTGTCACTCTAAAATTTGCCTTGCGAATGTGGAGCTAGCCTGGTTTCCGGTAAACACAACAATAAACTCAACTATATTATAGCATCACTCAACCAATGGATCAGGGAGTATTTAGATTGCTTAAGGCACAATGAAGGAATTACATTATGCAATTACTATTAGCTGCTGCAGATACTGGGAATACAGTGTCGATGGCGATCAAAAAAATATCAGGGCTAGATGCCATTAATTGGATTAATTTGACAGTGAAAGTATTCAAAAGTCAACTGTTAAACAATGTTTCGCTTCTCTGACAGACAGTATAAAAGAAGACGAAACCTATGAATTCGACGAAGAAGTAAATATAACCGTAATATGTAAAGAAAACTAAAACTCCTACAGAGAAATGTTGGTTTCATTAAAAGAACTAGCAGAATGTAGTCTCAACAAAGGAAACACTGATTTGTTAAATATCTTTATATTGGCAACGTAGAGTGTTGTGTTATACAGGAATAAGGAAAAACCGACAAAAATGATGGATTAGATGATTATTGTATGGATCGCTTTTTATGTTAATTTCTTCAAATAAACAAGTTTAACCACAATGCGATGCTGGTCTTTTATTATTTTATGACAATTCCATATCCATGTAGAATTTGAGTCAAACCAACCTTTCAGGTGACGCATGTAATAGGCGTGATTTGACTTTCGCTGCATTTTTTGAGTTGTCAGACCATTAGTTAAGCGGAATACTGTCTTATCCGGAAAAAAATAACGGTCCTGAAAAGAGAATTCCACTAAAGAGAGGTTTCACTGTACAAGGATATGCTTTATTTGCTTTCTTCTTTTAAGTACAATGGAATTTGAGTTCTAATTTCAAAGATGAATAACTTACTTAAAGGATATGAAAGGGAGAGAGTGGCTATTTGGAAATGGGGATACAGCAGTCACCTTCATAATTTCCACTGTAGTGCTTCAGTTGCAGTAAATTTCTATCCATTGAATGTTTATTTATGAGTGCTAAGATAAGTCTTTCATTATTTATAAGATATTCTTAATCTCCTGATATTAATAGTAAATACGTAACTATAAATTAAGTTTAATACATGAAGATTTCATTGAAATTCATAGATAATATTTTTTAAGTAAAAAATATTAAAGAAGGAGCCCAGTTTCCAAATATTAGCATTCAGAAAAGATGCATAGTATCTTGTTTATAGTTGTTTTTCATCACAAAAAAATGAAATGAGAAGTGCTGCCCAAATTATTGCTACCTTTTCATGCTTGTTTGGTCTTATACACATCCTTGGAAAATATTGATGAAGGGCTCAAGTGGCTTTGCCATCCCTGCCATGAATAACACACACAGGATGGATCTACATGGATCAGGTATTTTTGGATGAATTTCCTAAGCTCTAACTATTTTGTATCATGTTGTCAGGGAAAACATAGTTGATGAATCATTATGTGGCTAAACTTTTGCCTGGCTCTACCCCTATAACTCAGAATTACCACCGAGAGTCATGGGACATGAAATGAGGGTGTAGGGGCCCAAACCACCCTGTAATGCTTGCGAAAGCCAGTCTGAAGAGTACCCTTTCCATTTTCACACCCCTTAACCCTTTCGCACCGGACGTCGGGTGGATCCGACGGGCATTTTCATACACAGAACACCTGACGTCGGGTATAGCTGTTGCAGATTTTTCAATGCAGACGACGACAGAGGGAAGGGAAGTGACTGAGGTAGCAATTGTCCAATGCATTCGGGCCCGGCCTGAGACCCAGCTTCGCGAGTCCTTAGGGCCACTCCAAGGCAATAAATCCCGACCCTCCCACTCATTTATGACCACCCTCACCGCAGGAATCTGTTGCATAGTAGTTATGTTTTCAATAGTTTTTACAGTGATAAGTTTTAATGCATACTACTATATTTTTATACTTTGAAATGAATTCTTTGATTTGTTCTGAGCCCAAGCAATTTTTGAACGGGATTTTAGCGTTAAAAATAACGGACTTCCGGATTTATAATCTTATTACCTTATATTTACTAACTTTGCTATTATTAACGCTAGAAATTCGTTTAAAATTCCACAATGCTTAAAAAAAGGTTAGTACAGTAGATTCCGTGCAATGGGTTCACCGGTTACTTGGGGCAGCCGCTTAATTGGGGCAGATCTTGAAGAACAGAACCCAATAGAGGAATATCCCAGAGTATTCTCCGCTTAATTGGGACAGCATGCTGCTTTATTGGGCCATGAGTCGGCGACATAGACTCTATACTCGCGAAGAAATTAAAATTTTTTGTTTTCAGAATACTATTTTTTTTAATTTTCCTCTTTTGATTTACTCTTATTTACACAAGTGATCCTATTCTTGCCCTATTTTGAAAGCTCTTGTTGTTCTACTATCCGCAAGAGGATAGGACTTTTATTTACTAGGGCTTATTAAAAGACATTCATTCAGCGTCGCCAGAGGCTGTGAAAAATATTTTTAACCTCTTCCCTACGCAGGGCGTGATTTCACGGCCTGAATTTTCTGATGCTAAAGAAGGAAGGCCGGCTTTTCACGGCTTGAATTTTTCGAAGCAAAAGGCTAAAGGCCGTGTTTCCACGGTTTCGCAGTCAAGCATGCCAAGTGGGTCCCAACCGCCATTAGGGTCCCTCCGCGCGAGAGGTCCGACCCTTTCCTATTGTCCGTGTGGGGATTACCTCGGCTCATTCCGGCTCTCAGTGTCCCACTCAAGGAAGGTGCTCATGGTCACTTATTTGTTTATAAGGTGGCATAACTAAAAATGTAAATGTTGCATTTTTTGAAAATCAATGCGAGTAATTACATTCTGTATGTTCTGCTGATTGGTTCCAAATTTTAAACGGAATTCTAGCGTTCATATTAACGGAGTTCATCATCACCTAGAACAATTTTTGGAGACGCTAAGGTTAGATGTTTAATTGTTATTTTTATAACTTACTAGCAAGTTTATAGGAGCAATATTATAATGATTTACATCTAAAAATATACGTTACTCTGTTAACTACATTCTAAGTGTACATTTGCGGTGAAATTCGATAGAATATCCGATTTAACTTCTATGAAAAAAAGCTCTCGTAATGTAATAAAATTTGATTCTCTCAGTTCTTTGTCGTGAGCCAAAATTACAGCGGCTATTTTTAATAACCTCTTACCAACCTTTGAATACAAAGGTATTATAAATGAATTTTGCTATAAATACTGATTAATGCATATCCTAAAAATTCGTAAATTTAATGTACCAATAGGGAATGTTTTACGTAGACACATGTTGTGAGAAGCATTCCATACCATTGCAGGAATAAGAACTGCTCTACCCAGGTAATTACTCTCATATTGTAAGTACTCTCATTGGTGTAAGTATTCTCCTACTGAAATATGTACGTGGAAGATGATAACCTCACTCTTCTCGGAAAAGCTCATTTGGCTATGATATAGTGCCGTTTTGCTGAAAACCCTAAATATAACCGTAGAACTTCGTTTAAAAGTTCTACAGGCATTGCAAAATGAAAGGAATACATTGATGAACTGACATTTAATGCAACAGTAACAATTTAAAAAATTAAAATTGCACTGGCAGCAATAAACTGACCGCAAAAGTACGCCGGGATGGGCTGCCTTCGGGGAAAAGGGTCGAGGATTATATTTGCTCAGTTACTGCGGAAAGGGTCCAGGACCCCACTAGGAAAGGTCATCAAGCGGAGGAAGCGACTACCTGGTCAGTCCCAAGCCAAAAAAAAACTCCGTACGGGACGAAAAAGAAAATATCAAACCCTTCGTTGAGCCAAAAGCAACTTCCTGCAAAGGAGCTCGGCGCGAAAAGGTTAATTAAATTGTTAGAATTCTTAAAAATGATAATAAATTAACTAAAGTCGCTGATTTATTAATCAAGGTAATAGTTTAATAAACTTATGTTGCATTACAAACATTCTTTAGTCTTCTTTCCATCATTTCAACATTTGTTTATGCCCATATACAGGATAGTTCGCCTAATTGGGGCAGCCGCTTAATTGGGGCAAAGTGCACAAGTCCCAATATGTCCCAATTAACTGGAATCTACTGTATTTCTTTTAGAAGAGTAAATCATTTGAAATGAACTACAATGTTTGGTTGAAAAAAACACTGGTAATGCAATATGTAAGTTGACCATGGATTCGTGCTATGTTACAGTTAGGGGTGAAGTCCAGTGGCCAGGGTAAGTTGAGCTGGGCCCCAAATCTGAGGGATGAAAATACCAAGGCAACTTACTCCCCAAAAAAAGATCCATACAGAGAGGTTTAAAATATTCTTATGCTACTCGTAGCAGGAAAACGTTTTTCTATTGTAGGCGCCGGCAGGAAAGGGTTAAATGCACCCTGTCCAGAAAAACCCCCAAATATTTCACAGGCTGAGCTTCGGCCTCACATACAAAAAATAAGTTTAACTTTTAGTGTCACATGTGGATTTTTGATTCTTCTTCAAATGTGCCATGAAAACACTTTAATAAATCCCCACTCAAAATAAATTAACAATTGCACTTTTGAAATGGTAGTTGTATTGTATTTTACGTACAAAAAAGAAGTGTAAAATGCCCAGCCTATACCTATAGTAATGTAAGGACAACCACAACCAGTAAAAAGGCAAAGTATCATATAAATAGATGATACCATTTTTCAGTCAATTAAAACGTTCCAGTTGCGTCAGCAGTGACATGATCTACAAAATTTTTTCAAGAGAATTGACAACCACTTTCAAAAGGACCCTAGGGAAGTTTTTTGATGCTTGCGGGCCTGTGTCTAGAAAACAATGAATACACAAGGAATTGACATTCTGTTGGCATCGGTAATTGAGTGACAACTTAAATTCACTAGCTTAAATCTTAAATTCACTAGCTTAAATCTGGTGGTTGTATTCCCTTAATTTGCTAAAACTTTATCTATAGTGTGTCAATGTCAGGGAATCGTGCAAAGTGGTGCAATAAAATAATTCTTGTCATTAAAATACTTTTTTGCAGGCTAAAGTTAAGTGATGAATATAAATTTTAGAAAATAACTAATTAATCATCAATTATACGCATTTTTAAATAAAAATTCAAGATTAATTCAAATTTACAAGACGATTATAATCTACCACTTAAAAATCAGCGAATTCAGATGGATGGAATGCAGCTTTGGCAATGAAATACGGCATAGCACCCTACTACGACTGCTTAATAATTCCCTTGAGTATATGAAATACATATATTTTCCCAAAAGGTTTAGTTAAATACTGGTCGAAAACTCAACAGAAACATGTTAAATCCATGTTAGGTAAACATGCTGAAATGTAAATGAACGAGGCTACTCCCTAGCCTATGAGGACGTCAAAATGAAAGCTCAAAGAGTGGGAGGTGGAGGGAAAGAAGAGGAGAAAAGTTAAAGGTGTTGTGGAATCGACTGAATATACTAATATGTTCTTTGGCATCGAAATCGGTGAGAGCTGGAACAAAATTTTCATCATGGAAATTATGTTCTGCAATCTTGAGACTTATTTTTAGACTAGGCCTCAATTAACCCCTATACATTTTGTTTTAAAATATCCCGTGTGGGTTTTTGCTGGAAGTGCTGGCCTGTACATTCATACATGTAAATTTTGTGCATCCATTGTTAATATGCTGGGGCGAAGACTCTGCAATCATCTTGATACTAAGCCTATAACTAAGGCGTTTCTCGATATTGTGCATTGCATCATGAAATTTTCTCACAAAAGGAAGGGAATTAATTTTACTTTTCTATGAAACACAGTATTGCAAGGGTCAGTAAAATTATGTCCACTATGAAGGAGATCTAGAAACATTTGGATACTCAAGATTAAGACTCGGCTTTTTGAGCAAAATGATTTTGAAATCAAGCGGGAGTCGAGCAGTATTTTTTTCGCTCACTCTCGATCGCTCAAATCTCGAGGCTTGCACACCCCAATTTAAGTGAAATGCTGGGACATAATTAAGAACCAGAGTTACCACTAATTTTACAGCCCTAACCTTTCAACTAGGGGTCTCCTTGCTTCTCCCATGTACTTCAAGCCATGCAAACTAGTGCTTCCACAATAGTCCTGAAAGTAAGAGGTTGCACCTCTAAATTTCTGCCTGCTTTTAAAACTACATAGCAAGCATTTTTTCCTTTGTTTTTCTTCAGTTTCGCAATGATTCAGGTTTTCAGCATCAGTTTCACTTTCAGCAAATTTGATGATAACATTTGCCGAGTGATGTGGATCACTTTCTCCTGGGAACACTCTTGAAGACCTCCTTGATGATGAAGGTGCCACTTCTGACTTCAGAGACCTATAAGGAAATATACACATAATATTCTTATTGCTACATATTATTATCTAAATAAAGATTCAAAAGATAATGATTTGCAAGAGTCAAATTATTGATATAAGTAGCCACCACCACCAAGCACTGAAAAAAAAACCAGTACTGTATTTCTTACGAGATTAAGTTGCGTTCAGAGATGAATTTACTAACTTGCATGATCCATTTTATTATTCATTGTAAGGTGTAAATTATGCCACAAAATAAGTACATGGCTAAAGAAAGTTGATTCCTACCAGATTGTGTATGGATGTAATTACCTACAATTTTAGTTTTTTTCTTCAAATGCACTAGCAATATTGGTACTTACAAATACCTCCTATAAGACAATATGAGGGTATACCTCTCAAACAAATTCCTTCTCTGCGTGCCTCCCTCACAAGTCCTAGGGCAACTAGGTGATCTTGGTGCTCAGTGTTAATCATTGAGGAGAAAAGGAGAAATTGGGGGAGAGGCAGTCCTTGGCATTAAAAGTACCAACAGTAAAATCTGAGAGGGTTTTCTACCTCACTTTTGCCCTTCCAAGGCTCTCGATAGGCTGTTTTACCAGGGCATGGATTGCGCAGGTGAGAATTGCATTAATTTCTCAATATGGCGTGAAATTGAGCAAACACATGAACGAAATTAGAACAAGGGCTAGTTTGCAATCTCGCATCCATGAGCTATTGCATGCATTCTAGAAATTCACAGCTTTTTCTCGCTGCAATTTTCAATGTGCCTTTGTACACACGTTAGATTGTGCAATTACGTGCCCCTTATAAAACGGACTAAATAGCTCCTTAATAGCACCTACAGATTTTTGTAATAATTCTTAGGGTAATTATTACAAATCTTGGTTATTGCAAATTATGAAGGCCGAAAATAAAATAGGGTATCAATATGCTGTTTACCTAACGGTCACTCAAATTTCAGGGTGAAATTTCCTGACTTGCCAATTGCCAGACTAATGTCACAACTTGCACAACAACTTAGCTGTCCCAATCCAAAAGCAAATGAGCTGGCCACACTAAAGGAGGCATCATCTCCCATGATGCGCACCCTCTCCCGGAAAGGCTTCACTGTCCACGATGGGGAGCTTTGCTGCACTCAATTATTGCCCCCACCTTGAATGCCTTCACCATCCTAATTGCAAGGAGGGCTTTGCTGTCACAGGCATCTAACTAAGTTGTCCACCCTGGGTGTTTCACCCTACTCATGCTACACCACTTCGATGTACCTTTGGAGTGCAGAAGGGGTATGTATGCTCTTTCTTGTCCACAATATGCTCCTTTAGAATGGCTCCGTAAATGCAACATGGGGTTTAAAAGCCAACTAATTGTCAATACATACATTGATATGCCTATTTAAGAGCCGATATCCCATTTTACATTAATTTTCAACATAGTGATTTCAGTCAGCCATTTGTACACAAAACTTCTAGCCTACGGTGCTACTTGAAGTCACAGGAAGTTTTTCTTCCATTGGTGTGTTATTCGAGTTGCAAGTCAATAGGATAAGGATGGACTTCAGTTGAAGTCTCCAAGGAATATTTTGTCAAAATTTCATTTTTGAAGAATTTTTCTTCTGAATCAAGGATTATTATGACATAAAAACTACACTACATGAAGCATCAATCTTTCCTCCAGTCAAAAATGTCCATAATTATACCAATTGTATATGCACTCTAGCAGGCAGATATCGTGAAGAAACGGAAATTGCACCATTTTGAATGTTTTACGCACTGAAAGTGGTGAAAACACGAAGTTTACCTTCCCTACCATGTTGGAAGTCCTCAAAACATTTATCATCAGAATCTGCCGAGGAATCAGGATATCTCATGCTTTCATATATCTCGGGCATAGAGAAAAAATGTGTAATGTGGGTTTCCCACCGAGTCGACTTTGAGGACACGCTATTAAATCATCTTGAAAATGACAAATGGGCAAAAATTGTCAATACTGTGGTTTTAATGCCAATATCCATTATTAATCATGCCCCCTTACACTAAGAAAATCGTCTCTCTGACCTATATAAATTTATAGAAAATATGTTTTTTTCTAAACACCGCACATTAAAACAGAGTAAAAAATTCTTAAGATTCTGATTGAAAAATTCTATAAGGAGAAGGGATCAAAGTAGTGAGCTAAAGGGAGCAGGCAAATTTTCCTTATTATTTACAATTATCTCCATGAAAAGAAGTGGGAAAACAATTATATTTCGTAAATTCACCATGGCAACTTAAAGAAATAGCAACACTATGTCATTTGCTTCTCACCCTTCTAAAGGCACAATGATAAATACGTGGATAAGTACCACACAAGAAACTAGCAATTGTACGAAATTGTTATATTCGTGGGCACAGATTTCAAAAAGTTACTGTGCCTTTTGCATTTGACATTTATCCTTGGTACTATCACAATGATGCAGGGGAAATACCTCACATTTATGTTTACTTTAAAACTTGAACATAGTTATTTGCGCGGTGCCCTATAAAATGACAAATTGATAAACCACTCACAGATTCATCAAAATTCCTAGCCAAAACTGTGATAGTTGTGGGTATTTGGCCTATGGGTTGTAAAAGAAAAAAAATTATCAGTAGGAAAAAACTGAAAAACTCAAAAAAGTAATTGCCTTTTATGCAATTACTCCACAAATATGCACAAACTGAAAAAAGAAAATGCATTACAGGCAATTAATTTTTGAGTTTTTCAGTTTTCAGTAAAATAATAATTGCCTTAAAGATAATACCTATAAGACAATATAAGATTTCAGTTATCTTTTAGTCTCCATGCCAACCAATGATTTCATTTTATATCGATACTAACTGACTCGGCAAACGTTTTGCCATTTAAATTATTTCCAGTAAATATTACGGTGGTCAAATAAAAAATAACTTATTCCCAGTGAGAAATGGGTGGTGGAATCCACGTGGAACCCACGTGGAAATTACGGTGGAGATTAGGTGGAAATGTAACGTGGATACCACGTGTTTTTGGTCGTGGAATCAACGTGAAATCCACGTGGAAAGTTGGTGGAATCAACGTGGAATCCACATGGAAATTTGGTGGAATCAACGTGGAACCCACGTGGAAATTTGGTCGAAAAATTAAAACAGCAGTTGGTGCTGTCCTAAAACCATTAAAACCTCAACCACTCTATATCTAAACCTTCTATATATGTGTCTACGATTTTTCATGTGCTCTCATGGCTGCCTTTCCACGAATTATATAAAAATAGAATGTGCGATACATTTTCACATAACTAGCGTGGTTTCAGGAAGATAAATGACGCAATGTCACCAGAGAGTTAAGTTCCACAAATTAGAAATTCTGTTTAACATTTAATGCTAATCACCACAAATCCACTTGAAATCAACGTGGATTCCACGTGGGTCCAACCACTCAATATCCACCACCACCAAATATCCACCACTCAACGTGGATTCCACGTGGGTTCCACGTGGATTCCACCACCCATTTCTCACTGGGTTTATTGTAAGTATGTGGGGATGTGGTAATTGACTGAAAGAGGAAGATGCTGTGAACAATGTTGATCTGTACAAAACAGTAAACATTCATTTTATTAAATTCATTGTAGTTTTATTATCTTTTATTTATAAAAGAAGATGTCTTTGTGTCCTTATTTCATTACCATTAGTTACGTCACATCATGAAACTTCTGTGGTTGCTAATCCTGCTGGGTAGACAAAACCCTTCACACAGTCTGATAAAACGTAACTAAAAGGATACAACTCTTACATATTAATACTCTTGTTGCAAAACTTTTTTCTGGGGTAAGCGTAAGTTCATAACATGCGTGATATAGGTACATAAATCATTGTTTCCATTGTTTGCAGTTAAATGCGTACACCATCATCAGATTTGCTTAATTCTTTTACCTAAAAATCCTATCATGTGACAATGAATTCCCAGTTCCAAGTTTCCTACTTCTCTGGGTACTATACTTCCTGAGCAACACCTGGTCTCCTGCTAGTAATCAATAAATTTCAAATGACATCTCTACAACAAATTATGACTATTAAAAAAAACATTATCAGCCTCTTAGTTCAATGGAGTGTACCATATTTTTAGTAAATCTATCTTTAGCCAAAACAAACAAACTGTATTGTTTATCCACATGTGAAAATGCCACATATAATTGTCCATATGAAGAACACAGTGTGCCTCAAAGCCTTGAGACATTGTCATTGCGAATGCAAATCTTGTTGGAAATTGAACCCATTCAGTGGCGCTGACTTCATGGGGCTTGAGGGGGCCCGAGCCCCCTCAAAAATTTGTTATGGTGTGAGGAAAAAATGTGTCAGGCTTGTCGATTTTCCCCGGAGTGTCCAGATATCGAGATTCGAGTTATCAGGGTTCTAATGTTGATCATATTACTCTTCTAAAATGCTTAAAAACTGAAAACTCACTACTTATAAAATTTCCCATGGCAAGAGCCCTGGTTTGGGCCCCCCCAATATTTTTTGTAAGTCGGCGTCCTTGAACCCATTTGTATTCAATTGGCACATCTGTCGGAAGAATAGGGATTCGTGGTAGTAATACATCTCCTTCAAACTTGCCATTCATAATTTATGGAGATAGACAGAGATTTCAAACAACATAAACAATACTGACGGTCGTCAAGGGGACAGTAAGCCAAAATCGCTAAAATTTCAGCATTTTTTGGACTTTTTTCTAAATTCACCATAAATCAAGTGGAAAACAAAATTTGATTGCAAGAATAAGAATGCGCATTTCATTTTCTTTCCAATGGTATATGGCTCAACTTGATGTGACCATTACCACTAATTTAAATATGCAAAAGAAAAAAAGGTCTGCAGTCATTAAAAACAAACTTTACATGTATTTCTTATGGGAATGACTCAGGGCCCATTGCAGTGCATCATGGGCCCTGGAGAAGAATGAAAAATAGTTTACAACATATTCCTACTGAACATACACACCAAATTTCATAGGAATCGGTAGTCCAGCCGTTTCAGAGGAGTTTGTCTACAAAAAACCGTGACATGAGAATTTTATACATTAGATCTAATATCAATGCAAAGTACAGGGGAAAAACCTCAAATCCTTCTCAAAATGATTCAATGTGATGTGCGAGATCAACAAAAATTTAAGGATATAATCCATATCACGAAGGTCACATTTGGCAATGATAGGCATTCCACATCACCTATTTTCCTGCTAGGACAATCAAATGGACTTTGATTTATTTCGATTGTTTGCTAATAACTTTTTTTTTACAATGTGCGTGCAACACTGAAACTCTTACTAAAAATTAGCAATAAGGTATTTATTTTTATTTATTTATTTATCACATCCCCCGTAAACAGCACATAACGGCCTTTTACAACGTGGGTTTCCAATATTAACAAAGTACAACACAAACATCCATGCCCTGGATAGGGATCACCTACCCAGGCGGGATTCGAACCCACGACCTACGGTTTGGCAGGCGAGGACTTTACCCCACCACTACCGAGGCCGGCCAAGTTAAAATTAAATCTGATAAAAGCTAAAGCAAACGAATCCAATGGTAACAGTCGAAGTTGTGACCAATACAAATAAACACTCGATAGATGCTTTCAGAAACGAAAGTATTAAACCCTGAGAGCACACGAAAAATTGTAGAAGTATTGGTCTATTTCAAGTCAGCAGGTAACTTAACCGATGGAAGTTCGATGTAGACCATGAATATACGAGATGTATACTACAATTGCATAATTGCATACATTGCAGGATACGGTTCACATGGAAACCTTGTTTGATTGTTAGAAACTGCTTTTATTTACAATGCTTTTGTGATAGCAATAGGGTGGTTTCCTATTATTTTTTTATTGCCTTAATCGAAAGATTATTACTCCTGGAGTACGTATTTCGCGCTTTTAGATTTTTAAATGACAACATCTATTTTTCGCGATTAAATGAAAAGTGAAAATTTTCAAGCGCGCGAAAACGCGACGCTTAAGTATGAATGTCGGGAAATATCTCCGTACGTCGTATTTCTGGTTCCCCCTCCCGCCCGGTGAGGTGACCTTGAGGCGAGGCTTAGCTCTGATACGTCGCAGGGTGCTAGCGGATAGCTGAGTACCTTGCTGAACGGTAGCGCTTGGCTTAAAAAAGGTTTATTAATACCTTATCAAACGAAGAAAACTTTCCGACATTAGCCAGTTTTAATAGGTGATTATTAAGACATGTTTCCCTGAGCTCTGTGCCTCATGCTTGCATTGGTAACCTCAGACGATACATAACTCCTATCCTCTCGTGTAGAAACTAGGTCCCTGTGACGTCATGCGGAGTGGAATCGCATGGGCGCCAATCTGGCCTTTTTCAAATGAGGATAAAATTTGACCCTTGCCATTCGTCTAAACCGGTATTTCAAAAACCAAATAATTTGTGTATTATGAATACACTAATGGTGGGTAACGAATCGCAATCAATGCCTTTCGTTTTCTTTGATGAAGGAAACTACCCTATTGCATGAAATAAGTCTTGTGCTTCCAAAAAAACGCATTAACTTCATTACCTCATTTAGCAAGTCATACAAACTGGCATTCCTAAAAATGCGTTGCCTTATACAGACAGTTTCATGGAATTTTAAACTTTTCATCATTAATTTAGATAGATATATGTTTCAGATTGCGGCATGTCAAATATTAGTGGAAAAGCTTGACTCTTTCGGAAACGTAAATTCTCTGCGGTGAAGATGAATAAGTATTCAGCATTTTGGGATGTGGTCGTGAAGCCGTGTGCTATAATATTAAAGCATTTGGAAGAGTGAGCACCACCTCTTATTACTTACTCATTAATATTATACATTCATAATAATATCAAAGTATACCCCTGAAAAAGGGAATTAAAAGCAATAGGCAGATTCACTCTACTTTTTCAAGCCTCTTTCATGTATGAAAAGTACTTATGATGTGTTGGATAGAATTTAAAAACTCCACAAATAATATAAATATGTACATATAGGGATCTTGTAGCTCTACTGGAAGAATGCAAAATTAAAGACTTTGCAAATTATTCTTTGAATAAATTTATCAAATCACAAATGTCTCTTGTTCCAGAAAAAAGTAAGTAGGTTCAAGAAAAGAAGGTAAGTAAGGTACATCTGTGACATATTTGTATTTGCTGCAATGTTTTGTTAATATCCCCTGAAGTTCATAAATTTGCTCCCAATTCTGGTAATTTGGTTTTCTCACATCCAGTTACTATCAAACGGCTCAGCTCTTCTTTTAAAGTTGATCCAATTAATGAGAAAAATGAGCATGGGTTTCTGTCTTACGTGAAGCACTGAGTATCTCATTACAGAGCCACGATCGTTATATCACCCTTATGATGGATGAAGTTCATTTGAAACCCTTTCTTGACTACATGGACAGATAGATGTATAGTAGAACCTGCATATAATTCCAGCAGTTTAGTTTCTAGTGCACATGTGTTCGTGGTAGAGAACTTAATATATTCATTTAAGTTGTCCATATTTTGCCAGTGAGTACTCTGTCAGTCTGTGTTCTAAAATTTTCTGAAGAAAGTCATCATTGGTCTCGAAAAAGTTGATCTGGATGTGGTTTGTGTTATAAATGAAAACAAATCCATCAACAGGAAGGCAGTATCTCTCTTCACCAATCCACCAAGGCTGAGTATAGTTAATCCACATCCTTCTCATCATTCTTGACTCTGTCCATATGTTTAAATGTATTCGCAACAACTGGATCAATAAGAAAAACTTTTATTTTCCCAACTGAATGCATTACATGCTACATTTCTGTGTTATCAGGCAGGAATTGGTATTTTTCCATGCAAAACAATTTCCCCAGGTACTTTAAAGCAGCAAATACAAGTTCACCGTTTCACAAGGTTACAATTCGCCCCATTAAGTGCATAAATTGCCATGAAAATATAGTTTGCAGATAGGTCTAATCAAAAAAATCCCTATTTGATTTAACAGAAGCACAATCTAGTTTTATCCTAATCTTGCGCATGTGTAAGAACATAACTTTTTTATTTCATCATCGTTTAATGCAGCGATGCTGAAAAAATAGAAGCCCCGTGAAGCATGCAAAAATCCTATGACTTCTATGTTATTAGTACCACTGATGCGTAAAAAATGTTTTACTGAATATAAGACTTTTAATGATATTCTCGAGGTTTCGAATGCATTTGGAAGCAAGCTGTTTCTCTTCAAAAAAGATTTTTCGGCGAAGGCGTAGGTAGGTACATAGAAACAATTATGTTTCCCGAGGTAGGGATGTACTGTTAACATCATTTAAATGTAAGTACATATGATATTATATAAGGAAAATTGTAGCCGGAGAAATGTCTGTTCGCATATCGTTTGGTTTTCTTACGCATTCCCCACCAATCGGCGCTATCAATGGCAGTCTTCGCTACTCCCTCCGTCCGCCTACGACTCGTGACGTCACGATGGAGCGCTCAGGCCTTGTCTCTCGGTGGTCGTGTCGCGGCTCGACTAATATAGAGCGTTCCATATTTAGTTGACAGTATGGGGGAACCGCGGTGTTGTCAATATCAGCACGAAAATTAATGTTGCGCTATACACTGATTAAAAATTGCATTCCTATGCAGAAAGAGATGTTGCATTCATTGGTGCCAATAGTTTTTCGATAAAATTTATAACAAAAGCTATAATAAATATTTCCTTAAATTTCCGTTAGAAACGTGTATTTTTTTACTTTATCTTCTTCTCGCAATTGTTACCTAACCGTTGTCTGTATTGAATCGAATCTTCTGCACAAAATTCTTCATACTATTTTCTCTTTGAAGGTCTTCACTGATTGTACAATAACTGAGTTAAAATGTTGTTATGCCGACGTAACACCCTTTAGGACAAGAAAAATTTGATTTTTGCAAGGTAAAATGTAGTTGCTTACTAACTTGCGTTCCTTACGTCGTAGGTGCCTATATGCTGCGTATCAAATTGAAAGAAAACTACAAAGTTATTTTTAGTGAAAAAACCATTAATTTACATCAATTATGAAGGGAGTTACAAGGTTTTGATTTTAAGAAAAAATATTACGACACCGCAGGGCCGGGCTTCTTGCTTTTTCTTGCGCGCAGAGGAAAATTTCTCGGGCGGAAAAGGAGTTTTTTGTCAATACATACTGTGAAATGTATATATCAACTCGCTGCGCTACGCGCGCTCGTTAAGGGGCTCCGCCCGTTCCGGCTTCGCCGTCTACATTTGTGATCGTTCGAAGAATTTTATTTTGAATAATCTCACCTCAGATAGGGGCCGGCTCCGCCGGCCAGGGGGTAGGGAAGCGCCCTTCTCATTCCTCGGAATGGCTTCGCCGTTCCTCGTTGAGAGGCGGCTTCGCCGCCCAAGGGTGGATGGAGCCCACAGCGGCTGCGCCGCTTGAACATCGTGGTGGCTTCGTCCCCCGGGGGTTACTGAAGCTCCCCCTCACCTGCGCCAGTTACTCCTCGGAACGTCTTCTCCGCCTTGGGGATGAAGAGCCTCCCGCGGCTACTCCGCTTAGTCTTCATAAATGGTCTTCTCCACCGAGAGGGGTGCCCAGGGGGATTCGGGGTTTCAATGTGTTATACAGCCGGTCACCAATCTTTCACAGTGATTGTGTAGCGATGATTGTAAAGGGTAGTGCAATGCGGAGTAATAGTTGCGACAAGTACGCATAAAAGAAGACTTAATGGGAAGTATTTCATTTTTTGCAGGGGGTTCCAACGGAATACCGCGGGTTTTATACTTGTGTTAAACCAGTGGTCACAAATCGTTCTCATAAACTCCGTGCTGATAAGTCCTAGGGGTCCGAAATAGAGGCGGAATTCTGACGATTCTTTTACCCGGAGAGGCGATTTATTAGAAAATTTTTGGGAGGTTTCCGGGGTTATCGGGGGTTTTAATAAGTAGTAGTGGCACCGGCTAAATTCTGACGAAAACTACTCGGGAAGGCGAATTTAAAAATTTTATTTTTTCTTTCGGCGAGGTTCCAGGAGGTGATCGGGGGTTTTCTGGTATTTTTTCCCGAATGGTTTACGGTGGCCCGCCTTCACCAAACATTCTGGATCTAGAGCTCAGAGGGGACGGGTAGTGCGGCGTAATGTTTGCGAGAAGTTCCCAAATAGGAGACTTAATGGCACATTTTACATTTGGGGGGATTTCAGGGGATACCGGGGGTTTATATGTGTGTACTCCTGGCGGTCACCATCCGTTCACATAAATTCCGTGGGGATGAGTCGTTGGGGTAAGAACCAGCGGTGGAGTAGTCACGAAAAGTACCCAAAAAGGTAGAATTATATGCAAAATTTTATTTTTTGGGGGGTGTATGTGGGTTTACCGGTGGTTTATAGGTTTTTACAGCCAGGGGTTATCAATCGTCCACATCAATTCCGTAGCGATGAGTGGTAAGGCTTGGAAATGCGGCGGAATTGTGACGAAAAGTACCCGAAAAGGCTACTTATGTGCAGATTTTAATTTTTTAGGGGTTTTCAGGGGGTTTAAAAATGACGATGTTATATGGTCACATCCATTTACTATCATATCTAAGAGAAGTTGCCCCTATGACATCCATATTTCGAGAGTAAAACAATAAAAAGTAAATCTCTCCCCGGAAAAAAATTAGTAGTGCCCGCCATTTTTATTTTTTCGCTGTTATATCGATAAAACTTTTTATTAAATATTTATGTTTTCTGAAAGATAATGCATAGCTGTATGTAACTACAAAGTTTGAAAGAAATCGGTGAAGTATAAATTGACAAAGTCCTATGTTAATCTTTTGGAAATCGTAATTTTCGGTGATTTTCGGAATATTTTAATTTTTTTCTGAGTAACCAAGGACGACGAAAGAAAATTGTTACCTAAATTTCGTAGACGATGTTATGAACATATATAATAATCATTTTCGTTGTCCAACTCATAAAATTAGGCCGACGGCAGTGGAAAATATTTAATATTTTCCGAGAAATAGATTTTTGGACGCCATTTTGAAAGCGTTTAATTTGGAAATTAACTTAAAAAACTACATAAGTAGGTGGCGACATTTATTGGCTTTCATAATATACAACAACAGTCCGTGTGACGGAAATTTATCGCCTGTATAACGTTAAATAGTAAACGAACCCCCGGGAAAGAATGGGAAGTGTCCGCCATTTTTTATTTTTTTCTGGTTTATCGATGGCAATATTGTAAAAAATTTTAATTTTATGAAACAAAATGCATAGTATTATGTAAATACTAAGTCTTAACGAAATCGGTCGTGTAAAACTGGACGAAATCTTGTGTTAATCTTTTGGAAATTGTACTTTTTGGTGGTTTTTGGCATATTTTAATTTTTTTCTCGGCAACCAATGGTGACAAAACATATTGTTGCCAAGGTTAAATAGAGAATCATGAAAGCATATATAATAATCATTTTCGTTGTGCAACACCCAAAATTAGGTCGATGGCAGCGGAAAGTATGAAAATGTTTCCGAAAAAATCATTTTTTGGACGCCATTTTTGCGACGTTAAACTAAACAATTAACTTAAAACAATACATAAGTACGTGGCAGCATTCATTGGCTTTCTAAACAAACAACAACGATTCGTGTAGCACGCACGATTTGCGCGCAGTAAAATAAAAACCGAAAGGCGGTATCCGGAAAAATCCCGATTTCGGCCATTTTGTCGTCCTAGCGACGACACGTGGCGGAAACTTCCGGTTTTCGGATTTTTCCTCCGAATCATTTCGGGTCCCACGCACGTGTGCCAAATTTCAGCTCTCCAGCATGTCTAGAAGTGGTCTAGAATTTGTATCCATGAGTGAGGCACACATCCGGATTTCGTTTGATATCCTAAACAGAGAACACTCAAACGTCGTAACAGCAGTTTTTTTATCTCAATACATTGATACACGAAAGTAAGCAAGCGGCTTGGAAATAAGACGCTTCCGCCTTGGGTGTTTCAGTCCCACTGCAGAAACCAAGAAAGAGAATATCTCATAATCTGTGCGAAACACTACCCCTTCCAGTGCATGCCTTTTAAAAAAAGGGGCTTGGGTTTTTCCTGAAGTTCCGTTCATAGGGTACCATAAAACATCTGCACCAGAAGCGACTCTAGCCGAAGGGGCCGGGGGAAAAATTTACGAAGGTGTTCAGTTTGTCGTTGCATTTTTTTGGAGTGAACAAGTGTTGTGTGGTCAGCTGGATTTGAAAGCTGTGAAGTGTGTTTAACACTTATCTCTGCTGTAACGTGCCCAATCAATATGTCCGATACAAAGAAGAGGAGAAAAGGTGAGAAGCTCATAAGCCGCGAAAGACAGTTGGTGCTCAAAATCTCTCAGCATTAGTGAGGCCTGCCGAGAAGCTTCGAAGGCTACTTGGTGCGCGGAGTCCACTAGCTGTTTACAGAGTGAGAAAGGAAAGCTCCCGTGGTCCATTGGTAACTCCTTCAAAAACTAAAGAAATTAGACAGCCTTACAAAAATTCGAGAGCAGTGATTTTCAACGATTTTGTGAGATCGGGAATTAGAAGGAAGGTACATGAATCCTTCGTGAAAAATATTCCTCCGACTTTAAAATCCATATTAAGCTCGGTAAATATGGATAGTGATCTCCCAGATTACAAAAGGACAACACTACATCGTCTTCTTTTGGACATAGGCTGAGCGTAAGGACGCAGGGGAAAAGAAGGATCCCTATTGAAAGGGATGATATTATTCGTTGGCGGCACAATTAATTATTTAGGGCAGCTAAAAAAATATCGTAGCGAACACAAGACGATTGTATTCACAGACGAAACTTGGATTAATGTTAGAAAAACAGTGAATATGACTAGGCGAGACAAACAAATAGAAACTCCGCGTCAAGCTTTCCTTGCTGGACTAAGTACTCGGCTTGGCCCCCACTTCCCGAGGAGGACGATTTGCAATAGGGTGGTTTCCTATTATTTTTTTATTGCCTAAATCGAAAGATTATTACTCCTGGAGTACGTATTTCACACTTTTAGATTTTTAAATGACAATATCTATTTTTCGCGATTAAATGAAAAGTGAAAATTTTCAAGCGCGCGAAAACGCGACGCTTAAGTATGAATGCCGGGAAATATCTCCGTACGTCGTATTTCTGGTTCCCCCTCCCGCCCGGTGAGGTGACCTTGAGGCGAGGCTTAACGGTGATACGTCGCAGGCTGCTAGGGGGTAGCTGAGTACCTTGCTGGATGGTAGCGCTTGGCTTAAAAAAGGTTTATTAATACCTTATCAAACGAAGAAAACTTTCCTACCTTAGCCAGTTTTAATAGGTGATTATTAAGACATGTTTCCCTGAGCTCTGCCCCTCATGCATGCAATGGTAACCTCAGACGATGTATAACTCCTATCCTCTCGTATAGAAACTAGGTCCCTGTGACGTCATGTGGAGTGGAATCGCATGGGCGCCAATCTGGCCTTTTTCAAATGAGGATAACATTTGACCCTTGCCATTCCGTGCGAGTCCGTCTGATATAACCATCGTTGTCTTATACAACATCGCCTTTCATGTAATACTAGCCAGAGCCAAAAAATATTGCATAATATGGAAGGAATAGAAATTTTGTCTTATTCAGAAGTGGCGATAAATTTTATTATCCTTCAATTTATTGTTATTTTTTACATTACAGATTATTCATTATTCAGCTTGTGCATTGAATAAGTACCTACATAAAATAACAAAAGACTTTTTCTTTTACATTGCAGCAAAGGTATTGTAATTTACGCTGAAAATTTCTTAATTTACGCCGTCTTTCGTGCGATCCCAAACTCCTTTTTGAAATAAACCATTTTGGCGCCATATTATGTGTGGTTGCATACGCTGTTAGGATGCCTGCCGGCGGAGCGGAAGCTTTGCAACACTGTTCTCCATAAGGTCCGTACTGTCCAAGGTGATACTTGCGTAGTCAACTAAACGTGGAACGCTGGCGGGCCCATGCGCCACCCTACGGTATACAGACTATAATCTTCGGACGAGGACTAAAAAACTAAAATGTAGTTATGTTCCACATTTTCATCAGCCAATTCTATTATGTTGCTATACAAAAATATCTCTCTACGCTTTCATCATCGTCATTGAAGTGGTTACTAAGGAGACGAAAAGCTTTGTAAAAGGTGAATAAGCGTTCTCCGTCTATTCTTTCCATTTAAACAACAATTTAAATGACTTTTTCTCTATTTAAAATACTTATGGACACTTAACTAAACAAATGTGATACAAACATGTCTCTACCAATTATAATCCGCTTGAAGTATTCAAGCGCCAAAATACTCGTTAAATACATATTCGCCGTCCAGAAAAGATATTTGCCGAGCGACAGTGGCAGCATCACATTTTGGTACTACCAATAGAAGGGATTACACTACCGAATATTATGTTTGAGTTATAATGCAAAGGGCGTAAGAAAGACTCTCACGACATTTTACCATTGAGCGCTGAGTAATTTCTTCCCTAGAGCTGTTTGAAGTTTTAACTTAAATTCCACGCCAAAAACGCATTTCCCGGGCGACGCCATGTTGATGACGTGTTAACCTCTGCATTGCCTGCATAAGGAACGCATTGTCGTATACGTTATATCGAGTATAAATAAATAGTAGATAAAACGGAGAATTTAAAATGAGTGGGAGGAAACCTTACTTATACTGTTGTGTGCCGAGATATGAATTTACCTTCGTTAAACACCAGACAAGTATTTTTTGTTTTGCCAGACGACACAGACCGAAGACGGCGGTGTTCAACGCTGCACGGAGACTGCATATATTTCTTCAGAAATAAGCTGTTATAGAATTTGTGAGGCCATTTTAATGTAAGTCACTTCTGCTTCTCAAAGGAATTTATTTTCTATTGCTTCTTTTGTTGTCCCTGGCCACACATCGCAAAAATTTCGTATGAGCTTAAATATATACGTACTCAACAGGAAATTTTCATTTTTAATTGCAAATATATCATTCTGCTTCAATTTATGTTGGATTCAATTATTACTTCGTGTGCATTTATTGCATATTTGCCCCGGTTTCCACTCTTTGTATACACTTATGTTGTTCTATATTGCACGTTGAAAGCCAACCACTGCAACGGAAAGGGTCTTCGACACAAGCCTAATGAAATGTCAAGTAGTTCAAATTAACGCATAATCTCAATAAATTTGTACTCCAGGTAATACTACGATATCGTATTACTCGCAAAAAGCAGAAATAAGCACAATTGACAAGTAAAATACTATAGAAAAGTAAAATACCATAAATAAGTAAGAAAACGAGGTGAAAGATAATAATGAGAGACAGTGCCGAACACTCAACCTTCACTAACTCCGCTCAAAGCGTTGGCCACCAGGCCTCCGTGTTCACATAAAAGGAATCTTATAACTCATAATAAGTATTAAACAACTAAGGGTGAAAACAGGTGCAAGTATGCAGTAAATGTACCCGAAATAATCATTGCATCCTGAATGAATGAAAGCGGTATGATACATTTGCAGTTATAAAGTAATCAATCCCTTGGAGTGCATTTAAATTCACTCACAAGCGGAATGTTTGCTGAGCGCAATAATAAACTACGAAAGGAGTAAAGGATACTATATACTATTTATAAATTTCCTTGAGAAGCAGAATTGGTGCCAAAAACTTTATCCTAAAACTTTTGAAAGTGGCTGTACGTGTAAATCTGATTTAAATATAAGTGAACTTACGGATATTTTAAAGTAAATATCTTTCCCTCTGAGTTACTCTTTCATTTTGATGACACTTGTTTACCATTTGCTATAGTACGAAACCGACTTGTGATAAAAAATTATTATTGCGGTAATCCGTAGACGAAGTCTTCGCGCAACTGAACAAGCTTCGGCAGTTAGTCCGGAAAATAAAAATCAGGTTTCTCTATCTTACTTCGAGTTTTTTATTCTCAACCATTTGTAAAAAGTAACTCAACAAAGTAAGTCAACAAACCCTAGACTACCAAAGTAGGCACATAGAAATTTTTTCCGTTGATAAAAAACGGCATTGTCCGCGAAGATACGAAATTACGTATTTCATAGAAATCTTAAAAACTTCAAGAATTACCAGGAGCATATGTAGACCAAAGAGAGGCCTCTGCTTAAAAAATGCTGTTCCAACGAAATTTGAATGCTGAGCCTGAAAGAAACGGAGAGAGCCGCGAGTTTCCTCCCTTCAAAGGGCAAGAAAACAGCTAGGAGGGGAAAGATATTGATTTTGATGATTTGTTCTTTTGTTTTATAATTCACATGCGGAAGCTAAAAAGCTGTAATAAGTCAAGGATTTTACGATGGTATGTCCACAAATTAAAGCACCTCGGATAATTGTCGTTATTACTATTTCAATCAAAACTGTAAACATTTCATCTTGTAAAACTTTCATTGAAATGAAATTAATCGTTTTGAGACAAAAAATAGGGTGGTTTACCATATTTTTTTATTGCCTAAATCGAAAGATTATTACTCCTGAAGTACGTATTTCACGCTTTTAAATTTTTAAATGACGATATCTATTTTTCGCGATTAAATGATAAGTGAAAATTTTCAAGCGCGCGAAAACGCGACGGGTAAGTATGAATGCTGGGAAAACCCCGTGTGACGTCAGTCTGGTTCCCGTTGCCGTAAGTGAGGTAACCTTGGGGCGAGGCTTTGAGCGCTGATACGACGCAGGATGCTAGCAGGTAGCAGAGTACCCTGCTAGCAGGTAGCGCTTGGCTTAAATAAGGATTCTTAATGCCTTATCAAACGAAGATAACTTTCCGACCTTAGGCAGTTTTAATAGGTGATTATTAAGACATGTTTCTCTGAGCTCTGTGCCTCATGCATGCATTGGTAATCTCACTCGATGTAAAACTCCTATCTAATCGTATAGAAACTAGGTCCCTGTGACGTCGCGTGGAGTGGCATCGCATGGGCGCCAATCTGGCCTTTTTCAAATGAGGATAAAATTGACCATTGCCATTCGTCTAAACTGGGATTTCTAAAACCAAATAATTTGTATATTATGAATACACTAATGGTGGGTAACGAATCGCAATCAATGCCTTCAGTTTTCTTTGATGAAGGAAACTACCCTATTGTCCAGAGTCTCTGTTAATAATAACAGTACATTTCTGGAATCTGCTAAAACAAAGTCAACACTGTTTCGCCATGACGATAAACTTTTGACCACTATTTCCACGAATGCAGTGTGTTTACGGCTTCTTCAAGCGTTACTCACGCGTCATTCATGAGGTTCGCACAGTTCAGACGTCACGCGGCGTCAGGCAATAGAAATACGTTTCGCGTCGTGGGCGTGGACGAGGCTCCTAACGTACTTTTAAAGCTACTTTTCTCGGCTATAAATCGAATTTGATCTCCGAAAATTGGTATGTGTGTTTCTCATTCATATATTTTTGGTTTAAAATAACGAAAACTAATTTTGAATTTTGAGTGTTCCCTCCTATTCAAATAAAAAAAGTAGGCAATTTTATCTAGTATGGTGGGACTGTCAAATAGTCCCACTACTTATTTACATTAAGCGCAATTCTTACGATACTCGAGTATTTTGTGATTTAGGATATTTTCTAAGATAATAACTAATTTGGTGTACCGGAAGATCATAGCGATTGATTATTTATCCATGGTCAATGCTGTGAATGAGTGAATTCTGTGCACACTGCCGAGTGCCGGTTTATCAATAAGGCGAGGTAGCAGTTTCCTCAGGGCCCCGAAACAAGGAGGCTCAAAGGATTCCCCAGGGATTTTTCCCTTAAGATTCCCTCATTTCCAATGTCCAGAGGCTCCGATGCTAGTGCTTACAGGCCTAACGGGTGTCAATTGGTACTGTATGCAGGGGCGATCTGGCCAAATCGGCTGGACGGCGATAGCCGAGGGTCCCCACAACACTCGCGTCACTCGTGAAGCGTATATGCAAGATGTAATAAAAAAACACTCAAATTACTTAAACCAAAGTTTTTTGCACTTACAAAATTCTAAGTTTTCAATAATTTGGTATATTTACAACATACAAAGAAGTCATTCTAAATAAAATAAAGGATCAGATGATGTGTAACGAGAACCTGATTCCTTTTTGAAAGCCTGCTTTAGAGTTTTTATATTTGTATTATTAAGTTTGATTAAACGTGTAATTCTCAACTTTTGGTTTTTTTCCAAACGATATTTTTATTTTCTTTTACCTAGTTTTTTTAAGAGCCAGAATGACGTCAAAATCTACTTCCGTGCATGAAATTTCCAAAAATATTCCGGGGGAGGTTACATCATGACTCAGCCGAGGGCTCCCAGTCACCTCAGACCGCCCCTGACTGTACAGAGTAATAAGCAATTCTTATAATATTATACGGTCATGGAATAAAACGATAACTCACGTGTGATACTCGTTCATTGTGGAGTAGGTCCAAGTTCACTCATGTAGCTGTAGCTCAAACTTCAGTCGTACTGACTTCCTAAGGATATTTTGCCCCTTATAAATAAGCTTGTGCCGAAATATACTCGTCACCCATAGCTCCCAAAGGGATTTTCAGCTTCCCATGTGTACCCACTAATTAATGTTATTAATGTCCCCTAAAGCTATATTCATTAGGCACCTCCACTTCCAGGCGGAGTTTCTAAAAGAAATAAAACATTTCCGCTGATATGGAAGCGCCCTATTTTTCCAACCGACGTAGATAATGATATGCTAATGGAAGTAGATGAAATTAAAACGTTATATAACACGCATACCCGCAACTTCTCTAATCGATACCAGTTAGTTCACTGGCAGTGCGTCCTAAGCCCACAAATAAGGGATTTCATTAAGAGAGACACCGTAGAACAGCAGAAATGGGAGGAATGTTCCCGGTCAAACGATTCATTCGACCCACAGTAAAAAAATATTATTAGCTTTTGCCCCGGAAGAAAATCAACAATGATGACGGAGAATACGGTCCCACACCTCACTAACGAATTCGTGCGACAAAAATAGCGTGATAACCTTGTTAATTGCGCCAACTTCTTTTTGCTGATCAACCTACGTTTTAAGGTAATAGAAATTTATTTTCACCACAAAGACCTACATTACTCTCCGAAAACTCTGTGATTTCGAGTAAAACGTGAAGAATTATACGGAAATCGACAGTTCATTTCCACAGGTTCAGTTTCCATATGAACATGCCAAAAATATTTCTTTAGATACAATTCCAGCTCTACGTAATTCTGTACAATCTGTTCCATAGAAATTGGCATTCGGGGTCCTACTTTTAAAGATATGTAATAAATAAGCAGTAATTTCTACAGAATTTATGCATGCTTATGCCCGCTGATCCGGTAACATCCATTAATCCGTAGGACGTACAGTATAAATATTGAAATTGGTAGTTTTCTTTCGATAAAATATATATGACCATATATTTGCGAAGTAGAGAGGAACATATGGGTAGCAGATAGCTAGCGCGCGGACTTTAAGCGCGCCATTTATAATCAAGGCGGAAAATGTTCACCGCGTACACTAGGGCGGATCGGAAAAATCGATTTTTTTCAAATCCATCTGGCCCAATGAAAAAAAGTTGTGGGACCGATCAAAAATAAGGCCTGAAATTTTTGAGACCCCTAGGTGAACCCCTGACCCTCGCTCAAATGCAATTTAGGGTGGGAGGGTCGGAATTCTAAAAATATAGTATTTAATGGTCATTCCCTATAGATTTCGCCGAGTTACTGTCCTTTTGGACAAAATTTCGTGCATTTTGACGTATCTGCCACCGTTTAGCCACAAAATGCCTAATTTGAGTCCGCGTCCGCGAAGAAAATATTCCAACGCCCACGCAGCGTCGCGGATGCAAGAGCCGCAGGCCGATCCCTTCCCCTCCACGCTCGCTTCTCCCCCTCCCACGCCTCGAATACAGCAAAATTCATCCCACGCATGTTGCTAGGAGGTCGTTTATCTTTGATAATATAAATCGGAAGATGGTAGAAGGTAATAAAGGAAGCGTAGTGAGACGACTTGTCCCTTATTAGGCGCCTCGTCGGCGGTAAACAAATCGAAGTTACCAGCTTTTAGAGAAGTGATGAAATAATTTTTTGTCCGAGAACGCAGGAAAGGAGCCTACGGTCTATGAAAAGTCCGCTCGAGTGGCTATAAAGGTGTGCGAACTTTGGATATGCCCTTCAATTTCGGCATTGTCCGACAGATGTGACTAAATGGATTTTTGGCGATGACCGCTCGCGTCCCCTCCCCGCACGCTTCTCTCACGCCCCAAATGCAACAAAATATACACCAAGTGCATCTTTCTTCGCTAGTCTAACTAATATGTAATGTTTCAGTATCGTCTGTGGAGGAACAATCACGAAAGAATTACTCAACTATCTGCTTTCCAATCTGTATTTCTTATGTCAGTGTCATTCCTCGTCTTTCGCTGTTGTCAACAAAGTTTTGGTGAAATTCTTCACGAATCTCTCGACCGTATTTATAATAAAAAGAAATATTTAACTTCAAATTTGAACATTCATCAATAGATTTTTGAAAATCCACAGCACTAAGGTCAGATATAGCCGCAGGCAGATATAGGTATATACTGTGGTCTCTCTTAAATATGTCATCAGCGGGTAGTCCTTAAAGTCGATATTAAAATCCAGCAGTTAAAAAAATCTCGGATTAGCCGCCAAACGCATCCTTGCAAAAACGCAATTTCGGTCCCTAGATTGCCCCTCGCAATGTTTATGTCGCAAATCTAAGTCAACTTAGTGCAATTAGCAAATAGACCTCTTTAAGTGATGAAATATGATTTGATGCTTTCCCGGCGAATGTGGGTAAACTCTTCTCGGGATTCAACAAAATTTATCCCTGATGATGAGCCCCGAGTCGGAGCTTGAAAGGTTTGCCATTATGGAAAAATTAACCCGGTGGAAATCCCGAGAAGAGATTACTCACACAGCAAGGGATGTTGGAATTATGCTTGTAGCAGAGGGATGATGCCTCCTTTTTGTGCGGTATTCACTTGGTACCATGGCATTCAAATCCTTTTTTATTTTGTTTATCTAAGTTTCACTCGGAAAGAAATCGAGAATCGCAGATTGTATAACTTTTGCTAATCCTCCGACAGGGATGGCAAATCCCCAAAAGTGGGACCCTGGTTCTTCAACTAACACCACACATTCCCTTCTAAACTTGGATTGATAAGTCCTCTTGCCTTTTTTCAACAGACAAAAGTATAGCCTTGCGTTCCATCAAAATGTAGCCCTTTGATGACACCCATTAATACCTCTTTTCGTATTCATAATAATTAGCATCTTTTTCTGTCTACGTTAGTAATTCTGGTACATTACATTGGATGTACCTAACGAAGTTATGATTTTTGCGTCAGCTAAAGTTGCGGGGACGATCATTTCTGTTTCTTGGTTCTTGCATATCGCTCTATCACATTTAGCAGACGCATTTTCCCCGCAGAAGTTCCTGTTTGAGTTTAGTCCTGAATGTTTATTTCATGAGGAACGTAGAGATAAAAATCGGATTATTTCTCTTCAGTTTAATTTTCTTCGGATGAATTGATGAAGAAAATATTTGATACTATTTTACCATACAAGAATTGACGATGCTGACTCAACGCTCTCCGACGATTCCCTTTTTTCCCCTCAGTTGTCGAGTTTCTTTAGGACTCAATCCAGCAGCCATCATCTTTAGTTTCGTCCGCTAGTCTCTCAATATAATTCTTCATTGGGGGACCTTGTGCTCCTTCTTGCACTTACCTACACGCAAAAATATCGCATAATTTCAAATGTTCCTTCAAAAGTGCTTGAGTTATGTACTTTAACAAAAACCCTACTTTTGACCTATTCGCATTATCCTTAAGTTTTAGTACTTCCTGAGGTACCGCTAAATCCATTTAGTCACACACATAATGGAAAGGAAGCGTCACTATAGTTCGCACACCTTTATAGCCACTCGAGAGGACTTTTCATAGACCGTAGGCTCCTTTCCTGCGTTCTCGGACAAAAAATTATTTCATCACTTCTCTAAAAGCTGGTAACTTCGATTTGTTTACCGCCGACGAGGCGCCTAATAAGGGACAAGTCGTCTCACTACGCTTCCTTTATTACCTTCTACCATCTTCCGATTTATATTATCAAAGATAAACGACCTCCTAGCAACATGCGTGGGATGAATTTTGCTGTATTCGAGGCGTGGGAGGGGGAGAAGCGAGCGTGGAGGGGAAGGGATCGGCCTGCGGCTCTTGCATCCGCGACGCTGCGTGGGCGTTGGAATATTTTCTTCGCGGACGCGGACTCAAATTAGGCATTTTGTGGCTAAACGGTGGCAGATACGTCAAAATGCACGAAATTTTGTCCAAAAGGACAGTAACTCGGCGAAATCTATAGGGAATGACCATTAAATACTATATTTTTAGAATTCCGACCCTCCCACCCTAAATTGCATTTGAGCGAGGGTCAGGGGTTCACCTAGGGGTCTCAAAAATTTCAGGCCTTATTTTTGATCGGTCCCACAACTTTTTTTCATTGGGCCAGATGGATTTGAAAAAAATCGATTTTTCCGATCCGCCCTAGAGTACACGTGCCCTGGTCTAAACTACACATCCGGGTTTCTTCTCTTCAGTCAAGCATCTTCTGATTTAAAACAAAAACAAATAAAGCGGATGGCTTACCAACTCTTGAATATTCCACACATAATTGACAATGAGAAAAGCATGTGTCATCACGAGCACAAACACTCAATGACTGACAGTGTGATTCGTTATTCTTCATCGCGAATGCAACGGGACTTGGAAATTGTGTTCTTTTAAACTCCAAGGTTACATCAGTAGGGATCAAGAGAATCCAGGGAATGAAAACTTCCTCGTCTTTGAATTTTACTTTCAAAGTAGTGACTCGTATTGATTATCAGATTTTCATCGCCAAATTCGTTCAAATGCATAATTTTGATTTACGTTTCGAAGGTCATGACTACCGGGGCAAACTTCAGCTGTAAATTGCGCGGTGGTAAGCCAGGAATATCCACGAAGTTTAAAAATTCGGATGGATGATTGGTGGCCCCGTCTTCGTTTGTTATACAACCGATGAGGGTCCAAGGGGACCCTAAAAGGATTCAACACCCCTGGGGCCAGGACCCTGTACCAAAAACTGAATCGCCCAGTCACCCGGGGAGGGGAACGGAATGGAAAGAAAATTATAGACACCCAAATCTCCGCGAGGCACCTACTAACGCAGTTTATCTTCATTATCCTTCCTCTCGTCTCCGACTTCAATCAGGTATACAATTAATTAACAATGGCCTTAACTCCCATTTTGACAGCCCTGATATGTTTTCCTTCTTCAACGTCAGAGTACCTTTCCGCTACACCCGTTCTACCCCTTTATTCCGCATGTCTACACCCAGGCTATCGGTAACAAGCGCTCTCTATTCCACGGACTTTATTTTCTGATATAAATTCTCCCCCGGCAGATATTGATTCGTTTCCTGTGTCAAGTAAAATTTTTACACACCTGGCATCAACATATTTAACGCATAATTGACTATATAACTAGAAAAATGTTGGTTCGTTTGCTTTTTATTTAATTTAAAATTGTAATAAAAATAATTAATTTTCAGCTGTTGTAAGTGCACTATAAATTGGCAGTCTTGCTGTACGTGCACCATTTTATTAAAATAAACTAGCTGACCCGGCAAATGTTGTTTTGCCATATAAATAAAGCCTATTTTAGTTCTATTGTGTGTTGGTATGTGGTTTATGACTGAAAGGAGAATGGCGCGCTGTAAGCGATGATGATGACCTATACAAATAACAAAACATTTTACATTCATTTTTTTAAATTCATTGCACTTTAGTTATCTTCTTTATGTATAAAAGAGGATGTCTGTTTGTCAACCAAAGTTAGTACGTATACGTACCTATAGGTCTCACGCTGCTAAAGCCCCTAGGGCTACTTCTGGTAGCTTCCGACGCGACGGGTCCTTTGCGTCCTTATTTCATTGCCATTAGTAACGTCACGTCATACAATTCTGTGGTTGGTAATCCTGATGAGGAGAGACAACCCTTGACACGCTAAGGTAAAACATAACTAAAAGGATTCTACTCTTACTAGTTAGTACCCTTGGTTAAAACCTTTTTTGCCTGGGTATGCGTTCACACGACGTTTTTGGTCTACGCACGTCTGGACGAACATAACGATCAATATTGTAGCTGCTGTATTGTAGAGCGGAGTATACGCTGATGCCGTGGTCGATATACGGAAATCATTTTTTCCATTTTTTGGTGTTACATATGTATACCATCTTTGCTCATTTACCTAAAAAGCCTGCCATGTGACCATGAATTCCAAGTTCCAAGTTTCCCACTTCTCTGGGTATTATCCTTCCCGATCAACACCAGGTGGCCTGATAGTAATCAACAAATTACATCTCTATCACAAATTATGGCAATTAAAAAAAGAAACGTTATCAGTCTCTTAGTGCGTTGGAGGGTAAGATATTTTTAGTAAGTCCATATGTAGCAAAAAAAAACAAACTGGATGAACGAAAATGAAAAGGAGACTTCGTTGATTTCCACTAATTTATTTTGTCCGTCCCCTTTAAAGAGTATATATGTTAGCTAACCATTCAATTTTTGTATTTGATAATGACCTCTATGGTTCGAAACATGTCGTACGGACAAAATAAATTAGTGGAAATCAACGGCGTCTCCTTTTCATTTTCGAGTATTAACTTCCACATAGTTGAGCCTAATACAATTGAACAAACTGGATGGTTTACCCACGCGTGAACATGCCACGTATAATTTTCCGTGTGAAAAACAGGTTGTGCCCATTTATAATTAAATTTAATTGTAAGCCACAAACAGGCATCTTTTAGCCATGAGACTTATTTAGTGTCATTGCTAATGCGAATCTAATTTGAAATTGAACCCGTTTGTATTCAAATGGAACATCTGTCGCAATGATAGGAATACGTGGTATTACTATATAGTAACACATCTCCTTGGAACATGCCATTCATAATTTATAGTCCGGTCAAATTAACCCAAAAAATAGGGGTACCCTTGCGTAAATTGCCAACAAGCTGAAAATTTGCATGAACCTCAAGGATACGTCTCTGATGAAATACTGAAAAGTCCCCATCGATCCCGTAAGTGCTAAAAATTTTATTCAAGGTCAAAGGTCACAAAAATGGGTTTTTTGCGTTTTTCGGCCAAACGGTTAATTTTATGATAAATATTGCTATGACCAAAATTGTAGATCAGAAAATTATCTACAAAATAGACGTTTTACTTTTTTCTCTAAGATTTACCGTTTCTGAGAAAAAGCCATTCGAAGTTAGCTGGAGCTGTATTCTCCGTAATATGCATGGCTATATTGTTGCGCTATCCGAACATTATTGGACGCGTAACTCACATATTGGTAACTAGCTCTCACCTGTCCCTCCGCCAACAATCGGGACAAAGGGTTTAGTTTTAAATATTCCCTCTGAGTGTAAACATCTGGTCATTGCTAGAATTGTAAGTTGAAATTTGTGCTATATTTATTTCTTAGCAAAGTTCGGGCATGGCTTCATCTGTAAAATAACCTTTGCCTGCAAGTGAAATTGCTACTGTTGATCGTGGCTCAAAGATGTTGATCGATGCAAGCGCTAAAAGAGGTAATGAATTCATTAACAACAAAAAAAAAGCCAAAAATCAGAGGCAAAACATGTGCAATGTCGGAAAACTTACACTTGGATCAGTACTATTGCTTCAGTGGAAAGACATAATGATGAGGATCAAGCCAGTACATCGAAAATAAGTCCTCCAGAGCACACGTAAATGACTCAGGTTTTTGTTTTAAAACCATTCCTTCTTTTACGGGGATCAACGGAATAAAGAATAGAAAGGAAACGAGCAGAGAAATATCGGCTTAGTATTTGTAAAGTTACTACACTTTCATTAAATGAATCTTTTCTGTATATAGCTCATAATAATTCGTTCTGACAATAAAAAAAAAAAATATTATCACTCGTATGAGGTTTAAACATAATTTAATAGCTGCTGAGGCTATGTTATCGCCATGATTGCCGTTTCTTTTTTAAAACTGCCCACTGAAAGTAAAACTGGTCGTCCCCAAGATGGAGCATTGAATCTGGCCATGGAAGAAATATTTGCCTACATCGAGAGTACAGGCGACTGTCAGACTACACTAGAAGAATTGAAAAATGTTTGCAAAAATCTATATCTTGATAATAGAAGTGCTAAACTGCGATTGGTATTCAATATGGTAATAAGGTTATCATCTCTTAGAAACCCGGAAAATTAAGATTTATATGCTTAATTGATAATTATTATGATCAATTAAATCAAGAAAAGATGAGTCACTTTAGGACCTTGAAGCTGCGGCAGCAATCGTTCGATATGATATTCAATCGGAAGCCATCGATACTTCCCATTATCCTCCACCAGGTCGCATGTTTGTAGATATATAAAAAATCTTATTCTGTGGTCATTGACACATGTTTTAGAGCAAATTATTTTAAAAGATAAACGATTAAATTTAGAACTTATGAAATCCATATGTACAAGCATTTGTCCTAGTATCACGACTGCTGTTAGGGCCTCGGTCTTTCAAGTCCCAGCTAGAATTGGGTATTACAGTTTTTTTCATCGGCAGAGTGCCTGAAAACGACACATACAAATTTTTAATACTCCAATCGCTCAAAAGTTCGCTTTCTTCTTTTAATCTATGGAGCTCCAGCAAAAATCACCTACACTTATCCTATGCTAAACAATCACGTAATAGAATACGTGTGCAATTTGCTTGTCTTCCTTCAACGCAGGGTTCTGCTCAGCAAAATTTTTATCGATTGTATTACAGGTTCAAGTGTGACTTGGCATATAAACTGGATCCAGAAGAATGGGGTTGGAAGTTAATTCGCAATGTCCTCGAGCCAATCCATACTCTAACCCCGTCTACTTAACGCCTTTATTATTTTTTTTTGCAACTGCAAGAAAGGGTGTACTTCAAAATGTAGACGCAAAAATTGGTATTATTTTGTTCTACGGCATGCATCAGTTGTCAAGCCCAGTCGTGTTCAAACGTTGACCTTTCAACAGAAGAAGATACCAACATCAACGACGAAACAGATGATGTATCGATGTTACAACAATTTACATCGACTCAAGGGAATGTAGAGGAAGAAGAAGAAGATAAGGGTGGAAGAAGAAATAAATAAGAAGAAGCTCAATAAGACCTGATTTACGAGCAAAACAGACCGTGGATTAGACCTACTGGGGAAACTACGCTTAAAAAATACTCGCTTCGTGCACTACCACACAAACTACGGTGGCGAGGAAACGTGTGCATATTATGGAGAATACAAAACCCTCTGTCCCGATTGTTGGCGGAGGGACAGGTGAGACGTGAGAACTAGTTACCAATATGCGTGTTACGCGTCCAATAATGTTCGGATAGAGCAACAATATAGCCATGCATATTACGGAGAATACAGCTCCAGCTAACTTTCGAATGGCTTTTTCTCAGAATCGGTAAATGTCAGAGAAAAAAGTAAAACGTCTATTTTGTAGATAATTTTCTGATCTACAATTTTGGTCGGAGCAATATTTATCATAAAATCAACCGTTTGGCCGAAAAATGCAAAAAAAAAAAACATTTTTGTGACCTTTAACCTTAAATAAAATTTTTAGCACTTACGGGATCGATGGGGACTTTTCAGTATTTCATCAGAGTGGTATCCTTGAGGTTCCTGCAAATTTTCAGCTAGTTGGGAATGCAAGGGTCAATGTCTATTTTGACCGGGCTATTATGGTGATAGAAAGAGATGTCAAACGACATAAACAATACTGATGGTCGTCAAGGGGACAGTAAGCCAAAAACGCTAAAATTTCAGCTTTTTTATGTTTTATTTCTAAATTCACCGTAAATCACGTGGTAAACGAAATTCAATTGCAAGAATAAGAATGTGCATTCCTTTTTCTTTCCAATGATTTATGTCTCACCTCAATGTGACCATTATCACTTATTTAAATATGCAAAAGAAAGAAGGTCTGCAGGCATTAAAAACGTGTATTTCGGGCATTAAAAACGTGTATTGCAGGCATTGTAAACGATTTACATGTATTTCTTATGGAAATTACTCAGGGCCCATTCCAGTACTTCATGGTCCCTGGAGAAGAATGAAAAATAGTTTACAACATGTTCTTAGTCCTACTGAACATGCAGATCAAATTTCATAGGAATCGGTCCAGCCGTTTCTACAGTTTAGTTTGTCTACAAAAACCGTGACACGAGAATTTTATATAGTACATAGATAAAAAAAAGTAAGGAGGCAGCGCACAGGTGTCCCAAATCGCAACAAGCTGGCCAAAATTAATAACGTGGCAATTTTACACAAATTGAGAACAAAAATGGGTGCTTCTAAACGATTTAGATCTGATTGAATCTGATTTTCACAGTATTTTTACGCTATCTCTTCATTTTAGCATTTTTTAAACTACTATTATTTAAATAATTTTTAAAAATCTCGATAATTATACCATTGCGATAGGCGATAACTTATTGCTCTAGGAGAACTTGAAACAGTATCGGTCACTATCGTCCAAATAAATTCCTTAGCGATGAGTCATAGGAGAACGGAATTTCTGCGAAAATATGCGATTTACAGCAAAAAATTATTTTTTCGCTGGTCTTCTAGGGAGCCACGGGAATTTTCGAGGGGTTTTCCAGCATAAAATTTGTTTGCCTGCCTACAATAAAAATTCCAGCTATCTAGCTTTAGTGGAAACATGAATTCTACACTATTACTCACATATAGGTTACACATTCTGAATTCTCCACGTAGCGGTACATAGGCGCTATAAAAAGGCATCACTCACGCGAATTTCGTGGCCGTACCTTAACGGGAAGTGCTTTAAAAAAATCGCGTTTAGGTGTCCATGGGCTCGAACCACCATTTCACCTCTACTATTTTATTCAGAAATCTACATTACAAAATTTGAAGCGTTTTTGCGGGTGTGTAAATGGGCCTGGATAATTGAAAATGACGGGTAAATATAGCCGACACAATGCCCATTCTGAGTCAATAAAAACTATACAACTCGGATGAATGGTACACGAAATATGCGACTTATAAGGTAATATAAATTTTTTGGGGGGGTTCCAGGGGGTTATCGGGGGACTTTATGTGCTTGTCCCGTATAACGCGGCATCGTTTACCTTCAATAAAAATTCCGGCTCTTTAGCTGTAGTGCAAGCATGGTTTTGCGACAGCCACACCTCCTTAAATTAAACATTCCGCGTTCTCCAGGTAGCGGCACACAGGGGAACATTAAAGACATCACTGACATGAATTTGGTGCACTTACCTAATCGGGAAAAGGCAAAAAAAATTCCGAAAAATCTGAAAATTGTGTGTTGGTGGGATGCAAACTTCACGGCGGATGTGTTGTAAGTTACCAAACGTTGTAGGAGTCGCGATTTCAATGGAAAATCGATAATCGTTAATTACTCGAAATTCCTTCGACTTATGGATATTTTAAGATAGCCAAAAAATTGAGGAAAAAATCTAGTATCTTGCATTTCAAGGAATTTGTCCTACGATTATTGCAAGTTGGTCAAAAAAATTCCAAAGTTAGCTCCATAAGAAAAGCATTGGAAATTTAAAAAAAATAAAAAAATACTTTAAATCAGAACATTGCAAAGAAAACCACACCAAAAAAATCAACCAAAAAATCTTGTATCTTATTCATTAAGGACTTTGTCCTACAACCATAGCAAGTTGGTTCGTGGCCGCGATCTACAAGTGGGCGCGGACAAGCTACACGGCTACACCTCCGCCACCAGAAGCACTTTCGCACGCTGCTGTCGCCGAACTTCGTAAAAGGAGCGAAAAAAATCCGCTCCGCTCCTGGAAAGTATGTAGTTACATTTTACCCGATTCCCGCCACCGGGTCAGAAACCGCCACCGACAAAAATGTCCTAAGCAACCACATCCGACACAAACTCCAAGCTGACTCAACGGGCATTCGAGTTTTAGAGATCGGTGGGAGGGATAACCTTTTTGGCATACCTGACACCAGCGCCGCTGTGAAGAATACGGCCTACCGCCGTAATAAGCGTACAGAGTTTTATCTCGGTGAAATTGCCTACTTGTTTTGTTTACACTGGAGGTAATTTATACTCGGCTGCCTTCTTCAAGTGTTACAGGGAAAATACCGCGAGTTTAAGTAACAATTAAGCAACGTGCGGAAGCTTACAAAAACGAAACGTTTTATGTAAGCGAATCCAATATTCTTATGTGTGGGATATGTTACCTTAGATTGGACTGGAGTAAAAAAGATACCTTAGACAATCATATTTTGACTAATATGATTTTATGCTTTCCGGCGAATAATGTGGGTAAACTTTTCTCGGGATTCCCACCGGGTTAATCCCTATTATATACAGCCCTTGTGTCTATAATGTATACAACCCGATGTGTGACAGACCCGACCACTTCTGGACTTGCTGGAATGACAAAATTTTTACCGGGGGTGGGGAAAAATATTGATCGGGGGAAAAATCCGAAAACTCAAAAAAGTCGATGGGTTTTCGACATATATCATTAACATGGGAGCCTTAAGGAACTAAAACCTTTTTCCTTTGATCGGGTAAAATGTAACTACATACTTTCCAGGAGCGGAGCGGATTTTTTTCGCTCCTTTTACGAAGTTCGGCGACAGCAGCGTGCGAAAGTGCTTCTGGTGGCGGAGGTGTAGCCGTGTAGCTTGTCCGCGCCCACTTGTAGATCGCGGCCACGAACCAACTTGCTATGGTTGTAGGACAAAGTCCTTAATGAATAAGATACAAGATTTTTTGGTTGATTTTTTTGGTGTGGTTTTCTTTGCAATGTTCTGATTTAAAGTATTTTTTTATTTTTTTTAAATTTCCAATGCTTTTCTTATGGAGCTAACTTTGGAATTTTTTTGACCAACTTGCAATAATCGTAGGACAAATTCCTTGAAATGCAAGATACTAGATTTTTTCCTCAATTTTTTGGCTATCTTAAAATATCCATAAGTCGAAGGAATTTCGAGTAATTAACGATTATCGATTTTCCATTGAAATCGCGACTCCTACAACGTTTGGTAACTTACAACACATCCGCCGTGAAGTTTGCATCCCACCAACACACAATTTTCAGATTTTTCGGAATTTTTTTTGCCTTTTCCCGATTAGGTAAGTGCACCAAATTCATGTCAGTGATGTCTTTAATGTTCCCCTGTGTGCCGCTACCTGGAGAACGCGGAATGTTTAATTTAAGGAGGTGTGGCTGTCGCAAAACCATGCTTGCACTACAGCTAAAGAGCCGGAATTTTTATTGAAGGTAAACGATGCCGCGTTATACGGGACAAGCACATAAAGTCCCCCGATAACCCCCTGGAACCCCCCCCAAAAAAATTTATATTACCTGATAAGTCGCACATTTCGCGTACCATTCATCCGAGTTGTATAGTATTTATTGACTCAGAATGGAAATTGTCTCACAAAGGGATTTGTCCATTGATGAGAGCCTAATGCTCTACAAAGGTAGACTAGGGTGCAAGCTATATCTGGCCTTGAAAAGATCTCGTTTTGGCATCAAGAGCTTCATGCTTTGCAAGGCAGAGACTGGTTATATTTGGTCCAGTATAATTTACACAGGAAAAGGAACAAAGTTCACAGACGAGTACAGCCATTTACCTCTATCAACACAATTGCACTTTCACTCATGAAGCCATTACTAGGAAAGGGTTACTGTGTTGCCATGGATAACTATTATAATTCCCCAGAACTTGCCGATATTCTAATTAGAAACCACTCCAATGTATTTGAAACCCAGCTGACTTCTAGGAAAGACACTCCACCAGAACTAAAAAATTAGAAGCTGAAAAAAAGGTGATTTTGTGGTGTATCAACTTGGAAAAATTTGTGCCATGAAATGGTGGGATAAAAAAGATGTAGCCCTGATCTCTTCAATCCATAAAATTACCAAAACAGTAATCAAGAAGAGCAAGAACAACAAAAAAAATTTAACTTTCTATTTGATCAGGCAATTTGGAATTCCTACGCTCTATATAAAAAGAAGAATGGTACCAAAACACATCTAGAATACAGAATGACATTGGTGAAGGAACTGATAGAGAAATATCACAGTGAGACCTTCTGAGCAGCCCTCTATGGATAACTGGATGGCACTTCCATGCAGTGGCGCAGCAAGGGGGGATTTTGGGGGTTAAACCCCCCCCCCCCCTCAGAGCTCAGAGAAATTTTTAAGTTTCATCCATTTCACTTATTTGGATCAGTATTACTTATAGAATAGTGTAAGGATTAATCAAATATCCATCAGAAGGCCGTAAAACTCACCATTTTGAACGTTATTCTTCAAATTTTTCTAAAGGAGGGCCCTCGCAAATCCTACTTACCCTGGCGGATATGCAATACCCCTACACCCCTAAGTATTATTTGTGCCTAAAACCCCCCTAGCCTTAATTCATCGCTGTACCCCTGCTTCCATGAATATTTCCCACCTACAGAAAAGTAGCAAAATCCAGCAAAATAATGTGCCGTGTGTTGATCAAGACGAGACAGTAATAATAAAAAAATCCGGAAGGAGACGAGATTTTATTGCCAAGATTGTGACGTTGGTCTCTGTGCAGTCCCATGATTTAGGGATTACCACACTAAGAAGGACTATTAGATATCTTTACAATTGAAATAAGTGAGAAAATAGTTTACTGTGGTCTATATTACATACATATGTATATTGAAACATTTGAAATTAAAAACCAAATTTTATACCAAAACAGATTAAAACTCTGAGTGGAGCTTTTCAATTGGTATTGATTATTTGTTTTAACATTCAATAAAAGCATTAAGAAAAGAGAAAACAAAAATAAATTTTTATTTTAAATTATGTACTGATGAATACTTTCACTATCTGGAATAAAAAAAACCTGCTTTTTTCCCAAAAACTTCATTTTTCCCCAATATCTTCGTGAAAACTCATCAGGCAAAGGGTTAAGAAAGACCTAAAAAAGTCGAAACAGGAGTTTTCAACAAATACTATGTGGAATACAACTTTTATTTTTGAACCAATCATTCACCATTCCACCATGTGAACTTGCAAATCATTGATTTGATTTCAAGGAAATTGAGAAATTAATAATTAATGCGATTCCTTTGATTCCGGATGTTGATGTGATGTGATCCAATTAATGCCGCTTCTTCAAATTTTTCCTTCTGAAAGTCAGCAATGACTGATGATAGTGGGGACACAATGGCTGCACATGAGCATGCTCAGTTGGGCATGCCCACCTCGTGCACTTTGGAGGTGGTTTTAGTGCTGTCTCCAAAGGCTCTTTTGATCTTCAGGGGGAATTCACAATTGGTAGAGCAATTCGTTAATTTGGCATTGTAACTTGGCTGGTACATTTTCCCTTCATATTTCTTTTAACCAGGCACCTAGGCAACTTCTAACGTTGGCAGCAGCTATGCACATACAAAACAATGAATTTCAGCTAAATGAATGTTCATCACTGCCCATAGAATACTTACTAGGCTTAGTAGTAACTCTTTACGATGCAACATGCCTTGGTCTTGCTAATATGTGTGTCCTTCAAATAAACTGTAAAATCATACGTAAAAACTGTTTTAAAGACATGAGAGGCAAACTTGCATATCGTGCTTGTATGGTAAAATGCAAGCTATGATATTTGACAAAATTGACACCAAGAATCGACAAAGAGAGCTAAATATGGTATAAAATACAAGAACAGAATGACTCACGGTCATCGACGGTAAAAGCTGACATTTCTCTTGACCAGGGGGTTGTGCTTATATTGGCAAGCCCGGGCTCTAATCGCTCAGGATTAATTCCAATACATAACCAAGGACTCACCAAGAATATTTTGATGTGGAATGTAATTTGATGTGCTTGAAATCTCTGAGATGAGATTTTGTTCAGGATCTGATGATTCCGTGCCGGAATGAAAGCAGAGTAGCCATAGTTAGGTGAGATTATAATTCTGTCTCGGAATCTTAAGCAATATGGTGGATGTTATGGTTAATTTGTGGTTAATGAGAGAATAAGAAGAGGAAGGAGGAGTTTCTAGAAGAAGGAGATACTTCAGGGAAACAGAAAATGCCAGGGATTTGATTGAATCTCTCGCATACATCATTCCAGAGGAAGATGCACATGGCTTTTGGTAGAAATTAAGGCGAGTAACATTTTTTGCTGAAATCGCATTGGGGTAATGCGGCTATGAGTAAATTTCATTGACATAATTAAGTCCCTTCATCTCGAGTTCTTTCAGTTTCCTAAATTTAGAAGCATACAGGGATACTGACTTGGAAAAAATATTGGGGGGGCCCAAACCAGGGATCTTGCCCTGGGAAATTTTATAAGTAGTGAGTTTTAAGGATTTTAAGCATTTTAGAATAGTACTATGATCAACATTAGAACCCTGATAATTCGAATCTCAATATCTGGGCACTCCGGGGAAAATCGACAAGCCTGACACATTTTTTCCTCACACCCATAACGAATTTTTGAGGGGGCTCGGGCCCCCTCAGGCCCCATGGTGTCGGCGCCACTGGAAGCATATTCATTGCCATAACTTCAGGATATTAATTACTTTCAGATTTTTGCACTACATACATGGCTGGCCGTGTGATGTACATGCTGAAGTCTATAAAAATTAACATGTTTGAATGTACCGCTGGATACGTTGATGAACCTGGCAAGAATCTCGAATTATCATCGAACGATTGTCATATTTCTTAATGTGTATTAGTGCCATTTTCTCCTCCTTCGTATTGTTATTCTTGGAAGGTTAGCCTTGGAGTAAGAGGTGCTGTACTTAGTGTCATGCTGCCTTTCTTGGAGTGCAAAAAATTTCTTCACCAGCCTCTCCTTTATCAGGTTGGTCTTGATGATAGAAGAATTCCAAGTTATTTCATCCAGGTTTCCCATTTCTTTGGTTTGAGGACTGCACTCAGCTCCAGGTGCAGATGATAGAGCTGTGAGGATCAGCACTCGACTTCTGTTCATGTGTGCTGCACTCTACATCAGGAGTGCACGGCTGGTTCTCCGTAATATTCTCTTTGCTTTTTCTGACTTGATGAGGTGCTTGATGGCAAGACAGGTTGGTATTGTGTCGGTATCTTCACAATGACTGAGAAAAGTAGGTTCCCTTTCTTCCTCCACAGTAAATTAAGTTTTCTGGATTTTCTGGAGATATCCTTCTTGCTTGTAAGCATAATAGAGATATCAGAAAATAATCTATGTAAACATAGATTATTTTCTCTATGTAAACATAGATTTAGGTTGCTCAGGCATAGAATTGCATCCAAAGTCCCTCAATTCTTCCTAAACCCAAAATGGTTTTCTCATGAGTTTTCTTCAATTTTGCCTCCGATTCGTATTCCTGTTATCCAAGTGAGGCTTTTGGAGGCATGTGATACTAGTACTCCTCATATTTGTCTGCCCTTGCCTTTCTTAGTATGGTCACCATTCTGCTCCTCTTGAAGTCTTCTGGCAGATATCCAGATTAGCAGCAGTCTTGTATTATTACGTGCATATACAATGCATCTTGCAATTTCTTGCCTAGTGCTCTGATTATTTCCCTGCTGATTACATCTTCTCCAGAACCTTTTTAGTACAAATGGTGCAGCTAAGACTAACATTAAACAAAACCTTCCCTAGCTTTGATAAAAATGACATGAACACTCATAATAACTAATACAAAAGATAAACATTACTCATCAAAACTATGGGTTTTGGTCCTTCGCAGTGACTGACCAACCCAAGTCCTTCTAGTGCTGAAGAAAGACTTCCATTCCCTGGCGGAAGGGTACAAGAATTGAAAATTTTGCAAATGTACAAGGACACCATGCTGGGTACAATTTTATCTTTTAAACAGACACCATCAGTATAGATTTTTTTGTGATCTCTCAAACACTGAAGCTTTTTCCCTTAAAAATTGTGATGGAGGCCCATGGTGTCCATCTATAGAGGATAGGAGGCCCATTGAGGATACAACATGACGGCTGGGAACCAGTAATACAACTTATATGCCCGGTCACCTCGGGAGGGGGTTGGAGAGAAAGGAGAAAAAGGAAAGGAGGCACCGCAGTGAAGTGAGCCCGATAATGCATCCAGGGTTGGGAGAGGGTTGGAAGGAATGAAATGGAAGAATCCCATGCCATTATTAGGGTGACATGGGCTACCTGAAAGGGAAACCATAATTTGATGTATCTAAAGAAGGGAAAGATTTTCCTAAGGAAAAGAAAAATCCTAACGTACTTCTACTGTTTAGATTAACCTTGCATAATTTTTTCATTCCAATACGTTTACACTAAAGTAGTAGTTCTTGGTGCGCGTCTCAGTATCTACCGCGTTTTAATGAAATACTAATTTGATAGCTGATCATTTCAACATACCTAGCTCGCATACCTTCCAGAGGGCTGTAGCCTGGCAAAACCCTACCTACTTCCATGCATTTTAAATGTAAACATCAACGTTTAATATTTAAGAATATTCTCACAGACCTGGTTTTTACGAGTTTTGCATTACTAATTCAGTCAAGAAAAACTTATGCCTATAAAATCTACTTACTTGAGAAGATGATTTGATGGTCTTATGCAGATTAACTCCAAATTCTTGCCTCTCGCTCCCTTAATGACGAATCGAAGCTTTCACTTATTTTCATCTTCGAACGAACTCTCATCTCTGACCCCACTGTTGGACACATCTAATTGTTGGACATGAAAACAAACTGGATTACCCAAAATAGTCATTGAAGGAATCAATTTTAAGAATGTTTATTTATTATTGCAAAGTGTCATGCAAGTTTTTTCTGACCGCAAGCATTGTCTACATTGTGTGAAAACTTACCACATGGAAAAGTAAACGTACCGACAAGTATTCAAGAGTAAATGGAATGATTCACGCGATTTACAGAATTGCCGCCTCGCTTTCGAGTACATATTTTTCAGGACTTTTATTTTTGTAGTCAACCTTAGACCATATAAGAACTAGACCCGCCATTCCCCACCCCTACCCATGTCTCGCCGTGTGGCCAACATCTCCCCTCCGCTCCCTTCCTTCCCCGCCCACTTTTAAAGGGGCGTGACGTAACGGTTGGGACGCTCATCGTCGTAGCGCATGGCAACGAATGGGGATTCACTGTATCACTGCGGTATTTTGACCATTTTCTTCACGATTTTTCAATTAAAAGTACTAATATATATTGCGTTATGTACGAGAAGTATTCTCTCAGCCATGGTTGGATTGGTGAACTTACAATTAATAAACAGTGGCCTTTTTCGGCATTGGCAGCGACGAAAAAATATTGTGGCAGTAAAATGAAGACAAAGCCCTTTGTAAACTTCCGCAGATTTTTTTCTTATCTCGTTAGCGATCTAGCATCATTCGGAACATCGTTATAAAAACATGAAATCTTGCACAAAAGTTGTAAACGGGGGAATTTTAGAGAGGAAAAGGGTCATGGTGTAAAGAATTTGCCGGTCGTCCACGAAGTAACGCGGCAACGCCTTCGCATATAGTAATTTTTAAACGGTCAATTATGCGATGCAAATTGAACTGCGCGCTAGTGCTATTAAAAAGTGATGTCAACAAATCAGCATTCATATGATTTAGGTAAGTAATTTAGTTATTTCATAAATGCATATTTTTTTACTTAGCAGACAGCTCTCGTGTTATTTATATTTTGCGATGGTGGAAAAGGTCTAGCGCCGGCTTTGCAAGTGACACCTACGATTTAAGTTCGCTACGGAATATTCTGGGAATAAATAATACCTATTAACATATTTATAATTAGAAAGAAAGAGAGGATTGGATTAAAATAATTTTAAAAATAAATTTGCTATAAAACAATCAAGTATATGTAATTCATTGAATAACTTATTAAATATTTTCATGTAATGTTGTACGTAAATACGTACATATGTACTTACAGAGTTTTCAATTAAATTTTTTTAAACAATTTACGACATAATTTAATTTTTTATATTCTTGTCACAATACATAAGAAAAGAGGATGCGGATTCAAAAATCATCTAAGAAGTGAATCTCATTTTATTAAAAAATCCAGAAGCGATTACTCTGTCAAATGTGTGAAATATAACGGATAATTTTCTATTTTTCACGGCAGTATGATATTTCGAAGCACTTGGAGACGCAAGAGCATAAAAGATATTTAAATACTGCTGCATCTTCCTCCAAAATACAGAAATTTTTAGTAAAAACAATTTATGGAGACGAAGAAAAGAAACTAGCATTAGCAGAAGGATGTCTTTCCATTCTATTTTTCATAGTCTTTCCTTCAGATGTAAGGCCTGTACATCACAATTTATCAAATCGGTTTTGCAGCGCACATGATACATAACGCCGTTCAAACAGCTGCTGTTTTGTTGCCCGCAGATGTGGAAAATATTGTCATTAAAATATATTTTTATTTCTAAATTACACTGTGCGTCTTCAAATGCTGAAAGAATTTTGTGAAACTGCGGAAGTCGCATGCATAAGAAAATACTTGGTTACTGTAAAACGCGCTAGTTACCTCTTTCGTCAGCTGTAGATAGAATTTTTAAATTATACCACACTATGAATTCCTACTTTCTATATCAGGTTCAATGTCCTAAAATTGTAGAAGAGAGTTTTGAAAAGAATCCTCAAATTTAGCTAGAGTTTAAAAACAATCAATCACCTCTTTTTCAAAATGCTATTGAAGTTATTGAAGATGATAAAATTTTGGTAATCGAAGTAGCGAATGAAGTTAAAAATATCTGAGTCAAAAGCGGTCAGAGTGTAATTTTCTTCCATTAACCATCGATAAGAGCATAAGTGAGCTCGAAGTGGGTGCAATAAATCATGCAGATATCATGAATCACGTTAAAAATTTCTATCGTAACTGCAAAGATTATTTAGAAGAGTGGACGCTATATTAAAATTATATTGAACATTTTCATTGGATTGCATTAAAAGATAAACTTAATTGGAATGATGTTCTAAAATCATTCGATCATTGTGCATAAAATTTTCCATATAATAATATTTCCAAAAACAATCTTTTTAATGAGGTATCATTATTTAAAAAAATATATTGGTTAAAAAAGGGTAAAATCTTGGGCTTCAGCACAAATCTTGATAGAGTACAAATGGTTATAAATATTTCATCATTTGAAACAAAGCATATTCCATACAATATTGCCCTAAAATTAAGAAATATTCTTTGCCCTTACCACAAGCAATTGCTGCGACTGAACTCGTTTTTTCTACTGTAAATAAGTGTGTGCATCAGAAAAGCAATTCAATGTGTGAAATATAACTAAACAAATTCGTGTGAAAAATTTCACGACCTTTTCCGCAAAAGAAATGAAGAAAAAAATCACTCAAATATAAGAAATATGCCAAAGAAAAAATTATACGAAACTTAATTTTTAATGCATCATATTTGCTATTCTTTTTGCCACCCTGATGACCTTGACGATGACCTAACTGGGTCAACGGTTGAATTTTCGTAAATGAAAGTGTTATTTTCGGGTTTCTCGGGTCCGAAAACCTGAGAATTGACATCTTGGTCAATGAAATGTAGACTTTTTCTATCTCGATTTTTTTAGATTAAAACCACATAAGGCAAATTAAAATTTTTGGTTTGGACCCACATTGTGAGGTCAAAAGGTCAAAATTGTAAAATTTTGCTTACAGTCAACAAAACTTAGGACCTTTCCCCATAAGTGTGCCAATTTTCATGAATATTGCTCGATGCAAAGTTACTAAAATTACGGGTTAAAAATGACACACGACCGTTGGGACAGTGTTAATATTCATTTTCTAGGAATGTCACCGTTAGGTTAATCTACTAGTAATAAGTAATATTTCTAAAATAATTTTGCCTTTTTATGGACCCCTCCCTTCATCCTTTGTGAGATATCGTGGGATTTTGCCTTCTTTCTAATCTCCCGTAGGATTTTTCAAAATACGTATTTTCAGTGTAAATACGTTAATCTAGGCTTCATTGTGTTGGGTTTATAAATAAAACGATTTGTTTAATTATTTTTATTGAGGATTACCGAGATCGCAATAAACTGGTTTTTGCGGAAAAAATTACGTGATACTTGCCAGGACCCTTTCTTTTTACCTAGAGGGGGTGAAGCCATGGTCTAGGGGGAGGAAAGCCATGGTCTAGGGGGGGAAGCCATGATCTAGGAGGGGGGGCAAGCCAAGTTGTGACATTTTAGCATGGAAAAGATGAATGAAACCAACATTATAAGAAAATTATAACAGCGCTTTATTAGTTTATGAGATTATTTCCTTGAAAAAATAGTTTTATTTCAGTTACTTATCTTATACTAATACATATCATTTTTCGTTGGTTTGAAGAAAATTTGTTGAATACTTTCGTTTCAATTCAGTACTGATTTTGCTTAAAGACTTATGCGATTTTTGCTTCTAGGGGGACAGCTGCTCCCCCTGCTCTTCGCTGGGTACGCCCATGTTTACATATGACATTCTTAATCAATTTATTTAATGCGATCGCTTCTAGCTTTATCTTGATTTATTTAGCTTTTGCGCACAATCAAGGCTATAAAATGCCTTAGTTCATCGTAAAAATATATTTATTAAGTGTATAATCATTTTGCGTGCCCAATATTGTCACTTTTCAGCGACTTTGCAGCGGATGAGCGTTAAAATATCTCAAGCGCGCATACAGAATATCGTCTGCGGTCCCAACCGTGACGTCACGCTCCCTCATCCCACTCACTTCCCCGCCGTGCGATGTTGGCCACAGCGTTCCGCCCGAACGGCAGGTCTACTTACTTAAATGGTCTAAGTAGTCAACATCATCTGCGCCACTGTTGACATAGCGGATGAATTTAGAAATGAAATAATAAAGTAAAAGACAAGTTGCGTGTGATGTTGTATGCTAGTCTTCTGCTTTGATTTTCGGAGCTAAGGCGAACGATAAGAAGTCTTATCTAATAGACATGATTTTTTTAATCGATGACCACAATTGAGTCACGAGCAATTTTAGAAATTGGGTGTGGTACTTGCACGTGAATCGATTATGGCGATATATCGCTCTGTGTAGCGACGTTTTCAAGTCCTGATTTCTCTGACGTTGAATTGTTATGTTGTGTTTTCCCTTGGAATCGCTTTCATGTGGTAGCATTTTTAGGTATCCCCATGTTTCCATGGCATAAGATAGCCGTCTCTCATCTACTTAAATGGATATGAGTAATCGGCTACGAATTACGTCATTTATATCCTTCGAAAATTTTCCCGGGTCGCCTTATTAACTGATTGCCTTTAAATTCTACAATGGTTTTTGAGTCAATCGTAGCGGACTTACTGAATAGGTTCTTAGGTGATTATGTTGAAAATTTGGATAGGTCTCAGCTCAAAATAGGAATATGGGGAGGTAAGTGCGGCAACCGCAACATTTTCGGAATCCATGTGGATAAAGTGTTGGTATATCCTCAATAATCAATTTGTAAAAAAATTAAATTACGAAGTTAATAGGGAAAATAATTTTTATTAAGTATTAAGTGAGTTTGTTTTTCTGTGGACATAGTGTAAATTATCGGTGAATCTCTGTTTTTGTGGACCTTTTTAAGTTGCACTTATGTGGACGATATTAATGCTAAACATTTGTCATTTTTGCCTAGGTGATGTAGTCTTAAAGGATCTGATTTTGAAACAAAATGCTCTGGATCAGTTCGATCTGCCCGTTAAAACCATCGGTGGAAGATTGGGTGAGTGTTTTGCCTATTCCTTTTTCTAGATTTAAATTAACTTCCATTGGAGACTTAACTGGCTTACAGCTTTACATGCCAAACTTGGAAAAAAATTTCCCTGCTTATTTAGAACGATTGAGTTTTATTGAGCTAGTTTCTTTGTTTCTAACAACTTTCATTCCTAAACATTGTTTTAATTCACTCAATTCTTTCATCTTAAAGCTTTGACCAATTTGTCCCTTTAATTGTCTTGTCTCCGACTTTTTTGGAAAAAATGAAAAAATCATAAACATGAAGATCTATTACAATAAAATTACCATTGTGTTTTTTTAACTTACTGACAAGGATTATATTTTGAGCTCACAAAATTAAGATTTGTCAAATAAGAATGAGTTATAATATTCCATGACCATGCAACTTGTTTTAGACCATAAATAGCTTTATTTAGTCTACATACGATATTTTCATATCCTGGCACATCAAATCCCTTTGGTTGCTCCATGTGTCTACAGTTACTATTTTGGCTCGCCATTTAAAAAGGCTCTAGTAATATCTACATGATCCATTTCTAATTCTAATTGAGCAGCCAACCTGCAAATAGGATATGCACTGAAGACAAACGAATAACAGGGCAAAAGTATCTATAAAATCTTCAACATATTTTTGGGAAAAAAACCCATGTTCAATGGTATCAGGTTCAACTATGTGGAAGTTGACATTTGAAGATGAAAAGAAGACTTCGTGACTTCCACTGGTTTATTTCCGCGGTACGACATGTTTTGATCCATAGAGGTCATAATTCATAGAGGATTATGACCTCTATGGATCAAAACATGTCGTACCGAGGAAATAAACCAGTGGAAGTCAACGAAGTCTTCTTTTCATTTTCGAAAAAAACAATGGCTACCAGTCTTACTTTGTAGTGAGTAGAACCATTTGCACTCACTTTTCTTTTAAATACCCATTTACACTGAACAATATTTTTATTATTTGGACAGTCATCCAACTCCCAAGTTTCTTTACAAGTTAGGTCTTCTATTTCTTCATTCGTGGCCTGTTTCCATATGTGTATTTTTATCAGTTCGGCCTAAAGCATCATTCATATTTTGTAGATCCTGTTAATTAATTACAAGAACATTTTGAGCACTATCCTGAATTAAGGAGGAAAAATTGGCATGCTCACATTCATCATATCTTAATTGTTTTCTTTGCCTGGTAGGGAAATGTATCACCTATTAGTACTGACTATAGGAATTTCATACATAAATCTTTGACTTGACCCTCATCACCACTCTTTTGACTGTTATCAGATTCATTAAAAATTTCCACTGCACCTTTAATACTATTCACAGGGACCAAACTTTGATGGTGAACTTCTGTGACCATCTCAATTTCAGAAATAATGTCTTTTTCTTTGGTACTTCATTTTTGGCTACAGATTTAATAATAACAGCATCTCGAGTAAAGGCTAGTGATTTTGAATTATCTGCAAGAACGCAACGATACCCCTTAGTATTTTCTCCGTATCCTACAAATATGCATTCAACAGATTTTTTATCTAGTTTTTTATACTTTCATCAAGAATATATGAACTTGTGCCTTACTTCTAAAAATTTGCAAATGTGACTCATCTACTTTTTCACCGGACTATATTTCCTCAGGTACTGCATTTTGTACAGCAGCAGTTGAACACTTATTTTTTATATAAATAGAAATATTCATAGCTTCCACCCAAAACTCTTTTGGTAATCCTGAATCAAATAGTAAGCATCTAACACGTTAAATTAGAATATGATTAGTGCGTTCCGCCACTGCATTTTGTTGGGGTGTGTGGGGAATGATTTTTTGATGGACAATGCCATGATTTATCAGAAAATTTTAAAACTGATTACTAGTTAATTCACTGCAATTATCAGTCCTTTATTAAGAGTTACTGGTATAGTTTTCAACCATTGCCTTATACTGCAAAAACTTAGAGGCTTCACTTTTTTATTTAAACATACATATAACAAAAAATTTGCGACCAAGGTCATCCACAAATTTCAGAAAATAACTAGCACCAGACCAAGATTGTTTTTCCATTGGTCCCATTATATCAGCATGAACGAGCTCTACAAGCTGTTTAGCTGTTTTTGCCCTAAACTTAGGAAACTTAGTAACCGTCTGTTTACCTTGATGATGCAAGGGTCTGAGCATTCCTTACCAAAAGCAATCCCTTTTACAAGACCTCCCTGAAGTAAGCATAAATCTTTTCGAATTAAGTGACCTAAACATTTATGCTATAGAATATGATTGGTTGCATTCACCACCATGGCCCTCACTTATCCTGGATATATTGATCAGCAAAGGCCTCATACAAGAGTTCCAGACAGTCTAGGTGCAACATCTATGGAAATAAGACTTTCATCATACACTTTACAATCATATTTATAAAACTCACAACATTACCGTTTTCAGCAATTTTTGAAACAGATAGGAAGTTTGAAGTTAACAAAGATACATAATTAATAAATCTCTAACCATTATGGGAACATTTTCTTTGAGCAATTAAAGTTAACATTAATATTACCAATGCCATCAGAAGTAATGTTATTATTATCAGCAACAATAACATCTTGATAGCAATTTTTATGAAAATCAAACATCATACTTCTGTTCCGAGACATATGATTGGTAGTACCGGAGTCAAAAACCCAAGAATCTTTTGATGAAGAAGTCAAAACCATTGTGGTTAAAAAAGTAGAATTTTTAGAAACACGCAAAGAATCAGCACTTTTACTAGCATTTCCGGAAGCAATTTATTTTTACTGGAAACTAGAAATTATTTATTAGCATGTGCCAATAAATAATTTCCAGTGAAAATTACCAAGGTTGTGTATTTTTCATTTCAACATTTTTTCCCCCTATCTATTCTTTTTTTGGCAGAAATATTTCCTGCACTGTTGAACAGGCATTAAATAATAACAGTAGTGGTTGATGTTGATTTTGAAGGGCTACGCAAAATATGCTTGGAGCACAATTTAAATGCTGCATAGATAGTTAGTATAGCAGTTGGATAAATAGTGAAACTCCCCCAACTTCTGGCGACATCATCTGTTAAATTTTTGTAACTTGTGTGTCCGTTCAAAATATATTCTTTAGAGATTGGTCGAATAGCAGATCTCTCGAACTTAATTATCGAATTTGAATAGTAAATCATAGCTTGAATTTTTGAAAATCTCAGTTTTCGAATGTGTACCTCGAATACTAGAATTGCCCAAATTTAATGTAATCATTTGCATCAATAACATCGTCAAAAACGGTAATTAAAAATACCATCATTAAAACGAAGAATCATTAAAAACTGGAGATGGGTCAAATAGCAGATTTCTCGAACTCGATATCGAATTCGAATAGTAAATCATAGCTTGAATACTAGCGTCTAATAATGGCGGTATTACTTTCGGCAAATGATATTATACTTTTAGTAGATTGAAATATTAGTAATGTGCAGGTAATTCAAAAACAAATGAGACCAAACACGGTGTATTTCTAAGGTTATTCTAGTATTATAAGGAAGGAAATATGTAGTTGGAAAAATGCAATGGACACTTAGATTTCTGCCTCCACCCATAGTACACCCATGCCTTGCCTAGCACAATGTCGATATAGCGCAAATTCATTCCTCAGGGAAACATCCCAACACTGTGTAGCCTAATCAAATGCCTTTAACGCTCTCATGATAAAATGTGAACTTGCGCTAAGTAAACATGAAATTTCTATCATTTTACGCGTATTAATAGTTTTGCTTGCCTCAAATCTTCTTTTTTTTATATATTAACCAAAATCCATTGTTGCCCAATGGCCAAAAGCATTACTTGTCATGCGGTCCAGATAGCTGACCTACCGAAGTAATTTATCTCGCTTCCTTAACAGAATGACATTAGTGAATTTAGGTCATTAATTAAACGTGGGGCTACTCAAAATGAGATTTTTGAAAGCAATACGGTTTGAGACGTAATTTTTGCCATCATAAGTTATTGGGCAAATTGACCTCAACGTAGAGGGTTTACATTAAAGCCTTCAAGGTCATCAGTATTAACGGGGGAGAAATGGAGCAGTGCCAGAGTTCCGTATGAATAGTATCAACATGTAGAAGGGTCCTCTAGAGAGTCTCAAACACAATGGTGAAACTTTTTAATTTCTCACCTTGAAACACAATTACAGTTGAAACGAAATTAGAACACTTTTAATAGTTATCCCGGCGAACACATCTGGAGCGCCGACGCGCACACCCGCACGCCACTCTTTTTCCAACCATACGCTCCTATTCTCTCTCCTTTGCCATCAACAACAATTGATCCATTTTATTTTTGCTGTTAATTATAGCCTACTTCATTGTCTTTCCCCCATCAATTGTCACATTAACATTCAATCCAAAATAACTCAAAATTAATTGTTACAATGGCTTCACTCCCTCCCAGCATCGTAGGCTCTCTGCATCTCAGGAATAGAGTGCAGCAGTTGCCCAGCAGTAGGTGATTTTGATAGAGCCATACGGAGTAAAAATCAAGTGAACAATGACAAAGAATAGGATTACAGGTAGTAAAATCAAGAAGCTATCAAGAAAAAGCATAAACCTAGAAGGGAAATTTAAAGTGATCAATTGCTGTGAAAATGGAGGGCGTCAAAGCGATATTATGCGTTTATGTGTTTAAACTAGATATGGGTTAAATGACAGATTTCTCAAACTCTAATATTAAGTCATAGCTGAAATATTCGAATATCTCAAATTCAGAATACATCAAATACTAGAATTGTGCCAAGCATACTAAGTGTTCATTTTCAGATTTACCCCCCTCCCCCCCACCCCCATCATTTTCGGTTCCCCACGTTGAACGATATCTACTCACCACTCTTTTCTGCGAATTTGATGTGGTTCTTCAACTTGCCTAAAACGGCACTGCATACACTAAGCGACTAGAGTAATCTACGTTGTTTCCGAGTCTACTACCAACGATGTGCGTGCGACAGTGAAATGCAAAGTATTCAAGGTATTCGAGATCGTACTTTTAGCATTAGTATTCGAGTATATGGGCATACTATTCGCACATCTCTAATATTCTGTTTTCTTTGATGTAGCTTTAATTGACAACTTGTTCTGATACTTCACTGTCACAGTTTTTATAACCTCAACAATAAACTGCTCAAAAGGTCGGTACAGTGACACTATGGATAAACTGGGCGGCCATGAGTTACGCAAAATTGTAACGCAGTGTGTCATTCTGCAGGATAACCACACTTGCTGATGCCTTGAATAGGTTTATCAACTTACGAACAAGCTCTCGGAACACATCTTGCTCCTTTGTCGAAGAATTACTGTATGTGTACATAAATCAATCGTAAGACTACCAAGATGAAATGATTTTCTACCGGCCGCTGTTCACGGCACGACACACGGCATTGCAGAGAGCTGTCTCATCTGAAAGCTGCCTGAATTTCACGTGAACGGCGGCCGGGAAAAAGTTGTATCGTCTGAAAGCGGCCTCAATGTAGCATTGAGTGTATTTCACGCCGTAGACATAGCATCGCCGGGCTGGATGGAAATGGGTGCTGTGCTGTCAATGGTGCAAATAGACTCGTTTGGCATAGAGACCTACAGTATGTAGAAAGAACGGCGCTGTGCCGTGGAGGGCGGCAGGCAAAAAGTCAGCTCGTTTGAAAGCGGCCACGGCTACAGAAATGTTATAATGTTGGCAAGAACGACAGACTGACAAATCCTTAAATGCACATGTTAGCGAGCAACTCTCAAAAGAAAAAAACGTGGACGCCATGCAATTGGAAAGTAATACATGCATTTTTTAATCTTTTTTTCACTTTTTGGCTTCGAATACATTGCAAACCATTTCGGCTTTGGGCACCGAATTCAAATTCTCGCCACCGCACTGAGCCCGTTCCAAAGAACCAACTTTATGCGAATGGTTCTCGATACCAGTTCCATAGCAGGGGTGCCGACTTACAAAAAATATTGGGGGGCCCAAGCCGAGGACCTTGCCCCGGTAAATTTTATAAGTAGTGAATTTTAAGTTTTTTAAGCATTTAAGAAGAGTCATATGATCAACATTAGAACCCTGATCACTCGAATCTCGATATCTGTACACTCCGGGGAAAATTGACTTGCCTGACACATTTTTTCCTCACATCTGTAACGAATTTTTGGGGGGGCTCGGGCCCCCTCAGGCCCCATGGAGTCGGCGCCACTGTTCCATAGCCAAGAACCAGCAGTACCTAGAACCGGGAACCCGTACTGATCCATCTCTAGTAACATCATAAAAGATTAACACTCAGTAAAGAAAAACTTCCACATGCTGTGCTCTGGGCCCTACCTGTTAAATAATATAGTTCACGCAGGTGGAATAAGTTTGTTTGACAGATTAGTCCAACTACAATATTAGGAGTGAGAAAAGACAGATAATTGATGATACTACTCGTTATGTGATGTAAACAAAGAAAAAGAATGAAGAAAATAAAGACAATTGAAGTTGTTAGATTATAAATTCAACATGAATACATATTACCATTCCAAAATGATTATGTATACCTTTCTTGGAGCCAATATCTGTGATACACCTTGTATAAATTACCTTACCTACACATTGACTCGCCTTGAACAAGGCAAAGGTACACATGGAAAAGTCAAGGGGATTTGGGGAGGTATCAGATAGACACCATCATGATAAGGCAGAGGTTTAGGGGGCTTCAGGCTCTAGTGGATGTATTAGGCGAGCATTGCAAGGAGTATGGAATGAGGATTAATCACAAGATGACCAAAGTGATGGAGTTTTGTTAAGTATCGCGAGCTAGGAATGTAAGACTTAAGGTAAAGGTGGCTGGTGAAAAACTTGAGCCAGTAGATCAACTCAGCTATTTGGGCAGCACATCAGTGGAAAACGGATACAGCAGTATGGACGTCAGGAAGAGAATTGCATTTGCAAAGGTGGCGTTCATGAACAGGAAGGAGCTTCTGAGAGGATCGTTACGAAAGACTTAAAGAAAAGGTTAGTGAAGAGTCTGATCTGGAGTGTAGAGCTTGACGGTGCAGAAACATAGACACTAAGGAAAGAGGATGAGAGAAGACTGGAGGCTTTCCAGTTGTGGGTGGGCAGAAGAATGAAGAAGGTAAACTGGACAGAGAGGAGAAGGAACTTTGAAGTGTTGGGCATGGTGGGTGAAGAAGGGTAGCTTCTAGATGGGAATTGGAGGAGACAAAGTATGGATGAAGGGAGTACCTAGTGGGCAGGGGATATTAAAAATGGTGACGGAGGGTAGAATGTTGGGTAATGAGGGAGAGGAAGGAATAGAATAGGAATTTTAGGTAAAATGAAAGGGATTAGGCCTTATATTGATTGAAGAGGGAAGTGTTTGAAGGAAGGGAAGGCTCCCAGAATGCTCAGGAAGCACCTTATGGAAACCTAATTGGCAGAATACTTAAATAATAATAATAAAATATTATTCTACTAAATCCTGTTCTGATTACCTATGCTCTTGGTCTTGTAAAGAGGAAATGGAGCATGCATCGAAAAACATACATTAAAATGTGTGAACAACTGCAGTCTTAAATCTTATGAAGGAACTATGAGTGGCTGCATATCACGCCAAATTGTATAGCAATCTATTACATATAATTTAAACTCACAAATTACTTGGGAATAACCTGTAGCTCATCATGCCCAGAATGATTTCAAACGCTAAGGAAGACTGCTAAGAAGTACTGGTTGAGCAAGGAAGGACAATATTTCTAAAATGAAACAAGTGAAATCTTCTCAGGTTTTCCACCATTTGAGTTGCTTGTGGGCCGACATTTCAAATGCTGCCTCTGCCATTGTCCTCAGGGCATGGCAAATTGAAAATGGTGCATTCTTATATAGCAGCCTTTTTTGCACCAATTGTTGTGAGGTTCCTTCTTCTTCTTCCCTGAGGACTTGAGCCTGGGCAGTAGGCCGGCCCTTATTTTTCAGAATTGCGAAAAGTTATGTTTTCCTGGTCTCAAAATGATCCAAATGAGGTCTATATTCACGTGTTAAAATTTGGTTACTTTAAAATAACGGCAACCCGTGCCCCAAGGGCCCTAAGTACTAAGGGCCCTCAATTGAGTTTTTTGGGGTCGAAAAAGTGCTATTCCTATGTAAAACGTAAAAGTAAAGCCTTTTAGGTCCAATTTTCTGTTTGTTTTGACCTATCTCTAAGCATTTAGGAGATATCGTCCGTCGTAATGCAATCCCCCCCAGGGCGCCACCCCGCACCGCGGCACCGCTGAGGTACGGCCTGCACCAATTACTACAGACTTCCCCTCTACACCCTCCCCTCCCTCGGCAAAGACTTTGCTCCTGATGACAAGATTTACATGCTAGTGGTGCAGTATTGAATAGGTTGTTCCTCTTGTGTCATGATTAATGTTGTTAAAGCCTATAATGTCAATTTTAACCCTTCAACGCTGTCCTATGTACTGGGTACCGACCCTCTAAACCTTGATTTTTTGCCGCCATACGGCTGCGAACCACTCTAGCAGGCTTTGTTCGAAAGTGCTCTTTATGTGCAAAATATTATAAGCTTGTGATACAATCGTGTCTATGAATTATAAAGGAATGAAGGGAATGAGCAGGGCTTACAGGGCTCCAACAGTAGATAGAAATATTCAAGGAAGACGAAACGAGGTAGTCAGTTCACGGATGTAGATCACTGTGGAGAGATAGTTCTTGTGTATAGTGCGCAAAGGATAGAAGGTGCTAAGTTTTTTAGGATGTAAGGAAAAAAGTAGTGAAATAAATACTTAATCATGAACGTGACGTTCATTTTAAGAATAGACCAACAAGGAAAGGCATGTAATCAAGACTAAATCCAGGCATTGAACTGGTTGGAAAAGAAAGTGAAGAAATACTCAGCTCAAATTTACTGAGAGTGAGATAAGTACTGTGTTTTCTCTATCACCTAATGGGTTCGAATTTGTAAGACTTAGTGCGAGAAAAAACGTGAGAAATGCGTCTCAACCAAGGTACAAAACTAGAATTCTTGTTATTGCGGTAAATAAGGCGATTGAAAAGTTAGAAAAATGACGTAAAGAATGGATGAACGTGCAACGACATAAAGAGAGCGCGAACTACGGTGGAGATGAAGAGAATCTTTCGTAACAAAACTTGATGATTTGTTTGAAATTGCAAGGAGCGGTACCATTGAATTTTTGACGCACGAGGAAAGTGCAGTTAATCTCTCGCATAAATGTGCTTGGGCTGAAGAAATTAAGTTCTTACGCAAATGAAGAGGAGAACGAAATGCAGTTATTGGTGGAATAGATTTCAATATATTCAAGAAGAAAGGAAAAGGTGTGGTTTTCCGCTCCTAACTGTGTCAGAATAATTAGAAATACAATGAAAATGTATTTTATTTTGGTTAATGTACCGAAATTCTTGGACAGAGTGAAAATAAATTGATCTCAGGGATTGGAAGTATTGTTATGGCAATTAGATTCTTTCTAAGGTAAGCACATTTCTTCAGAGGCTAGATCTTGCCAGTGTGAGCAAAGTCTTTGCCGAGGGAGGGGAGGGTGTAGAGGGGAAGTCTGTAGTAATTGGTGCAGGCCGTACCTCAGCGGTGCCGCGGTGCGGGGTGGCGCCCTGGGGGGGATTGCATTACGACGGACGATATCTCCTAAATGCTTAGAGATAGGTCAAAACAAACAGAAAATTGGACCTAAAAGGCTTTACTTTTACGTTTTACATAGGAATAGCACTTTTTCGACCCCAAAAAACTCAATTGAGGGCCCTTAGTACTTAGGGCCCTTGGGGCACGGGTTGCCGTTATTTTAAAGTAACCAAATTTTAACACGTGAATATAGACCTCATTTGGATCATTTTGAGACCAGGAAAACATAACTTTTCGCAATTCTGAAAAATAAGGGCCGGCCTACTGGGCAGCCATCAAAATGTTGGCCTCCGAGAAACTCACCAGGTGGAAAACCCATGAAGATTTCACCAGTATTACACTCAGGGAAAGAAAGAATCATATATTAAAGAAGCAAATTATGTACAGTCAAAAACATTTCGGGCACAGGGTAGAAAGACCGAATCATTGCGGATAAAGTAATGAATATGGTGTAATACTAAGCAGTTTTTGAACGACAAAACAAATTACATAAATATTTTTACATCATTTTTGAGATTACACTGGATTTAACAATGGAAAACCCATGTTTTACAATTTCTCTACTAATAAAATTTCATTAAACAGCCAGCAACATTATTATTATATATAATAATTAGTTTTTATAGCCTCAGCTCCCAAACTGGTCAACTCCTCTAGCAATGTTTCATGTGTACTTAAATATTTGCTGGTAGGAAAACACACTGTTACACAAGAAAACATGCTGATAAATGAATAAACCAACAAGGCACTATAATACCAGAATAAGCCTTGCAATAGCCATTGTAACCTAAACTTAGCATTTAAATTAAAAATAGCCAGCCTAAAACATAAAAATGCATGCCATAACCTTTTCTTGACCATTGTTTAAATTAGGTGTGCATGGTATGCAAATGGAAGACTTTTTGGGCTGGATTTCTATCCAAATCCTGAACTTCATGAGATAAATAAGTCTGCACCAATCTATTGCACACAATGAGCAACTAAATTTCATAAACTCTTTAATTGTAATCACTGTTAAATTGGAAATTCTACTTTTAAGTATTTGTTTCACCTACTACTACATGTAGTCTCACTATGGAGTTAAGGAGAATAGAAATTTTCCAATCAGCTTCTTAATTAATTGAAATGGTACTTATGACAACTGAGCTCCTGACTAGCAGCAACCTTCTTCTTAGATTCAGCTTAATTAATCATCTTAAGTTGTAGTAAAGTCATTCATAGGGGCACCGAATTTTCGCGAAACGCGAAATTTCCTAGGTTGCGCGAAATTTTGCGTTTAAGCACTTTTTCTGCGAAATTGGGGCGATATTTTCATCATTGCCCGTGAAAATACTTTTGAGTATTAAGTATTAAAAATACTTTTACTTACCGTCACTTTTAAGTTTTCTTAAAAAACCGGTATCAAGAACCGGTTGCATAAAGTCGGTGCTTTGCAACCGGCTCGGAACTGTGGCGAGGAGTTAAATTTGGCGCCCAAAGCCGAAATGGTCTGCAGCAAGGTCAGTAAAAGACTTTTTCACAGTCTTTTACTGACCTTGGTATGCAGCGTATACAAGGCCGACAAGTGAAAAAATGATTAAAAAACGCATACATTACTTTCCGATTGCACACACCACCACCATGTGTTGTGTACCACAATGTGGCCCGGCGATGCTCCGTCTACGGCGTGAAATATAGACTACGCTACATTGAGGCCGCCCTCAGACGAAACGGGTTTTCGCCAGCCTCCGTTCACGTGAAATTCAGGCGGCTTCCAGATGAGACGACTCTGCTGTGCCGTGAACGACACCTGCGGAAAATCGTTTCGTCTGAAAGTGTTCTTAAGATTGATTCATAATTACAGCAATTTGTCGACATACGAGCAACATGCGTTTCGAGAGCCTATTCGTAAGTTAATAAACCTATGCAAGGCATCGAAAAGTGTGGTTATCCTGCAGAATGCAACACCGCATTACACTTTTGCGTTAACTCATGGCCGCTCAGTTTGTCCATGTTGTCAGTGTACCGGCGTGTTGAGCAGTTTATTGTTGAGGTTTTATGAACTGTGGCAGTGAAGCATCAGAACAAGTTGTCGATTAAAGTAACAATTTAAGCTAGCAACATCACAGAATGTATGTTGATCTGACTTACAAGTTTCAACAAAAAACGTGGAGAAAGAACTATGTAATGACACATCTTGGTCAATCATGTATTCTTAACGTGTTATTTTACTTTTTACTTGGCAAATAAAATTATGGAGACGATCTTAAGTTTTTTTACAGAGCTTTCCTGCTAATTAACATCTTTCATGAAATTATTTTCATTCACTTCTTGTGGTTGTTCATTTAAATTTGCCATTAATTCAGATAATTAAAGTTCATCCTTGGAACCAAGTATCGAGAACCGATGGGGGAGAACCAGACCGGTACTGGGAACCGAAAAAATTTAAGAACCGACTCAACCGTAGTTTATAAAATTCTTTTACCCTAGTCAGCAATGCACAGTTTGGAAAAGAAAATGAATCTTCTCTTAATATCTCAAAAAATCTGTGCAACTTTTCATGTTTGAGGTCCTGAAGCAAATAGGCGAAAAGACCAATATCAAGTTGTCATTCCTTATATACAGGGACCAAGGGAGGAACATTATTACAGCTATGGGAAGATTGTTTAACTCAAGGTGTATATTTACAACTGATGTGAAGGACTTAAGCACAATTGTTGCTTATGTCCTCATATATCGTTAACAGAAACTCAAGAATTTCTTGGCTATTCTGCTTTGAACAATTCTGTTAGATCAGTTCGGGGAGAAGGAAAAGAATTTTCAGTACTTCCACTAATTTTTGACCTTTAAAATGATTTTCCCCATTTTGTAGAAAATTGTGTGAAAACCCTGTGGATACCTGTGGCAAGTGTAGATGCAGAAAGAGGTTTTTCCATGTGTGGAAATATAAATAAAAGAACCACTGAACTTCCAAAAAATGTATAATCAAAGACAAGTTTGACTGATGAATCGCAATTCCAGTGAAAGGAGGATTCAGCCAATTTTAAATTCCATAGTGTGCATAATTTCAAATGGCATATTCCAAAAAACAATTTATAGATAGAAGCAACCTATCAGTGGATAAATACAGTAAAACCCCTAAGTAGTGAACCTCTTTACATCGTAAACCTCCATACTTCATACCACCCCTATGGTCCCGTCTGATTTACATGTAAATTTATAGCCAAACCTCTTTATAGTGACCCTCTTTATATTGTAAAACCTCCACTTATCATACCAAGGAGACACCCCCGAGAATGCCTAATTACCTCCGCAAATCGTACCAAGACAACAAGAGACCATTAATGCAGCTGTGATTATGTACGTGGAATGACATTATCAGTAATAAATGTTTCACTTTTTTTTCTTAAACATATACCTTTTGTATGCTGTAATTTTCACGTTAATCATTAGTTGTGGCCATTTTGTTCAATATGAGAGCGTACCTAACAGTAAATAAGAAAAGGGGAATCCAACTATCCTAATCATTTTAAGTGACTGTTGAATTAAGAGAGCTCACATTGTTTTCTATCAAATCATGGTAAAGATGATGCAGTAGCGCTCGCTTTCTGTTATTATTAAATAATAAATATATGTTCACGAATTCATGCATGCTTGTTTAAACACATAAAAACTATGGTTTAAAAGACAGCAATGCCTTTCATTTCCGAAGGATATGAAAAAATGGTGCCTATCACTAAAACCTCTCTATAGTGAACCTCCATACATCAAATTGCCCAAATTTTGGTCCCCTCCATTACAATGTAAAGAGGTTTTACTATACATATTTGGATGTTTTGATATTATATTTTTTGTGTAAGACCTTAAAGACTTCTGTTATTAATGTGTTAAGAGAAAACTATAAGTAATTTACATCATGCAGGCCAATGAGACAGTGAAATTTAGACCAATCAAAAATATTCCCCATTTCTACAACTCCCGTATTTCTCTATTCTTGCGTTATGAGGTTGAAATACATGCATAGCAAAGAGTGTTTATGGCATGTGTATCTAACGAATACTTAACTCATTCCTTTAGAATTTGCTTTGACCCTTCTTAATCAATGTTTTTGCAATTAAAAATATGTTTAATACATATGCTAATAAGCATTTTTATTGGTGAAATTATATTTCTTGGGGTAAAAATGAATAGAATTGAGGTTGAGTGAATTTTTATGATGAAACTGTATAATATATGACGAAATTGCAATTTTATGACGAAATTTTAAACCGAAATTGACAGATTTTTATGACAAAATTCACATTTTTTATTCACCAATAATCTTTGCCTCTTGTCATTCATTGAAAAAAAAGCATTCAGGAATTACGTGTATTAAATAGCATGAAATTAAGGGCATATAAGACTTAAATAAAATATAATCCACTAATTATAACTTAGAATAACTAATACAATAATAACTTAATGTTACATAATTGTATAACGGTTCAATGCTCAAATATAATGGTTAAATGAATAATTTTTTTGGCACTCATCTGATTCTTTGCCTTAAACTAAAATAATAAGCATCTCAAGTATCCACCATAATGGCCAAAATTGAAGTTCACGAATTCATGACTGGGATACTAAGGAACAAACAGAGTTCCTGAATAGATTAACTGAGTGAAAATTTGAACTGTAAGTTGTAAAAATTACTTGAGAGAATTATCTAAATATACTGTGTGTTGGCTTCAGGTTGATGCACAAGCTGAGAGTTAAACTCTGACATAAAGTGTTTTGATGGGAAGTTACGGGTAGGGGAAATTTTGCAGGTCTCTGTCAACTGCATTTCCATTTCCCTGTCATTTCTGCTTTTGCCTCTTTCATTTCTTATGCCTTGGAGGAAGCTTGAAGAATACTCACTAACCTTAAGATCTTTATTTTTTTCTTCTTGAATGTCTCTCGTGTTGGCTGGTTTACTCGCACTTATCAGTGCATGTATCAGAATATGAAATAAGTATGTAAAAATAAAATAAATGATGGCCAAGAGACTGGCCACAAAAATATATACACACACAAAAATTATACATGATAAGTTTCTTCAAAATGGCATCCACGCAAATGTCAGTCTTTATCTTTTCCTGATGGAGACTGCGAAATATGTTACTAGTGTTCGAGTCTGTTGTGGCAAGCTGATGGCAAGCTTGCCTCACGTGGTTTTTCTGTCTGGTATCTAACTCATAGTCAGTTGGAACAATTTAATTGTAATTTGTGAATTGTTAATGTCATAAAACTCATATTCCCCCATCTCCCCAGAACTCTTACTATCTCTCAGTTCACTGGCTGCATCTGAGTTATTCTCCTTTTTGAGCTTGTGGAATCCCTTTCCCTGGTCACTCTTCTTCTTTTTCTGGCACTTTCTCTAAGTTTTCTTTGTCAAATGAGATAATGTTACATTCTCAGTTGAAACTGTGATAGGTCGATAAAGTTGTAACTGATCTACCTTTTTTCAAGAGTATTACTGAGCTGTTGATGACCTTCAGTAATTAATATAAATAATATATATTCTCAGTCAGAGAACTACTATTTTTTCTTTAAAGTGAACTCAAGTGTACTGTTCTGAAATATAGTTGAGTATCATTACAAAATACATAATGAAAAATGCTCGGTTTATGCTATTTAGTCAATATTCCAGATTATTTGTTCCCCTCATTCTTCTCTGTTGTGATCGTGTAATTTTAAATATAGATATTTTACTTACTGATTATTTTCATAGGCAAATTGACATTGAAGATTCCTTGGAAGAACTTGTACAATGCTCCTGTTGAGGCTTGCATTGAAAGGCTCTTCTTGCTAGTCGTCCCTAACAATGCCACAAAATATGATCCAGTGAAGGAAGACAAATATCTGCTGGAGGCTAAGCAAAAGGAGCTGCAGAGAATTGATCAAGCTAAGCAGGCACAAAAAGGTGACATTAATAAGGGCAATTCAGTGTCAAAATACAGCAGACTCCCGAGTATCCAGCTACGGTTTAGCAGGGTTGCAGATTATCCGTGCATGATTTTCAATCTCACTCAATTTTTTCTGCGATCTTTATAAAAAAAAATAAAATCGGATGCAAAATCATTGGAATTACTGCATCAATGCTTGGATACACCGGGCTTATTATTTCCGTTAGAATCCCCTTCTTAAAACGGAAGCAATCGCGCACTAGCTGCATTCACGGGAGCACCGTGACTCTATTTTCCAAGCCTTGCTGTGCACGACCATGCTCCGTGATCATGGATACACGTCCTGCAGCAGTTGCAACCCTGGCAACTTGTGCTAATCGCGACTACATAGAGTGGTGCCTGACAGTGTAGTTTCCGACGTCGAGCAGTGGTTTTGAAGCATTTGTGCAAACCACTTTTCTGTATCTGTAATCGCACAGCCACCAATGTGTGGTTTTCAAAACCAGGCTTTACATAGAGCATTAATAATACAAGTACAACCATGTTATTGCCGCTAAAAAGATCACTAAACTGGCGAAGAAAGCTCTCATTGACTCCAGGATGCACACTTTTATAGCAATAACTGCATACATAATAATATATTGTTTGTTTTGGGTAAATTATGAACATTGCAAGACTTTTAAGTGAAAGTTTGGGTTATCTGTGTTTTCTGATTATTTGTGCTGTCTCTCCCCATCAATAGCCTGGATAATCGGGAGTGTACTGTATATTTGTATGTATATATTTGACTGCATAAGTAGTTTTAATGATTGCAAATATATCTTGGTATTTTTTAAATTGTGTTCCTTGTTGTATTTGTAATTGTTTCATTGTGACCCAGGTGCACCAGACAAGAAAGATGATACATTTGTGGAAAAACTGGCTACTCAAATTATTCGTAATTTGCAAATCAAAATACAAGATATTCATTTGCGATATGAAGATAGGGTGACATGTCCACAGCAACCATTTGCTGCTGGATTTACCCTTCATTTATTATCTATGAGAACAACAAATTCAAATTGGGAGCCTTATGTTGTCCAGGAAACTGAGCCAAAATTTCATAAGGTAAGTCCTGAATAAAGGTGACCCCCATCGTGTACCTATGTTGTGTGATAAAAATATCAGTCAGAAAAGAGGGTGGATGCAAGAGTTGGGAAACATAGTGTGCTGTATATCTGCTAGTTGAAATTTAATATGTGAAATCAATGAAATATTATGCCTCATCATCAAATGGTTACTATTTCATTAGCATTAACCATCTTTAGCTGAAATTCAATCGTAGTCCTCTTTCCAATTTTTTATCTGCTTCAAGGCATCTTTTTAAAATATTTTTAAGAAAATAATTAAGCGAGCTACAATAAATATATATGTATCTATATTCCTACAATAATCTATTAACACATTTTTTGTCTTTTTTTTGTCAAGTATCGACCATAACATCTGATACGCCTCATTTATCAAGGCTCGAATATGACTGATTCAGTTAGATTATATATCGTATCAAAATGGTAGTGCCTTAATCCTTGTGTCACTGAATTTACAGTACACCTCTTTGAAATTCCCCTCTGACAGGTTGAATAAGGAACAGGTGTTTGAATCTTGAATGACTAAAATTAAACTTGTATATATCATATGACCATATATCGCCCTCCTTCTAGCAATTTTAGTATTTTTCTGGGCAATTGTAAAAAACTAACCGAAATTCTTGAGCAAAGCCATATTAATGTTGAGAATCCTTCTCTTGTCATTACTGGAGACTTCATTTGAAATGTTCTCCCATATTCTAGAGAAAAATGGGCATTGCTAGATATTGTCTTCATTCAATCTGAATATCACAAATAATGAGCTGAATAGAGTTTTTCATACATCTATGACTTTCATTGATTACATCTGTATGAATTTTGACCCAATACCTTTAGAAACTAAAGTTATCACCAATCAGGTCATTTTCCATTACTTTGCATGTTAAAGTTAGTTCCTCTAAAACTTTTGCAACCTCATGTAAGAGATTCTTCTCAGAAGAAAATATTTTGTACTACTTTCTGTGAAATTCTAAATTCCCATCATTGGTCAAGCATTTATTACATGTCCTCTTTCTATAACAGCTTTAATAATTTTTAGTTTTTACTCATCACAACTAAATTTCGTAGACTACTGCTTTCCCATTTTATCTGTAAAATGTGGAAACTATTCAAGAACGAGTTGTCAAAAGCCTTGAGTCACCTAAGAAATTTGCAACTTATCAAGGTTTATGAAAGATGGCTCTGTACTATCATTTGCAAAAGTCTTGCAACAAATCGAGCGGCGCCACTTTCGCTCCATTGTCGATTTCTGGCCACCATGAAGATTGAATGATCACTATCTACGTATGAATCTTCATGGTAGCTCGGGAACGACTCACGAACGGGTCATCGTGACACGGGAGTGAGACGTAGGAAATCATTACGATGTTCAGTTGAGTAAACGAGCGTAGATATTATTAAGTCGTCGCGGCGTTTGAGATTATTTTTGTACCCGTAATTGACTGGAGTAGATAATTGAAAATATTTACCCGTTAAAAGAGTGGGTACCTATGACGCCTGGCTTCCAATGGTAAACCCCAAAAGGCCGGCTGGGGGCACGATTTCGCCATTAGGAACGCGGAAATCAACTCGCTCGTAACCCTTTTTTTTAGGGATTCAACGTCGTTCAGGAGACTTTACATTAAGTTGTTGAAATATTTGTTCGATATAGAAGAATTAATAAATGAAAAAAATTAACTGGCAATTTTCCGAAAAAAAAAACACGAATCTGTCGTCTCCACCATATTTAATTGATTGGCATTAAATAGAATTCTTTACGTCAGCTAATAGGTCCTGCACCTGGTCTTGCCCTACATCTTTATCCCAACTTTATCAGCCAGGGATGAGGAAGTAGGTTACCTCGAGTAAAACTTGCAGGCCGTAAGTGATTCTCACGTACTTCCAAAATAGTGAAAATAGGGCCAATTTGTAGCCCTATCGTATATACACATGTTGATGCCACAATTTGCTTGAAGAAAATACGCACTAGAAAAATAGTTGATAAACACCTCAAGATAAGCCTTTCCTATATTTAAAAATAAGGGCCGTGGAGCGTGCACGATTAAGGATTACCATTACATAGGTTATTCCTAGGATTGTACTTAGTAGATCAGCTGGTCTCACATTCTGTCCCTTTCCAACAAAATTACTGTACAGTGTGTCCTCGTTTAACGTCGTCCCGTTTAACGTTGTTTCGCGATAACGTTGTCCAAAAATTGAAACCCTTGATCATTTAACGTCGTTATTGCTTCGCGATAACGTTGTTCAAATTATGCGCGGCGAAAAAAAAATGAATGGCGAATAGAACGCAAGCGCATCTGATGCGTAAATATTACCATATTAATGCGATTGGTAATTTTCGTTCGACAGAAAAGGTTGGCGTGGGTAGCGTATGTTAACTATGCATCTGAGCGAATAATTATCGCCTCATTTACCCATTATCCGTATATTTTTCTGATGCCAACCGAAAAAAATGTCCACGAAGAAGAGTGGCTATCCTGGTGGTTCTTCAGACGTGAAGAAAAAACGGCGATATTAGAATAAAAACTTGGTATTATTAAAAGAATTGAAGAAGGTGCAACTGCTGGAGAGATCGGTCGAGTTTTTACAGTTAAAATTTCTTCTGTAACTGAAAATATCGATGTTTCGCCATTAAAAATACTTTCTTTTTAGTTTTTATATTTCATTTAATAATGCCTTCTTCCCAACCTTTTCGTTATGAAAATTCGTTTCGAATGAATCGTTATCATGCTGAAGTGAATAATCGGTAATGAATGTTTCTCGCGATTTCCGCCGGGTTAAAGAATTCATATCATCACGAAAATTGACTCGCCCTTCGTCCTCGTGCTTCCGAGTGTCAGATTCAGATTTTTTTCATTTTGGCCTGATTCAGGTGTCTCCCGATTGGTCAAGAAGTCTGCTTAAAGTTACGGCTCCGATAATTGGCCTCCTTGGATTCTCGCCCGGGAAATTCTGGATTCTTCACGAAGAAATGGATTGTTAGGAACATGGCTAGGAACCAATTTAAATTTTTTACATTGTTTCTTATGGGAAATACTGCATCGCTTAACGTTGTTTCGCTTAACGTCGACTTTTTCAGGAACGAATCAACAACGTTAAACGAGGACTCACTGTATTAAAAAAACACTGATTGTAGAATACTGAAGCCTAAAGTTTAAAAGTAAAATTCTTCACTTAATTTATATCTTTTTCTATCTCTAAGAAAAGTTTCCGTCACTGCTCATTTACGAAACGAAAAAGGGTAAAATTGTTCTGAAAAACTTTACTGGAGAAATAAACTTGGTAGGAAATGGCGACAAGTTGATGACAAATAGGCAGCATACAACATAGGCGGGCAGCATAATCGCTGCAAAATATCATTCATAATTTTCTTTTTAATCAGATAAAATTGATCTATTTAAGAAATTACGTATATGGAACCTTAGATTATTACGATAGTTCTCATTCCAAAGGTTAATAATGTTGAGCAGTTACGGACCTGTAAAGGAAACCATATAGCACTAGGAATTACATTCACCAGTGATTCTGATTGGAGTTCCTTCAAGAAAACGCAATTGATTCGTCCTACCGCGCTAACTACGCATGATTCCCGTCGCACGGTCATTTAAATTAGAAATTGTTGCAAAAAATGCTCAAATTCAACAGCTGGTACCCTCTTAACATAAATTTCAAAAATAAAAAAAACTTTAAAATAAAATACGGCTTTGCGGAGGATAAAAAATTTCGGCTATGGGAAGGACTTGAACGCGAACCCCTACTATCGCCAGCCCGACTGTTTATCCACTGAGCTAATACTAGCTCAAGGTCATGAAGGCGTAAATTTGATTATTTGTTATTATTGTAACACTGAGCTCCTTCATGTGCTTCTCCTACGGCTTATCACTTGAACGAATTTGATCAAAATAATCACTTTCTCGGTATATTAGTCTTTTATTCGTTTATATGATTATAACTTGAGCACGGAGGCTTTCGTATACTCTATGTTTCGGCTGGTTAGTATATACAATAGGAATATAATGATGTTGTCGCCTGCGACTTCGGTATGGTGTCGTCTTTTTAAGTTATTATTATTTGTTATTATGTTTCAAACTCGGTACTTATATTTCTAATGAAGCAAGCGTATACATTCATTACAAACAGAAATTCTGTTAGGATTTGCTTACGTCCTTCTTACTCGACTTGAAAGGTTTTATGAAATGAGCTGCAGTTCCACTGATGCCTTAAACATAAAACGTATGGCCAACAAACACATTTCCTAATACAATGTAACCTACTTAATGCAAGTAGATAATTCAATTAATAATGCTAAGTAAGTATCCTACATTATCCCGAATTCATCAGTGTATATGTAAATGATTGCATCTAAATAAGATAACTTAATCATCAACGATATAGCAGCTAAGAGTTATTATTCGCATTCACACTAATTCAGCAGTAGAACATATTATCAAACAATACCTGTTGAAATCCGACAATCATTAAAAATGGGACTTTTAGCTGGAATTAAGTTTTCCTCGTCATACTTTGAACAAGTGGAAAGGAATACATCTTTACCGATTGACGGACGTCGGAGAACTCTGTTATTACTTACGCAACGATTAATGCCGATCAGCTTAACTAATTCATATTTTACGTGTTTGCTCAGATAATTATATGATGAAACACTGGGAATTTCAAAGCTGCCTCGTATCATATGTCGTAGATATTGTATTAAAACATCAACCCGAGTCGATAGATGTAAACAAAAGTCTACCATGTTCACAGTGAACGACTCGTGATTTCCAGCTCACTGAAAAGAGCTGAGATCACTCAAAAAGAGCCAAGCTACCAACTTTTTAAAATCTCTCCGAGGAATTACCTTCGATCTTTCCTACTGCATTAATTGCTACAATGTGTTTGGGGGAATATCATGAACATTAATTTCATTTAAATGGAAGCGGACAAATCCCGAGACTGAAAAGGATGACAAAATACCTCAACCACCCAATGACCCGTTCTCCATGCATTGAACCATGAAGACTAGTATTGGATTGTTGCATACACCCGAAAACCATACAATTTCCGGGCACAATCTTTGTGGAGCGAAATTGGCGCCACTCGATTTGTTGCAAGACTTTTGCAAATGATAGTACATCAATTAAAATGGACTCTACTGACACACTTGGGTATATTGTCTTGAAAAAGAATTAAAGATCTTCCTTTCAGAATGCTAAGAAGGCATACAATAACCAAAAATGCTGCAAACAAAACTAAAGGAATTTGGAAAATTGTTAAGGAATCAAATCATCACAAGAGTGATAGGTCTATAATAATAATAATAATATAATAATAATAATATTTAATTTCCTGTTGGCTATACAAGTATAACATAGGATTTAGTCAAAAAAGAAGAAAAGTTTATACAAAAGTTACATAGAAATTACAATAAATGATAAGCAGTTAAATACATACATAATTATATTAATTTGTCATTTAGATACTCATCAATGCTATAATAGCATTTCTTAAGTAGCAGTTCTTTTAGCTTATTTTTAAAAGTATTATTACTCACTGCACATTTTATTGCATTTGGAACTTTATTGTAAACCATAGAGGCTGAGTGGTGAGGACCTTTTCTGCTTACATTATAAGGCTGATTGTTCAGATGGACATTGTCTTTACTACGTGTCCCGTGGTTATGGATTGACGAGTTGGGCATAAACAGGTGCCTATTGTTTCTCACAAAAGTACAGCAATTCAAGATATAAATACAGGGGAGAGTAAGTATTTTAAGTTCTTTGAATAGGGGTCTTCCTGGGGTCCTAATTGAGACCCTTAGCATACTCTTAATAGCCCTCTTTTGTATTGAAAATGCCTTTATTGCAGCACTACTATTACCCCAGAATACAATTCCATAAACTAAAAAAGAATGGATTTTGGCGAAGTAGATGAGACTTAGAATCTGAGTTGAGGTGGTTTGGGCAAGTTTCCTGATCATATAGATCCCAGTATTCATTTTATTGATTAATTTGGTTATGTGAGGCTGCCAGTCAAGGTTCATATTGAGATATAAACCGAGAAATTTAGTGGTGTCACAGTGAAGTATAGTGATATTTGAGTCTGTTCTGAGAAGAGGGCTTTGAATTGGTGGGTTTGTTTTATTATGAAAATGAACGAAGCATGTTTTGTTTTCATTAAGAAGTAGGTTGTTTGACCGGCACCATTTGGACATAGTTGTTAAGGTTTGACGGGCAGCACTGCTAGCATCTAGGAAATTGTCACTTATGTTCAGTGTGGATGTATCATCAGCATATAATATAACTTCATTGTTTGGAAAGTTATTATGTAGATCATTAATGAAAATGATGAATAAAAGAGGTCCTAATATAGAGCCTTGTGGTACACCACAATTGGTTGAGGCCACATCAGATCTGAAAGAACGAGCATTTGAATTGAGGTTGAGGTTTACCTGCACAAATTGTTTACGGTCTGAGAGATAAGACTTTAACCAAGATAAGGCATTGCCATTGATCCCAATTTTCCTGAGTTTGGAGTAAAGTATGGTGTGGTCAATAGAGTCGAAAGCTTTTGACAGGTCAAAAAAGATTCCAATGGTCTCTTTCTTATTGGATAGTCCCCAGATTATCTTATTAATGAGGTGAAAGGCAGCGGTTGTGGTTGACTTTCCTTTTATGAAGCCATGCTGGGAAGGGTGTAGAAGGTTATAACTGTTTAGGTAGCTAAAAATACGGTTGTAAAATAGCTTTTCAAAGACCTTGGAAAAAACAGGGAGAATAGCAATGGGTCTATAATTTTCTGAATCACTATGCGACCCTTTTTTATGGATTGGCAGGATTAAAGATGTTTTGAGAGCTGTAGGAAAATGTCCATTCAAGAGAGAGAGATTGAATATATGACAGAGAGACTGGGATATAAATTTTGAAGCCTGTTTAACAATTGGCATAGGTATTCCATCCAAGCCAGCAGACCATTTATTGTCAAATGTTCGAATCACATTTTCGACTTCAATGGGATCAGAGGGAGCAAGAAATATAGAGTTGGAACAGTTTATCGAAGTGAGAATTGGGTTAGTATTGAGATTTGCAGATTGGCAGAACTGTTCATTGAAGCGATTGGCAATTTCCAAAGGCTCAGAAACTGGGATATTATTGAAATTGATTGGTGAAGGAATACCTTTGTTCATGTCATTATTTGTTTGTTGCTTGATAGCATGCCATGCAGCTTTTGTGTGGTTATTAGATTTAAGGATACGCTGGCTGAAATAATTTTTTTTAAATTCATTTACTCTAGATTTGTATTCTTTGAGGAGTCTGACGTAACTGTCATGAAGTTTGGGGTCACAGTATTTCCACTCATTATGAAGGCGTCTTACATCAGCACCCATATTCACCAGGTCATGAGAAAATTTGATATTCCTGTGGTTATGCCTAGAGGTAATACACTTCACCGGGAAAGCACGGTTAAATATCAACATAAACTTGTTTAAGAAGGAGGAAAAACAGGCATCTACATCACTAGAATTTCCACTGTCGTCCCAAGTTTCGGCAGCTAGACAAGCCAAGAATTCTTCGATGTTCACAGGATTATAGAGCCTTTTAAAGACATGGTTGGTTTTGTTGGGATTTGGATCAGGCAATTTCATCTCGATGCTGATTGCACAATGATCAGAGAGTAGGTGAGAAATAGTTTCGCAAGCAATATTGCTGGTTGATATGTCAGTCACCACAAGATCAATGAGAGTGGAGGATTGAGAAGTTACTCTTGTAGGATTGCTATTAATAATGACTAAACCAAAAGACTGGAAGAGAGCAAGTAAGTCATCACATCGTGTAGAAGTACTAAAGAAGTCAGTATTAAAATCACCAAATAGTATCAATTTATCAATTTTACCACTAATCACATGCTGAATGGTGTCACTAAGTTCGGTCATAAAGGAATGGAAACAAGCACTCGGAGATCTATAGATGACTAAAATGCCCAAACGAATTTTTTTGAACTTAAGTATCACAGCAGCACTTTCACAGACCATTTCAATATTGTTTTTGATTGAAATAGGTAAAGCTGACATAGAGGATTTCACATAGACAGCAACACCTCCACCTCTACTCTTGGATCTGCAGAATGATGACACTAATTTCATGCCATTTATGGCACAACACTGAATTTCGTCTTTGACAAGCCAGTGCTCAGTCAATAGAAGAATATCACACTTTTTTTCTTGCATAAAAACTTCAAGTTCCGAAATCTTATTTCTGACAGATTGAACATTTAAGTACAGGAACTTAACAAAACCACCACAATCAGAGCCTAGTTCGCGGACTAGTCACGAATCCTGAGTGTCATTGGTTGCGTCATGGTTTCTTACGAAATTTGTCTTTTTAATAACATCACTTTGGGCGAATCTGAATCTCTCAATGCCAGTATCATCTGGCCATAACGTAGCGTCGTATAGTTTATCAACTAGTCTACGGTCCACCTCTATTTTAAAGGAAGCATAGGGACCTCTGGCTTGTAAAGATTCAATATTAACTGAAGCCTTCAGTTTGGCGTCTAAATATGTTTTCAACTCACTCGGGTCGGTCTCTGGATCCATTCTCCAGACATGGACGTAAGCTTTCCTTGGCACAGCTTTAAAAGGACACGCGTCGTCCGTTTTGGCCGTGCCGTATAGCCGCGTTCGGCGATGTTTTTTCCGATAAGATACCTCCGTGAATCCAGCATTTGAGGCGTCGAGGTCCTTTGCCAGCTCCGGTTGGCTTGACGAAAGAAGTGGATCCGGCGACCCATTATCCCTTTGCATCATTGGAGACGTAGTTTCACGATGAGAAGTAGGCTCCATGAATTTAGCTGCTTGCAACGACGTCTTATTAAAAGACATCGTTTCCTGTTTGGGATTCCCGGCTGAAGTTCGGCGTGTTACAGGTTTCTCGTAGGGAGCAGCGGCGGGTAACGTAGTTTTAGGTGATGTAGATGCCGAGGTCTTAGTCACCTCAGTTTTTCGCACTGAATCAGCAAATGACACCGATTTCTGTTGTTTGGTCAGAATAGAGTCTTTTAAGAGAACTATCTCTCGTTTCAGCGTCTCAATGTCTGACGCCATACTTGAAATCATGTACTTCGTTGAACGACAAGAGGCACATTTCCAAAATATATCTCTGCACTCAGTTACTGCTTTTAATATCAGCTCGTTGAGGCCTGAACATTTATGATGAAACATACGTGGGCAAAGTTCACACGTGATGACTTTTTCCGAGGATGTTAGAGAATTATTGCAGGAGCCACACAAGTTCGCATACAGGTCGGCCATTTTGGACGCGCTTCCCACGATCTGACTTCAAAACCTTGGACCCCCTGGGAAATTCTATTTTTGATGATAATTTTCAAATGGCTTCTGCTCTTAACGATTTTTTCTGTCTCATCTACTACCCAAAATGAATCATATTAGCTATTTCCACACAATAAGCCGTTGTAATTACTTATTTCTTCAGCCTTTTTCCAATAGGGTAGTTTCCTTCATCAAAGAAAACGAAAGGCATTGATTGCGATTCGTTACCCACCATTAGTGTATTCATAATACACAAATTATTTGGTTTTTGAAATACCGGTTTAGACGAATGGCAAGGGTCAAATTTTATCCTCATTTGAAAAAGGCCAGATTGGCGCCCATGCGATTCCACTCCGCATGACGTCACAGGGACCTAGTTTCTACACGAGAGGATAGGAGTTATGCATCGTCTGAGGTTACCAATGCATGCATGAGGCACAGAGCTCAGAGAAACATGTCTTAATAATCACCTATTAAAACTGGCTAATGTCGGAAAGTTTTCTTCGTTTGATAAGGTATTAATAAACCTTTTTTAAGCCAAGCGCTACCGTTCAGCAAGGTACTCAGCTATCCGCTAGCATCCTGCGACGTATCAGAGCTAAGCCTCGCCTCAAGGTCATCTCACCGGGCGGGAGGGGGAACCAGAAATACGACGTACGGAGATATTTCCCGACATTCATACTTAAGCGTCGCGTTTTCGCGCGCTTGAAATTTTTCACTTTTCATTTAATCGCGAAAAATAGATGTTGTCATTTAAAAATCTAAAAGCGCGAAATACGTACTCCAGGAGTAATAATCTTTCGATTAAGGCAATAAAAAAATAATAGGAAACCACCCTATTCAGAATTTAAGAGTGTTATCCGGAATCTAAACAATAAGTTCACCTCTGCCTTTGAAGAGATTCTTTTGTTTGTAATAAAGCGATTTTCTTTCCTTGCAATTATGCCCTCATTATTATTCTTTACGGGTGGGTATGTGTCCAGGTCTACCCAAAGTAGCAAAAATCATTCCTCTGTGCAAAGGTAAGGGTAATTGATGGAAAATGAATTCATATCTTCTCATCTCCTTGCTGAATCAATTCGGTTAAATTTTTGAGATAGTGTTTTATTCGCGTCTCATGGCTTATTTGGAATCTCTGAATATATTATCTATTGCCCAACATGGCTTTAGGAAATCAAGGTCCACAACTGCTACCATTTACCATATTGAGAATAAAATATTTGGTGATTTAGATAACAGAATTTAATCCATAATGCTTTCATTTTATTATTCTAAAGATTTTGACTGTGTCAATCATGGTATATTACCACAAAAACTTGAAAAGTTTGATATTAGAGGTGCAGCCTTTAATTGGATTAAGTCTTACTTGAGTGATAGGCAACAAAGTGTTGTGCTTTGAAGTAAGGATTATCAGGTTCTTATTTTTATTTTTGGTTCTTGGTACCAGTCCGGTTCTCCCCCATCATTTCTCATTTCTCAATACTTGGTTCCAAAAATGACTCTTATTATCTGAATTAATGGAAAAAAATTTTAGGAGACCTTATAAAAAAAATAATTACATACTACTTTTTAGGCAACTTTCTTAGCAAAACTAAGGACTTTATTCTACGCTGTAACTAGGTATAGTACTTTTAAAAGTGTTGCAAAAAATAATATTTCCAGAACCTATTTTTAAATTGATTGGGGTGTTATACAACATATTTACTAGGGAAAAATATGTTTAAAATTACTTGTCAATAGCCACTTGTGGGATCATTCTTGGCCTTGCTCTTGATGGGCTAAGAATGGTATCCTTATTCTTTTCCCCGTAGGTAGATACACATCTCTTTCAAGATTTTGTTTCAAATTGTAATTGGAATATGCAAATTACACTCTTTGCAAACCTTCAATTGAAACCAGTTAGCAGATAATTAAGGATGGTTGCATTCTATTTTTTCCCCCACTCCTGTTCAGTTCCTCACATTGGTTCTCCAACCCAGTGTTTGGTTCTGGTTCATTTCAGGTTTCTTTGTCAATGAATATTTTTTAAAGCTAAAAGTGATTTTTGTTGCTTATATAATGACAGCCAGAGTTAACTCATGATATTATCTCATATATGATAATATCATTGACATCACCCTTATTAAACTACTTACAAGATTTTAATTGTGATCTAGAAATGCTATCAAATCTGGTGCTGTGCAAATATTTTGGTTCCAATTGTTTGTGGCCTTGGTTCCAATTCCTCAATGAAACTCAAGAACTGGTGGTACCGAGAACCAAGCAAATTGACTCATCACTATGTATTGCCTTAATTGGTTTGACTATGTTTCTCTACAATTTTGCGATTTATTGTAGGTAAATTATTTGATTTGTTTCAGCTTGTTGAGTTGATAGGTTTTGCTGTCTACTGGAATTGCTACTCCACTTCTTTCATAAGTCTAAGTGATGAAGAGAAAATGGATCACTTCCAAAAAGGAATTGCCTCAATAAAGTATCAACCCAAAGACTATTCATACTGTAAGTGTGTTTTGTAGTTGCTTGGGCATTTAGTGATTTTGAAAGAGTAGTTACAATTCTTGCATTAAGATGTTCTTAAAATACCATAGATCTGGTGTAATTAAATGGTTCAAGGGACCTCTATTGTATATAATGCATTTGGTCTGGCTGAAAAGGATTTTAAAAATTTAATCAGCATATTTCCCTCATGCCTTTCATTTTTTACATCTTTAAAGTAAATTCTGTTTGTGATTTCAAGATTTAATTTTTACTTTATACTCTAACACTGCTACCTTAGGAAATGCAATTTCCCTGACACTTTTACCTGTACGTCAAAGTGTATGTATAGGTTTTATCTAAACTGTGGTCTCATCTTTTATTGTTATTTTTTTGGGAAAATTGTATAGTCTTAAAAAGTTTATAAGGTATCATATGCCATAAATAGTGCCTGGAGATTATTATTGTTATACTTTATTCTTGCAGGAATACTGGCTAATGACCTCAGGGACATTTTTGTTCCTTTTTCATGTGAAAATTTTGGGGGAGCTTGTATATTTTTTTAAATTATGGATGAATGAATAATGAATGAAATCTATTCCATGACATCATTTTATAATGTAATTGATGCTAAAGTCCAAGTGCTATCTATATTTCTTGGAAAATATGTGTATTAATTGATAATTTTTCTGCATACTATAAAGAGATTTGGCCTAAAGTAGATTCTCAATTTATGAGTAATAATTGTGCGTTCACTTTTACTGAGATATTCATAAATATCATCCGTAATCTGTTTTTTTTTTTTTTTTTAATTAACAGAGCTGTACAGTAAACTCTCGATCATGAAAGTCATCAGGACCAAAAAATCAGGACTTCTTTATGTTAAATTTCAAGATTTCTAGAATACTTATGAACCTTACTTAATGTTGTTTTAGTTTTTCTACCACGATTTGTCTTTATGGAATAGTTTTAAATGTTTTGAATTATATCTGTGAGAGTATTCTTCAATATATGTTTTATGCAGTGGATGCAAAGACTTGAAGTATCGTAAAATGCATATTCTACCATGCATTAACCCTTTCGAGATGGTGAAATTCTCTCCTTTGCATGGATGCTGGACTGAGCCCCAAGAGACTATTCCATCCCCTCTCTAATACACACTGAGCTCCTACCTTTTTTTACCCCTCTCAACAGGGATTATCTTGGACTCCAAGGGTTGTTGGGCTCCCTCCTTACATCGTTTAAAACTCTCTCAGCAGCATTGGTTCGCAGTCAACTTATGATTTGTTTATATGCATCAGCTACATGGGTAATTGTTGCTTGCTCTTAAATTCTAGACTTTAAATTGAATTCTTCGTTTTGTTCTATGGGTTGTCAAATTTCAAATGAAGCTCTATCGTCAATATTAACAGATTTAATGCTTCAATCATTTCAATTCCATAAATATGCTTCAAAAGTATTCATATTTGATTCCTAACCCTTTGAAAAACCTCATTAACTGTATATTTCTTCGAAATACATAAGTAGAAATTAAAATTTCATCATGCTTGTCGTTGATCTGCTGCCAGTCATTATAATTTCCATCTTCCAGTCTTTCCATCCAACGCAAGATGTGGTTAAAAAATATATATAGATAAAACAAACCACCATTTTAAAATAGCCGTTATTAATCGTTTTAAGATTGAGCTTTTCATAAAAATGAATATTACTTTTTCCTGGGGACTGAGGTCAAGATTTGCTATGTAAAAAACATTTTTGTATTCTCAAAGTCCCTGACCATTTAGCATAGGCTTTTTGTCTGGACCAATAGATTCACTTTGTATTACGGAAACTTTTTATTATCCTTTATAAAATGAAGAGCTAACTACTGTATAAGCGTGTGTAAGAGGCGCACCCCTATTTTGAGCATCGAAGCTATAGAGAAAAAAATTAGCACATAGCATGGACCTTCCCAAGAGATTAGACAACAATCGGGGCAATCTCAGCGCCGTAGGATAATAACCATGTCGTAGATTTAACGGAACCACACTCGGCCCTCTATAAGTCAATGCCTCCGCCGTTTTTTTCCCTTTCCCAGACCCCACACGAAAATAGGAAAATATCAAATTACAGGGGAACAATGGAAACGTGTTTCATCCCTACCCCATCTCACCAACTGACCTTTTTCGGTCTCATGTTCAATTCTCCTAGTTTTTGGAGGCCAAATGCTAGGTGAGTCACCTGCTGACCTCGAAGATATCTAGATATCTTTCAGCAATTGTATAACACGCACGAGGTTCTAAAAAGAATGAGACCTAACTCGACATATATCTGACATCATTTAAGTTTTTTTAAGCTCTAATTGAATGACACAAAGATTTATAGTTAAAACAAGACTACTAATATTCTGTTGTAATGTGAAAATTAATATTTTGTAGGGTTTTGCATTTTTACGTTCAAGGTGATGATGAATGTTTGTTTTGTTTTTTATTTACGTTGCCAATATAAAAAGTGATTGTTGTGCGGCCTTGGGATATTGAAGACGAATAAAAATAGTTTAAGATGTAAAGAAGATTTTTTTTCGTTTTTTGATAGATTATGAGACTTAAACACTAAGTGTTGATGCGAAGCGAAGTTTTTCTTTTGATGGTGTGAACGGCGAATACGTTTGAGGTTAGAAGAAGTGAACCCCATAATTGTTCCTTGTAAGTTCGGAATCATCAAAAATGGCGGAAGAAAAGAAGACGTGTATCCCAATACTCGACAGCGATAATTACGATGTATGGGCTGTAAGAATTGAAGCTTTTTTAATGAAGAAAGATTGTTGGGAAGCGGTAAAAGGTTTCCATCCATACATAACATTCGGCAGTGATGGAAACGAGATAGAAATGGAAGACGAAAGCCAACTCCCACCACAAGAGGTTAGGCGCCGTCAGCGACAAAATCAACAGGCCAGAGCCATTATCATACAATACGTAGATGATTCATTTTTGGATGATATCGTGGGACTGGACCTAGCGAAGGATATGTGGGAGGCATTAAGAGACATGTGCACCACTTACGACGTGTTCCAGGAGATAATGTTCCTAAAGGAAATGGTAAATACCGAAAAAACGGAAGACCTTTCCATGATGGAGTACATGAGCAAGATCCAGAATTACAACCGTAAAATTACTAAGTGTGGCATTAATCTCCCGGATAGAGCACTGGCTGCGTTCTACCTCATGGGTCTGCTTCGAGAAAAATATGCTGGGTTTATACGAAGTATTTACAGAACAAATGAAGGAGACATAACATCCAAATATGTTAAGTCCCAACTCCTGCTAGAAGAGAAGAGAATGAAAAATGAGGATTACGCGAAGACAGAAGAACACAAGGTTCTCAAGGTAAAGAAGAAGCCAAACAGACCTAAAGTAAGCAGTGAAAATAAATCACAAAATGCTCTAAAGAAACCTATTGGGAGGAGATACATTTGTTTCACATGTGGAAAGGAGGGGCATACTGCAAGATTTTGTCCTGCCATACAGAAGCAAGATGAAGAAGAGAAGAAGTCATCAGCATCAGTAGTATCAAGAGGCTATAAAGTACTCTGCATGCAAAGAAATCCAAACCATGCAAACAACGGCACATGGATACTGGATTCAGCAGCATCGGATCACATGAGCCCTAGGAAAGATTTGTTTGTTGATTTCAAACCCCTCTCTGGAGAAGTAACTGTGGGTGATGGTACATCACTAAAAATAGAAGGTCAAGGATCAGTGACCATCCAGATGTCGAATGAATGTGGTGGATGGAAAATAAAGTTAACTAATGTGTTATATATTCCTTGCCTCCAAGACAATTTGATTTCGGAAGGGAAATTAGAAGAGAAGGGCTTGACCATTGTGAGGAGAGACTGAAAGACTACTGTTAGCGACGAAGAAGCTACTCTGTTCCAGGGGTATCGCGTTGGTTTCCTGTATTACCTCACTACTGAAGGGAGTGCTTCTATTTCACAAATAAGAAAAGAAGCTGAAGAACATGAAGGTATGAAAGCATGTAAAATTGCAGCAACAACATGGCACAACCGTTTGGGACACCTGCACCATGAAGGGATGATGAAGATAGAACCATTGCGGAACTTAATGAGTAAGAAGACGGAAGAAGAATGTGAAGCATGTATACAGGGAAAGTTTAAGAGACTGAAATTTTCCTACAATGGAGAAAAAGACAGTAAGACTACATATGTCCTCCAAAGGGTCCACTCTGATGTCGTGGGGCCTATGCCCTGTGCCGCTTTGAGTGGCTGCAGATTTTTTGTCACTTTTATTGATGAATTTTCTCATTTCATTGTTGTAGTTCCCTTGAAGGCCAAAAGTGAAGTCACTGAGCAGTTCATAAAATATCAGAAAATGGTGGAAGTCACACATGGAACTAAAATACAGGAGTTCCAGAGTGATAACGGTGGGGAATACTCATCAAATGAATTCAAGAAACACCTTGAGAAGAGTGGAGTCCTACATCGTCTCTCTGTACCATATGTTCCTCAGCAAAATGGTCTGGCCGAGCGGTATAACCAGACAATTTTGAATACCATCCGTGCTATGCTGCAACAATCTGGTATGCCAAAACATTTTTGGGCTGAGGCCCTAAAAACCGCATGTCATTTAAGAAATCATTGTCCATCAACAGCAATAGATTCTGAAATTCCACTAAAGAGGTGGCTTGGAAGAGAACTTGAAGAGAAGGATTTTCAGTACCTAAGGGTGTTTGGTTGTCAGGCTTGGTATCGAGTAGTCCATGGTGACAAGCTAGATGCCAGAGCAAAGGAAGCAGTGATGCTGGGGTACCCAGAGGGCACCAAAGGCTACAGATTGTGGGACCTAAATACAAGGAAAGTCATTATTAGTCGAGATGTCATATTCAATGAGACTGTGTTCCCATTCCATAGAAAGGTAAACAGTGAGAAAGGTGACCAGACAGAAGACACATCGAGTGAAGAAGAAGAAGTTGATGCAGCCCTCCTGACACATATGCCACAAGCCATATCCCAGAGGCCAGGAGAGGAAAATGCAGAAATAGAGGCCCAGGTCCAGAATGAGGAACAAGAGCAGGAAAATCCTCAAGTCCTGAGGAGGTCAAATCGGCAGCGGGTGCCCAAAGGACCGTGTGAATGCTGCAACGTCACCCGTTCTGTCCTTGGAAAAGATGATGTCCCAACCAGTTACCGCCAAGCCATAGAAGGATCTCAAGCCGACAACTGGAGGTTAGCCATTGAAGAAGAATTACGGAACATCGAAGGCCAAGAGACCTGGGACATCGTGAGAAGACGACCGGATATGAAAGTAGTGGGCTGTAAATGGGTTTTTGCTCTTAAAAGGAATAACGAAGGTAACATTGTAAGATTTAAGGCAAGACTTGTGGCTCAGGGTTTTACTCAAACATACGGTGTGAATTATCATGACACTTCCAGTCCAGTTGTTGAAAGGAAATCAGTTCGTCTGTTAGCCTATATTGCTGTGGAAAATAATTGGGAAATAGATCACCTAGACGTGGTGGGGGCTTATTTAAACAGCAAGCTGGATGAGACCATATATATGTCTGTTCCTGAAGGGATGGACGTAAACAGAGATTATTTTGTTTGTAGGTTGAAGAAGAGCCTTTATGGTTTAAAACAGTCAGGGAGAAATTGGTATGAGTTTCTCAGTAAGATTTTGGTGGAGTTAGGGTTTGTGAAATGTATCAGTGACCCTTGTGTGTACTTAAGGAGCAATGTAATTGTTGGAACATATGTTGATGATTTCTTGATTATAGGTGAGAAGGAAGAAGTAGGTGTGTTCAAAAATGAAATTGCATCCTTAATTCAGGTGAAGGACTTGGGTATGGTGAACACATTTTTGTCCATCCAATTCACCAGACCAAACAGGGGAACTGTCATTTTGAGTCAGAAGAAGTATGTCATGTCTTTTCTCAGAGATTTTTATATGTTAGAAGGTAAAGGTGTTTCTTGTCCACTACAAGCAGGTGCAAATTTTGAGAGTAAAGGAGAAGGAGAAATTTTTTGCAAGGAGAAATACCAGAGTGCAATAGGCAGCTTGTTATACTTGAGTACCAATACTCGTCCAGATATTGCAAACGCAGTGTGCAAACTTAGTCAATGCTGTAGCAACCCCACTGTAACAAATTGGAATGGAGTTCAACATGTAATGAGATATTTAAAGAGTACATGTGATTATCAACTTGTTTTCAGGAAAGGTGAAGGTTTTGCATGCTATTGTGATTCAGATTGGGCAGGTGATAGAGATGATCGAAAGTCTGTCACTGGGTATGTTATCACGCTGGGATGTGGAGCAATGATTTGGAAAAGTAGGAAGCAGAGAAGCATAGCCACCTCAAGCACGCATGCTGAGTATGTTGCTATTTATAAATGTGTGTGTGAAATCCAGTGGATGAGGCCGTTTTTTTGTGAATTGAAGCAAAGCAGCCTCATTCCAAAGACCTGCACCATTTTTTGTGATAACCAAGGTGCCATATACATTGCCAATAATGACATAGTAAATGAGAGGAGTAAACATTTCATGGTAAAATACAACTATGTCCGAGAGGCTGTGAAGGAGGGAGAGATTTCATTGAAATATGTGAAATCTGATAGTAACATTGCAGACTGTTTGACAAAGAGTTTGTCTGGACCTAAGACATTATTGTTTGCCAAAGAAATGGGCATAATTAAGTTGGAGTAAGAAACTCACAACTAAAGTTACGAAGTTATGTATGATGTTTTTTGTGTTCCTTTCCATCATCCTCGAACGAGGGGAGGTGTTGTAATGTGAAAATTAATATTTTGTAGGGTTTTGCATTTTTACGTTCAAGGTGATGATGAATGTTTGTTTTGTTTTTTATTTACGTTGCCATAATAAAAGTTATTGTTGTGCGGCCTTGGGATATTGAAGACGAATAAAAATAGTTTAAGACGTAAAGAAGATTTTTTTTCGTTTTTTGATATATTCAACATAGTCAAAACAGCATAATTTCGGAAGAAACAAGCGTAGCATAAGCGCATTCAAACATGACGAGACGGACTGGGAACTTCAGGCGACGCAAACTGCATATATCACATTGCTGCGCCGTCGCCCCTTCGCTTTGAAGGCAACGACGTCACATGCAAGATCGGACGTGTTCTTCCCTTGCTCCTTCGCTCGTAGCATCGTAGCTTGAAATACAGAGGGGAGGGAGCGCGTTCCTTCCCCTCGACCACTCCTTCAGCGCACTTCACTTATAAGCATTTCCGATTTCTTCTATCCACCATATAGTCCAACAATGAACACACTCGTTCGAATTTTTTAAACCGCAGGTTTTGATACCAATATAATTTTCAGTTGAAAAAATCCTCATATTAGCATCTGAAGATGATTTTTGAAAAATCAGGTCGTCAGCATAATGGAAATTGCTCGGCAAGACAGATGTTGACTATTAACCAGTCCTTCAAAACTACGCGTTTCTCTACGTTTGATAAGCGATTACTATATGCAGTATAAATGCCGCGGGATGCCCACTCGTGGCAGTAAATTTAGCGCGCCCTCCGGAGCAAAAAACCCCCCCCGCGATCATTTCCGTGTTCACCTCTGGGGTACCGACGTGACGGCATAATGCTTACAAGAAATTAATTAGTACGTTCGCGAAGTTGTATTTCCAAATACTACATAGTCGGTACCCAACAGCAATATGCTTGTCTCGTGGTACATTCATTTACCTGTAGGCCTTATTCTAGACTTTTAATATCAATTAAATTGACGATGAAATACATAATGCGCTAGATAATGAACTTCTATTTAAATTAGTATTTTCTACAAGTTGAAAACGATGTATATTTTTCGAAATAAACATAAAACAATTTGAAGTAGCATTCTGAAGAACAGATAAACTATCGCAAGTCTCATTAAATTCTATCACTTTCGCTTTTGAAGCGATGCGCCCACAATTTTAAGGATAGTATTATATTCCGATCATGATTATTTGCATGTTTAATAAAATTTAGGCGCTTATAGGAATTACTTTAACAACCAGCACTGATAAATTACATATTTCGGTGCACAGCACGTTTTGAGATGAACTGAATAATCGTTTCATGAATTGGTATAAAAATGACTCCGAAAAATCCAATTCACTGGAATTACACAGCAGTCGATAGGTGCAATATCGCTCTTCATATTTAACCGCCGTATACTTAGCAACGTTGCCACTACCTCCGCAGCATAATGGCTGCTCGCTCTGCAGACAACCGGAAGTATGTTTTTTAAACTTAAATACTGATGCTAACATATCAGTAACCCCTTCTAAAAAAATATAAATATTGGGCATCGATGTCTATTCTATGCTGTGCTAATTTTTCAACGATATATTTCGGGCCAAATTTGAGATAAAAAATGTTTTACAAGGGAAGGTCATCATTCTCCCATAAAGACAATGTATTTCAAGGTGGAAATCCGTCATTTTCAAATCCATAAATCTTTTTTAAATGGCCAATGATATAGTAATATTTTTTCACTATTCGATAGAAAAAATAATGAGTAACAACATGTCTCAAAATGAGGGGAGGTTTTTGGGCATGTTTGAAATGATGGTTCCTCCTTAACTCATTGAAATATTGGTTCTTACAGAGCTCTAATTGTTGTTTTTGCTGAGGGATATGTATACGAGTGACATAAAGGGCATTCTTGAAGTGAGTTAATTCTATCGTATCTTTGTTCTTGTGTAATTGTATTTTTAATCTTATGTACTTTTCTTTTGTTCTCAAGTGCTTGGACCCATCGACTCATTTGCCCAACTTACCTTGGCACCCAAGCCTGAAATATTTAACTTTGAAGAGCCTAAAGTTCTTCTCTCTTTGAACATGAAAGAATTAGTGTTGGGTGAGTCATTTAAATTTTATACTTCTATTTTTTTTCACTTTTTTATCTGTACCTAACAGAATTCACCATTGTTAATATAATTGCCCCGGTAATACCATCGAAAAAATACCGGTATACCAGTAATTTCATAATTGGTAAAATACGAAAATAAGTTGAAAATAAGCATTTGCATTGCCCTAATTATCCGGTATTTCGGAAAATTAAATTACCAGGCAGATAACTGATAAGGCATTTTTTTACTAAACACATAAAAAAGACATTGGAGGCCAGGTTATAGCGATGAAGTTGAAGAAGTCAACGTCATACAAACAATTTCTGTGCATTAGTTGTAAGTTTTGCTGTTTTCCTGGCGATTTGTGTGTGAAGTTTCTTCAGGAACTCCATCAGGTAATTGCTTCCCCTATAGCCAGCGATTTTTGTCAAACTTTTGCACTGTCATCAGAGTGTCTTCTATCATTATCTTAACGAATAAATCTTCTCATTCAAAGACCTGACGGGTTCAGTCAGACACAAACTTTGGCTGTATAAAAAGCACTCACTTGGTGTCGGAAAATACTCAAATTATTTGAATTTTTGTTCTATCTTCGTGAGTTAAAATATGTTTACACTCACCTAATGTAAACACAAACTATTTTATGAATTTACATTACTAGAATTGGTGTTAGCCTTGCCTAAAATACTGCAAATTGGAGAAATAATTAAATTTTTGCAGCTCCATAACTTTGACTATTTTGCTTTCCTTATATAAATGATAAAATGTCTTTATATCAATAATGGTAATGCTTGCCTAAAACTCATTGTTCTCCAAGAAGATGAGAAAATGAGAAAGGTACTTCAGAAGTAAAGATGTAATTTTTACATTGCCTTTATGGAACTTTATTTGGGACCAGGAAAGACGAACGATGAATGCGGGAACGATAGATCGGGGTTGTCCTGTAATCCTTCTTTAAGTCCATTGCTACCTGCTAGCAGGGTACTTTACGCTACCGCCATGCTCGGCAGCAAGCAGCCTTTATTGTAGCGGCATTCATAGCCTCGCACCCAGGTGGCCTCAAACAGCAGCTGCCAGACGTCACGCAGGCTTTTCCCAGCATTCATACTTAGCCCGCTTTGCACTCTTGAAAATTTTCACTTTTCATTTTATTGCGGAAAATAGCTATCATCATTTAAAAATCTAAAAGCATGAAATAATTGCTCCAGGAATAATAATCTTTCCATTTAGGCAATAAAAAAATAATGGGAAACCACCCTATTCTCAATTTTGAACTTTTTACAATTAGCTATTTAGCTTCATCCATCGTAAAATTACTGTGCAAGTTATATTTAATTCGATTTTTTATTATATCTAATTGATACTTCAAAGTGGGATGGAATAGTACATTCATTGCCAAAAATCCTAGTCATGAAATCAAATCCTCAGGAATATATACAGTGTACAGTTAATTATTCCGTTTTTGGTAATATTTCTGTTCATTAAAATTAGCTTCGCTCGAAATTTTATCAACACTCACTTTTTTTAGATGTTAGTCTTAAACATTGAGGAACCTATGGTCTTCGACCTTATAAGTAGCTTATAAGGTCTAAGTTGTTAGTGGATTAATAAAACATAAAATAGCAGCATTGTCGAAGTACCAGCCATACTAGTACCAGTATTTCTGGTACTGGCACGGTAGTACCACTTTTAAATACTGGTCGTTACTACCGGAGTAGAAAAAAATAGTACTCGGTACTACGGAATACCGGTATTTTTTGCCCATCCCTACTCAGGCTCTCTCACCTATTACTCGACTTAGTTGCAATGAATTAGTTATTGTGGAATACATTTTTAAGGCCCACCCTCCAGCTAGCACAAGTTTTATTTTTTGAGAATAATTTATTGTTAGTTTTTCCATGATGCTTTCATTTTTCCTAGGAATTAGTAAGCACCAGTACCATGATCTAATGCAAGTTTTGGATGCATTTCAAAGAATGAGTTCTGCAGCTCGCTATAGAAAGTATCGCCCAAATGTTGTGGGATACAAGGGGCACTACAAAGAGTGGTAAGCATCTACTCTTGATATTTCATTTTATATGATTAATATAAACACTATGACATTTAGCTTAAATTCAATCCATTTAAATATATTTATTTATTTATAGTATTTGAGAAATTCAGTTTAAAATTAATGAAGCATCATCATGTGGTTATATGTACTTATGGATCTTATCTTGCTGTTTACTGAAAACTTTGGATCAGTATTTTGCAGTCTTTTGTAATTTTGGTAAATATTTTTGCACATTGATGTAGCTTTTTGGTTGAGTACTAAGTGGGATTTCTGGGGTGCATTTTTATGGCATTAGTTGAATATGAAAATTAAAACTGTTGGAAAATGATAAACTAATGTTCTTTAAATGTTGCCTGCCGTGGATGAAACTCATGTAGTTGCGTATTGGTAGCTATTGGCTATAAATCTCTTTGCATTGGTTTTTTTGAGCTTAGGGTCTTCAAGACTCAAAGTACTCATAGATTTTTTTTGTTTTAGAATTCCTGAGAAATATCCTGAGCTATCACTGGGCTGATCAAGAGTAACTCTTTTCTTTATTACATGCTCAAAACTCTCTGTAGAAAATCTTACTTTTCCATTTTCCATTTTTCTCACTGTCCCCAATCTCTTAAGGTATTTAAATACCTTTGTCTTAGTGGAAGAGTAATTTTTAGTGTAATGCCATACCTACTACTGTTCATGCAATAATATTTACGTGTTTACAGTAGAGCTTGGATTATCTGATTAATCAAGGGACGTATGGATTATCAAGAGAAATACATAACCCATTGCTGATAATTTTTTTTAGCAATTTTTACCTTTAAGAAAATAGTAGGAAAGGTATGAGAGAGGATTTCAGGAAATCTGGGCTTAAGGATTAATATATGGCTAATTCAATGAATGGATAATTAAATTATATTTAATAATAAGGCTTTTCTGTCGTGTAATAGCCGGTCCAACCTGCTCAACTAAGTCTGATATGTGTACATAAAAAATAGGAGAAGAAAGCTTGGACAACTCCACATGATTACATTATGTGGGTTGAATGCAAGAGACCCTATCTAGGGTCACATTGGGAAATGTGCTGATGGATCAGCATGTGAAAACAGACCTTCTTTGCAATTCTGGCCTTTTCATTTGGAGTTTGAGGAAGCTAGGGTAATTTTGATTCATGCAAAGAAATAAGCTGTACAGAAAATAATTGCTAACTAGTTCATGGTGAAACCAAACTCAGTATTATTCCACAAACTTTTATTTTAACAGTCTACTAGTTTCCACGTTTATACCTTCATTATCAACACTAACAGCAATAGCATACAACGTCCATCCTTATATATCCAACAATAGTGTGAGGGAAGGAGGGGGGGGAACTAAAAGAAGAGGAGGGTGGGGTTGGGCATTGTTGGTTGAATTGGAGGGTCAAAACACAAAGTATAAAAGATGGGGGGAGGGGCAGATAGAAGATCAGGTGGTAGCGAGGTTAATTGGAAGGGAAGGAAGAGGATTGTCAAGGAAGAAGTCAGATTTTAAAACAGTAGATAAAAAATTAGAACATTTGAATACAGTCATATCATTTAAAATTTTGGTGTTACGTGCAAGAGTGCATTTGGTGATTTCTAAAATATCCAGTTTTACACTTTTGTCATGTACATGTAAAATTTTAATATTGAAATCACTGTTGTGGCCGGATTCGGACAGGTGCTTAGAAAAATGGGATTAGGAGTCTTTCAAACGAGCACTTCTTTTGTGTTCATCAACACGAGTTTTAAATTTGCGGCCCGTTTGACCGACGTACACACCATTGCACTCATCACATGTCAGGGCATAGACACCACTTTTTTCTTCAGGATGCACTTCGTCCTTAGAGTTAAAAATCACTTTACCTAGGGAGGTCGGGGAGTAAAAGCACACTCGGTATTTGTCTTTAGGTATGAGGTTGTGAACAATGTAAGACAGGGGGCCATGGAAAGGTAATTTGCACCACCGTTTGGGTTCTGTTTTGGGGACCGGCAGCAAACTGGTTGGGGTGGGCGATACTCTTAGTCACGTTTTTTTGGCCAGTAATTTACGGATGAGGTCATCATTATAGCCGTTATTTGAACATATTGATTTAATTACATCAAGTTCCTGGTTGAAACTTGAAGCAGTCATTGGGATACAAAGTAGTCTGTTTAACATAGAGTTAATGCCCGCAATCTTGTGGGAGTAAGGATGGTTTGAGTCTGCGGGGATAAGTACATCCGTAAAGGTACTTTTCCGGTAGATTGCGGAGTCATGTTTGCCTTCTTTGAGGGAAATCGTGAGATCTGAGAAGTGGATTGAGTCACCTCCAAGTTCAGAAGTAAAATTGATGGATGGGTGGAGGGAATTGAGTAGCCGAAGGAAGGAGGCCAGTTGTTTTTCTAAGCACCTATCCGAATCCGGCCACAACAGTGATTTCAATATTAAAATTTTACATGTACATGACAAAAGTGTAAAACTGGATATTTTAGAAATCACCAAATGCACTCTTGCCCGTAACACCAAAATTTTAAGTGATATGACTGTATTTAAATGTTCTAATTTTTTATCTACTGTTTAAAATCTGACTTCTTCCTTGACAATCCTCTTCCTTCCCTTCCAATTAACCTCGCTACCACCTGACCTTCTATCTGCCCCTTCCTACCCTCAGCTTTTATACTTTGTGTTTTGACCCTACAATTCAACCTACAATGCCCAACCCCACCCTCCTCCTCTTTTAGTTCCCACCCTCCTTCCCTCACACTGGTGTTGGTATTTAAGGATGGACGCTGCACGCTATTGCTGTTAGTCTTGATAATGATGGTATAAACGTGGAAACTAGTGGACTGTTAAAATAAAAGTTGGTGGAATAATACTGAGTTTTGTTTTACCATGAACATTTCATCGTTCCACCAAGTAATGCCCAAATCATTTGATTTTATTTGCTAACTAGTTTTTGTAGCCCTATTTATTTTCAAGAATATGATGTAATATCTGGACTCATCTGAAATGACTGGCAATGGTATTGAGTATGGGCACTAGCAACAGATGAAAGGAATGAGCTTCGGCAGAAAAATCCATTAGTGGACTTAATGCCAATTAGTGACAGTGTGGATGACAAGCATGGATGAGCTGGAAAAACATAATATAAAAAACCTTAATAAATATTATATGATATTGTTCAAATGAATAATTTGTGGAATTAAATTGTAACAATTTAATATATGAGTATGATATTTTTCTTTCTAGGTGGAAATTTGCCTATAACTGTGTGCTTGAAGAAGAACTCAGAAGACGGTGGAACAACTGGGATTGGAATCATATTAAAGAACATCGAGCCCTTTGTCATCACTATGCTGAGGCATATGCCAATATGTTAACATCTCCAAATCCTAAAACCAAAGAAATAATTGATGATTGTGAGAAGAAGCTTGATGTTTTTAACATTACTCTCATTAGGCAGAAGACAGAATTGGAGGTATGTGTAGTGACTTATGTTTAATTGATTTTTCTTCGCTATTTGGCATCCATTTTTAGTATTTTTATTTATTTTAGGTGGGAAGAAGGAAAAGTAAGAAAGAGGAGGCGAAAGATGCTGGTTGGTTTTCTTGGTGGGGAGGAAAAGGAAAGGGTGCCAATACGCAAGATGATTCTTCCAGTGATGTTGGTATGATGTGTTATATTCTTTCAGTATGAGAAGAGATACAGAGAAATTGGAATTATTTTTTTGATGCAGAAATACATTTTAAAATTTTGCCCCACATAATTATTGTACTCTATTTCATATAAAAATAAGCTCCTATTACTAAAGATTTTTAGCTGCCTCTGATTAAAGTTATTGCATATTTTAGAGCTAAACATTCATTTGGATATAAACTATGAAACCTTTTACCAACGAATAACATGGAATCCTGTTTTGCTTTGTCGGTACAAAGCGTTTTTAATAGAAAAACATTTATTTTCCTGCATGAGGATTAATTTAATCTTACAATTATTATATAATTATAAACTAGAGTTGCATATTTTTGTCTTAATGGTACTGTTCCTTCCTTGTTATTGGGTTCCCCACCATGTAAATTATTGAATGCTGGAATCAGTGAGGGTGCTGTGAGTGACTCTGTTAAGTATTGATTATAATCATTTCGTTATCATTTTTATTCCCCTGCCTCTGTAATTCACAGCTCAATCAATGTGAGAAATGTTAGACGGGAACTTCCTTAGACATCTCCAGTGAAGAAGAACTTGAATCACATAATTTTAAATCATGAATTACATAATTTTTTAAATCATAATCAGTATCTCCAAACCATTAACTGTGATCTAACGTGCATTTAAGACAGCATGAGAAAGGTTGAGTATTTTTTATTGTGCATTGTAAAAATATTCTTATAAAACTCTTACTTGCGGTTGGCCGCTGCAAGGGTTTGTCAGTCTGTCGCTCTTGCCAGCATTGAAACATTTCCATATCCGTGGCCACTTTCAGACGAGCTGACTTTTCACCAACCGCCATCCATGAAACGGTGCCACGCTTTCAAATCATCATAGTATGGATATCTTCAAAGGCCACTTTCAGATGGGATTACTTATTACATTCGACCGTTCACAGTGTGGTGCCATGAAATGCTGAGGGTTGTGTTGTCTGAAAGCGGCCTGAATTTCATGGCACCATGTCATGAACGATGGCCGACGAAAAGTCATCCCATCTGAAAGCGGTCTCATGGTAGCATTGTGCGTATTTCACGCTGTAGATGGTGCAGCGTGGTGCCGGATTAAATGGGTACCGTGGAGACCACGGCAGCGTTCTGTCAATGGCGCATTTCGACTCGCTCGAAGGCATCCATAGAGACCTATGGTTATTTGAAAGCATGGCACCATGCCAAGGACGGCAGCAGGCAAAAAGACGTCCCACCTGAAAGCAGCCAAATGAGTAGAATCACACGGTTGACAGCACAGCATCCATTTCAATCTGGCCCGGCGACACTTCGTCTATGGCTAAAATAGCATGAAATTCAGGTGGCTATCAGATGAGACAACTCTCTGCTATGCTCTGTGCCATGCCGTGAACGGCTGCCAGCAGAAAATCGTTTTGTCTGAAAGCGGTTTTAGGTGTGTGAACAGCGGCACCCGTATCTACCATACAGGCTTAGCCACGGCAGTTTATCCATGGTGTCGCTGTACCTGCATGTTGAGTTGAGGTTCTAAGACCTGTGACAGTGAGGCATGCAAATAAGTGGTCAATTAAAATAAGAATTTGAGATAAATCGCAGAATACAGAATATATTTTGAACTGACTCACAAGTTACAACAAATTACCGGATGATGTCAGAAGTTGGGGGAGTTTCGATATTGATCCTGATGCTATGCTAATTATCTATGCATTATGCTCACTGCTCCAAGCATATTTCACACAGCCCTTAAAAATCAACATCCTCCACTTCTGTTTTCAGTGAATGCGTGTTCAATACTGTAGGCAATGTTTCTGTGAAAAATGAATAGAGCGGACCCAGATGGGATACAAATGTTGAATTAAAGAAAAACCGTGAGAAAGAACCTGTGGCTGCCTGATTTAATGTGACATATTGGTCGAACAGGCATTTTTAAAAAAGTGTTACAGTAGACTCTCGTTAATACAAACAACGTTATTACGAAGTTCTTGTAATTACGAAGCTAATAGTTGTTCCCGCCGACTGGCCTATCCAATCTATAGTAAAAGAAACATTATTGCGAAATTTTTGTTATCATGAAATTACAAACCTCAGTCCCAGTCCCGGCAGTTAAAAAATGAAATATATTACAAGTTCCAGGAATAAGTAACGGCATTTAGGTGGATATACACTACGCTAAGTTTTAATAACTACGCCACATTTAAGTTCTCCTCGTGTATTGTGCCCAATAGCGTCAAATATGGTTCTTTCTTCAGTATACATGCAACATTATATAATAAGCATCATTCCTGTGGAATCATGGTTACCCACTCATAACTGCTCATAAATTGAACTTACAGTTAGTCCTCTTCCTTCATACAATGGATTTACGTACTTTCAGAGATACGAGCATTCAAAAATTTCAACTTCGTATTTGGCACCTTTCGATATGGCCGATGCGACGCTGTGTGGTGTAGAGGAACTCGCACAGTGGGCATAATCTGAACAAATTGTCATTGAATCCGATGTGAAGTTAGGAACTGTTTAGTGTTTCGCTCGTTCTTCCTTACTGCGGAGAGCAATTTCTTTCAGCTCTGGCTGTGTCGCATGCCCAGCTAAATCAGTTCGTCACAATTGTGAGTCATCCCTCAATTGTGATGCAGTGTTGCATTATGTAGGATAACCGTACTCCTGGATGCCTTGCATGCAGTCCAGCCGGTGAGAGTTGTCTGGTGACAGCACAAAAGAAAGGGGAAAACCCTGTGCCAGCACGGTTTGCAGCCAATTGCTGTCCCCCAAACTCACCTCGCACCCTCGCCTAGTCATACAATGCTGTCTCATGCATATGGAGCCCTGAAATAAGCCTGAACCATCAAAACAACCCCTTTCTTTGTATCACCAAAACAAGGGATTATTCCTTTGGGTCCTTCATGCTCATCCTCCTTTCCAGCTCCATTCTTCAGGGAACCCTCTTGTTTGCAAGTGACGTAGGTGATTCACTTTCTTACCTTGGAACCTTGCACCCCACTCCAGACTAGACCATTATACCTGTCTTCGGGCAACCCATGGTGGCTGGACTGTAGGTTTATCAACTTACGAGAAAAGTCTTGGAACGCATCTAGTTCATATATCGGTGACTTACTGTATTCGGAAAGATATGAACCATTGATTACATTATGCCCCGTCCCTAGATTGAGAAACTGAAACGGATTTTCTCGTTAATGTTAGAATGTAGGTTTCCGCCGCGATGGTTTGATCTCTGCATTTCTTCAGGGTTTTCTTCCGCGTCAGCTTGTTTGTAGACAACAGTTTCGTAGGCTATCCTGCCAGCGTCTTCAGGTCAAAGGTGTCGGCTATTGGTTTCTGCCTCGCTTATATACCATAGGCTGGATGGGTGCTTCTCTCTGATTGGCTCTCTCTTTTTAAAAAACGTGATGTGGTCACCAGATATAATTGTGTGACCAAGATTAGGGACTTCCTCCCCGGGCCCAAGGACATAATTCTGCAAGAACTATATGAGGGGGTATAAAAGGTGCCTTGCTCCCGTGGAAAATCCTACATAGGGGAAACTTGCCGCTCCATGCATGTAAGGATTAAAGAACACCAAAGGGCAACCAAGAACAAACAGTTTCAACTCCCCGCCATCGCCGAACATGCATGGTCAGAACCTGGCCACGACATCCAGTTTGAGGAAAAGAAACTTTTAGTTAAGGAGTGCTGATACTTCCCCTGACAAATCAGGGAAGCAATAGAAATTCAAAATCACCGTTGAATTTCAATAGAGAAGATGGATACTTCCTTCACAGCACCTGTAAAAGAGTCATAAAAGAGAGAGCCAATCAGAGAGAAGCGCCTAGTCAGACAGCCAATCACAGAGCAGCTCCCATCCAGCCTACGGTATATAAGTGAGGCAGAAACCAACAGCCGACACCTTTGACCTGAAGACGCTGGCAGGATAGCCTGCGAAACTGTTGTCTACAAACAATCTGATGCAGAAGAAAACCCTGAAGGAATGCAGAGATCGAATTTTCTTATTTTTATATATTTGAGCATAATTTAATCGCGTATGTTATATACTGGTTTTTTTCTTTGATTCGTAAAAGAAACATTCATACTAACCTCCTGTTTTTCAGTCCTGTGAACTTCTTAACAATTCGAGTCTACTGTATTTAAACTTTTTTCCTTGCAAATAAAATTATGGAGATGATCCTGAGTTTTTTTTACGCAGTCATCCTGCTTATTTACACCTTTGGTGAAATTATTTGCATTCACTTCTTGTAGTTGTTCGTATAAATTTGCCATTAATTCAAATAATAAGACTTCATCTTTGGAACCAAGTATCGAGAATGGAGAACAGACGGTGGAGGACCGAACCGGTACCGAGAACAGAAAAAATTTAAGAACCAACTCGTCCTTTGTATTTTTCATTAAATATAAACTAAAAATAATAAAATTAGCCATTCATTAACTTTCTACAGAATTTTTCTCCCATAAAATATTGAAGTATTTTCTCTATCTCAATATTTTTGGTAGGATGATAGATTTTGTGAGTATTAATAAAAATATTTGTAGCCAATTCCTGGAAAAAATGTGGCAGTTGAACTGTTATTTTCTGAGTACATAATTGAAAACTTTTGGATGAGAAACCTCCACAGAGTCATATTGTGCACAGATTGCCTCAGAGGCAACTGCTGCTTGATCGTACAGCATGATTGTGCTCCCACAGTAGTCACCATGATTAGACATCTGAAACTCCAAGCTACCGTAAAGGCCACTGACTCATGATCACGCAATTGTGCATCACACAGCCACTGAAGTGAGGTCTTGAAAACCAGAGCTTTTGTGAGATAACTGAAATTCAGCATTGCTAATATGTACATATGTTGGTACTATGGTTAACTTTTCCTTGTAATCAAGAGCCATACATTCAAAATTTCACTTACAATTACCAAGGTGGAATAACTCTGAATTCTAATTCATTAAAATAGAAACATATTCATTGTAGATTTTGTGTAAAAGTTATTTTTTGGAAAATTTATTGATTAAAATTAAAAATTATATGTGGTAAGTTGCTTTTGGGAAATGCTGTAGTGGTAACATTTTCTGCTCAATGTTTCACTCCTACTACTGGGAGTGTTTACAAGAGAATGATAGGGAAAACGTTCTTGTCCCGATCTTACATAGGATTCGTTATCCCATTGTTGACCTGATTTGAATTTCCCATGGAAGGCAATAGCCATATGGTTTTAGAATGGGTCAGGAACCCTTTCCATATGCTGCTGAGGTTATATCCACCCTCCCTATTGAAATTATGTGGCCTTTTCGCTATTTCGATGGCTTCATGTGTAAGGCGTGGATAGTTATCCTCCATCTTCGCCAATATCCATGCATGGCTAAATATTATTTTATACCCAGGGCTGGAGGCATAATGTTCAGCGACTGCTTATGCGTTCCATTTATGAAGTTGTATTGCTCTTTCATGCTCTTTAAGCCTTTGGGAGATAGATCACTTGCTCTGTCCCACGTAGCTTCTGCTGCAGCTGTAGGGAACCTCATACCTCCGTTTACCTCCTGTGAATAGCTCATATCACTTCCATTAATGCCTAGTGCATTATGAGTTTACTTAGAATACAAGATTGAGAATTGAACTCCTTACTTATTACACTGGAACAAAAATATTAATTTTTAAAGCCTGAATCATTTTTAGTGGTTGTTATGAATTGAAATTATTGTTTGGTTGTGTCTCATTAACAATGCATTTTTATTTTATGCATGATTTTGACACATTTAAAAGCAGTGCTAAAGTACTTGAAAATATATTCTTTAAATTAGCTATTTACTTTTTTAAAAATTGTGCATTTTTTTCATGATTCTCTGTCCTCTCGTCCACAGTTGCACGTTTTGAAAATGCAATGACCCCTGAAGAACGAGCCAAGTTGTACAGTGCAATTGGATACAGTGAAGGTGCTTCTACCCCTGAAAATATTCCTTCTAATTTTGTTGAAAACAAAGTTGACTTTACCCTCAATAGACTGGTCCTGGAAGTGCGGGATTGGACTGATGATGGCCGTGCTCCAATCAGCATCCCAATTTTGCATGCCCGCATGTCAGGTGTGCAATTCCATGTTCAACAGAGGCACGCGGGTGCTTTGAGGTTGGTTTATTTCTGAAGTTAAATTTCATATGAATTTAAAATTCTAAATTATTCTAAATTTAAATTTTTTAAATATCAGTCATGATTTCTCTCAGGTAATTTATTCCGGAGGTAAACTAGCCTCCAATTGGGATCTCGGTGCAGAGACTACCTGAGAGGGTACATGTGCCAACTGTGATAAAGTTATGAGGACAGGAACAACGAATGTGATATTGCATAGGACTTTTAGTATGCTAGAAAACTAGAGATGTGCGAATAGTATCCGCGAATACTCGAATACCTCGAATATTAGAAAGTATTCGATATTCGAGGTTTCGAATAGTTATGCGAAAAGTACCGCCTCGAATACCTCGAATACTTTGAATTTCGCGTCATACACTGTCGCACGCACGTCGTTGGTAGTTGACTCGGAAAAATGTAGAGAACTGTAGTCATTTAGTGCTCGCAGCGCCGTTTTACGCAAGTTGACGAATTACATCAAATTCGTGGATTTTAGCGGTGAAAAGAGTTCGACGAGGGGAACCGAAAATGGTCGGGTAAAAAAATCCGAAAATCCCCGATTCCCCCCACCAGGAGAACCTCAGTGCCGTGGGATAGCAACCTTAGGGGATTTCCCACGATCCGCTATCCCCCTCCATTCAGCACTCGCCTCACCCACTCTGACGCTTTCCTCTTCTCCGAAATCAAACAAAAGGGCCCAGCTCGCGCAGGGATCGCATTACGAAGACCCCTGCTTCGAAAAAAATATCGAGTTACGAGAACAATAAAAACGTGTTTCACGCCCTCCCCCTTTTCTCACACACTGACTTTTTTCTGGCTACCTGCTTCGAAGTTCCCCATTTCTGGAGGTCAACTGCTGTGTGAGTACCGTGGGATACTTACATTAGCGAATTTCCCAAGATCCGGTATCCCTCTCCATTCAGCACTAGCCCCCCCCCCCTGAGGCTTTCCTCTTCTTCGAAATAAAAAAAAGGTCACAGCTCGCGCAGGGATCATATTACGAAGATCTTAGCTTCG